>NC_064639.1:452888911-454137661 GCF_023864345.2 Schistocerca serialis cubense | reverse complement strand
CGACTATTGTTGTCGGGCGTTTGCTTTCAGACTTTTCACGCCGTTCACGGCAACAGCCATCCGCCCAACGGAGTATAAAATGTCATTCATCTCAAAAGGTCACCTTTCGCCACACAGTGGGCATCCAGTTGCAGTATTAGTGGGCAAATTCCAGCCTTCGTAGCCGATGGGTGACACCGTTCCTCACAAGCGTCTTCTAACCAAACTGCGAGCCTATGGAACATCGCCTCTGTTGTACGACTGGATTCGTGATTTCCTGTCAAAAAGGTCACAGTTCGTAGTAATAGACGGAAAGTCATCGCGTAATACAGAAGTAATATTTGCAGGTCCCCAATGAAGTGTTATAGGCCCTCTGTTGTTCCTGATCTATACTAACGACATAGGAGACAATCTGAGTAGCCGTCTTAGATTGTTTGCAGATGATGCTGTCACTTATCGTCTTGCAATGTCATCAGATGACCAAAACGAGTTACAAAATGATGCAGATAAGATATCTGTATGGTGCGAAAAGCGGCAACTGACCCTGAATAAAGAAAAGTGTGAAGTTTCTCCTGTAAATTCAAGTAAATACTTTGGGATTACAGTTAGAAATAACCTAAACTGGAACGATCACATAGATAACGCCGTGGGTAGAGCAAACCAAAGACTGCGATTCATTCGCAGAACACTTACAAGGTGCAACAGGTCTACTAAAGAGACTGCTTACACCACGCTTGTCCGTCCTATTTTGCAGTATTGGTGTGTGATGTGGGATCCGCATCAGGTGGGACTGAAGGATGACATCGAAAAAGTACAAAGGAGGACAGCTCGTTTTGTATTATCGCGAAATAGGGAAGATGGTCACAGACATGATGCGTGAATTGGAGTGGCAGACATGTCGTTGCGACGGGATCTTCTCATGAAATTTCAATCACCAGTTTTCTCCTCCGATTGCGAAAACATTCTATTGGCACCCACCTACATAGAGAGAAAGGATCATCACGATAAAATAAGAGAAATCAGCCGGCCGGAGTGGCCGAGCGTTTCTAGGCGCTACAGTCTGGAGCTGCGCGACCGCTACGGTCGCAGGTTCGAATCCTGCCTCGGGCATGGATGTGTGTGATGTCCTTAGGTTAGTTAGGTTTAAGTAGTTCTAAGTTCTAGAGGACTGATGACCTCAGAAGTTAAGTCCCATAGCGCTTAGAGCCATTTGAACCATTTTTAAGAGAAATCAGGACTCGCACAGAAAAATTGTTTCTCCCGCGCGCCGTTCGGGAGTGGAACGGTATAGAGACAGCTTGAAGGTGGTTCATTGAACTCTCTGCCAGGCACTTTATTGTGAATAGCAGAGTAATCACATAGATGTAGATGTAGAATCAGGCGCTTGCTGCTGAGTTCCACTCTCAGCATCGTTCGCAGAAAAGTCATTGAGGAAATACTGTTGGTAGTCCCTTGGTTCATCTGGGCATTCAGTTCCTCGACAGTTGCACGTCTATTCCCCCGCACACATTTCCTCAGCCGTCATTCACCCAAGTCGTGTATGGCCCGTGGCGCACCGCAGTTGCCTCAACGTCGCTTTCGGATAGCGCCTTTTTACCATGCACGGTATACTTTAAGCAGGGTGCCACGAGAGCAGTTTACAAACTTAGTAGTTTCGGAAAGGGTTCTACCTTTGGCCCGAAAGGAAATGATCACTCCTTTTTGAACGTCAGATAAATCGCTCCGTTTCCGCATTACGACAACGACAGCACTGTTTTCCGTACCCCCCCCCCCCCTTTTCGACATGCTTTATATACCCTGCAATGCTAGTTCTGCTACGTGACATCTGTGAGTGGTTATTGCTCAGGCAGCCAAGAGTTGCATTCACTTCACGAGATGGATCTCAGACTAGTGGCAGTTTAAACGCATGACCAATAATCACTTGCCGAATCTACCTAACGTCCGGTGACCAGTGCAATGATGGAATAACACACTCAAGCCGGAACCGGTGGTCAGAAGTACGTCATCAGACTCCGGTGCTTAGAGTATCCGGAAGAAGAAAGGAACCACTACTACCAGAGTAGAAAAAAAAACCACCAACCGGCCCTTAAATCAAGGAAGCTGTCGAGCTACACGCCTTACCGGACAGCAGCGGCAAGGCGAGGAAAAGTACACTGCCGTAACATATATTAAGCTCCAGGGCAGGTAACTGGGGCGTTAGTGGCCACTAGGTAGGAGAAATACCACTGGTTGAACTTCAAAAATAATAACATATAGAATGCAACAATTAATAATGAGAAGTGGAGGAAGGCTAATTAGGTTCGCCTTCCCCGGACGCTCCACTCGCTGCTCTTAGTCTCGGCGACACTGCGAGCAGCAACACGCAAGAAAATGGTGAGATCTCACAACGGTGGAGGTTTCACTGCTTGAATGAAAGTGCACTCAAACTTCCTGGGTCCGGTTGACAACGAGGCTGTACCCCTCGCGACTACAGCCCTTCCACCCAGCAGTGCATGCGAGCCGTCAGTGGTCCCGGCGTGTTCTCGCGCTGTGCGGACTTGGCTGCTCGTCCGTCCCCAACCGAACTGCCGACTCACACCACACGGAAGCACCATAACGTCTCCCCAAAGATAGTACCACCGTTACTAGATATCGATAACCGCCGCTGCTGCCACTAGCGGACAGACAACACTTGCAAACGGAGTGGCGGCTATGAACACAAGAAGAAAACGACAACCGTAACTATACCAAATAAACGATGCCAACCTAGCAACGGCACCAACGCGAGCCAGAGCACGGCTCAGACTCTGTATTTGAAGCTAGCACCAGAACGATTCTGCTGCCGCCAACACACATTTGGCTTAAGGACCACGAAGGTAAGATTTGAGAAATTAGGACTCATATGAAGGTATATAGACAGTCGTTTTCTCGTCGCTCTGTTTGCGAGTGGAACAGGAAAGTCGAATTTCAAGTATTGGTAAACGCTATCTTCCGCCACGCGCAGTATAGTGCTTTGCGGAATATACTCGTACAGCGTGTTACAAAAAGGTACGGCCAAACTTTCAGGAAACATTCCTCACACACAAATAGAGAAAAGATGTTATGTGGACACGTGTCCAGAAACGGTTAATTTCCATGTTAGAGCTCATTTTAGTTTCGTCAGTATGTACTGTACTTCCTCGATTCACCGCCATGATTTCATAAGGGATACTCTATCTGTGCTGCTAGAACATGTGCCTTTACAAGTACGACACAACTTGTGGTTCATGGACGATGGAGCTCCTGCACATTTCAGTCGAAGTGTTCGTACGCTTCTTAACAACAGATTCGGTGACCGACGGATTGGTAGAGGCGGACCAATTCCATGGCCTCCACGCTCTCCTGACCTCAACCCTCTTGACTTTCATTTATGTGGGTATTTGAAAGCTCTTGTCTACGCAACCCCGGTACCAAATGTAGAGACTCTTCGTGCTCGTATTGTGGACGGCTGTGATACAATACGCCATTCTCCAGGGCTGCATCAGCGCATCAGGGATTCCATGCGACGGAGGGTGGATGCATGTATCCTCGCTAACGGAGAACATTTTGAACATTTCCTGTAACAAAGTGAAGTCACGCTGGTACGTTCTGTTGCTGTGTGTTTCCATTCCACGATTAATGTGATATGAAGAGAAGTAATAAAAGGAGCTCTAACATGGAAAGTAAGCGTTTCCGGACACATGTCCACATAACATATTTTCTTTCTTTGTGTGTGAGGAATGTTTCCTGAAAGTTTGGCCGTACCTTTTTGTAACACTCTGTAAATACAGAAGTAGATGTTCCAATTTTAACAGCTAGCTGTATAGATCCTACAGTCTAGAAAAGTAGTTACACACTGGTGAAAAAACGAATAGACGAACGTATTCGTTGGGCACCACTCGGTGCGCACACACTGTCCAGCACGAGTAGTGCGTGGGGGGACGCCAGCTTTGCGTGCCTCAGCCAAGACCTCGGTGCTATCGCACGACTCCGGAACGCACGCGCCGAGGTCGGCGGACGCGTTGCGCAGGCGGCGACGCGGGGTGGTCGGCGCTCGCGTGCTGTTGCAGCGGCGCAGCCAGGCAACGGGGCCAAGGCGCCCTCGCCAGGCGGCACCGTGCTACAGTACGGAGGCGCCGGCCTGCCCTCCCTACTCTTTCGCTGACAAGCGAGCGCGCCTTTCAGGTGTCCTTGAGCGTAGCGGCTTTTAAACCGCAATTGATAGTTAACGTACACTGCCATTTACATTGAAAATACACTGACGTAAAGAAAAACCCAACACCCAACAGAAAAAAGTAGAGTAACGAAATCTGGCTAACAAATTCGTCTAGATAATATATTTGAGTTATTAACATTGGAAGACCACAGGTTAATGAAAGCGCGAGATACGCCATTGCAGTTGTGAAATGCTTGTCTCTTAATAACCCATCAAAATACCAGAACTTTGAATGCAAGCCTACAGACGTCTATGCATTGTGCTGTACAGGAGTTGCATGTCATGTTTATGGGATGGAGTTCCGTGACGTTGCACTTTGTCCCTGAATACAATGACAGCTAACGCTGTTAGTGAATGATGCTGGAGTTGTTACCCGATGATGTCCCATATGTGCCCGATTGGAGAAAGATCTGGCGATCGAGCAGGCCAAGGCAACATGTCGACATTCTGTAGAGGAAGCTGGGTTACAACAGCGGCAAGTGGGCGAGCGTTATTCTGCTCGAAAGCACCCATTCGAATGTTCTTCATGAAAGGCAGCACCACAGGTGGAATCACCAGATTGACATAAGTTTTGCAGCCAGGACACGTGGGATAACCACGAGAGCGCTCCTGCTGTGATACGAAATCACACGCCAGACCATAACTCCAGTTGCAGGTGTCTAGTGGGAAGACAGGCTGGTTGCAGGCCATCAAATGCCATCCTTGTAACCAACACATTGCCGCCAATGGCACCGAGGCAGAACCAGCTTTTATCAGAAAACACAATAGACCCTGCCCTCCAAAAAGCTCTCGCTTGACACCATGGAACTCACAAATGAGGTGGTTTGGTGTCAGTGAAGTGCACCCTACAGGACATCTGGCTCTGAGTCACCGAATTGTAAAAGTTCATTGTGTCGCTACGGTGCAAACTGCTGATTAAATTGCTGCTGCTAATGCAGTACGATGCGCCTGAGCCATACGCCGGACACGATGGTCTTCCGTCTCGGTAGTTACATGTGGCCGGCCGGAGCCCGGTCCTCTTGCCACCGTACACTCTCTTGACAGCCGCTGCTAGCAATCATGTAACTGCCTACATTTCTGCCAAGTCTTTCAGCACTATCACAGAAGAAATGTCCAGTTTCTCGTACCCCTGTTTCACAAACTCGTTCAATCTCCGTGAGTGGTTGATAATAGCGTCTTTGTCACCTTAAAGGCATCCTTGACTAACATCAACTCGCCCCGTCAATCTCAAAGATAACTAACGCGCACGACCGTTACAGCGTGTATCTAGCGCAAACCTGATTTGCATCCTCATAGTGACGCTACTAGCGCCACTCTTAAGAGTCTGGCGCGAAATTTGAATAAATATCATTTGTCAGATGTAGAAACAGGCCTACCAACTTTCATTTGTGTGACACAACTCTTTCTTCGTGTTGTGATTTTTTTTCCATCGTTGTAGTTTAAAGGTGTCGTTACAAACAAGTCCTGTTCCATTTTCTTTGTACCGTGGTATAACATGTCGATTCTATAGTATAACATGTTCCACTCAGACCGACGAAAGATGTTCGTGGAAATCACAAACGTCGTTTAGGCAGTTGTTAAGTGTGGAACATCCCCCTGGTTTGCCATATGGACAGGTTTGGCTTAAAAGGTGTCGGCTCAGAACATCGACAAGACGCGACGGCTAGTGAACGTCTCCACTTGCTGTGGAGAGCCGCTTTTGCTTTGACGTCGCGGCCTGGTCGTGTCTTGGAAGTCACGGAGTAAAGGGTGCGGGTGATAAAGTCAACACTAGAACAATTGAAGATGCTTTGGCTTCAGTCTGGAACCGCGTGACCGCTACGGTCGCAGGTTCGAATCCTGCCTCGGGCATGGATGTGTGTGATCTCCTTAGGTAAGTTGGGTTTAAGTAGTTCTGAGTTCTAGGGGACTGATGACCACAGATGTTAAGTCCCATAGTGCTCAGAGCCATCTGAACCATTTTTTTAGGATGTAGAAATCATTTTTCTTGGTTTTATTTGATGTTTCAGGCTGCACCGTTGTTCAAAGTGAGGTATTGAGAATAGCCCGTGCTGGAGTTCTCAGGAACACATTGTTTAACAGATGAAGTTCCATTCCAAGATATGCTACCTGCGAACCGAATCCCTCCCTTTTACTTGACCTCGGCGTCAGTCATAATAGTCACGTATTGTGCTGGTTAGGCAAATAAGTGACCTCTAACTCCGGTGGTGAGTCGTTTATGCTGCAGTCCGTAGTTGTAAAACATTTTAAAAATGTAGCTGTACATTTATCGGCCAGTCTTGGCTTGTTTCCAATCTTGCCCCATGCTTGAATCACGATAAGAATGGCCATTTGTGTTTATTTGTTCCCATTACTCCAGCACCGAAGGAGGGCATTCTAGTTACGATTGATGTCATTTCTCAAGTTCTTGAAACTCAGCATGGCCAGCAGCACAGTTTTACTACCGCACTCAGCCGCAGTTGATGATTCTCTGTCCACTGTAAAGAGCTGCGGTCAGCAAATTCTGAATGAATCGCAATCAGGCACAGATATCTCGTATAAACTTGTTTGCTTTAGTGGTCATCTGAGTGAGACAGGGTGAGCTTCATTACGCATACCGTTTCATGCCGTTAAAGAAACGATAAGAGGAATATCTGCAGCCAGCGTAAGTAAGCGCACTAAATTGGGGTCAGTAAAGTGGGACGTAAAAAGAAGCAGATTGTGGGTTTTCATTCGAGCCGTATTTCGTAGTGACGAGTGGAGGCGGCAATGAAACGTGAACGCGTTCTCCGGCCGCTGTGTCGAGTTGCTATTACTGCCTCTGCGTCACCATTGTGTCATGGCCCTGCAGACGATCGTGAGGAGTAAAGAACTGCAGCAGTTTACGAAAATGCTATACACCATAGAAAATGTTTCATTTTAATCGAATATTGGAACAATTCCTTGAAGAAAGGCTATTCTTTGATCCCACTTATCTCCCCGGCGTGGATAGAACTCCGTCTCTAATGATTTCAACGTCGACGAGATATTAAAGTCTACACCTGGTCAGCCTCCGTTGTCTCATCAGGGTATGCATCAGAAGTCTAGCGAGACGTCGACAGGTGTCTTGTGCGTGCTACAAAACCGTACGCTACTCTGGTTTTATCGTAAAAAAAAGAGGTTGGTGAATGCATAGAGTGACCAAATACCCAATTATAGTTCCTCAGTATTGTTTCAGATTGCGCTAAGCAATCAGTTTGACGTGTTACCGTATATAGGAGAAGAGCCTCAACCAGAGTTTGAGCAAAGTAGAGTGCGGCAGACTCTTAGGAACAACTTTAAAGATAGGTGGGTAGAAAATTCAAGTAGAATGACAAGAGCCCTTGTGCTAGGTAGGGATGCACGCCAAATAATACAGGAAAAGCTAGGTGTAGAGTACCAAATCACAAGCATCGTGAAGCAGAGTGGCAAGATTAGCTAGGTGACAGGTAATATAGGGGCCTTGTGCAGAGATTTTGTTGAAGAAGATTATGTACTTATACACTGTCCAGTCACATCAATGTGACCACCTGTCAAAAGCCTAAATAACCACCTGCTGCATCGCGGGGCATTGTGAGTGGTGCAGGAATAGAGTCAATAAGGTTGTCGGAGGTACTGATATGGATGTGCAGCCATATTGACTTCACTGCTGTGGCCAGCTGTGCTATGTTTCTCGGTTGAATGGCCAGATTGAGGTGGTTCACAGATTCCTTTTGGGTTTAAATCTGCGGAGTTTGGCGGCCTGGGAAGTACGTAAACCCATCCTAGTGCTCTTCGAACCACGCATGTACACTGCGAGCTGTGTGACATGTTGCATTGTCCTACTGGTAGATGCCATTGTGCATGTGGGGGTGGACATCGTCCAAAGGACACATGCATGCTTATGCTCATTCATTATGCCTTCCATAAGGACGAGATTACCCAGGGAATGCCACGAAAACATTCCCCAGACCACGCCGCTCCCGTTTCCGGTCTGGACCCTTCCGACGATTGTGGCAGGATGTTTGCTTTCAGACATTTCACGCCGATAGACCAAAAACCGTGATTCATCTGAAAATGAAGTCCAGTTGCGCTACTGGCGTGCAGATTCTAGCTTCCGTCGTCAATGAACCGCAGTCAGCATGAGTGCATGAACCAGGCACCTGCTGTCATCCATGGTCTGTGGTGTACCATTGTTGCCTCGGCGCCAGGAGAAGGAAACAGCCTAGCTAACAAATAATGGTATTAAAGGTAGCCTGGCGTAAATGGGAGCAGCGACGGCACCTTTAATGTGTGGCTTGTGGAGGTTTTGCAGCGCCATGACCAACCCCAGGTTAATAGAACTGTTAGCCGTGTAAACGAAGACCTGGTGGTATTGCTTCTACGGAACGAAGTTTCATATCTGTGCTGTACCTGTTGTGGCAATTGAGAGATGGGCTGACGCACCTGATAGGAGAGGAAAATGTGGATTAGCCGAGCGTGTCGCAGAAAATGTAAGGAAGACCACAAGCATGCAAGGCGAAATCCCTGTGATGAATGGAGTTAGAAGGGCACATTTTTCAGGTTAGTCAGGTTGTAGGCAAACGGACATGGAAGATTTTAGAACAGAACAGAACCATAATTTATGTAACAATTTCCAGAAAAAGAAAATTAGCTTGTTTCGTCAGTACATTTAGGGCTTGAAAAACAAGTTAGATAAGCATCATGTGTGTCTAGGTAATGTGGGAAAATTCTAATGCGATAGATCTTGTGTGCCTTTCTGAACACCATGTAAAAGCAGGAATACAGAAGTTAAACATCAATTTCGTGTAGAGTTAACAAGGAAAAACGAGGAGATGTTTTGTTATTAAAGAATTCTTCTCTTGTAATTGCAACAGTCTACAAATCCCCTCTAGATAACTTTCAGCTATCTATGAGAAATCTAGACATATTATTGGGCTACCTGTCAGACAAGAAGAAACAATTAGTTGTTTTTGATGATCTGAAGGTATATTTATGAGATCTATTAAAAGATTATAATGGGAAAAGTTAACTGGAATCATTATTTTGTTGCTCCAGTCGGACTTCAGTAGCGAATTTTTCAACTCACTTACAGCAAGATAGTAGGAGCCTGACCGATACATTATATGGTCAGCGCTCAGGCAGACACAATGTGTCCAAATTGTTAACATACTTACCTTATCATGACGCACAATTGATGTAAATAAACAACATAGCACCTTACAACTGATTTTATCGTTGGAAAGAGGTTGGTGAGTGCATATTGACCAAATACCCAGTTACAGTCCTTACAGCCCTGAGGCATGTTTGTACAAAGCTGTGGGGCTTTTTTCTTAGAACAGCTTTCAGCGTTGTAAGAATGAGTTAAAAGAAGTGGTATGGGTCAAGGTTTACAAGATGTGTGAGAAAAGTAATGTGACTTACTTTTAATTTTTATTTCATCTACTCAAGATGTTTAAAACAACAGTATTGTCCCCTCCGAAGTAGTTCGCTTCGGCAGCTGTACACCGGCAGAGTTGCTGTTCCCAGTCTTCGCAGCAGCGCTGGAAGGCTTCGATTGGCAGGGCCTTCAAAATGTCGGTCACATTCTTTTGAATGTTCTCCAGAGTTCCAAAATGACGCGCTTGTAAGACTTTTTCAGTTTGGGAGAAAGGCAAGGACTCAGATCAGGTGAATAGGAGGGATGTAGAACAAAAAGAATCCTTTTTAAGGTCGAAAATTCCGTTGAAACGTTGCGACAACACGACGCCACGATCCGACTGGTAAGCTAATATTATTTCACCAATTAAATTAGCCGAGAAAGAAGCTACCATTATCAGTTGTCAAGGATATATTTATTTCAAAAGCTGTTCCTCTGTCTCACACATTCCAGGAAGTTCGCTACTCTGAGAAGCATAGTAATGGATTAATCTGTTGACATTCAGCCCCAATATAAATTTTAAGTTACCTATACTTGTCTATACCAACTAAAATATCTTATCTGATCAAAAGTATCAGGATATCTATTAGTGGACATTAAAAGGGCGTATGTCCGCCCTTCACCTTCATGGCGACACTTTATGGAGGAATAGCATTCCATTCTTCCTCAAAGGCCGAAACCAGGGAAGGTAGTGATGTTGGGCTATAGAGTTTGGAGCGATATCGACGTTATAACTCACCCCATAATTGCTCCATTGGGGTCAGATCGGGACTCAGCGCAAGCTATTCCATTTCAGGGACGTTATTGTCCATAAACGATTACCTGCTTTACGAAAACGTGCATTGTCATCGTCTCCCAGCTCTTTCTCTACCGTACGCAGCACGCAATGCTGTATAAAATGTGTTTACATTCTTTCGCATTTGGATTTTTCTTAATCGCAATAAGAGGATTACACCCTAAACACGAAAGACACCCCTGTACCGTGGCACCACCTCCCCCGTTCTTCACTGCTGGTATTCCACATTATGGCAGGTAACTCCTCCACGCATTCACCAAACCCAGATCCTCCCATCGGACTATTTCACGGTAAAGCGTGATTCATCACTCCAAATCACTTGTTTCCAGTCATCCACCGTCCAGTTCCTTACAGCACCTCAAGCGTCACTTGGCACTGAGTATAGAAATGTGTGACTTTTCACGCTGTTCTTTGTATCTCCCTAGCCTCAGTCGTTGTGCTAGCTGGATTTTGGTTCAAATGGCTCTGAGCACTATGGGACTTAACTTCTGAGGTCATTAGTCCCCTAGAACTACTTAAACCTAACTAACCTAAGGACACCACACACATCCATGCTCGAAGCAGGATTCGAACCTGCGACCGTAGCGGTCGCGCGGTTCCAGACTGAAGCGCCTAGAACCGCTTCGCCACTCCGGCCGGCAGCTGGATTTTGCTCGACGAATTTGTTACTCAGGTGACATGCACTGACTGGTCCACGTTCGAAGTCACTTAGATCTCCAGATCGACCTATTATCGTGTAACTGCATCTCTGCTGACAATATTCTCCGCTTCCTTTTAAACCGACTGGTCCACCTTTCGTAAGATCAAGCAGCCAGTTTTGCGTTACACAGAGATGTCCGGATATTTTTGATCAGAAAAGCAGCGAGGCATCAGAAACAGTGGATCTTTTTCCAGTCGTCAATCATCCAGTTCGTACACTCGTTGGACACGCCGAGTCATTTACACGGATGGACTCGTCTGAGAACGAAGTGCACGGGGTCTGTATTGACGTAGCCCGTCTGTGAGTGTTCTCGTACGATCGTCGGTCGTCATGGGAAGGCGGGAGTGTAGTTGGCTACTTGACCTCTGATCTGTTAGTTGGTCATCTGCTCCAGAAGTACGGTGAGTCTATTAATATCTTTCAGTCGCCGAACACAGCGCTGGTTTCCTCTATCAATCTCTGGTTGTTCTTCTATCTCTCCTGTTGACGCCGATGTCAGTACACTCAGTAAGCGGACGCCACAGTTTTAGCGAAGTGCACATCGTCTAAGTATTTACGTTCCGCTTTCTGTGTCATGCTGATAAATACTGCCCATAACTCTTAAACCATCTCTTGCCTGTGACTGATGGGTATGTGCTGCAGTTCTGATTGACGATTCTTCTCGGGCGTCATAAGATCAAAACACCGAATTTACATGTGGCGAGTTATTATTCAGCGATCATTGAGAATACAGCAAAAGGGAAAACTACTTCAGCAGACGCGGAAGGATACTCAGTAGACAAAAACGAACTAATTTTAATAAAAGAAAATGTACATGTCGGACCCGCTTATTTACTTCTCTTACGGGTGTAGGTTAGGTTAGGTTAGGTTAGTGTTTAACGTCCAGTCGACAACGAGGTCATTAGAGACGGAGCGCAAGCTCGGGTTAGGGAAGGATTGGGAAGGAAATCGGCCGTGCCCTTTCAAAGGAACCATCCCGGCATTTGCCTGAAACGATTTAGGGAAATCACGGAAAACCTAAATCAGGATGGTTGGAGACGGGATTGAACCGCCGTCCTCCCGAATGCGAGTCCAGTGTGTTACCACTGCGCTACCTCGCTCGGTTTACGGGTGTAGATTTTGCAAGTTAGCAGCAACTGAAAACAGGCATGTTCATATGCGGGCCGCTGAAAGAGCTAATTTCCATGCAGACAGGTAGTTACCATGTGATAAAACTCCAGTAGTAACCTTGCTAGAATATCTGGATTTACATATTGGTTCGGAATAAGAGTTGATTGTTCACGAAGATTAGCACTTCTTGCAGCAGTGGACTTTTTTGTGCTTCCGTGAGAAAAATATGACGAACTTTGGAGTATGCACATTGTATGAAGGTAATGAAAGACCTTGTGGCATGGATTTAGGGAGCTTTAGAAAGTGTCACCCAAATCTTTGGTCGAATCTGACTGTCTCTTATTGCAAGATGCACTTTATTTTTAAATGCTGAAGATGACGATATTGCGCCATTGCTGTTGTAACAATATTTCCGTGATAAAATACTTAAAAATTTACGCATTGCGTTATATTTTAATTTCAACAATCATTTGGACGTGGGGGTAGGGGAGAGAATTGAACTTTGGAACACTTCTAAGATTTTCGCCTCAAAGAAACTCTGAAAAGAAAGTTTAATATTATTTGTTATTCCATTTTGAAATGATAGCATTCACTTTATGTGCGCTGCAGTCTTTTTCTGGAATTACGAAAATTACCCCAGAAAAGTACGGTTTTCCAAATGTGGGAAACTGTTGCAAAGTACAAAATGGTCATGTAGCTAGGAACAAATACTCCGAAACCCCGTCCAAACAGACCTTAAAGGCCCAACAGTATCGACCCACCGCCGTGTCATCCTCAGCCCACAGGTGGCACTAGATGTGGATGTGGAGGGGTATGTAGTCATGCGGCTGCGGTGGGGACGGAGTCTCTCCGTCGTTTCTAGGTCCCCAGTTAACATACATACATACAATACAGATAGCTCCTCAACTGGCCTAACACGGCTGGAGTGCATCCCGCTTTCCAACAACGCTCGGTAGACCCCGACGGTCAGCCATCTAAGCGCTAGCCAAACCAGACAGCGCTTAACTTCGGTGGTCTGACGCGAACCGGTGTGATCACAACGGCAAGGCCGCTGGCTATCTAGGAATAAATATTCTATTCAAATTTAAAAGTCTTACAATCGAGAAAATCTTGTCAATACCGTATTTAATATTCTTTGGGTTACATTATTACTCTACTACACATCAATAATCCGTAAATGAAATCAAATTAAGAAGTATTATAACAGACTGGTTATAAGTTAAAAATATTTTTAAACAGAAGCTCTTCGCCACTAATATAGATTTCCATTTTCAAGACAAGGCAATTAAGACACTGAACGAACTCATGTCATTTGCGAACATCACATGTTCTATGGTAAAAGGACCTTCCGTTTCAAGGTACAAGACGATGCGCAACTGACGCATTATGGCATTACTGTCTACATGTTATGTAATTAGTTTAAAAATATACCAAATTTTACTCACCGTAAGATGTTATAACTGAATAATTAACAATACCCTCAAAATAGCAGCACTTGAAAATGTGGAATTCGTAATATTTACAAACGCTGGGCTAAATACATCATATTCCATAACAGTAAAAACAGTTGCTTTAATGCGCATTCCTTTATGTAATTCTAAAATGAGTCACTAGATTGAAACACCGACGAGGAAATATCATGTTTCCCTAGGTACACTATTCTATGTGTACAACACTCTCCCCTAACTCGGAATAAAATTATTAGATTCTAGCCACTAATTCATTTTCCAGCTTAGTTTCTTTTCATGGACATTACAGTTTCTCATATTTTGTAAAAGTAGTTCTTACGCATACTGTACTAGCTCACTGTCCATAAACATTTAAAAACATATTTTTACGAGTATCACGTTCCTGGTGTGTAGAAGAGATCCACCAGAGCCATATATCTCCATAACGCTGTTCCCGTTCCCAAGACTGCCTCAGGTTATGTTCCCGTGGGAAGTGGACCTTACCGTGCGCAGCTGCTACAGCTCGTACCATGCCAAAGCAGCAACTCGGAGCGCAAGCTAGGTTGCGTCGCTGTCCTTGTCAACCAGAAAACAAACGGGGAAAGACTGTCAAAAGTGGTGTCTTATGTTTTCCAATAACGTTATCATGTCCTGTAGATAAGATGGGAGAGTGGTAATCAAATCCCAGTCGGACAGCTTGAATTGATTTTCCGTGGTTTCCGTGATGTTTACTTCAAAACGTCGCGGTTCAGTTTCTGCTCCTCCCTTCTCTAAGTTGCCTAATACCTTCTGCATGATGGTCTCCCGCACTCTAATATTAACACCTGAAGGAAAATAAACGAGAGAAGACGATAATGGATACGCCTGAGATTAGCTCCACGTTTTAAAAGTGTCGGTCGGAAAGTTTTAATTGCTTGCGTCTTCAGTGCACCATGAAGAAGTTATGATGTATCCGCACGAATATTTACGATCTGCCTGACATGATGTGCAAGAGAATAAACTATGTTCATCGATATTAAATACGCTGTTCTTTCAAGGTCCACCCATCTCTTTAACTTGTGTGTTGGTCTTCAGTAACGTCACGGCAGCAACAATTTTAAGTCAAACTCACTTTGATGTAAAATAATGTTCCCGGATACGATTGTGAACTATCTCGGTTCAAAATTTATTACGACGACCAAAAATTATATTCATTACATAACGAACTCATTTAGTAGTTAACTGTTGATGTGCATATTTGTCAATCTTATCATGCACCCACAGCCACGATCTACTTAAACGTGTCTTATATTGACAAATAATCAGTAATTACTCATTTTTGAATCGGTCCTAAAAGGAAGTATACTTTAAATAAGTAAAAAGCGGAAGTAATGCAGATTTACACCCATGACAAGCCGAGAACGACGAACTTTCGTCCACATCTTTCGTGAAAAAAATCTAGTAGGCCAAAATTCAAGTCACACTTTTACATTCAAGTAACAGAGCCTCGTCCTTCTAGAGCACGGAGACCTGGAACACTTTTCAATCCATTCGCGTCGACGATGGCAGCATGATGTTGGCGTTCGGATGTTTTGTTACAGACACTAGACGTATTCATGGAGGGTGGTAATCAAAGCCCAGTTCGGGCAGCTCGATTTGATTTTCTGTGATGTTTGCTTCAAAAAGGCTGCGGTCCAGCGCCTGTTCCACCCTATTCTAACCAAGCATAAATTGACTTCCGGATGAGCTTAATGTCTAACTGCCGTTAAGCACAACAAGTGTGGGTTGGACTTGAAACCGGAGCCGGCCGCAGTGGCCGAGCAGTTCTAGGCGCTTCAGTCTGGAACCGTGCGACCGCTACGGTCGCAGGTTCAAATCCTGCCTCGGGCATGGATGTGTGTGATGTTCTTAAGTTAGTTAGGTTTAAGTAGTTCTATGTTCTAGCGGACTGATGACCGCAGATGTTAAGTCCCATAGTGCTCAGAGCCATTTGAACTATTTGAAACCGGAACCTTTCATCGGCAGTGTTTCAGCAATCAGTGCCTGGTTTCTTGTCTCAGTCTACCAGTTCCTCCTTCTCCTACGTTTCCAAAATTCGTTAAGCAACGTTGCAACATTCCTAAACTTGCGTGCGTGGAGGAATGAATGTGACATTAGGGGCTTCCGCTGCTTCTTCATAAATGGAGTACCTGTCACACCTATCTTCGAGAGCCTCTCATATACAGAATTTCAACATAATGACAATGCGCTGTTGGTGAAAAACCATCTGGTTGCAATTCATTTCAAATTCATTCCGCCGAATTTAGGTCGTTTAAGTTTCGCAACCAAGTGTTAGCACTTCTTCGTGTGCAGAAGCGTGACATCCAAGCCCGTAGCTGTCACCTTCGAGCTGTGCATTACAAATTGCAAGCAACACAGTCAGAGCAGACGTATGATTATGTATGTGTTGCGTTCCTTAGCGTAACATCCACTATTCTTATGTACTTGTTGAGAAACAACGATAACTATACTGTAATAGTGTCCGCTGTAGTATCCGTCACTAATCTGATGTAAATTTATGTAATTTTTGCTTGATTACTTTATTACTATTATGCTGAATATAATCCCTTTTCGACGAAGATATTAAATTGCTGGTGCGAATATGTCTCGCAGCGCTTGTTTTATGCCTCAGCTATAGTTAATGAACACACTCTCTTGTCTGGACATTTGGCGGACAGTAAGTAGTTTTCGCTTCGCTCGTAAATGCACTTAAATTTATATACACTCTAAGAAGAAGAAGGGAAAAAAACGACGCATCAAGAAGGAATTAGGAATTATCCGAATGGGACGGAAATCACTAGAAGTGATGTGCATGGACAGACAAACAAATGATAACAATTTCAGAAAAATTGGATGATATATTCTAGAGACGCCCCAGGCATCGCCAGCCATACGGCCCGGCAAGCATAAGTGATGGTCTGAAGTACGAGTGCTATTCGGAGAGTAAAGAACGCTAGGTCGCGAAATGGAAACCACAGTGAGAATCAAAACTGTTTTATTTGGAACGCTTAGCTACACCTTCCAGCATCTTCTCTACACAGTCGCCGCTCAGACTTAGACATCTGTCGTAGCGTTGTACCAACTTTTCAGTTCCCTTGTTATAGAAGACAGCCGCCAGTGCTTTTCGACAATTTTCTACTCTGGACTGCAGCTCGTTGTCTGTGTTAAAATATTACCTTCATAGCCAGCGGTTCATTTGAGCAGAGATGAACCTCAGGGGTAGCCAATTACTGGCTGTATTGTGGGTGATCAAACACTTCCCGTCGAAAACGCTGCAGGAACATCTTCATTGTCCCTGCAGAGTGCGGCCGAGAATTGTCGTGTAGAACGACCCGCATGACAGTTATGTTATGTGGATTGCATAACTTCAGGCGAAATCTTTCGCCAGGCCCTCATACTTGGCGCGAGATACTAATTTCTAGAAATCATTACGTTCTCACTGTGAGCTCAGAACTGAACTGAGCGACATAATGCGATCGACGGGTGTACTGGACACAGTGCCCAATGCATATGTGCAAAGCTTCATCAGATTTTCACTGTATTTTCCATTTCCCGATCGATCGTTCCTTACTTTCCGAACAACCCTCGTATCTTTTCTTTTCATAGCAGGACCCCTTTGGTTGTCATCCGCGGAACCCTTACAGCACAGTTGGTACGTCGGCGACATTTTACGCCCCGTTTTGTTGCCCTTCATGGCAAGCCACCCTGGGCGTACATTTCAGCAAAATAACGCCCACCCACACACAGGGAGAGTTTCTACTGTTTGTGTTCGTTCTTGTCAACCCTGTCATGGCCACAGAGGTCACCGGATCTCTCCCCAGTTGAGAACGTTTGGAGCATTATGGGCCGGACCCGCCAACTAGCTCGGGATTTCGACGCTCTAACGGGCCAATTAGACAGAATTTGGCAAGATATCCCTCAGGACGACATTCAAGAAATCTTTCAATCAATGGCAAACCGAATTTGTGGAGTTCAATATCACGGACGACTTATGCTGCTGCAGGTGTGAGAGAGGTTTTCTATCGTTGTAAAAATTCAGTGTGCGCATTTCGACGAATCCGTGCAGTAGATTTTTCGTGAAAACATCGTCATAAAATCACAAGTGTTTCGTATTAACGTGTAATTCAATCATCAGTCTCTGTAATACAATGACTATGCCGCTAATTTCATAGTCTGCTACAGCACGACGATATGTGGTAAATCGCGGTACATAATCGTCTAGCGTTGTGACGTTACCCTCTATGTCTATGATATCACTGTTTCCTGTATTGCATTCCAGCAACGCCCGCATATGACTCGTAGACTTTTGGACTGTCCCTGACCGCTGTTGCCCGATGGGCCAACTACATCATTTTGCGCCGTTGTATCATTTCCCTTTTCACATTGCAGCAATTCTCGCATTAATTTGTCGATTCCTATCGATGCGAGCTTGCCTCTGAGATGCGTTTTCTGCAGTTCTATGCATATTTACAAGCCATATGACAGGACACCTGTCATTATTTTATAATTTTCAATTTAATACCGATTTTCACTTACGTTTTGAGGAATATTTTTATTGTCTCACTCTGGCTCCCAGTAGCGTTCTGCGAGCTCTTCACCGTGACACCGGAATTACTGTCCTAACAGAACGCGCTTCCACGGTAACACCACTTTGTATCTTTACTCAAAGGCCAATTCGTAACAATCACGTCCGCAGCTCGTGGTCTAGTGGCGCCGGCACGGTAGCTCAGCGTGTTTGGTCAGAGGGCTGCTTGCCCTCTGTAATAAAAAAACTGAGTAAAGGAATCAACGATCAACTTGAACGGATGTCTTGTGACGCGTCCGCCCAGACCAAACGCAACGAACGATACCGAACAAAATGAAAAAAAAAAAAGGGGGGCTAGCGTTGCTGCCTCTGGATCACGGGGTCCCTGGTCCGATTCCCGACCGGGTTGGGGATTTTCTCTGCCCGGGGAATGGGTGTTAGTGTTCTCCTCATCATTTCATTATCATCATCATCATCATCATCATCATTCGTGACAGCGGCTAGATTGGACTGTCAAAAAAGTTGGACTGTGTCAAAATTGGGACTTTGTACGGGCGCTGATGACCGCGCCGTTGAGCGCCCCACAAACCAAACATCATCATCATCGTAACACTCACGCACTGGCGCCTACACTGGTACGACGCCGACAAAGGCAAAATAAATGCTTTCCGACAAAAGAGGTAGAGCCGTAATCCAACGTCATTGTTTACGCACTATCAATCTCGTAGTTATTAACGCTTCAAGTCTGACGGTATTTTGTCGCACAGGAAAGTTCTACCGACAAGCGAATACATTAAGTTGGTGCATAAGTTCGTAGCGTTTTTTTTTCATGAATTAACAACGAACTTGCTCATTAATAACATAGTCAGTTTCACTATTTACAACAGTCTGCCAACCCTGGGGTACTTTTCAATTCCGCGACTGTAGAAATCACGTCGTTTCGAGGGGATAAACTCATCGAGCCATTGTCAGAGCGCGTTTTCAATCGGCAAGCCCGTTCCTCGCAGGATGTTCGATAGAGAACGGACTAGGAGAAAATTTGAGGGCGCAAGATTAGGTGAATAGGGTGGGTGCGGAATAATTTCCCAACCCAGTTTTTGTCAGTCTGGCAGAATACAGGCGGGCATTATCGTGGAGTAGCATCACTTCATACAGTCCTTCTAATCGTTGTTCATGGATTGCGTCTGCAAGAAGTCTTATTTTTTGACAACACATGTCAGCAATTATGGTTGCACCTCGGGGATACAATTCGCAGCACTCCACACTACTCCACACCAGCACACGCGTAACGTTATCTTTTGTGAATGTGTGCATGTCTTTGAACGGAAAGTTGCTGCTTTGTTTGCGCTGAACCATTCCTTTCTTTCCCTTATGTTACCATAAATACACCGTTTCTCGTCACCAGTAACCATACAGGATAGGGATGGTCGGTGTTGTTTACGAGCCAATTGATGGCGAACAAGCAGAGAGACACATGACCACCGGCTGATCTTTTCGATTTTGGCTTAGAGCATGACGTACCAAACACCCGATTTTTTAATCTTCCCCACTGCATGCAAATGTCGCACGATCTTGGAATAGTCACAGTTCATCAGATTTGCCAGTTCTCGAGTACAGCTACGTGGATCATTGTGGATGAATGTGTCTTAACGATCTTCATCAAACCCCGAAGTTCTTCTTGAACGAGGAGACACACTAATGTCAAACTGGTTGTCCTTAAAACGAGAAAACCATTTTCTTGCCGTTCTCTGTCCAGTGACATTATCCCCATACAAGGCGCAGATGCTCGTGACTGCCTTCGCTGGCTGTCACCCCTTTATTGAACTCATACAAAAGAATATATGCCGCGATTTTTCCACCTGGCACTCCATTTTCTAGCGTCTACAACTCCACTCATTACCCGCGGATGACAAAATGACAATATGTAAACACAAATACCAATAGTGAACTACAAATAATAAAATGGCATTAAATAAATAAGCCCATCTTCTTTTCTTCTTTTAGTGTTCAACCCTGAGGTTGGCTTGCAGCTCTCTTCTGTCTGTCTTTCTCTTCATTTCCACGTGTCTTACATCCAACGTCATTCATGGTCTGTTGTATGTATGATATCCTTGGACGCCCCGGCCGATTCCTTCCCTCAATAGCTCCTTCTGCTATTGTTCCAATGATATTGTTGTGTCTTACGGTGTGCCCTACAAGTTTGTCTCTTCTTGTTTGGATGTGCCTCCACAGAGATTTGGTTTCCTGTACACTTCTAAGCACCTCTTCATTTGTTACTTTGTCTCTCCAGCTGATCTTCATCATCCTTCTATAGCACCAAATCTCCAGGGCCTCTAGTCATCTTCTCTCTTCTCTTCCAATCGTCCAAGTTTCACATCCGTATAGGGCCACACTCCAAACGAAACCTTTCATGATACGTTTCCTTATTTTCAGACTGATGTATTTGCTGGTGATTCTCCGATTAAATGCAATTTTGGCCTTTTGTATTCTGGTCAAAATTTCTTTCCGGCTTCTACCATCTCTTGCAATTTTGCTTCCCAGGTAAATAAATTCCCCTATCACTTCCAGCTCCTCTCTTCCAATTCTCATTCTCAAAGGTTCATATTCTGCTCCTTTACTGCATACCATTACTTTAGTCTTTCTCTTGTTTATTCTCATTCCACACTGATTGCATAGAATTCTTTCTATTGTTCTGAGGACTTCCTCTAGATCTTCTTTTGTCTCCGTGACTATAGCAATATAAATCCATAGCAACCGGAATACCAACCTGCAAAAGAAAAACGCTACGAACTTATGCAGCAACTTAATACGTTTTCAGGTCAAAAACAGATCCGTCATTTATTTAATTAAAGTAAGCTAAAATAAAATAATTATAAAATAGGACAGCCCCGGCACGTATCTTGTGCTTGAATAGGGGACACCGGCGATACGGTATCACCGGTCAAGTGCACGCCCCAGTTGCCTGCTGATGGACGCTATCTGGCCGGCGATGGTCAGCAGGGCGCGCTGCAGGTACCTGCTTTTGCGTCAGCGCACTCCGTAACACGGCTCACTGCACGAACACCGACCGCGGTTACAGGGAAAAATTCCGAGATCAATGCTGACGGCGTTGTCGGAGCGCGTCTGACATATATTACGGCCTTGTCACTTAGACCTGTATAGAGCGGAACAATTCAAACAGTGCCACGCTTCTGTGAAGCACGAGCAGGGAATCTGAGAACGCTCGATTTCTCCCTCCGACCGTACGATGAGAGGCATAATTACCTGCCGGTAATCTAGCAATACTGCTAGATGGTGTTAATGTCGGCGTGTTATTGCAGTAAACATAATGGACAATAGTACGATAAAAATCGGTACTTATAAGACATCAACATCCAATAAAAACTATACGAATAGATCTAGCACTTTTCAGGTGGCCATAATTAGGATAATGGGATAGTAGGATTAGAGAAGACAACATGGGTTCCGGTTACAAAAACATTGTTGTTCTTCAAGATTCGCCGGCCAGGGTGGCCGAGCGGTTCTAGGCGCTTCAGTCTGGAACCGCGCGACCGCTACGGTCGCAGGTTCGAGTCCTGCATCGGGCATGGATGTGTATGATGTCCTTACGTTAGTTAGATTTAAGTAGTTCTAAGTTCTAGGGGACTGATGACCTCACATGGTAAGTCCCATAGTGCTCAGAGCCATTTGAACCATCTTCAAGATTCAAGGGAATTAAAGAAATTACCTGCCAGTGGGCATTGATTTATATCAATGAGGCAAGATAAAAATATGAGTCGGAGCGGGATTCGAACACGGGTATCCTGATTGGCAAGTAGAGTTGTTGACCATTACGCCATCCAGACACAGAGGTCAGCACAACCGCTCCGACTACCCAGCATGCCACCTGTCAGACAACACGCTATTGATGTAGCGCTCCTGCTCATTAGCCTCATCACTCACTGCATCTCATCGATTCCAGAGTTCGAGTTTGGAGTGCATGTAATAAGGCTAATGAGCAGGGGCACTATATCAGTAGTGTGTGGAGTAAGTAGAGAATTTGGGTCTGAGGGGAGGCGAACTAGGGCAGTTGGTGCCCACTGCTTCCAGATGGTGGTGTTGTCAGGGCATCCATGTAGTAGGCAGTAGACGTGGGTTCGAATCCCAGTCTTGCACAAATTTTCAGCTTGCCCCATTGACATAAATCAATTCCCACTGGCAGCTAATGTCTTTAGTTCCGTTGTTTCTTGATTTTTAGTCAATGCAGGATCCAGTTGGTGTCTGTTCTTTCGGATACGTTGTTATTCTTGTTGTTTCTTGTCCCCTCAGTCCGAAGACTGGTTTGATACGGCTCTCTATGCAAATCTGTGCGAGTCTCCTCCACATAACTACTGCAGCCTACATCCGCTTGAATCTGCGTCCTGTAATCAAGGCTTAGTCTCCGTCTGCAATTTCTGCTCCTCTACACTCCCCTCGATCACCAAATTAACTATTCCTTGATACATTACGAAGTGTCGAATGAACCTGCCGCTTCTTTCAACAAAGTTTGGCCGCCCGCGGTGGCCGAGCGGTTCTAGGCGCTTCAGTCCGGAACCGCGCGACTGCTACGGTCGCAGGTTCGAATCCTGCTTCGGGCATTGATGTCTGTGATGTCGTTAGGTTAGTTAGGTTTAAGTAGCTCTAAGTTCTAGGTTACTGATGACCTCAGATGTTAAGTCCCATAGTGCTCAGAGCCATTTGAATAAAGTTTGCATCACAGGTTTATCCTCCCCAGTTTTCTTCATTACTTATTGGGACTACACATCTAACCTTCAGCATTCTTCTGTAGAACCACATTCCAGAAGCTTCTATTCTTCTCTTGTATTTACTATTTGTCGCCCATGCTTCAGTTTCATATAAGGCTACACTCCAGAGAAATACTATCAGATAAGACATTCTAACACCAACGTTTATATTCGATTTTAACAAATTTCAGTTTTCATAAACACTTTTCTTACTGTTGTCAGTCTGTACGAGCGATTCTTGAGTACTAACTGAGTGTTTGGGGCCGCACCAGGTTGTATTAAACGGAGACGTCTACCTCTACATGATTTCTCTGAAGTTTACTATTAAGTGCCTGGCAGACGGTTCATCGAGCCACCTTAAAGCTATTTCTCTACCGTTCCATTCTCGAACAGCGCCAGGGAAAAACGAACACTTAAATATTTCTGTACGAGCTCTGAATTATCTTATTTTATTATATTGATCATTTCTTCCTATGTACGTGAACTCCAACAAAATATTTTCGCATACGGAGGAGTTGCTTCGGGAGCTCAAATGGGAATTTAGATAACCGGCATTTATGGTTGACTGTAGAACGATTTTACTGGCACCAAAATACACTCCTGGAAATTGAAATAAGAACACCGTGAATTCATTGTCCCAGGAAAGGGAAACTTTATTGACACATTCCTGGGGTCAGATACATCACATGATCACACTGACAGAACCACAGGCACATAGACACAGGCAACAGAGCATGCACAATGTCGGCACTAGTACAGTGTATATCCACCTTTCGCAGCAATGCAGGCTGCTATTCTCCCATGGAGACGATCGTAGAGATGCTGGATGTAGTCCTGTGGAACGGCTTGCCATGCCATTTCCACCTGGCGCCTCAGTTGGACCAGCGTTCGTGCTGGACGTGCAGACCGCGTGAGACGACGCTTCATCCAGTCCCAAACATGTTCAATGGGGGACAGATCCGGAGATCTTGCTGGCCAGGGTAGTTGACTTACACCTTCTAGAGCACGTTGGGTGGCACGGGATACATGCGGACGTGCATTGTCCTGTTGGAACAGCAAGTTCCCTTGCCGGTCTAGGAATGGTAGAACGATGGGTTCGATGACGGTTTGGATGTACCGTGCACTATTCAGTGTACCCTCGACGATCACCAGTGGTGTACGGCCAGTGTAGGAGATCGCTCCCCACACCATGATGCCGGGTGTTGGCCCTGTGTGCCTCTGTCGTATGCAGTCCTGATTGTGGCGCTCACCTGCACGGCGCCAAACACGCATACGACCATCATTGGCACCAAGGCAGAAGCGACTCTCATCGCTGAAGACGACACGTCTCCATTCGTCCCTCCATTCACGCCTGTCGCGACACCACTGGAGGCGGGCTGCACGATGTTAGGGCGTGAGCGGAAGACGGCCTAACGGTGTGCGGGACCGTAGCCCAGCTTCATGGAGACGGTTGCGAATGGTCCTCGCCGATACCCCAGGAGCAACAGTGTCCCTAATTTGCTGGGAAGTGGCGGTGCGGTCCCCTACGGCACTGCGTAGGATCCTACGGTCTTGGCGTGCATCCATGCGTCGCTGCGGTCCGGTCCCAGGTCGACGGGCACGTGCACCTTCCGCCGACCACTGGCGACAACATCGATGTACTGTGGAGACCTCACGCCCCACGTGTTGAGCAATTCGGCGGTACGTCCACCCGGCCTCCCGCATGCCCAGTATACGCCCTCGCTCAAAGTCCGTCAACTGCACATACGGTTCACGTCCACGCTGTCGCGGCATGCTACCAGTGTTCAAGACTGCGATGGAGCTCCGTATGCCACGGCAAACTGGCTGACACTGACGGCGGCGGTGCACAAATGCTGCGCAGCTAGCGCCATTCGACGGCCAACACCGCGGTTCCTGGTGTGTCCGCTGTGCCGTGCGTGTGATCATTGCTTGTACAGCCCTCTCGCAGTGTCCGGAGCAAGTATGGTGGGTCTGACACACCGGTGTCAATGTGTTCTTTTTTCCATTTCCAGGAGTGTAATTTCGCGTAAGGACCACGAAGATAAGATTAGAGTAATTAGGGTTCGTATGGGGACATATAGATACTGATTTTTCCCTCTCTCTGTCTGCGAATGGAACAGGAAAGAGAATGACTAGCAAAGATACAAGATACCCTCCGTTACGCACCGGACGGGACTTGCGGATTAGGTATGTAGCTGTAGATACATATCTTCTTAACTCAGGCCATCGTCAGTTATTCTGCTGCCTACATAACTCGTCTATAGCTTTTAGTGTCTCATCTCGGGGTCTAATTCCCTCAGCATCACCTTATCTGATTCGATGACGCTTCATTAACCTTATTTTACTTTTATTTAGCTTCATCTCCTAATCTCTTTTCAAGACAATCATTCTGTGAAAGAGCTCTCTGGATCTAGCAGGCATGTATACTTGTGCTACAGTAGGTTGTCGGGGTTTGCGTCTACCTTGCCTATGGTGATCACTATACTGTTCATAGTATTTAATCCGCATTCCTGTTTCCTACTTCGTTGTTAGATCTATTCCTGTTACAACGGTACATTCCTGTGTAGTCAGCTTTGTTTAGAAACCGATATGTAAGGTATCACTAACGAAACTAGCGATGTAGAAGAACGCTATTGTCTCAGAATCCAGAGAGGTATACATATTTATTGAAGGGAACGGCACGGCACTTTATTGTATTTTAGGATGACTGCACATAATACTGAAATAATAAAAAAAACTTTCGTAGTTTGAGATTTGCAGTTACAAGTTTTCCTACCAGAGCGTTTGCTGCTGCGCTCCGCAAGCGATAACAGCACAGGTGACACTGTCACGTAAAATTCTTTACAGTTGTACCTGCCGCCTGAAATTTCCCTGAAGGATACTCTGGCACCAAGATGCGGCATTGTCAACACCTTTAAGGTATGAAGTGTACCCCACGTAACATTTGAGGGTGATGTAACAAGGTTTCCGATAAGTGATAAAATGCAAAGGGGGACAGCATTTTACTGTACGGTCCATGATTCAAACATTTTATCTATAAATAAAGAAAAACAGCTACGATACTTTTAGACAGGACGACTTAACCTCATTTTCATAGCAGTCGATATTTGTGTAAAAGAGCGTACAGTGATGCCACACATATGAAATATTTGGTGTGGAAATTTTCGCAAAATTAACCAGACGATGTATTAAAAGTGAAGATATAATCTTCCACTACGCAGCACAATTTCATAGGCGCTGTCCCGTAAACCTGGCACGAACAGGCCTCCGTCGTCTAGGGACAACGTCACTGCATATCAAATGTTCAGATGTGTGTGAATTCTTAAGGGACCAAACTGCTAAGGTCATCGGTCCCTAGACTTACTCACTACTTAAACTAACTTATGCTAAGAACAACACACACCCATGCCCGAGGAAGGACTCGAACCTCTGGCGGGAGGAGCCGCGCAATCCGCGACATGGCGCCTCTCGCGGCCACTCCGCGCGACACTGCATTTAAAGTACTGTTCATGGGGGTGTGTTTAATATGTCATTAGTTTGTGTACTGTAGAGATCTTTTCGCTTATTTTTTCGTTATCTACCTGTTCGAGTAATGACGCATTGGAGGGCCAGGCGAACTGGTAATGGAGCAGAGGGATTTCCAGTTGTGAATATTTCCAGTTTTGGCATTTACCTTGCAACCAAAAAATAACTCCCGAAAGACTGGGTCAGAACCAGGATATGGGAACTACTCGTATTTTTAAATGTAATTCTAGAACAGTATGTCCCACGCAAAAAAATGAAAGTCTAGTATTATGTGAAATTTACAGTGTATTTGTAACCATCGTACGTAGATATAGAATATGAAATAGAAGTAAAGAAATTCAAATTAATGTAATATGATGAATGTGTTCAAAAATGACTACACAGCAACACTGTTGTGATATAATAGTAGCGCCAGAAAAAGATCTTTGCTGAAACAAAACTATTTTTGCTGCAGTGCATGTAACAATCCATACCTCTTTTTTCATAGAGTGACGTCGCGAAATCATATTGATGCCGTGGTCTACGCGAGCGCTCCAAGTTTTTGTGATTCACGCGAATCCGCTATGCGACGTAATTACACCACTACCGGCGAAAGACCGGTTAATCCACGGGCCCAGCTCTGCCGTCAGTGCTGCTGTATTAGTGAAACTTTTTTTTCACAAGAGTCGTCAGGATCGCTTTAACCTGCGGAACAAAAATCAACTGCCAAGAAATAATGAGGTAAATTTCCGTGATATCGCAGGAACCGCTCGGAATACTGGTACAAAGAAAGCTTTCCCGAGCGCCACACTGAGATAGAATGTGGGGAAAACCACTTCAACCTCTAAAGTCGACGGTAAAGGGAGTCTCCTGGCTCCCGTGTAATACTTCTAAAAATCACGACTGATGCTTGACCTCCTCTAAAGGATACTGTGCTATCCCGCACCAGACTTAAGAAACGTGAGATTACTTTCCATATAGAACATTTACTCCTCCGACACGCACTATCGTGCTGGGACACATGCACTACACACTTGCCATTGCGCCAACTCATTTGCAACTACAGAACGAGGTGGAGGTTGATTAAGACATGCGACTCGTATTCAAGAGACGATATATAAGAACTGCGTCCTCATGAACGTTCCCGCTATTTCTCTGAATATCATCAAATGTATGCCGAAAGGGAGGAAGTAAAATTAAGCTTTTACGTCCCGTCGACCTCGAGGTTGTTAGAGACGAAACACAAACTCCGTTTGTGAAAGGAAGGGCAATGAATTCTATTTCGTGGCATATATGCTTCAGGGAAACCACGGACAATCCACGTGTAGATGGCAGAAGGGGATTTGAACGGCAATACAATTCCGACGTACGTCGACGTGATTTCTCAAAAAATGCGGATGATTCCTTCTACACTCTTAATTCGGGCTGTCCTCAGTCTCCAATCACGTCCATCAGTCTATTCGACCCTTCAGTCTCAATTATCCTTCTAATTACAAAATAGTTACTTCCGTATCTCCACAGAGAAAGATGGCATAGTGGTTTGAACTTATTCTTGGGATCAGAACGAAGCGATGAACTGGTGAGACAGGTTTTGATTTTCTGTGATTTCCCAAATGGCTTAAGCATATACAAGGGTGGTCGATTTCCTTCTCCACACTGTCTCAATCCGAGCTTGAGTTCCATCGACAGGAACTGTAACCCTAATCTTCCTTTCTTCGTTTTCAGTATCTCTATACATCATAAAGTTAGCAGCAACATGTTACCACAAAATACGCACCCATTTACCAGGTCCGAATTTACAGGCGGCTGCGCCCCAGACGAGAAACTTTTCGACGACTGTCCCTCCCAACCCGCCACTTCATTGCTTACAACTTTCGGGCTTCTTTCATACATTTCTGTTGGCCTGCAAAACTAAGATTATAAATTAAAAAATAAATCAAAAGTGGGATCACTTAAAAGAAACAAATCATGGACTCCGCACTTAAAAGTTGTTTACTGCTGGGAAACGGAAAGCTGTATCAGAGCGAGGGAACAAACAAGTTCGACTACTTGATGTCAACTTTTGGATGGGGTGGCGATACGCAGGGCTGAAACGCAAGACTGGTTTTCACCTTAGAATAATAACGAAACAGATCAGACAGTTGCAGTTTATTCACAGAAAGGAAAAAAGTGAATTAATGTCGAGACCACTTTCAGCTGAAGTTATCGGTAATATCATCACAATCAGTTCTCTCTCGAATTCCACTTTGTGTTTGAAATACGGAAAAGTCGGTGAGTCTTCCTTTTAAAGCCGTAGAGATGATATTTATTCCTTTTTAGACCAGAAAACGAACTTTCCGCAGAGAAATTTGACACGGTCGTTGACTGGCGCATTCTGAGCGCAGCTATAACGTTCAGGTATAGGAACAAGAAAAGCACCACTGAAGTAAGCAAAACATTAGCTAACACGTACAATGGTACAACTGACAACGAAAGCCATGCCAGCCTGTAAACGAATCGACAGCCGGCCGCTGTGGCCGAGCGGTTCTATGCGCTTCAGTGCGGAACCGCGCTGCTACTACGGTCGCAGGTTCGAATCATGGGTCGGGCGTGGATGTCCTTAGGTTGGTTAGGATTAAGTAGTTCTAAGTCTAGGGGACTGATGACTTGATGATGTTAAGTCCCATAGTGCTCAGAGCCATTTGAAACGAATCGACGCGGAATACAGCTTTCCCTCCAACTGAAGTCAATAAATGAACCAAACATTACGGTAGAGATAGTCGTGCTGGCGTGCTTTCCATCTTTTCTGATTACATGAAACCTCTTTGTGAGGGTGTTCCCAAGTCTACCTAAACTGTAAAAGCGTTGACAATAGGTCTCTCGGCGGGTTGAGACTGTACCTGCATGGCATATACATAAATTCAGCGTTGCCATTTACACACTGTCACTGATGGGGCCTTGTTTTGGTATCTCGAAACAAATTGGAAATGTTAGGGGTGTTCACTTTGCTTGAGACGACCAGTATACCGTTTGAAGACCTGATCGGTAGATGATACGCATACAGCTCAGTCACAATATATTGCTTTCCGTTTTGCTTCTATTGTGGTGTGTGTGAGTGTGTGTGTGTGTGTGTGTGTGTGTGTGTGTGTGTGTGTGTGCAACAGAGAGAGAGAGAGAGAGAGAGAGGGAGAGACGTCGTGAGGTATTATTGTTCATAAGACTTCGAGAGGCTGCTTCGTGCATAATTTGAGAGTGTGTCTTCAATTATAATTACCTGACATTGTCGTGTTGTAGGAGGCGGTCTTTAAATGTAGTTTTGTAGTCTTTTTTTGGAAAACATTTAATTGGCCAAGCTCGCTATATCCTTGCGATCTTGGCCAGTAAAAAGTTTCCCAAAAGAAGACTACAACACCTACAAAACTATGTATATTCAACAGCGAAAACAAGCATGTTTTCTTCAAGACGTATGAGGAGAGAAGGTTGCGTCTTAAATGTAGCTGTTTAGTGCACATGACTGCGATGATGGCATGCACAGAAGAGTCTGTTGTTGAGTTTGCATTGTTAACTACGAGATAGTGAGAACAATGTCGCATTCTCTCACTGCATAAAAGTTTTGGATCAAACTGAGCTCTTAAGTAGTCCAGTCCTTAGCCTTGCCAAATATTTCCTACTGTAATGTATTTCAACGCAGCACAAAAAGTGAAGACTCTACCATTCACTTGTTTGGTCTCGTCATTTGTTCTATTAAGGTGAATGTCCGCCCCTGATATCTGAGTGGTCAGCGACATAGAATAAAATACCTAACTGCCCGGGTTCGATTTCCGGCTGGGTCGGAGATTTTCTATGCTCAGGGACTGGATGTTGTGTTGTCCTTATCATCATCATTCTTCCCCATCGACACGCAAGTCGTCGAAGTAGCGTCAACTCCAAAGACCTGCACCTGGCGAACGGTCTACCCGACGGGAGGCCCTAGCCACACGGCATTTCATACTATTAGGGTGAATGTCACCGGACAGGCAATGTGATTTTCACACGCCCTGATTTCCTTATCAGTTTCGAAGTCACCGCGTACTAAATATCTCTCTTCATATATAAAATATCTATTTCATTTAACGCGACGTCATATCGAAAACGTCCAGCATCTTGGCTGTTCCTGTGCATAACTCTTAGCCCCTCTCTATTTCAGCCAGACGACTCTAGAGCAAACCAACCAGAAACTTGTATAAAACCACTCTGCCTTGAAGAGGAGATTAAAGTTAAATCAGTATCGGCATACTTTCACTCTTGATTTGTCCCAACTGTCTCCCTTCTATCTTACAAGAACCTATGTTTCTGTCAACACTATCCGTGCTCTACTCATCCATACCTACTGGTGTATTTTTCCTACCTTACCGTATTATTTCTTGCTTTTTCTCTGATCACTCAACATGTCCAAATTTGCTCCGTTTGTGCGTGTGTCACGCATTTCCCATTAGGTGCGATTTCTCATATTCGACAACAATGTAATGGAAAAATTTCTTAATGCAACGTTGGCGACTGACATTTTTGAAATTGCATCTATTCATTACTATATCTATTATAATTAATATTGTTCATTTCTTCCTCTTGTCGTTTTGCCAGTTCAGGAATTCATTCTCATACACTTTAGTCTTCGTCGCTCTTCTGCCCATGATATTTTTGCCGCCTGTCTGATTCTGTCCTGGAGATTAATAACAGCCTCAATTTTTTGTTTGAAAGCCACCCAGTTGTAAATCTCTGTTTTCTGTATTCCCATTTCATCCAGATTACTTTGCACCTTTTGGATCCAGCGTAATTTGGTTCTCCTGTTCACAGAAACTACAGTATCTGCTGTAACAGTTTCATCTGACCCGTTCTAAAAGTGTCCAAAGAACGTAGTCCTTTTCCTGAAGATGATACACTTTGTAATGGAACTGATAAATGACCCATTTTCACTTTGTATTGTACTACTCGGTACATTCAAATAAATGGACTACTCTATACAAGACATTCAGAAATCGATAAAAAATGTTTCGATTTTTTGATTATAATGAAATAACATGCAGAATACTATCTTACTTTCGTACAAATATAAGATAGAGTATGTGTTGAGGAATTATTTCAAAAATGTTGTGATAGACAGATCTGTTTAAATTTTGAAAAGACGTTTGAGATTATAATTATTGTTACTGTTATTTCTATAATATTTGATGATTACTTGAAAACATTTGTAAAGTAAATTATTAATCACATACGACTTTCTCTGAATCTTTAACATCTTGTAACATCGTTGTACTGCAGGATTCGCATCTTCGGTCATCTTTGTCTAACTTTAAGTGCGTATTAATGGAGTTGTGTCGAAGAAGTGATGTAATGCATTACGAGTCCCAATTTGTCACATGTTTGAGTAAGATGGGCCGACCGCGGTGGCCGAGCGGTTCTAGGCGCTTCAGTCCGAAACCGCACGACTGCTACGGTCACAGGTTCGAATCCTACCTCGGGTCTGGATGTGTGTGATGTCCTTAGGTTAGTTAGGTTTAAGCAGTTCTAAGTTCTAGGGGACTGATGACCTCCGATGTTAAGTCCCATAGTGCTCAAAGCCATTTGAACCATTTTTGAGTGTGATGATCTGAAAGTTTTTGGCTGAACCAATAAATAATATTGAAAAACCTCCACAACTTTTTATTATACAACTTAAGGCATTAAATGAAAACGTAGAAACTGAAGGAAATGGACACTGAGCAATCAAATGAAAGAAATTTCTAGAAGACACATGCTGAGTAACATTACTGTCCATATAATATTCTATTTGCAACTTTACAATCATTCACCTCTCCGTTTGTGCTTTGTCATGTGCAGTCTACAGCAATGCACGTCGCCAAATATCAGCTGACGAACTTCAATCATTTGGATTTAATAAGTAATTAACTGTTGTTCGAAGTTCCAAATATCCTCATGAGAATCCTTCCTTCCACAAGTTCTTCTAATCAATCGTGTTGTAACAAGATTCACATTTTCTGTTGTATATAATTCTTCAGGACGTATCATTATCTGGTAAACCCTTAATTTTACTTTAGTCAAAATCTTCATTATTATTATAACGTTGTGCTCATTAACTACGTGTAAGGTAACGTTGACTGATTAGGATGTTTGGTTAAATGTAAGAGAGAGCCTGAGAACCCATATCTTGCCGTGTGGAATAAATGCAGAGGTAAATAAATACAGGTTGGTGACCTGTAACTTTTACACAGTACCTTCCTGCTCCTATAGAGTTTCATTAATGTGACCACTGCCGAAGTTCGACGTCTACGTGCAACAATCACTCACAAGTGGACAGGTGGTAGCACTAGCAGGGATGGTAAGGAAATGTGTCGGAGGGGGAGGGGGGGGGGGGTGGAAATCAGTGCAGTCGTTGTTGTAATGAGGAAACGGAGAGATTTGTCTAACGTCCGAAAGAACGTGATTATTGTCTTTCGGGCCAAGGATGGAAGCATTTCAGAAACGTTTGTAAGCTGAACGCGTGCCGCCATGGTTAAATTATGTAGTACATAGCAAAATGGCACTATTCAAATCCCTTGTCGAGGCAATTATGATGTAGTACAGGCCAAAAATGACAGGGGTGAACGACGGCTGCGGAGATGTCTACGGGCGAATGGACATGCAACCGCTGAACAATTGATGCCTGGATGAACCAGGGGCTACCAACTGCCTCCTCAACGACCGTTCAGAGAAAGTTGCTGCGCGTGGGCTTCCGCAGCGGGCACCTGGTTCATGCACACATGCTGACTGGTATTTAGTGACGACAAAGTCTGGAATTTGTATGCTAATGTCGCAACTGCACATCCACTGAGAAGTGACAGATGGTATTTTAATATCAGTCACTTTTATGCCCGACCATACAGGTGGACTTTGGCGTACGTGGCGTGAAACGTTTGAAAGCAAACACCCTACAACAATCGCCGGAAGGAGCGCTTTCCCTGGGTGATTTCGTGATTCTGGAAGGCAGAGTGTATCGACACAAATATGCATCTATCATTTTGTTTTTCCTCAGCACAGTGGCATTTACCAGCAGGACAACGCAACGTGTCACACAGCTAGCAGGTTTTTTTTTTGTTTTTTTTTTTTTTTTTTTTAATCTTATGGCTAGGGCCCGCCGCCGGGCAGGCCGTACGCCTGGTACAGGTCTTTCAATCTGACGCCACTTCAGCGACCTGTAGTAGAGGAGGATGATAGGATGAGGACAGCACAACACCCAGTCCCTGGGCGGAGAAGATTCCCCGACAGCCGGGAATCGAACCCGGGCCCAGAGGATTGACAATCCGTCACACTGACCATTCAGCTACCGGGGGCGGACGCAGCTCGCAGTGTACGAGTGTGTTTCGAAGAGCACCAGGATGAGCTTACCATTCTCCCATGGCCACCAAGCTCCCCGGATTTAAATCTAATCGAGACCACCTCGACCGGGCTGTATTACTCAAACGAGGAACGAAGCGCATGTGGCCACGGCATGGCTCCACATCCTTGTCGGTACCTCCCAGACCTCATGACTCTCTTCCTGCGCGTCTTGCAGCGGTCCGCATTGCGAAACGTCGTTATTCAGGCTATTGACAGGTGGTCACTTTAATGTGGCTGGACAGTGTACCACCGTTGTGGTGTGCTTTAGACCGGCGGGTCTGTACGGCGTGGCGTGCAGTGAATAGGCGCTGAGTGCTGGTGTACCGTACTGCGACTGCGAGTGGCTGCGTTTCCGCCGAGCGGAAACGGCGAGGCTGCGGCTTTCCTGAGGCGTGACGGGCCCGCTTAGGCGGCCGACCGCCCACTCGTGGAATATAAACACGACGCCGGCCGCCGCACTGTGCAAGTCCCCGAGCTATCTGCAAGGCCGATCAGGCGCTCCGTGTTCCCCACCTGCAAGTGCGAGCACAAAGCGCAACAAACGGCTCCAGCCGACCTAAGACGAGTACTAACTGACACTTTCCGTAATAAAGGCGTAGGGACCGACACTGTCTGGGCTTACGAGGGATGCTGAAAACGTTTGCAAACTGGGAAAAAAGCCGCAAGTCTTACGGTATAACCCCTCATTTTTCCCAGTCTACTCAGTGTTTAATTCAGCATATTTAGTCCGGTGACTGTCCAAATATTTAATACCGTCAGCAGCATAAGATGTTGGAAGGAACGGGATTTCAGTAGCGCTGGTGACGTCAGCGATTGTTCAAATGCTTGTATTGAAAACATTTTGTTTTTCCCTCTCAGTCGCACAGTTTCAGTACGACATTACCGGTTTCGGCATTCATCGACCATCTTCAGATCTACAATACAAATAAGTTAAAACTGAAACTATAGAAATTAAGTCAAAGGTGACACATGAAAAATACAGTGATTTCATAACATAATACTGATGCAGTAGTTTAGTTTTTATAAGCCTGAAGATGAATAATAGGACCATTTCGTAGTTTTTCAACCTAATGCTTTATGCACCTAAATTATTCATCGTCTCCCGTCCTTCAGCTTATTTAATGCACTACTGGAATACGTGTACAGAAAAATCGCATTTCTGTGGTTGCTGGAAACTGGATTCATGTTTACGTCTATGATACAGCTCAAGTGGTGTATATTTACGTTTGGATTCTTTTGATGTTAATACAGAGTGTTGATTCAGCATTGTGGTCAGTCATTTACTCGATTTTCACACAAAGTACTGAAGCACATGTTGCCAACGCCTTCTTGGCGATACTTGTCAATTCTGGGTGTACGAATTCAGTGATTGGCTATGAAAAACATACTGAAATACTTCAGTCAGGCACAGTGTCTCTCACGAATTAGTAATAAATATCCCGCTCTCTGCATGAATAATTTGCAGGTTTTGAAAGGTGAGTTTCGCCGAACTGTAGTAGAGTTTTGTAATATGTACGATGAAGTTCCGATGCAATAATTTGTGCAGAGTATAGTGATAAGGCCTGCAGATTTTGTAACAGTCTGTAGAGTTTGTTCTTAGGCGACGTCATTATTCAATATCTTTAGTGACGTATTTTATATGCTATGTCATTTTCAGATTGGAGTACTGTGATTACAGTTAAGGCAAATCATCCCGTAGCACCGCATTTAGCTACAAGCAACCACACTAAACCCCATATTTCTGAGAATTCTGAGAGGCTTTTAAGAGTGATTACGCAGCTTTTGATGTTCAATTGTACAAGCTATGCATTTCAGTTTTCCGTTGTACACAATTTCTGTGAACGTTTGGTACTGTACTCATTTCTTTTGATTTATTCGCAGTCAGATGGTGTTTCACAGTTGCTTTTTGGGCTATGAATATTCTTATACCAGATCATGGCTTCAGTCAGGCAAGGCTTAGTCTAGCTATTCATGGATAGTAGACCAATCACAACGCAGCAAATGACTTACACACTGACAAAACCACATTATCGATTAATATATGTTGATGTATGTGGACTACCACATGAAGAATTAAATGCACTCATCATATTAACTGACGCAAACTTGTCTTGTAGATCTGACGTTCGGCGACGGCCTAAACCCATAATTTCTTATTGAAATTCTGGTGACTGTGTCGGGTGAATTAAGTGTTTCCGAAGCAAGAATTAGATCTGTCCAGCTGTGAAAAACAAAGATCTGCCCCAGGTTCAGTCGTGTAGCCGATGTGAATGTTCGTTCAGCCTTCATTTGTGTATTGTGTATTGAAACTGGGGACCTAGAAACGGCGGAGAGGCTTCGTCCTGCCATAGCCCTCAGTGGTTCAGAACCCCACAACAGGCCACAGCAGTCCACCCCACCCCAACACCGCCGCACACCGAGCCCTGAGTTATTGTGTGGTTAGGCCCACAGTGGAACCCCCGTGAACGTCTCATACCAGGCGAGTGTAGCCCCAAATGTTTACATGGTAAAGTAATTCTTGTGTACACGTACGTGGAGACAGTGTTTGTGCAGCATTTGCCGACATAGTGTAACTGAGGTAGAATAAGAACCAGTCCGCATTCGCTGAGGGAGATGGAAAACCGCCTTAAAAACCAACCACAGGCTGGCCGGCACACCGGACCTCCACACTAATCCTCCGGGCGGATTCGTGCAGGAGAGCGGCACGCCTTCCCGCTCGGGAAGAAGCGCGTTAGACCACGCGGCTAGCCGGGCGGGCCAACTGTCATAGTACATGCACTGGATCCTGATACATTTTGGAGTTGCTGTGTGATGGTCTGGATAGATGTCTGCCTATTATACGTTACGACCCTCTTCAACTGCCGGCAGTCTCTGTCAGTCAACAGATGAGGTCGGTTTGTACGCTTTTGTTCTGTACGTGTCCCGCCGTGTTTCCATTTCACTATCAGATCGGAAACAGTGGACGCAGGAATGTTTAGGAGTGTGGAAATCCCGCGTACAGACGGTTGATACAAGTGATACCCAGTCATCTGACCACGTGCGAAGTCTGTGAGTTCTGTGGAGAGCCCCACTCTGCTCTCTCACGATGTCTAATGACTACTGAGGTCGCTGAGTTGGAGTACGTAGTAGTAGGTGGCAGCATGATGCACGCAATATGAAAAACGTATGTTTTTGGGGGGTGTCCGGATACTTTTGATCACGTAATGTAAGTTCTCTGAACATCTCTCTTACACATCCGTATGTGCTAAAGTGACCAATTATTGGCGCCAGGTCTCCGTGATTAGAATTCCAGATTCTGGAGCAGTACTCTAGAATAAGTGACACTGACATCTTGTATGCTGTTAACTGAACAGATGCCACTCACATTTCCATAACGCCTCCAACAGATCTAAGTCTTTCATTCACCGACTACTGATTTCATATCGCTTCGTAGTATTATCTCTAGATATTTATGCATAAATCTCCGTAAGTTTACCAATTTTATCGTAATAGGATATTATCTGGTTCATTCTCTTTGTTACAGGCATTATCGTACTTTGTAGCATTTGTACGTAGTGTCGAATTCAGAAAGTTTGAATGGCGCAGGCTCTGGCAGTTAATGCTGAATGTAAATAAATGTAACATATTGCGCGTGTATAGGAAAAGACATCCACTACTGTACGACTAAGCTGTTTATGACAAACGACTGGAAACAGCATCTATCGAAAATACCTAGTAGTAACTATCCAGTGCGACCGCAAGTTGAATGATAAAAAAAAAAAAAAAAAAAGGAAAAGCATATGCCAGACTGAGATTCGTAGGAAGAATCCTAAGGAAATGTAGCTCATCCACGAAGGGAGAGGCATACAAGGCTATTGTTTATCAATCTGGGATTTTTACCGGGTAGGACTGATAGAAGAGATAGAGCAGATCAAACGAAGAGCGGCGCGTTTCGTGACGGGATCGTTTATTCGACACGAAAGCTTACAGAGATGCTCAACATACTCCACTGGCAGACGATGCAAGAAAGGCGTTGTGCATCACTACTGAAATTTCGAGAGAGCACTTTCCTGGAAGGGCTAGACAACATATTACTTCCTCCCACAGGCATTTCGCCTAATTACCACGTCGAGAGAATTCAAGAAATTAGAGCCAATACAGAGGCCTACCGACACTCATTCCTCCCACGTGCCATTCGCGAGTGGGACCAGTTAGTGGTACCAGAAGTACCGTTGCCACACACCATTAGGTGGCTAGCGGAATATGGTGTAGATGGAGAAGTTTCCGAAGCTAGTCAGGAAGCAGTCGCAGAAGGCTGCCGCGACTTTTACAAGCAGCACGGTGAGCAACAAAGCTGAGGTAGCAGGATACGACCCCCACCACGGCAAGTAGCTGCAGGCGGCGCTTCCGCCGAAGACGGCGCATGACGAACGCCGCGTTCTGCGTCATGGCGGAGGTCGTAGCCGCTACCCGCCGTGCCCCTGACGCGCTCGCCGCCTCACCGTTTCGCATCGCCTCAGCACCACTCGGAGGCTATCGCTACTACGCTGAAGCGCCAAAGAAACTGGTACAGTCATGAGTATTCGAGTACATAGATATGTAGACAGGCAGAATACGGCGCTGCAGTCGGCAACGCCGATATAAGACCATAAGTATCTGGTGCAGTTGTTAGATCGGTTACTGCTGCTACAATGGCACGTTATCAAGATTTAAGAGAGTTTGAATGTGGTGTTATAGTCGGCTCACGAGTGGTGGGACACAGAATCTCCGAGGTAGCGATGAAGTGGGGATTTTCACGTACGACCATTTCACGAGTGTACCGTGAATATCAGGAATCCGTTAAAACATCAAATCTCCGACATCGTTGCAGCTGGAAAAAGAACCTGTAAGAACGGGACCATCGACGACTGAAGAGAATCGTTCAGCTTGACAGAAGTGTAACCCTTCCGCAAACTGCTGAAGAATTTCAATGTTGGGCCATCAACAAGTGTCAGCGTGTGAACCATTCAACGAAACATCATCGACATGGGCTTTCGGAGCCGAAGGCACGCTCCTGTACCCTCGACGATTGCGCGACACAAAGCTTTACGCCTCGCCTGGGCCCGTCAACACCGACGTTGGACTGTTGATGACTGAAAACATGATGCCTGGTCAGACGAGTCTCGTTTCGGATTGTATCGAGCGGACTGACGTGTACCGGTATGGAGACAACCTCATGAATCCATGGTCCCTGCGTGTCAGCAGGAGACTGTTCAAGTTGCTGGAGGCTCTGTAATGGTGCGAGACGTGTGGAGTTGGAGTGATATGGGACCCCTGATACGTCTAGGTACGACTCTGACAGGTGACACGTACGTAATCATCCTGTCTGATCACTTGCATCCATTCATGCCGATTGTGCATTCCGAAAGACTTGAGCATTTCCGGCAGGACAATGCGACACCCCACATGTCCAGAATTGCCACAGAATGACTCCAAGAACACTCTTCTGAGTTTAAACACTTCCGCTGGCCATCAGACTCTCCAGACGTGAACATTATTGAGCATATCTGGAATCCCTTGCAACGTGCTGTTCAGAAGAGATCTCCACTTCTCATACTCTTACGGATTTGTGGACGGAACTGCAGGATTCATGGTGTTGAGCACTAATTCAGAAACTAGTCATGTCCATGCCACGTCTTGTTGCGGCACTGCTGCGTGCTCGCGGGGACCCTACACTACATTAGGCAGGTGTATCAGTGTAGATGGTGAGATTATTTAAACCGAGCAAACTTTGGGGATGTTGCGCGGGACACCGACACAAATATTTTTCTCTAATGTCATGTTTTATCTGAGGATTTTTTAAACCGATAGAAGGATTATTCACTGAATGAAAATTAATTAATCTAACAAAGTCTGGGATGTTGCGTGGGACAATGAAAACACGTTTTCTGATGCGTGTTCCTGTGAAGACAAAAGGTAACACAAATACGTTTTAATTCTTCATTACCAAGAGACAACAACATTAACACAACACAGTCACTTTAGATGTAGTATAGGGTCATAAGTGCCTCTGTTGACATGTAAACAGAGATTAACCTGGTGGATAATGTCCTGTTTAGCACGGTCGAAGACTGCAGGAGTGTCCTTAATTCCAGCGAGTGGCACGTCATCCAGCAACTCTAAAAATGGCTCTGAGCACTATGGGACTTAACATCTGAGGTCATCAGTCCCCTAGAACTTAGAACTACTTAAACCTAACTAACCTAAGGACATCACACACACCCATGCCCGAGGCAGGATTCGAACCTGCGACCGTAGCGGTCGCGTGGTTCCGGACTGAAGCGCCTAGAACCGCTCGGCCACCGTGGCCGGCCATCCAGCAACTCTGGCAATGCTCTGGTGAGGAATCTGTAATAGTGCCTCTCATTTAAGAGATATGGCTCAATTAAACAGTCATCAACAACATCTGCCTACACATCCACGCAGAACAGCAACTGATGAGCGCAAATAAATGTGGCATATGTATTAACCTAACTTAAAACATAAGAATTGTGGATGTTGAATTCCCCCTTACGCCCGAACGTTGCTTCATCTCTATACAGCAGAGAGGACGGAAGTGTAGGATGCATTTGACACTGTTCCAAATACCACTGCGAAAACTGTATTCTGAGTGGATAATCAGATGGCTTCAGCTATAAGTGAAAGCTATTACTGAAAAGAATTAACAGTTGCTCGTGAAGGATGTTTCTTGCATTCGTCTGATTCGTTCCCATATTACGCGCAACTGCACGAGTGTTGTGATCGATTACTCCATCTGCCGAATTATCAAATGCTCACAGGTAATTCTGACATTAGAGAAAAATTTTTATTTTGGTGTCTCATGTAACCACCCACAGTTTGTCGATTTAAATAATTTTCACCCTGTATACCCAGAAGGACGCCCTCACCAACCATCCAAATTCTGATAGTCTTACTCCAAACGAGCTATGCTTGACGAGTCTAACGACGTTACTTTATGCATTCTCAATAACAAAGCGAATAATGACTACAAGTATTCAAAGACTTAAGTTATGTTTCTAGAAATTAGCCCTCAACAGACTGTAAACATGTGCCTCCCTCGTAGTTCTTCGCCGGGAGCCTAGCAATGTTACCGAGACAGTATTATACTTCAAGAGACTGTTTTCAGGCGATAACGTCTTGCTAGATCTACATCCCAATTACTACTTCACAGCCGCTGTATGGTATGAACTTATGTGATACTCCGTATTTCTATGCGACTCTCAAATGATCTGCAGGAAAAACAACTATTGGGTCTCTGATACACACTGGCTTTCTAGTAGCATCGACGGCTGGTTTTGGTGAACATTTCGGTGACGCTCTCGTACCGATTTACAAAACTGTGTAGATTTCTTCTGTTCGTTTTACTTGTCTACTTTGCAAATGCAATTTGGTAAGGACCAAAATCAACGAACAATATTCAGCCATCGGTCGGGCGTCAGCATCTTCAATATTTTCCTTTGCATGTGGATTACGCTTTCTTAGAATCTTTCCAATGAATTTCATTTCGGCGTATGTCTTTCCACTACAAGATTCCTTGTTCCGTAGTTGTGCCTTAAATGGCTCCGGGTGCATACTTTTAGATGCTCGACAGTTCTGATGATTGATTACGACTCAATAACTTTTTCGTTTATTTTGAACCACTGGAACACAGTGGTCTAAGCTGAGGGCAGCAGCCAGTTATGGAACAGGCGTGGATCATCTGCGGGTCTTCCTGAATTTCGCAGCAATTTTCTAATGACGCGTGCTCCCCGTGTACAACTGGAAGCGCTGACGAGGAGCCTCAACCATACCGCTGATATCTGCTAGAGCATTTTCGTATATCGTGTATTGTGACGGCCCTATCATATATCTTTGCAAGGCGCCTGATTATCTCTCACTTCCGGCGTTGTCTCCTGTGTAAGAAGTACGTAGCTTAGTATGATTTCAATGTGGCACGCTATTTCACAAACACTATATCGTTTGCTATGTAGCAGTGCGGACTTAACTGAAGGCATTCTAAAAATCAAGAAAAACGGATATGATATCTACGGCATTCTGTGTATCGTGGACAAGCAGATCGAAACGATTTTGACACGTCCAATACCTGAAAAACAGGCGGCCATGCAACGGAATTGGTAAACTATGAAGAAATCATAGAAACTGAAGGAAACTGATACCACAAATGTCTGAAAGCGGCCAAAGAGTCATAAGTTTGAGACATTAACGGCGTATACAATGACATATGACCAATGTCTCCTTCACACAGTTGGACTAGTCACCGGATGTCAGTAAGCCAGACATTTCTATGCCTAACAAATTGCTACGGTAGGGCTGCGAACAATGTGTGCACTTTCTAACGATCATGTTTTCGGACATTATCAAGAACATTGTTGAACTTTGAACTACGAATTTGCAGATTGAAGGATGTGGCCGAGCCAGCTGCTACAGTTGGGAACGTCCTATTTTCTTAGTGATCATATTCAGAGTTGGGTTTCACACTAGCGGTGACGTACATGTGCTCACAGCTCTTAAGTATGGATTAAAAGTGCCCATATTTACTGGTCATTTTTTCCTTATTTTGGTCCATACTACTACCTCTGAAAGTTGCCAGCCCTATAATTTTAGCAACAACAATACCGGTACATTTATTCCAATGTCAGAGCTTTCAGAACGATTTTCGCTTAGCGTTTCTGGCCCGGTTGTTTCAGAACCAGGGTCCCTTACCTCAGATTGATATATTTGTTCTTCTCCATCATCTCTGAAAGTTTGTAACATCATCACAGAAACAGCCTGTACTACAATGACGACGTCGTATGCAGAAAGAGGTTGCTAAGCCTCTGCATGCATTCCAGAGTGTTGTTATAGATGAATGACAAACATCAAGATACAGTGTTCCAACGCTCTAAATCCTCTCAACATGCTGCTATGTTTCAGCACACATTTTCCTTAATGATGTTACAGATGAATGGCAAACGGGAAAATACAGCACGTAGACCCTGTAAAGCCGGCCGGTATGGCCGTGCGGTTCTAGGCGTGACCGCTACGGTCGCAGGTTCGAATCCTGCCTCGGGCATGGATGTGTGTGATGTCCTTAGGTTAGTTAGGTTTAAGTAGTTCTACGTTCTAGGGGACTGATGACCACAGATGTCAAGTCCCATAGTGCTCAGAGCCATTTGAACCATTTGAAAGACCCTGTAAGTCCTCTCAAATCGTATTTGACCCTCTACCGCATCCAGACGACGAAATTCATCCTAATATTCATCCTTTCATAACTGATGTATGTCTTTTCATCCTTCCCCAAACCAGAGCTCTCTCCCTTTCGTTTTCTTCTCTTTCCATAATCAGTTGTAATAACTACTCACACCACTTCTTCTCGCCTTTAGACTACACTCACCTCCCCAGTCAGCGCCGTCTGGTCTTTTGTAGTAACATACCCCACACTTTTACGCAACTACTCGTACATCCCATTACCAAATTATCCTTCTATAGTGCGGGTGCTTCCGATCGCTGCAGTGTTTTATGCCTTCATCTTCACCGTTAATCAGAACCGGTTTAAAAATTACAGTAGTGAACTCATGCAGTTTTTAGTATTGTCAACGCACCGTTTTAACAACTTGTTACCATGGAAACGTCAATTATTGTCGTTTTTTTTAAATAATTCTTATCTAGTTTGCATCCAGATTGAAGAGTGGATATTTGTACATCCATACCTACTACCGATAGTCCACGACTGTCCTTGATAAGTGACTGCAACAAAAATTAATAAAAAAGATTAAGAGCGAAAGGTTTCGGGTAGGATTACTATGAAATTCTCCTACTTCCAATAGCAATTTCTAGGTGTAGAAAGCTGTAGACCTATATCCATTTGTTAAAAACAGTTGAGTTAAATAACACGTGTTTCAGTTATTCTTAGCAATCTTGAATCTTTATGTCCAGCATTACATGAGGGTAATTTTTTAGTGTCGTGCATAGCAAAAGCTGCAACTAGAGTGTTGTAATTCGACGACAGTAAGTTTCCTGTTAAGTGAGACTGTATATACTGCCTGCCTCTAGTACAGACTGGCAAGGTGACTGCATTTCTAAATAACAGCTCTCGATACACGTAGCAGAAAAGACTTCTAAGAAGTTCTTTCCCCGGTATAAAACACTCTTTATGTTCTGTGTTCGTCAGTTGTGAATTCGAGAAAAATCTCACCCTCTTCTTAGGATAAGGAATGTAGCTACTTCTCAAAATGTCGAAAGGTAATTCATTATGGAACTAAAAAAAATAAAGTTACTTATGCAACAATGCCATCATGAAAACCTACCTGGGTGCTAATGATCGCGACATAGTGGCCCTTTGCCCAGATAATTTCAGTAGCGGAGCATAAGTTTACTGCAACAACGATTTGTGAAATAATTGAGCACAGAATTATTCAGCTTTCAGCATAAATCAACGGAACCCCAAATCAAACTGTGTAGCGATTGAAACCGTTTTTTTTCCGAATGTGGCACTTAACCCATACTAACCAAGATAAGTAGTATCTGTTGACAAGAAACTGTTTATCTATTTTTACATTTCTTGTACGGCAGCTTCTTCTATGTTATTGACAGCATTATAAAAGGTGAATGTAAGACACACATAAACACATTCTAGAAAGAGATGGTTGGCTTGGATCTTGCACATACGAATAACAAAACGTACAGGGGAAACTGCATGATTATGGCGATGTATTAGCAAAAAAAAAAGCACAGTCTGAGGTAATATTTCTGCTGCCAACTGAATGAAAAAGGCTACACATTAACAACCATCATAATACATCCAGGTAAATTGCGCCAAAAATTTCCTCACAATAATATCTGAGATCTTACGAATATTAAGAAGCAAAATGATCGAAAGGAGTTCGATTTTGTGAAAAGAAACGTCCCAATATGAATAGTAATGGTTGATAGTGGCGAAGGAACAATAACAGCCGAAAGAGCTGGAGTGCACGAACGTGAGCCTGGCAGCTAATGGGCAGCGCGCCGTGCAATAAAAGTGCAAAAGAGCGCCAACATTAGTGCTCGTTAGCGAATAACGAGGTAAGTAAGCAATTTAAGCACTCTGCTTCAATTTTCCTCAGTCTAATGAAGTGCATCAGCAAAGAGAAGGAAAGTACTAATAAAAACAATGAGGACTGCAGTTAGAGGACTACCGGAGTACCGTGCCATCCGAGAGGTGTGTTGTGTCTATTACTTAAACCGTTTTTCCTTTTTACGTTCCTGACAGAGGTTTCCATTTTTGGTAAATTTACCGATCATAAACTAGGGAGGGGAAGGGAAAGGGGGGCAGGGGAGATAAAGTACACTACTGGCCATTAAAATTGCTACACCACGAAGATGACGTGCTACAGACGCGAAATTTAACCGACAGGAAGAAGATGCTTTGATATGCAAATCATTAGTTTTCAGAGCATTCACATAAGGTTAGCGCCGGTGGCGACACCTACAACGTGCTGACATGAGGAAAGTTTCCAACCGATTTCTCATACACCAACAGCAGTTGACCGGCGTTGCCTGGTGAAACGTTGTTGTGATGCCTCGTGTAAGGAGGAGAAATGCATACCATCACGTTTCCGACTTTGATAAATGTCGGATTGTAGCTTATCGCGATTGCGGTTTATCGTATCGCGACATTGCTGCTCGCGTTGGTCGAGATCCAATGACTGTTAGCAGAATATGGAATCGGTGGGTTCAGGAAGGTAATACGGAACGCCGTGCTGGATCCCAACGGCCTCATACCACTAGCAGTCGAGATGACAGGCATGTTATCCGCATGGCTGTAACGGATCGTGCAGCCATGTCTCGATCCCTGAGTCATCAGATGGTGACGTTTGCAAGACAACAACCATCTGCACGAACAGTTCGACGACGTTTGCAGCAGCATGGACTATCAGCTCGGAGACCATGGCTGTAGTTACCCCTAACGCTGCATCGGACAGGAGCGCCTGCGATGGTGTACTCAACGACGAACCTGGGTGCACGAATGGCAAAACCTCACTTCTTCGGATGAATCTAGGTTCTGTTTACAGCATCACGATGGTCGCATCCGTGTTTGGCGACATCGCGGTGAACGCACATTGGAAGCATGTATTCGTCATCGCCATACTGGCGGATCACCCGGCGTGATGGTATGGGGTGCCATTGGTTACACGTCAGGGTCACTTCTTGTTCGCATTGACGGCACGTTGAACAGTGGACGTTACATTTGAGATGTGTTACGACCCGTGGCTCTACCCTTCATTCGATCCCTGCGAAACCCTACATTTCAGCAGTATAATGCACGACCGCCTGTTGCAGGTCCTATACAGGCCTTTCTGGATACAGAAAATGTTCGACTGCTGCCCTGGCCAGCACATTCTCCAGATCTCTCACCAATTGAAAACGTCTGATCAATGGGGGCCGAGCAACTGGCTTGTCACAATACGCCAGTCACTACTCTTGATGAACTGTGGTATCGTGTTGAAGCTGCGTGGGTAGCTGTATCTGTACACGCCATCCAAGTTCTGTTTGACTCAATGCCCAGGCGTATCAAGGCCGTTATTACGGCCGGAGGTGGTTGATCTGGGTACTGATTTCTCAGGACCTATGCACCCAAATTGCGTGAAAATGTAATCACATGTCAGTTCTAGTATAATATATTTGTCCAATGAATACCCGTTTATCATCTGCATTTCTTCTTGGTGTAGCAATTTTAACGGCCAGTAGTGTAGTTTCCAGCCCTTCTTCACCCCAAGATGTCTGACCCACTACCTGAATAACCAGACCAGAATGCAGCTACATCTGCACTTTGAGACATGCTACAAAGTGTTCCATTGATTAATTCATGTATAGGCGGTACATGAAATACCGTTGTAGGTACCCCTGTGTATACACCCAAAATGACTCTCCTTTCACTGTCGATGGCATCACATGAAATCTGTGAAGGAGAAAGTAAAATATTTTGTTAGTATTCTGCAATATGGGCTTTAGAATTTCAGAGTACGGCTTTCTCTGATGCCTGACGCCTTCCCTGTGGCGCCTCCCCGCTCGGAGCTTCTTGGCCATTTCACTGACGACGTCGCACTTACTAAACAATCGCGTTACGAATAGTACAGCTCCCCGTTGAAGTTTCTCTGCCTCCTGCGTTAGAATAATTTGGTAAGGCTTCCAAACTGGTGAGTAATTGTGAAATGTAGTAAGTTGAGAGTTCCTGAACAGGTCTTTTTCGTCAAAGAATCGTGCTGTCTTAAGATTCTTTCCACAAATCTCTGTCTGTCTCCCTCACATCTAAATCTACGATATCTTTCCAAGTGAAATCTAACCTATTAGATATTTGTCTGCTGTGACTGATTCCCGTGACTATGTGGCTATGTTGACACACAGCATGGTCATTTCCCTGTCATATTTATTTACAGTGAGGACAACCGTGCCTGTAACTGATCATCTGCACGCATAACAGACGTACCGTAATGTGAATACATAGACAGAAAGACCCTTTATTGGATGACTACACCCCTGCAAAACAACCACTGGAAGCAGTTACTTCCGTAACGTATCTAGGAGTAGCTATACGGATCGATTTTAAGTAGAACGACCACATAAAAGTAATCGCGAGTAAGGCGGATACCAGACAGATTAACTAGAAGAATCTTCGGGAAATGCAATCCATCAACAAAGGAGGTAGCTTATGAAACACTCATTCGACCGTTACTTCAATATTTCTCTGTACCAGTTCGGACTGATGGAGGAAATGGAGAAGACACAAAGAAAAGTAGCACGTTTCCTTACAGGTTCTTGTAGTAAGCTCGAAAGCATCATGGAGATGTTTAGCCAACTCCAGTGCAAAACGCTGTGTGGTCTATTGTTGAAGTTCCGAGAGCGTACATTCCTGGTAGAGTCAATCAGTATACTGCTTCCTCCTACGTATATGTGGCGAAAAGTTGAGTAAGATAAAATTAGAGAGAATCTTGGGGAATACCTGAGGAGGAGTTGCTTACTGTTGCTTTTCTCAGATTTGTGGCTCTGCTTTTGTCGTATAGTTACGTATTCTGCAGATGACAATGGTGACGATTACTTCAGCGTTCTGACGAGTCCCTTACGATCAAGGAGAGAAGAGAAAGTAAAAGAAGTAGATCATCTGTCATTGGTCCACTGATGCTGAAATGGACCGAATAAGCTGCCCGACACAGCCTCCCATGCGCTTAATTGATACAAATGACACTTGAAACTTCGTGGCAGGTTAAAATAAAATCGGGGAAGAGAGGATATTGTGGGACATGGTTTAGCCACAGCCAGTCTCCAGAATGAATTTTCACTCTGTAGCATTGAAACTTTTCAGATCAGCGCACACTCCGCTGTAGAGTGAAAGTTTATTATGGAAACTATTTCGTAGGCTGTGGCTAAACTATATCTTCGCAGAATCCTTTCTTCCAGAAGTGCTAGTCCGTCAAGGTATGCAGAACAACTTCTATGAAGTTTGGAAGGTGCTTGGATAACTCAGTCGGTGGAACACTTGTCCGTGAAAGTCAAAGTCTCTAGGTTCGAATACCGGTCCAGCACACGGTTTTAATATGCCAAATCTACACAATTTCCGCAGCAGAGTGAAAAAGTCATTCTGCAAGCTAACAGTTGCTTTGGAGAATGGCACTGGTTGTTGGCGCACGCTATGTTGATTTCCAACAGGCTCTGCATTTCCTCAGTTCGTAATTATAACCTTCGCAGATCTCTTTCCGGTACTTTCACCTGCCCTTTCAACTCTTCGTGCGTTCTCATTAGTCCTTATGCACGAGGCACTGCAGTTGCAGAACATGCCGTTCTTCTCGTGATAGTTTTGAGGTAATTTCGTCGTACATTTCTGGCCAAATAACGCTGATAAAAATGGTTCAAACGGTTCTGAGCACTATGGGACTTAACATCTATGGTCATCAGTCCCCTAGAACTTAGAACTACTTAAACCTAACTAACCTAAGGACATCACACAACACCCAGTCATCACGAGGCAGAGAAAATCCCTGACCCCGCCGGGAATCGAACCCGGGAACTCGGGCGTGGGACGCGAGAACGCTACTACACGACCACGAGCTGCGGACATAACGCTGCTATAGTTTCTCTTAGCGCAGAATCAAGTGCTCCTTGGTGACCCTGAACAGGTACATGCATTACGTGATTTACACAATCATGAAAAATTCAATTCGACACATCTACGTTGTACCGTGTAGCTCCTTGTTTCACTCTGATGACGGTGAAATCCACTAGTAACCGAAAGATATCCACTATTTAATAACACTTAATTTGCTTACTATGCCCCAATTGAAAACAGTGGCGTAGTCTTTCCGGAACTCAAGAAACGTCCTTAGGGTTTTTATGATACATTTCGGTCTCACATCAGCTTTCCCTATTACTACATCTATGTGGCCGTTTCACTTTAGATCACCCTGGTTGGATATCTGACGAAACTGACTGACTCCGGCAAATAATGACTGTGTCGATCGTGGGATGCATGTACCTACATAGGATCACCGCGGAGCAGTTGCTTCTAAGCTGCGAAAAACTGTATCACTGTCGAAATGACAGGTCAAGTATAGGAACGTGTTGTATGAAGGTGACAACAGTGAAATTTCGGAACCAGACAGCGGCTGTGGGAAATCAACAGAGCATGCGTCAACACACACCAAGCCAAATGTCAGTTGCATCAATTTATGGCATCAAACACTGTTGATAGTTATGCTCATGTCATATAGGAACTCGAGTCGGCATCTTTTGTCCCGCCTTTAGGCTTCAGTAGATCAGTACACGAGTGGTATGTTTCCTTTTTCTCCTTTCTTTTTCCATCTTCAACCTAAGAAACGTATCAGTACACCGAGCAAATGTTTTCACCAGTGGCATCTACAGAATACGTATTATTAGGCAGAGGCGTAGACAGATATGACAGAAAAGAAGGATAAGAAACCTCCATTCAGTTTATGACCCGCCTTCGCAACAGAGCTCGCAAACGCTCGCCTGAACGATAGCACTCGACTCAGACTTAAGTCGGATCGAAACATGGTGGTGGATAAATTTACACCGCAAGTACACTACTGGCCATAAAAATTGCTACACCACGAAGATGACGTGCTACAGACGCGAAATTTATCCGACAGGAAGAAGCTGCTGTGATATGCAAATGATTAGCTTTTCAGAACATTCACACAAGGTTGACGTCAGTGGCGAGACCTACAACGTGATGACATGAGGAAAGTTTCCAACCGATTTCTCATACACAAACAGTTGACCGGCGTTGACTTGTGAAACGTTGTTGTGATGCCTCGTGTAAGGAGGAGAAATGCGTACTATCACGTTTCCGACTTTGATAAAGGTCGGATTGTAGCCTATGGCAATTAGGGTTTATAGTATCGCGACATTGCTGCTCGCGTTGGTCGATATCCAATGACTGTTGGCAGAATATGGAATCGGTGGGTTCAGGAGGGTAATACGGAAAGCCGTGCTGGATCCCAACGGCCTCGTATCACTAGCAGTCGAGATGACAAGCATCTTATCCGCATGGCTGTAACGGATCTTGCAGCCACGTCTCGATCCCTGAGTGAACAGATGGGGACGTTTGCAAGACAACAACCATCTGCACGAACAGTTCGACGACGTTTGCAGCAGCATGGACTATCAGCTCGGAGACCATGGCTGCGGTTACCCTTGACGCTGCATCACAGACAGGAGCGCCTGCGATGGTGTACTCAATGACGGACCTGGGTGCACGAATGGCAAAACGTCATTTGCTCGGATGAATCCAGGTTCTATAAATTTACAGCATCATGATGGTCGCAACCGTGTTTGGCGACATCGCAGTGAACGCACATTGCAAGCGTGTATTCGTCATCGCCATACTAGCGTATCACCCGACGTGATTGTATGGGGTGCCATTGGTCACCTCTTGTTCGCATTGACGGCTTTGAACAGTGGACGTTGCATTTGAGATGTGTTACGACCCGTGGCTCTACCCTTCATTCGATCCCTGCGAAACCCTACATTTCAGTAGGATAATGCACAACTGCAGGTTGCAAGTCCTGTACGGGCCATTCTGGATACAGAAAATGTTCGACTGTTGTTCTGGCGAGCACTTTCTTCAGATTTCTCACCAATTTAAAACGTCTGGTTAATGGTGGCCGAGCAACTTGCTCGTCACAATACGCTAGTCACTACCGTGTTGAAGCTGCATGGGCAGCTGTACCTGTACACGCCATCCAAGATCTCTTTGGCTCAATGCCCAGGCGTATCAACGCCGTTATTACGGCCAGAGATGGTTGTTCTGGGTACTGATTTCTCAGGATCTATGCACCCAAATTATGTGAAAATATAATCACATGTCAGTTCTAGTATAGTATATTTGTCCAACGAATACCCGCTTATCAAAAGAGCCACCGTGGTACAACAACCGAGTTAGAAAACTGCTGCGGAAGCAAAGGGAACTTCACAGCAAACATAAACATAGCCAAAGTCTTGCAGACAAACAAAAATTACGCGAAGCGAAATGTAGTGTGAGGAGGGCTATGCGAGAGGCATTCAATGAATTCGAAAGTAAAGTTCTATTTACTGACTTGGCAGAAAATCCTAAGAAATTTTGGTCTTATGTCAAAGCGGTAGGTGGATCAAAACAAAATGTCCAGACACTCTGTGACCAAAATGGTACTGAAACAGAGGATGACAGACTAAAGGCCGAAATACTAAATGTCTTTTTCCAAAGCTGTTTCACAGAGGAAGACTGCACTGTAGTTCCTTCTCTAGATTGTCGCACAGATGACAGAATGGTAGATATCGAAATAGACGACAGAGGGATAGAGAAACAATTAAAATCGCTCAAAAGAGGGAAGGCCACTGGACCTGATGGGATACCAGTTCGATTTTACACAGAGTACGCGAAGGAACTTGCCCCCCTTCTTGCAGCGGTGTATCGTTGGTCTCTAGAAGAGCGTAGCGTTCCAAAGGATTGGAAAAGGGCACAGGTCATCCCTGTTTTCAAGAAGGGACGTCGAACAGATGTGCAGAAACCTATATCTCTAACGTCGATCAGTTGTAGAATTTTGGAACATGTATTATGTTCGAGTATAATGACTTTTCTGGAGACTAGAAATCTATTCTGTAGGAATCAGCATGGGTTTCGAAAAAGACGGTCGTGTGAAACCCAGCTCGCGCTATTCGTCCACGAGACTCAGAGGGCCATAGACAGGGGTTCACAGGTAGATGCCGTGTTTCTTGACTTCCGCAAGGCGTTCGATACAGTTTCCCACAGTCGTTTAATGGACAAATTAAGAGCGTAAGAGCATATGGACTATCAGACCAATTGTGTGATTGAAGAGTTTCTAGATAACAGAACGCAGCATGTCATTCTGAATGGAGAGAAGTCTTCCGAAGTAAGAGTGATTTCAGGTGGGCCGCAGGGGAGTGTCATAGGACCGTTGCTATTCACAATATACATAAATGACATTGTGGATGACATCGGAAGTTCACTGAGGCTTTTTGTAGATGATGCTGTGGTGTATCGAGAGGTTGTAACAATGGAGAATTGTACTGAAATGAAATGCAGGAGGATCTGCAGCAAATTGACGCATGATGCAGGGAATGGCAATTCAATCTCAATTTAGACAAGTGTAATGTGCTGCGAATACATAGAAAGATAGATCCCTTACCATTTAGCTACAAAATAGCAGGTCAGCAACTGGAAGCAGTTAATTCCATAAATTATCTGGGAGTACGCATTAGGAGTGATTTAAAATGGAATGATCATATAAAGTTGCTCGTCGGTAAAGCAGATGCCAGACTGAGATTCATTGGAAGAATCCTAAGGAAATGCAATCCGAAAACAAAGGAAGTAGGTTACAGTACGCTTGTTCGCCCACTGCTTGAATACTGCTCAGCAGTGTGGGATCCGTACCAGATAGGGTTGATAGAAGAGATAGAGAAGATCCAACGGAGAGCAGCGCGCTTCGTTACGGGATCGTTTGGTAATCGCGAAAGCGTTACGGAGATGATAGATAAACTCCAGTGGAAGACTCTGCAGGAGAGACGCTCAGTAGCTCGGTACGGGCTTTTGTTAAAGTTTCGAGAACATACCTTCACCGAAGAGTCAAGCAGTATATTGCTCCCTCCTACGTATATCTCGCGAAGAGACCATGAGGATAAAATCAGAGAGATTAGAGCCCACACAGAAGCATACCGACAATCCTTCTTTCCACGAACAATACGAGACTGGAATAGAAGGGAGAACCGATAGAGGTACTCAGGGTACCCTCCGCCTCACAACGTCAGGTGGCTTGCGGAGTATGGGTGTAGATGTAGGATGTAGATGTAGATCATCTGTATTTCTTCTTGGTGTAGCAATTTTAATGGCCAGTAGTGTATTTGGTCAGCGAGGAACAACAGGTAGTGGTGTAAGTTTCCTGATCACCGGATTTTGTGGCAATATTCTGAATTAAATTGCAAAGCTTTTTGCAGCATCTCATGTAATGAATGCATGTGACACTGTTGGTAATCCTTCCGTTGGACGGGCCTGTTAGACTCTGCGGCCCCCTTGATCCTGTTCCAGAGGAGCCGGCAGCGGCTTTCACCCTCTCCTACTCTCATCATCTTACAACACAAACATAACATCGCGCAACATGTACAGCCGTTACACTTACCCACACTCAACAAATACACATATGAACTCCGACATATCCGCACGAAAAGGGCTCACTGCGAGCGGAAGAAGAATACCTTCTCCGACTTGGTATCTGGATCTACCCCATGGGGTCTCCCAACCAGTAGTGACATACGACTCTATTTTCTTTTGATCAGGTCTTCTCCCATAATGTCTGCTTTATTTTGTACATCACCGAATCGTGTATTAAAACGAATATTACTCTTTGCATACTTGTAGCAAATACGTGTCACATAAATTTCATTCAGCAGTTAATTATACATAGGTCAAGTTTTGTGACTGAGATCACATACACCACAAGAGAGAATAAAAGTTCTTAAATAATTGTGTTGGTTGCTTAATGTACGTAATCGGTGTCACGAAGTTAATTACAACTGTTTGTAGAAATTTATTTATGTACATACAGAGAATAGGAAGCTCGTTGGTATTTTTGATATGTAGAAGCATTTTCTTCTGCGGGGACACCACAGCATGGATAAATTTGAGGTAAGACGCCATTCCACCGGGCTGTATTTTAAAAATGCCCTGCATTCAGAGCTACTAGTTTCGGGCATAGCCCAGTTTCAAGCGATTGTAAAAAGATAACAACACACCACAATGAAAAGAGAAAGTTTCAGAATAAAAGCCGTACAGCTACACTGGATGTAATGTTTACGCAAACACTGTAATTACCTGTGACAGATGTGAACATACTGTCCTCGTCTCGTGATATAAAAATCGTGTCATCCGTAACTGTCTTTAGCACAACCGTCAAACTCAATAATCCAAAATAAAGTGCACACACTACTAAAAAGACAAATCAAACTACTAACAGCAAGAAGACAAACCTGGTGATGCATAGCTACAAAAAACACCTACACACAATAGACACACGTGTACAAGTCTGTGGAGGAAAATTATCAGTGTCAGTAAAAGCAGCTTAAACATAGGGCATTTACAGTATTACCGACACACAGTTTCAAAGTACCTGTTCTGTCTTACACTAACAGTAATATTGTAGTAGTAAACTCGTGTTAGCTCTCCTTGAGAACACTAGCTCTATGACTGTCGTACCGAGGTATCACTCAATCTCTAACGGTCTCCTTGCCGACAACAGACAAACCATTTCCATAAACGCTTTTCTTCGGGTCGACAGTTGACTATATGAATGTAGAATTATACTGTTACGTTATTTATATGACAAAGGCAACTGCCACCTTAAAATAGCGTGATGATCTTTGACACATGTATTTTAATTTTTGGCTCTTATTAGTATATGAAAGAGTAAAGTCCACCGCAGTAGTTAAGTCAGTGGACTAATATTCTGAAAGAAACCGGCTCAGTACTCCGTCGGCTGCCCTCTCTCACTCACTCATTTACCAATGTCAGACCTGTTGATGTACGCCGTACAATTGTCTCAGACCTATGTTTTTATGAGGTGTAGAGAACATACGGCTGGAGTACAAAACCTGATGTAAAATTTTTTGGGCAAGACAAATGTGTACTTGAATATGACGTTACACTTGTTAATTTACTCTACCAAGATGTTTTGTTAAAGTATGTATTCTTACGTGTACTTGAAAGCGGTTCTTACTACTGACACTATTCGCCAATAAAGCGCTATTCACTAAAAGCAACTTGTGCAGGTAACGTGAACTCCTTCAAAAACAGAGTGGCCAGAAAAAGCCGAAAAAGCCTGTAAGAGTGTTTCAGACGAGGTTATGGTGACAAGTAAGTGGTAAGAAAAAAATTCGATACGTGCCCCCGTTTCCGAGTTACGTAACATCGAAGTTAGCCCAATCAGGTCACCGAGCGAGGTGGCGCAGTGGTTAGACACTGGACTCGCATTCGGGAGGACGACGGTTCAATCCCGCGTCCGGCCATCCTGATTTAGGTTTTCCGTGATTTCCCTAAATCGCTCCAGGCAAATGCCGGGATGGTTCCTTTCAAAGGGCACGGCCGACTTCCTTCCCCGTCCTTCCCTAATCCCATGAGACCGAAGACCTCGCTGTTTGGTCTCCTTCCGCAAAACCAACCAACCAACCAACCCAATTAGGTCGTCGCGCGCGCAAATTCAAGCACTTGCTCGCTCAAAAATGCGTTAATGAACAGACATCTGTGGGTCCGCGGGGTACCACTTGTTCGAATAATCAATACAAATTAAAATATGACTTTTTCGGAAGTTGATGATTTTAAATTAGGAACAAAACGAATAGCTCGTGTCGCGACACTGTCTCTGGCAGGTTGCTCGAATTTGCGCGTGCTACTACATGATTGGCTAACTATACAGTGCTAATTAAATCGGAAACGGCGCGATGTATCGAACTTTTTCTTCTTCTTAACAACTATTCCTCAGGAGAACCTACCCTGTAACACACTTAAGAGATTTTCAGACTGTTTCTGAATAACCTGTATATCAGAGTTGTGGAGCACATTAAATGAAAAGTCAAGCGAATTTTTGTCATTTAGCGACCGCGAGAAACGCTATATCCGTCTCAATTAACCATAAAATTGTCGCAGCCTCCAGCGCTGTGACGCAAATTCGAGACGAAAAACGAGAGGTTCGGTCTTTTACAGAAGTGTACCGACAACCCTTTTTCGAGTGTGCCATTCCTGAATGGATTAGGCAGGGGAGAAAATCGTTCTGGTGCTCCGGGCAACCTCAGTCAGACATCATACGAGTGTTTGCAACGTTGGAGTAGACGGCAAATATTCCTTATTCCTCTTCTGTACCTTGAGCAGCCTCGTAGTGGCTCGCCGTCGCCGTCGTCGTCATCGTCGTCGTTGCCGTCGCCGTGCTCGTCGTGGCCGTCCTGGGTGTAGCGTCTGCGAGCTCCATCCCACTATTGTGCGCCTGGCATTCCTGCGGCCGCTCGCTCCGGAGTGCGCGTCGCCACTGGAAAACGCTGGCTGCCGTGTCGAGAGAGCCACGGCTCGCGAACCAGCTGCGCTCGCCGAGCTGCCGTGGAGGGGAGCAGATAGGCGCGCTGGCGTTCCCAGGTATCTCCTCCAGAGGACACAAGTCACTCACCACCGTAATCTCGACACGGAATCTCACACACGAGCCCGGACACACCAGTGTTCGATTCCGGAAACTGACATCAGCTCCTGAGGATCTAGTCACACCGTTACATCTGCATTTACTTTGCTGACCAGGGAAACGTCCTGGGACCTCTGCTGTTCCTGATCTATATAAATGACCTGCGTGACAATCTGAGCAGTTCTCTTAGGTTGTTCGCAGATGATGCTGTAATTTACCGTCTAGTAAGGTCATCCGAAGACCAGTATCAGTTGCAAAGCGATTTAGAAAAGATTGCTGCATGGTGTGGCAGGTGGCAGTTGACGCTAAATAACGAAAAGTGTGAGGTGATCCACATGAGTTCCAAAAGAAATCCGTTGGAATTCGATTACTCGATAAACAGTACAATTCTCAAGGCTGACAATTCGACTAAGTACCTGGGTGTTAAAATTACGAACAACTTTAGTTGGAAAGACCACATAGACAATTTTCTGGGGAAGGCGAGCCAAAGGTTGCGTTTCATTGGCAGGGCACTTAGAAGATGCAACAAGTCCACTAAAGAGACAGCTTTCACTACACTCGTTCGTCCTCTGTTAGAATATTGCTGCGCGGTGTGGGATCCTTACCAGGTGGGATTGACGGAGGACATCGAAAGGGTGCAAAAAAGGGCAGCTCGTTTATTATTATCACGTAATAGGGGAGAGAGTGTGGCAGATATGATACGCGAGTTGGGATGGAAGTCATTAAAGCAAAGACGTTTTTCGTCGCCGCGAGATCTATTTACGAAATTTCAGTCACCAACTTTCTCTTCCGAGTGCGTAAATATTTTGTTGAGCCCAACCTACATAGGTAGGAGTGATCATCAAAATAAAATAAGATAAATCAGAGCTCGAATAGAACGGTTTAGGTGCTCGTTTTTCCCGCGCGCTGTTCGGGAGTAGAATGGTAGAGAGATAGTATGAAGCCGGCCGTGGTGGCCGTGCGGTTCTAGGCGCTTCAGTCCGGAACCGCGGGACTGCTACGGTCGCAGGTTCGAATCCTGCCTCGGGCATGGTTGTGTGTGATGTCCTTAGGTTAGTTAGGTTTAAGTAGTTCTAAGTTCTAGGGGACTGATGACCTAAGATGTTAAGTCCCATAGTGCTCAGAGCCATTTGAACCATTTTTGAAGATAGTATGATTGTGGTTCGATGAACCCTCTGCCAAGCACTTAAATGTGAATTGCAGAGTAATGATGTAGATGTAGATGTGAAGAAAAATTCGCGCACTCGGACTTCGCTGAGCGATTCCTCACGTACTAGCAATACAAAAATGTCTGACACAAAAATTCGTCCCGCGCATATTTCGGGCATTAAATCGACGTTAATGATTGGCGAACTGGCCACACTGTAATGAAATGTACGGTAAGTACCCCTGTCAGCAGTTGGAGCAGTGCTGTGGTGTTGGTGCGCTGGATAGCGTTTGCGTTAGCATGCAGGAAGTAGAGGGTTCGATTCTGGAAAGAAGCTTATTTGTTTTCGTTTACTAAAAGTAGTCTGTTTGGTACGGTATCTAGCGTCTTAATCGTCATACAGCTATTGCAGCCTCTTTTTTTCCAGTTACGTGTCACGAACATGGAAATGGAAGTACAATTGTTTTCACTGATCAGTTTTTAAAGAAACATTTTCTATGTCGTAAATGTGAACTGTATCGCACCACTGCACCTACTAGATTCCAAAACTGTTTTGTATGTACAAATGGTTCTGAGCACTATGGGACTTAACATCTGAGGTCATCAGTCCCCTAGACTTAGAACTACTTAAACCTAACTAGCCTAAGGACTTCACACACATCCATGCCCTAGGCAGGATTCGAACCTGCCACCGTAGTAGCAGCGCGGTTCCGGACGAAAGCGCCTAGAACCGCTCGGTCACAGCGGCCGGCTATACTGTAAAGTGTCTCCCTTGTCATCAGAAGGATTCTGGGAACAGCATGTTGTTGTAGTACTGAAACGGATGCAAAACCTGTCTAAGCTGTAAAATTACTTTGTTTTGCGTTAACTCAAATTCACATAAGTAAATTACCAAAACTTTGCTGACCCATAAAATTCTTTTCGCATGCGTGGCATGCCTTAATGTAGCAGGGAAAAGAAGGGAACCAGCGGAAAAGTGCTCCAATCGGAGCACAAAAAAGCGCCTATGCAACTGTTCATTAAAAGACTCTGACTGAAAAACGGGGTTCCAGCCGCCCACTGTGAGACAGAGAGGGATACAGTGGCAGTGGAACACTGTTGACAGTGACACAAAAATTGTACGAAAAGGGTGAAGGAGACAGCGCCAGTGGGAGAGGAATGAAGACGAGGAAGATAGTGATACTGACAGTGAGAAGAGACAGCTGCAGAGGGAATGAACGAATGAGGTAGTAGCAGTGAAAGAGAGCGAGAGGGAGACAGTGACAGTAAGAATAGACAGCATTAGTAGAGCACAAGGAAGGAGGCTGTGGCTGTGAGACAGGAAATAGTGATAGTCACAGAGACACAAAGAGATAACGACAGTGAGTTGGGCTGAATGAATAAGCGAAAATGGGCAAGAGCGAGAGTATGGGTACGAGAGACTTACAGCGATGGACTAGTGGGTGTAATCGAGGTACAGTTCTGGGACCTTGTGGGAGTAAGATGGGAGTTGTATGTTAAAAAGTGCGCGAATATGTTTGCATGCCAAAATTTTTGGAAAATTTTTAAAGTTGCTGAAGAAGGCAGAATGAGACAGCTGGTACCCCACTTTTGACTCAGTCTTTTGTGAAAAATGAGCATATTCGCCTTTTTTGTGCTCCAATAGGAGCGTTTTTCCGCTGGTTTTACACTGATGAGTCAAAAAGTTATGACCACTGCCCACCGAGAGGTCGTTTGCTGGCTGGTGTGCACGTGACGCGGAAAGAGAAGTATATGATCGGAGCAGAGACGAATGGGGAATCGCTCTAGTGACGATGAGTGACGCAAATGAGGAAATCCGCCGACTTACACGACTTTGACAAAAGCCAAATTGTTGTGGCCCAGTGTCAGCGAGGGAGCATCTCGGAAGCGGCGAAGCTGGTCGGCTGTTCGCGTGCTGCTGTAGAGCATCTGTGGAAAGTGGTTGAAGAACGCTGAAACCACGAGTAGGCGACAAGAAGTTGGACGTCCACACCTCATCACAGGACTTAGGGATCGGTGACTTGCCCGCTCTCTGAAGTGAGATAGTCAGCGACCTGTGGCAGTTCTGACGACAGAGTACAGTGCTGGCGCAGGCGCAAGTTTTTTTGAGCACGCCGTTCAGCGCACAGTGTTGAACATGATGTTCCGCAGCACAGGCCCCCCTCCGTGTTCCCATGTTGACACAGCAACATCATCAGTTATATTAAAAAACTAAAAACCCGCCTCGATTGCGAAAAAAGCACCTAGTCTTAAATGTTAACCCAGGCTTCGGCGTAGATAACTACACCTTCTTCAGAACAACAATAAAACCCACAAGTGCCTAAGAAGACCTTTAAAAGAACACCATAGCTATACACTTATAAACGAAAAAGAAAAGGAAAACACAAACAGTACATACAGGGTGTTTCAAAAATGACCGGTATATTTGAAACGGCAATAAAAACTAAACGAGCAGCGATAGAAATACACCGTTTGTTGCAATATGCTTGGGACAACAGTACATTTTCAGGCAGACAAACTTTCGAAATTACAGTAGTTACAATTTTCAACAACAGATGGCGCTGCGGTATGGGAAAAACTATAGTACGATATTTTCCACATATCCACCATGCGTAGCAATAATATGGCGTAGTCTCTGAATGAAATTACCCGAAACCTTTGACAACGTGTCTGGCGGAATGGCTTCACATGCAGATGAGATGTACTGCTTCAGCTGTTCAATTGTTTCTGGATTCTGGCGGTACACCTGGTCTTTCAAGTGTCCCCACAGAAAGAAGTCACAGGGGTTCATGTCTGGCGAATAGGGAGGCCAATCCACGCCGCCTCCTGTATGTTTCGGATAGCCCAAGGCAATCACACGATCATCGAAATATTCATTCAGGAAATTAAAGAGTCGGCCGTGTGATGTGACCGGGCACCATCTTGCATAAACCACGAGGTGTTCGCAGTGTCGTCTAAGGCAGTTTGTACCGCCACAAATTCACGAAGAATGTCCAGATAGCGTGATGCAGTAATCATTTCGGATCTGAAAAATGGGCCAATGATTCCTTTGGAAGAAATGGCGGCCCAGACCAGTACTTTTTGAGGATGCAGGGACGATGGGACTGCAACATGGGGCTTTTCGGTTCCCCATATGCGCCAGTTCTGTTTACTGACGAAGCCGTCCAGGTAAAAATAAGCTTCGTCAGTAAACCAAATGCTGCCCACATGCATATCGCCGTCATCAATCCTGTGCACTATATCGTTAGCGAATGTCTCTTGTGCAGCAATGGTAGCGGCGCTGAGGGGTTGCCGCGTTTGAATTTTGTATGGATAGAGGTGTAAACTCTGGCGCATGAGACGATACGTGGACGTTGGCGTCATTTGGACCGCAGCTGCAACACGGCGAACGGAAACACGAGGCCGCTGTTGGATCACCTGCTGCACTAGCTGCGCGTTGCCCTCTGTGGTTGCCGTACGCGGTCGCCCTACCTTTCCAGCACGTTCATCCGTCACGTTCCCAGTCCGTTGAAATTTTTCAAACAGATTCTTTATTGTATCGCTTTTCGGTCCTTTGGTTACATTAAACCTCCGTTGAAAACTTCGTCTTGTTGCAACAACTCTGTGTTCTAGGCGGTGGAATTGCAACACCAGAAAAATCCTCTGTTCTAAGGAATATACCATTTTGTCTACAGCACACTTGCACGTTGTGAACAGCACACGCTTACAGCAGAAAGACGACGTACAGAATGGCGCACCCACAGACTGCGTTGTCTTCTATATCTTTCACATCACTTGCAGCGCCATCTGTTGTTGAAAATTGTAACTACTGTAATTTCGAAAGTTTGTCCGCCTGAAAATGTACTGTTGTCCCAAGCATATTGCAAGAAACGTTGTATTTCTATCGCTGCTCGTTTAGTTTTTATTGCCGTTTCAAATATACCGATCATTTTTGAAACACCCTGTATGTACAAAGTCAAAACCACTACTTAACTTAATGGTGTACGATCCACCTCACACCAGCTTATGTTCGATGGGCCATGACCCGCAGCTACAAACGGTCGCTCACTTACAAGCCTGACCCGCTATCTATGCACATGCTCAAGACAATGGAAGTTACTTGAATGCGCATGCGCATACGAATACGAGAAAGTTTATACATGGGTCTGGGCTAAATAGCCAACCGTGGATCATCGTACATCAAAGAATGAAATGGATAGAACAAGAGACGAGCTAAATAGGAGATGAAACCTAAAAATAACCGCACACGGTTGCTTATGCTAGTAAAGAAACTTATATATGAAGCTACCTATGACAACAGTAGGAACTCTTAAAAACTATACCCAAAGCCAGTAGTTAGCCTGGGGGGGGGGGGGAGGGGGGGGGCTGAGTGGACGTAATCTAAACATGTCGTGGTAATAAGGATATAGGGTTAAAACGTGAGGTGTTCAATGGGCTAAAATCACCTTCATCGTAAAAGGAAAATGAGGATAAAAAGAAAGAAGATGAACAGCTTGACCAACAGCGCTCGCTAATCAGCGCGCGCATGTGATGATCCCCAGATCATCAGATTTACAAGTATGAAGAACAAAGTAAGGGCGCGAAACCTTCAAAAAATTTTCTATTGCTTAGTAGGAGTTGGTCATTGAGGATATTGTCTTTAACATGTTGCAGATGCTTAAAGATCTGCATTTCTTCCAAAACATCCAGTTTTAAGCCCTTAACCTCGGCATGAAGTAACTCGATATTAACTGGAGGACTCGGCGCATGAGCCGTTTGCACAAGGTGTTCCGCATAAGTAGAGCCCTTAGGACCGTCACCGATTCTAGTAGGATTACGTTCTTTATACCTGAGACCCAGACCTCGGCCCGTTTGCCCGATGTAAAATTTTGGGCAATCCTCCCCCCCTCCCCCCCCCCCCCCCCCCCCCCCCCGCAGGCTAACTACTGGCTTTGGGTATAGTTTTTAAGAGTTCCTACTGTTGTCATAGGTAGCTTCATATATAAGTTTCTTTACTAGCATAAGCAACCGTGTGCGGTTATTTTTAGGTTTCATCTCCTATTTAGCTCGTCTCTTGTTCTATCCATTTCATTCTTTGATGTACGATGATCCACGGTTGGCTATTTAGCCCCGACCCATGTATAAACTTTCTCGTATTCGTATGCGCATGCGCATTCAAGTAACTTCCCTTGTCTTGAGCATGTGCATAGATAGTGGGTCAGGCTTGTAAGTGAGCGACCGTTTGTAGCTGCGGGACATGGCCCATCGAACATAGGCCGGTGTGAGGTGGAGCGTACACCATTAAGTTAAGTAGTGGTTTTGACTTTGTACATATGTACTGTTTGTGTTTTCCTTTTCTTTTTCGTTTATAAATGTATAGCTATGGTGTTCTTTTAATCATTGACAAGGGTCTTCTTTGGCACTTGTGGGTTTTGTTGTTGTTCTGAAGAAGGTGTAGTTATCTACGCCGAAGCCTGGGTTAACATTTAACACTAGGTGCTTTTTTCGCAATCGAGGCGGGTTTTTAGTTTTTTAATATATTAATCAACGATTGCTGACGCGCTGCGATGTTGAAGGTTCTTATCGTCAGCTATGATTACAGTGGGCAGGGGATCATCGAGACTGGACCGTGCATCAATGGAATCCTGTTGCCTGATCGGATGAATCTCGTTGATTGTTAAACCAGGTCGATGGTCCTGTCCAGATACGCCGTCATCCTGACGAACGTCTGCTCGAAACATGCAGCGCGCCACGGACGCAGACCGGAGGGAGCAGTTCTGTGTTATGGAGGAGATTCGCTAGGCTTCCGTGGGACCTGCGGTAGTAATCGAAGGCACTATGACAGCTATAGACTACGTGAACATTATTAGGGACCACCTGTGACCCTTTATGCTTGATGTCTTCCTCAACAGTTATGGCATCTTCCAGCAGGATAACTGTCGGTGCCACAAGGGCAGGATCGTGCTACAATGGTTTGAGGAGGTTGATACTGAACTCACGTTAATGTCTTGGCCATCAATTTCGTCTTATCTAAATCCGATGAAACCCAACTGGGACGCCATCGGGCGCCAGCTCCACGCTCATAAACCAATCACCCGTAAATTACGGGACGCGTGTGACCCCTGCGTAGGCATCTGCTGCCACCAATCTCCGGAAACCTATCAAGTACTTGTCGAGTCAATGGCACGCAGAATCATTGCTGAACTGCGTTCCAGAAGGGGACCAATACGCTTTTAAGTAGGTGGTCATAATGTTGTGGCTCATCAGTGTACTTATTATTCATATGCGAAATAGTAGGAATATTATGTGATTAAAATAGTAGGTGATTTTTTGGGTGTATATGGTGCTGAATTTAGTAAAGAGAGCTCTCCCATCCGGCAGCAGCTACAGCTCTAATCCGGCTGGACATCCAGTCGAACTGAGCTTTGGCGACAGTTACGGATATGTGATTCCATGCTGTGCCAAAGTTCATCAATCATAGTGGTTTGCCAGAGGTGGTGTGCAAGTCTCGCGGCAACCCATGACCATATGTTTCCAGTGGGTGAGAGATCTGGAAAATGTGCTGGCCAGGGTAAAAGTCGAAAACTCTCTTCATCGAGGTAGGTGACGAGAGCACAGGCAACATTCGGTCTTGCGTTATCTTGTTGAAAGATAACGACATAGATGTTCGAAGAAAGGTCTTAAAAAGTCAGAGATGTAATCACTTCTGTATGTAGTATCGTCTATGCGAACCAGACGTGATCATTTTGTGAGCTCAGTGGTATCCCATACCACGCGAGGTGCTGGGTCCACATGGCGATGACAAATATAATCTGCCAACGTTCATTCTCAAGTTGCGCCAGGCGGATGTGCATAGCCGGCTGAACGACATGTCCTATCGGTCGTTAGTCATGACACATTTGATTAGAACCTGCATGGAACTGAGTACGGCTCAACTGGACGCATCGATTCCGTAATCGCATGATAGCAGTGGTATCTCGAGCAATGCGAGCAGTAAGACAGGCAGATTCACCCACTGTCGATTTCCTACACTACTGGTACACGTTTCTTCTTCTCACACAAGACATAATACGATCTTTTCCCATGCAAACAACACATCTGTGCACTTTCTGATTGAAATCCCATTGCCTAATCTTTCCTTGTATGCAAAACATACCCTGAGGTAACAAAATTCATGGAACAGAGACATGCACACTTACAGATGGCGGTAATGTCGCGTACACAAGATATAAAAGGGCAGAGCATTGACAGAGCTGTCATTTGTAATAAGGATATTTATGTGAAGAGGTTAAAGACGTGATTATGGCCGCACTACGGGAACTGACAGACTTTGAACGCGGAATGGTAGATGGAGCTAGTCACGTGGTACATTTATTTCGGAAATCGTTAGGGAATCCATCATTCCGAGATCCACAGTGTCAAGAGTGTGCCGAGAATCCCAAATTTCAGGCATAGCCTCTTACCGTGAACAACGCTGTGGCCGACGGCCTTCGCTTAATGACTGGGAAGTGGCGTTTGTATAGAGCTGTAAGCGCTAACTGACAAGCAAAAGTACCGGAAATAACCGCATAAATCAATGTGGGACGTACGACGAACGTATCCTCCGTTAGGACGGTGACACGAAATTTGGAGTGAATGGGCCATGGCAGCAGACGACCGACGCGAGTGCCTTTGCTAACAGCACAACATCGCCTGTAGCGCCCCTCCAGCGCCCGTGACCATATCTGTTGGATGCGAGACAACTGGAAGACCGTGGCCTATTCAGATGAATCCCGATTTTAGTTGGTAAGAGCTGGATATAGGTTTCGAGCGACGCGCAGACCACACGAAGCTATGGACTCAGGTTGTCATTTCCTTACGAAGCTGGTGGTGCCTCCGTAAAGGTGTGGGCTGTCTTTACATGAAATGAACTGGGTCCTCTGTTCCAACTAAAGCGATCATTGACTGGAAATTGTTGTGTTCGTCTACTTGGAGACCATTTGCGGCTATTCATGGGCTTCATGTTTCCAAACAACTACTGAATATTTATGGATGACGATGTGCCAAGACAGGGCAACAATTCTTCGAGATTAGTCTGAAGAACGTTCTGTACAATTCGAGCGAATGATTTGGCCACCCAGATCGCCCGACTTGAATCCCATCGAAAATTTGTGGGACGTAATCGAGAGGTCAGTTCGTGCACAAAATCCTGCACTGGCACACTTTCATGGCCGGCTGTAGAGGCAGAATGGCTCAATATTTCTGCAGGCGACTTCCAACGACTTGTTGAGTCCATGCAACGTCGAGTAGCTGCAGTACGTCGGCCAAAAGGAAGTCCGACACGGTATTATTAGGTATCCCATAACTTTTTTCACGTCAGTTTAGGTGACGTTACTTCTTCTTGTTGCGATTCTGACGAAATCTCAATCAGTTCCTTACGAAACACGAAGAGAACTTCATACCAATTCAATGTTTGATGCATGCCGTCTACATGGTGTCGCAGTTTTAATGGCGAGAGGCGTACATACATCATCCCGCCGTTGCACTGAATTCCACATGCCCAGATGTCATCCAGGAGCACTGCATATTATTTTTTAGCGTTAGTACCTCGGTTCGATGAACAACAGCTTTTAAATGCCCCAACTAATTAAAGTGCGGCGAGCTGAAATCCGCAGAATGTGAAGGTCACGAAACTGATTCACCTCTTGTTATTCATCTCCTAGAAACCGTCGGTCATTAACAATGATACGAGGAATTTCCTAATTGTGTATCAAGTACAAGTTTGTCACATATTTTAGCTCATCAGGTGCATTATACTCTAAAACAGCATTATGAGTTCGTCCGTTGAGCCTCTTGGAGAATCATAAATTCGTAACAGCCACTAATAATGGCGAATTACTACTAAATGAGGAATAACCATGAGGGCATTTGATAGTTTCATATGAGAAATACATGCGGAATGTTGCTGTATTCAGCTCCTATATGTTTCCTACGATTACTGTTATATGATATTTGAAAGCCTCCTACCTCTTCTATTGTTAACGAAACTGAGTTCTTAGAAATCTGACTTGAGTATAATGACCCGAAAATATTTCCCTTTTAGCAGGATTTTGGCCCAAGATAATCATTAAAACTATCTGACCTCGATTTAATGGAAAGGTTCAGCAGTAGCAAATGTTGTCAGTGCTCAGTGGAGAGAAAAACGGAGCTTGACCTTATATTTGAATGAATGGAAGATTACGATTACGTCCTCTAACTTCCTGGCACGACCTGTAAGTGTGATTATGATCTCCCTTATAGGCATATCACGTGCAAAACTTCACCTTGAAAGCTTAACGCCGGTTCACAAACAGAACATGGAATATAACAATCGCTTTGAACACAGTCTGAAGCAGCATATAGTTTCGAAGTATCGCCAACAGCAACTTACCTTATTGATTGTAATATGCACACAAAGAATTCAAAATATTCCTGTGTATACATTCTCGTTTTTTGAATAATAATCCCGCTGACGACATAGTGTACGTGGTAAATTCTTCTCAGATCAAATACTGATTCACGTAAAAATATAACACACGTGGAAACAGCTCAGAAATTGAGCGATATTTTTGAGTAACTGGGGGATATGAATAAATTGCGAACATTTTAGGTTAATTGCTTGTTCTTAATCATTGACTCAATAGCCAAGAGCCACAACAGAACTACATTTGCCCTATGATGGACCACGTGGAGTACAAGTACATGAAACATGCCAATCATAACAGAAGGAAACCATACGGTCTATAGTACTCGGAGATATATTTCAGCAGCAGGAACGTAATGAAAGCCGTACGCTCATCTCACTGACAGTTAAAATACCGATGATGTTCCTTGAACATGGAACAAGATCTCTGTCTTTGAACAACAAACAATAACACTGGACATGATGAAGATACTCTACAGGGTGATTCCGCGACGATGTTTCAAGCTTTGGGAATCATGGAGAAGGGTAAATGTATCCATTTGGGGTAAGACAACCCTGTCCGGAACGACCGAGTCGGAAGTTATAAACGGAAATAGTTCCGAGATTTGTTGGTGGAGTACATGTACCGGTACGGTTGTTGCTAAGGTTGTAAGATAGGCAACTTTAAGCAATGGTAGTAAGAACCAAAGATAAAATATGGGCACTAAAATGCATGCCTCAAGAGCTGTGGTCACTTATTCCGTTGAAGAGGGTGTTTCACAGTACCGAAGATGAACAAGTGCTCATAGCCTTAAGGTATGCATTTTAGAGCCCTTACTTATTGAACATTTTTTTCTAGCTTTTGTCCATACTGCCTCCTCCAAAAAGAAAAGGAAACCAAAGAGCTTGTGTTTCACAGTATCGAAGATGAACAAGTGTTCATAGCTCTTAAGGCAGGCATTTTAGAGCCAGTTTTTACTAAACAGCTCCTTCCTTTTTCGTGCCACCTCTGAAAATTGCGTAGCAACAAAACTGCCCACACTTGCATTCTACTGTCAGAGGTATCACAATGATTTTCGCGTGTTACCTTTCGACTCGGTCGATTCCGGATCGGGTTCTCTTACCTCAAATTGATACATTTATCTTTATCCATGAGCTCTGTAAGTTTGTAACATCATCACTGAACATGTACAGCACTGAAAGCATTGTGAACAAAATATTACGCCAAATTGCCTTAGCATAACCACGATCCCATCATAATTCTTGTAGATTGCGGGCCCGCATCTCGTGGTCGTGCGGTAGCGTTCTCGCTTCCCACGCCCGGGTTCCCGGGTTCGATTCCCGGCGGGGTCAGGGATTTTCTCTGCCTCGTGATGGCTGGGTGTTGTGTGCTGTCCTTAGGTTAGTTAGGTTTAAGTAGTTCTAAGTTCTAGGGGACTTATGACCACAGCAGTTGAGTCCCATAGTGCTCCGAGCCATTTGAACCATTTTTTGTAGATTGCGGAATGGAAAAGACCATTTAAACGTAACATCAGCTAAGTACAGGCAGCTTCCTCACGATGCATGTGGTCTCACAACTCCACAAAAACAAGCCAGCTGCGAATAGCGTAAGGAACCAGCGCGACCAAAGGCAAGAAAGACTGTGACTCTTTATCGAACGTTTAGAGGGTCATGCTGCCACCGAATCTACCGCGCAGAACGTGACTGGTCAGTCAACTACACCTCCAAAGGTACACTATGTGATCAAAAGTATCCGGACACACCCAAAAACATACGTTTTTCATATTAGGTACATTGTGCTGCTGCCTACTGCCTGGAACTCCATATCAAAGACCTCAGTAGCCATTAGACATCGTGAAAGAGCAGAATGGGGTGCTCCGCGGAACTCACAGACTTCGAACGTGGTCAGGTGATTGGGTGTCACTTGTGTCACACTCCTTAACATCCATAGGTCCACTGTTTCCGATGTGATAGTGAAGTGGAAACGTGAAGGGACACGTCCATCACAAAAGCATACAGGCCGACCTGGTCTGTTGACTGACAGAGACCGCCGACAGTTGAAGACGGTCGAAATGTGAATAGGCAGACATGTATCCAGACCATCACCCAGGAATTCTAAACTCCATCAGGATCCATTGCAAGTACAATGACAGTTAGGCGACTGGTAAGAAAACGTGGATTTCATGGTCGAGCGACTGCTCATAAGCCACACATCATGCCGGTAAACGCCAAACGACGCCTCGCTTGGTATCAGGAGTGTAAACATTGGACGACAAAACAGTGGAAAAACGTGTGGCGTGACGAATCACGGTACACAATGTGGCGATCCAATGGCAGGGTGAGGGTATGGCGAATGTCCGGTGAACGTCATCTGGCAGCGTGTGTGGTGCTAACAGTAAAATTCGGAGGCGGAACCGAGCGAGGTGGCGCAGTGGTTAGCACACTGGACTCGCATTCGGGAGGACGACGGTTCAATCTCGTCTCCAGCCATCCTGGTTTAGGTTTTCCGTGATTTCCCTAAATCGTTTCAGGCAAATGCCGGGATGGTTCCTTTGAAAGGGCACGGCCGATTTCCTTCCCAATCCTTCCCTAACCCGAGCTTGCGCTCCGTCTCTAATGACCTCGTTGTCGACGGGACGTTAAACACTAACCACCACCACCACCGGAGGCGGAGGTGTTATGGAGTGGTCGTGTTCTTCATGGAGGGCGTTTGTACCCCTTGTTGTTTTGCATGGCACTATCACAGCGCAGGCCTACATTGATGTTTTAAGCACCTTCTTGCTTCCCACTGTTGAAGAGCAATTCAGGGATGGCGACTGCATCTTTCAACACGACCGAGCACCTGTTCATAATGCACGGCCTGCGGCGAAGTGGTTACACGACAATAACATTCCTGTAATGGACTGCACAGAGTCCTGACCTGAATCCTACAGAACACGTTTAGGATGTTTTGGAACGCCGACTTCTTGCCAGGTCTCACCGACTGACATCGATACCTCTCGTCAGTGCAGCACTCCGTGGAGAATGGGCTGCCATTCCCCAAGAAATCTTCCAGCATCTGATTGAACGTATGCCTGCGAGAGTGGGAGCTGTCATCAAGCATAAGGGCGGGCCAACACCATATTGAATTCCAGAATTACCGACGGAGGGCGCCACGAACTTGTAAGTCATTTTCAGCCAGATTTTCGGATACTTTTGATCATACAGTGTATTAACTACAGATGTACCCTCACTTTGCCAGCCAACAACTGTAGCATATTCAGCAGTCGAGAACCCAGGTATGGAATGTCTTTCATTAGTTTACCGAGTCACAACGCGCGTAAAAAAATGAATTACACCCTAAGACAAAAGGAAATATGCACCACGAAGGAATTATCCGAATGGGACGGAAATCGGAAGATGTGATGTACGTCTACAGACAAACAAATTATTAAAATTTCAGGAAAAGTTTTTTTATTCTAGAGAAAGCGCTTCACAATTTAAGCAAGTCAATAACGGGTCTGTCCACCTCTCACCCTCATTCAAGCAGTGATTCTAATTGGTATTGATCGACAGAGTTATTGGATGTCCTCCTGAGGGATATCGTGCCAAATTCTGCTCAATTGGCGCCTTAGATCGTCAGAATCTCGATGTTGCATGGCCGTGCCCATAATGCTCCAAACTTTGCCAGCTGGGGAGAGATCCAGCGGCCTTGCTGGTCAAGGTAGGGTTTGGCAAGCGCGAGGACTAGCAATAGAAACTCCCGCCGTTTGCCAGTGGATATTATCTTGCTCAAATGTAAGCCCTGGATAGCTTGCCTCGTAGGGCAATAAAACGGGGAGTAGAATACCGTCAACAACCAATAGGGTTCTGCTACGGGAAGAAGTGACACCCCAGGCCATCAGTCCTGGTTGTCGGACTGTGTGGCGGGCGGTACTCAGGTTGGCGTTCCACTGCTGTCTGAGGCGTCATCAGAGATGTCCTCGCTGCTCATCGAGTATCAACTCGAAGCGGGACTTATCACTGAACAGTCAATGAGATTCCAGGATGAAGACGTGTCTGAAGACACCCCGGTCTGCGATGGGATACCAACCTGACTTTCGCCTGCCATAAGGCGCTCAACCGATGGTGTGGATGGCCATTTCTTTTGATAGCAGGACGCTTTTGGTTCTCATCCGCGGCACCCTTGCAGCACAGCGGTTCGTTGACGATATTCGACACCCTCTTTTATTGCCCTTCACGGAAAGCCACACTGGGCTTACATTTAAGCAAGATAATGCCCGCCTGCGCACGTCGAGACTTTCTACTTCTAGGTTCGTGCTTGTCAAACTCTATCTTGGCCAGCAAAGTCGCCGGTTCTCTCCCCAAGTGAGAACTCTTGTAGCATTACGGGTAGGACTCTCCAACTAGCTCGACACTCTGACGACCTATGCAACCGCTGGGCAGAATTAGGCACGGCATTCCTTAGGAGGACATTAAATTAAAACCAAGCTGAATAACTGCTTGAATAAGGATCAGAGGTGCACCAAAGCGTTATTGACTTGGCTGGTTTCTGAACGCCTTTCTCTTGAATAAATCAGCCAATTTATCTGAGACTGTAATCATTTGTTTGTCTGCGTGTACATCACATTATTGATTTCCGCCCCATTCAGATAATTCCTTCGTGGTGTTTATTTTCTCAAAATTTATCGTCACACTCTTATATACGATGTTTGTGTGTGTCGCTTAGTTAGTCACTGGGCTGTTTGTTTTAATTCATATGCTTCAGTTGAATCTGTTCAATTCTTACATCAAGTTTCTCTAGCGTTTAGACCAGTCACAAGTAGAGTTAGAGTTGTTTGTATACCCTTATCATCCACGCCTTCGCTATCTCATATGTATTTCGCGTTCTGCACTGATATTTGACAAGCGACTGAACGCCTTTCGTCAGTATGTCTCATGAACCATTGTACTCTCACTTTCTTGGATAATCCTATAAATGGTTACTTGCAGTCAGATTATTATTGATTTAACGATATTATCGTTCTGTTACAATATTTTTGTTACTGAGAGAATGTACCTCTCATTTTTTCCCAAACGACTGCTGTTGAAAATTTCTGTATAGTACCTAAGGTTTCACTACCAAGAGTATACACATATACGGAAGATCAGAGCTTGTCAAGTCATGATGTAACAATCAGCCCCATGGAACACTTGAAATCAACCCCCTTTTCACTTTGTTGTATAGATCAATTAGCTCGGGGACAAATGAAAATTTATTGTCCAGTAAGCCAGGGACGACTCCATTTAACAGATATATTTCTCACAGACAATTTACTGTCTTCAGTTTTACTGCTATGTTTGCAACTGTACTTAGCCTCGATCAATGGATATTTTCTCAGAACGAAGAATTACGCCATTTACATACGCCGTTAGATATTTCAGTATTCTGTAGTAATTCCAGGGAGTGCGATCCCTGGTTTCTGTCACACTGTGTTTGGTAAGCTCATCATGTGTACCGGATGCAACCCATACCGAAACCTTACGTCAATCGCCTCAATATTTAGTGCGGCCTGCAGATAACATGGCAGAGAGTGAAAGATAGCTCTCGTCATTATGACGTAGGCCTAAGTGTCAATCACGGCATTAACTGACACAAATATACAAAATAATTGACGTCTCTATCAAGGCCCACTCCTTGCTGAGTCACAATGATAATTTTCGTAATTCCCCAATGCTATCAGACAGTGGCATCTCCGATAAAGACAACTGTGGGAAACAAATTTGGCAGGAAGTGGACTCATTGAGAAAGATTGCGGCTTCCAAAATTAAACAAAATGGTGAATATCCGTGTCTGTGAAATTTCGCCATAACGCTTGTCCATCACGTCAAAAATAGACATCGGTTGCGATGAAAAACAGCAAAAGTCGTTAACCTACAATAAGACTCGGATACTTATAGAAACTTTGTTAGATTTTTGTACGGAAACTGTAGAACAACCGTTCACAATATTGTATTTTAGTAGTTACAATGATCAGTCCTAGTGATATCGAATATATAGAAGGGTAAAAGGGATAGCAGAAGTACTATACTGTAAGACTGACATTCGTTGAGCTCTAGAACATATTCTGTTTTAAATGTTACTCTGGTCTCGGTCCAAGTTCCTTATCACTGCAACTACCATAAATTCTGGAAACGTTTCACACACGATATTTTGAAGCAATTGGAGACAGCAAAGTGATGTGTGTGTTTCTTAGATTTCGACGGTTTTCGATTCGGTAAAGAAGCAAAAAAGTTTCATTAAGGATATCTAGAAGGCGATTATATGGACGTATTTATCTGCGGGCAGAATATAAATGTTTCTAGGGATGAGGAATAACGTAGGAATAATAGAGGCAGGGACACCTTCGAATTACCCACAGAGGAAAGCGATGTTACCGCTGCAATCTGTTTTTCTGTTTACGAGGTTTTCTATGATAAAGTGATCTCCAAAGAAAGCTGAGCAAATATTTTGTCAGATCAAGATAAAAATTCAGCGTGGAGGAAATTTGAATATGGTTCTTAAATGAAAACAAATAAATAGTGTTGTGCTTTCCTAAATATGAAAATGCATTTTCCTTATATTACAGGATTAATGTACATTTAAGACAGTCAAGTCATAAAAATACATGGGACGAATGGTTTCGTATTCCCATCTAACCATTCATATTTAGATTTTCCATGGTTATCCCATATGACTTCCTTAGACAAGACACAGCCAATCCTTTTCGGTATCATTGTCACTGTGCGCCGACGTTCCGATGTCGAAAGTTTACTTCTCTCTAATCAATACATTTCATTTATTAAAGAATTGATATTGCATTGCTTGCATTCGGGAATGTATTCGTTCCAGAAACATGAATACTGCATACTATATGTAGACCTGTGGTTTACTTACAAAATTAGTTCCCTTTGGATTACAATAACGGTGCTCTCCAGGGAAGAGTGTGAATATTTATGTTACATACGGGCGAGAAATCGGGACAATGAACAGCTGCGCAGTAATACGCAAACTTAAATTACATTTCGACACAATGACATGTCTCTTTAGGGGCAGCCAAACGCACCAAATTCTTTGGTTTTTGAGACGGTTAGAAGAACCAGTCATGCTAACGATCATGGAATTGGCATCCATTAGCCTTACAAAACTTCGCCACAGGCATTAGCTGAAATGTCAGCTAGTCTCTGTTCCAAACTATAACACGCGTCACAAGACAGGAAAACAACACACACGTACATGGAGCACGCATTGACCTACCAAGATAAAGATCTGGTTGGCTTGAGACAGTAAATCAGCAACAACAAAGTCGTAGAAAAATTTGATCTGCAAGAATTGAGGGCAAAGCTACATCTAGTTCTAGTTTTTATTGTAGTATTTGCAGCGATAGCCAGATCAATAGAAATGTACAGCTAAATTGGTTGAACAAGGATGGAGAAAAGAATCAACTATGAGCTCTGCAAACAGGGTGCACCACAGAATACCCTTAAGTAACATTGGTAAACAGTACCAGATACGGATGATGAACTAAAGATAGGAATTTGCTGCCACGCCCTTCATGAAATGATAGCACCGAACTAATCCCACGATCAGTTTGCTCGGAAATAGCAATAGTATGTCTTAAAAGTTATAACTGGTAACCCAACCTTCTTAGAACTCTACGTTCCATTTTTCCTCTTGCCTGCAATTTATTGCATTTTACATCAGCAGATGTAAAAATATACGTTCGAGTACTATTTTTGAACAGAGCGAGATGGTGTAATGGCTGAATCATTTGTCTCGCATTCGGGAGGACGACAGTTCATATCCACGTCCTACCATCTGGATTTAGATTTTACATGATTCCCCTAAATCGTTACAGGCAAATACCGGAGTGGTTACTTTAAAAGAGCACAGCGAATTTCCTTCCCCATCCTTTCGTAATCCGAGCCTGTTTTTCATCACTAATCTGGTTGTCGACAGAACGTTAAATTCTAATCTTCCTTCCATCCTTTTTTTTTTACTATTTGTGCAGTACAATGCTCATAAGAGGGGAAAATAAAACGGTAGTATTGACCTAACAGTACAACGCTGATTGAAATGGAGAGGGTAACTTGTGGAAACACAAGTCAGTTATTACTGCCGCAGATAGACCGTAAATACACTCCTGGAAATTGAAATAAGAACACCGTGAATTCATTGTCCCAGGAAGGGGAAACTTTATTGACACATTCCTGGGGTCAGATACATCACATGATCACACTGACAGAACCACAGGCACATAGACACAGGCAACAGAGCATGCACAATGTCGGCACTAGTACAGTGTATATCCACCTTTCGCAGCAATGCAGGCTGCTATTCTCCCATGGAGACGATCGTAGAGATGCTGGATGTAGTCCTGTGGAACGGCTTGCCATGCCATTTCCACCTGGCGCCTCAGTTGGACCAGCGTTCGTGCTGGACGTGCAGACCGCGTGAGACGACGCTTCATCCAGTCCCAAACATGCTCAATGGGGGACAGATCCGGAGATCTTGCTGGCCAGGGTAGTTGACTTACACCTTCTAGAGCACGTTGGGTGGCACGGGATACATGCGGACGTGCATTGTCCTGTTGGAACAGCAAGTTCCCTTGCCGGTCTAGGAATGGTAGAACGATGGGTTCGATGACGGTTTGGATGTACCATGCACTATTCAGTGTACCCTCGACGATCACCAGTGGTGTACGGCCAGTGTAGGAGATCGCTCCCCACACCATGATGCCGGGTGTTGGCCCTGTGTGCCTCGGTCGTATGCAGTCCTGATTGTGGCGCTCACCTGCACGGCGCCAAACACCCATACGACCATCATTGGCACCAAGGCAGAAGCGACTCTCATCGCTGAAGACGACACGTCTCCATTCGTCCCTCCATTCACGCCTGTCGCGACACCACTGGAGGCGGGCTGCACGATGTTGGGGCGTGAGCGGAAGACGGCCTAACGGTGTGCGGGACCGTAGCCCAGCTTCATGGAGACGGTTGCGAATGGTCCTCGCCGATACCCCAGGAGCAACAGTGTCCCTAATTTGCTGGGAAGTGGCGGTGCGATCCCCTACGGCACTGCGTAGGATCCTACGGTCTTGGCGTGCATCCGTGCGTCACTGCGGTCCGGTCCCAGGTCGACGGGCACGTGCACCTTCCGCCGACCACTGGCGACAACATCGATGTACTGTGGAGACCTCACGCCCCACGTGTTGAGCAATTCGGCGGTACGTCCACCCGGCCTCCCGCATACCCACTATACGCCCTCGCTCAAAGTCCGTCAACTGCACATACGGTTCACGTCCACGCTGTCGCGGCATGCTACCAGTGTTAAAGACTGCGATGGAGCTCCGTATGCCACGGCAAACTGGCTGACACTGACGGTGGCGGTGCACAAATGCTGTGCAGCTAGCGCCATTCGACGGCCAACACCGCGGTTCCTGGTGTGTCCGCTGTGCCGTGCGTGTGATCATTGCTTGTACAGCCCTCTCGCAGTGTCCGGAGCAAGTATGGTGGGTCTGACACACCGGTGTCAATGTGTTCTTTTTTCCATTTCCAGGAGTGTAGTTGTTACCAAGCACAACTGTAGTCGGGTTAGCTGTTTCATGTAGCTAACTGTTTACCTTCGAGTCTGATACTCGCCAATCCACCTGCGTACCCGAGCTCACTGACAATCGCCAGTGCAGTAGCGCTTGACGCATAGATAGCTGCTTCGAATCCTGTTGATGGAAGAAACTGTCACCGCTAGTATTTAGCAGACCTTGGGAGGAGGGGTAGTGGTATAAAGTTCCTAAACATCACACTTTTCCTTGCTGTACTCGATTAAAATCGAAACGTCTCGCCGATGTCTCATAGAGTGACTCTGTTGATAGTGATTCGGCCTGCGTACGAGGACGAAGTCGGCGATCTCTTTGTTGCTATTCGAGAGGAGCAGGCTATGTGTATTGGCACCGTTTTTCACCCCCTCCTTCCTTTAATCATTCAACATATCGATGACACCATGCTATACACTCATCCATTATAGTCACCTACGCCCAAGAAATGCACTTACAATACACACACACACATCGCGGGAAATTTCGTCAGCGAAGAAATGTGCGGTTGTTTGGCTCTGTGCAGTAAGCAAACAACGTGTAGGATCACCGCCAAGTTAGACGCCTGACAAAAAGCCGTACAGACTGTGTACTATAAAACCCAAAAGGTAGTAATTACACTGACGGAAATAGAAAACAACAGTCTGACAAACTTTGTGGAGACCTTCATAACGTAAGAGGCAGTAGCCTAAATGATCAAACTTTCATTCCATTCGGAACTGATATCCATCATGGAACAGCCTCCACATGTCATCCTGAGAAATTATTTGCCGTGCATGAAACACTTGATGCGCCAGTGCGTGAACATTGCTGATTGGAGGTTGGTGTGAAAATGTACATCTTCACACCGCGCCCCAGACGTACTCTGTGGGTGACAAATCAGGAGATTGGACAGCCCAGGCATGGATCCGTACATACTTCATGGCGTTTGTGATGTGGATTGCAGTGTGGTGTCTTACATTGTCCTCTTGGAATATGCCATTTGCTATGACAAACGGTTTTTCGCTACATACTCAACAATTACTAAATTAGTTATCTTGTCGTGTCCAATAGCTCTCCACAATTATACCAGGAAAAGTATGACCCTCGAGGATCGCTGCTTCATATGACTTCCTACGACGTCTTCTACGGACACACCGACGTCGATCTGAGCGCCACAAACAGAAGTGAAGCTCGTCGCAGAACATCGCAGAGCGATGCTCAATTTCCCAATTGACCCTGGCTCCACACCATGCAAGTCTCTTTTGTCTGTGTTTTGGTGACAGCGTTAAACGCCGCATAACATCTCGAGATCTCAACCTAGCTTCCAGTAATCTGTCACCAGTCGTTCTCGGTGAAACTCTACCTCTGATCTCTACCCTAATTTTAGCTACTGTGATCCGTCCATTCGTAAGAGCCAATCGAATAACCCTAAGACTTTTCTTGGTGTAGTCCCACTGGAAGTACTATTGTCCAGAGACCATTTCGTTACCACTCGTTCTGCAGTCATTTTACTACCGCCAGCTGTCTGTATGATTCCAGTGAGATTTTCACTCTGCAGCGGAGTGTGCGCTGATATGAAACTTCCTAGCAGATTAAAACTGTGTGCCCGACCGAGACTCGAACTCGGGACCTTTGCCTTTCGCGGGCAAGTGCTCTACCATCTGAGCTACAGAAGCACGACTCACGCCCGGTACTCACAGCTTTACTTCTGCCCGCGAAAGGCAAAGGTCCCGAGTTCGAGTCTCGGTCGGGCACACAGTTTTAATCTGCCAGGAAGTTTCATATCAGCGCACACTGCGCTGCAGAGTGAAAATCTCATTCTGGAAACATCCCCCAGGCTGTGGCTAAGCCATGTCTCCGCTATATCCTTTCTTTCAGGAGTGCTAGTTCTGTAAGGTTCGCAGGAGAGCTTCTGTAAAGTTTGGAATGTAGGAGACGAGATACTGGCAGAAGTAAAGCTGTAAGTACCGGGCGTGAGTCGTGCTTCGGTAGCTCAGATGGTAGAGCACTTGCCCGCGAAAGGCAAAGGTCCCGAGTTCGAGTCTCGGTCGGGCACACTGTCTGTATGATGTCGGTATGATGCCCCATATCTCTCACGGCAATGAGTCGACGTTTCTCAAAGTCCGAAAGATAGCGGTAGACACGCAGACTGTGTTGCGACGTCCACCTGAAAAGCTCCAGGGACGTTAAACGCCCAACAGCCATCATGTACTCGCATCACTCTTCATATGTAAGAATGGCTTTTTCTAAATAGAAAAGAAGTTCATCAGATGATGAACTTCTAATGAGCATGTCGCACGAACATGAAAATACTGCAGTATGTTTAATGGCTTTCGATAAAGGTGTTCACCGCCCAAAATTTTAGATTTCGCGCCCTCTGTGTTTTGCGCCGTGGATGGGCACCTCCCGGAGAGCACTGGTGTCATTCGTCAGCCTGCCTCGAGCAGCCTGTTTTTGTAGTGGTGTGCTATGTCTGGATTTGATACCGAAACCTTGCCTTCACCGGCAATGATTTCGAGACATAACTCATGACAACCCCCCCTCCCCCTCCCCACCCTTTACCCCATCCACTCCCACGCAACTTCACGTGTGCCAGTACCTTCCTAAGAAACTCGTGATGTTTTGGTCGACTAGCACTCCTGGATAACACGGTGCAACGGCTTAGCCACCGTTCGCTGCAGAGTGCATGACTCATTCTGAAAACAACTCAACGGGCTGCGGATAAGCCATTTCTCCGCAATATCTACTTCCTCCAGAAGCGCTAGTCTCGCAAGGTATGCTGTGGAGGAGAGCTGCTGTGAAGTTTGGAAGATGGAAAAGAGGTAGTGCAAAAGTAAAGCTGTGGCTGTACGCATACAGATTTATTACAAGAGTTCATCTGATATCAGTGAGTCAGTAATACAACAATTCTCCTTCACCAAAATATTATATATTAAATTGAAAAATAGCTATGAAATTTTTGAGTAAATGTATCCTTAACGTTTAAAATTCTAGGAAATTCCTTAAACGCTGAGAAATGGCTATGCAGCCTATAGGCCAGAAGCAAAAAGAAAAATGAACTGTGAGAATGCACTGTGAGTCGCACCCGGTACCTCAGTCGGTAAGGGAGATTCCTGGATGGAGTACCGATCCGAAAAACAGTTTGAACCTGCCGTGAAGTTTTAAAAAACTGCACATCTAACTGCAGTGTGAGATATTCATTATGTAACCAGTTATTCCAGAATGAGATTTTCACTCTGCAGCGGAGCACTTGCCCGTGAAAGGCAAAGGTCCCGAGTTCGAGTCTCGGTCCGGCACACAGTTCTAATCTGCGAGGAAGTTTCAAATGGTTCAAATGGCTCTGAGCACTATGGGACTTAACTTCTGAGGACATCAGTCCCCTAGAACTTAGAACTACTTAAACCTAACTAACCTAAGAACATCACACTCATCTATGCCCGAGGCAGGATTGTAACCTGCGACCGTAGCGGTCGCGCGGTTCCAGACTGTAGCGCCTAGAACCGCTCGGCCACACCGGCCGGCCAGGAAGTTTCAAACCAGTTATTGTTCGATATCCGGTTTGGGCGCTCTTCTGTGTGAGAAGATCAAGTTGATAAACTGTAATAATGTAGGAGGTGTTGCCCACTTCTTTAGCTACGTTGTAAATGCTTAACAGTAAAGATGGTGGGTGACCTGTTGAAGCTTTCACCGTTCATCAAATTTTGGCTGAAGTTTTGCACATGATAAAAGCTTGTGCCAAAATGGTGCCAAAAAACATCACAGCTCAGCCGGGCAATCGAATAAACCCGTGCGTTGATCTTCTTGAGAGGATTGACAATGACCACGAATGACCCAGTCGTGTGATCACAGGTGCTGAACCCCGGATTTTTTAGTACGATCTTGACACAAAGCGGCCAAGTGAAGAATGGCACACTGAAACAACTCCTAGACCGAACAAAATCCCGAATGAGCAAATCAAAAATCAAAACACAGTAGATAGGAGAGGTATCGTCCATATATAATTTGTTCCTCCAGGTCAAAAAATGAGCCAAATGTTTTGCAAAGCTGTCCTTTGGTAGGCTCAGAAAAATGGTGAATCGAATGAGACCTTTCATTGCAGACAAATGGATGCTGCTTCATGACAAAGTCCCATTTCACAAGCCCCTGTCATCACGGAATTTTGACCTCAAAAGGCTTTCCTGTTGTCCCACAATCCCCCTAGTCGCCTGATCCGAGTCCTTGTGACTTCTTTTCCCGAAAGAGAAAAAGTCTTAAAAATACATTATTTTGGGACTCTGGAGACCATTCCAAAGAATGTGGCCGACGTGTTAAAGGGCCTATCAGATGAAGCCTTTCAGCGCTGCTTTCAAGACAGAGAACAACGCCGCCGCCTGTGTATAGCTGCCGAAACGAATTACTTTGAAGGAGACAATGTATTGTTTGAAAAAAAAATCTTTGGTGGATAAAAAAATCAGTCTCATTACTTTTCTCACACGCATCATACAGGCAAATATCAGCAGAAACTAAGAGCTCTATAGTAGACAACCTGGCACAAATGGTAGCTGTAAATGCCTGTACCTGTTCTGTAGTCTAATCCAGTAAGGGGCTGCAATAGGTAAGACATTGGACTTTCATAGAGTTCAAAAACCCGTGCATTTACCATCTATTTAGATTTGTAGTGATTTCTCTAAAGTACTTCAGGTGAACGTGAGATGTATTCTTCTACAAACAACAAATTGTTTCTTTGTTCTCGCGCAGTTGAAGTAGCGAAAAGATCCAACGTTCTCGATGGTGAAGGAAAGCGGTACTGCAGATGCCGAGCCAGCCGCCTGGCAGGAAGGCTAAGCTTTGTGCCCATTAGGTGCTATTCGATAACAGTAGCTAGTGCGTCGAAAGCTAGTTTATCCGCGTCACTGCCTTTCATTTAGACACAAACACAACAATACGCTGCAGAAATACTCATCAGTCATCCAGAAGCCACAGATAAACATAACGTGCACTTGAGTGAGGACAAAAGTGGAATTCTAACCAGCGGAAAATTGATCATAGTGTTAGGCTCCAAAGTAACGACTAGATATTGGCTGAAATACCGACATATATGCAGCATACGCCTGGGACTCTTTCCAGAATACGAGGCGGGGAATAGGCAAGCGACGGAGACCGGTACATGTCGGTGATCCTTCTCTTCGAGAAAGATGATCCAGGAGGAAACAAAAGGGCATAGATGGCAGGTTTTGACACGACGTAAGAAAAACTACGTAGAGCGAAAAAATAAACCGATTCGTATTTAAATTGAGATCCACACATAGGAGGAACATTAAAAAGAGAAGTATCTCACGACAAACACAAAAGTTGAGTCATACTGTTAGAGCAGCAGTACTCAAGAAACCCTCACACAAACCGATATCGTGCGGTTAGGTCTTTTTCTTTTATTCATAGACTGCGGTAGCTGCATTGTATCGACCGGAACAAATAGAAGCGAGCAATCTGTCTGATGTAAACTGCAGGCGAGCACGAGCGAACAGCATTCGGTCATGTTCGGTTCGCATTCGCAACTGCTCCTTCTTGTTGCGCGGGTTGGCGGCCATTCAGCGAACCACCAGAGGCTTCGTACTCCCTCGGCTTCTGCGCTCGCCGAGGTGTGAACAGCACAGAGAGGGTTAGATTTCGCAGTCTGTTGTTTCTCGCGCATAAACTACCTGTAGTGAGCGATGGGGTGATCAGAGTAGGGAGTGACTGGGAAGATCAAATGGTTCAAATGGCTCTGAGCACTATGGGACTTAACTTCTGAGGTCATCAGTCCCCTAGAACTTAGAACTACTTAAACCTTACTAACCTAAGGACATCACACACATCCATGCCCAAGGCAGGATTCGAACCTGCGACTGTAACGGTCGCGTGGTTCCAGACCGTAGTGCCTAGAACCGCTCGGCCACTCCGGCCGGCGACTGGGGAAGTGAGCAAGAAGATAAATTCAGTACTTTATTCCTTCTGTCTGGGGCCGGCCGTTGTGGCCGAACGGTCCTAGGCGCTTCAATCCGGAACCGCACTGCTCCTACGGTCGCAGGTTCGAATCCTGCCTCAGGCATGGATGTGTGTGGTGTCTTTAGATTAGTTAGGTTTAAGTAGTTCTAAGTCTGGGGGACTGATGTTAAGTCCCATAGTGCTCAGAGCCATTTGAACCATTTTCTTTTCTGGCTGGGACGGAGAAAAGATGACACAAGCTTTTCGTACTTATTTTCTGTAAATGAACACAACAATACATTTCCTAGAACATAAACATGTACGAAGATGTATGTATTAGATGATTAATATAAAATAAAAAAATAGACGAAAGCTTTTATTAAAAGTACCGTCTGTTACAACATAGATGTATCAATATTACTTTAGCAGCTTTTAATACAACAACGGAAGAAATTAAAATAGGGTTTCTCTCGATCATACTATCTTCTGCTATAAAGTAAATTTTATTAATTAGCCTATAATCTGTTCCACTGCATTTTTTTATATTGCATTCACCATAATTCATTTAAATTATCTCGGTTACTTTTACTTTAATGAAATCTTGGGATGTTTCGCATCTGGCACTGCACACGCCAGGAGCTACCTGGACTATAGCACCTGTTGAAATGAGAAGAAAGTATTTAAGTTTTAGTGTGCCTCCAGTTGCTAAGAACTGGAGCATAAATGATAAAGACAGCCTTTCATTAGCTGATATTGCTCTTCCGTTGTGTTCCACTTTGTTACTTTCCCCTCATTTGCATCGGGTAGCTAGCAAAAATCATCTTCCAGCATAGGAGGCAAGTTTTGCGACGAGACTAAAGAAGGCTGGAGCTAACAATCAATGATAAAGAGCCACGCTTTCATGATAACTCAAGTATCCTGATTTTTTTCCTACTCTGCTTTACTTGCTTCTACAGCAGCAGCGCGCTCTCATCCTATTTGAAGTTTAGTATCGTGACTAGAGGTAGCGGTGTTTCGCATGGAACTTCGACCGATAACTTTAGCGTTAAACAAAGAAAAGATACGTGTGCCATTCACAAGGTTCGCTGCTTCGATAATAGTTTTACTGTACCCACTTCCGTCCCGTCCAGAGTAAACTCTTGTTCATGGGTACAAGCGTATAGCAGTAAGCTCTAGAGAACAATTCTGTGATCACTCATTTGCTTCTATTGGCTGCGTTGTAAACGTGCCTTAAGAGGTTCATCGAGGGATGGCGTTACGTTAAGGGCACACGTCGTTGATGGAAATATTCTGCTACGCACGTGAAAGAACAGAAACGCGAATCCATCCCAGTAGTGGTCTGCCCGTGACCTCGTCGAATACTGAGTGCACGCAGCTTCTTGAAGGTTGTTTTACCAGCCACGTGGGTATTTCCAGGACGTCACACGAAGCAATTCTTGCAATGGTGACATGAACATGGACACCTGCAAGGCGTTGGAAGGGCATTTCGTAGTTATGACCCGTGTTAAATCATAAGTGACACTAGACGAGTTTTGATCTAGTGAGAAGGCCAACAGTGTTGGCATTATTCTAATACCAGTGACGAGACTGTGTCTGTATTTGGGATGATATTTTTTATGTGGACAAACACACTTGTCTTTCTATTTGGAATTGTCGTTGCTGTTCTTTAAGAGATGATATCCTTGGTCTTATCTAAGACCGAATGTCAAAAACGGTAAAGATTTTATCAAAGAGAAGGGCAGCGCTCGACCACATATAACTCTTCCCATGGACAAATGTCTCCAACAAAAAATCTGTTCAGTGCTTTTCGTGTCCATATAAATTTTCCGACGTGATTCCCACAAGCCAGTAGAAACACTATGAGGAGGCGTTATATGCGATCAGTTTCCCTCGGAAGATAAAAAAAAAAATGGTTCAAATGGCTCCGAGCACTATGGGACTTAACATCTGAGGTCGTCAGTCCCCTAGAACGTAGAACTACATAAACCCAACTAACCTAAGGACATCACACACATCCATGCCCGAGGCAGGATTCGAACCTGCGACCGTAGCAGTCACGCGGTTCCGGACTGAAGCGCCTAGAACCGCTCGGCCACAACGGACGGCTCAGAAGATCACAGACACGATAACAGCTTTGCAACAAAAAAGTTATTCACTTCTTTTGGAGTGGATGGACAGTCATTAACAGTGTCACACATTGCTGTATTGTTTATCGGGGTAATCACATTTTTTATTCAAATTACGGGAGCGATTTCAAGCTGAGACAGCTATTACATTTAATTTCAACATTTTCGAAGTTCTAACACAAAATTCATTTTTAGAAACTTTTCTTCTTGTTTTGTTTATTTATGCCGTGTCCATGTGTTCCACGCGTTGGTCATGTTTTGTCATATTCAGTCCATAACTTTTCGAATTATAGTAATCTTGGTTATTTTCCTTGAGTAATAAAATCAATATGCGCTCAACTACATGTGTTGAACATTTACGCACGTCAGACTTGCCGAAATCAACAGACGGAATAAAAGCCACAAAAGGTTAAGTTTCTATGTTCCAGCGCTGTTCGCGATTTCCACACAGAGCTTCTGTACCATATGCTCTGTAAGTTCTTATGTTTTATTTTTCCAGATGTATAATGGTTGTAATGTTGTGCTAGTTGCTTGCTGTGTACGCCATATGCCAATATATAGAAAAACGACTCAGGAACGCAAAATGGAAGAAAACTGTTCATCGTGCTCATGATATATCCACGAATATAAACACATTAGTAGTTGATACATTAAAAGTAAATGTTAAGCTTTAATATCCTATCGGCGTATAGATCATTAGAAACGGAGCAGTTGCTCAGTAACAGCAAGGCATAAGAACGAACTGGCAGCGATCTTTTCGTACGAGCCGGCCGCTGTGACCGAGCGGTTCTAGGCTCTTCAGCCCGGAACGGCGCTGCTGCTACGGTCGCAGGTTCGAATCCTGCCTCGGGCATGGATGTGTGTGATGTCCTTAGGTTAGTGCGAACTATTCCAAATCAAATGACTCTGAGCGCTATGGGACTTAACATCTGAGGTCATCAGTCCCCTATAACTTAGAACTACTCAAACCTAACTAACCTAAGGACATCACAAACATCCATGCCCGAGGCAGGATTCGAACCTGCGACCGTAGCGGTCGCGCGGTTCCAGACTGTAGCGCCCAGAACCACTCGGCCACTGCGGCCGGCAACTATTCCAAACTGGAGGGATTTAGGCGAACTGTGGAGCAGAGTACTCAGCCTTTTTTACCTACTGCCCACTTGTATCTCTATTAGTGGTAAGATTTTCTAACCGTCCTCCAGTCGCACAGCAATGGTGGTTTATAGAGAATAGAGAAGGGAAGTAACTTCACGTTAGAAAATTTATAAAGCAGATTTGCAACAAGTTAAGGCATATAATAAATTCGTACTGGGTTTAGAATCACGTTTGTCACGTCACACATTGCTTGATATTTAAGACCAATGTCAAATTCTTCCTTTTCTTTTTTATAAGTCATGGTAGTCACCGGTAAAGAGAAAAAGTAGACTTCTCACCAGACTTCAACACTTGTCAAACGTGAGATATATGAAACGAATGCAGGTAGGTTGATTTTTGTCGAACGCTACAGCATCGGTCACTTGCTTTTGATCGTTGAACTTACCGGATTGCGCCAGAAGAAACAGCCTACATTTACGGTTCGTTGTACCAGAAGTGCGCAGGTGCCTACAACGACTTATTGAAGACCTCATTCACTTAATACTTTGTTTCCATTTTTAAGAGTCCAGAGAGCAGACAGACCAGAGAGGATGATGGATTACAGTGAAATCTCTTTCCTAATCTTTATATACGTGGGATTATCTCGTGGAAGTGGGGCAGTCGTGTTGGATCTCGGCCACTGATGACTACTGCTTCATCCGCGTTGCTAGCCCATCCAGATTTCCCCAGCGGTGCCCTTTGAAAACAACAGACCCTTCATTATAGCGCATGTATATTCATTCATAGCTGCCTGATCTTTCCGCTAGCCAACAACGAATTTCCCGGTGCTATGTATTATAGTAAAGCTTGCTACAAGCGTTCCAGACGCGTATGCTATTTCTAGTTTTCATCACTTGTTCAGAGTTTTATCTCAGTTCACTTAATTACACATAAATCACAGTAAATATACTCCTAAACGAAAGAAACGACGCACCACGAACGAATTATCCAGAGTTCGGATATCGGTACATGTGATGTACATGTATAGATAAATTATTACAGTTTCAGAAGAATTGGATGAGTTATTCAACAAAAAGAGCTGACCTAGTCTTGCAATTCGTAAACGCGTTGGTCCTCCTTTGGCCCTTATGCAGTTATTCGCCTTGGCATTGACTGACAGAGTTGTTGTATGTCCTCCTCAGGGATATCGAGCCATATTCTGTCTAACTGCTGCGTTAGGCTGTCAAAATCTCGAGCTGGTTGGTGTGCCTGCCCATAATGCTCAACAGGGGACAGATTTGGCGATCTGTCTGGCCAAGGTAAGGTTTGGCAAGCAGTAAAAACTCTCGCCGTGTGCGGGTGGGCATTATCTTACAGATATGTAAGCTCGAGATGGCTTGCTATGAAGGGCAAAAAAACGGTGTGTAGAATATCGTCGGCATACCGCTGTACTATAAGGGTGGCGCGGATGACAAGCAAAGGCGTCCTGCTACAAATAAAAAATGGCACCCCAGACCATCACCCCTGGCTGAAGGGTAGCATGGCGGGTGACTGTTATGTTGGTGTCCCACTTCTGTCCGTGGCTTCTCCAGAAACACCTTCGTTGGTCATCGAGGCTCATTCCAAAGGGGTACACACTACTCAAGACAATTATACTCCAGACTATGAGAATCCAAATCGAAGACTTGTCTGGACACTCTCCGAATGGCGGTGGATACCAAACTAATTGTCACCCGCCTTACGGCCCGACAACCCAGAGTGATGGTTCGGGGTGCCATTTGTTTTCATAGCAGGACGCCTTTGGCTGTCATCAGCGGCACCCTTACAGCACAGCGGTACGTCGACGATATTCTACGCCCCGTTTTGTTGCCATTCAGCGTGGGCTTACATTTCAGCAAGACAATACGCGCCCGCACACCGTGACAGTTTTTATTATGTGTCCTCGTGCTTGCCAAACCCTAATTTTACCAGCAAGGTCGACGGTTCTCTCCCTGGTTGGGAACGTTTGGAGCATTATGGGCTGGGCCCTCCAACCAGCTCGATATTTTGACGATCTGACGCGCCAGTTGGTCAGAATTTGGCACTATATCCCTCAGGAGGACAACCAACAATTCTATCAATCAATACCAACCCGAATAACTGGTTGCATGAGGGTGAGAGGTGGACTTGAACAATTTGTGAAGCTCTTTCTCTTGCATAATCATCGAATTTTTCCGAAATGTAATCTACCGATTTCCGTCCCATTCGGATTCTTCATCCGTGTTGCGCCTTTTTTTGTTTTAGAGCGTTTTGTATCCTACTTACTTGCTCTTTATCTTCTTTGGTCTATGTTAACAATAGATCTCATTCCCAGCAGTGACATACGTAAATTTGTGCCGCATCTGGATTCAAACCGGGATCTCCTGCTTATCACGAATCACTTCAGCTATCCGTACACACTCCCTCCATCGACCCATATTTCTAAATGTCATACTGTCAACACTCTTTTACCGTACTACACCAGTCCCGGTCCGGCTCAAATTATCGTAATACGTCACTCCCGGGTAGTACAGCTGATGTCAAGAAATTCACAGTCAGCGAATTCATTCCCAAGTATTTCGTTCGGCTGTGCATCGTCAACAGTACCAGTTCTTTAGACATGCTTGTAAGTTCCTTGTCTTAATTACAACAGACAAGAGGCAGTGGGAGCGCCTGCAATCGAACTACACTATCCAGACACCTCTGTGTACTGCGGAAATGACCGCTAGATGTCACTAGAAGCGGACAAGCTAGTATAAAATGAGGCAGACAATATTGTGTTGTCACCAGAGCCCCTGTAACGGCAGAATGGTTCGGCCAGGATAGCTCAGTTGTTTCGAACGGTGACCAGTCATTGGATGTCACCAGAGTTATGAAATCCATCAGGGTATCAGAGTTTCCAAGAATTTTTACTTCAAATTGAGTAGGAGAGAAGACTTTCATTTTCGGCGATAGATGTACGTTTCTGTTGTGTTTCGGAACCGATTACCTTATTTCCAAACAGGTTTGCGATCACACTGTAATAATAACGATAATCCGGTGTGGCTCAATGACCTGGTACAATTCTTGGGCGGCTTATTTGCCACTCACTTACCCCACTTATCCAAAATGGGAAAGGGAATCTTCAGATTAACGTGGAATCCGAATCATTCCTCTTTTCTGGTGACTACTCACATCGTCGAGAGGTGAATGCTATGTTACAACTCAGACTGAGATATTCCACGTTGCGACCGGGATCCGATTCCCCGTCCCTTCGGTTCCAAGACACCCGCTTTACCGCTAGAGCAACAGACCCGACGGTCTCTTAATTGTTGTTATGTTGAAACTTCCTGGCAGATTAAAACTCTGTGCCAGACCGAGACTCGAACTCGGGACCTTTGCCTTTCGCACTTGCCCGCGAAAGGCAAAGGTCCCGAGTTCGAGTCTCGGTCCGGTACACAGTTTTAATCTGCCAGGAAGTTTCATATCAGCGCACACTGCGCTGCAGAGTGAAAATCTCATTCTGGAAACATCCCCCAGGCTGTGGCTAAGCCATGTCTCCGCAATATCCTTTCTTTCAGGAGTGCTAGTTCTGCAAGGTTCGCAGGAGAGCTTCTGTAAAGTTTGGAAGGTAGGAGACGAGATACTGGCAGAAGTAAAGCTGTGAGGACGAGGCGTGAGTCGTGCTTGGGTAGCTCAGTTGGTAGAGCACTTGCCCGCGAAAGGCAAAGGTCCCGAGTTCGAGTCTCGGTCCGGCACACAGCTTTAATCTGCCAGGAAGTTTCATATCAGCGCACACTCCGCTGCAGAGTGAAAATATCATTTTGTTATGTTACCGATCGGGATGTGGGGGCTGATATCACGTTCTGTGAAGCCTACCCAGAACGAAGAATTGTTGTTGGATGGAAGAAATGACACAGTCACGTTGATTAAATATCTAGGCGTAACGTTGCAAAGTGATATGAAATGGAACGAGCCTTCGGTTTATTGGGAGAATTCGAAGAAAATTAAGCTTATCTACGGGTATAAAGGAGACCAAGTACAAAACAGTGTTCCGACCCATTTTTGAGTACTGCTCGATTGCATGGGATCCTCACCAGGTCTACTTAAATAAGTAAGACATCGACGCAATTCAAAGACCTTCTGCTAGATCTTTTACTCGTAGGTTCGATCAACACTTGAGCATTACGGAGATGCTTAGTGAACTCAAATGGAAATCTTTTCGAGGAACGCTATTGAGAAGATTTAGAGAAGCGGCATTTCAGCTTACTGCAGAACGATTCTAGCGCGCCAACGTACATTTCGAAGGACTGCTAAGACAAGATAAGAGAAATTAGGACTCGTACGGAGGCAGACGTATTTCCCTCACTCCATTTGCGTGTGTAACGGGAAAGGGAATGAATAGCAGCGGTACAAGGTACCATCCGCCATGCATCGTGTGATGGCTTGTAGAGATGAAGATGTAGAAGATTACTGTTTAACGTGCCGTCGATGACGGGATCAATAGAGACGGAGCAGGACAAAGAAAGAAAGCGTAATCTCAGGTTGAAGAGTATTTAATAGGTATTAATGGGCACAAGGAAACGAGTCACGTGCTGCATAGGCGACCTCCAGTGGTAATGGGTTCCCGTTCCCGCACTGCGGGCAAAACAAACCATTAGGGACGAGTTGCCGCTTCCGGCCGCCGGCGCCGCGGGCCGTCTGATCGTCTGATGTGTTTCACTTCAGATCGAAAATTTTATTGTGACATTAAGACGTGTGTTGGTGCGGCTGTACTAACTCTCTCACATCACATCCGCCTTCGGAGACGCGCCCGCCGGCTCATGGTGGTACAGCGACGCGCTTCTCGGGGACTGCCTATCGAATACCAGCAGTAGAAGAAACTTCTATTGTCAGTAATTTCCGGTAATCGGAGGAGAGGTGGAGTTTAGATCCCAGTCGCCTGACCTTGTGCCAAATTCTTAAATTTAATTCCAAACGTCTCTGCACTGTCACATAATTTGAGGGCGTGTGACACTATTGACAGTGATTCGTCCGTTGTGCGGGGTACGTTTAGGTTGACGACTCCCTTAGTGCTATTCGAGAGGAGCTATATGCCGGCACTGTTGTCTTTCATCGTCATTAACAACACAAACATTACACTACTCTCCATACGCACTCACCACATCATACTTTTCTGTCCAAATTGGCCTAGGCAGCAAAATTTCAGTATCACTCTGAATACAGTGAATCGGTAGCAGAAAAATACCCTACCAAATTCAAAAGCAAAGTGCTTTTAATATTTTCCTCTATAAACTCCGCTGTAAAAATCTGATAGAAAATCCAAAGACATTCTGGTCTAATGCAAAGTACAGCAGAGGCAAGACACAATCAGTTCCTTCACTGCGCGATACCAGTGGTAATATTACCAACGACAGCGACACTAAAGGAGAATAATTAAACACAGATTTCCGAAATTCGTTCACAAAGGAGACCAAGAAAATATTTCAGAATTAGAATCAACAGCAACTGCCAACATGACGAACTTAGAAGTAGACATTTTGGTGTAGTGAAGCGACTTAAATCACTGAATAAGACAAGTCTTCCAGTCGAGATCCCAATTAGGTTCCTTTCAGAGTATGCTGATACAATAGTCCCATACTTAGTAATCATATGCAAACACTCGCTCGACGAAAGATCTGTAACAAAAGACTGGAAAGTGGCACAGGTCACACCAGTAATAAAGAATGGAAATAAGAGTAACCCGCTGAATTATAGACCCATAACACTAACTTAGGTTTGCAGCAGGATTTTGGAACATATGCTGTTTCGAACATTACGTATTATCTCGGAGGTAACGGTCTATTGACACGTAATCAGCACGAATTCAGAAAATATCGTTCTTGAGAAACACAACTAGCTCTTTACTCGCAGTAAGTAATGAGTGCTATCGACAGGGGATCTCAAATGGCTTCAATATTTCTAGATATCGCAGAATGTTTTTCATACTGTTCCTCACAAGCAGCTTCTAATCAAATTACGTGCCGCCTCAGTTGAGCGACTGGATTCGTAATTTCTTGTCTGAAAGGTCACAGTTTGTGGTAATTGACGGAAGTCTTCGAGTAAAACGGAAATGATAGCTGGCGTTCCAAACGGATATGTCATAGGTCCTCTGCTGTTCCTAACTTACATAAATGAGTTAGGAGGCAATCTGGGCAGCCCTCTTAGATTGTTTGCTGTCATTTATCTCCTAGTTCACTCATCAGAAGGTCAAAATCAGTTTCAAAATGATAGACAGGATACCTATATGGTGTGAAAAGTGGAAACTGACTAAATAATGGAAAGTGTGAGATCATCAACATAATTCTTAAGGAATTCTCTTAAATTTCCGTTATACGATAAATCACACAAATCTAGAGGCTGTCAGTTCAAGTAGATACCTAGCGATAACAACTGAGAATAACTTAAACTGGAATGATCACATCGATAACGTTGAGGGGAAGACGAACCAAAGACTTCGTTTTACAGGCAAAATACTTAGAAGATGTAATAAATCCAGTAAAGAGAGTGCCTGAACTACACTTCCGCGCCCTATGCTAGAGTATTGCTGTGCCATATGGGATCCTAAACAGGTAAGGTTGATGGAGGATGTCGAAAAAGTTCAAAAAAGGCCAGCTCGTTTTGTATTATCGCGAAATAGGGGAGAGAGTGTCACAGATGTAATGCGCGAGTTGAGTGGCAACAATTAAAACGAAGACATTTGTCGATGCTACGAGATCATATCACGAAATTTCAATCTCCAAATTTATGCACCGAATGCAGAAATATTTTGTTGAGCCAACCTACATAGGGAGAAATCATCATCGTAATAAAATAAGAGAAATCAGTTTGCACATAACCGTCGTTTTTGCCGCACGCCATTGCAAAGACTGAAAATCGATATAATGGAGGTCAGTGAAGTGAAACTGAAAAAGACTTGTGGTTAGATGAATAGTGTATAAATCAAAAGCAGAAGAAAATTGTGTAATGGGAGTAGGATTCATTATGAATAGGAAAGTAGGGCAGGGATTGTATCACTGAGAACAGTTCAGTGACAGGGTTGTTCTCATCAGAATCGACAGCAAACCAAAGTCAACAACAGTAGTTCAGGTATACATGCCGACGTCGGAAGCAGTAAATAAACAGATAGTGGAAGATTATGAGGACATTGAACGAGTAATAAAGTATGTAAAGGGAGATGAAAATCTAATAATGATGAGGGATTGAAACTAAGTAGCATGGAAGGGAACAAAAGAAAAAGCTACTGGAGAATAACAGAGGAGAAATATTAGTTGAGTTCTGCAATAAATTTCATTTAGTAATTACGAATACACCAAAAATCACTAAAGGAGAGCGTATATTTGGGAAAGGCTCGGAGGCACAGGAAGATTCCAGATGAATTACATCATTGTCAGAGATAGTTTCTAGAATTATATATTGGATTGCAAAGCGTACCCAGCAGGAGACATAGACTCGGATCATAGTTTAGTGAATATGAAGAGTTTACTGCGGTAAGGAATACAACAGTAGGTACTTCTGTTTAAGAGGATTGGACATGCCTGAAAAGTGCACTCACAGATGTTGTAAAGACAAACATAGGTACTATGAACGCAACTGCTAAGAAGCGTTAGGTAATATCAGAAATTAATTGATCGACGAAGGAAGGAGGTACAAAAATACTCTGGAACATTCAGGAATACAGTAACAAAAGTCACTTAGGAATTAAATAAACGGAACGTACAGGGAAGCCAAATAGAAGGAACTGCAGGAAAAATGTAAAGAAATCGAAAAAGAAGTGCACATCGCAAGGAATGATTTAGCACTTGTAAAAGTCAAAACAACCTTCGGTAAAATTAAGAACAAGGCAAAGAATGTAAAGGGAATCAACGATTGACGTAGGTAGTTGGAAAGAGCACTTTGAATGCCTTTATGAGGTGGACGAATTGTCTGATGAAGCAACAGAAGATATAGTTGATTGAGTATTACGGTTTAACAGAGATTTAGAGATCTTGAGATCAACTAAGGCAGAAGGGATAGGTAACGTTCATTAGAAATTTCTTAAATAATTGCAGGAAATAACAACCAAACAACTATTCAAGTTGGTGTGTAGATTCTTATGAGATTGGAGATACACCATCTCGTAAACAGGAAGAGCAGGTAAGTGCGAGAACCGTCGCACAACCAGCTTGAAAGCCCATGCATCCGAGCCGCTGCCAAGAATAATATACAAAAGAATGGAAAGGAAAACTGACGATCTGTTTATGACGATCAGTTTGGAAGTAGGAAAGGTAAAAGCACAAAATATGCGGTTCTGACGTTGTGCTGATAATTGAAAGAAAAATAGAAAAATCACTCACAGAATTTGTCGACCTAGAACAAGCGTTCGACACTGTAAAATGGTGAGAAATGTTCTCAGTTCTGAGAAACGTAGGAGTAAACTATAGGAAAAGGCAGGTAATATACAATATGCACAAGAACGAAGATGGAACAATAAGAACGGAAGATCAAGAACTAAGTGAACGGATTAAAAAAGCACATAAGACAGAGGTGCAATCTTTCACCACTGTTGCTCAGCCTGTATATCGACGAAGCAATGACGGAAATAAAAGAAAGGTTGAGAAATAGGATTAAAATTCGGGGTGAAAGGATATCAACGATAAGATTCGCAGATTGCTATCTACAGTGAAAATGAAGGAAAATTACAACGGCTGCTGAATAGAGTGAACGGTGTAATGAGTGCAGAATATGGTTTGAGAGTAAACCGAAGAAGACGAAAGAAAAGAGATTAGTGATAAACTTAACTTCAAAACTGAAGATCATGAAGTGGACTAAGTGAAGGAATTCTGCTTCCTTAGAAGCAAACTGGCACATAGCGACGAAGGAAGGGAGATGTAGAAAGCAGACTAGCACAGGCAAAAAGATTATTCCTAAGAAGTCTGCTAGTGTCAGACATAGGCTTTGAATTGAGAAAGAAATTTCTGAGAATATACGCTTGGAGCACAGCATTGTATAGTAATGAATCACGGACTGTGGGAAAACTGGAACACAATAGAGTAGAAGCGTTTGAGTTGTGGTGCTATAGAAGGATTATGTAAAGGTTTTTTTTAAAAATTACCCCTACCAGTCACAAACTTTGTTGACTATTGTATTACTTATTTATTTAGCGACATGTTACGAGGGAATACCTCATCTTCAGGCTAAATGGCATTACAAAAACAGTTTTACAATTAGTTCATACTGATGTTACATAGGCTTTTCGTAAATGCTGTGGTTATCCTGTGGAAGAAGAGAAAACTTAGTAAGAGGCGATGTCACTTTGGAAGCTGGACTGATGTTTGCATGAAAATGTTTTGTAAAGGTCACTCACTTCGTTCTTCTGGCGTGTTTTTGTAATGCCATTCAGCCTGAAGATGAGGTATTCCCTCGAAACATGTCGCTAAATAAGTAATACAATAGTCAACAAAGTTTGTGACTGGTAGCGGTAATTTAAAAAACCTTTACATATTTATTGAGACAGTCACGGTCGAAAAATAGTCAAAATGGCTTCAAATTCTTCTATAGAAGGATATTGAAAATTAGGTGGACTGGTAAGATAAGGAACGAAGAGGTTCTCCACAGAATCAGCGAAGAAAAGAATGTGATAAATACACTGCCAGGAGGAAGGGACAAGATGTATCACAAAATAAATAAATGAAACACAGAAAACGCTTCACGTGACGGCAACGGCAACAAGTGGCACCGCATCTGAGAGTAACCAGCAAACCTGGTGGAGTGGAGTGCTCCCCTACGCTATTGCGGGCTTCTGGAAATGTCTTCTCGTGCACGTTCTCATCCACTTCTTTTTTGTACTTGTTGCCATTTTGGTACCGCTCATACTTGTTGCCATTTTGGTACCGCTCCAATAACCTCGCCAAGTACTAAGAACTTTACGTATAAGAAGTGACTGGTTGCTGTACTTCAAGTAATTCATTTCTTAGCCGTGAAGTTCAGCCAGCATTACTGTGGATGAATCATTGTTTAACTCTTTACTCGAGTGAACAAAAGATAATTCGTGGCCTCTTAAATGACGTACCGCAGTTGGTAGCCAGCTCCACCCCTGGGCAGGAACTAGATCTTTTACTTACCTAGTGTCACTAGGTCGTAAGGCAAGTGCCAAGTATAGAAGTACGTAAAACAGTCAGACAGCAACGTTTGCAAGGTACTACATGTGCCTCAGTCTGCGACTCGTATGTAATTAATTAGCCGAAAAGCTTGGCGTCGCCCGAGTATTTGTTTGTAGTTGTGCCCGATACTTCATACGTGTGGAAGTTATTTTCTACGTATAAACCTTCCTGGTATAAAAAGTTTGAAGTAATATGACTGGCGACATGAATGAAGAGCTTGTTGTAAAGATGATTCCCGAATATAAGAAGGGTAAAAGAAAGACCCGCAAAATTCCCCCCATGAACCATGGACCTTGCCGTTGGTGGGGAGGCTTGCGTGCCTCAGCGATACAGATGGCCGTACCGTAGGTGCAACCACAACGGAGGGGTATCTGTTGAGAGGACAGACAAACATGTGGTTCGTGAAGAGGGGCAGCAGCCTTTTCAGCAGTTGCAGGGGCAACAGTCTGGATGATTGACTGATCTGGCCTTGTAACATTAAACAAAACGGCCTTGCTGTCCTGGTACTGCGAACGGATGAAAGCAAGGGGAAACTGCAGCCATAATTTTTCCCGAGGACATGCAGCTTTACTGTATGATTAAATGATGATGGCGTCCTTTTGGGTAAAATATTCCGGAGGTAAAATAGTCCCCCATTCGGATCTCCGGGCGGGGACTACTCAAGAGGACGTCGTTATCAGGAGAAAGAAAACAGGCGTTCTACCGATCGGAGCGTGGGAATGTCAGATCCCTTAATCGGGCAGGTAGGTTAGAAAATTTAAAAAGGGAAATGGATAGGTTAAAGTTAGATATAGTGGGAATTAGTGAAGTTCGGTGGCAGAAGGAACAAGACTTTTGGTCAGGTGAATACAGGGTTATAAATAAAAAATCAAATAGGGGTAATGCAGGAGTAGGTTTAATAATGAATAAAAAAAATAGGAGTGCGGGTTAGCTACTACAAACAGCATAGTGAACGCATTATTGTGGCCAATATAGACACAAAGCCCATGCCTACTACAGTAATACAAGTTTATATGCCAACTAGCTCTGCAGATGATGATGAAATTGATGAAATGTATGATGAGATAAAAGAAATTATTCAGATAGTGAATGGAGACGAAAATTTAATAGTCATGGGTGACTGGAATTCGTCAGTAGGAAAAGGGAGAGAAGGAAACATAGTGGGTGAATATGGATTGGGGGGGAATAAATGAAAGAGGAAGCCGTCTGGTAGAATTTTGCACAGAGCATAACATAACCATAGCTAACACTTGGTTCAAGAATCATAAAAGAAGGTTGTATACATGGAAGAATCCTGGAGATACTAAAAGGTATCAGATAGATTATATAATGGTAAGACAGAGATTTAGGAACCAAGTTTTAAATTGTAAGACATTTCCAGGGGCAGATGTGGACTCTGACCACAATCTATTGGTTATGAACTGTAAATTAAAACTGAAGAAACTACAAAAAGGTGCTAATTTAAGGAGATGGGACCTGGATAAGCTGACTAAACCAGAGGTTGCAGAGAGTTTCAGGGAGAGCATAAGGGAACAAATACAGTAGAAGAAGAATGGGTAGCTCTGAGGGATGAAGTAGTGAAGGCAGCAGATGATCAAGTAGGTAAAAAGACGAGGGCTAATAGAAATCCTTGGGTAACAGAAGAAATATTGAATTCAATTGATGAAAGGAGAAAATATAAAAATGCAGTAAATGAAGCAGGAAAAAAAGAATTCAAACGCCTCAAAAATGAGATCGACAGGAAGTGCAAAATGGCTAAGCAGGGATGGCTAGAGGACAAATGTAAGGATGTAGAGGCTTATCTCACTAGGGGTAAGATAGATACTGCTTACAGGAAAATTAAAGAGACCTTTGGAGAGAAGAGAACCACTTGTATAAATATCGAGAGCTCAGATGGCAACCCAGTTCTAAGCAAAGAAGGGAAGGCAGAAAGGTGGAAGGAGTATATAGAGGGTTTATACAAGGGTGATGTACTTGAGGACAATATTATGGAAATGGAAGAGGATGTAGATGAAGACGAAATGGGAGATAAGATACTGCGTGAAGAGTTTTACAGAGCACTGAAAGACCTGAGTCGAAACAAGGCCCCCGGAGTAGGCAACATTCCATTAGAACTACTGACGGCCTTGGGAGAGCCAGTCATGACAAAACTGTACCATCTGGTGAGCAAGATGTATGAGACTGGCGAAATACCCTCAGATTTCAAGAAGAATATAATAATTCCAATCCCAAAGAAAGCAGGTGTTGACAGATGTGAAAATTACCTAACTATCAGTTTAATAAGTCACAGCTGCAAAATACTAATGCGAATTCTTTACAGACGAATGGAAAAACTGGTAGAAGAGGACCTTGGGGGAAGATCAGTTTGGATTCCGTAGAATTGTTGGAACACGTGAGGCAATACTAACTTTACGACTTATCTTAGAAGAAAGATTAAGAAAAGGCAAACCTACGTTTCTAGCATTTGTAGACTTAGAGAAAGCTATTGACAATGTTAACTGGAATACTCTCTTTCAAATTCTGAAGGTGGCAGGGGTAAAATACAGGGAGCGAAAGGCTATTTACAATTTGTACCGAAAGCAGATGGCAGTTATAACAGTCGAGGGGCATGAAAGTGAAGCAGTGGTTGGGAAAGAAGTGAGACAGGGTTGTAGCCTCTCCCCGATGTTATTCAATCTGTATATTGAGCAAGCAGTAAAGGAAACAAAAGAAAAATTCGGAGTAGGTGTTAAAATTCATGGAGAAGAAGTAAAAACTTTGAGATTCGTCGATGACATTGTAATTCTGTCAGAGACAGCAAAGGACTTGGAAGAGCAGTTGAACGGAATGGACAGTGTCTTGAAAGGAGGATATAAGATGAACATCAACAAAAGCAAAACGAGGATAATCGAATGTAGCCAAATTAAATAGGGTAATGCTGAGGGAATTAGATTAGGAAATGAATCACTTAATGTAGGAAAGGAGTTTTGCTATTTAGGGAGTAAAATAACTGATGATGGTCGAAGTAGAGAGGATATAAAATGTAGACTGGCAATGGCAAGGAAAGCGTTTCTGAAGAAGAGAAATTTGTTAACGTCGAGTATAGATTTAAGTGTCAGGAAGTCGTTTCTGAAAGTGTTCGTATGGAGTGTAGCCATGTATGGAAGTGAAACATGGATAATAAATAGTTTGGACAAGAGAATAGAAGCTTTTGAAATGTGGTGCTACAGGATAATGCTGAAGATAAGGTGGGTAGATCACGTAACTAATGAGGAGGTATTGAATAGGATTGGGGAGAAGAGAAGTTTGTGGCACAACTTGACTAGAAGAAGCGACCGGTTGGTAGGACATGTTTTGAGGCATCAAGGGATCACAAATTTAGCATTGGAGGGCAGCGTGGAGGGTAAAAATCGTAGAGGGAGACCAAGAGATGAATACACTAAGCAGATTCAGAAGGATGTAGGCTGCAGTAGGTACTGGGAGATGAAGAAGCTTGCACAGGATAGAGTAGCATGGAGAGCTGCATCAAACCAGTCTCAGGACTGAAGACCACAACAACAACAACATCCTTAATTCTTCAACATATTCAGAGTTCGAATACAATGAATTTGCATGAGACCGAAAAGTTTCTGCCCGCGAGTGAGTATCGCACGTGCGGAACTCAGCTTGCCTTTTTCTCACACGATATACTGCGAACTATGGATGAAGTACAGTGGTAAATTACATATTTCTAGATTTCTTAAAAGCATATGACATGGTGTCCCAATGCAGAATGTAGTAGTGAAGCAATTTAAATCACTTAATAAAAGCAAGTCTTCTGGTCCAGACTGTATACCAGTTAGGTTCCTTTCGCAGTATGCTGATGCATTAGCTCCATACTTAACAATCACATACAACCGTTCGCCCGACGAAAGGTCCGTACCCAAGGACTGGAAAGTTGCATAGGTCACACCAATATTCAAGAAGGGGCCCACATCGTTAACATCGATATGCAGCAGGATTTTGGAACATATATTGTATTCGAACATTATGAATTACCTCGAACAAAACGGTCTATTGACACACAGTCGACATGGGTCTAGAAAACATAGTTCCTGTGAAACACAAGTAGCACTTTATTCAAGTGAAGTCTTGAGGCCTATTGACAAGGGATTTCAGATCGATTCCGTATTTTTGGATTTCCGGAAGGCTTTTGACACTGTACCACACAAGCGTCTCGTAGTGAATTTGCTTGCTTATGGAATATCGTCTCAGTTATGTGACTGGGTTTGTGATGTCCTGTCAGGGGGGTCACAGTTCGTAGTAACTGACGGAAAGTCATCGACTAAAACAGAAGTGATTTCTGGCGTTGCCAGAGGTAGTGTTATAGGCCATTTACTGTTCCTTATCTATGTAAACGATTTGGGAGACAATCTGAGCAGCCGTCTTCGGTTGTTTGCAGATGACGCTGTCGTTTATCGACTAATAAAGTCATCAGAAGATCAAAACAAATTGCAAAACGATTTAGAAAAGATATCTGAGTGGTGCGAAAAGTGGCAGTTGACCATAAATAACATAAAAGTGTGTGGTCATCCACATGAGTGCTAAAAGGAACTCGTTAAACTTCGGTTACACCATAAATCAGTCTAATCTAAAAGCCATAAATTTAGCTGAATACCTAGGTATTAGAATTACGAACAACTTAAATTGGAAGGAATACACAGAAAATTTTGTAGGGAATGCTGACCAAAGACTGCGTTTTATTGACAGGACACTTAGAAAACGTAACACACCTACTGAGGAGACTGCCTACACTACGCTTGTCCGTCCTCTTTTAGAATACTGCTGAGCGGTGTGGGATCCTTAGCAGATAGGACTGACGGAGCACATCGAAAAAGTTCAAAGAAAGCAGCACGTTTTCTATTATCGCGAAATATGGGAGAGAGTGTCACAGAAATGATACAGGATTTGGGCTGGAAATCATTAAAAGAAAGGCGTTTTTCGTTGCGACGGAATCTTCTCCAAAATTCCAATCACCAACTTTCTCCTCCGAATGAGAAATTGACATCGAGCTACATAAGGAGAAACGATCACCACGATAAAATAAGGGCAATCGGAGCCCATACGGAAAGATACAGGTGTTCATTCTTTCCGTGCGCTGTACGAGATTGGAATAATAGAGAATTGTGAAGGTGGTTCGATGAACCCTCTGCCAGGCACTTAAATGTGATTTGCAGAGTATCCATGTATAAGTAATTGTAGATGTTAACGACAGTACGAAGAGTAGGTTCCGAGATACATGAGTGGCTCCAAGACTTCTTAACTAATAGAACCCAGTACGTTGTCCTCGATGGTGAGTGTTCACCAGAGATAATGGTATCATCAAGAGCGCCCCAGAAAATGTAACAGAAACGCTATTATTTTCTGTATCTGCGTTTGTTAGCTGATGATGCTGTGGTATACGGGAAGGTGTCGAAGTTGAGGGACTGTAAGAGAGTACAAGATGACTTAGACAGCATTTATAGTTGTTGCAGCTAGCTCTAAATGCATAAAAATCTAACTTAATGCAGATGAGTAGGAAAAAGAAACCCATAATGTTCGACTACAGCGTTAGTAGTATGCTGCTTGGCACAGTCACATTATTTAAATATCTGGAAGAAACGTTGCGAAGCTATGTGAAATGTAACGAGCATGTGAGGTTTGTGATAGGGAAGGCGATTGGTCGATTTTGGTTCGTCGGGAGAATTTCGGGAAAATGTGGTTCATCTCTAAACGGGGCCACATATGGGACGCTAATCCGACCTATTCTCGATTACTCCTCGAATGTTGAGGAACCGCACTGGGTTAAATTGAAGAAGACATCGAAGCAGTTCAGAGGGAGCTGCTAGATTTGTTACCGGTAGGTTCAAAGAACAGGCAAGCATTACGGAGATGCTTCGGGAATTCAAATGGGAAACCCTGAAGGGAAGGTGATGTTCTTTGGCGAGGAGAACTATTGAGTAAACTTAAAAAACCAGCATTTGAAGCTGACTGCAGAACGATTCTATTGCCGCCAACATACATTTCGCGTAAGGACCACGAAGAAAAGATACGAGAAATTAAGGCTCATGAGGAGTCACACAGACAGTCGTTTTTTACTTGCTCTATTCGCGAGGGAAACAGGAAGGGAAATGGCTAGTAGCGGTACAGCGTACCCTCTGTCACGCACCGTACGGTAGCTTGCGGAGTATGCACGTAAATTTAGATGTAAAACGCATGATGCCTCTCATTCGGAAGGAGTTTCCATAGAGCGAACTAAATGCTGATGTTTTCGAGCAACAGCCATCTCTCGCCTCGCGATCTTCATTGGACTGTTGAGACCGCATAGTCCCTAGTCTTTTAGCCGTTCTGGAGTATTCAGAAGGACTCGTCCGTTCTTTTCCTTTCTTTCTTTTTTTTTGGGTTAGTGTGTTCAAACACAGACACGACGGTATTGGATAAAACTTTAAATAACGATATCTTTTTTCCTTCGCCTGATTTTGATGAAATAAAACCTATACGTTGCCCCAAGTTACGTTCAAGTCACATGAGAAAACCCGCATGAAAATTCGTCCAGTAGTTTTGGAGATTAAGACAAATATACAAGAAGATAGGGATGACATACGCTTACAACTCAGTAACGGCCGTTTACATCTTGTTGAACAAACGTGCAGGTCACACACTGTGACATTTCCACTTCTATAATCTAATACTGTTATCTTTTGATGTGCGGTGCCCAGTAATGTGACGATCTTACGAAGAGAAGTTTGGTACATGCTTATAGTAGGTCAGTGAAATCCTTTGCACGGCTTATGCTACGAGTATATTATCAACTCCACCACTGAAATAATTCTAAGGTTCCTTTAAGCAGTGACTACTAGTCATCCTATTTAGATAAGATAAGAAATCAATAACAACAATTGACATTCTGACCTTACTACTTAAAAAACAGCAAAGGATTCCATGTTGACTGAACTTTTTTGTAATTCCTTGAAAGAGACTCGCCCCCTGAAAGAGTCTAGTGTGACTTTGAATATACGCAGGCTTGTAACGATTACTTCATTTTGTACGGAACTTCCCTGTAGCTGACGTGGCATTTTACGAAAGAAACACCAAAAAAGTTACATGTTTTCCATCCTGGACGACTGTCGCAATATTTCAGAGATAGCACCTATTTTGGTGTTTCGGCCCCATCTTACTATTTTAATTTTCTATACGTTCCAAGAACTAGATTCCTGCCTCAGTAGAGGCATGAAGTCGGCGATTCCGAATGCCACCTGAACAAAGACTCGTTTCTATTCCAACTGCCGCCAGATATTTTCCTCAAGTGAAACACTGAAATGAGACCCATTTGTGAGGACAAATTAGGAGGCACTTGGAGGAGACGTAGTGACTCCGGTCTCGTCAGGCAGCACCAAAATCTCCACTGTATTAGACAATTATGTGTGTATTTTCAGTATAATATATGCATAATTACTGCTAATCTACATAGGACCATCAGTTATCTGGGCTTACGTTACGTTATGTATAGACGTGACATTGTACATCGTTTCGAAATTGTTAACAATTTTTTCGGGGACAACACTTCAGTCTAAACGTAAACGTCGGCTCTAATCAGTCTCAGTATTTCAGGTTCAGATTAAAATATTTCGTTTCTGGGAGTCAGAATAAATGACAGTAACACCAAGTATGTCGCTCTTGCACAACAGTGCCACAAAACACCTCAGACTGCTCGGCTTTGCAGGCTGCGTGAATACCATATTCCGAGAATCTAGAGAGTGGCCCCTTTATGGCTTACTTACTTGCTAGTCAGCTGTGACAGCAATACATTCAGCTAATACAGTCGCTTGTGCGCCTTGTCCGCATGCGCGAGCACGTTCGCACTAATAGAGGGAAAATGAAAATTCTATTCAACGTCGAATATCCGACGCGGTCATTAGTGAAGAAGCACTTGATCCTGCGCTGGCACAAAGGAGTCATTAGCGGCCGTGGGCTGCTAGAGCCGCACCGTCTTTCGTGATGTGTTGTGACTGCGTCTGTTCCATATAGTCTACGCTGTTATTATTCCTAACGGTATTCCAACGCTGTTCAGGTATAACAAACTACGTAAAAAGAATATCATGAAATTTAATAGCTCGACACCATGCATGTAACGATACATTTCAACAAATCTCTGTAGCTTATAATTTCCTAAATATGTAGTAGAGAACAATATATTTCGTATTTACTAACTCCTGAATCGTTAATGTTGCTAGCTGTATAGAATAATTGTTTTCCCAATAACGGATGCACGACAATCCCGTTAGCATCGACATTGTTTTTTGCATGCCATGTTCACTCGACTTTGTAGCGTGTGATTGAATACTTGCATCGATTTCTAAGGGGATTAAGCCCACTAGTAGGGAGGATTTTATAGATCACTCTGCATGTAAAAAGCCAGACTGAAGTACGAAACATGTCTAAGGGTTTGATTATGTCGAATAATAATGATAATTCTACAGTGCTTAAAAGGTAGAATCGCTGGCAGTTTCAGACTCCGGTGGTCTGACGTCCGTCGTTCTGTGAATACAAAATAAAGAACTACTTGGAGTAACAAATATCTTGACTCGTTCTGAACCGCTGCATCGTAGTAATCTAGTAATTGTCGAACATTTCTGTGATGTTCACACAATCACTAAACTTTTTTTTGTAATCTTCTCTATATCCTTCATAAGTTCAACTCTCTAGTGGTCTATCGGTGCCGTCAGGGTAACTCAGCATGTTTGGTCAGCGGGCTGGCTGTTCTCTGTAGTAAATAAACTTGAGTGAAGTATTCAACCAATAATTTAAACGGGTGCCATATGACGAAATAACAGGAACAATAACGAAAAAAGTGGCTAGCGTTCCCTGGTTGGATTACTGGGGTAGCTTGGGGACATGCAAGTCGCGGAAGTGGCGTCCAATGGGAAGACTTGCACCAGGCCACCGAAACTATTGTTCCTCTATACGCGTACCGAAGTACTCCTAACATGGTGATGGTCGATGTCGGGACTTTGCTCATCTTTCCGGGTATGACTTTTCCTTATGTCGAGGGCTCCACTAAGTGGTGATCATCTGCAGGTTTTCCTGAATTTCATACTTCAGAGCGGGCTAAAAAGAAATAGAAGCTCCTAGAAGGAAAGCAGAAAAAGAAATGCAGTTTCACGGTATGTGACATTATTTCGGTGATTGCAAAATCGAGCCAAATTTACAAAGAACGTAGCAGTGTTTGACCAGTTACCAGTTCGACGTTCCCTCTAGCCAGTGTTTACACTGGTTGTGTTGGGAAGGGTGTCATCAAGCCGTTGTATCTTCTCCCGAGGAAAAATAACCAACAATATCTATAAGTGGACCTTGATACCGGGGACAGATATGAGGATCTTGCTGGCCACGGGAGTACCTCAACATCACGCAGACTATTCTTAGAGACAGGTGCCATGTGTGGACGAGCATTCTACTGTTTAAAAATGACCACGACACTGACGCTTGAGAGGTAATACATGAGTGCGCAGAGTGTCCGCGAAGTGCTTGTGCCGTACCATTGCTAGCGCCAGCCTACGCATTGTCTAGTGCATTCAGTTGCCGCTCATCTCTGACCAATGGTCGAGGGTGGCAAAGAACGACGCAGGGAGTCCATTACTTCTTCTCGGATGGCAGACGCGGAGGTGAAGGGGTCACGACGTGTTTGCTGCACTGTACGGCTACCTTTCCCTGTCGTGGCGTGTGTGCTTGAGCTCACGTTCCCACGCACTCAGACGTATGGCACTTTTCACATCTGAGTGCCTCAAAAATCTCGATATTGCACGATTCAACCAACCGGCCGAATGGAGACCCATAATTAGGCCCCTTATAAATTCTGTCACGTGTCGATAACGCCGTCTACACGAGTATGCAGCATCTCCGTGTGCTTCACAGTGATAATACATCTGATGCCGTTCATGCCCATTATACACCATACCAGGCCTGTTACAACACTAAACACCAACAACACTAATGCACTCTCGTTGTCGTTCTCTCACAGAGAATTGACCTCTAATCATCTACATCTACATCACTGCTCACTGCTCACTGCAATTCACACTTCACTTAAATGCCTGGTAATGGTTCTTTCGAATCACCTTCAGACTATTGCTTTTCCGTTCCACATTCTAAGAACCCGTGCGAAAAACGAATACGCAAATCATTCTGTACGAGCTCTGATTTATCTTATTTTATTATGACAATCATTTCTCTTTATGTCGGATGGTCACCGTAAAACATTTTCACATTCAGAGGAGAAAATTAGTGACCAAAATATTTTGACAAGATCTCGCCGCAACGAAAAAACGCCACTGTTTTAATGATTGCCATCCTAAATCGCTTATCATATCCGTGATACTTTCTGCCTGTTCCTCGATAATACAAAACGAGCTACCCTCCTTTGGACTTTTTCGATGCCCTGTCTGGTAAGCATCACATACAGCACAGCAGTGCTCTAGCAGAGGACGGGCAACAGTAGCGTAGGCAGTCTCTTTGCTAGACCTGTTGCATCTTCTAAGTGTTTTGCCAGTGCAGCGTAGTCATTGGTTTGTCTTCTGCTCAATATTATCAATGTGGTCGTTCCAATATAAGTTGTCCGTAATAGTAATTCCTAGCTGAATCGATAGATTTTAAATTTGTGTGATTTATCGTGTAACTGAAATTTAACGTGTTTCTTTTTGTACTGGTAGGCACGTAATTTGATTAGAAGTCTCTTGTGAATAACGGTGTCAAAAACCATCTGGAAATATAGAAATATTGAATCTATTTGAGATCCTCTGTCTGTAGCACTTATTACCTAGTGCGAATAAAGAGCTACCCGTGTTTCACAAGAACGATATGTCCTGAATGCTTGCTGACTATAAGTCAATAGATTGTTACTTTCGAGGTAACTCATAATGTTCGAATACACACAATAATATGTCCCAAAATCACACTACAAATCGACCTCTATAACATGGGTCTGCAATTCAGCAGATTACTCCTGTTGCCTGTTTTGAATATTGGTAAGACCTGTGCAACTTTCCAGTCTTTGGGTACGGACATTTCGTCGAGCGAGCGGTTGTATATGATTGCTAAGTGTGGAACTATTGCATCAGCATTCTCTAAAAGGAACCTAATTGCTATGCTATCTGTATCGGAAAACTTACCTTTATGAAGTTGGTTGGCTGATTTGGGGGGAGGGAGAAAATAGCAAGGTCATCGGTGCCATCGGATTAGGGGAGCTAGTGCTCTTTCAAAGGAACCCGCTCAGCATTTGCCTGAAGTGATTTAGGGAAATCACGGGAAACGTAAATCAGGATCGCCAGACGCGGGTTTGAACCGTCGTCCTCCCGAATGCGAGTCCAGTGTGCTATCCACTGCGCCACATCGCTCGGTCCTTTATTAAGTGTTTTAAGCTGCTTCGCTACACCGAGGATATCTACTTCTAAGTTACGCATGTTGACAGTTGTTCTTGATTCAAATTCTGTAATATTTACTATGTGTTCTTTGGTGAATTACTGTCGGAAAATAATAATTCCGCTTTAGTGGCGCTGTCATCGTTAATATTAACATCGGCATCGCACAGTGAAGGTATTGATTGTGTCATGCCGCTGATGTACTTACCGTACTACAAAAACCTTTTTGGATTTTTTGTCAGATTTAGTGATAGAGCTCCGTCGAGGAAGCTATTAAAAGCATCTCGCATTGAAGTTCGCGCTGAATTTCGAACTTCAGTAAATCATCGTCATTCATTTACATATCCGCCGATGGAATATTCGTTGTGCCAAGGGTGGCACGATTTTGGCTTTGATAACAAGACTGGCACCAGTTTGGTTCGATGAGTAGTTGGGCAGATGTGGTGTATGCCCCCTCTGGCGCAAACAGTGATATCTCGTGTCTCGGAGGTGTGGCGAGGAGTTCGCTATGAGCCGAGTTGTTGGTTTGTTCAGCGTCGAGTGCACGATTCGACGGCCGACAGCAGCGTAGCCAAATAGAGGCCTCTCCTGGCCTATCGGGCAGAGTGAAAACTTGCCGTTGTGCGACGAGTGGCTTGCAGCTGCTCAGAGTGCAGTTGTGACTGTGATGTCTGACATTTTGGAGACGGGATGTTACGGTGTGACCTGCAAGTAAATATGATTAGCATGTGCCAAGAAGGATAGTGCTCCGATCAGGCATTGAGGCTGGCGTTTCGCTGATTCTGCCATCGTGTAGCCACAGTATTTAAACTGTTTTAGTTCACTGGGAACTGCTGTAACTTGCTGCTTAGATGAACTGGCCTCAGTGAACGTTTGTTACAATCATCTAGAATAATGTTGATAACATGTTGTGTCTTGTGCCTGATGCTGAACTGCTTCAGGCAAACCTTCTAGTAGTGGTTAATTTTCATTCTGCGAATGACGATAGATCGTTTTGTAACCAGTCCTGATGTTTAATGGAAGCAGGTGATTGTCTAATAGCAGCCAACCAAGAGCAAGGTTGTCTGGTATCTAAACCCGGAACCATCGACGGACTACCTAAAAGGGAACCTACTGTTCTTAATGTGTAAAATCATGTTAAATAGTTGTTAGTGATCTGCAATCATTCCGAATCTCTGTTTTAAAATTTTGGCCTTACAAAATTCCTTTGGGAACTTTGTTTTGTAGTTGCTGATGTGTTCATCTTGTTTCTGTTACAAGACGTTTTTTTCGTATTACAGTAAAAGTTTTAAGCCATTTGCTTACTTAAGACTCAAGATTCAAAGGTATGTTAGAAGCTCTAGGGAGCGATCTGTTAAAGGTTTCTGTTTTCTTGTATAAATAAATTTACAAAATTTTTTAAATTAATATTTATCTCAGTCAAGCTATCCCTCTTTTCAACCTTAACGTCTATGTGTTCTGGGTGCTTCATATATATATATATATATATATTATCAGGCAGTGTAATATTGTAATAAACCAATAGCTCGTATGCGACGGTGTCGTCCACAAACTGCATTACTGACCTACTGACGTTATCTATCATGCGTTATGTACATACCACGAATAGCAACGGCCATATCGCCCTTCTCCGAGGTATGTTCGGCGTTACATCCTGTTCTTAGCACGTCTTCATATTGTGAATGCGTTCTTAGTTGTCTTTGAAACTTCCTGGCAGATTAAAAATGGATGTTGGGCTGAGACTCGAACGTGGAGCCTTTGCCTTTCTGAGGAAAATGCTCTAGTAGCTATCTTCGATAGGAAGACTACTGTTTAACCGCATACTTGGTCTGGCCTGTATTTTGCCCACTAGTCACGAGTGAAGAAATGTACTAGAGCTTCCTCGAAGTTTTAATACATTGAGCTTTAGTTATTAAATGAAACAACCTTCATATTTTCCTTCAATTTTTTGTCCCGCCGTGGCATATTCAGTTGATGCCTTCCTCTGCGCATGCATCATTTGGGATTTTCGTTTACTTTTATTTTTATTCGCGTCGATAAGAAAAGCACTCACGTGCACTATCTCCATGTGAATCGTGGGTTAACTGAAAGTGACAGTTTGTGCTTTGCGATTCTGAATCGTAGATGGGAGATCAGATCGAAATTTGCCAGGATGGCTGTGTAAAACCGCCAGAAATGTACACCCACGCTGCCGGTGTACGAAACTGCCGTCTCTAATAAGCCACATGCGAACTTTATACTACAGTTCTTTTCTCCTCAGAGAACTGACAGCTGATAAAAAGATATACGGTTATTTCATTTAGGTCAATACAAGAGCATACTCCGCCAACACGTCTACTGATCGAGGTGGTGCAGTGGTTAGCACACTGAACTTGCACTCTTAAGGACGATGGTTCAAATCCACGTACGACCATCCGGATTTAGGTTTTCCGTCATTTCCCTAACTCGCTCCAGGCAAATGCAGGGATGGTTCCTTTGAATGGGCACGACCAATTTTCTTCCCTATCCTCTCGTAATCCAAGCTTGTGCTCCGTCTCCAACGGCCTCGATGTCGATGGGACGTTCAACCCTAATCTTCGTTTCTTCATCTTCCAATACATGAATGATGTTATTAAAAGATATTTTTGATTTTCTGTCCTCCCACAGACATCATCCTACCATCAAAAACATCTCAAAGACGCGTGGGCGGTATATGCTCTCGTATTGTCCTGTCTTTTCGTTAGTCGTTTGTTCTGTCAAAAAGTTTATAACGTATTGTTCACATAATTTCTAGAATTTATACAGTTTCAAAATGGCGTGTGTAGGTGCTGTACGCTACAAGCAACGTGCTGTCATTGAATTTTTCACTGCAGAAAAAGAAACTGCGGGGAATATTAACAAACACTAGTGTAAAGTCTATGGAGCATCTGCTGTCGACAGAAGCACAGTTAGTCGCTGGACACTGAGGGTGAGGTCATCAGAAGGCGGCTCGGCGGAGCTCCACGTTTTGCAGCGGTCACGGAGACCATCCACGGCTGTCACACCTGATCTAGCCCCCTTGGACTTCCACTTATTTGGGCCATTAAAGGATGCCGTTGAAAGACATTTTGAGGACAATGAGGGGGTGATACACACAGTGAAGCAGTGGCTCCGCCACCAGGACAAGGATTAGTACCGACAGGCATACACGCCTTCGTTTCGGGCTGGAGGAAGGCCATAGAAAAGGATGGAGAATAAGTGGAAAAATACCGTGTGCAGATAAAACACCATTATTTTGTATCTATAATTCTCATTATGTTCAATAAAGAGTTGCTGAAGAAAAAAAATTCGGCGAATTACTTTCTGGGCAAACCTCATAGAAGTAGTTGTACAGTTTGCTTTTGCCTCTAGGTAGCAAGTCAGACATATGATAGCAAATAAATTAATAAATTATACTAAATAATTTAATTAAATTTTTCATGTGTGTATTGTAAGCTATGGTTTAATGAAAAACTTCTCGCCCAATAACTCGTGTTGCACTAATTACTCACCGCACTGCTGTTTCACACCACACATAGGCTTTTCATTCTACTGATGAGGGTTTTCAGAGGCATCTCAGGATCAGTCCCTCCAAAACGAACAGATTGCAGCAGCCAGTTGCAGTAGTGACGTGGAGCAACAGTATCTGAACTGGTCGATCGATGCACTACTGTTGCTTAGTAGCGTTTCAGTTTGTGCACAGCTCTGCGAGCAGATTCTGCTGAGACGCAGTGAAGTGCTAAATGCCGGAATAGATTCATCATACTTTTTTTTTCCAAGGCTGCTTTGAAGTCGTCAGATTCGGTTGAAGTCGATACGCCATCTGCCAGAGTCCGAGCAACGGTTCGGAACGTATGCAGCAATCGGAGGCTGTCCTCCCACTGTTGGTTCCCACTTTCGTTGCATGCCGGACACAGCGTTGGTGCCGTGCATGAAATGCCCTCTCACAGTTGCTCATGATGGAGCCGTCTACAGAGGATGACTATTGAAATTACTACCGAAAAACTGTTTCATTGTGCACAGAATGAAGTAGAAATTTCGGACAGAAAATGGACGAGTCACCACCTCTGAAAAGCAGGCCACTTTAAAACCCAACTTGCATCAATTTTCCTTCTTCCAGTTCTCCACAGGGCACCTTACATGTCCATGTCTTGCAACTTCTTGTTATTTATTCGTTTCTTGTTATTCTTTTGTCGTTAGGTGAGATGGAACAACACCACAGAAACAGACCCCACAACATAAAGAAAAGACGAACGAAAAACACAGAGCGACAGTTGACAGCGCTCTCTGCAGTAAACAAGCCAAATCAAAAAACCGTGTTCAATAGAAGTAAGGTCTTAAGTTTAACAGTGTTCGTAAAACGCCGAAAACTGGCCACGCTGAATGAGCAAACCATCTAAGTACAACTACAGGACGGCATATGCTCTAACATAACCAATCGTATTAGAAACAAATATTAATTTAAAATCACGAAATCAGGAAACTTGTGCCACAAAAAGTTATCTCTCACCTGACGACGAGGGATAACAAAAAATTGTAATGTAATAACAAGTCTGTAATTGAGAATGAGATTTTCACTCTGCAGCGGAGTGTGCGCTGATATGAAACTTCCTGGCAGATTAAAACTGTGTGCCGGACCGATTCTCGAACTCGGGATCTTTGCCTTTCGCGGGCAAGTGCTCTACCAACTGAGCTACCCAACCACGACTCACGCCCCGTCCTCGCAGCTTTACTTCTGCCAGTACCTCGTCTCCTACCTTCCAAACATTATAGAAGCAGTCCTGCGACCTTGCAGAACTAGCACTCCTGAAAGAAAGGATATTGCGGATACATGGCTTAGCCACAGCCTGGGGGATGTTTCCAGAAAGGTCCCGAGTTCGAGTCTCGGTCCGGCACACAGTTTTAATCTGCCAGGAAGTTTCATATCAGCGCACACTCCGCTGCAGAGTGAAAATCTCATTCTGGAAACATCCCCCAGGCTGTGGCTAAGCCATGTCTCCGCAATATCCTTTCTTTCAGGAGTGCTAGTTCTGCAAGGTCGCAGGAGAGCTTGCCGGCACGGTAGCTCAGCGTGTTCGGTCAGAGGGTTAGCTGCCCTCTGTAAAAAAAAAAAAAAACTAAGTGAATGGATCAATAACGAACTTCAACGGGCGTCAGGTGACGTCCGCCACGAACAATTGAAACGAACAATAGCGAACAAAATGAGATTACAAAAAAAAAAAGAGTTGGTAGAGCACTTGCCCGCGAAAGGCAAAGGTCCCGAGTTCGAGTCTCGGTCCGGCACACAGTTTTAATCTGCCAGGAAGTTTCAAATCTGTAATTATTGTACACGGTCCAGTCTACATTAATGCGATCACCGCCTATGTTCGACGTCAACGCGCAATACACATTCACAGATGGTAGGTGGCAGCACTAGCAGTGGAGGGTATGTAAAGCGTGTCGGGCGTGGGAGGGGGGGGGGGGAGTGCGGGAAACAATGCAGTTGTTCTCGTAATGCGGAAACGGAGCGATTTATCTGACGTGCAAAGGGAAATGATCATTGGCTTTCGAAACAGGGGTGGAAGAATTCCTGAAATTGCTAAGTTTGTAAACTGTTTGCGTGCCGCTGTGGACAAAGTATATCACGTATGGCAAAATGAGACGCTATCCAAAATCAAAGCCGAGGCAACTGTGTTGCACCGGGCCATAGACAAGAGTGAAGGACGGCTGTGGAGAGTTGTACGGGTGAAGAGACGTGCGACTGTTTAGTAACTGCCCATGCAGATGAGCCAACGGGCTACCGACAGTGTCTTCGGAACGACCTTTCAGCGAACGTTGCTGCATATGGGCCTCCACAGTAGGTGTCTGGTTCACACGCCCATGCTGACTCCTGTTCATCTGCGACGGATGCTGGAATTTGCCGCCAATACACAACGTCCACTGTGGCGACAGGTGGCCTTTTCAGATGCATCGCGTTTTATGCTCCATTGGCGTGAAATGTCTGAAGGCAAAACACCCTGACACGATCGTCGGAAGGAACAAGGCAGTACGAGGGACTGTGATGGTCTGAGGAATGTTTGGGTGGTATTCTCTCGGTAAGATCGTCATTCTGGAAAGCGCGATGGATCAACAGAAGTATGCATGTGTCGTTTGGGTCTATGTCCACCCCCTATATGCTGTTTGTTTTCCTTCGGCAGGATGGGATCTACCAACAGGACAGTTCAACGTGTCAAACATCTCGCGGAGAACGTGCGTGGTTCAAAGAGCACTAGGATGAGTTTACCGTGCTCTCTTGGCTACCAAACGCGCCGGATTAAAAGGTAATCCTGATTGTGTGGGACCACTTCGATCGGACTGTTCGCATCATGTATCCTCAACCGAGGAACCTAGCGCAGATGGCCACGGCAGAGGAGTCGCATGGCTCCACATCCCTGTCGGTTCCTTGCAGAACCTCATTGACTCGGTTTCAGCACGTCTTGCAGCGGTCCGCGCTGCAAAAACTGGGTGTTCAGGTTTTTGACTGACGGCCACATTAATGTAACTGGGCAGCGCACTCTTATAACGCAAATATTATATGCGGAAACAAACGGTATTACAGGTCACTAAAGATGCTTCCAAAATGAAAGGACGAGAAACGCGTATGGGACAGTAACAACTTAGATTTAGTTGCGGTAGACGAACCACGTGTCAATAAGTTTCGAATAACTGCAAAGGTATGAGATCACGTAGAATCGAAGCTCATGTTCAACTGGACGAAGTTAAGGAGAGGGTGTCTTGACGGTACCGACCAGACATGCACCTCGAGTAATTTACAGAAACTGCGGGAAGCCTTAGCAATAAAGAATGCCTGGTGTTAAAAGCCAAGCCCTGCAGTCCATTGTCGTAGCCATTGTATGTAGTCTTTCGCTAATAGCCATTTGACTTCGCCAGATGACACTGCAGACACTTAAGAGCATTCGTTATGGAGAGCGTAAAGTTTGCGATGACAAGGTCGCGAGAAACTGCTTTGCGTCGTCGAAAATGATCTTCCACAACAGCTATTCGTCTCGTGCTCATGACTTTTCGCCTGAAAACTGAAGCCTATTTATGACTTTTACGCTCGGCCCTCGGCGGAGACAATCGTAGACTTTTGAGAAGCCCGTGATGATTTCTTTATTCTGTTTACTGCTTTGTTGGCGTTTTCCTCTGCATCCTCTTCACCCTCTATATCTACTCCACGTGGTACTCGGTACGTGGCAAAGTGTACTGTGTACCACTAATAATTTCTCCAGTTGCTGTTGAACTGGAGTATGAAGCGAGAGGAAAATGATTGTCTATTCCCAATAACACATAGTAATTTCTGTTACCTATTCCGTATTGTACCTAAACTAAATAAATTTGTCTCTGTGCGGAATAAACAATGCGCGAATATGGAACAGTTTTGAGGGGTAATTTCCAAGAAGCGTTGCATATCAAAGTCGAGGCGTGCCTTCGACGGATGTACAGAGTGAATCACCTAAAACTTGCACCGCAAATATTCTGAAAATGGTAAGTGCCACTGTTTCGTGGTTTTCACAGAATTGATTGGTATCAGGGGCTCGTATTGTTAGGCAATAGAGAGACTGTAAAAATACTTAGAAAGTGCAGTTTTTGTGCAAAAATACACTTTTTAAATATACATTTATATAAATATAAATTACGCTGCCGGGGACGCGCACTCTGTAAGTTGGGAGAAGGTAAACTCTCATCTTTCATGATGTTAAGTACAGTCGGCACACTGTCAAGTTGACAGTGTCAACTAAGGAATAACTTATTACTAGGATAAAAAATACCCGAAATCTACAGTTTGTAGATGTCTTGACATGGTTGTGGGGAAGTAGGCCTACAAGAGTTGGACGGTGTAAACAAAAGTAGGGAAGCTCATCTAGTAGGCAATAAGAGCATATACTTATATCAGAGCACCAGCAGGCATCAGCTCTGTACACATGTCAACTCCCTGTTGCAGTTCCCTACACAGTAGAGTGAAAGTCAGATGAATGTGTAGAACTGTGCCAAACTTTGAGTTTCCATCAACTGCATGGCTACATGAGTCTACAGACAAGCTCTCTAATGTGTCGTAGCAGTACACGGATTTGTTTCCAGACTACGAGTTTCCAATCTGCACCACTCGTTGAGTCTCATCGAGGTAAGAGCCGAGTGTTACTGCGTTTTCATGATCTCCTATCCAAAATGTATGCATGTAGATCATCGGGAAGAGGGTTATTCTTAGGATTTTTTACCAGTCTGGTGTATAGGAGACGCAAATATCCTCGTATAAAATCAAACAACGCATGGGTATGCTGGAAATATGACCATTGTAAGTAGGCTGTTTAGGTTTTTATGTTGGTAACGCGATGTAGCGCTCTATATGAAAATCACTGACTGTGTTGTGTGAAGTCTGTGGCTGGTTTGCATTGTTGGAATATTTGCTATTGTAGTGTTGGGCAGTTGGATGTGAACAGCGCGTAGCGTTGCGCAGTTGGAGGTGAGCCGCCAGCAGTGGTGGATGTGAGGAGAGAAATGGCGGAGTTTTGAGAGCGGATGATCTGGACGTGTGTCCATCAGAGACAGTAAATTTGTAAGATTGGATATCATGAACTGATAGATATATGATGACTTTTGAACATTATTAAGGTAAATACATTGTTTGTTCTCTATCAAAATCTTTCATTTGCTAAGTATGCCTATGAGTAGTTAGTGCCTTCAGTAGTTAGAATCTTTTATTTAGCTGGCAGTATTGGCGTTCGCTGTATTGCAGTAGTTCGAGTAACGAAGATTTTTCTGAGGTAAGTGGTTCGTGAAAGTTATAGGTTATTGTTAGTCAGGGCCATTCTTTTGCAGAGATTATTGAAAGTCAGATTGCGTTGCGCTAAAAAAATATTGTGTGTCAGTTTGTTGTTGATCTGAATAAGTAAAGAGAGAAATGTCTGTGCACGTTCAGTTTTGCTCAGCTGTTTGAAAATCAAATAACGTAAGGGGTTTATCAGCACAATCATTCATAAATTTTTCTAAGGGGACGTTACACCATATACACACGGAAAAATATTAAAAATGTGAAAATGACATAAAATTGGTAAAAATCGACGAAAACCTGATATAATCACGACAAATTGATGGGAAGTACGTAAAATAAGACGGAAATAAGACGAAATATGTAAAATCGCGGAAAACTTACAAAATTACGTAAATTGACTGAGAATACAAAAAATTAGAGAAAAAATGTCATGAAATGTGGGGATTTGAGGTGGGTTGGGGTACCTGGACACTTAAGACCAAGAAAAGCTTAAAAATTATGCTCCGGCTGCATTCACGTCTCACTCTCCCCCTCCCCCTGTAAACAGGCGACGTAAGTATAACACAGAGGGTCTATATTAAAGCAGGCAAAACATATGTATCCCAGTCCATAACTGTGTTCCCACACATGCAGTCGAATATAGATGTTACCAAATTACAGATGGTTCTCAGCAACAATGTTATTCCTTAAGTATTAAGGAGACGAATCAACTTGTTTATCAGACTTAAGGCCTCCATAGAGTTTAACAGTGTGATAGGGGTGCACTCAAGAGACATGGTGCTAGGACCAAATTGCTATTTTATTGGATTGGTCAAGGACAATGTGGGAGCAATCTGTCAATTGCTGACTTTATCCTACAAATGCAAGAATACTCTGTGACATCCCTCCACAGAGGGAAAGATGGCCAGTCGTAATCGTAAATTATGCACTATGATCGACGCGCAGAATACATGTAGATAACCTAATTTCATCGATATAGCAATCTGTCTGGTATACTTTGATGTATAAGGCCGAATGTACGTACTCCACAGTCATCTATCCGCATTTGCAATCTAGTATATGGTACCTGCAAAGTAGGGGAGGGGTGATTTAGCAATGATACAGAAATTGGGAAGTAATTTGCTGTGTCATTGGATGGCATTGAAATTATGAAACAACTGGTAAAACTGCTAAAATTGATTGCTCTATCAACTATGGTGTGTATTGTAGTGCAGCGTCTCGCATCAATTGTGTCTTTCCCATCCCATCCGCCCACTGGTATGATATTGATTGCTACATAATGATTGTCTGACACCACTCGGTTGACATGAAGGTAGCTGTAGCGGAAGTGACGCTTAGGATTAAATGCAGAGGCTTCAGAAAATTGTTTGGAAGCATTCGTCAATACTGCAGGCTCATCCTATTTCCATATGCAGCAGTGCCCTCCACATAGTTTTTTTGACCAATAAGACAACAGTACCTCTTTTTATTTCTACTATGTCACGCATGTTTTGAACAGCACCTTCCAGTGACGGTCAACACCGTAACAGTAACCATATACATGACTCTAAAAGGAGTAAACAATGCTCTGCGAAATGTAACATCGAGACATTCACAACCCTATCGCTGTGGAAGATTAGATTAACTGTATAGATTATCACCTTCGAACAGCTGTTGGAAACGCTCTACAATTCCGCAGACTGTTCCAGTTTCCATATGTTGCGATGTCTTCCACATATTTCTCTGTGTTATATTTCTAAAACCTGTGTGTTGTGGTTGCTGCATAGTTTTCACCATGCGATCTTCACCTTTCTGAGAGAGCCAATGGATCGGAATATGTTAATGTTTAACACCCGACACAGACATCGAAGTCATTTTAGAAAAACAAAGTGTATGGTGGTTCAAAAAATGGCTCTAAGCACTATGGGACTTAACATCTGAGGTCATCAGTCCCCTAGACTTTGAACTACTTAAACCTAACTAACCTAAGGACATCACACACACCCATGCCCGAGGCAGGATTCGAACCTGCGACCGTAGTAGCAGAGCGCTTCTAGACTGAAGCGCCTAGAACTGCTCAGTCACAGCGGCTGGCTTGTATGATGGTGTACAAAGCTGCAGTCGTACACTGTTTGGATGTGTTACAGCCGAATAAACAATGTATTAAATTGCTTATGAAGGAACAATACAGAAACCCTCTCTTGTGATTGATAGTCTGATATGATATTCCTCCAGTACAGTCGACAAATCTTTACACAGGTCTGTGCAAGCGACTTTGAATAATGGCCATCTGCTCCACTGGAGTGACATGTGTATACGTAACATACTCGATGTTAACAAGCAGACAGTATTTGTTTTTTGATGTATCGGAAGAGGAAGACGAGATACAATCTTATAGAAGTTTCTATTACAAGGAGTAGTATAACTGGTTACAGTTTGGATGCAGACAGTTCTCTCAAAACTACACCAAATTTGCTCATAAAATTAATAGAAATCGGCTGTACCTATTCTTGTGGAATCATGACTGTTTTTGTTATTATTGCCACGACTGTATGTTTAAAAAGTAGGTGTCAGTACAGGTCCTGTTTTATTTCGTACTTCATAAACGCTAATTATAAACTAGACATCACTTGAATTATAGCTCGTTGTGGAGCGTAGAAATGATAATGTTTTTTTTCCTGGCATGTGGGTAGATTGCATGAAACAGTCTGTGATGATCAAATTGCTTACGAAACTAGAATGTAAGAATCTGCTGCTATTGCAAATGATTGTCTGTTGTATGACAGAAAGGTTACATGCAGGTCGGTAGAGAGGAATTATGGAGCAAAATGTCAAATGCAAGCACATAGATGGTATTTGGTTTCAAAGTAACGGAAGAGAGAGAGACGCAATAAAATCTTATAGGAAGTTCTATTACAAGACAGGCTCTCACGATTTGTTTTGTAAACTCCAGTATGATATATCTTCGCATTGGTAAAACGGAACTTGCCATAGTGTACAAAACAGCAATGTCTTCTTGATTTATAGCTTGTTGTTATTGAATATAAAGTGATAGTGTTTTCCCAACATGTGAGCAAATGGCGTGAAAGAATGTATTCTGTAATGTTATGTCATATGGCTGAAATGTTTGTAGTACACACATGCATGACAGTTTATTTATATACACTCATTTGAACGCAAGAGGGGCTCTCACGTCGTATAATTTGTCCATTTAGCTGAAAGAAATGGCTTAACATAGATCTTTTTTTCGGAGCTTAAATTCTCGCTTTTTCTTTACTACAATAATGGTTTGATGTGGCGAGGACATTCTGTGGTGATTGGCAGTTTTCACAGCAAAATAGCGGAAATTCTTTTTCCCAATTTCATGCAGAGTGGACACGTATAGGGGATATTTTGGTCGGCTGTAATCGGTGGTGGTAGCCTTCGTTGGATGCCACAAAATAATGAGATGCAAATTGTATCTTGCAGTCAAACGTAAACACTATATCGATTTTGCCCATCAAACTAAAAAGAAGGACTGCTTCAATTTTCATGAAAAGAGGACATTCACTATCGTCGCGTTTGTATTATCCTTCGTAATAGATGCTCGATTATAGGAGGTGCGTTGACGTTAAATACAATTGCTACAGTGCAGCGTTTTCACATTCAGAATGTTGGGCACTTGCAGGGGCAGTGTGGTGACGGTCCACGCATGTGTGTGGTCGCCCTAGGCAGCTATGCCCCAACCAGGGCGCAGCGTGTGGCGTGGGGTGGCCCTCATTTAGCTCATATTGTTTAGTTGGCCTTACATCCTTTTGTGCTGGCGAAGGACAGTCGTCTCAAGGTGGGTTGGATGCAGCTTGTCTGCCGGCGGAAGGGCGATAGGCTGCAGAAAAACCACAAGGTGCTCGGTAGCAGTTGACAGTTTGGAAGGGCCTGCGTCTCCACCGTAGATGGAGAGAGGGAAGGAGGGAGCAGAGGGATGAGGAGAATAGGAGTGCCTATAATTCCACTAGTTCTCAGCCATACATCGAGGGGAATGCATGTTCAACTGCCGCCAATCTGCAATCTTTTGGGACAATGATTTTCCCCAGTACATGTGTTACATTATGACATGTTCATTACGACTTCTGGTTTGTTTCACGACAATTTCGATGTGTAATTAGAGCAATGAAGCATTTTCCATCAGTTGTGGTAGCGTGTTTGGCCTCGACAATCTGGACTGCAGGGTGAGGCATCTATAGCAAACTCTGACGTCAAACAGCGATAGATGCGGTCCTCAGCTATATGCTTACAGGCAATACACTCACTAAACGCCTCTCTGTCCAATACCAGCATCTTGTTAGTTGAACACAATTCCAACAAAAAAAGAATAAAGGTAGTACCTTCCACCTCAGCCTTTTTCCCGCCAGCTTGTAGGCGAAGGACAGAATTTGAGTACGTCTGCCACTAGTTTCGAGTCGTAATTAATTACTTAGTTAGGACCGACCTTTACTTCAGTTTCGTAACCAAAATAAATGAAGTACACTAACAAAGCCTCCTATACCGGGACAGTTTCCAAGTGTTGGAGGTGCACCTGGGGTTTCTGTCAAGAAGGACCAGGGTTTGAGTCCGAAAAAGGCCACCACCGTTTTGAATTTCCCGCCAATTTCTGTGGGAAGTGGTGGGGTGGGACATCAGTACAGCCCTGTGACAAAGAAATTCCCACAAAAATTCGAAACTCCCGCCAATAGAGTAGGTGGGAGAGGAGGAGGAGGTGTGGGAAGATGTACGGGATGGGAAACCACGTTTCAGCTGAGGAAAACATATGATATCATCTGGGGGGGGGGGGGTCGTGGGGGGTTGGCGGAGGGGGTAATTACTTGATCAGTTTAATTGATTTGCATATCAATTTGATGTCAAAGTTTGTAGGAGGTTCAAATGGCTCTAAGCACTATGGGACTTAACATCTGAGGTCATCAGACCCCTAGAATTACAACTACTTAAACCTAACTAACCTTAGTACATGACACACATCCATGCCCGAGGCAGGATTCGATCTTGCGACCGTAGCAGCAGCGCGGTTCCGGGCTGAAGCGCCTAGAACCGCTCGGCCACAGCGGCCGGCGTTTGTAGGAGCCCCATTAGCTACTCTCACAACAAATAATGTGTACATGTCTAGAAATGCATCATTTCTGTAATAAGGGCCGTTTTTGCGTATCGTGCAGCATGGCATTCCAGATTTCTTCAACAACTATCTGCATCCACTCAAGCATCTCATGGAATGGTGGCTGCGAGCCATCAGTACTGCTTCAGTTTCAACATGGAGGCGCGAATTAATGGCAAATGCCTGGTGGTGTCAGTCGACTTTCTACGACGCCTCACAAGCAAGGATTACCCGCACCGGCTGTCTCTCCTGCTGGATGCGACGTCTTTGTCGGTGAAAATTATAAAGCTATTCCATGGTGGTGCTTCAGACTGTTTCCGCATTAATTTGCAGAGGCGCTCTGGAAGCGTCCATCAGTGAAGGCTAGCCCTTCGAATTTCAAAGTGCGCTGGACAAAATATTGGTCACCCCCTCACAGGGCACACTAGCCTCTTCGGAGTACTGCAGATGGTGTAGAACTGTCTCCAGTTCATCATGACAACCTCAACCGCTGTCGTAAAAGCTTATGAGTCAGTCGCTTATATGGAATTAATGTACTAAAATCTGTCGACACGGAGACGACACAGTAGCAGAAAGGAGCTATAGTGTTGGGATATGCCCATGACCACAGTTTGAACGAATTGCTTCTACGTCCTCCCTCAAACCGACCTGATAGGGATTCCAAACGCTCGACCAGTACAGTGAATGGCGTACCACTCGCAACACGGTATGAGACCGATAATAGTAGAAAGGGCTAACTGAGAGGGACTGGAGACGAGTGTTACACCTTGTCAACGGCAGCAGGTTCCAAACTCGCCAGGAACTACTACAGGCAGTGAAGAAGGTCCTTTTCAGCTACAGAGCCTGACAACAAAAGTGAAGCACTCAGAATGGGAGGAGGAAACGAAACGAAACTTCACAGGTTGAAAGGATACGTGATGTTATTTCATTGATTATAAAATTGCGTCAGATTTACAGAGACCCCACTTATCAGTATGATATTTTTAGCCCTTCTGGCCAGGATGCACGCACTGATTCGATTGGGAAAGATGTCGAAGAGACGTTGTATCGTCTTCAGAGGCAAGGTGACCAACATATGTGATAACTGACCCTTGGTTTCCTGGAAACTGGCAATGGGACAGAACTGACGTCCGAGCTGGTCCCACGCACGTTCTATCGGGATTGTAACCACGCAGAACACTAAACCGAGTGGAAAGTGGATCGTAGCTGGCAGGAGACGTGTAGTGTCGTCCGACGAGTCACGATTTGGCCTCTTTTCAATTGACGCATGGCCGTCGGGTGCACCGACGACCCCATGAGACGTAAACTCGACGTGCGTAGGTCGTAACCGACGCCTGGTGGTGCCTCCGTAATGTTTCGGGGGCGTTTTTCATTCCGTGGCGTAGCCCACTCATTCACGTTACCGTGGACATGGACCAGGATGTCGACATTCTCGGCGGCCAAGTGTCGCCTTCTCTCCTACATCTTCGTGATGACTGTCCTATGGAATTCGCTGGATTCTAACAAGGTAACTGTCATGTTCACTGGGCTCCTCAAATACGTTCCTCCTTTGACGAACGCAATTTAATCTCGACTCGCTCGCTGAATCGCCCAGTCTTAATCCAACAGAAAATATTGAGAATGATTTGGAACACGTTAAACGCAACAATCAATAGTCCCACAAGTTGGCAGTTCTGTGGGGTCAGATATTCAATGGATGACTTCAGCACGATATGACATACGTGAAGAATCTTCCTTTCCGAATTGAGGCCATTGACAAGGTTAAGGGCGCTCTTACATGGAAATGGCATCCTTTGTTCTGGTGGTAACTGATTTTTTGTCTAGGTTAATTACCTCTGGGGCCACGACAAAGGTGTGTCTTCCACGTTAAAGTTCAGAGGCACTTCGAAAATTTATCTTCGGTCAATAGATCAGGTGAGGCAAACCAGTCATACAACATTCCTAATTTTCGAAATTCTGCTTTTCCAGTTTCTACCTTTGGGGACACGAGAAAGGTGTGCATGCAGAGACAGCTCGAGAGGTATAGCCACGGAAACCACACGTCCGTAATAGGTGTTCCACTATACGGATGCGGGTTGATGTATGTGAACTAGTGTGGCTGCCCTTGTAGTATGGCATAGACTTCTCAAGGCTCGTTGGGCCACTTCGGACGCCTCTAGTTCACCAATGGTATCATGTCCTCCATTGGAATGAACTATTCAAATTTTTGCACAGAATGAATAAGATTGCTTCTAGCACGGGAACCATTCACTTTCGGGTAGCATTTGACCCTTATCCTATCACGGAATGAGCGTCACCCCTGTATGAATTCTTCTTTCCGTTTATATAAGTGTTATCAGGTCCCTTAACGTTAAGGTCTCCACTATACTCTTTGGATATCTTTTAAAAGGACCAAAGTTTCACGACAGCAGCGAACATTAATCCGTCGATATCACTGACATTGTCTGGCGTATCAGTCCTAGAACTGTGTTGCTGCACTAAATAGTAAAACAAGAGCATAAAAAATAAACTCATGAAAGGTTAGTTGTCGACATGCGAAACTCTATAAGAAATGGATGCAGCAGATACAGGGGTTAGAGAAAGAGTGGAAACACTGCGACAAATGAATGTTTGAATATAAATGCAGATGCTAGACAAGCCTGCAGGCTGCGCTGTTCTGTTTGACCACGAGCGGCACCTCTACAAAACCCTCAATATGTTGCAAGTGTCAGTCGTGTTCAGAACAGTGTTCTGAGTGGCTGTGAGTGCGTTATGTCCTATGTAAGTGAATTCGAAAGTGGGCAAATTGTTGTTGCTCATACGGTGGATGCTCCGTGACCAAGGGAGCCGAAATGTTTAGTGTTTCAAGAGAAAGCTTATCGAAGATTTATACCGCGTACAAGGAAAGCGGAAAAACATCATCCGCTGAGTTGTAACGTGACAGACTGTCATTGATGAGGATATAACGAAAAATAAGAGGACGACAGCTGCAAAAGTCATTGCAGAACTGAAAGTCACACTCGCGTACCCTGTCAGCAACAAAATAATACGACGGATGCTCCGGATGCAGGGAAATGCAACACGAGCTGGAATTCCAAAACTACTCATCAGTGATGCAAACGCCCGTAACAGGAAAATATGGTGCCGAAGCCACAGAATCTGGACTATGGAGCAATAGGAGAACGTCATTTTCTCGGGTGAGTCTTGATTCAAGTTGTTTCCAAATTCTGGCCGAATATACCTCCCAAGAGTGAAACACGGCGTGCGTTGCATGATTATTTGGGCAGCCATATCGAAGTATTCCAGGGCCCCATGCGTACTCTGCAAGGTCGCATGACTTCCGAGGACTGTATGGCCACTTTGGCTGGTCATGTCCACCACACGGTAAAATGTTGACCGCCGTGTGATGCTGTGTTCCAAGGCGTCAGGGTCCCTCCTCACACAGCTCGAGTCGTCCATGACTTGTTTTGTGAGCACAGGGATGAATTTTTGCGTCTTCCATTCCCGTCACAGTCATCAGATCTCGATATACCCTGGTTTGGGAACGACTGAGTAGAAAATTGTAAGTGAAAATCGTTCTGATACCTCTGACATTGAAATATATGTACTGGTACTGTTGTTGCCAAGATTGTGGTAGTATTGACCAAAGCAAGAAAAAAAATAGCTAGTGAACATGGGGAAAAATGTATAGATAACTTCAGAGCTAAGGGTACTTGTTCATCTTCAATACTTGTAACGTATCTCTTCTACTGCAAGATCTATGGATCCATATTTTTGGAGGAGGTCGTATAGTTAAAAACAATAAAAAAAGGTTAGTACGTATGGGCTCTAAAATGCATGCCTTAAGAATTATGGCCTCTTAGATGAACAAGTACTCATAGCTCATAAGGTATGCATTTTAGAGCCCATGCTTACTTGACTTTTATGTCTTGGTCCATACTACCACCACTGGAAGTTGTCCATCATACAATCCTAACAACTACAGTATGGGTACATGTATTCCACTGTCAGAAGTATCACAATTTTCGTTTATAATTTTCGACTCCGTCGTTTCCGGACCAGGGTCCCTTACCTCAAATTGATACATTTACCTTTCTGCATCATCCATGAAAGTTTGTAATATCATCGTGGAATAACCAAAAATGGTTCAAATGGTTCTTAGCACTATGGGACTTAACATCTGTAGTCATCAGTCCCCTAGAACTTAGAACTACTTAAACCTAACTAACCTAAGGAATCACACACATCCACGCCCGAGGCAGGATTCGAACTTGCGACCGTAGCGGTCACGCGGTTCCAGACTGAAGCGCCTAGAACCGCACGGCCACACCGGCCGGCGTGGAATAACCCTTTATTCCTAGATTCATCACTTTAAACAAGCTCTTCAAACTCTGTTAGTACGCATTCGAAGGATAGTTTGTGTCTATCTTTAAGCATCTACACTTCTTTAACGCCATCCTATTGGTTAAACAAACCTGCGACCATTTGTACTATCTTTCTTTGTACCCGCTCAATATCCCCTGTTAGTCCTATTTAGTCCAAATCGTTCAAATGGCTCTAAGCACTATGTGACTTAACTTCTGAAGTCAGCAGTCCCCTAGGCTTAGAACTACTTAAACTTAATTTAACCTAAGGACATCATACACATCCATGCCCGAGGCAGGATTCGAACCTGCGACCGTAGCAGTAACGCGGTTCCAGACTGAAGCGCCTAGAACCGCTCGGTCAGATCGGCCGCCTCCTATTTAGTAATTGTCTCACACGAATGTTTTCTAAGGAACCTCCCTTGTAGACTGATTGCATTTCGCCAGTATTCCACCAATGAACTGAACTCCACCACCTTTTTTTACCAACGACTGAGCGTGTGTGGCCGTTCCATTTCATATCCCTACACACTGTTGCTCCTAGGTATTCGTCTGACCGATTTCAGCTGTGTCTCATTAACACTATAGTCAATATAGTTTTAAGACATGCACAATTTTACATTTCTGAACGTTCAATCAAGTTGCATTTTCATCGCTTTGAAATCTTATGACGATCCGACTGAATATTTGTGCACCTGATTTGAGATAGTTCTTCACTACTGACAGCCGACTCATACGCGAAAATTCTGAGGTTGCTGTTAATATTGTTTGCAAGCTCATTAATATACAACATACGGTATACGTTACAGTGAGCATCCCAGCACACTTCCATTGGGCACACCATCTGTCGATGACTCTACATTCAAGATAACGTGTTGTGTCCTCTCGACCAAGATATTCTCATTCCAGCCACAAATCTTGCTTAATACCTCATACGCTCGCACTTTCGCTGATAAGCGTAGATGACGTGGTAGTGAGTCAAATGCTTTTCGGAAGTGGAGAAATACTGCATTTACCTGACTGACATGATCCATGGCTTTCAGCATGGCCGACCGGGGTGGCCGAGCGGTTCTAGGCGCTACAGTCTGGAACCGCGCGACCACTACGGTCGCAGGTTCGAATCCTACCTCGAGCAGGGATGTATGTGATGTCCTTAGGTTAGTTAGGTTTAAGTAGTTCTAAGTTCTAGGGGACTCATGACCTCAGAAGTTAAGTCCCATAGTGCTCAGAGCCATTTGAACCATTTTGTCCTTAGGTTAGTTAGGTTTAAGTAGTTGTAAGTTCTAGGGAACTGATGACATTAGAAGTTAAGTCCCATAGTGCTCAGAGCCATTTGAACCATTTCAGCATGTCACGCGAGAGAAGTGCGAGTTGGGTATTGCGTGATCGATGTATTGGGAATCCAAGCCAATCGGCAGGGTCATTCAGTTCGAGGTATCTGATTAAGTTTGGGCACAGAATATGTTCTAAGATGCTGCAACAAATGGCTGTAAAGGTAGACTAATATCTAAGCTACTCAACTTTGGACGAGAATTAAATCGGGGCAGTAGTCTTGGATTTTCGTCTGTGAATGATCATTTGAAAATGAGGTTCAGCATTTCTCCTTTTGGCTTGTTATCCTCTCAATTTCAGCTTCTGTCTCGTCAATGAGTGTGTGGACAGTAACTTGAATTTGTTTGGGATTTGTGAGAGGTCGTTCGATAATATGCTGTTACTGTACTCGTTGAAGGTTTCACACATTGCGCTCTTGACAAACGCCTTTCATTCGGTATATCTATGTCTATGTTCCTATACTTCGTTATACACCTGTGACGCAGTGGTCTCTGATCCTTTAGAAGTTTCTTTCCGGTTGTTGTACGCCAAGGAGGGTCTACCCCAACATGAACTACTCGAGTAGATACATATATATCGGCAGGCCGGTGTGGCCGAACGGTTCTAGGTGCTTCAGTCTGGAACCGTGCGACCGCTACGGTCGCAGGTTCGAATCCTGTCTCTTGCATGGATGTGTGTGATGTCCTTAGGTTAGTTAGGTTTACGTAGTTCTAAGTTCTAGGGGACTAATGACCTCAGATGTTAAGTCCCATAGTGTTCAGAGCCATTTTGAATACATATCTACCACGGACTTGGTCAACAGTTCGTTTAAACTTGAGCCACAGTTCTGCATGCTCCTTTCCTGAGCTAAATGTTTCTAGTTCTACATACAACACTTGTGGCTGCTTATTCACTTTGTTGAACTTATAAGTCTTCATATTTGTTTTAGTTGCTCTTCGTACTTAGGTAATCATTTTCCCTTATGATCACAGATATTACACGGTAAAGTCACATTAATATGACCATCGCCTCTGTTCGACGTCAACGTGCAATAACCACTCACAGACGGCAGTTGGCAGCACTAGCAGTGGAAGGTATATAAAGCGTGTCGGGGGACGCAGAAAATAGTGCAATCATTGTTATAATGAGGAGATGGAACAATTTATCCGACGTTCAAAACGGCATGATCATTGGCTTCCGGTACAAGGACGGAAGCGTTTCCGAAACGGCTAAGTTTGTAAACTGTTCGCTAGCCGCTGTAGTTAAAGCATACCGTGCATAGCAAAATGGCGCTATCCAGAAACAGCGCCGAGGAACTATAGTGCACCACGAGCCATAGATGACAGGGAAGGAACGACGGTTGTGGAAGTATGTAGGGGCGAGTAGATGTGCAACTGTTGAGCAACTGACCGCCAAGATAAACCAAAGTGCTGCCAATAGTGCCTCCTCAACGACCGTTCAGGGAACGTTACTGCTTATGGGCCTTCACAGCAGGCGCCTGGTTCACGTAGCCAAGCTGTCTGCTGTTCATCGGCGGCTAAGTCTGGAATTTGCACGCCTATTCCTCATTTTGGTAACTGGTAGCCTTTACAGATGAATAACTGTTTATTCTCCACTGGACAGTGGGCGTTGGCGTGTATGGACTGAAACGTCTGAAAACGAACGTCCTGCAACACTCGTAGGAAGCGTCCCGGCCTGGGGAGAGAGAGCTACGATCTGTGGAATGTTCTCGTCGCATTCTCTTTGTGATCTCGTCGTTCTGGAAGGCACAGTGGATCAATACAAATATACACCTATCATTATCCACCACGTCCACCCCTGTATGAAGTCTTTTGCATAGCCGTGATGGCATCTTCCAGCAGGGTAATGCAATGTGTCCCATAGCTCGCAGTGAACGTGCATGGTTCGAAGAGCACCAGGATGTGTTTACCATACTCCCCTGTCCACCAGAATTCCCTGATTTAAACCCAGTGGAGAATGTGTGGGAACACTTCGCTGAGTCTGTACGCGCGTTGTTTCCTCAACTGAGAAACCTAGCGCTGCTGGTCACAGCACTGGAGTCGACATGACTCCACACCCCTGTCGGTACCTTCCAGAACCACATAAACTGTCTTTCTGCACGCCTCGCAGCTGTCTAGGCTGCAAAAGGTGGTTATTCAGGCTTTTGAGAGGTGATCAAAAAAATGGCTCTGAGCACTATGGGACTTAACTTCTGAGGTCATCAGTCCCCTAGAACTTAGAACTACTTAAACCTAACTAACATAAGGACGTCACACACGTCCATGCCCGAGGCAGGATTCGAACCGGTCGTGCTGCTCCAGATGTAGCGCCTAGAACCGTTCGGCCACTCCGGCCGGCTAGAGCTGATCACATTGATGTGACTGGACTGTGTAGTTCGTTGTTGACAACCCTAAATAGGTCAGGTCTAATTGTTGCCCTTAGATCCATTATATTTCCATAATGAGTGAGCTTCCGAACTGTCTATTTTACGTACTTTTCATACAAGCATTTGATAGCATTTGTCCCCAATCAATACATGATTCCTTTTTAAAATTTGCGGAGCGGCCTGACATTTCTGTCTGCTTTCTACTACTTAATATGAAGCAATCTGATCAGTACTTGTTCATTCATTGCCATGAAATTTAAGTTTCTGCAAAAGAACATTGGAATTTGACACTAAAATACTTTACATCAAAGTCATTTCTAGCTGGTGGCTTTCGTCCTTCATTTATTTTACAATGTTTTAAGCGGCATATTATCTCAGGCTGCTCTGGAAAAGATATTTGTAATTAGTCATGTTAAAACTACATGCCACTCTTAATTATAAGTTGCATATATCCCAGAAAATGTGTTGTACAATGATCTGGAAAATATATATGTCACCTGTGGCATAGTGTTTGACACGAAGCATGAAGTGTTTTTTCTCTGTGGGTCTCTTCATTGACCATACACATGACAGGAAGTGGCACTAATGATATTAACCTCCCTCCCCCTCCACACACACACACACACACACACACACACACACACACACACACACACACACACACAAAACACACACAAACACATTTTAAAAAATCTGAATGGTGCGTTTAGCCGTACAAATTTCACATCACTATTTAATAATCAAAAAGGTCTATGTAAAGACAAAAGACGCTAACTCCCCTGCTTTTGTGTCTTCCCATGCAACAACAGATTGCTAATATGGTGGATAATAGGCTGTTAGTGCAACGTGCATCACATCCCTCGGGAAACCGTAGTGGTAGAGATTCAACGCCTAAGGTTCCAGCTAGTGTTCTGAGACATACACTAACTCCTTGTCCAGGGGTTGCTGCTCACAATAAAGCTTTACTCAGCTTAATGAATTTCTTCCACAAATACTATATATAACAGGTAAATTTGGGCATCTTTAAAACTTAGGTCGCACCATGCCGAACGAGCCCGTGCGTTCGTATTATCTGAGCCGCTACTGAATTCTGATTCGACGGTTTTGATTTAGACTTTGTTGATTTGGATTCGCTAGGTACGTTTAGTCTTCAGAAAAGCTTGTAATTTCACACCATCACTGTACAGTTAAATCAGTGCCGAAGTGTGGAAGCATAAAACTATATGTGATACCTTCAGTGACGTTTAATAAGTGTTTCAGGACCAGTTGTAAATTGTAAACTAACAGAACAGACACGATCTGCATAGTAAAACTGTTAGTTTTCGAATGATGTCAATATGCAACTCCAGCGTTTGTCTGAAAGTACTTGGCATTTCGTTCTAACCTGTTGGTAGAATAATTCACCATTCGTGTGCGGTGCGACCTAGTGGTTGACTGCAATGCGACCGTCTTCCAGCAGTCCACATCATGGATTCCCTTAAGCTTCTTACATTCCACGATTCCTGTGCTTTCAACAAGAAGAACAAGGTAGCAGTACTTACGGGTAGACCAGAACTGGTGCATGTCTGGTGGATTGCTTCACCCTCAACCTGCAGCCGGCGAAAGCTCCAGCACCCGTCTGCGAACACTAGCCCCTGCTTACCTGCGCTGAACGGCTATTGACAGTTGAATTGACACTAACTGTAAGCACACATGCAAACAGCCGGCTGTTAACATGCACCTGCTGATCTCCTAGTTTGCAGTCCCTCCGTCGTACCGACACATCATCGAGTCTTTCGCATCACCAACGAGCCTGAACTGACGTATGAAAGGATTATAGTGAATCCCAGAAACTTTTGTAACTAGTTCTGATGATGCTAATTGTGCAACTCCTTTTCATCATAATAGTGTATCATATGCCAGGAAGGCAGATAGATAAAATATCCGTGCATTTCGTAACTTATTGTCAGGGGGTGAATAAAAATGTGGAATCTCCAAAAACACATGACATTGCCTTGCCTAGTACGGTGTAGGAAAACCGTTGGAATTCAAAACAGCTTCCAGTAGTTTCGGAATGGATAAATGTAGGTCTGGCGTGGTTTTCAAACGAATCTTATATCATTATTCCTACAAAATGTGGCAAATGCAGATAACGGTGATGGAGGTGAATGGCGATCATGCGTCGTCGTCTCCAAAGTAGACCACAAAGGCTAAATAACATCCAGATCTGGTGACTGCGATGGCCAGGTTAGATGCGATAATTCACCCTAGTGCTTACAAAAAGTAGCCCTGGACGATGCGAGCTGTTTGAACAGGGGCCGTATCGTGTTGATATACATCATCCACATTGGGGAACAAACATTGTACCATGGAGTGGACCTTATTAGACAAAATGGTCACATAATGCTTGGCAGTAGTGCGATCTTGCTGAGTAACCAGTGGACCCAAGGAATACCACAGCATGGCTGCCCAGATCGTCACCAAACTTACACCATGTTTCACTTTTGGGGCATAAACTCCACCAGAAGTTGTGAACAGTGCGAAACAAGGCACGTCCGACCATATGACTTTCTGCCTTGCGCCATGCGCCAGGTTTTACGGCGCAGGCACCACGTTTTCCTCTTACGGACAGTCGCATCACTGATGCGTTGTTTTGGAATTCCGGCTCGCCCTACAATTTCGAACTCATGGAGCTGCCTTCGTGATGTTTTGGTGCTGACAGCGTTCGCGAGTGCGACATTCAGTTTTGCAATGACTTTTGCAGTTGTCGCCCCCTTGTTTTTCCTCACAATCCTCTTCAATGACCGTCTATCACGATTACTCAGTACACCCTTTTGTTTGCGTTGTAGCTTACCGGATGACGTTTCTCAGCTTTCCATGTATGCGGTATAAATTTTCGATGTGGCGCCACTTAAAACAACAAACACTTCTGCTACCATGGTTACGGAAGCATCCACCATACGAACAACAACAATTTGCTGAGATTTGAATTCACTTAGCGCCGACACAATGCAGTCACAACTACACAGAACACTGTTTTTGCCAAGACCGGCACTTGCAACGTATTGAGGACATTGCTCAGATACCACTCGTGTTCAGCTACGATACCGTAATCTGTAGGCTTGGCTAGCATCTGCATTTACAGGGGCGTGCTGAAAAGTAATGTCTCGGGATTTTTCATTCTGTCCTCAATAACGATTGAGGTATTACGCATATTACTCGGTCGACTTTCCCGTTGTGCTGACGCAAGTTGCAACACTCTGCCGCTAAAGCGCTCCAAACTGCAGCGTGTAGTAGGGTGGTGTGTAACGTAACTATACCGGTGCGTCAGAAACTGCGTGCTGTAATTGAGTTTCTAACCGCAGAAAATGTGCCTCCAATTGAAATCCATAGAAGAATGAAAGCTGTGTACGGTGATGGTTCAACGTGTGTAACAGTGCTTCAGCTGTTTCCGTAACTGAAAGAACACTTTCGAGGACTTCACTTTGATAGTAATGGAACGGTGCAAGCAGAGGTGAGGTTGTGGCTCCGTCAACAAGCTAACCACTCTACAGTGACGGTATCAACAAACTGGTCTTTCTTTGGCAGAAGTATGTTCGTCGCCAGGGAGACTATGTTAACAAATGAATAGACAGAAACGAGGAATAAAGATGTAAAATCTTAATAAAGTTTGTGCTATTTAAAAAAACTTTACGAGTTTCACATAAAAAACTCAGAGGCTTTCCTTTTTAGCACGCACTCACATATTCAAGCATGCATTTCTCGTGCTGTTTTCGTTTTTGTCTAACCTCTGTACATACCTCTATATATAAGCTGCCATTCGCTATTTTCTTTTTGTACGAATCAGATCACGCTAGTCAGGAAAATTCGCTTCAGAAGTGCAGACCCTAAAATTTTACGTAAAATTTGTAAAAAAATTCGTGCATGTGTTGTTACATATTGCTTATTCAAAAATGGCTCTGAGCACTATGGGACTTAACATCTGTGGTCATCAGTCCCCTAGAACTTAGAACTACGTAAACCTAACTAACCTAAGGACATCACACACATCCATGCCCGAGGCAGGATTCGAACCTGCGACCGTAGCGGTCACGCGGTTCCAGACTGAAGCGCCTAGAACCGCACGGCCACCCTGGCCGGCCATATTGCTTATTTTCCGAAAAACTATCTGGTACTATAGAAGCAGCTGTAATCTACATTTGGTCTTTATACAGTTTTGGCAGTAGTGTCTCCGTTCGAGGATCATTTCCCCTAATTTCGTTGAACATTTATTTGAATAAAGGTATATTGCTTAAAATTTTCGGATGTTTGCAATGTAGCAGCAAATTTACAGTTTCGAGTTACAGCTCCGCATTCTGTTAAATTCCGCAGCAGAATCTGGCTTGAAAAATCGTTTCCCCTTCATAGCAGTGTAATTATTTGCGCAATCTATACATACAATAAGTTAAAGCCTCCTGTCGCTTTCTTCTGTCTGCGTGGGAAGGCTAATCTCAGGAAATACTGTAAGAATTTTGATGCGGTTTTCACTAATAGGCAGACTGACTCACGAGGAAGGTTTGTGTATTTACTCGTAACTGATTAGCGCTACCTCAGAAAGGTCGTCCGGCTGTAGATAATTAGCACTACCCGTGCACAGCAAGGGCGGATAGCTAATAAGTGCTATGTTTTTACCTTTTTTCGCTCGCTGACCAATTCGTCTGAAAACATTTGATCGCGACGTAAGCATCGCTCATATGAATTCGACTGCTGTGGCGTGAGTGTGTTCTGCGCCTACTGCAGCTATCATACAGTCTTCATTTGTGTGGCCGTAGTGTCCATAGTTGTTTTATAATTCTTGGGAGTATTTTTGTTCTAATTAAAAAATAAAAATAAAAATGAGAAAAATCCTGTAGGTCAAAGACAAAGTAGTGGAAAGGTTATGTTGCCAACACTAGAAAACGTAAACAACAACACATACTTGAAGTACAAAAACAAACAGAATACAGTGGTGTGCATAGAAGTGTGTTGTGAAAAACATAAGAAGTGCATAGTGCTGCAGAACATCTAAAAATTAGACCAAAATTTTCAGTATCTATCACAGAAAAACAACGATGTGCTAGCAGACGGCATTTCCCTATGTAAGCAAGAAATCAGCCGAACAATCACCGTAAGTACAAATCAACCTCTTCTTAACGAACTGTATTTGGATCTAAATGCAAATCAAAATATAAATAACTTAATTACAGACCATTGACAATGCTTTACCTCAATAAAGCGAAACACGTCTGGTGAAAAAAATCACGCATTTTTGTAGTTGTAATGACAGAACAAAAATACGCTCAAGTATCATATAGTGTTACATTTAGTTTCCACTTTCAGAAGCATTGTATATTGTCTACCTGTGTAGTATATTTCCGTTATTTTAGAGTTTTATAATGATCATAGTCTCGAAGAAACAAAATTTCAAGCCCACAGCTCCAAGCAGATTCAGAAAATAAATACATTTAATCCCAGATTTTTCTATTGTCAAGACGGAAATCACTTTGCTGGGTGTTAATAGACTTATTTCTGAAAGAGAATATGTAATCCTTGTACCATAATAGTCCTAGAAATTAAAAGAGAATCAGAAAGCTTAAATGAAAGCGGATTCTTTATTTTTCTGAAACAAAAACAAAAAAAATATTGCACCAGCCACAATGCACAATGAATGCTGTTCTCAGACATGAGATGAGTTACTTACTATTCATAAGCAGCTCGAAATTATCTTGTGCTGACAACAGATTAGAAGCTGCTGCGAATGAGTGTACTGGGCACGCTATCGGAAGATACATACCAGAGGTTACCACTGTGGGAACATGCTGCAACCAACTGCAAATTGTGCCACACGTTGGCACGAACGATTCCCGTCGTCTTGTCTCCAAGACTATACTTGGATCATTACAGACACTCTCAGAGACGGTTCAGAAGACCAGCCTTGCTCACGGAATTTTAACAAAGTTCACAATCTGCAGCATTCTCTTCAGAACAGATCACTGCCCCCTGAGTCTGTGTTGAGCGTAAGGCTTGAACCAGAAAATAATTTGATAATATTGAGCACCACAGCTGATACTAATATTAATGATTAATAAAAGTCGCTCAATTATATTATACATACTTATTGTGTTACAATCGGCATACTGCGTACAGTACACTGCTCGCCATACTTCCGCCAGACGGTCGGCAGAAAATTTATGATGATTGTTTTTGGATTTGATCTTTAACGTTACTTCCTACAACCAAACCATTTGCGTCAAGACTTTAGCACAACTCGGCAACTTGAGGATGTCTACGAACGAAACCCGGCGTAACTTAATAAATGTCTAATAATACAGCTGAGGTGATTTTCATTAAGCACTAGCGTGAACCAGAGATTTCGGAAGTTCTGAGCAAACCAGACTGCGACTACCTAGAGTTGCATCAAAAGGTTGAGAACCGTTGGGATACTTAAATGACACAAAAGCATATTAGATGTCAGAGAGATTTGCATCAAAAGGTTGAGAACCGTTGGGATACTTAAATGACTCAAAAGTAGCTTAGACGTCACAGGTTTATACACAAGAAGCTAATTGTATATGAGGCGCTCACATGCTTTTTCTTCTTTTATTGATTTTGCATGCTGTCCAAATAATTCTAGAAGATCCTAAATATTAGTGTACGACCCGAAGAAGTACCCCCTCTCCCCCAAAAACGAGCTTGTTAAAACCTAAGTGATCGACTGCCGAAGCATTCGTAGCAAAGTACAGTCCTAAAATTCAGTGGATTTCGGGTAATAATTGGCATTTATTTAACTTAAGCCTTTGTCACACATCGGCACAAAGTCGGCATGGTTGCTAACAGACGCAGCATCATTAATTTAAGAGATGGCCGGATGCCCTGTATGTCGCCGCCCCATTACTCTGCAGGACGCAATCTACTTACCCCAGCTGCCTGCGTGTAGTGTTATCCATGGGAAAGTGACCGAAAATTTTAGAAATATTAGCAAATCGTGTAATTGAGTTGAGACTTAGATGTATAATCGGTAGATGTATAATCACTTAGTGGGCTGTGGGAAACCACCTGAAAACCACGTCCAGGCAGGCACGACCCTCGTTGTTATTCCGCCGGGCAGATGTGATCCGGGGCTGACACGTCTCCCCGTCCCGGAAGGGGTACTTTAACACGGACGGCTATGCGGGTGGGTTCAAAGATAAATAGCTACAAACCGAACAGAACTCTGTAACGAGATAATGGAAGCTACGTGTCCAAGGGGCACTTTAACACGGACGGCTGTGCGGGTGGGTTCAAAGATAAATAGCTACAAACCGAACAGAACTCTGTAACGAGATAATGAAAGCTACGTGCCCCTTGCTACAAAAAGCTCAGGAGGTATCCCTCCGCAATCCTGTCGGTGCATTTCAGGTTCACCCTGCATAAAGTACGGACACCGTTTTTCCGTCCAGTGCCGTATGAACCTGTGATTATGATCTCATGCGGTATATAACCTATATCTGATCAAAAGTATGCGGACATCCGTTAGTGGACATTATGACGGTTTGAACTCCTCTGTGAGCACTTTCAGTGACGTGTCTTAATGTCTGTAGAGGATGGTTGACCGTTCTTCCTCAAGAGCCTAAACCAGAGAAGGTAGTGATATAGGACGCTGGTGTCTGGAGTGAAGTCGACGTCTAACTCATCCCAATGTGTTCAGGTCGGGGCACTGGACAGGCCAGTCCATTTGAGGAATGTTATTGCCCACAAACCATTGCCTCAGAGATGCTGCTTTATGACAGCAAGCATCGTCACCGAACTGTTCCTATTCTGAACGCAGTATACAGTGCTGTAAACTGTGTTCGTATCCCCGGCCAGAGTGGCCGTGCGATTCTAGGCGCTACAGTCTGGAACCGAGCGACCGCTACGGTCGCAGGTTCGAATCCTGCCTCGAGCATGGATGTGTGTGATGTCCTTAGGTTAGTTAGGTTTAATTAGTTCTAAGTTCTAGGCGACTGATGACCTAAGAAGTTAAGTCGCATAGTGCTCAGAGCCATTTGAACCATTTTTGCGTTCGTATCCTTCCACATTCACGTTTTCTTAAGTGCAATAGGGGGACCACAACTTAGCATGAAAAACACCCTCATACCGTAACACCATGTTCTTCGTACAACACTGTTGGCAGTACAGTCATAGTATATAATCAAATCTCTTCGCCAAGGCTTACGATTGTACCGAAATATGCCTGATACAAATCAGAATATTTAGTGGGACACCCACGAAAATTTGAAATCCTTCTGAATTTTGTTTTACATTGTGTTCTTTGGGGTGTACATTATGTGAAGAAATTTCAATGATTATAAAGAATCCACCTCGATTGCAAATAGAAGGAGGATGTTGACCTTGATTTCGGCGCGGATAACCACGCCTTCTTCGGAACACGCTAAAACTACAAACTGCCTAAAGCCGCATTTCAGGCTTTTTGGGAGTTCTGTATTAATGTTGGAACATGCCTCTCTAGGCAGCTTATAGTTTTAGTGGGTTCCGAAGAAGGCGTGGTTATCGGCGCCGAAACCTAGGTCAACATCCTCTTTCTATTTGCAATCGAGACGGATTCTTTATAATCATTAAATTATTCACGATTGCTGACGCACTGTAATGTTAAAAGTCGTCATGAAGAAATTTTATTTTAAGTGCTTGGTGTAAGAACACTTTATGTTTCAATCATTTATTTACTGATTACCATTACTGTAATGATTTAGTATCATGACAATGAGTTACTTATTGTTTTCAAATAACAAAACCCACATATGTGAAAAGGTAACCTAAAAAAATGTAAAACTAAAGTAACAATCTAAAACATAAAACAAATATAAGTAAAATAAGTAACTAAACTAACAATGAATGTGTAGATATTTTAATTAGGTATGTTTTAAAATACTCTGACAGCACATTGTGTACAGCTTATTTTCAGAAACGGTATTTCAGAAACCAGCTTTATTACAAATGGTTCAAATGGCTCTGAGTACTATGGGACTTAACATCTGAGGTCATCAGTTCCCTTAGAACTTAGAACTACTTAAACCTAACTAACCTAAGGCCGTCACACACATCCATGCCCGAGGCAGGATTCGAACCTGCGACCGTAGCGGTAGCGCGGTTCCAGACTGAAGCACCTAGAACCCCTCGGCCACAGAGGCCGGCAGCTTTATTTCACATGGATGTATGTAGCTTAAAAGGTTCTGTAATTTATGATACAACAAAAGCTTTCATTTTTCAAAATTAATTAAAAGTGGTTAGGTATTTTCCAAAATTTCAAATTATTACCAAATTAGATTACACGATTTTCAAGAACTTAAATTACATATCAACTTCTATATGAGAAACATGTTTTTATACATCATCATTTCGAAGATATTCCCTCAAAACCTAATATTTCAAATTACTTTTCGATTTCTGTAAGCCCTTAAAAAGTAAAATTTAGCACAAAAAATATGTATTGCATTATTTTGCCCCTCTACATACCCGATAAGTTTCACCAAGATTATTTATTTACACCCGGGAATGTTCTCTCGTTAGTTTTGTCGAGTAATGATTAACTAGCCCACCCACTGGCTACGAGCGTGAAGCGCAAATTGCAAGTCTGTACGAAGGTTGCCCTGGACCCGCTCCAGCAGTGATAATGGACAGTTTGTCGCTATTCAGTGCTAAAGCAGCGATGAAGACTCTACCGCCGACGCCGCGCCGCCCGTTTAGCGACAGTGGACGCGACGCTAATAGCGAGGCCAAACTGGACAAGGGAACTAAGTAGATGTGTAATTGTTGGCGGCACGTGCTGTGCTGTGCTTTGCTGCGGCAAACACCTGCCTTGAGTCCCAACTGTCTCCCAGGTAGCTGCGGTGCTCAGTCCACGTCGAAGTGAAGAGCTCTTTGCTACGTGTCACGTGTCCTCGAAGTAACACTGCGAAGATAATCGCTCCTTTCTGCTCACGTCAGAAGAGATCCCGACGTCAGTGTGAAGAAATCCCTAGTCAGTCTGTCCGAGGTCTCTACACGCTCCGGCAACAGCAGCTGAATCTCAATGAGATGTAGAATCAGAGTCCAGAAATTTGACGAAAACATGAAAGCGTTAGGTTCTCAGAGGTAATTTTGTGCAGTGCTTATAAAGAATAAATAAATTAATACTTTATACCCAATGTAATAGGACTGTAATCTGAAAAACAGTTAAATCGAAATTTAAATTCAAACATCCACTTTGTTAAGGATGAAAGAACCAGGCTGCATCTGTGCAATTTGTGCATAAACATTCACTCGCGTCTTTGTCTGAACTAAACTCATTATATGGTAAAACGCGCAGATAATGTATTTACTATTACCTGTCTCTATACATATAAATCTTTTCTGTTGAAGTAAAGTTGCTATTCCACTAGCCTTATCAGCTGCAATACGGAGATTATGCCATTTTTTTCGGACTGTATTACCCCCATATTATTTGCAAAAACTGCGACTACGGGAGAGAGTCCTCAAAAACAGAAAAGACAAAATACTCATTTGCCATCTATGAGTTGAAGTATCTGTCAACCCGTATAATGCAGCAGTACGCCGAGAGTTAATACTTTGCTCTATGGACCCGACACCATTACAATTTGGAGTCTGGAATAATATAAATTTCCAAGGACAAAATGGGTATAGAGTACACTAACAGAAACATCTCAGATGTCTATATCTGCTTTCATTGAACAGTTATTAAAGTACCGGTCCCCCACTTATATTCCATAATCAAGGAGATACATACTATAAAAAAGGGTTCCAATATCTTAGTGTTCTAGAATGTTCAATTGCTACATAAACAATAACTCAGTAAATCTAGAGCGAAAGTAATCAACTAGATCATTTTTTAATCTATGCGTTCACTAACTGGAATCAACTTACCCCTTACGTTTCCGTTTAGTTACCTTTCTTCCAATACTAATTTTTTTCCCCTGTACTTTTTCTTTTTTCTGTCACTCGGGTACCAGCTTTTTCCCTATTTTGGGATGTTTATTTCTGTGATACAGGCTCTTAATGACTTCTTTCTGCAGAAATATTTGTTCTGTCAGCCTGTTTTCTTTCAACTGGTAGAAATAACCAAAAAGAATAAGCTTCACTTTTCCATATTTTGCTTATGTTTTGGTACAACTCTTCGTTACTTTTCACTTTCTAATATTCTTTTATTTGTGTTGCATCAGTTATTTTTATAATGATTCGTCTTTCAAATACCTGTAATCAACAAACTTTTAGTTCAGTGTTAAGCACTCATATTAATATAAACATTCTGGTCTGACCTTTGTGGTATGGTATTTTATTTTTGTATTTATAGAGACCAATTTCTTGTTGTAAATGTCTTAGTTAAATTGTATACTCTTCTTATTTTATTGATTCTTAGGAATAATGCACATCTTTCTAATCCATTCCGTTGTACAGTTTCTAAAAGATATTTAGATTTCTTAACCCATTCTGTGTTACCTATTTACGTTTCTTTATGTGCATTTTTTAAACGTTAGTCATGAATTAAGTTTTCTCATCTGAAATTATGATTGCTACTTTCTCTAAAAGGTATCTGAGTAAATGCTACCGTTAGATTTGCTGAAAGTTGACTTTAATTCCATTTGGTTTTCCTCATAGAAATATTGATTAAAGTTTGTATTATCAGCAAATTCCATATCCTTCCAACTTTTCTGAAATACTGGCAAAGGAAATAACATTTCCCCCTCTATAAAATCACACTTATTTAAAATTACTGAGATATTTTGCCCATAGACATATCTTTAGATATTGTGCTGTCTGTGTGTCACGCAGTAGCCTATGTTTGCTAGTGTAGCCTTCACGTCTCGTGGACCATAATATACAGTTTAATGTAGAAACCGACTCAAAGTGCTAGTTGACATTTTGCATACACACAATACACACAAAGCTTTGTTGAGTGTACATCTATCATTGTATGTGTATCATTCACGGTGTTTCAATTTTTACAAGCATTAACATAATTTGCAATGTAGGTTGTATCTCCATTTCCAAAATAGAATTACGAGAAAATGAGTTGTTTCATTGATTTAAGCCTGAAGATGTGAACATAAAATAAACGCTGCCTCCTATTTTGAAACCGAGAACCTTTTCTTTTTTTGCTGCACTAGATGGTCTCCTTGTTTGTTCACTATCAAACTTCTCAATGTTACACAACACTATTATTTTTACAAAATGAACAACCTTCCCACACAGTCAGTGATAATTATCTTAGTTTAGCGACCACTTGGTAATACAACCTACCGTAGCCATCGACGCTCTGTCGGCGAAACACGTGACGCAAATAGTCCTGTGATACAAAGCGCACTTTAACGGCCTCTCTTCAAGATGGCTCCGCTCACCGTTCAAGTACGAGTGAGTACGAGTGTTTTCTGACGGTTCACTCATTTAATACAGTGTTTCACTATCTCACATGCTAGGTCATTTCTTCCTGTGAGCGTACTTACAGTATCTGAAGTAGTGTTTTCTTTTCGTCGTCAATATTTCTTTTCGTAACAAACAAAGAGTGCCTTATTCCTTCTGAATTAGAACCGAAATGCCAACTGCGAATCTCGCAGGACAACAACTCTGTCGTTCAGTTTCATGAAAATGAGTACTGAAAAATGCACATGAACTGGTCCAAACAATCAGCGGAAGAGACTAACGTCGCACATTATGTAAAAAATAAATATTTAATTAAAACTGATATAATTTAAAGAAGGATGTATTTCAACATACGGTATAATGCACTTGAAGAGACTTGTGTTTGAACGCTGCTGATGATTCAGTACCTTTGAGGAGAATTTCTGGACCAATGTAATAATTCACAGACATACAGTGTGCAGTTAGCGCAAAGGCCAACTGCGAGACATGAATGTATTGGAATCGTCAATGTATTCCTCAGGCGTATGTAACCATTCGCAAAGAATACCAAATTCCAATACTTAAATACTCATTAAAACTATTGTGAACAGGGTGCCAGACATGTCCAGTGGGATTCAGTTCAGATAGTGCGTTGCCCACGCCATTTCAATGACATCCTCACCTTTTAGCGTATTATTCAGTAGGACTGCCATTATCGTCCATAAAATGGAAAGAAAGATCAATGGTACAAACATATGGTGGAATAAAAAGCTGAATGACGTATTCCCTAGGCATCAGAAGGACAAAGAACAGTTATGGACGACGCGCTGCAAAAACGACATTATCTTTTTTGGAGAAAATTCGCGATCAGTAGCCGTACAAAATATTGTCTGGAATGCATTTATTTGTAAAACTGTGGTCGGTTTCAGTTTCATCAGAAAATCTTCGCCGCGCGGGGTAGCCGCGCGGCCTTGCCACGGTTCGCGCGGTTCCCCTCTTCGGAGGTTCGAGTCCTCTCTCTGGCATTGGTGAGTGTTGTTCTTAGCGTAAGTCAGTTTAAGCTAAATTAAGTGGTGTGTAAGCCTAGGGACCGATGACATCAGCAGTTTGGTCCCACAGGGACTTACCACAAAATACAAAACAAGAATCTTCAGACCTGAGTAAGTCAACTACAAAAATAATCCGTGAATTTCTATTCACAGGACGATGCTTTTGTATGATGTAGCATTTAAATTTGCCTATAGAAACTGACAGTTACTATTGTAGCCGGCATAATTAGATCTGAATGTAATATGATCAGTCCGACACTGGCCACATTTTACTAATTTTTCCAATCAAGAACAGGAATAAAATTTGATCCATATATCAGCCAATGTTGTTTGTTGCTCTACAACACTCAAATTGAGAGTTTTCGCGCATAAATGTGGGGGATCTTGAACGATTCGCCTCCTCTTTCGATAGAAATGGATGGAGAGTGTTTGTAGTTAATCATAACTGACACAGAACAAAACACGGGTCCATGTAATGCGTGTACACTCACTACGTTCCTCCACTCGAATCTTCAACCAACACAATGTCCAGTTGATGACATCACAAGCGGGATACTAGCTTTTATTTTAAAATCGAGCAGTTTTGCTTTTCGCTGCTCTAGGTCTTCTCCACGTAAACTTCTTATGTTTTCTATGAAGTTTTCCTTAACTGCTCATAAAAGTTACTTTTTCCTACAGTTTGAGTTGATAATGTATGCCCTGCAGCAATACGAACGCTTTACGCCGATGGGTTACATTCTGCCTCCTGTTCCTACTGTCTGTAAACAGCAATTACCAACTGTAATTGTTCGTCAAAAAACTTACTCTGATCGCCCTTCCTCTCCAAACACTCTTCCTTGTTTGAATTGAAGATCACAGCGACGGTGTCGTATATAGAAATGATCTTACACATTTGCTACCGAGCAAATGCTTGGTAGTAAAGCTTCCATCCTAATAACTGTTGCCCACGCCACAATCTCCAATAAATCGTGTTGCTCTGATACTGTACCAGATTGCCTAACATCACATCACAATAATTCAACAACGGTCGACAAATCCTAGAGTTGCTGTACGAGTTACACTGAACAGCATGAGAAACTGGTACGCCTGCCCAATATCGTGTAAAGCCCCAGCGAGCTCGCAAAAATGCCGCAACACGGCGTGGCATGGATTCGACTATCGTCCGCAGTAGTGTTGGAGGGAAGTGACACCATGAATGCTGCAGAGCTGTTCATAAAGCCGTAAGATTATGAGGGGATGGAGATCTCTTCGGGACAGCATGTTGCAAGACATCACAGATATGCTGAATCTGGGGAGTTTGGTGGCCATCGGAAGTGTTTAAACTCAGAAGAGTGTTGCTGGAGCCACTCTGCAGCAGTTCTGGACGTGTGGAGTGTCACATTGTCCTACTGGAATTGCCCAAGTTCATCGGATTGCACAATGGACATGAATGGATGCAGGTGACCAGACAGGATGCTTACGTACGTGTCACCAGTCAGAGTAGTATCAGGACGTGTCATGGGTCCCATATCACTCCAACTGCACGCGCCCCACACCATTGTGGAGCCTCCACCGGCTTGAACAGTCCTCTGCTGACATGCAGGATCCATGGATTCATGAGGTTGGCTCCATACCTGTGCACGTCCATCCGCTCGATACAATTTGAAACGAGACTCGTCCGACCAGGCAACATGTTTAAAGTCATCAACAGTCCGATGTCGGTGGCGTAAGGCTTTGTGTCGTGCAGTCCTCAAGGGTACACGGGTGGGCCTTCAGCTCCGAAAGCCCATATCAATGATGTTTCGTTGAATGATTCGCGTGCTGACGCTTGTTGATGGCCCAGTATTGAAATCTGCAGCAATTTGCGGAAGGGTTGCACTTCTATTACGTTGAACGATTCTCTTCAGTCGTCGTTGGTCCCGTTCTTGTAGGATCTTATTCCGGCCGCAGTGATGTCGGAGATATGATGTTTTACCGGATTCATAATATTCACTCGTGAAATGGTCGTACGGGAAAATCTCCACTCATTGCTGTCTCGGAAATGCTGTGTCCCATCGCTCGTGCACCGACTATAACATCACGTTAAAACTCACTTTAATCTTGATAACCTGTAATCGTAGCAGCAGTCACCGATCTAACAACTGCACCAGACACTTTCTGTCTTATATACGCGTTGTCGACCGCAGCGCCCCATTCTGCCTGTTTACATATCTCCGTATTCTATACCAGTTTCTTTGGCGCCTCAGTGTAAATTTGCGAGTCTAGCTTAGGTTATCGAATACCCGGCACTCTTCCTCTGCTGTAGTAGTACTAAACGATTACAACTCAAGCTGTCCCTGATACAATATTCTTATCAGGTTGAGTTGTGCTATATCGAAATCTCGAATCTCAGTGTTCTCACTAGCGTACAATACAAGTATTTTGTGGAGTTAATGGGTACATTTGATTATACTGCGCTGCATGACCTTCAATAGAGAGAGAGAATGTGTGTTTTAATTAAGACTTATGGTATGAAATTCTTTTTTAGTGTTCCGTACCTCTCTTGATAAAAACGGAACCCTTATAGAGTTACTTTGTCGTTCGTCCGTCTGTCTGTCCGTCTGTTAAGTCCCCTTTCTCTCAAGAACGGGTAGACTTATCAGGTTGAAGTTAATGGAACACTTGGCGGTGAAAGCCAGTGCAACCAAAAGTAATAGACATTTATGTGACGTATTTTGATACTCGCAAACTCACTCATTAAACAAGTGTGTTTGCTTGGCCATCCGCCGCAGCAAGTACAGAAATACTTGTTCTGTAAATAAAACTGCCTTTTCTTGCTGCAACTTAATTTATTTTTGCCAGACGCGTTTCCCCTTTTTTTTGCTCTATGGCATCTGCAGTGGGATCCGTAACGATACAGTTTTTTTTTTTATTTAGGCCGGTATTACACTGTCAAATTTCTTTGTCAAATATCTTTGTCATAAATCTTTGTCAAAGATATTTGATGGTGTAATAGGGAACTTTGTCAAATTTCGTCCAATATTTGATCAAATCTAGGGCCTCGCTGTCGATTTGATCAAAGAAGTCGCTTGTCTTCTGTTCACTGCAATGTGACATGTTACCACATGCGTTATGTCGTCTGTAGTGTTTTTATAAACATTGCCGGTAAATACAATTGGTGTGTGCCGACAACTACAAAATGAATAGAGATGTATGAAGCTGAAGAGACGCTCTACAATGTGTGGCACCCTGAATACAAAAATAGATTAAGAAGATTGGAGACCTGACCTGACCTAACCTGACCTGACCTAACCCCACCTAACCTAACCTAACCCTCTCCTGTAGCAAGGAATCGGAGTGTTGCAGTGAGCCTGTCTTCTGCAGATGTAGCAGTTCTTAAGTGAATATTGTGCTTTTTGATATGAGGACACACTTCATTGAGCGCATACAGAAATGTATGCTCATCCATTCCTAAGTAATTGATGTACGACTTGACGTCCTCCACTATAAGTTCACGTAACAAGTTTTGTTGAATGCTTTTATCGTGTCGTCGTAAAACCCACGGCTTCACCCAGGTATGTTTCCTTTTTTCCCCCACTTCTCTTCCGCATGTGCACACAGCGCAATTATGGTACATGCAACTGCTGCGGTTAAAAACAAGTTGTTGTTGTCAGTCATCTTGAACTTTGACGAAAAATATGATGACAGTGTAATACCCCTTCTAGCGCTATGTCAAAGATCTTTGTCAAATATATTTGACGGAATATTTGATCACATCTTTCATCAAACCTTTGACAAAGAAATTTGATAGTGTAATATCGGCCTTATAGATTATTAGTTAGTCATTCGCGTTTTTTTATGTAAACAAGTAATTACTTACAGTTTTATGTCATCTTTGATTAGAACCAAAAATAAAAAACACCTCCTAACCTTGCAAGAAAATTACCACATACACAAAACCAAAGCAGAAAGGAAAACCCTCTTGAATGATCAAGTATACATTCATTGTTTACACTAATAGATAAAATATTGGAATAAAGCTCCCAAAGAGTATTAATATAATAATACCACCCAATTCAGTAATGATACCACCCAACACCTTTCACTCACTTTTCAATGAACCCCTCCAGAGAACATTGAAACCAAAGGTCAGATCAGCTGTCACCAAAGCTTTCAACCACTCTCTATCAGATGTTACATTAATATTCAACACTGCACGACTCAAACTTCTGCAACCCCCCTCTCCCCCCCCCCCCCCCCCACCACACACTACAAAAGAAAACGTATACACACCCTTCAGCTCTCTCTCTCTCTCTCTCTCTCTCTCTCTTATACATACACACACACACACACACACACACACACACACACACACACGCACACGCAGAGAGAGCGAGAGAGAGAGAGAGAGAAACATGACGAGCAGAAGTTGGTTTTGAACATATACTTTATTAGATTGGCAACATGTATGTAAGCAAACCAAAGAGGAGGAAAGACATAATGAAGCTACAATATTTACGTTGTTAAAAGCACAGTGTTCGAACAAATAGCTATATCCAGTGGCAAAAGATCAATAGTACCCCACAAATAAGGAGAAACATGGCGAACAGTGTGAAAAAGTTCGGAGTACAAAACTGAGCTAATATTTGGGAAATAAAGTGGTAGTATGACCTACAGACCAGATGAAAAGAAACGCAGATCACAGCAAACTGTAAGTAATCACGTATCTACATAAAAACGCGACGTGAACTGTTTGACAATCTAAAAATAACAAAACTGTATCGATTTCGATCCCACTGAAGATGCTTAGAGCAAGAAAAAGGCCAAACGTGTCCGGGAAAAGTAAACTAAGTTGCAGCAAGAAGAGGCGTTTTCATTTACAAAACAAGTATCACTCATTAAAAGCTATAGCGTACTTCCCCTTGACGTAGAATCATGAAATTGTATGTAACAATCTTTTATTCTCGTGTCTTTAGTGAATGCGGGTAAATGAATGTGCATTTCCTCAGGGGTGCAAGTCTGGACGAGTATTCAACGCTCGCTACGCCGCGCCTCAGGCTGTTTGTGCAGACTGCGATCCGGTTGCCACCTCGCTAACAAGCGGTGACGTCCTGCTATTACACGGCGTAATGCTCTGCTTAAACACGGCGTTTACCTTCCTCTCTGCAAATAGAACGGTCGTCTAAACGCCTAATATTTGTCCAACAAGCTACTGATAACACAAACTGGCAGCGAGCCTCGCTTGCCACTTCAGACGTTAAAGCGTAGCTGTTATCCAGATGACAAACTCCCAGGTTCCCAGAAGATGAAATTACTTTTATCCAGTTTATACCGCTTCTAAGGGAAATAAGAGGGCCATTATTCCCTGGTGTGACAACGCTGACAATACCAGATGGGTACTCTAGAACTGCCGGAGGACTCTTAACCGAGTGGCAGCAAGGTAATACAGAACCGCGAAGCATTTGTTTTCAAGAGCAGTAAAATTAAAGGTGCGACATTTTCCAATACTTTTTGCGATTGTTAAATTGTGGTACAATTGCGATAAAGACTTGCGAACCGTAATTGTACTTGCTGAGATAGAATCTGTATAAGTTCGTTCCAATCACTGTAAGTGTCTTTTTCTGCACTGACCTTTTTAGGCAACAAGTCTCCTGTGGAAAAAACTTTTAATAACCCAGTGCTTTATAATACGCTTAACTGTGGACAGAATATTGTAAGAGGTAGCAATAGAAACTCTTAATTATCCTACTGTTAATCATCTCTTTTATTTATCTTATGGCTCATAGCTCCATCGCAGTATCGTCAGAAGATGTCTCTAAAAAATTTGACACATTTATTCTGTTGTCGCTAATATTCGGCTCTGTTTCCACTATAAACACAACGTGCTGCTACTGACAGATCTTGAATATTTTTCGAGGTTGCTGCTTTGACAGAGTACTTACTGAACCTGCCTGCAGAAGTCGATGGACAACCTTACGCGATAATCAATACGGGGATGGAAGATAAAAATCAGTTTGCGATCTTTCTGGTTACACTGGCTCTTTTTATTTCATTTCTCAGTTTTCTTGTAGTGTGCATTATGACATTTACACTGCCGGAAAAAAGTACAACATCCTCGGGGTTCAGTGGGACCAGGGTATAGTATGTGCGTACTGAGGGGCACGATTATCCGGAATCAGATGCCGCTCAGGAGGTCTGTCTGTGTATCTTCTGTTTTGGCTCTGCAGGCAGCAACTGTGCTGAGTTTAGTGAATTATGTTTGCAACATTCATTCTAGGGTGCAACTAAGCCACACCAACGAGTACGTATTCTAGTCATTGTGGGCATGTTGGAAGGTGGAGGGACATACCGACGGATTGCTGCACATGTTGCTCACAATGCACTGGTGATGTGTCGCTGCTTTCAACAGTGGTCTTTGGGACACTCCCACACCCAGAGACCCGCACTTCAAGATCGACGTATAGGACTGACAGCGTTGGCCGATCGAACATCACCCAGGGAAGATATCCTGGCTATTTTTCACCTTGTGTGTCATCAGGGACCATTGGGAACCGACTGATTGCAGCAGGATTAAGATCACTTGTGCCCCTGACCCGACTATCATTGACACAAGACACCGCCAACCATAGCTGCTCTGGTGTCGTGAAAGAGTTGATTGGAGAGTTGTAAGACGTCGTGGTCCCCTGACCTTCATTGCTTACATATTCCGCCCTCACAATCACATTCCACACATCAAGACGCTTCATTCGAACCCAAACTCGATAAGATAAAGTCAATGTTGTATGAATTCGTGTAACTGTAAACGATATGCAAATAACTAGCAAATCGCAAATGCGCTCCGAGATTGAAATACTCGAGGCTGGCGTACACACACACATTCAAGACATGACGGTCACAGGGGCTTTTAGTTCGGGAGAGCAACCGCAAGCCAGGAGGCTGGTCCCAAACTATCTACATTGGCCGGTGACTGCCCGTACAGCACACATCGTTCGCCTGAGTGAAAGGACGACCCCGTGATTGGCTTAAAAGCAAATTCCGCTACATTGTGTGGGAGCGCCCAGCCTTCGCATTCTTTACAAATATAGCACACAGTTTCAGAGATTTTCACAGGGAGACAGGAAACGCCAAACGCCGATGCTACAGATTTCCGGATTGGTCGCCTTAAACGAAACGTCATTCCCCCGTTTTAGAAGAGCAATGCTGATTGGCAGACGATATTTCTGACGCCTTGAGCTGAAGGAGTAATGGAAGAGACTGAAAGATATAGACCTTCACGTCTGGCATGAAAAGGGGCCGTTCCGTTGTCGTTCTTGGAGTGAGAACACGTAACGAGAGCGTGCGCGCTCGTACGTGTACTCAAAGAGCGAGGAACAAGTCTCCTCAGTACTTCACTGGGAGAGCACCTCTGTCGAGAGCGAATCGGAGTGCGACCCTATATTGAGTCCTTGCGATTAAGCATTGTTCACTGTGTTGGCTGCCACACTTATTGTGCAGTGTGAACAGACAGAGTTATAGTTAAAAGCCTGCGAGCGAATATTTGAGTGGCATCGCGGTGGACTGGTTATCTGACCAGTGTACCACGCCAATAGTTAGACTAGGGGCGCATAGGAGTCCTTGACTTCATCAAGGGGTAGGGAGAGTTTGATTGGCGAAGGTCAATCCAGATAGAACGATCTTATTTGTCAGCAGCGACCGGCGCAGACAGCAGTCATCGCAGCTTACGGTATTGTGCGCTACAGCTCTTGCAAGCCCGATATTTCCTCCACAACAGTACACTTCACTGCATTTCACATGCAACAGCCTCGACCATACCTAGCAACATCCTAACGGATAATTATTCAAGTTGAGTAGGCGCGGCTCTCAGTCTTTCTGCCAAGTCAATAACAATCTTAAACTTTGTTTAGAAATTTCATTATCGAATCCTATCCTTAAGAGGTAACTTCACATTCCGAAAAGAACCCGTAAATAAATTGTTCAGTTCATAACTAAAAGTGCCATTGTGATTTCTCAGAATTTTTGCAAAAAAAATAATAATTTTCGTTAGTTTCATGTTTTTCCTACACTAAACTAGCACTACTCCAGAACCCAAATATCCCAGTAGTTACGTAAGAAATTTTTTGAATTTTTGTGTCATTTCCTTACAGCAGACGACTCCAGAAAGTTATTGCTGAAAGTTTTTCAGGCATTTCTCTTTAGAACGTTAGGAGCGTCTGTCTGACTTCTGTAGTAGTGCGGGGGTGGAAATTGCATCTTGCAGGAGCCACAAGGTGAAGGGTACATATCAGTTTAATCCGTTGCCTAGAATGACAAAATAGCACCCCCGCCGCTCCACAGAGTGGAATAGCGCTCTCTTGTGTTCAGTGATGAGAGTAGGTCCTATCTGTATGCGAGTGACGGACGCACATGAGAATGACGCAGAACCGGTGACCTGCCTGTTCCACAGTGCACTGTAGCATGACACACAGGTTCCATCCCAGGCTTCATGATGTCGACGGCTATCAGTTACAACTCACAGTCACATTTAGTGTTTCTGCAGGGTAAAGTAACTAGTGCCCGATACGCTGCACAGCCTTTCAGCCACGTATTACTGCCATTTCTTCGACGGGAATGTGATGTGCTTTTTCAGCAGGACAGTGCACGCACATAGGCTACAGCGACGCAGCGTGCTCTTTGTGGCGTACAATGACAGCCGTAGCCAGTAAGATCACCAGAATTCTCAACAGTTTCACATGCTTGTTGACATGCGGAAGCGAGAACTTACTCGTCCTCTAGGGCCTGCAATAACCATCGTCGAATTGCAACAAAATTCATCAGATGCTTGGGACAGTCTATTGCAGGGTGCCATTCGGCACCTTTATGATTGTTTGCATGCGAGAATACACACCTTTATTGCCGCCAGAGGGGGATACACTGTGTATTGAAGCGAATGTTTGGGCACCGTTTTACTTGGTCTTAAGTTATGCGTGTGTACTCCTACAAGGATGAATTACCTGTCACATCACTTGACAATAAAACGACCTTGCCTTTGGGGGTGCTACATTTTTTATGGCATTGTATTTTAAAGTTGAATTCACGAATTGTATTGCACAGCTACGGTGGTCGGAATATGATGATCTGGCCATCTGGTATAAATATTTGGGGATTTTGGGAATGGCGACGGAGGTACGCGCTGACGTATTAGCAACTGCACGGATACTTTTTTGGTCAGGCAGTGTCTGCGTTTGTAGTGCAGTGGCTCCCAACCCCCGCTCCCCCCCCCCCTCCCCGCCCCTGAGGGGAAGTGTTTCCTGAGGTGTAAAAGTAAATTTTGCTGAAGGTTAAATATTGAAAGAGTCTGATTATACTTTAGTTATGAATCTAAGCTGTTTTAAAATATGATCTCTACTTTCTCTTTGCTGTTGGATTCTAATATTTATCAAACCATCATCATCGTCCTCGTAACCATCAGCCATTTGACATATATTGCTGTAATGGGGCCTATTCTGGACTTTTCCATGCATTGCGGTCTACAGTGCTACATACACACGTATCTCTCCTGCATATTGTCTAAAGTTGTCAATGCAGTTTCCACTGAGCCGTCTTCTCGCTGTTGTCGTATCTCTTGAAATGCACTGTTGAGCTTCCATAGTTTATCCACCATACATCCGTCTGACTACATGTCTTGCACACTTCCACTCTGTTTTCATAACGACCATAATAAAATTTCCCTCTGCAGTCTGTTCCCTCATCTGTTTGTTTGTCCTGGTAATTCCCATGGAGTATCACTCAACTGCTCACTGAGCAACCCTCAGTTTTGAATGTTTTTTGTACTGCCATTAGACAAAAAAAATGGTTCAAATGGCTCTGAGCACTATGGGACATAACATCTATGGTCATCAGTCCCTAGAACTTAGAACTACTTAAACCTAACTAACCTAAGGACATCACACAACACCCAGTCATCACGAGGCAGAGAAAATCCCTGACCCCGCCGGGAATCGAACCCGGGAACCCGGACGTGGGAAGCGAGAACGCTACCGCACGACCACGAGCTGCGGACATGAGACAAAACTGGTACTACAAACGGACTGTAAACTATCCCGACATTGGAAGTTTTGTTTCTAAAGTTTTGTTTAGTTAGCCAAAGGCGTTCAGGTTTTTTGCTTTTCCATTTGCACAGGTGTTTCATAGTCTTTGCATCAAACGTCTAGGGGCGATAGATCACGTCACAGGAAACATCTTTGCTTAGAGATAAAATGTTCCCTGACGCTTCGTGGTTACGCAAGGCGTCTTTCATTACTCGTTATGCTCTAGAGAGGCGTTAGGTCGTATACACGCTGGGCGTATGTATGCAGTGTGTATCGTCTGTAACCCAGTCATCTGCTCTGCATGAAAGTGGTTAGTCTGTGAAACTTCTTGGCTTCTAAATATCCTTCTCAGGTTAGAGACATTCGCAGTTTTCTTCCTGAAAATTACCTATATACTGTGGTAGGTCGCACGTAGATGTAGCCCGCCTGGTTAGTAGACCCTGCTAGTACGGTGAAATGTCGTCGTCCTACAGCCAGTGAATTCAATAAAAAAACGCCCTGCGTCGCCGGAAAGCTCCAGCGAACATTTTATCTCTGACAAAAGTTGTTCCCTGTGAGGTGATCCATCGCCTCTAGACGTTTAATGCGAAGACTCTGAAACATCCTGTATATTTTGCTGGCCATGCAGTCTTACTAGTCAGAAGTTGTCATCAGTAACAAGATCTATTAGCAGACGCTTTCCTGAAGTGGAAAGCGATAAGTTAATGCCGGGATCCTAAGACCATTGTCAGTGAATGAAGAATTATTTTTAGGTACCGAAACTGGAGGTAAAGTGAAATTCCTTGCAAAGACAACAATTGGCTAGCCACGTTTCATTTAAATACTTGTTCCGAGAATCCGTTATTTTAGGTAAAAGCTTTCAGATTTCGGTCTTCTTTCTCCACAATATGGAGGTATGAAAGAAGATTTAAAACTGTGGTACAATGAAATGAAAAGCAAGGAAGGGGATAAATTTGGAGAATAACCTACAATGCCTGTCGGTGAGCCAAATATAGAAAAGTTGCTGAAAACAAGCGATACCAACAGCCTTATTGACTTATTTCTTGGTTTAATAAAAAAATCTAGAAGGAACAGGGTTTTGCCTGTTTGAACTTTGAACATCGTCTAAAAATTTTTATCTTCCATCCATTTCCAAACAGAATTATTACAAGCCGCCCTCCCCCCCCCCCCCCCCCCCCCTCTTCATTCCAAAGTTTAGTTAGGCGTTAATCTTTTTTTAAAATTTTTGTGATTGATATCTTATCCTGACCAGTGATAACGGTACCATAAAAGTTGTGAGCCGTTGTAGAGGAGCCAGTAGCCAGATGCCCTGCTGTAGTCGCAGGGGTACCCTGCGATTGCCGCTGTTCCGCATGACAAACGTTGCGTGCGGGTAGCCTACCACAGAGCCTGCGCGTAGCGCTTGGCAGTACCTGGCCACGACATTGATCACGGTTTTCGATGTAAACGCTTTCTACGGTCCAATTTGCAGTTTCCGAACGCTACCAATATTACTTGCTTGTTGCAATTCTTCAATCACAGGTCAGGGCTGTCCACCTGGTTAAGCGTAATTAGCTTTTATTCAACTTCTTCTTCGTAATTTATTTCCTTGGTAAAGTCACATGTAACTGCTACAATTGTGTTGTAATATGTCTAAAAAAATGGACCTTAGTGCTTCTTCTCATCTACTGTTTTCCGAATATATTTCACTCATTTTAAACTGGACACAATACACTCTGATTTACTCATTCCGACTCGCGGGGTAGCCGTGCGGTCTTAGGCGTCTTGTCACAGATCGCGCGGCTCTCCCTGTCGGAGGTTCGAGTCCTCCCTCGGGCATGGGTGTGTGTGTGTGTGTTGTCCTTAGTATAAGTTAGTTTAAGTTACACTAAGTAGTACTTAAGCCTAGGGACCGATGACCTCAGCAGTTTGGTCCCATAGTCCTTACCAAAGATTTCCAAAATTTACTCATTCCTGCAAAGCATACGTCCAAATTCAGGAAGTTAAAGAGACCACATAACACAGCACACTCTTAATTTACTATATGAGATGTTATCTAGCCTTAATAGTTAAGTTAGGATCATAAATCTCACAGGCGTGTTTGAACTCAACAGTGTTTTTTCCTGTAGGTTATAATTTCACAATTGTATGTCAGACACGAGAAATCTGATAGTATTGTTTCATGAGATTTATTATGAAATAAGTCAGATAAAATAATCGTATGCTACAAAAAGCCTCTAATATTACTGCCAAAGTGTGTTTCATAATTGCACTTCTTTGTTCGTGTGGTGTCACCGCCAGACACCACACTTCCTAGGTGGTAGCCTTTAAATCGGCCGCGGTCCGGTAGTATACGTCGGACCGCGTGTCGCCACTATCAGTGACTGCAGACCGAGCGCCGCCACACGGCAGGTCTAGAGAGATTTCCTAGCACTCGCCCCAGTTGTACAACCGACTTTGCTAGCGATGGTTCACTGACAAATTACGCTCTCATTTGCCGAGACGATAGTTAGCATAGCCTTCAGCTACGTCATTTGCTACGACGTAGCAAGGCGCCATTATCAGTTGCTATTGATATTGTAAAGAATGTACAGACAAGAGCTACGTTCAACATTAATGGATTAAAGTTACGTATTCCCCCATCTGCGTCCGTTTTTCTAAGTTCTCATTTCCATGTCCTGTTCCAGACCTCACGCCAGCCTGCGTGAGCTTAAACGCGTGCCTTTCAGCTTCCTCAAAACCCCGTGGATTGGCTCCAGCCAATCCACAACAGTTCGTGTAATCAAAACTGCAATAAAATCACTGGTTGGTCTGTAAATGTTTCTACACTCCTGGAAATTGAAATATGAACACCGTGAATTCATTGTCCCAGGAAGGGGAAACTTTATTGACACATTCCTGGGGTCAGATACATCACATGATCACACTGACAGACCCACAGGCACATAGACACAGGCAACAGAGCATGCACAATGTCGGCACTAGTACAGTGTATATCCACCTTTCGCAGCAATGCAGGCTGCTATTCTCCCATGGAGACGATCGTAGAGATGCTGGATGTAATCCTGTGGAACGGCTTGCCATGCCATTTCCACCTGGCGCCTCAGTTGGACCAGCGTTCGTGCTGGACGTGCAGACCGCGTGAGAGGACGCTTCATCCAGTCCCAAACATGCTCAATGGGGGACAGATCCGGAGATCTTGCTGCCCAGGGTAGTTGACTTACACCTTCTAGAGCACGTTGGGTGGCACGGGATACATGCGGACGTGCATTGTCCTGTTGGAACAGCAAGTTCCCTTGCCGGTCTAGGAATGGCAGAACGATGGGTTCGATGACAGTTTGAATGTACCGTGCACTATTCAGTGTCCCCTCGACGATCACCAGTGGTGTACGGCCAGTGTAGGAGATCGCTCCCCACACCATGATGCCGGGTGTTGGCCCTGTGTGCCTCGGTCGTATGCAGTCCTGATTGTGGCGCTCACCTGCACGGCGCCAAACACGCATACGACCATCATTGGCACCAAGGCAGAAGCGACTCTCATCGCTGAAGACGACACGTCTCCATTCGTCCCTCCATTCACGCCTGTCGCGACACCACTGGAGGCGGGCTGCACGATGTTGGGGCGTGAGCGGAAGACGGCCTAACGGTGTGCGGGACCGTAGCCCAGCTTCATGGAGACGGTTGCGAATGGTCCTCGCCAATACCCCAGGAGTAACAGTGTCCCTAATTTGCTGGGAAGTGGCGGTGCGGTCCCCTACGGCACTGCGTAGGATCCTACGGTCTTGGCGTGCATCCGTGCGTCGCTGCGGTCCGGTCCCAGGTCGACGGGCACGTGCACCTTCCGCCGACCACTGGCGACAACATCGATGTACTGTGGAGACCTCACGCCCCACGTGTTGAGCAATTCGGCGGTACGTCCACCCGGCCTCCCGCATGCCCACTATACGCCCTCGCTCAAAGTCCGTCAACTGCATATACGGTTCACGTCCACGCTGTCGCGGCATGCTACCAGTGTTAAAGACTGCGATGGAGCTCCGTATGCCACGGCAAACTGGCTGACACTGACGGCGGCGGTGCACAAATGCTGCGCAGCTAGCGCCATTCGACGCCCAACACCGCGGTTCCTGGTGTGTCCGCTGTGCCGTGCGTGTGATCATTGCTTGTACAGCCCTCTCGCAGTGTCCGGAGCAAGTATGGTGGGTCTGACACACCGGTGTCAATGTGTTCTTTTTTCCATTTCCAGGAGTGTAGTTTGTCAACAGAACGGCAATACGTGGCGGAATAGATATGCTGTGCAAAGAGCGGATCATATCAGAATACCACCTCTTTCTTTAAATACACTGATAAACTAAAACATTATGACTACTGCCCAACGAGAGGTTGAATGCCACCTAGTGACTTTGCGAGCAAGTGACGTGCTATGGAAAATATGTACGGCCAGCAGATATGGGTAGAGGACCACCCTAGTGGAGATATGGGGAAATCCACTGAGATAAGCGAATTTGTCAAAGGACAGATTATTATTACGCCAAGCTTGTGAACAATACCTCGAAAACGACGAAGTTGGTGTAATGTTCACGTGCTACTGCCGTGAGCATCTACCAAAAGAGGTAGAAGGACAGTGAAAGTACCACTAGGCGCTAGATGGTTGGACGTCCACGACTCTTCACTGAACGTGGGATTAGTGGGCTTGTCCACTCCGTAAAGTAGGACAGATGGTCATCTGTGGCGTCACTACCGAAAGAGCACAATGCTGGTGCACTCACAAGCGTTTCGGAGCACACCGTTCATCGTACATTGTTAAACATGGAGTTCCACAGCAAACCACTGCTACATGTTCACAAGTTGACCCAACGACATCGTCAATTACGATTGCAGTGGGCACGGGAGCATCGGGATTTGACCGTCGATCAATGGAAAGTGTCGACTCTTCGGGTGAATCACATTTTTGCTACGCTAGGTCGATGGTCGTCTCCATCAAAAGCCGTCTTCGAGATGAACGACGGCTCGAAACGTGCAGCGCGCCACGGACACAGTCTGGTGGTATTATGCTGTGAGAGACATTCTCCTGCGCTTGCATGGAACGTGTGGTAGTAAACGAAGACACGCTGACAGCTGCGAATCACCTGCATTCTTTCATGCTTGACGTCTTCCCCGTCGGCGGTATCATCTTTCAGCAGTATATTTGTCCATGCCTCGGAGCCAGAACCAGTGGTTTGAGGAGCATTATAGTGAACCCACGTTGATGTTTCGGCAGCCAAATTCGCCTGATTAAAATCTTGCGCCATCGCCGCGTACGCAAATCAGTGGCCAGTTATTTACTTGAATTACATGACATGTTCGTAGAAATCTAGTGCCACATACCTCCACAAACCTATCAATAAGCTATCGGATCCATGATACACAGAATCAGTGATGTATTCCGTTCCAAAGACAGACAGACAATCTATTAAGCAGGTGGTCATAACGTTTTGGCTATTAAGCAGGTGGTCATAACGTTTTGGTTCATCAGTGTAAATGGTTTTTAGCATCATGTTGACCCCAGATTTTTTAGAGCATTATTGTTCACACTTATTATAGTGACTAACAGAATACAGATGTCAGTGCAAAGATGGCGTAATTGAGTATCCGTTTTATGAAAATACAGTTTCTGACCATAGGGCCTAGTTACAGAACAGTGGTGGAATAAGCATCGAGCAGCTGAGTGAATGAATGCTGAATTGGTCATCTCCGACTCTTACTTGTGTTTAGAAATTTCGGCGCTTAAAAAGCACGTTTCCGGGACTTCCTAGGCGGCCGTTGTGGCCGAGCGGTTCTAGGCGCTTCAGTCTGGAACCACGCGACCGCTACGGTCGCAGGTTCGAATCCTGCCTCGGGCATGGATGTGTGTGATGTCCTTAGGTTAGTTAGGTTTAAGTAGTTCTAAGTTCTAGGGCACTGATGACCTCAGATGTTAAGTCCCATAGTGCTCAGAGCCATTTGAACCATTGTTTGAACCGGGACTTCCTTTCTGATGAATTTCATACTATCGTTTCACCACTTTTTACTTATTTTTTTAATTGCGTATTTAACAAACTATAGTCATATGACGCATTTTTCCTGTGTAGCACTGCATATCGCTGTTTGGCCTTCCTCTTCTAATGCATCGTCAGTGCTCGATTCCTTTATTTATGTGCATTGTCATATATTTACCTATACTATCTGATCACGTATATGGACGCTCCTATGTAATGCGTAATTGACCACTTCTATAAAAGGAGGTGGGGAGTATTGTGTTGTCAGTAGAGAAGCATTAATACCGCAATGGATCGGTCAGGAAACCTCAGTGACTCCAAACGTGGGCTAATCACTGAACGTCGTCTGAGTAAAAAATCCATCACCAACTTTTCAGCCTTTCTAAGGCTGCGTCAGTTCCAATAAAATTCTCAAGTTTTCGATGGCTAGCTCCGCCTTCGTCGTCAGGAATAAAGTTACTGACCGCCAGAGCTGTTTTTTTTTTTTTTTCTTTCTTTATTCTGACTTCATTTCTGGCAGTGGCACAATCCATCACTCTTCAGCCGAGTGCCATTATAGTTAATAAAAGGAGGAAACTATACATATAAAGGCAATGAAAAGGGGGACATAAAAACAGAATAAGTGGAGACAATGGGGGTTAAAATATACACCGTCACAGAGACGTTCATTGTGAGACAGTTAAAAAAAAGTCGACATAAAGTTAAAAAACACAGTTGACTGCCGGGGCTGGCACTATTTCCCGCTTATACTCCTACAATTATGACCACTGGCACCAATCAAAGAGCGCAGAAGGCGAGTTGGGCAGCTCTTAGCAGCTCCGGCCCGCCGCGGGACCGAGCTACCAAAGTCGACGATTGGTGACGTGACTCTGAAGTGGAAATGCGAAGGAAGAATCACAGCTAAAACAAGATCAGGCAGTCGTCATACTGGACTGTCGAGCATTGTGGAAAATCACATGAAATCAGCGGAAAGAATCACTGTGTTTTCCTAAGTACAATCGACAGTCCAGATAGACCAACGGCTGTACGTCGCATGGCTCCTTATAAGTCACACATTTCTGTAATTAGTATAAACGACACCTGGCGTGGCGTAAACACCGACACTACTGGGTAGTGTGTAGCTGGAAACGAGTTATTTTTAGCGATGGACGATACTGCACACTATGGCATCCGATGGAACGGTTTGGATTTGGCGAAAGCCTGGAGAGCTTTATCTGACATCATGGGTAGTGCCACCAGTGGAGTATGGAGGAGCTGGTTTTTATGGTGTGCAGGTGTTTTTCGTGGTAAGGCTGTGTTCCCTTATTGTCCTTAAGATATTTGGAAGGATACCCTTTACTGCATTGTATACTTCATGCAGTAGAGCAACTGTTCGGAGACGATAATCGTTTGTATCAGCTTGGCAGTGCACCATGTCATAAAGCCGGGTCTGTGAGGCAATGGTTTGCGGACCGTAACAGTCCTGAAACTGTGATGGCAGGCTGTGGGTCGTGCTCGTGTAGCTCAGTCGGCAGAGCTCTTGATCGTAAAAGGTCAAGTTCCATCATTAGGGTCCAGTGCTGCACACAGTTTTAACCTGCTTGTGAAATTTCACATAAGATCACACGGCACTGCAGACAGTTGGAATGAGGCGTCGACTTCGCTACAGACTCCAGCGTCTGGTTTCACTTCTTGACGAAGAATGGGTAGCCATTCCTCCACAGACATTCAGACGCCATATCGAATGTGTCTTGGACAGAGTTCAAACCGTCATAATGGCGAATTGAGGACAAAACTCACTAATAGGTGTCTAGCTACATTGAAGTCTCATTAACAAATCTTAGATAATTTATTTTCTATCTGTATCCCAGATCTATACTCCAAATGACACCTTACGGTTAGTTCAAATGGTTCAAATGGCTCTAAGCACTATGGGACTTACCAAAAAAATGGCTCTGAGCACTATGGGACTTAACATCTATGGTCATCAGTCCCCTAGAACTTAGAACTACTTAAACCTAACTAACCTAAGGACAGCACACAACACCTAGCCATCACGAGGCAGAGAAAATCCCTGACCCCGCCGGGAATCGAACCCGGGAACCCGGGCGTGATGGGACTTAACATCTGAGGTCATCAGTTCCCTGGACTTAGAACTACTTAAATCTAACTAACCAAAGGACATCACATACATCCATGCCCGAGGCAGGATTCGAACCTGCGATCGTAGCAGCAGCGCAGTTGTGGACTGAAGCGTCTAGAACCTCTCGGCCATAACGGACGACCCTTACGGTTAGTGGCAGCGAGTATCTCCTGTGCCACCAGTAATTCCTCCTGCCCTCTTCCATTCGAGAATGGTATGTCTGAAGAACAACAATCGGAAAACCTTTGCGTTAGCTCCAAGATTTCTAGACATATCGCCATCGTCATTTCACGAAATTATGATGATGGTTTGTTCGTGGGGCGCTCAACTGAGCAGTCATCAGTGCCCGTACAAAGTCCAAGCTTTTACACGGTCCAAGTTTTACACAATTCAATCTGGCCACGGTCACGAACGATGATGATGATGATGATGATGATGATGAAATGATGAGGACAACACAAACAGCCGGTCCCCGGGAAGAGACCTTCCTATAGCTTGCATCCTCGAAGGTTTAACGATAAGCCTGTATTTCGTATGAGAATCCTTACAACACCGACTATTTCCAAACGGAAGCGCCTTCTACGAAGGTCTTCGAGAAGTATCTATGAAAATTGGGGTCAGTTTCGTTTCTGAGGACTACGATCTAAGTTTTGTAGTTTTAGTGGTTGCACAAGGCCGAAGACCCTGAAAATGTCTTCTCTGTGTGGAAAATGAAGACTTGGACGGTGCGACCAGCACCTTCTGATCTCACGTTACAAAACGGCCGTAAAATTCACTCTAAGAACAGGTTACTTGGAAGTCAAGCTGACGCCACCGACACTTAATATTCTGCTGACCCCTGGCAGTAGTTGTAGCTGTCGTCTTGATGAAGCATTCTTCTGTTTAACGGCAGTCCTCTCAACGACAGTCGTACACTGGTGTAGAAGGTTCTAGGCTAATAGTGGCAACTCGGGCCTGGAGCTGTTAACCACGCTCAACTTGAACCTGCTAAGTCTATTTCTTCATCAACTCATCATCATCATCATCATCATCATCATCACCACCATGTTTCCGACGGCAACAGGAGAAAATTTCCAGCCTGGTGCAAATGTGGCAGTGATAACAACAATTTACAATATTTGCGTTAGTTAGAAGTTCGCTATTTTATTCTCGGCACGTTTTGAAGATTGCACAATCAATATTCGGTAGCACACCTTCCGCCTGATGACGATCGTATAACTGTCGGAACACATCATAGATAAAGTAAAATGCTTGTGACTGCTGAAGATATTGTAATATTTTCATTCAAGTTAGTTGCCACAGTCCTATAAACTGTCCATATTGGATGAAATGGTTCGAAATACGCTGGCAAATCGTGTCGTCAAAAAATGGTTTGTTTTAGCAGTTTCAGCGCCAATGAAAATATTCCACAAGTCGTGAAGTCTTGTATGATTTCTACGCTTTCATTTTCAGCGGACATGAAATGGGCAGGTGAAATCAAACTTCGCGAGCGGGTCTTGAAAGTATCCAATATGATTCTGGACGATCAGTGATTTGTCCATGAATCAAATTACTCCTGTGTATTTTTTTCGTTTTTCATGTGTTGTATTTTTAGGGAGGGGAGCAACGGTGTAAAAAGAACAACCTGATTGGACAGTGTATCCGAACAACGGTCGCCAACGCGGCGATCACCTCTGTCTCACCTCCCTGTATAGGAGTCCAGGACCCTGCGCGTGACGCTTTACCAGCAGAGCCTTACTGTTGTATATCGCGTCTTCAGATATACCGCAGCAGTTTGACCCGAAAAAATATAATCATAAGTATATGATCACAAAATGCTTGGCGATAAATTCCGAAGTAGGGTTGTGGAAATCTCACTGTTTATGTGTTACTGGAGACAATGCGGCTTTCATCTACGGCTCCTCTTATCTCTGTTTACAATCATTCCCATTTTTTTTTCTTCATTCGATTGCCCAGTAACTGCAGGGACAAAATGGGACTTTCTGGACCCAGCTTCCGCGACGAAACACTTTTTTATCTTTACCCATACTAGTTTCAACAAAGTTTCGCTTTTATCAGCACTCTTCTAATTACACCAAAATGCTACAGCAGACACAACGAAATGCACTTGATTTTCGATGTTGTTTGTTACTGATCGTACGTCGAAATGATTGAATGCCCTTTAACTTTCCACCTACCTTAAACAGTTACACGGTGTGTTTTAAAAGAAGTCATTAAATGTCTTTTCATATTCCACCTATCACTGAACAGTTACACAGTGTCTTCCAAAACAAGTGATTGAATGCCTTTTCATTTTCTGCCTACAATTAAAATATTACACAGTGTGTTTTAAAAGAAGTGATTGAATGCCTTTCCATTTTCCACCTATCATTAAACTATTACATGGTGTGTATCAAAATACAATTTACACAGTATGACACGTCCTCGACAATAAAGTTCACTTCGACATTTTTATTTCCATGTTTCTCAGAAGCCAAAGCCCACTGATGACAGTTGAAACGTCGCTAAAACTAGTTTTGGTGGTAGAGTGTTTTGCGTCAAGGACGACCAACGAATCCCACATTTCTATTTACATTTTTTCCCAAAGACGGTTGAAAATTATTTGTTACGTTGTGGGACACATATCTAGTTATTCGTTATTTCTTCTCAATATGAAGACCTTCACTTTAAGACTGATGCATGTGTATGAGTAGGTATCATATTTCGATCCGATAAAGCGAAGTATGATCTGCCCAAAGGTCCTTTCAATATGCACTTCTAACACGTTTGATAACCTTTGTTACACTTTGTTCGAGTCAGTCTTCGCCAAATTCCAGGGATAACACTGCAGTAATTTTCGGGAAACAATGTGATTAAAAACATGAAAAAGAAGAAAAGAATTTCATTGTAGAAACGGTCACTGAGGATATTTAGTGCTCTGATTGTATTGGTAAGACATACGAATCTGGCTGCGAGGACAACGGTGTGAGACGACAGAAAATTAGTGTTAACCTCCCATGGATATCTCCCTCACTAGAGACGCAGCTTTACCTAATGTTACTTAAAATCCGTCTTGATTGCAAATTTTTTTATTCATATGACAGGTTTCGGTTCATTCAGAACCATCTTCAGATCTGGTATTTCAGTTACAGGAGTAGCATGTGAAAGTTGCTGGATTTGGACGGGTTACTCCTGTAACTGAAATACCAGATCTGAAGATGGTTCTGGTCATGTGAAAGTTGCTGGATTTGGACGGGTTACTCCTGTAACTGAAATACCAGATCTGAAGATGGTTCTGAATGAACCGAAACCGGTCATATGAATAAAAAAATTTGCAATCAAGACGGATTTTAAGTAACATTATAAAATCACTGATTGCTGTTATCCCATAAGACATTGTGTCTGTTTTTGCGCAGCTTTACCTGATGCTGACAAGGATGAGGTAGCTAAGCGGTCGAGGGCTTAATTCGCGTGCGCCTAAGAAACGTGGTCAGTTAGCAAGTTTTAACTGCCACAATAGGTTCCATCTCGCTCTCTACTTTATCAGTAACCCTTCCAGATTAACCATTGCGTTCCATTACCGTACATCAAACCAGCGTAACTGAAACTACAGAAAGTCACTTAAACTTCTGACTAAGTGTATGTAACATTTAACACACAAATATGATCATAGCCGTAGATAATACAAAATATAATGAGGAAACGAGAGAGATCACAAATGTATAAGGCATTTTTTTTTTTGGTTCAAAGAAACGTCTCTCCTTTTCTTTCGCTATTCAGTTATTTGAACTCATTAAAGAACTTAACAGAGCAATATTTCTAGCTACTTTGTAGATGCAGATAGTTTTGTTGTTGTACGATTTTCCGTCGAACGCAGCAACGGGGATTATCAGGTTCTTGTTCGATTTCCACTATAGCTAAAATAGCTGTTTATCATTCCAGGCGTGAGCACAAACTTCATTTCATCACACACACACACTAATGCAGAATCTGGATTTTAATCCACTGCATTTTTTCTTGATTTCATGTGACTGATGATTTATCCGAAATAATTTCTAAAAGAAAATAAAGAGAGAGAGAGCAAAATTATAAGGTACTAATGACTTCTTGCAAAGTTGAATGGGAATCCTGTATCGTCCATCCGATTTTCAGTTTCAGTGAGACTCCACATCATGGTATGTAACGAACAGGGCATTTACCTACAAAAATTACGGAAAAGTCTTGTGCAAGTAAACCAGTATTTCATTTCAATGAGTTTGGCATCAGGAGGACGTTAAACCATATCAAAAACAACAACCTGGAACAAATCAACAAACTTGGTATATTCGCCTATTATCTTTTAATTAAATTATACTATCTATTACGTAAGACAGCTGTCAGCTTGTCAATAGAGTCGCAGTTGTAGTGATTGGTTATCTTTTAATGAGACATTTCAATAGCTTTCACAAGTTCGCTCTAAGTACAAGAGAACGATTGCAACTGAGCGGAGTAATTTACGATAGCAGAGAATGTCACTATAAATGGTGTTTACTTTAGAATAAAATTTGACATAAAATGAAAATTTGTAGATCGATCATATGGTGTACATAATTTTTTATTAAATTTGTAGATCGATCATATGATGTACATAATTTTTTATTTAATTGTCTTAATTGCAAATTTTTTGAACAGAGTTACTAGTTTCGGCTACACAGTAGCCATCTTCAGACTGTACAATGGAAGTAAAAGAAAAAAAATTACTATCTACTTCTATTACAGGTTAAAAACAAAGAACAGATAATATAATATAAACGCGATGTACCTCTCATTCTGCTGCACCACAACAAGTCATAAACGGGTAAAAGTAATATGAGTCAAAACTGTCATGCAAGCTTCAACCGGATACACAGGATGAGTCACGTATGACGTAACACCCCTTTCACATCGTGAGCGGTTCCAGATATCGAAACGAGGTTTCTGGCAAATGATAGTACGCTAAGGTGCATGTATTTTGATCTGTAATAAAGAATCTTAACTCGTGTATCGATTGAGATACTGAAGCAAGCAGGACAGTTTTAAATAGACCGTTATACTTTCTTTAACGGTATCCGAAAGCGGTTGAAAAGACAAGTACAGCGACATAATGCCTGTTAATTTTGAGAGTGAAACGCTTGGCGAAAGAAACCGAGAAATATTCTAAAATTGAAAAGCAGGTCGGCCGAAATCTGCTATTGCGTCGCAAACACGCTCATGCTAGGCTACGTCACCTTTCGACTGTTTGTATTGTATTGTGTAGTATTTTAACCGGGGACCTAGAAACGACGGAGAGGCTCCGTCCCCGCTACAGCCTCAGTGGTCCACAACCCCACGACGACTACCGCAGTCCACTTCACCCCTCCGCCGCCCCACACCGAACCCAGGGTTATTGTGCGGTTCGGCCCCCGGTGGACCCCCCAGGGAACGTCTCACACCAGACGAGTGTAACCCCTATGTTTGCGTGGTAGAGTAATGGTGGTGTACGCGTACGTGGAGAACTTGTTTGCGAAGCGATCGCCGACATAGTGTAACTGAGGAGGAATAAGGGGAACCAGTCCGCATTCGCTGAGGCAGATGGAAAACGGCCTAAAAACCATCCACAGACTGGCCGGTTCACCGGACCTCGACATAAATCCGCCGAGCGGATTCGTGCCGGGGACCAGGCGCTCCTTCCCGCCCGGAAAGCCGTGCGTTAGACCGCACGGCCAACCGGGCGGGCCTTCGACTGTTTACTTGTCTGTACTGCAGGAACTGTGTTGTCTATGGATAGGTCTTTTCTACTTCAACATTTCTGGCATGCAGACGTGTAGACCAATGATGAGACGTTACATATGCTACCTTTATACGGCGAGTGTCGAACAAATACTATCGAAATGGTAATGAAACACTGCCTTACGAAACTAAAGTTGTTTCCACAAAACATTAGAACGTACGCACATTTGAAATAGTTTTCGTAAGCCCCATCGCTTTGCAGAAGCTAGCATACCTACCATATGCCTACTTCCATATACAAAGATCATAGCTGATCCTGTATCTACATATGTCGTATGGGAAACTAGGTTTTACCTTAGTAACGCAGGCATGTCTTGTTAAACGTAACGAAGGAGTCCGGCATCTGAGCTCTGCTTGGCGTTGTTCACACCGCAATAGCCGACTCTGGCCGCATTGCTTTCAAGTTTTAGTACATTTCCCGGACTCTTTTGCGAAAGGTTTCAACGTCAAGCACTATATCACTGTTAGGAAAATTATACGGTTCGATTTAAAAAAAATGCTTGTCTCAATATTTCGATTGATACCAGAGTTCAGAGCATTAACCACGCAAAGCATTATGTGTCCCTCAGCATATTATCGATTGCTGAAAACCTCTTTTCGATATCTGGAACCGTTCGTGAAATAAAAGGAGTGTTCGTCTTACGTGACCCACCGTGTATGTAGGCTACAAATCTATCCTAGAGGTAGCAGATGCTTGCATTACGTACAGAAACCTATACAAAGTAATTGAACGAAGATTTATTTAAAATCACAGTTATTTAAAATATTCTCGGTTGTATTTAAGATAGTAATTTTTTTTGTATTTAATCATTTGAAAAATTTATTTATCTTCCGGATTTTTAAAGCAGGTCGGAACCAAACAAAACATTCAAACGTTAAAACTGCGCCGTCGAAGCATTGCTGAGGTCAACAGTGCCGCAGTCATCTACAGAGCTTGTGGACGCAGGAACATCCTCTAGCGCCGCCTTCAGCAGCACAACAAGAACTGAAGAGTGAAAATGGAAAATATTGTCATTGCCATTTTTTCACACACAAGTTTTCAGTGCTTGTGTGTTCTCGGTACTCTGCTGCATTACGCTAGACTTGATGCATGTGCCAAACCATGGAGAAAGTCTTTCAAACATGATTTAGTAGATGGTCCACCGTCTTCGTGCCAAACTGTGGTTCCCTCTGCAGTTCCAGAATTTAAAAGATATGATAAGTGGTTATTGTTGACTGCAGTTCCACTTGTTAAAATCGTATTGCTGTATCTGTGCACTTGTATTATCACAAATAAATATTGTCCTGTGTGGAGTTGCTAGTATCCCGTAGGACGCCTCCCCGGTTAGCGGATAGGGGAAGGCTCACTAGATATAGTGAGTACCGGAGAAATAAAAGACCTGGGGTGGACCAAAACTAGCAGCTGCTGCCTTGTAGTTAGTTATTATCAAATGCTAAAGGGAGACAACCTTGGAAAAAAATTTCCCTCCCTCCAGGTTGGGGGTTCATGCAATGGGCCAACTCCCTATGCATTGGAAAAAAATACAGTGTTAAAAGACCCAAGATGATACAGCCGGATGTATCAAATGGTAAACGTATAAAGCTATTGAAACTATGAAAATTGTAACATGGAACATTAGAGGAACGAGAAATAATTACATAGTTAGAAAACAGAAAACAGGATATTGTTGTGTTATCCGAAACAAAAAATAAGCGAAACGGTATAGAAAATAAAGGATCCTATGTACACTTATACAGCGAAGTGCAAAAATATCGAGGGACAAAGCGAAGAGCGTCAATATTGATAAAGAAAATATTACAGAAACATATTACAAGTTGGAAACCTATTGATGAAAATCTGATTGAAGTAAACATAAGTTTATATGGACACAAAACTACTATAACAGGAGTCTATGCGGTAAGTGAGGATGAACCAGATCACACCAAAGAAGCATTCTTCAATAAATTAAATGACTTAGTAGAAGCGAGAGGAAATACAGGAGAAATAATAATTGCTGGAGATTTCAATAGTAGAACAGGGCGACAAGTAGGAAATAAATAATAGGACCACATGGAGAAAATATAGTAAATGATAACGGGTCAAGATTAATTAATATATGCGAACAAAATTCACTAGAAATTTTCAATGGTTTCTATCCACATACAGAAATTCGTAAATATACATGACACCAGCAAACACTCCAATTAAAATCAATAATTGATTACATAATTCGGCTCAAAATAGTTTTACAAACTCAAGACGTCCGAGCATACAGAAGAGTAATACAGAGTGACTATCATCTGGTTAACTGTAAAACTGTTTCCATATGTAGATATAAAAAGTAAAAAAGAAATTGTTAGTTTTAAATTTGTACCACACCTTTCCTACCATTGTTCAAAGCATGCGTCCTGACAAGTGCCAGAGAAAGTGCCTGAGAAAAGAAAGTGGAAGAGCGGATTTCAAACCTGTAGCCACTTAGTTGTTGTATCAATTTTAGCCTCCTGTGATCCTGATGGATGTCGTCCTTTGTCAGCTTCCTAAGAAGCATGTGATCGCTCTTCATTATCATAACCACCACTCAATGGTCGATAAAAGTCTTGCAAGTTGAAATCGCTGACGATTTTATGTTCTTACCAGGTCGTTATAAGATAAGCACTTAAGGTGTCTAACTACTGACCTGTGAGCGTTACAGCACTTTTCAATCGCTTAGTTTATGACAGATGGATGAGTAAAACGCACACTGAAAGAAACGTCGTCAAACGATGCGTGGTCAGATCATTAAAAAAGTTCGTGAGCAATTAGTTTCCACTAAAAGTTTAAAGGCCTGTCTCGGTGGTCTCGGGGTAGCATTGTTGCACTTCAACTTCAAGGTGACGGTTTTTTTTCTTGTAATGTTATTTCATTCTTATTTCCGTGAAGGTGTGAGCAGACCGACAGCAATACATCGCCATTCTTCAGAGGTAGGTTTCTGTAACATTTTCGTATGTCGGGAGAATTCAATAAAATTTACGGTACGTACTTTCAAAATGAATGAAATGAACGATACTGAAGATTTTAAGTAAATACTGCTCTTTAAATACATTATGGTAGTTTAATGGAAATCACTATAAATACAGGGTTCTATGAATGTAATACACTGTAGCGCCAAAGAAGCTGATACAGGCATGCATATTCAAATACAGAGATATGTACACGGGCAGAATACGGCGCTGCGTTAGGCAATGTCTACATAAGACAGCAAGTGTCTGCCGCAGTTGTTAGATCGGTTACTGCTACTACAATGGCAGCTTATCAAGACTTAAGTGAGTTTGTGAGTATGAACGTGGTGTTATAGTCGGCGCACTAGCGATGGGACACAGTATCTCCGAGGTGGCGATGAAGTGGTGAGTTTCCCGTACGACCATTTCACAAGTATACCGCGAATACCAGGAATCCTATAAGACATCAAATCTCCGACATCGCAGCGGCCGAAAAAGATTCTGCAAGAACGGGACCAACGACGACTGAAGAGAATTGTTCAACGTGACAGAAGTCCAACCCTTCCGCAGATTGCTGCAGATTTCAGTGCTGGGCCATCAACAAGTGTCAGCGTGCGAACCACTCAACAAAACATAATCCATATGGGCTTTCGGAGCTGAAGGACCACTCGTGCACCCTAGATGATCGCACGACACAAAGCTTCACGCCTCACCTGTGCCCCGTCAACACTGGCATTGGACTGTTGACGACTGGAAACATGGTGCCTCGTTGGACGAGTCTCGTTTCAAATTGTATTGAGCGGATGGACGTGAACGGGTATGGAGACAACCTCATGTATCCATGGACCGTGCATATCAGCAGGGGACTGTTCAATGTTCAAGCTGGTGGAGGCTCTGTAATGGTGTGGGGCTTGTGCGGTTGGAGTGATATGGGACTCCTGATACGTCTAGATACGACTCTGACAGGTAACACGTACATAAGCATCCTGTCTGATCACCTGCATCCATTCATGTCCATTGTGCATTCCGACAGATTTGGGCAATTCCAGCAGGACAATGCGACACCCCATAAGTCCAGAATAGTAACAGAGTGGCTCCAGGAACAGTCTTCTGAGTTTAAACACTTCCGGTGGCTTCCAAACTCCCCAGACATGAACGTTATTGAGCATATCTGGGATGCCTTGCAACGTGCTGTTCCAAAGACATCTCCACCCCCTTATAATCTTATGGCTTTATGAACAGCTCTACAGGATTCATGGTGTCAATTTCCTCCAGCACTAATTCAGGCATTAGTCGAGTCCATGCCACGTCGTATTGCGGCACTTCTGCGTGCTCGCGGGGGCCCTTCACGATATTAGGCAAGTGTAGCAGTTTCTTTGGCTTTTCAGTGTTGTACAAGATCTGAAGTGTACACGTATCAAATTTACTATGAAAGTAGTAGACTAGTAGACACTTATAAGACGTAAACTATCATGACGGGATTACAAATTTTCTTTCATAACACAAGTAACAAAATAAGGTGTTCCCGGATGCAAGTTGGTACAAGGGTAGTCACTGTCCTGTTGTGTTATTGCATTTTTACTACTTTGTTGAACCTTCCTTCTTCTTGATTACCTCAAAAATTCTCGTCGTCATTGATTTTCTTAGGGTTTGTATTTGTAGTGAAATTGTCACCCACTATTATCACATAGCTCTTTTCACATCAAATATTCCTGAAACTGCGTTCCACTGCAGTGAACACGCCTTGCAAGTATTGAACGAAAGTTTTCCACAGGGTGCAAATCCGGCCTAAGTGCACGCCGCTGCGAGACATCAATGTCTTTATCTTCAAACCAGTTTTTGATTCCAGCAGAACCATACATAGATGTATTATCTTGTTGAAACGGTAAGCTTTCAACCTCTAGGTTCTGTTTCTGACACCTCAGTGTACATGTTAGAGTTCATTCTAGTGTTCAGCCAAGCAATGCATGATTTACCTTTAGCGAAGAATGCTGCCCAAATCATCACACTCCCACCACTAAAATTTCTCATCATTCTTACCTGCTGTCCTGTTCTCAGATCATGCGAATAATACTGGAATCCATCCAGCCCATCTAAGTTAAACACCTTCTCATTGCTGAAGATCGCTTTATCTCATTTGAAATCAATAACACATGTATTTCAGTAAATTCCAATGTAACCTGTTCATGATTGGGTGTTAATTATCTCAAAGTAATTCCAATCGTTTCTTGAATGCAAGATGTTTGTCATGTGACAATATTTATCGTATATGTCTGGAAGTTACTGGAAACTGTAACGTAGCGGTGTGTGTGTGTGTGTGTGTGTGTGTGTGTGTGTGTGTGTGTGTGTGTGTGTGTGTGTGTGTTTGTGTGTGTATGTGTGTGTACACTTTTCCTGCCGCCTGATAGGTAAGGAATTTGGCAAACTACAACCTTTTTTTTTAATTGCTTCCAGTGTTCTTAGCACCTAAATTCTGATATTGTGTTTCTTTTGGTGCTCATTCACGTATAAAAAATTCCAGGGCACATTTCATCATGTCGGATAGGACAGCTCCCTTGTAAGTCGAGGCAAGTGAGCAGTGGATGAGGGGGATATTCTGAAAGAGTGTTTTGGAAAGAATGAGGAGTGGAGTAGATAGGTATCAAGATTGCGAACCAGTATGTTAGAAATGAAGGAAGGAAAGAGGAGAGGGAATCTTTTGTCAAATCCGGAAGGACTGGTAGTTCTCTGAGCGGATTTCATGGTCTAGTAAGGGGAGACGTTTAAAGTTCCGTTAGAAGAGGATATGGAGTATGTACAGGAATGAGGTTGAAAGGATGTGTTGATATAAGTGCAGGTGAGTACAGTGGTTAATAATTAGAGATGGAACCATAGGGTGTTTGGTGTGACGTTTGCAGGAAATGTAAGAAATTCAGTATGGAGTAGGAGAAATAAATTTCGTACAGAACCTAGTGGGGAACTGTAGGCAGATGCAGAAGGCGATACGGAGTTCATGACGTTCGAAAGTTTGGAGGGAGTGTGGCTTCTTGTCAAGCCCCTTTTTTTATTGATGTTTGATCCCCCACGCCACATATGGGCTGTCAACGGTACAATCAACCCGTTCTTCAACCGAAGGATAGGTAACATACAAAAAGACAGAAGACAATAAATTGAAATGGGAGATCTTTTCAAACGATGTTTTTAAAATTAAAACAGGAAAACTAAAAGGTAAAATTAAATAAATAAGAATACATTTAAAACACATTGTAAAAAAGGTGATCTTCAAAATGAAAAACTGCACTTTTACTAAAAACTGAAGGGCTTGCCCTGCGAAAATATGGTCTGTTGTTAAACGGGAAAAACTTTAGGTGGGCAGGAGGCTGCGGGTATAAGCATTGAGAACTGATTGATAGTATCTATGACGAAGGAATGGATGTTCGAAAGACTGGAAGGGAGTAGTAGTTTGGGACGTGGGGTGGGCCATAATACGAAGGGAGAAAAGGGATGGAGACAGACAGGGAGGGAAGGGGAAAAAGAATAGGGAAAGTTGGAGTTAGGAAGGAAAAAATGGGGAACCTTGATGAGATGGGATTATAGTTGGTAGGCTGGATGAAGGTAGGACCGGATTTCATTGTCCAGGAGAGGAGGACAGCAGAAAATTCGTTGGAAGAGGATGTGCAGAATGTGTTGGGTTAATGGACTGTGTCAGTAAAGGGGCGGCAGCGTTCTAGGAATGGTAATTAAAGGAGAGACAATAGGATTATTGAAATCGAGTTTACCGATGGTGCAAGTTGTTCGAAGGTGTTGGTTCAAATGGCTCTGAGCACTATGGGACTCAACTTCTAAGGTCATCAGTCCCCTAGAACTTATGACTACTTAAACCTAACTAACCTAAGGACATCACACACATCCATGCCCGAGGCGTCTCACAGTCGCGCTCCCACTTCCCGAGCGCGGGGTCCCACAAACCATCGTCATCATCATGTGTAAAGGCAATATCCGTAGTACCACAGGGAAGTGCAATAAGCCACTTCCCGAGCACGGGGTCCCACAAACCATCGTCATCATCATATGTAAAGGCAATATCCGGAGTACCACAGGGAAGGATTCGAACCTGCGACCGTATCGGACGCGCGGTTCCAGACTGTAGCGCCTAGAACCGCTCGGCCACCCCGGCCGGCTTCGAAGGTGTTCAGTGTTAGTGAGGAGAGGTGGAAATTTGATGAAATGGTATGAGATCTATGTGGAGGAAAGTAAACGGACGTGGAAACGAAGCGGATTGTGTGGCTTTCAAGAATTTGTAGGAACTGAGAGACATTCGGTGTAACAGATATCCATGCAACATCTTTAGGAGAGAATGCGTCGGATCGAGGATTTGCAGATGTGGAGGTTAGTGGGGGTGCGAAATCCCCTAGTTAGTAGTTTTAGTCTATTGTAGTCTTTCTGTTGGGTGGTTAGCAGGTGGGATTTTGATATTAGTTGCCAGTAGAGTGTGTGTATTGGTTAGTAGGACAGGATTGCCATAAATGGTGAAGTAGTGGAGGGGGAAGCCGTGGATGGTTCGTCCTATAATTATTGACCGGGTTTTGAAAGGGTTGACCTTGTGGAGCCACTAGCTAACCGACGATGTATCACGCTTTGTACATGTCCAGAAGTTTTAATTACGTCATTACTTACTGTATGCTCGAAAGTGACTAAAAAACGACCTGTGTATCTTATTGTTGCAATATGATAGCAATATACCTCATTAATTTAAGTATTCAGCTGGCAATGTCATTTCTATTTTTTTTTATAAAAAAGGTCGCTAAGATTAAGAAATTTGTTTCCTGATTACGTTCCGCTGTCACTTCTAACAGAAAGACAGCTGTAGCCTAAAAAGTAAACATGATTTAGCATCGATAACAGAGTTATCTCATCTTAACATTCCGTGCTATCAGGTACAAGAGGTGGACAAAAATTTGTAAACACCGAAAAGATAAAACATTACCATGCCTAATACGGTGCAGTATAACCATTGGCATTCAAAACAGATTCCGATTGTTATGCAATGGATAAATACAGATCCTGTATGATTTTCAAGGGAATCTTACACCACACTTCCTGCAAAATAGTGGCGAGTTCAGGTATCGAAGATGGAGGTGGCTAGCGTTCACGTTCCCTTCTTTCCAAAGTAGACCACAAAGGCTTAACGATATGGAAACATGGTCCCTGTGGTGACCAGGGGAGACGCGACAATTCATCCTGGTGCTCACAAAACCTGTTCTGGACGATGCGAGCTGTTTGAACAGGGGCCCTGTGTCTTTGAAAACGGCATCACCATTGAGGAACAAAAATTGTACCATGAGATGGAGCAGATCAGCCAAAATGATCACATATTCATTGGCAGTAATGCTAGCTTGGAGAGCAACCATGGGGCCCAAGGAATACCACGATATGGCTGCTCAAATCATGACTTAAAACCCGCCATGTTTCATCCGTGGGACGTAAACCCGACCAGAATTTGAAAACATTGTAAAACAAGACTCATCCGCCCAAATGACTTTGCACCATTGTCTACGTTTTGTTGCTTCAGCACCGTATTTTCCTATTATGGGCATTTCTATCACTGATGAGTGGTTTTGGGAATTCCAGTTCACCCTTCGATTCCCTGCTTATGGAGCTACCTTCGTGTCGCTTTTGTGCTGACAGGTGCCGCGAGTGCGACATCCAGTTCTGCAGTGCTTTTGCAACTGTCCTCTTCATTTTTCGTCACAATCCTCTCAAATCCTTCTGTCACGATTGCTCTATCCCACACCTTCGACCGCTTTGTGACTTGGCGGATGAATTTTTGGTATTAGACCGAGTCATTGCAACTAAAGCAACTAAACTGCCGACATTTCGACCGAATTGCAATTTAGTTGCTTCAGTGTTTTACAATGACGCAGACTAATAGTCAAAAATATTTTACTCAAATTGACACTGGCTGTGGAAGCCTACGAACTTACATTAGCGGATGACGTGTCTCCACTTTCCCTGTAGGCAGTATAAATCTTGGATACGTTGCCTCCTGAAACGCTATACACTTCGGCTAGCTTGATTACGGGAGCACCGACCATACGAGACCAACAATTCGCCCGCGTTCGATGGCTCTCAGCGTCGACATAACGCACTCGCAACTACACAAAACACTGTTCTGATCACTACAGGTGCTTGCAGTGTGTCGAGGACATCGCACAGGTGCCGTTCGTGGTCAAGTACAACAGTGCAACTTGCAGGCTATGCTAGCATCTGCATTTATGTTCAGCCATGTATTTCTCACGGTGATAGTTTTATACACCCCTTGTGTATCGACTTGGCCACTCCGTGTTGTCGAGATAACGAGGCCAGAGCATATTGACGAAGCCATTATCTGGTGGAAAATCACAGCAGGGTATTTGTCTTAAGGAGGGAGGAAAATTACACCATTTCGGTAGGAGAAATCACAGTAAGTTATCTGAAGCTGTAGGATAAACTCTAATCTGTTTTTATGATGAACGTACGGCGACAATTTGAAGTCACGATAAGATAGTTCATTGTTAAATCATCTCTCAGACGTTGCGTAACGATTAGCTCTCTGAGAGAGTGTCGGCGCAGCAGCTTTAATCATAATTACGATGACAAAGCAGTGCCAATCTCATTAAGTAAAAGATATGCATCACCGTTAATTACAAATGTGCAGTGCACTTAAAACCAACGTAATTTCTCAGACTTTCCCGGTGATTCGGTGGCATCGGACGTACTGCCGATGGTCTGCGTCTCCCCAACACAAAATTTCGAGGACGTAATTCGAAGTCTTCATCAGGTGTTTCCTGCGACTGGTCGACAGCCTGACCGTATCCCACTCACTCACTCGCTTTGACTTTAGCCGATCTCTAGATCTCATTTCTTTTAAAGTTCTGGCACTTGTAGTGTCTTGCCTATTTAACTCCTCTACTTGTTTGGGTTTTGAATTCTTCTCTTTTTGGTGTGTCTACTGAAGGTGTCATTCTTGTTTTGTTACACTATTTTTCGCACTGCGCGCTTTATTCACGCAGTAGGTCCTGCCACCTTGTGGGCCGACGCCAATATATCTGGTTCCAGATTGGGTATTATGGGTTTCCACACCGCTGCGATTCCTCATAGAATTGGAGAGCGTTCCGTTTGATGCGGTCCTTCAGCGCGGGAACGCCAGCCTGCCCGTGGAGCTCCCTAGTGGAGAAGCGTCTGGGTAGGTGCAGAGCAAGACGGAGAGCTTTGTTCTGCATTTTCTGTAGTTTTTCAGTGTGGATGTGGGCAGCATTGCCCCATACCATAGAAGCCTATTCTACAACAGGCCTAATAAGTGCCAGATATAGTGTTAATCCACACTGGGAGAATAGCATCGTTGTTGGGTTTAAGACTGAGTAAAGTGTGCGTGGGCGATCCAACGCTTTCCCTCTTACTTCGCGCACATGAGGTCCCCAGGTAATGTGCCGACCTAGGGTGACGCCACGGGATGGGGCCTCCCATGATACGAACCGGTACTAAATCTGCAGGAAGCTTCTTCCTATTAATGACCAGTGCTTGGCTTTTAGCTGTATTCATCTTGAGTCGCCATTTGATCGCCCAAGATCCAAGGTTATCGCATGCTTCTTGTAGATGATGCCTCGTTATGAGCGCGCTGTAACTGTGCGCAAATAGCACAGTGTCGTCTGCGTAAAGTGCGAGCTCGAGTCTGGGAGTTTTCGACATATCAGACTTATATAGAGTGTACAGCAGGGGACCGAGCACAGATCCCTGCGGCACTCCCGCCCGGATTCGTCTTGCTGTAGATTTGAATCCGTCCGCTCGAACTTTAAAAGTGCTGTCACCGGGTAGGATTTGAGCAGACTGGCGTTGACATCGGTGCCCCCAGTACAAGAAGCTTGTACAGAAAGCCGTTATGCCACACTCTGTCGAATGTCTTGGAAATGTCGAGAAATATCGCCCCAAGTGTCCCATATTTATGCCTGGAAGGTGTCTGCTGTTCCCTATACCGTCCGCGCCCACTGCGGCGTTTTCTGGCGGTGCTGTTAGTCTCTAGGTTACCCGTCTACCGTCCGCGCTCTTTTCCGCTGTTTTCCCCAGTGGCGACCGTGCCAGGCGTTCCGTACTAGGTCCGTGCGCTCCAGGCGCGCTCCCAGCACCAACAGCACGCCGCAGGCGTTTATTACGCTGTTGGCGACCGCTCCGGCTTTTGTCGTGACCTTGTCATTCTCCTGGTCTTGTGAGTTAGGCTGCCATGGGAATCAGTCTGCCGTGGGAATTGCATACCCTGTCCGCGCACGCCGCAGCAGTCTCTCGTGGCGGTGGGCGCCGTCTGGAGTTCTGTACTGTGTCTGCTCCCAGGTTGTGTGGTGCCTGAGGTTTCGGGTGGTTGATGTTGTTTCCTCTCTTGTCTGTCAGCACTACAGTTGCCGCCTGGTGCTCCATAATTCGATACAGTTAATAACGCCCATTTTTTGTCTGAGGTTCGTTACTGGAGAACGGAACTTTTTTCCTTTGTTTCTTCAGTAATTCTAAAGCTGGATTCCACTCTGTACAGAGCTGACATCCTGCTTCCTGATTGATCAGGTACTCTGTCCTTTCGATTTCGATAAATTCATTAATTACACTATCTCAAAATCTGACGCTAACGCCTTGGCCCGAGTCATAGGAGTTTAAACTACTGGAAGCTGTTCCTCCTCTCTTCCTGACTGGTCGAATTGTTGGAACCTCTGGGCCTGGATGGGCCTCTGGGTTATCTGGACGAAAAGAAACTATCTGCAGGTGTCTCTGGGGGCTCTTATTATTCTTGTTCTTCTTGTTTCCTGGCTGTCCGAACTCCATTTTGGTCAGACGGGAGTGGTCCACTGGCGGAGAGTACTGTTGGATGTACAGGAGGGCTTCCTCCGTCATGTACCTCCAGCCCGCGTCGGTGAAGATCGGATAGCGCTTGATTAGTTCCAGATCCGTACGCCGGGCAGTTTCCCTCCCTTTAATATTCTGCTTTAGGGGTTCACATCCCCCAGTGGAATGTATAGGGTTTGTGTGGGAGAGGAGGGATATCGGTTACTGTGAAAGGATATGGTTTTCCACGGTGGAGATAGCTGCCAGCCGGCCGCTGTGGACGATCGGTTCTAGGCGCTTCAGTCCGGAACCGCGCGACCGCTACGGTCGCAGGTTCGAATCCTGCCTCGGACATGGATGTGTGTGATGTCCTTAGGTTAGTTAGGTTTAAGTAGTTCTAAGTCTAGGGGACTGATGACCTCAGATGTTAAGTACCATAGTGCTTAGAGCCATTTGAACCATTTGATAGCTGCCATCTCGTAGGGAGTCTGCGTTCTTGGTGAGTACCTCCCACATGCATTTCTTGTTAGGGATGGACAGGCACTCAAAAGACTGCTCGTCTTCTTCTCACTCGGTCTCCATGGGTGTCTCTTCCGCGGTCTGCGTGTGTGCAGAGGCTGATGGGGCGACCGTTTCCAATGGGGCCGTCTTCTTGCAGTCGGCGGGTGTCCCCGACTCCATGACCACCTCCACAGGACCATGCGTTGCAGTATCTGCCAGGGAGAGAAGACCGTCGTTTGCGTTTCCGCGACTACCCCCGGACGGGAGGGGGGAGGGGGCGTTGGCACTTCTTCAGATGTCATGCGAGAAGCGAGGGCCAGGGCTACCCTCATTTTTGTCACCTCGCAGCGCATCTCGTCCATTTCCGCGCTCAGGACTGCCATCTCCTCCGCCATGGCGGACTTGAGCGCGGCAACGGCATCGTTGGTGGCTTTCCGCAAAGTTTCGCGGAATCCACCGTCGTCGTCTTCGCGGTGGGGCGGCCCGCTTCCGCTGCTCGAATAGGGGGGCGTGGCGTCCGCCTTGTCTTCTTGTGCCACCTCTTCGTGTGTGGTGACCCCTTTATGCCGCTTCCATGACTTCAGGTAGTTGCAGCTGCGCGAATTTGTGGCGTGCGCGCCGCCACAATTCACGCTCGCGGCCGCGGTGCCCCTTGGTTTGTCGCAGTTGCGTGTATCATGCGGTTTCCAGCACTTCACACACGCAACCGCGCTCTCACAGGTCCTGGCTATGTGTCCCATCTTCTGACACATATAGAACTGTAATTGTGCCACGGTCTTCCGCTTCTGCTTCTTCTTCTTCTTCTTCTTGCCGCGACCGTCGCTCCAGACTGCCTTCAGCAGGAGCTCGACAACGGCAGCAATCTGGCCTATCCCTCCCTTTCCGCGTCAGGACATGATAGCGTGCACGCGAAGCAAGCGACGAAGTGAGCCGCAGCGAGTCGAGCAGCGGAGTGCGTGACCTGGGAGTCTGAGCTAGGAACCGTAGCGGGCGCGTACGGCGCAGGGAGCACCAGACACCTCCCAGGTGCAAATATGGGACACTGTCAGCTTGTCATCCAGTCACAGGAAACACGTGATGAAGACGCCGAAGTACGACCTCGAAATATTGTGTTGGGAAGATGCATACTACCGGCAGTATACCCAATTCCACAAGATGACACTTAAAACCAGTTTGTCTCTCAAGCGTTGCCGTGGCATTGTAGTAGTAGTAGTAGTAGTTGTTGTTGTTGTTGTTGTTGTAGAAACAGTGGCAGTTGCAGTTTTATTTTTACGCGGGCCACTTTTACAAGGATACTTTACATTTCATGGTGTTACGGTTTAAGAACACAAAAGCATATTTACATACTTACAGGTTTATTTTCACAAGGAAAGTACAGGTAGTCGGACAGGGTCTTATTATAGGAACCATACTGAGGTTTGTCTGCAGTAATTCATGGAAACCACGGAAAATTTAAATCAGGATTATCAGACTTAACCTGAAGCGACCGTCTTCCAGAAAACAAGGCTACTCAGTTTGAAACAACGCGTCCTCATTTGATTTATCCATAGTGTACAGTACTGCGTTGCTTATACCCTTACATTCTTGCAAAGACGCTATTTAATACCATAAAGAGCTAAAGTTAAACTTTTCATTCATTTCTCCACACCGATCTTCGCCCACACTACCACAAGCTATCCACATTTTAGTTCATATTGTAGAATGACATAGGTGTTTCATTATTATCATTTATATGCATTTCTTTTTCTCTAAACGCTGTGTTAGCTAATTAATCTTTCAGTATATTTGTAACGCGCAGGCAAGATCATCCTCCATGTTTGTGCAGTAGTAAACGAGAGTATTTTTTATGTGCATAACTGACTGGTAAATGTATTCATATGGTTATCATTGAAATTCCAAATATTTTGAACGGATTTTTACAATGAGCTCGAATACTGTTTTTAGTTCTTAGTCCTATAGCACTCTTCTGTAGTTTGTAAGTTGTGTTTATATTCTGCATATTTATTTCCAATAAGGAATCCCATAACTAAAAACTGGTACAATTAGAGTATAACTAAAAGTCATTGGTTATTAGACGCTGATGACACGAGTCTAATACCCACATCAAAAAATGTTTTGCATCACCTCGGTTCCGAGAGTTACGAAACCTGTACAGAAAATTGGAATAGAGATCAACTTAAACATCTTTTCCGCAATTTTTATTGCTCCTGAAAACCACACATTGCATATTGTACCACCATACAGCGAGACCTTTAGAGGTGGTGGTCCTCATTTCTGTACACACCGGTACCTCTAATACTCAGTAGCACGTCCTCTTGCATTGATGCATGCCTGTATTCGTCGTGGCTTACTATCCACAAGTTCATCAAGGCACTGATGATCCAGATTGTTCCACTCCTCAACGGCGATTAGGCGTAGATCCCTCAGAATGGTTGGTGGGCGACGTCGCCCATAAACAAACCTTTTCTATCTGTTCAAAAAATGTTCAAATGTGTGTGAAGTCTTATGCGATTTAACTGCTATGATCATCAGTCCCTAAGCTTACACACTACTTAACCTAAATTATCCTAAGGACACACACACACACACACACACCCATGCCCGAGGGAGGATTCGAACCTCCGCCGGGACCTTTCTATCTGTCCCAGGCATGTTCGATAGGGTTCATGTCTGGAGAACATTCTGGCCACTCTAGTAGAGCGATGTCTTTATCCTGAAGGAAGTCATTCACAAGATGTGCACGATGGGGGCGCAAATTGTCGTCCATGAAGAAGAATGCCTCGTCAATATGCTGCCGATATGGTTGTACTATCGGTCAGAGGATGGCATTCACGTATCGTACAGTCGTTACGGCGACTTCCATAACCACCAGCGGCGTACGTCGGCCCCACATGATGCGCAACTTCACTCCCGATGTCAATGGCGAGTCCATAGTCACAGTCTATCTACAGGAGTTCTGGGAACTGGGATGATGCAAAACGTTTTTTGGTGTGTGTATAAAGTAACGTTAGGTCTCTTCTTTACTCTTTCAGTTTGTTGCATTACTGTTCATTTATTTATTTACTTACTTAACGGTAGATCCTAGTGTCGAAAATAAAGTCATGACAATAAGTGTGAAGAGAGAGGCTAAAAGATTATTTGAGGCAAGTGTACTGTATTATGTGTTCACATTTACAAAGACAGTGGCTTTACAAAGTATTATTGTAACTGCTAAATGCTTGTAGTGAAGCCTTCTTTCATAAGTGTCGGTCTTGTTCACATGTTATTATAATGTGCGATCATTACGGACATACATGAATAAAGCGCCAAATATGATTCTTTTCCCTATTCATCTGCATTAATTTACATTTATCTATATTTAGAGTTAGCTGCCACTCTTTACACCAATCACAAATCCTGTCCAAGTCAACTTGTATCCTCCTACTGTCACTCAACGAGGACACCTTCCCGTACACCACAGCATCATCAGCAAACAGCCGCACATTGCTACCCACCCTATCCAAAAGATCATTTATGTAGATAGAAAACAACAGCGGACCTACCACACTTCCCTGGGGCACTCCAGATGATACCCTCACCTCCGATGAACACTCACCATCGAGGACAACGTACTGGTTCTATTACTTAAGAAGTCTTCGAGCTACTCACATATTCGGGAACCAGTCCCATATGCTCGTACCTTAGTTAGGAGTCTGCAGTAGGGCACCGAGTCAAACGCTTTCCAGAAGTCAAGGAATATGACATGTGTCTGATAGCCTTCACCCATGGTTCGCAAGATATCATGTGAAAAAAGGGCGAGCTGCGTTTCGCAGGAGCGATACTTCCTAAAGCCGTGCTGATGCATGGACAGCAACTTCTCTGTCCCAAGGAAATTCATTATATTCGAACTGAGGATATGATCGATAATCCTGCAACAACCCCATGTTAAAGATATTGGTCTGTAATTTTGAGGATCCGTCCTCCTGCCCTTCTTATATACAGGCGTCACCTGTCATCTGTCACTCAAGTCACATCCAATGTCTAGCCCAAATTCTACCGTGCAAGGTGGCGCAGTGCTTAGCACACTGGACTCGCATTCGAGAGGACGACGGTTCAAACCCGCGTCCGGCCATCCAGATTTAGGTTTCCCGTGATTTCCCTAAATCGCTCCAAGCAAATGCCGGAATGTTTCCTTTGTAAGGGCGCGGCCGATTTCCTTCCCCTTCCGTGACACTTCCGAGCTTGTGCTCCGTATCTAACGACCTCGATGTCGACGGCACATTAAACCCAAAATTCCTTATTTCATTCCTTAGTCCAAGTTCGAAGTCACTGAGCTCATCTGATCGATCCATTCTGCTGTTGCTGCTTCTCTGCTGATGACACAGTACTCCCCGCCCACTTTCATACTGGCGGCTCTGTCTCTCTTGACGTCTGGGGTTCAATTCCGCATAACATAGGGGTGTCTGGATACTTTTGGTCAGGTAGGGTACAGTGCTCGACTATTGTTTGTTAACGGCTTTCTGTTTTTCTGTGTTCATTCTGGACTAACGTGAGCTTACAACTGCCTTACGGTACTTTGGACTCTTTTCCTAGCGAACTGTCAACTACGTGAACTTACTCGTCACAAAACACTCGGATCTGAGATTAGTTCCAGCGATCACCGCATCACTATATGCCTACCAACACTGAAGGTTTGCGAGCTAAACACAGTAAGGTAGTAAAACCTAGACCTTCAGGAGCCCAATATATCACGCCAATCTCTCCCAAAATATTCCAGCATTGTTTGAGGAACACTCAATGGACATGAATCTGCCTGTGTGGCCGCCACACATTTTTATCTCGCTCCCCGTTGTGTGCATCTGGAACGCTATCAAGTCACAATTGATTACAGTGGCGCCAGGACAACCTGCCTTCGTGAGCTGTTGTCAGCAGTTGATCGCTCATGTGCGAGGGACGTTCAATAAGTAATGCAACACATTTTTTTCTGAAAGCAGGTTGTTTTTATTCAAGATTCTAATACACCACATTATTCCCCACTCTTTGCGCTACAGAACCTTATTTTTCAACGTAATCTCCGTTGAATGCCACGACTTTAAACCACCTTACTGGGACGGCCTGTATGCCCACATTGTACTACTCTACAGGGTGACGTCGGAGCCAACGTCTTGCTGCATCAATAACCTCCCCATTATCCACGTAATGCTTTCTGCGGACTGCATTGGGCCAAACGGAAGTCGAAAGGTGCGAGATCAGGGCTGTAGCGTGGATGGAGAAGAACAATTCAGTGAAGTTTTGTGAGCTCCTCCCGGATGCGCAGACTTGTGTGACGTCGTGGAGAAGGAGAAATTCGTTTGCACTTTTGTGGCGACGGAGACTCTGAAGTTCAACAGTGCAGGAGTCACCGCTGTGCGCGGCAGGCCGGCAAGCGGGAGATCGGATTGGTTTGCGCGACCTCATTGCGATGGCGACAGATGCCTCGCCCACCGACTCACCGTGCTTTTATTCACTGCCAGGTCTCCGAATACATTCTGCAAGCACCTATGAATATCTGCGATGCTATGGTTTTCCGCGGAAAGAAACCTAATGATAGCTATCTGCTTAGAACCATCTCTGTTACATACGCCGTTTTGAAGGTTACCTATAGCGCCAGCAGCTATCGGAAATACACTACTGGCCATTAAAATTGCTACACCACTAAGATGACGTGCTACACACGCGAAATTTAACTGACAGGAAGAAGATGCTGTGATATGCAAATGATTAGCTTTTCAGAGCATTCACACAAGGTTGGCGACACCTACAACGTGCTGACATGAGGCAAGTTTCCAACCGATTTCTCATACACAAACAGCAGTTGACCGGCGTTTCCTGGTGAAAGGATATTGTGATGCCTCTTGTAAGGAGAATAAATGCGTAACATCACGTTTCCGACTTTGATAAAGGTCGGATTGTAGCCTATCGCGATTGTGGTTTATCGTATCGCGACATTGCTGCTCGCGTTGTTCAACATCCAATGACTGTTAGCAGAATATGGAATTGGTGGGTTCAGGAGGGTAATACGGAACGCCGTGCTGGGTCACAACGGCCTCGTACCACTAGCAGTCGAGATGACAGGCATCTTATCCGCATGGCTGTAACGGATCGTGCAGCCACGTCTCGATCCCTGAGTCAACAGATGGGGACGTTTGCAAGACAACAACCATCTGCACGAACAGTTCGACGACGTTTACAGCAGCATGGACTATCAGCTCGGAGACCATGGCTGCGGTTACCCTCGACGCTGCATCACAGAGAGGACCGCCTGCGATGGTGTACTCAACGACGAACCGGGGTGCACGAATGGCAAAACCTCATTTTTTCGGATAAATCCGGCTTTTGTTTACAGCATCATGATGGTCGCATCCGTGTTTGGCGACATCGCGGTGAACGCACATTAGAAGCGTGTATACGTCATCGCTATACTGGCGTATCACCCGGAGAGATGGTATGGGGTGCCACTGGTTACACGTCTCGGTCACCTCTTGTTCGCATTGACGGCACTTTGAACGGTGGACGTTACATTTCAGATGTGTTACGACCCGTGACTCTACCCTTCATTCGATCCCTGCGAAACCCTACATTTCAGCAGGATAATGCACGACCGCATGTTGCAGGTCCCGTGCGGGCCTTTCTGGATACAGACAATGTTCAACTGCTGCCCTGGCCAGCACATTCTCCAGATCTCTCACCGATTGAAAACGTCTGGCCAATGGTGGCCGAGCAACTGGCTCGTCACAATACGCCAGTCACTACTCTTGATGAACTGTGGTATCGTGTTGAAGCAGCATGGGCAGCTGTATACACGCCATCCAAGCTCTGTTTGAATCAATGCCCAGGCGTACAAGGCCGTTATGACTGCCAGAGGTGGTTATTCTTGGTACTGCTTTCTCAGGATATATACACCCAAATTGCGTGAAAATGTAATCACATGTCAGTTCTAGTATAATATATTTGTCCAATGAATTCCCGTTTATCATCTGCATTTCTTCTTCGTGTAGCAATTTTAATGGCCAGTAGTGTACATTGCATTATAGGGACTGAAGTAGGAATATTCCAGTATGTCCCACAACAGATACCGCGTTCTTTTTCAACCGAAACTTATTGATCGCCCTTCTATAAGCTGCTCATCCCTTTCGTTTATTATTTACTTAGGCCATTCCATGATATGCAGTATAGTACGCTAGATGATACTGAACTCACACAAATCTTATTTTTACAGATAAAAGTAATCATATGTACATACGTTGAAGTTCATGTATTCACTAACTGATATTCTCTCTAACAGCTCTTTCAAATGCGTTTATATTTAACACACACTTTAACTCACATGGCAACTTGATAAGTTTTATTCCCATATAGGATGCGTAAGAAGCAGTCAAATGAAATCGAGACTCATGGAAAGAAAGTAAGTATCCTGATTATTATTTCAAAAGCAATCGCCATAACTGTTAATACATTTATCCCAATGCGAGACAACATGGTCAGTTCCTTCTTGGAAAATTGTTGTGTCGAAACAATCTTGGCAGTATGTGCTTCACACACACGTTTCCAAGGTTGTTTATAGTACGTGGATAAAGTTCCGCTGAGAAGCCCTTACACAACATCCATACAGCACCGATCTCTCCCCAAGCCATAACCATATTTCTGGAGCCCTGAAGAAAGACATTCGTGGCCGTCGATTTGCTTCGGACGAAGAGGTGCACACCTGGATACAATCGTGGTTCCGTAGGCAACCGCAAACATTCTTCCATGAAGGCACTGACCATCTTGTCTCACAGTGGTATACTTACATTGTAAGTAGCCTGTTTGTATGTTGGCAGCGCTGTGGACTGTTTAAATATCGCTGACAGCGCTCTGCGCCCTCGGCAAGAGATATGTAGTTGGACGGACTAGCAGTTAGCAGTCAGAGAGGGGACGGCTTTGGCATGTGTCCTTCGTGGAGACTCTGTGTTGGTACGACACGCATTGTAAAATGATGACGTATGTTTGATAGTTAATGTCTGGGCAGTGGAATTATTGCTAACTGCATAATTTTTGGAACTGGATGTCACATCAATAAAGTAATATTTTCTAAACAATTTGTCTACTCTTCAACAAAATCTTTCTTTTGCTAACCGTATGCCTCCTAATAGTTAAGAGTCTATAGTAGTTATAATATTTTAGTTCAGCTGGCTGTAGTTGCTCTTTTCAGTAATTGTTGTATTTCGTGTTATGAAGATTTTCTGTGAGGTAAGTGACTTGTAAAAAAATGAGATTCGTGATTGAAATGAGTTTAGGCAGTTAACAGAGTTGGAAGTTGTTTCATATTTCTTCATTTTCATATTTTTTAGAGTTTTATTATTGTTAGGATTTCTTGGAATTCAGGGCCATTCTTTTGTGTTAATTATTGGAAGTCATGTTGTCACTATATAGCAGTCAGATTGCCTTGGGCTTATATATTGTGGGTAATAAACGAATAGGTTGAGTTTTCTTTGTCAGGGGAAAATTCTGTAGGTCAGTGTTTAAATGATAAAAGTAATTGAACACCTAGTTTCAGTAATAACGGTTATGGCGATTACTTTTGAACTAGTGAAAAGTTTACTTATTTGTTTCCATCGTTCTCACTTTCATTTGACTGCCCCTCATTATCTTGTGAGCATAGTTTCAACCTTGTACCGTGACTGATTCTGTCACTTTTTCTATCTCAATACTGTCATTGCCTATAACATTTTTAATATTCAGGGTGTTTGTTTTAACTTGTGACAGCTAAATATCTCGAAAAAGACGCACCGTACGAAAAAATGTAAATGTAAAGATACGTGTTCTAACAGTTGACATTTATGTTCGAAATTTACTTTAATGCTGTATACTTGATTGTGTAGTACAGTATGGTTTGCCGTTTCAATGTACGGTGAGAAATTACGCTTACTGTGATCCAGGAACAACGATGTGGATGCCGTAGTTTTCTGTTCCCATGGGTATGCTTAATATCGACGAGTCTCCTTGCCTTTCCCCATTAGTGTGTTTCATTTCTGAGTGTCCTCCTGCCTCTCGCAATAATTTTAATTCACAATAAATGCTCAAACTCACGACCTACCATTTCGATACATTTATTAATTAGAGCGTGGAATGCATGTACAGAACTTAAAGGCAGTGTGAATTACAGTTACGTTGAGAGGCAAGAGGACGTCGTCGTTCTTGGAACACGTATTTTCTAACCAGACACTGAAATGGTTAACTATACGGTACTGTACGATCAAATTTGCAATATTAAATAAGTTTCGAAGATAAATGTCCGTTACACAAAAAGGATTACATTTACGTCGTAAATAAACTGTAGAATCAAATGCGTCGGTTCTTAATTGCAAGAACAGTCACACTTGATATTTACCGATTTCAGCCCCATCTACCACGAATGGAAAAAAATGGTTTGTGTAAACAGTACGTATTTTTTTGCGTAAGAATCCGAATATGCAATAAAAATGAGAGGTTCCCATTCGAAAACTCGAAACTGACCCCATAGGAAGGGTAGTTAGGAGGTGCCATTTGTAGCACATATAGACGTCCCCCTTACTAATATTAACTTTTTCACTTTGAATATTTCTTTCTGTACGATGAATCGTTTTCGAGATATTTAGTTGTCTCAACCAAAACAAACGCACTGTACATTAGTGTGCCATAATATAGAATCATGGTAATGGTGGCACTTGCACTGCTTTACACGACCATCTAGCTCTGCTCACTGTAATAACTCTTTAGGATTCTGAAGTTCTCCTGAACTGCTGTGGAATTCCCGCCGAATATGGTGCCGTATTACAAATGCGCATTAAAATATATATAGTATGAACTCATTATTGAATGCTCGTTTATGCATACTTTTAGAACCATAAAAAATAACAAGTGTACACAAGTTGGCATTGATGTATTCAATATATTTGTCCTTATTTAGGACGCTTTATATCCAAATACCAAGAAACTTTGTTGCCTCCTTATTTACAATGGACTGGCTGTTGATGGTGACACCTGAAAAATACAGGATGTTACTTTGACAGATATGGAAATTTATTGCTGACATTGTTGTTTATTACGATCCGATTTAGTATTGATCATTTACTGGTGTCGCATGAACTCCATGCCACGGTGCATCACAGCTGTTATTATAGCGAAACGGTATGCTACCCACTGCTTGTTCGGCGTCTCCATTTCAGTTTCTCATTAGCGTATAATTCCTGCGTAGGCGAGCCTCTTACGCCTATTTATTTTATGATGACATTATCCATCCGAGGCACCAACACTTCCTAAAGTAGGGGTATACTGCTGTTCCAATCTGACTGTAATGTAAAATCTTATCAAGAGAATTAAGTCGAAAAGGAGATGTTGGTAACGTACAACGCCTACCCTTGTACGTGTACCATTGTCCTGCATTTTCCCATTGTATCCAATGACGACTGAAGAGTATAGGACTGATTTTGGCAGAGACATTTTTCATAAACAAAAACAGTCACACCTGTCACACAGATATTATCCACATAGAATTCACTTCATTACTTTCTGTCGGTTTACACAATGATATCAGTTCGAATGAGCGATAAGTTAATGCATGTTAATCTTCCCTAATGACTTATCCAAAACTTTATTTTATCTTTGCCTCAATTCTCATTTGTCACATCTCGTAATTGCTTTATGAGGATTTTATCGCTGACATATCGCACCAAATAACATTATCACCCATGAATCATTTCTACGTTCTGCTGCAGGAATTTTTGTTTTTACGCATAACACATCCCAATTGAACATATTTTCTACCACTTTAAGTGTGTTATATTGTGAAATTTTTATTTTAATCACGTGAATGCTACAATTTGCAGCAGCTAACCAGAAAAAGTTGAAGTAAATTAAATGTCAGGTAACTTTGCAGCTCCTTTAATAAATCGTAGAGCAGTGACTTCGTAAAGCAGTAGGAGCTGCAAGTATAAGTTCAACCAGTGTGTAAAGATAAGTTAAAAAGTTTGTTTGGAGCATAAGGTAGCAGCTGTACAATACGTTTTTATCAATAATGATAAAAAAACCTCGCTACTTATATTTCATATATTTTATTAATATATGACAGTGGTGAATGGCCTGAGGACTTTCTGACAACAGTAATGATCCCATTACCGAAAAAACAAGGAACCAAGAAATGCAGCGAGCACAGGACAATCAGCCTCATTTCACATGCAGCCAAAGTGATGTTAAGAATAATTAATAAAAGACTTGAAAAAGTAATGGAGGAGAATCTTGGCGAGGAGCAGTTTGGCTTTAGGGGGAATACGGGCACCAGAGATGCAATAGGGCTCCTACGAATCTTGGGAGAAAAGGCATTTGACAGTGTGGTTTGGGACAAGCTGGCGACTATAATGAGGGAAAAGAGAGTGGACTGGTAAAACCAGAAGACTTATAAACTCATTATATCTTAATCAAAAAGTTTCATTTAAAGTGAGAGGAGAAAGTACAGACTGGATCAGACTAGGAAAAGGAGTAAGACAAGGATGCTGTTTATCAACTACTCTTTTCAACCTCTACTTGGAAAATATGATTGACCAATGCCCATTAGATGACAACGGAGTAGAAATTGGAGGAAAAAGAGTAGGGTGTTTGAGATTTGCTGATGACATGGTCCTTCTAGCCACAGGGGAAAAAGAATTACAAAATTTTGTGGACACCATTGCAACTAACGGTGAAAAATATGGAATGAAAAGTAACACAAATAAAAGTAATGGCACTAGGAGGAAATAAGGAAATAAAAATTATGCTAAATGGAGAAATACTAGAACAGGTGCAAAATTTTAAGTATCTTGGAAGCAGGATAGACACCGACTGGAAGTGAACCACAGAAATTTAAACAAGGATAGCAATGGCGAAAGAGGCGTTTTATAAGAAAAGGAGAATCTTCTGCAGCGATCAGGACAGAGAACTCAGAAAGAGACTCATTTTATGAGTCTCTTCTTGTATGGAGTGTTCTTCTATATGGCGCTGAAACGTGGACTATGAGGAAAAAAGACAGAGAAAGGCTGGAGGCTTTTGAGATCTGGACATGGCGGAAGATGGAAAGAATAAGTTGGATGGACAGAGTAAAAAATGATGAGGTACTGTGAAGAGTGGGAGAGAAAAGACAGTTACTAGATGTAATAAAGAGAAGAAAACGAAATTGGATTGGGCATATATTAAGAAAGAATGACGGACTGATAAAAACAGTTTTAGAAGGTTATGTAGAAGGGAAAAGGAAGCGAGGAAGGAAGAGATTCCAGATACTGGATGACATGATGGACGGTACAACATACAGCAGCCTTAAGAAGGAAGCAATGGATCGCAGAAAATGGAGAGGCAAAAGACCTGCTAATATAGCAGATCACTGATGATGATGACTTATATTTCTAGGTGCATCATTTTAAAATGTGCCAGCTTTGACGTGCCGACTTGTTTTGTAACTCAATCTAGTTTCAGCTCCAAAGTACGATAAAAAAATAGACGAATTTATTCGGAGAAATAAATAGTATGTTGAGGATTTGAATATCATTCTTCTTCCTGTATCAACATAGTAATCGTGGATGGGATCCTTCTTACCTGTCTTTAACAATCTCGCCAGTAGATTCAAAGTAACTCGTGGTGTGTCTCTGGTTCCGTTTTCCTCACGCAATCGCTGGGCAGAGAAATTGCAAGGGATCATTCAGCTACATTCAGCTATTGTTGGCAGTAATTACTTTTAACTGTGACACCTCTTTAGCACTAACTGTACAGTCTATAGCTATCCTGGGTACATGAAGAGCAAGGGCTTGCGTGAGGTCGACGTTGTCTATCGATTACGGATGGGCAGTTATGAGTAAGAGTCGATTAATTGGCCTTTCTGTTATTTAAGTAAGTCGATTAAACACATCGATGAAATTTAGTCTAATAATTGATAAATCCAATAATTAAAACATTTCCCTAAAATTATTTTTATGACAAAAAGGCTTGTTCTATAAAAAATGAAACTATGCTTTCACACTTATATTTCTCTTTTTGTATCTGTTGCTGTCATGCCTGCGTTAGCAAACTATCTTCCAGAAATAAGATAGGAAGTCACTGTTCCCAAACATTTACGAGCCGTCATAGGCACAATAGGATATACTGCCTCATTGTGTTTCCAGAGTAGCAGGTTAGATGATTTTCAGTTGATAACTGTTAGTGTAAATAGAGCACAACTTTAAGAGACTAAATCCTGGCTATTTGATGTTACTGTAATAGAGAACTGGTCCTGCTGTATTGCAGTTAAAGTCTCTTAAATGCCTGAAAAAACATCTTCTGTAGCAGCCGGCAACTGTACTTGTGACTCTTAGACTTCTTCTACTTTCTGTGTGTGCTTCTTCTAAATGACAAAACATGCTAATGGCAATAGTTACTGCCAAGGGATCTTGAAAATGGAGCGTCTTGTAGCGAGGATAATCGCGCACAGTGCCAACAGTTTGATCTTTTCAACATACTAAAAGCATCTTTGGTCTTGCTCTTGCAGATTCTTCTCGAGATATTTACAATTTAGAGTCGAAATACTTGCGTCCATTAACTTCTTCACGATTTTTTATCGTATGGTTTTACAGGTACACAAAAGTATATACAAACAAATGGAAATGTTCAAATGTGGCATCCAGTCCAGAGCTCTCGGAGGCGGTGCACAGTTCTCACATCATCGCCAAATGCTCGCAGTGGGCACTCCTTAGCAATGTGATCCATTGTATGCTCCTCCACTCCGCAGTCGCAGCCATCAGAGGAATGGAAATCTCCACTTCTTCAACGTGTAATCACAGCGTCTCTCATCCGTCTTAAAGTGGTTCAGCCTCGACGATTACGATCAATTAATTGCTACTAATCACCCATCCCTATTGTCGATAGCCGAATGTCACGTGCAGCGTACGTACTTGAGCACATCATACACATGCAAATATAAAGAAGCAGACAAATGAAAATGATACAGAGGGAAAAAATAAGTAAACTGTTCATCATTTCAAAAGTAATGGCCATAACTGTTAAAAAAAACTATCCAACTGTGAGCCTAGACGCTCAATACCATCATGGAAAAATGTCTGCTGTTGCTTAAGGAACCGTGATTATGCCCAGCCCAGCACCTCTTCGTCCGAAGCAAATCGACGGCCACGAAAGTCTTTCTTTAGAGCTTCACGAATATGGAAAACACATGGGGAAATATCGGAGATGTGTGAAGGATGTGTAAGTGCTTCCCAGCGAAACTTCTGCAGCGTAGTCGTCCGAGCCTTGGCAACATATAGGGCCATATTTTTTAACCGGTGAAAAAATACATTCGTGGCCGTTGATTTGCTTCGGAGATAAATATGCACGCCTGGATGCAGTCAAGTTCCGTAGGCCACCGTAAACTTTTTTCCATAAAGGCGTTGACGTCTCGCAGTGGGATAAATGTATTAACAGTTTTGGCAATTGCTTTCAAAATAATAAACAGTTTACTTGCTATTTCCATCCGTCTCGTTTTCATTTGACTGCCCCTTATACATTCAGTGTCCCCTGTTAATCCTATCGGATATACTTCAGACAGTTTCCTCTTCTCTCTAGTCTCGTAGTTATCGAACTTTCTCTTTCCGTCATTTCTGCTCTCTCCCTCTGAGGCCACCTCCTCGATTCTGGCTCCACTTCACTGACAAAAACACTCGTAGACTCTTAGCATAAGTCTACACCGGCAACCCGCCACGCCAAACGGTCCTAGCACCTGGTAGAGCTGGTGCGCGAACCGAAAATTGTGGGGCTGTATGTCATACAACGATTCGTAACACAGGGTGTAAAGCAGGAGCTCTCATGACTGTTCCACTAACGAATAAATGCTTCTGGTACAGATTCAGCAAGCATACCGCTGCAGCACGTTAACCGACTCTTTTGTGACAAGTGTTCTCCAGAGGATGGTATTTGCTGCACCACTTCGAAAATCGAGATCCACGGACACAGAGAGCGTTGGAGTGGCCGCCTGGTTTAATTTGTTGGTCAGTCAGACTGGATAGGCTGCAGTAGAACCCAGGTTGTTCGATTCGATTATGCCACCCAGCCCAATGTCCGTTTTAGACATGTCCTCACCTTTATTCAGTCAAACTAATTAGCGTCTATAGCGATTATTTTAACGTTTGACTATGAGGGACAAGTGGTCTGGAACTTAGTACAACTACGAGAACGATTTTCAGGCATAACCTAGTTCGCATACAGATACAGAACCAGGTTAATACCGATAAAGAAATATACTCACGTGTTTTGTGTCATTCTTTCCGAAATATATCGTTATCGGCAGCTTAGCGACCAACCGAGCGTCCGTATCGCAGATACTTACAGCACTAGCAACTGTCGATACTGTGCTTCCCATTATATAGTTCACGGAATTCCATATGATGTAAGCTCCGTTTTATTCCAATGTGTCATAAATGTCTGACTAATGTGTCCGAACTGCAGTATCTCAGGTCTTATTGTTGTCTTCGTTCACTGAATCTGCGAAACAGTGTGTCTGTCATGAAGAGATTAAACCACTGAGCAATAAGAGACCTGAGTTTCTCCTGGCGTATACAACTTTCAAATAACTTCCGGGAATTCAGCCAGGTGGCACTTTCAGCGACCGCCGATATTTCGACGGGAGAACACCCCGCCATTTTCAAGGCAAACTGCAACGGACAGGCGGCGTACATGCAAATTTAAAACCTCCGTTCTCGGACTGAAGCAGGAAAGATAACACACACACTGAACACTAGTGCCACCAAAGATGACCAAAGTCAGAGCTATCGATAGTGAGACTATGAATTCGCAGGTGAGGTAGCATTGACTCTGTCCCTCTGCTTTTTGACAAGGGAGAGAGCCGGATTCCAAATAGAGTTTAAACAGAAACCTCCATCCCTGTTAACGAGGTTGCTCGCTAATTTAATCTCAACTGCCTCCCTAATAACACTGTCCCAATTGCTGGACTTGCATGCCGATATCTCGGTGTTATTATATAACATGGGGTGACCAGTATCCAAGCAATGTTCGGAAATAGCAGATCTACTTCGCTGCTGTAATCGTGTGTGCCGTTTATGCTCAGTATATTGGTCCTCCACGGTCCTGATAGTTTGACCAATATATGCCATGCCGCAACTACAAGGAATACAATATACACCCGCCTTACGCAGTCCAAGATCATCCTTAACGAAACTCAAAAGTGCTCTAATTTTAGATGGAGGTCGGAAAACACATTTCACATCGTATTTCCGTAAAATACGACCGATCTTGTTGGACGTGTTTCCTATGTAAGGCAAAAAGGCAGTAGACTTAGGTGTTGACTCAGAATTATCATCAATCACCCGGTGTACAAGTTTGTTCGGTAGCGCAACGCACGTTCAATCTGTCTATCACTATAACCATTTTGACGAAATGTAACTTCAAGATGGCACAGCTCAGCTGGCAAAGTCTCAGCGTCAGAAACGACATGTGCCCTGTGTACCAAGGTACGAAGTACCCCTTCACGCTGAGCCGGATGGTGACAACTATTAGCCTGTAAGTTGAGATTAAATTAGCGAGCAACCTCGTTAACAGGGATGGATGTTTCTGTTTAAACTCTGTTTGGAATCCGGCTCTCTCCATTGTCAAAAAACAGAGGGACAGAGTCAATGCTACCTCACCTGCGAATTCATAGTCTCACTATCGATAGCTCTGACTTTGGTCATCTTTGGTGGCACTGGTGTTCAGTGTGTGTGTTATCTTTCCTGCTTCAGTCCGAGAACGGGGGTTTTAAATTTGCATGTACGCCGCCTGTCCGTTGCAGTTTGCCTTGAAAATGGCGGGGTGTTCTCCCGCCGAAATATCGGCGGTCGCTGAAAGTGTTACCTGGCTGAATTCCCGGAAGTTATTTGAAACATTGAGCAAAAAATTGCAGAGGTTGAAGATCCGCTTACAAGGTCCACACTGTGTCATTAAAAATATCGTAGGAAAGTTATTACGGATGGAGCGCCAGCTCGTTGCTATTAGAGACTCTAAATATGCACGTTAACGCTGCAGGAATCACAGCTGTGTGCTGCTGGCCGGCACACGGGAGATCGGACAGGTTTGCGATGGTGACAGACACCTCGCCCAACGACTCACCTTGTTTTTGTTGACTGCCATGTTTCCATATACATTCTGCAAGCCCCTAGGAAAATCTGCAATGTTCTGTTTCCCCGCCAAAAGGAACTCTATGACGGCTCTCTGCTTGGAACGCACCTCCATTACAGATGCCATTTTAAGGCTACGTATAGTGCCGCCACCTGTCGGAACTTCGTGAAACTATAGGGGATGAAGCAGGAATAATCCGCGATGTCTCACAACAAATTCCGCATTTTTTCAACCGAAATTATCCGAGATAAAAGTATTACATTTCTTACTGGGCGTTCCTCGTATTTGTCTGCAGACTATAACGCTTTCTTTTTAATAGAATGTATTGATATTTCTACTAACGAACCAAGTATAAACTTTTTCTTATTGTTCACTCTACTTTTAACGTAACACGGAATTCTCCATTTTGGTACTGCGTGCTTCATATCAACGTTTTAAACAATACAAAATGAAGTACCAAGAACCACTGATATCGCTTGTCGGCAAAAGAACGTTACTACTCTGCCGTGTCACTTCGTAAACATCTTTAATGACAACAACGACTACGTGAAAATGAAAGAATTGAAAGTTTTTATTATCCGTAGCAATTACGTTTCAATGTAACAAACGAAAAAGGTAAAATCATTCGAGTAGTGGCACAACACAAACGTCTGCAAAACCTTAATTGAGGATTGTTGGTGTCCTATTTAGAAGTACTTACGTTTACGTGAATCAAATGTAATCTTACGTACCACAAACGGAAAATGTATATTAATAATTCGAAGTATCAGTTTTAACTAGTTACAAACCGACTCCGAATAACATGGGCACACACTACTTTATACCACGAAAGCCTGAACAGTGTCGCCAACTCTCCAAAACGAAATAAGCTAGATGTGTTTACAAAAAAGCTGGAATAAAGCAAGGTATGTTATTGTGCACTTTTGTTTTCGCAATAAGTATACTGTATAACAGACTAGCACGAATTTATATTTATTTTCTTAAATTCGAATCCGCTGGGCATTAGAATAATACAAACAAGTAACTGTAATGTATAAGTAGACCCATGTTTTTAAAAGTTCAAAATGGATGACATGTTTCACTATCCATGTTAATTTACACTTTAACATGTACCTTCATTTACTATTTCTTCATCGAAATAATCTCTGTATTGTATATTTTGAAGCAAAAATGTATTTAAATAAACACCTTCACTTTAGTTCTTTGGCACAACTTTCATTTTTTCACAATAAAATTGTAAGTAGTGTTTCAGCTAGGTACTTAGTAGGACAAACTTCACAATATTTGCACTGTAATTTTATATTATTGATTACACTTAGCAAGCTACTTCATTATTGTGAAGTTGTGTAATTTTCCAATAGAGCTCTCAACTGTTTCTATTTTCTAGTAATAGTTTTGGTCTCGTGTTTGTGTATGCTGATGAGCCCGAAGCACACATCATCACTGTTTTGGTTGGCTATGTTGTGCTTCTTAATTCAGTCTAATAAAGAATTTTCATGGAATATCAAAGGGTGTTTTGAAATTTTAATTCAATGCGAATAATTTTTCTTTAATCAACATGAATTTTAATGCATTCCAATTGCTGAGGAATGAAAGCCAGAGAAAAAGATTGTGAAAAAACTCGTATTTCTGGACCCCAACTAAATTAGTCATTTGACAGCACAACGGTATTAAAAAGAAGGCATAATTGGTTCCAAAAATGTTGATTTGGCAGTGCTGAGCATGAACTGAATGAACAATGAAAGGCGTTAGCTGACGTTTAGCTGCGATAATAGCCAAAGTTCCTGCCTTAATTCTTTCAAAAATGTTGTTCTCTCACTCCCTTCTCCGCCACTGGTCATGTTTGGTAAGTTACAAAATGTCGTTACGAGACCTATTGACAAAATGATTTGTTTAAATGACAAAAACCTTATTTGCAGTTGTAACAAGTAGGGAATTTAGCTTATCTAAAATCTAAGGTCCTTTTTTGTCTTTAACATCGATATTTCGATGTATCAGAGGCTTCATTATCGGTATTGAGATATTAGTTTTTAATCTCTTAACAGCGATAGTTTGTAAATATCGAAGATCTCCGAACGTCACTATTTTTAGGAGTCACAATTTTTGCAGTCATCAGAGCTTGTCCGTTGAAGTGAGTGAGCCGCTATTGTGTCGTCAGACTTGACTCAATACGCGAACATTTGACACGTCGGTGGCTGCTCCATCGGCCTACTGTTCTCAATTCCGGGACACCGTTGTGCAACGCCCGTGTTTTGCAGGAGCAGCTATCAAGTTTGCTGCTTCCTAACTTCTGAAGAAGACCAGCTATCACACAGTTATCTTATCGACTCTAATCAGACTGGGCGATTAGGAAAACGACGACAGCATGTGAAAACAAAGTTATTGCAATCAGTTTCAAATGGCGTAATAGACAATACAAGAAACTGATTACTGTACGACGAGGGAAATTCCTCGCCCGGGCGGAAAGTGGAGGGACAACATGTTTACAAATCGTAGATAGCGCAAAAGATGATTGGGGAAATTGCAATCACGACATCAAATGGCTCTGAGCACTATGGGACTCAACTTCTGAGGTCATTAGTCCCCTAGAACTTAGAACTAGTTAAACCTAACTAACCTAAGGACATCACAAACATCCATGCCCGAGGCAGGATTCGAACCTGCGACCGTAGCGGTCTTGCGGTTCCAGACTGCAGCGCCTTTAACCGCACGGCCACTTCGGCCGGCCGATCACGACATCCTTAGGCGACAGAGAAAGACAATTAGAACTCTGCAGTTAAACTTGTCTGAATATGTGCCTCGGCAGCTGCGCGGTCTGCGCGGCAGATTGCTAAGCCAAGGGGCTTGTGTTCGATTCCCGGCTGGGTCGGAGAGTGTCTCAGCTCGGGGGCTGGCTTTTGTGCTGTCCTCACTTTCATATTATTATAATTGACATTACTACCAAGGTAGCTGAACGCGCACGACAAGAAAGTCAATAAATCGGGAAAAAAACTACCATGAACAGCAAAGCGAACGGTTTACCATATTCGAAATAGTCAAGACCCATTTACTGCAAACAATGAAAACCTAACATAAGACATTGGTTTCCAGCGATAGAGTAAACACAAGCGTTTATTTGTTATGTAATTACACAGCTCATCAACAGTTAAGAAATTGTGGATATATTGCCCCATAGTTTGGGATAACTGCGGAAATCCTAAAAGGAATAAGAACACGAAAATTGAAAACCGACTCTTTCTGGGATAAGAAACAAATAAAAATCATGTCTTATTGCACTGCGGAGGGAAAGAAAGAGAGAGGGAGAGAACAGGACATTGCTGGGTATTTGTAGAACCAAAGGAACTGGTACATCTCCCTAATAGCACACAGACGTGCCGTAACACGACGTGGCATGGACTCGACTAATGTCTGAAGTAGTGCAGAAGTGACACCATGAATCCCGCAGGGCTGTACACCAATCTGTAAGAGTACGAGGGGGTAGAGTTCTCTTCTGAACAGCACGTTGCAAGGCATCCCAGATATGATCAATAATGTCCAGGTCTCGCGAGTTTGGCCAGTGGAAGTGTTTAAACTCAGTTTAGTGTTCCTGGAGCCACTCTGTAGCAATTCTGGACGTATGGGGTGTCACATTGTCCTGCTGGAATTACCCAAGTCTGTCGGAATGCACAATGGACATGAACGGATGCAGATGATCAGACAGGATGCTTACTTTCGTGTCACCTGTCAGAGTCGTATTCAGACGTATCAGGGGTCCCATATCACTCCAACTATACAACCCCCATACCGTTACAGAGACTCCACCAGTTTGAACAGTCCCCTGCTGACATGCAGGTTCTATGAATTCTTGAGGTTGTCTCCATACCCGTTTTCCCGTCATATACAGTCCAATCTCGGTGTTGACGGACACCGGCGAGGCGTAAAGCTTTGTGTCGTGCAGTCATCAATGGTACACAAGTGGGCCTTCGGCTCCGAAAGCCCATATCGATGATGTTTCGTTGAATGGTTCGCACGCTGATACTTATTGATTGCCCAGCATTGAAATCTGCAGTGATCTGCGGAAGGATTGCACTTCTGTCGCGTTGAACGATTCTCTTCAGTCGTCATTGATCCTGTTCTTGCAGAATCTTTTTCCGGCCGCAGCGATGTCGGAGATTTGATGTTTTACCGGATTCCTGATATTCAAGGTACACTCGTGAAATGGTCGTACGGGAAAATCCCCATTTCGCCGCTACCTCGGAGATGCTGTGTTCCATCGCTCGTGCGCCGACTGTTAACGCCACATTCAAACTCACTGGAATCTTGATAACTTGCCATTGTAGCAGCAGTAACCCATGTACCAACTGCGCTAGACACTTGTTTTATATAGATGTTGCTGTCCGCAGAGTCCTATTTTGCCTGTTTACGTATCTCTGAATGTGAGTACGCGTGATTATACCAGTTACTTTGTCGCTTAAGTGTAGCATCACATAAGGAATATATTCTCAAAACTTTCTATGCTTATCACTTTCGTAATGCGATAGATTACTCTCAATGATTAGATAAAAAAAAGTCTGTGAACCAGTGTTTCAATACCGGTCTTAGAACTCTTACAACAATTTTTTAAATGTATGTGTATGATATATTGCAATTTTTATTTCACAAAAATTTTAATAAATTTTACTGTAATGAGCTTGTAAAAATTTGTAACACAGGAAGTTATGTTACAGTAAGTACATGGTCTGCAGCAGATTTCATTTTTTTTTATCTACAGTGGTTCAGCAGAAAATGTTCCTTATATACGGAAAAATGAAAGTTGCGGGAAAGTCATAAAAAAGATTTTATCGACGTTTATGCCAGGCGCAAGTACCTTAACGTTGACCATAACCATACATTTGTCCTTTCTGGTCTTCATGTTGCTTTTTACTTCAAGCCTGAACCTTCTGGTGTGTCCTTTTGGCAACATCCTTTACTGATATTTCAGAACTAGAAATACGCGCATTATTAATCTTCTTCGAAAAGTTTTCAGTGAAGCAATCTACATCAAATCCTAATCTCATAAGGGCTCTCATTCTCTCACTGTTACCATCGTCCAACACCGGACTAGCATCATATGAGGAAAGCATCATATGAGGAAATTTTAACAACATTAGAAGAGCAAAATGTTGTAGTTGGGTGTATGTCTTCTAAATGGGATTATCGAAGCTTTCGTTCGAGTTTTGGCGACAATGTGGTGCAAAAATTACACTACTGGCCATTAAAATTGCTACACCACGAAGATGATGTGGTACAGACGCGAAATTTAACCGACAGGAAGGAGATGCTGTGATATGCAAATGATTAGCTTTTCAGAGCATTCACACAAGGTTGGCGCCGTTGGTGACACCTACAACGTGCTGACATGAAGAAAGTTTCCAACCGATTTCTCATACACAAACAGCAGTTGACCGGCGTTGCCTGGTGAAAGGTTGTTGTGATGCCTCTTGTAAGGAGAAGAAATGCGTACCATCACGTTTCCGACTTTCATAAAGGTCGGATTGTAGCCTATCGCGATTGCGGTTTATGGTATCGCGACATTGCTGCTCGCGTTGGTCGAGATCCAATGACTGTTAGCGGAATATGGAATTGGTGGGTTCAGGAGGGTAATACGGAACGCCGTGCTGGATCCAACGGCCTCTATCAGTCGAGATGACAGGCATTTTATCCGCATGGCTGTAACGGATCGTGCAGCCACGTCTCGATACCTGAGTCAACAGATTGGGACGTTTGCAAGACAACAACTATCTGCACAAACAGTTCGACGACGTTTGCAGCAGCATCGACTATCAGCTCGGAGACCGTGGCTGCGGTTACCCTTGACGCTGCATCACAGACAGGAGCGCCTGCGATGGTGTACTCAACGACAGACCTGGTTGCACGAATGGCAATCCAGGTTCTGTTTAGAGCATCATGATGGTGGCATCCGTGTTTGGCGACATCGCGGTGAACGCACATTGGAAGCGTGTATTCGTCATCGCCATACTGGCGTATCACCCGGCGTGATGGTATGGGGTTCCATTGGTTACACGTTTCGGTCACCTCTTGTTCGCATTGACGGCACATTGAACAGTGGGCGTTACATTTCAGATGTGTTACGACCCGTGGCTCTACCCTGCATTCGATCCCTGCGAAACCCTACATTTCAGAAGGATAATGCACGATCGCATGTTGCAGGTCCTGTACGGGCCTTTCTGGATACAGGAAATGTTCGACTGCTGCCCTGGCCAACACATTCTCCCGATCTCTCACCAATTGAAAACGTCTGGTCAATGGTGGCCGAGCAACTGGTTCGTCACAATACGCCAGTCACTACTCTTGATGAACTGTGGTGTCGTGTTGAAGCTGTACCGGTACACGCCATCCAAGCTCTGTTTGACTGGATGTCCAGGCGTATCAAGGCCGTTATTACGGCCAGAGGTGGTTGTTCTGGGTACTGATTGCTCAGGATCTATGCACCCAAACTGCGTGAAAATGTAATCACATGTCAGTTATAGTATAATATGTCTGTCCAATGAATACCCGTTTATCATCTGCACTTCTTCTTGGTGTAGCAATTTTAATGGCCAGTAGTGTATTTTGAGCGGTTTTCATGACTATTGTAGCCTAAGGAACCAGATTTAACTCTCCGCCGAGACGAGGTTGTTAGAGGCAGCTCAGACTCAGTTTAGATTAGGATGGGCGTTTTCCGTTCCTAAGAACCATTCAGGCTTTCGTATCGTTTGATTTATGGAAACCGCCGGACGAGGTTTGATGCCCGCTCCGGCGAAGGCTTTTCCTGTCCCTTTAACACTGCGTCACCTCATTCCGACTGTAGCCTGAGAGATGTTTCATAACATAAAAAAAGATCTTCCCTTGGCGCAGTGTTGGCAGCTCGCCAAGACACCCGCGGGTTGGACATTGGCCGCTCAATATGGACAGCGTTCTAAGTCGCACTACAGTCACGCACGGTGTTTGAAATGCGAGGGATGTCGCGTCCCTCGAACGACCATACCGGCACAGTACTGACAGGAAGACCTGCCGAGCTGCCACTCACACGATGCAATGGAAAGCACTCAGTATCAAAGTCTGAATTAACTTAGCCACGAGTTTGTAACCGTTTACTGTGGACCTCATCTGCCGTGAGCTTCTAGAAAATGGGAACTTCTTCGTTGTCGTCATTTCGCAAGACTCCTTGTTGTTAAGTTGCGTCGAGTTGCTTGTTCCGGAAGTGATCAAGTACCTATCACATTCTCACTGTCACTATTTTAAACATGGCTGACAGCGGCAACAGTAAATAAATTTTCAATTAATAAAGTATACAGCCACTCGGCTGCATAAGTTATTTGTAAAAACCTTGACCAGGTTTCAATAACGCTCTGGGTACCTTCTTCAGAAAGAAAGTTACATAAATTACATGACGTTAAAATTGTAAACATGCATGATGACCTAAGAAGCACAAGTCAGACAGCAGTCATGTAACTTATGTGACTTCCCTTTGATCCTTCGTGGTATTGAAACTTGGTCAAGGGTTTTACAATAAACTTTTGCGACCGATTGGCTGTACACTTTATTTATTGACCATTCTACTGCAGTTGAATTTGATCTGAGGCGCTGGTGTCTTCTTCGGTTACTTCCCGTCGGTTGATAGTCCATAGGCAATAAATTACACTTTGGGATACTTCAGCGGTGTTCGTTATCTTATTCAGAGGCTGAGTGTCTTCTGTCCTGCCAGTGACTCGCTATATCACATGTTCTGATAAATCACAATGCTGAGATTTTCACTCGTATCGAAGTAACAAACACAGTCTATGCAACACTTGAGCAATGTCCCACTTATCCATCACGTGTCTCAAAAATGGCTCTGAGCACTATGGGACTTAACATTTATGGTCATCAGTCCCCTAGAACTTAGAACTACTTAAACCTAACTAACCTAAGGACATCACACAACACCCAGTCATCACGAGGCAGAGAAAATCTCTGACCCCGCCGGGAATCGAAGCCGGGAACCCGGGCGTGGGAAGGAGAACGCTACCACACGACCACGAGATGCGGACATCACGTGTCTAATTGATGACACTCGGCAAGCCGAATGGTGTTCTTCCTGTAGTAATACTAAGCAGTTGTATTCCAACAATACAATTTACCCAGTGTGTAACAAAATATCCACACGGATGCCCCAAATAGTCTGATCGGTGCAGTATTTATATTCTCGTGTGTGTCATAAGGTCTAAGTTTTTGTGTGTGTATGTGTGTCTGTGTGTGTGTGTGTGTGTGTGTGTGTGTGTGTGTGTGTGTGTGTGGTAGAAATTACATGGAGAGTATTGTGAAGAAGAGTATTTCTGGTTTTATTTAATGCCAGCATTCTTGAAAGAGGCAAATTAATATTAAAATTGCGTTATGAATTACCTCCAGTCTTTATCTGTGCTGCACTTTGGGACTTTATGGAAAGAAATAGTTCAGTCTATTTCATTAGGTTTGAGGCACGTAGCTGAGACATTATTATTTCCTCGCTCGACCTTTCGCCTGGAAGCTACCCAGTCGTTATCATGACAAGTGGAAGATTTCTATCTGAAATACACTGAGGTCACAAAAGCCGTGGGATAGCGCTATGCACTTGTACATATGGCGGGCGGTAGTATCGCGTATACAAGGTACAAAAGGGCAGTGCGTTGTCGGAACTGTCATTTGTACTCAGGTGATTCGTGTGAAACGGTTTTCGACGTGATGATGGCGGTACAATGGGAATCAACAGACTTTGAACGCGGAATAATAGTTGGAGCGACACACATGGGACATAAAGTTTTGGAAATCGTTAGTGAATCAAATATTCCGAGATCCACAGTGTCAATAGTGTGCCAAGAATACCAAATTTTAGGCCTTACCTCTCACCAAGGACAATGCAGTGGTCGACGGCACAGAGTTGTCAGCGGTAACAAACAAGCAACACTGCGTCAAATAACCACAGAAATCAACGTGGGATATACGACGAACGTATCCGTTAGGACAATGCGGCCAAATGTGGCGTTAATGGCAGCAGACGACCGACGCTGCCTACAGCGCCCCTCCTGGGTTAGTGGCCATGTCGATTGAACTCTAGACGATTGGAAAACCGCATCCCGATCAGATGAGTCTCAACTTCAGTTGATAAGAGCTGATGATGGGGGTCGATTGTGGCGCAGACCCCACGAAGCCACAGAACCAAGTTATCAACAAGGCACCGTGCAGGCTTGTGGTGGCTTCACAATGGTGTGGGCAGTCTTCACATGGACCGGATCCTCTGGTCCGACTGAACCGATCACTGATTGAAAATGGTTACGTTCGGCTACATGGCGACCAGTTGCACAACCGCTACGGTCGCAGGTTCGAATCCTGCCTTGGACATGGATGTGTGTGATGTCCTTAGGTTCGTTAGGTTTAAGTAGTTCTAAGTTCTAGGGGACTGATGACCACAGCAGTTAAGTCCCATAGTGCTCAGAGCCATTTGAACCATTTTTGGAAGATCGTGAAGCAACAGCACATTTCTTACAAAGCAGTAATTCCCAATTTTGCTTACTTATCTTAATTTAGCACACATGAAGACCAAGATCAACTAGTCCGACCAGTCGAACGCTCGAGTACACCGCTTCCGGGATTCGGGGAGGCGCGTCGGCCCCGTAGCGAATGCACCCGAGGGATTAAGGACGAGAGCAGGTGTGCCGGCCAGCCTGTATGTGCTTTTTAGGCGGTTTCCCCCATCCGACTAGGTGCATACGGGGCTACTAACCAAGTCTCGCCTCAGTTACATGATTCGCCAACATTTCGAAAAGTCTCACACTTTCACATGTGACGACTCTAGATGCAAACCGATAGGGAACACAAATTCCGTCCCGCGGGAGAAGGATTGGGAACAGGAAGAGCATCCGGACACCGTGTACCACTAACATTGCCACATCCCGATTAACATGCCGAACACCGTGAAGACGTGGGAAACGACCAGGAGAAAGAAGACATGAATACCAAGCTCCTACTATAATGAAGGACGTGACAGGTTTGTCTCACATAATTATATAACCAGACTTTCTACCCGGTAATGACTTATCATTCTAAAATGATTTTAAATGTAAGCAAAATTCTGAGCATTAACGTCGTAGTGGGTCCGGATGAGTGCATGTGGGTGTGTAATAGCGTGGGTTACTATAGTTAACGTGTCCCGCAAACATTATATATGGATTGTTAGCACATTCGACAGAGTAACAAATTACTAAATTATTATTAGTAAAAAGAAATAACACATCACAGAGCAAATACATTATGTCTACTACAATGTGGTATTGGCGTATTATTTTAAAAACTTAAGGTAATTACTTTCCTCAGTCACAGATTTTCCAACAGGTTTTTCATGCAGTAAAAACAACTTACTCTCAATTGCAGAAACCTATAGCATACGACACTATCTTCTGCAAGCAGCTTCCAAAATGAACGAAAGAATGCAGCATGTGCACGTGAATTCGTTTCACTTGTAATTCTTGAGCATACTGTTATTGAATTACCAATGGCGATGTTTTAAGAAAATGACACGAAATCCAATGGTGAGAATAAACAGGAAAAAGAGCAATTATATGTAGACGGCGTTTCTGAATATGAATTTTTTTGTAGTAACCTCATGCAAGCTTACCGTAGGCATTTCTACTTTTCATCCGCTGCCGTCGGGAGAATTGATGTCATTAAGTTAATATGTTTCTCGATTGTGTAATTGGATGTATCCAGCACTCAAGTGATGGTTGGATTCCAATTGCTTTCGAATGAGGCGGCTGAATACAACATACGAGGTGGAGGAGGACTCCACATCAATTCCTCAGATATGCTGTTAGATTGTTTCCATAGAGTATACACGTGGTTAACTCTAGATAACAGAGCGGTTTAATGTTGACGTGTTAGCCAGGTATTGTACCCTTTAGAAAGGAGTAGATTAAGACTGTAAAGAAGTGCTTTATCACTTTGGCACATGTGCTTTACACTATTGTGATAGCCGTAATACTACAAGGAAAAATATCGCTGTATTCTTCTGACGTAGCACGGTACTTTCTTCGTGTTTAAGAATGAAAAAAAAACAATTGAGAGGAAAACGGTTAAATGTTTTGTGAAATAATTTGTGTAAAAGTAAGAAACAAAATAGGTAACAGAAGCATTTGATGTGGCTTCGAATGACACTCGAAATCCTGTACAGCAAACGAAACGTGCCTAAGGTTTATGCCATCTGTTTTATTTTTTTCTTATAGAGAAATCGTTTCACAAAACCTTTCACCGGTTCTTTTTCTCAAATTTTTCGTTTTCCAGCATGGAATATACTTAAATATCGGTCTGTATTCTGTAATTATTAAGACTATACAGATCACAAGAAAAGAGAGAAGCTTCCATTTATGCTATAAATTCATATTTGTTTTATTTTTTTAAAGTGAAAGAAAGAGTCCACAATTTCAACACCGATGTAAATCTTTATGAGCAAAATAGCGAGGCCTTTCTTCGCATAGTCAGCAACAGCTGTTCGTGAAATATTCCAATTTTCCCTCAAACGACTAGTTAAGTTTTTCTTAATTACCCCGATTACTTTCAAGCAATTATATCTTCTTTTTTTTTCAAAACTAGTTTCCCACTCTTCGTTTGGCTGTGAAAATTCGGCCAGAAATGAATTGCTTAAGTTCTAGGAAATCTTTTTTTCTTTTTTTTTTTTTTTTTTTGCTCTGCTCAAACATTTGACCCAAAAACAAACCTTTAAAAGATCTACTATATTTAATTTTACTGTAAACAGAGTTTTGGCTAACATGACCATTAAAAGATCTAATGTTAATCTGGAATCTGACAGACATGTTACAAGAAAAATAAATAAGGTAGATTAACAGTCTTGCAGCAGCAGCAGTAGTGACAACAGCACCACCATTTCTTCGCTCTGCAGGAGCCCTTCCACAGTGCTCTGTCCATACGCAGCACTCCATATCTGTGGATCGGTGCTCGGCTCGGAGGTAGTCGGTTTGAATCCTCAACGTGGAAGACATTTTAATATATTTAATTTCATTGATAACGAGATGAGAGATGGTAACGTACAATTCCCGAACATCAAACTTCGTGTCAATGTCCTGAGTTTAAATCCCATCCTCTCTGGAGTGGAGGACGAGAGCATGTGACATTTGATCGCAATCCGTCAGATGGTGAAAGCTCGGTATCTCCTTGGTGTTATTGGTAAGGAGCGCCTTATCTGCAGGAACCAAATTCACCCCACCCCTACTCCAAAACGGTTTTCAACGTCAAAGACACGGCACTAAAACGCTACAAAGTACTCATCTCAGTCACCCACGTGACATCGCGCGAAGAACGACGTGACAATGCAAGGTTGGTACCTCGCAACACAACTACAAGAATCGATAGTCACTGCAAGCTGCATCGGCGAATGAGCGACATCGGCGCGGCTGAGCCACGCCCACAAACGTTTCGCTACTCCGCCGCATCCGCTCGTCTACTTACGGTGGAGCACAGGACCGGTCTAGTCCAGTCTCCGAGCATCGACTGAGACGACGGCGTTGTCTTCTAGTAGGCCAGCTGTGTGAACAGTGTGTTAGGCAGAATACTACGTGAAAGTTATTGTTAAGTGTATTTTGTGTATTTCGTCTGTCACAAGTGATACTCTGACGTTCAGAGAGAGTTGTGAACACTCATGGCATTCCTGTGGAAATGGATTGTCCAAAGTTAAGTAATTCTTTTTATCTATGCTGTAATAAAGTGAACCAACAGTTTACGTGTTATAGTACACACTCGGTCTCCTTGTGGTGCCAACTAAAGAACCCACCGTTGTACTGGCGAGTGTAATTTGAAGGAAGATGGGTTTAACTTCCCGACGACATCGATGTCATTATATACGGAGTGACCGCGCGGGCCGGCCTTGAGTTGCCGAGCGGTTCTAGGCGCTTCATTCTGGAATCACGTGACCGCTACGGTCGCAGGTTCGAATTCTGCCTCGGGCATGGATGTGTGTGATGTCCTTAGGTTAGTTAGGTTTAAGTAGTTCTAAGTTCTAGGGGACTGATGACCTCAGCTATTAAGTCCCATAGTGCTCAGAGCCATTTGAACCACTTTGACCTCGTGGTTTGAGGCGCTGTGTCACGGATTGCGCGGACCTCAGCAGTTTGGTCCCATAGTCTTTACTACAAATTTCCAAATTTGTGTCAAGGATGGGGAAGGAAAGCTGCCGTGCCATTTCAAAGGAACCATCCCGGCAATTGCTTGGAGCGAGTTAGGGAAATCACGGGAAACGTAAATCGGTGTAGCCGGACGCGGGTTTGAACCGACGTCCTCCCGAATGTGAGTCCAGTGTGCTACCCACTGCGGAGTGTGATTTCGTTCGACACAACAATCTATACTGGATGAATACGCGGAGGATCCGACAAACACACATTTTGCGAAGAAAAAGTGCGATTATGAGCGAGGAAAAGAAGTGTTCCCAAAGAGACGCCTGAAAATCCACTGGATGGTCTTCCAGCTAGCAGTGTCATAAACTTTTATATATACTGTGGTGGCCATTCGACGGTGTGCAACAAACGTCAAACTGACATGAAATATACTACTTACTTGGATGTACAAATGTTTAGCATTCGCCACAACCACATGAAGCTGGGAGGAATAACGCTCTCTACATTCTGTATGTAGGAAAAGATCAAGCAGCGTGTTTCTCTTCCAGAAGTCGCATTCGAATGTTGTTTGTTTGTGAGAAGATAAATGGTTTAAATGGCTCTGAGCACTATGGGACTCAACTGCTGTGGTCATAAGTCCCCTAGAACTTAGGACTACTGAAACCTAACTAACCTAAGGAAATCACACACATCCATGCCCGATGCAGGATTCGAACCTGCGGCCGTAGCGGTCGCGCGGTTCCAGACTGAAGCGCCTAGAACCGCTCGGCCACCGCGGCCGGCTCGAGTTCTACCAAGAGTGACATTATTCGTCTGCGATGTTGCTGCTCATGACTGTTATGCGAAAATGAAATCGATGGATTCAGGACGGTCATACTCGACACTTTGCAGCATGAAAGATTCACGTCAGGGTACAATTGTTTTTAACGTGATATAAAGTTCTAGACATCTGTTCTATTCGCACACACCCGGATGTGTGCTGAGGCGATACTGTCGTCGTTAGCGATGAGTACAAGTCAGGCTGATTACATAGAAACCCGGCGATTACATAGAGACTGGGCTGAGCGGTACTGCGCTCGGACGTGAACAACATTTCTGCTGCTAAGGAAACACTTGGGGCGTGTCTACGTCTACGATTCGTCGATGCGTCTGGCAGCGACTCTCTTTACATGTGGCGCCGTCGTGAGGCACCAACTTCGGCATGAGACCTCGTTCTGCGGACAACATCACAACAGTAGACACGAAACAGGGCTTTGACGTCCTATAAACCATTGGCCACGATGTGTTTCTGGCGGTCCCTAAGATTCACTTAAAGCAACAATTATTACTGTCTCCTTAGATGCTCACCAGTATGTCCTTCGCACGCCATTTCTTGCTCTGTGTTTATTCACAGCCCTCATCTGGGAGGTGCTCCCCAAACATAGTCATAGTGTTCCCAACAAAACAGGCAGTTGTAGACAGAAAGGCCATCCGGAAAGTAATTTCCACTAGACTGGAAATGAGCGTTTGGCGTCATTGGCCGGGAGGCCCCTCGCGGGGCAGGTCCGGCCGCCATATCGCAGGTCTTATTACATTCGGCGCCACATTGGGCGACCCGCACGCCGGATGGGGATGAAATGATGATGAACACAACACAACACCCAGTCCCTGAGCGGAGAAAATCTCCGACCCAGCCGGGAATCGAACCCGGGCCCAGAGGACGGCAATCCGTCACGCTGACCACTCAGCTACTGGGGCGGACTCCACTAGACTACACATAATATACTGGAATAGCAAATGTATCACATACATTTTAATACCACACCTTTGTATTATTTACACAACCGCTATTTTAAAGATATATTGATGTTCATTTTAAAATATAAAATAACTGACTAAATTACAATTTCTTCAAACGCTGGACATGAAGTACCACCTCTCGCTGGTATTACGAGGCTTAAATTGTTTTAAACACAATACAAAAGCAAACAACTCGAACCGCGAAAACACGGGGATGCAGAGTGAGCGAACTGTGAACGTAACATTGCCGAGGTCGGCGAAGCGTCGCAAAAGTTTTCGTGCAGTGATTGAAAATGTTTAGCTACATGGGGCGCCCAAAAACGGATTTCGCAATCCGATTTCACAATACCGTTTCTGGCTGGCCACGTAAACGCTCCAAAACCGATCCTGGAAATCCGTTTCTAGTTGCAGGTTTTCCACCTCTACAGTCGATTTTCGCTCCCGCGTAAATGCGCAACGTTTTTGAAACGTGCTTGGATTGTCTTGTTTTCAAAATACCTCGAATACTTAAGTGAAGGGAAATCGCAGTTATGCTGACCAAGTCTGAAACTTGAACATCTGTTTTACAGACGCCATGTTTAACTGGGCTAGCAAACCCCTTTCAGACCTTAACATGCAAACGCATCAGCAACAGAAGGTACCCGAAATTGAAAAGAATCGAGTGAAAAAGTATCAGTATCGAAATGTAAGTACTCGATGCCGAGATGTATCGATACTTTCTCCCTCTACCAAAAGACGACAGTGTCGCCGCTGTGGCCGGTAACGGGACTAGAGCTGTGCTCGCCAGGTAAGAGGCCAGCCGGCAGACTTACCTTCGTCGCCCTCGACGACGAGCTGCATCATGAGCCCGTAAGGGGTCAACTTGCGCTGGCGGGGTGCCTGCATGCTGTTGGCTGTCGGCTGTCGTCTGTCGTGCCCGCGGCCGCCGCCTGCACACTTCACACTGCTGGGCCCGCCGTGGCAGGCTCCGCAGATAAGTGACGCTGCGCCTCGTCCCCCAACGCGCGATCCCACCTACGCCTCACGCCTGCACCTCTTCTCACGCGCGGCCAGTAAAGGACGCTGCTAGAGTCGGGCCATTTATTTTCGTGCTCACAGACACTGTCGCATCGTGACGCTCCTCATTTCCATCTGCATCTGGATACCACTAGTCTATATGGCAGTATGCGAGGCGAAAGCGTTAACTTCCTCGGATCCAAGCTCGTTTGCCTGATCCAGCTACGCTGATTCATACGTTTATTCCAGATACTAACAGTCCACCAGCGACAACTTGTCCTTCCGTTGTGTAAGGCGACCATATCTCCGGAAGCATATACAGAGTGTTACAAAAAGGTACGGCCAAACTTTCAGGAAACATTCCTCACACAGAAATAAAGAAAAGGTGTTATGTGGACATGTGTCCGGAAACGCTTAATTTCCATGTTAGAGCTCATTTTAGTTTCGTCAGTATGTACTGTACTTTCTCGATTCACCGCCACTTGGCCCAATTCAAGGAAGGTAATGTTGACTTCGGTGCTTGTGTTGACATGCGACTCATTGCTGTACAGTACTAGCATGAAGCACATCAGTACCTAGCATCAACAGGTTAGTGTTCATCACGAACGTGGTTTTGCAGTCAGTGCAATGTTTACAAATGCGGAGTTGGCAGATGCCCATTTGATGTATGGTTTAGCACGTGGCAATAGCCGTGGCGCGGTACGTTTGTATCGAGACAGATTTCCAGAACGAAGGTGTCCCGACAGGAAGACGTTCGAGGCAATTGATCGGCGTCTTAGAGAGTACGGAACATTCCAGCCTATGACTCGCGACTGGGGAAGACCTAGAACGACAAGGACACCTACAATGGACGAGGCAATTCTTCGTGCAGTTAACGATAACCCTAATGTCAGCGTCAGAGAAGTTGCTGCTGTACAAGGTAACGTTGACCACGTCACTGTATGGAGAGTGCTACGGGAGAACCAGTTGTTTCCGTACCATGTACAGCGTGTGCAGGCACTGTCAGTAGCTGATTGGCCTCCACGGGTACACTTCTGCGAATGGTTCATCCAACAACGTGTCAATCCTCATTTCAGTGCAAATGTTCTCTTTACGGATGAGGCTTCATTCCAACGTGATCAGATTGTAATTTTTCACAATCAGCATGTGTGGACTGACGAGAATCTGCACGCAATTGTACAATCACGTGATCAACACAGATTTTCTGTGAACGTTTGGGCAGGCTTTGTTGGTGATGTCTTGATTGGGCCCCATGTTCTTCCACCTACGCTCAATGGAGCACATTATCATGATTTCATACGGGATACTCTACCTGTGCTGCTAGAACATGTGCCTTTACAAGTACGACACAACACGTGGTTCATGCACGATGGAGCTCCTGCACATTTCAGTCGAGGTGTTCGTACGCTTCTCAACAACAGATTCGGTGACCGATGGATTGGTAGAGGCGGACCAATTCCATGTCCTCCACGCTCTCCTGACCTCAACCCTCTTGACTTTCATTTATGGGGGCACTTGAAAGCTCTTGTCTACGCAACCCCGGTACCAAATGTAGAGACTCTTCGTGCTCGTATTGTGGACGGCTGTGATACAATACGCCATTCTCCAGGGCTGCATCAGCGCATCATGGATTCCATGCGACGGAGGGTGGATGCATGTATCCTCACTAACGGAGGACATTTTGAACATTTCCTGTAACAAAGTGTTTGAAATCACGCTGGTACGTTCTGTTGCTGCGTGTTACCATTCCATGATTAATGTGATTTGAAGAGAAGTAAAAAAAATGAGCTCTAACACGGAAAGTAAGCGTTTCCGGACACATGTCCACATAACATATTTTCTTTCTTTGTGTGTGAGGAATGTTTCCTGAAAGTTTGGCCCTACCTCTTTGTAACACCCTGTATAGGGAAACACCCAAAATACGACACAGTACAATGCTCAATATGAGTGGGAAACCCACTGGCATTCAAAACAGCTTCCACTCATCTTAGATGGATAAATACAAGTCCTGTATGTTTTTGAAGGGAATGATAACATTCTTCCTGCAAAATAGCGGCGAGTTCAGGTAACGATGATGGAGATGGACAGCGCCCGCGCATCCATCTCTCCAAACTAGATCACAAACGCTCAGTAATACCGTGTGTCCCGAAGTCTGTCCTGATTACAAACATTCATAAGGCGTAAAATATGACACGCACAAATACTTTTTATCTTGGCTTGCTTGTGACATATTCAAATTGTTGTGCATATACATACTTACTGTTGCTTTATTTCTTACAGGCGCCAGTGATGTAACAACGACGGAATCGGATACCATTAGCGAACAACATATACTCAAACCAGAATAAAGCCCAATGAGTCCTCTGGTACCACGAGATACAGTTACCATCTAGCCACCAGATTTTAAAAGCATCAAGATGTACATCGGTGTCCAAGAGTAAAGCTACAAATCGCTATTTCCCAACCTGAGTCTAATTCACGATATAATCATACAGACTGACAACAGATGTCCGTACGGTCGTGTTCAGCACGGAAGATGGCATTCCTGTCAACGGACAACCGCGCCAACTATGACGTCAGGGCACCTAACAAAGGGGTAGTGTTTGTCGTGTAATCCCACATCCACAATCGCTGTGTACACTGTCACACTCGGTGCAGTATGGCATAGAGGAGACGCCTACCAGACTCTCTGGTGTGGAGTGCCATAGCCGGCCAATGTGACCGAGCGGTTCTAGGCGCTTCAGTCCAGAACTGCGCTGCTGCTACGGTCGCAGGTTCGAATCCTGCCTCGGGCATGGATTTGTATGATGTCCTTAGGTTATTTAGGTTTAAGTAGTTCTAAGTCTAGGGAACTGATGACCTCAGATGTTAAGTCCCATAATGCTTAGAGCCATATGAATCATAGAAGTGCCATAGGAAGAATGGAAGCAAGACAGCCGCAAATTGATGTGGCTCGATGGCTTAATGTGAATCATTCTGTTGTTTCTTGGATGTGGCGAAAGGTTATAGGGACCGAAACTGTTCCCAAAGACCAGGGCTGGGCCGACCAAGTGTGGCATCATAAAGAGAGGACCGTTTATTCGTTGTAGGGGCACGACGGTACCGCCTTAGTATTACACGGTAACTGGCATCTGATCTCGCAGCATCCACTGGGTGTGTTGTATCGAGGCAAACGGTGTACAGAAGGCTTCGGCCTTTATTGTCGGAGACGTGCTGTACGTGTACCTCTGAAGCGTCTTCACAGAAGGGTTCCGCCCTCGGTAGCTGAGTGGGAAGCGCGACAGAATGTCAATCCTAAGCGCCCGGGTTCGATTCCCAGCTGGGTCGGAGATTTTCTTCACTCAGGGACTGGGTGTTGTCCTAATCATCATCATTTCATCCCCATCGACCCGCAAGTCGCCGAAGTGGCGTTATATCGAAAGACTTGCACCTGGTGAACGGTCTACCCGACGGGAGGCCCTAGTCACACGACATTTACATTTTTACAGAAGGGAACGTCCAGAATGGAGTCGTCAACATGCCACCTGGACAGTTGGCCAATGTTGTTTTCACAGATGAGTCCCGATTTGGTCTGGAGAGTGATTCTCGACGGATTCGTATCTGGACGTAACGCGTAACACGATTTCGGAACCAAAACATTGTGGAAAGAGATCGACATCGAGGAGGGTCCCTAACAGTGTGGGTAGTGATTATGTTGACCACTCGAACAAGTCTATTCTTCGAGTAAATCGGCAAGGTTTAGCTGCTGTCAGGTATCGTGACGAGACTTGGGACCTCACTTGCGGCTGTTGTTAAGTACTGTGGGCCCAGATTTCGTATTAATGGACGATAATGCTAGACGTCATAGAGCACAGGAGGCTGATGTTTCCTTGAAACCCCAAATATTACACGCATGGCGTGGCCTGCTCGCTCTCCCTATTTGAATCCCATACAGCATATCTGGGATGCACTAGGGAGACCGATTGCGTCATGTCAGGATCCAACAAGCCCCTGCGAAGATTTGCGAGCAGCTCTGCAGGAATAAAGCGCATTGTAGCCTCAACCTGAGATTGATTACAATATTCATAGCATGTCCCGTCTTTGTCAGGCCTGTATAGATGCTAGAGGTGGTCACACTTAATATTGAGCATATTAATTCCTTGTTGGAATGTGTGGGGAAATACGTTAAGTTGGGGAAAACGGACAACATTTTTGTCTAGCATTATGCATGTTGCAGTTGTTTACGTTTTGTATTCTTTACATTGTTTCTACACTACAGGCCATTAAAATTGCTACACCACGAAGATGACGTGCTACAGACGCGAAATTTAACCGACAGAAAGAAGACGCTGTCAAATGCAAATGATTAGCTTTTCAGAGCATTCACACAAGATTGGCGCCGGTGGCGACACCTCCAACGTGTTGACATGTGGAAAGTTTCCAACCGATTTTTCATACACAAACAGCAGTTGACAGGCGTTGCCTGGTGAAACGTTGTTGTGATGCCTCGTGTAAGGAGGAGAAATGCGTACCATCACGTTTCCGACTTTGATAAAGGTCGGATTGTAGCCTCTCGTGATTGCGGTTTATCGTATGGCGACATTGCTTCTCGCGTTGTTCGAGATCCAATGACTGTTAGCAGAATATGGAATCGGTGGGTTCAGGAGGGTAATACGGAACGCCGTGCTCGATCCCAACGGCCTCGTATCACTAGCAGTCGAGATGACAGGCATCTTATCCGCATGGCTGTAACGGATCGTGCAGCCACGTCTCGATTCCTGAGTCAACAGATGGGGACATTTGCAAGACAACAATCATCTGCACGAACAGTTCGACGACATTTGCAGCAGCATGGACTATCAGCTCGGAGACCATGGCTGTAGTTACCCTTGACGCTGCATCACAGACAGGAGCGCCTGCGATGGTGTACTCAACGACGAACCTGGGTGCACGAATGGCAAAACCTCATTTTTTCGGATGAATCCGGATTCTGTTTACAGCATCATGATGGTCGCATCCGTGTTTGGCGACATCGTGGTGAACGCACATTGGAAGCGTGTATTCGTCATCGCCATACTGGCGTATCACTCGGCGTGGTGGTATGGTGTGCCATTGGTTACACGCCTGGGTCACCTCTTGTTTGCATTGACGGCACTTTGGACGTTACATTTCAGGTATGTTACGACCCGTCGCTCTACCCTTCATTCGATCCCTGCGAAACCCTACATTTCAGCAGGATAATGCACGACCGCATGTTGCAGGTCCTGTACGGGCCTTTCTTGATACAGAAAATGTTGGACTGCCGCCGTGGCCAGCACATTCTTCAGATCTCTCCCCAATTGAAAACGTCTGGTCAATGGTGGCCGAGCAACTGGCTCGTCACAATACGCCAGTCACTACTCTTGATGAACTGTGGTATCGTGTTGAAGCTGCATGGGCAGCTGTACCTGTACAGGCCATCCAAGCTCTGTTTGACTCAATGCCCTGGCGTATCAAGGCCGTTATGACGGCCAGAGGTGGTTGTTCTGAGTACTGATTTCTCAGGATCTATGCACCAAAACCGCGTGAAAAAATAATCACATGTCAATTCTAGTATAATATATTTGTCCAATGAATACCCGTTTATCATCTGCATTTTTTCTTGGTGTAGCAATTTTAATGGCCAGAAGTGTGCTTTACTGTCACCTGTGTATACTGTTTTGTGTCAAAATAAACACAACTTTTCTAAATTTCGGTTTGTTGCTTTACTTTTGGACACCAGTGTTGTATACGAACTTTAAGGAAATAGGAAACGAATGTGGTCTTCCTAGAGCAGGTAGGCATGGACATAGTATGCAGACAATTCAGCCAGTAAGAGAGGCCTTTGTGAGAAGTCTCAAGAAGGCAGTCCGCAGAGCCTCACGTGAGTTGCAGATTCCGAAGACATCAGTAAACCACATCGTACATAAGCAGTTTTTTTTCCGCGCGTTCAAAATCCAGATCCTGCAGTCCCTTTAACCGACGGATTACAGTGCTCATTATGACTTTGCTGTGGCCATGCTGGCTGAGACTGAGGAAGACGATGAATATCTGAAATGTGTCCTGTACTCAGATGAGGCCACATTTCATTTGAACGGCGTTGTCAACCTTTTTTCTTGAGTGAAACGATAGTCAGTCAATAGCTACCTCGATAAGTTGCAGTTATCTGTTGTGCCACAGAGTCAGGATATTCTGGACTTAATTTTCCAACAAGTTGGTGCGCCAACTCGTTGGGAGTTAAATATTTGTATCTATTTGGATACATTTCCAGGAGAATGGATCGGGCATGGTGGTCCCATCAACTGGCCTCCACTATCGCCGGCCGTAACAGCAGCGGATTTCTTCCTTTCGGGTTATGTCAAGAACCAGGTTACCAAACGCCAGTAAACGGCATCGCAGTATTACGGCGCAGAGTTGCTGACGTTATAACATCCATCCCTCACGAAATGCTAACCAAACATAGGTAGAATTGGAATATGGCCTGCATATTCTTTGGGCAACGAAAGGAGCACGCGTCGAAAATTATTAATTGTGTGTCTGTCTGTCTGCGTGTGTGTGCGTGTGGGAGGGGGGGGGGGGGGGGGTTACACAAAAACTTGAATACGTTACCTGCACTTCAAGATAAAAGGTATGAGACTAAGTGTTCTATTTTCTGCCTTAAGCATGTTTGTAGCCAGGGAAAGAGTTTTGGGACACTCTGTATTGGAATCTGGCGACTGTGGCGCGCAAAAGATATGCGACGATTCACACTGGTGCTCACAAAACCAGTCCTGGACGATACGAGCTGTACGAACAGTGGCCCTGTCATCTTGCAACTTAGCATCACCATTGGGGAGCAAACATTGTACCATGGTATGGACCTAATCAGTCAAAATAGTCATCATTATAATCCTTGAATATAATGCGAGCTTCGAAGATTAGCATGGGACTTCAGACGCACACCGGCGATATGCACCTATACATATGGCTGTAGTATCGTGTACACAAGAGCAGTCAATTGGCGGAGCTGTGTGGGACGTACGACGAACATATCAGTTAGGGCAATGCGGCGGAGTTTGGCATAAAGGGGCTATGGCAGCAGAGACCGGCGCGAATGCCACTGCTAACAACACGAAATCGCCTTCAGCCCCTCTTCTGGACTCGTGGCCACATCTTTTGGACCCTAGATGAATGGAAAACCGTGTCCTGGTCAGATGAGTCCCGGTTTCAGTTGGGAAGAGCTGATGGTAGGATTCGATTGTGGCGCAGACCCCACCAGCCATGGACCCCAGTTGACAACAAGTTACTGTGCAAGCTGGCGGTGGCTTCATAATGGTGTGGGCTGTGTTTACATGGAATGGACTGGCTTCTCTGGTCCAACTGCCTGCGAATGATTATGTTCGGCTTCTTGGAGACCATTTGTAACCAAAAAACGATTATTCAAATGGCTCTGAGCACTATGGGACTTAACATCTGAGGTCATCAGTCCCCTACAACTTACAACTACTTAAACCTAACTAACCTAAGGACGCCCTCCCGGTTGGCCGTGCGCTCTAACGCACGGCTTTCCGGGCGGGAAGGAGCGCTTGGTCCCCGTCACGAATCCGCCCGGCGGATTTGTGTCGAGGTCCGGTGAACCGGCTAGTCTGTGGATGGTTTTCAGGCGGTTTTCCATCTGCCTCGGCGAATGCGGGCTGGTTCCCCTTATTCCGCCTCAGTTACACTATGTCGGCGATTGCTGCGCAAAACAAGTTCTCCACGTACGCGTACACCACCATTACTCTACCACGAAAACATAGGGGTTACACTCGTCTGGTTTGAGAGGTTCCCACCGGGGGCCGAGCCGCACAATAACCCTGGGTTCGGTGTGGGGCGGCGGAGGGGTTAAGTGGACTGCGGTAGTCGTCGTGGGGATGTGGACCACTGTGGCTGCGGCGGGGACCGTCGTTTCTAGGTCCCCGGTTAACATACAATACACTACAACCTAAGGACATCACACACATCCATGCCCGAGGCAGGCTTCAAACCTGCGACCGTAGCAGTCGCGCGGTTCCGGAGTGAAGCGCCTAGAACCGCTCGCCTACCGCGGCCGGAAAAACTATGGAATTTTTATAGATGACAACGCACCGTGCAGCCCGGCCGCAATTTTTCGTGATCGCAAAATTCAGGTAAGTTCGAGCGAATGATCTGGCCACCCAGATCGCTCGGCATGAATCCCATCGAATATTTATGGGACATAATCTAGATGTCAGTTTGTGGAGAAAATTCTGCACTGACAACACTTTCGCAATTATGAACGGCTATAGAGGCAGCATGGCACAATATTTCAGCAGGGGGCTTCCAACGACTTGTTGGGTCCTTGCCACGTCGAGTTGTTGCACTACGCCGTGCAAAAAGAGGTCCGACGAGATACTGGGAGTCATCCCATGACTTATGTCACCTTAGTGTAAACTCGGCCAGAAGCTGGAAACACTGTGAAACAACATTTATCCAACCAAATGCCCTCCATCCGTTGCTCCTTAGTCCAGGCTTTATGGTTTCAGCACTAAGTTTTCCCTGTTACGACCATTTTCATCACTGATGGGTGCTTTTGTAATTCCAGCTCGCACTGCAATTCCCTACTTCTGGAGCTCCCTTCGTATTGTCTTGGCACTGACAGGATTCACGAACGGGAAATTCAATTCTGCTGTGACTTTTGCAGCTGTCGTCCTCGTACACTCCTGGAAATGGAAAAAAGAACACATTGACACCGGTGTGTCAGACCCACCATACTTGCTCCGGACACTGCGAGAGGGCTGTACAAGCAATGATCACAAGCACGGCACAGCGGACACACCAGGAACCGCGGTGTTGGCCGTCGAATAGCGCTAGCTGCGCAGCATTTGTGCACCGCCGCCGTCAGTGTCAGCCAGTTTGCCGTGGCATACGGAGCTCCATCGCAGTCTTTAACACTGGTAGTATGCCGCGACAGCGTGGACGTGAACCGTATGTGCAGTTGACGGACTTTGAGCGAGGGCATATAGTGGGCATGCGGGAGGCCAGGTGGACGTACCGCCGAATTGCTCAACACGTGGGGCGTGAGGTCTCCACAGTACATCGACGTTGTCGCCAGTGGTCGGCGAAAGGTGCACGTGCCCGTCGACCTGGGACCGGACCGCAGCGACGCACGGATGCACGCCAAGACCGTAGGATCCTACGCAGTGCCGTAGGGGACCGCACCGCCACTTCCCAGCAAATTAGGGACACTGTTGCTCCTGGGGTATCGGCGAGGACCATTCGCAACCGTCTCCATGAAGCTGGGCTACGGTCCCGCACACCGTTAGGCCGTCTTCCGCTCACGCCGCAACATCGTGCAGCCCGCCGCCAGTGGTGTCGCGAAAGGCGTGAATGGAGCGACGAATGGAGACGTGTCGTCTTCAGCGATGAGAGTCGCTTCTGCCTTGGTGCCAATGATGGTCGTATGCGTGTTTGGCACCGTGCAGGTGAGCGCCACAATCAGGACTGCATAAGACCGAGGCACACAGGGCCAACACCCGGCATCATGGTGTGGGGAGCGATCTCCTACACTGGCCGTACACCACTGGTGATCGTCGAGGGGACACTGAATAGTGCACAGTACATCCAAACCGTCATCGAACCCATCGTTCTACCATTCCTAGACCGGCAAGGGAACTTGCTGTTCCAACAGGACAATGCACGTCCGCATGTATCCCGTGCCACCCAACGTGCTCTAGAAGGTGTAAGTCAACTACCCTGGCCAGCAAGATCTCCGGATCTGTCCCCCATTGAGCATGTTTGGGACTGGATGAAGCGTCGTCTCACGCGGTCTGCACGTCCAGCACGAACGCTGGTCCAACTGAGGCGCCCGGTGGAAATGGCATGGCAAGCCGTTCCACAGGACTACATCCAGCATCTCTACGATCGTCTCCATGGGAGAATAGCAGCCTGCATTGCTGCGAAAGGTGGATATACACTGTACTAGTGCCGACATTGTGCATGCTCTGTTGCCTGTGTCTATGTGCCTGTGGTTCTGTCAGTGTGATCATGTGATGTATCTGACCCCAGGAATGTGTCAATAAAGTTTCCCCTTCCTGGGACAATGAATTCACGGTGTTCTTATTTCAATTTCCAGGAGTGTATTTTTCGTCACAATCCTCTTCAATGACCGTCTGTCGCGATCACTAAGCAGTCACCTTCATCTGCGTTGTGACTTCGCAGATGACGTTCTTCTGTTTTCCATGTATACGGTGCGTCTTGATAGACCAAACACTTCGACTCCCTTGGTTACGAGCACCAAAAGTTTGCTCACGTTCGAATTCAGTTTCGACATAACGTAGTCACAACTACACAGAATACTGTTTTGACCACGACTGATATCTGCAACGTATTGAAGGCTTTGCTCGGGTGCCGTTCGTGGTCAAACACAACAGCGTAACCTGTGTGTTTGTCTAGCACCAGCATTTATGTTCAGGCTAGCATTTTTCACGATGTTCCCTTATTTTTGTCCAACCCCTGTACGTCACCTCACATTTTTATTAACAGCTGAATAACTAAAACTATTGTATAGGGAAATAAATCCATCCTGAAGTCAGCCCACTTTCGTGTAAAACATTGATGAGGAAAAAAAAAGTTGTTTGGGAGAATATTGTACTCATCGGGACATGTGGCGCAATCGTCCGAAAGCAGAACGTGTGACATAAGAAATCTAAAACAGCTGGGGACCGTACACCACAGCAACGCCGGTAACGCCACTTCACAACAGAGAGAGGCCTCAGGCTCTGAAATTGTCGGGCGCGACGGTGACGACTGTGCGTGATATGGAGTGTTGTTGGAATATTGAGACAGTCATCAGTTTTAGGCTGAACACGTGAGGACATAAGATGTGAAAATTGTGGAACGAGTTTTATTTTTTTCACAAAGTGGTGAACGGAGTGTATTAATTTGGCTCAAGCAGTAGTAAGTGTGTGATAACAATTGATGCCAAATCAAATTCTAAGTTTTTATGCCCAGACAAAACTACAGTCATCTGGCCATAACTGTAGGTTCCTTAATTGCTCTGGGAGATGTCTCATTGGAACTACAACGTATGAAATATTACTTCATTTTATTAAATGAATAAATAAAAACATTTACGTAACTAGGTACAATTCTTTGCCACAGGAGTGTTTATTAATTTGCAACTGTCATTGACCATTAAAGCGTCTCTTGATGCACTAATTAACAAATTATTCTATTGAAGTACAATGTTCAACATTTACAAGAGTACATGTCCATTTGTGACTTGATAACACTATAATCTTACTCGATGATGTTGACTGCGTCAGCTGGGCTCATGAACTAGGGCAGAGCGCTTTCATGGTTGGCTCTATATTGACCCCCATGTGGGGGGTGCTGCTGAGCTGAGAGAGAGGGCATGAATTCTTCAGCCTCTCCCATTCGTCATTGGAGATTTGCCGCGAGACTTTGCTAACGTCTTTGATATGTGTTGCAATTTTGGTGTGGCACCGCGATCTCCGGGCGATACCAAATAAACGATAAATCAAAAGAAATAATTATAGTTCTCTTATTTCCATTAATTGCATACATAAAAAATGATTTCAAGAAAAGTCAGTGCACTCAAGCTAAGTTCAGCATCATCTTAAAGGGAACACACAGCAGATTTATCACATGTGTATCAGCGGATTCTTCTAAGATAAAGGCTCAGGACTTGCCTGCAGCAGATTCTTTCAATAACATTGCATTGCAGTCAAATGACATCATATGGACGAAATATATATAAAATCTGTTGAACAAATAAACACTTAAAAATTAACATTTAGAAGTTCATAAACAGTTTAATAAAGTAACATTACGTTTTATCTGGCTCCTCACACTAGGTTAAAAGAAAACCCAAAAATTATTCTTGACTTTCCACGCCAGAATAAATAAATCCCCATCATATACTTGCCTCCACATGAGAAGATTTCAACAGAAAGAAAGAGAAGAGACAGTTTGTAATGAAAGAGTACGTTACAGTTGCTCATTATTATGGAACTTAGTAAATACTTATATAACGCCTGTATTAGTTCTAGTGGCAGTAGTAGTAGTTGTTTTAGTCAACGATGGGTCACTTTTATAGGGGTACTCGACATGCCATGGTACTGCAATTAAAGAATAACAAAAATAGCAACATTCATACACAAGGGCATTTATACAGGGTGTCCCAGGAGGAATGGTCGATGGTGAGTGATATAATGGGAACGAACATTCGAAGCAAGAAGGTCCAGAAAACATCGGCTCTAAAATGCATACCTTAAGAACATTGAGCACAATTTCATCTTCGCTACTGTGAGACATATCTCTTATACTGAACAAGTGCTCATAGCTCTTAAGATATACAATTTAGCGCCCATGTTTACTGCATAGTCTTCTCGTTTTGGTCCATAGCACCTCCTCCCAAAATATGGAAAACAAAGCGCAACAGATTTATTTCACAGTATCTAAGATGAAGATAAATCTTTTAGAGACCTTGTTTGTTGGACTTTTTCGCTTTGAGTGATCGTTCCTGCCATATCGCTGAATATCGACCAATCGTCCTGTGACAGGCTGCATACTTATAGGTCTAGTTCGACAGGGATGGAAGAGGTAGGCGGTTGCTGTCTTATAGTAGAAACCATCCCGGCATTTGCTCCTAGTAATTTAGGCAAACCACAGAAAACCTAAATCAAGATGGCCAGATGAGGAGTGGAAGCCCCATAATACAAGACCAGTCTGTTTAAAACAGCATAATCTCATTCGATTTTTCTATAGTGTACAACACAGTTTTACAAACAAGTTATTTAATAATGTAAAAGGTTAGTGCTAATCCGTTCAATCATTTCTCGCTACCAGTCACTGCCCTCACTACACTATATATACATTATTTCGTAATGTCACATTAGACAGACTATCAGCTGACATCAGGGCCATAGTGTCGATGTCTGATGTCCATTTTTATACCGCAACCACGCATAATGAGTGAGATGTTGAGTTCAGAAAGAGGATAAGTAGTTGTACAGTATTAGACACTGCATAGCTTTGGGAATACAAGCTAGAGAAAAGGAAAGAAAAAAGAGAGAAGAACACAGTGTGAAAGATGTTTTATTATATTATATTGTATTATACTATTATGTTATTATGTTTCATTACATTATTATCGTTATTGTTATTATTATGATTAAGTTATTATTTACTCTTTTATCTAAGTAATCCTACACTGTACACAGTGTATTGATAAAGAGGTACTTTTTAACCGCATTTTTGAAAAAATTCCTGTTAGTAATCTCTTTGAGGTGACTTATTACACAGTTTTATCCCTTGGTAGAGTAACACCATTATGAAATCGTTTTACTTTGATTCTGGATTTTCGTGGTTCCAGATTCTGTTATCAAAGGTTTCTTCTCCTTTTTCTTTTTTTGGATAGTTTCTGTATCAGACACCCTTCAATGTCTTGAACGCATGTTGACTGGAAAGACAGAAGAACAATATTAAACATGTTTGGCTGCCACTGCAGCATAACTGGTTACTAACACATATGTCCTATGTTCGATTCCTGGTAACCACCTCGCATTTTCCTGTGATGTAAAACTCTGGAATGGCATTCACTCACCCTCGAGAGGCCTAATGTTTGTTAAAATAAGTAGTGAAAAAAGGCACCAAAAAGATGTCAAACAAAAGACTTGCACAGGGTGGGCCCCATTTATTAGCAATGTGTGAGGGTAGGTATTAATGAAGAATTATGTGCAGCAAAACCAGAAGTAAGACAAGGATGCTCACTATCCTTATATTTGTGGAACTTTTTCATTACAAATTAGAAGAGTAAATAACATCTAAATTGAAAGTAATGAAATAGGAAAAAAATTGATAAATTTTGTCATTTAAATATTTTAATTTCAGAAGACAACGTCTGCAGCCGAAAATTAGGAAAAGAACTGCAACAGCTTTCTACGAAAAAAAGGCTAGCGAACGTCCATCTTGACAGCTGCAGTCAGTGTGGCGGATTGCTAAGGAAAGGGGCCCAGGGTCGATTCCCGGGCAGATCAGAGATTTTCTTTGTGCAGGTATTGAATTTTGTGTTGCCCTTACGGTCATATCGTCATAATAAGAGATAGGTGAATTTGTACAGCCTGAAGCTAATAAAAAAAAGACTAGTGAACAAGCCGTTTAGTACAGAACAGAAAAACCGGTGTGACACATGTTCATCTGGAGTATGCTCCTACATGACTCTGAAAGCTGGACACTGTTGAAAACAAGAAGTGCTTAGAAGGGATGAACAAGGCTAATGAGGACTGACTGGACAGTCCACCAAATGAGCAAACTCTCACAGCATTTATAATGATGTAGAACATGCAAACAGAGAAGCAAGGTGTCTCATATCGCTCACAAGTAGGGAATTTAAAGTTAATAATTACGTAATCGACTGAGTAGTAGATACTAGAACACTTTATCCATGTGGCGAATGAACGTGAGTAAGCATTCATCTACATCACTCGTTGTGCACGCACACGTGGAATCACGCGGCTGGCAGTTCACGTGGCGCTCACACACCGAGTGATGGGCGACAGTCATGTGGCCTTGCTACAAGTGTAATGAAACATAGACTCTACCCATACAGCTTCCATACAATGTAGCGGCACTAATAGGCATGCGAAGCGTTCAAATGAATTTAGAATTAGAGTTTCTTTCCAAATGTCGATTTTCCATGTTTTCTGTGGAGAAGGTGTGTGCTGTATACCCAAGATTCGTCAAGTGTTATCACAGTATAACTATAATTAAAGTGATAACCGGATACTGAATGTTGTTTTAGCTATGGAATTGTATATTTCCGTGAAATAATATCTGCTGAATTGCACGCTTTCTGTCAGCCGCTAAAATCGCACTGGCATTTAAAAACATTTCGAATAGAATAAATTAAAAAGATTTACGGTGAGGAGTGAGACAACAGACAATTGTCAACTTTGTTTATAATTGACAAAAAAACTTCAGTCCAGCTACACTGTAGGTTTTCGTGAGTAAATCGATCAAATGAACTAGCAGGACTCGTTACATTTGATAATAAGAACAGAAAGAGAAAGGAAGCGTAAGGTGTAGTGGTGAAAAGAGATGGGCATTACTCGAACAGATTTCTCTCTGGATAGTTGTTCGAATAAGTAGATCATTCAAACAAATTTATTCACCAATAAATAATCTGGAAATTAAATAATGAGCAACATATAATGTCACTGTATTTTCTTCATTTTAATTCTTGTGCAGAATTAGTATTTGTTCTGTTGGCTCAGTGCAGTTTCTGTTTGAAAAACAACTTACTAATGGTTTGTCTAGAAATGTACCTTTGTGGCTCAGTGGCTTAAGTTCCAGACTACAAAACGTAGGGTTCGATCTCCTGTTGGTCCTACGATTTTCTCTGTTCTTATCTCTTCTTTCATCTATAACAATGACAATAAAACCAAATCAAGTTGCATCAGTCTTTAACCCCTTTCTTAGATTCCTAACACTATCGGATATGCGTGTCTCCTTGACATAATTACGCAATTCTTGGTTGTAATGTTACAAAATGAGTGGACCAAGCAAGAACTCAGTGATTCCTAACTATTAACTTCACCAGACTTTTAATCTAAAGTCTCCTAAAATGTTTACAGGATGCTGCTGGGTGTCCAACGTCCTCAAAAGTGTTTTGGACTGACTTTGAGTAAGCTTCCGTTAGAATATGCAATAGCTTTTAGATCTGACATCTATCTATGCAATTACGTAGGGCTTTGAGATACAAAAATTTTGAAAGAGACACTGGCTTCAAGTATATATAAGAGTTCGCAATATTGCAGCACACTGGCAACTTGTGTATCATGAAAGAGTTAAAAGACGATTGGAAGACGTTTTTCACGTTTCTATACCAAATGCAATTTTTGCAGCAAAGTGTTACCCACGATTTTAAAAAAGTAGTTCACCTCTATTGCTCTCCATGACCAATAAGGCTTATAACACACTTCAGTCATACAATACCCAAAGAAATGTCAAGGAAATCGACTCATGTATTTTCAGTGACATTATGACTCCAAAAAGAAAATTTTATTTGGAATGTAACTTGAGAAGCGAATTTAAAATCGAATTAGAACAAATAATTTGCCAAAAACTACAGCAGAATTAATGGTTTTTCAAATTTTGCTGAAGTAGATTATGAGCTGAAAGTCTTACATTTAAACCACGATTAAAGACAAATTCAGGAGTGCACTGCATGTATAGAACGTGTTTTCTTTAGTGTCACAACAGTAAATACCCTTAAATCAAATAACATTTCTGATGAGACATTTCAGAGTTGCTCCAAAAACTAATTTGAAAGAAATGAAAAGAAAAGAAATGGCAAAGAATTGGAGCAATAAATGTAATTGGATTTCAAATTCATATATTATTCTTAATATTTTTGTGTACAAATGGCCAATGAATGTTTATATTTGTGTGAGTGAATAATGTTCCATACAGCATTTGTTATTCACGAATAATGATTAGTAGTTTATACCTGTTTTAGTTATTCATCATTAACATAAATTTCACCCAAGTCCAGTGCTAAGCGAAGCGAATCGCGCATGCGCACACTGCAAATTCGCAGCCCATGTGGAAGTGAGTGTAGGCGCGTGAAATCCGCATAGCTACGGACAAGATCTCACGCGGCTGTGCCAACCGCGTGGCCGGATTTTATGCGCTCATGTGGCTGTCATTAGCATTGGTAATCTTTGGCAACTTCCTCCAACACTCGCGAAGCATACTCGCACTCTCACTTGGCCACGCGGTTGCAGGGCTCTAGTAAATACAATGTACATGTTCTAAAAGAGATAAATAAGCTGAGAAAGCTCTTAATAACGATCCAAAAAAGAAAGCAAAGCTTTTTGGAAATGTATTGAGATACAAGAAGTTTTTAACTGTCTTATTGGAAGGAAATTATTTTGAAAAGAAAATCATGGGCAAGCCAAGGAAGTTGAATGACCTGCTGGTAGCAGCAAAATTATGAAGAAGTCAGCACAAAATAGGTGATAAAAGTTGCAGCGACAAGGCATTGCCTTTAGAAGATCTTATTTTGCAATTTCTGTCTTCTGCATCTTCAACTCTTTCATGACAGCTTTCGTCTATCCTGTTGTTGAGAATCACAACTGAATGTTTGTGATCCGAGCTACAAGACATACAATCTAAACTATGTTCAGAATGTTTATTTTGGAAAAATAGAGAGGTACTGTCACTGGGGTAACTGGCATCCAGGGCAGACTCTACCTTTGTGTCACCACTCTACATCATCCCATTTTTTATTTGATCATCTTTGCTTCTTAGCTTGTTTATTCGTTTGATGAGGTGACCACGATTTTACAATGAAGTAAAAGGTACACATTTGAATAGTTCTTTTTGTACAGTACAGTTATAAATCGAAAAACACACAGTCCAAAGTCATATTGCATGCAACAGGAATGCAATGTCTTTTCATTACTTCATTACCCATCACTGTTAAACTGTAACAAACAAACCAACTGATGACGAGTCTAGTATCGAAACTGGCCAGTCACAAAATTTACGGAAATGAGTTAAAGTTATCAGTTTAAAGTACAAATAATTCTCTATCAGGTGAAACAAAAATATGCTTCGAAAGTGGCTAGGTCTTGATGTTACAGAGGACTGAATTCTTGGTTGTGCAACAGAATAGGTCAAGCCTTTCTGGCAGTTATTTCATAACCAGTCGTATCAAGAAAAGAACAATAAACTTCAAGTCGCAGCATTTTCGTCTGGAATCTTGTGCTGATAGATTACGCAATAATGGGACAGTATCAAGAAGCAAAATAATTCCTTATCTTGTGTATTCTTTGAAGAGGTAATATTTCATTTGTACATTGGCAACACCAATCTTTTGCACTAATTTCCGTGTTCGCGTCCTTTTTGCGGCAATTAGCGCGAAAGCAATCCTTTTTGCTGTACTCTTGTAATTTGTCACTAGCTGGGGTACCCAGAATAAAAGGATACCTTACCAGGCAAGAATTAAAAAAATTTATTGAAAATATTCTAACTATTTATAATACTAGTTTATAAACAAAATTTTTCATTTTGTTATCCTGGGTATATATACAAAATTTTTCGAAGTTCCTACTCTGGAGTAAGCTACGGATAGTTGACCATGAGAGAAACAGGAGTCTCTGAAGTTGATACCATGATATTTTAAAGTTTGTCCTTGCGCTTTGTTAATTGTAAAGCTGCAAGCTAATTTGATTGGAATGGCAGTTCAGTAGAAATCAGTGGCATTCTGGGGATAAATAACTTTCCAGTCATAAGTTCGGCTTCGATGATTTTATTCGATAACTGTTTGACGTTAATCCTTGTTCCATTACACAGTTTTGGTGAGTTGAGATTTCTGAGTAGTATGATCGGAGAGTCAAAGGTAGTGTAATGGCATTCCTGGTGCTTGCAAGGAGTCTAGAAATTCTGTTGAGAAGTTCACACATTCTTCAACGTTTATTGTATTCTCGATCGATTTGTATATTTTCTTGTCACCGGGAATTTTCTTTTGAATATTAAAGTTAATATCGTCGATAAAATTATTTTTTGTTGCCAAAATTTCCCTTTCAAATAGCCAGTCCAGATTGATATAATTGTGAACAATGTTTGGATAAATGTGGTCGGTGAGTTTGTTTTCAAGAGTGACTATGTTGCAGAGTTGGGTTGATTTGGTAGAGGAGACCAAACAGCGAGTTCATTGGTCTCATCGGATTAGGGGAGGATGGGGAAGGAAGTCGGCCGTGCTCTTTCAAAGGAACCATCCCGACATTTACCTGAAGCGATTTAGGGAAATCACGGAAAACTTAAATCATGATGGCCGGACGCGGGACCGAACCGTCTTCGTCCCGAGTGCGAATCCAGTGTGCCGGCCCACTGCGCCAGCTCGCTGATCACCGTTGAGTTCAGTGAGACTGGTCGTCTGGTCGGTAGGGTGTGTACCCTCGCCTGTTTGTAAAAGCTGTTGAGCAAAATGCGCTGTGGTTTCGATAGTTCAACTCTCACATAATTCGTTATTTCCAGTATTTGTATGTGTGGCCAGAGATACAATTTTTTTAAGCATGCATTGATGTCTTGTTCTGGTGTTGACTTGGGAATAACTGGAAGTGTTTGTCGAAAATGAGCATCAGTAGAGCTCCTCCAATCACTTCAGAGCTTCCTCGCAAGTCTTGTAATGTTCTGTCCATGACTCAGAGTGATTTTTTTATGTCCCATTGTGCATTCGTCCCAGAAGAGAATTTAGAAGTTCAACCCGTCCAGATGCTCTTGAGATTTTACATACCGGGCATGGGTCTTCGGCTATATTCAGTGGTAGTTGTAGGGCGGAATGGGCAGTTCGTCCTCCTTCCATAAGTGTGGCTGCAATGCCGGATGATGCCAGTGCGAGTACGATGTCTTCTTTAGCACGTATTTCCGCCAGTGTAGATTTATTAGGAACGTTTTCCCGGTGCCGATCCGGTCCATAATAACGTTGTAAATTTCCTTTCATTGAGGGATGGTCTGTTGTGAGCAATGTATTGAAATAGTTCGTTGACGTTGTAGCTTTTTTCCTTTGTAATTTCGAACTTTAGCACACTGATGGCATCTTTTCATGGTGCTTGCAACCAAAGTTGTACTAAGGTCTGGTTGTTTATTGCTAAACTTTTGTCTTATAGGAGAATGAGTGTTTCATTGATGATGTCGTCATTGAATTCTATGGTCAGTTCAGGATGATGTTGATTTGGTACAGTATGTCATCACTCATAGTCTCTCTGAAGGAGTCCCAAGTTGTTTTGGATTCGATGGGTTCAATGTTGTTAGAATTATGACGAATAAGTCTCATTTGTTCTGCTGAGGCTGTGTATGAGGCTCTTGTAGTATTAATTCCCAGTGGTTGTCGTTTTCCAGTAGTCCTAAACGTTGACATACTTCTCTGTACATCTAGCATAGGTAACTGTCAACAGTCTTGAGATCTGTGGAACTTGTGGTCCCCGTATTCCGTGTAGAAACATCAGGAGATAGGAATATTCGGCGTTGTTCGGATGTGCTGTGCATACTCCGCCTAGTGCGCCAGTTTTCAGGATTCCTGGATGATCTACCGGAATTCCTTGTTTAAGACGTTGAAAGACTTTTCTTGTTGTGTTCCACGTATAATAGGTAGGGACGTCGACATATAGTAATGTCTTTGCGAATGTAGCTATCTGTATGTCACAGTTGGTATAAAGCTGTTAATTTTGTGTTCTGAGATGGTTCGCTTGCAGCTTTTCTGGCGATGTCTTTTGTGTACTAAACTCTCTGTCCTTTCTCCAAACGTACTGCTAGATGCACAATTGGTTCTTGCGTTCGTGCATGGGAAAACCGTAAATTCGCCGCGCTGCTTCGTTACTGTTGATGTATCTTCCGATGTGGTACATGAGGACCTAGTCGTTTCTGTTTTGTTGTTCGCTGTCTTTGGCTATTTGAAATAAAGCCATGTCACTGCCTTTGTTCTTATACTTACAGACATATTTAATGGATTTCACTGAATTGTGGTATTTTACGTTTATGTGTGTTTGGAACTTTTGGAGTAGTGTGTTATATGGTACCACCTATTGATTATTTATTTCCAGTTCGTCGCTGCCTCATATTTGTAATTTTTGTTGTGAACCCACAGTTTTTGGATGATCGTCTTCTGTATTTGGGATATCCACACTCTCCGGTTCGTGTGTCGTCCAAGTATGGATTTGGGTATTTTTTGTACATTTTCCATCACTCTTAGATGGCGAATTATGATTTAATGGCTCGCATGGTCCGTGAATCACGTTTTTCACTAATATGTCGTACGGTTCCGCATCTTCTTGTGGATAGGGAAATTCAGAATAGATGATTCTGTCAATATACATGCGATGAATTCTGTCGTGTAGCCATATGAGATTGTATGAATGAGGCAGTCCTCGTTTTTGCTATTCAATTGTGTACATCCAGCCTCTAACGGTTTCAAAGGTGTGTTATTTTGTGAAGACTTCAGTAAATCTAATTTGTTTTTGTCGGAAATATCTTGCTATTATGTCGTGTCGATACATAGGAATTGACCGTATCTCCGTTGTTTTTTGATTTCTGGACACGACCAGTTACATGTGAACGTTATGAAACGCTCAGGTCCTCCATATTTTCTTATGTAGACCATGGCATCTTGATTGTATTCGTGCATGTGTCTCGAACTTCCTGTGTATGATGAGGGTGCGTTACCATTGTTCCAATGTCGTCAATGTATCCATCATTTAGGTCTTGAAGGTGGGTATATTCTTCAGTGTGTAGTTTCTTCTGATTCAGTCCTATGTAAAGCATCTGTTTTGCTTCTATTTTTGGATACATATCTACCAGAAATTGTTGGAAAAAATGGCGAGTGTTGAGAATGTGATTGTATGTTTCATTGTCTCTGATCAGTAAGCGGTAAACATAGAACTCCTTGGAAGTGCCTTTCTTGCTTGTTTCTAAGCCTGTTTCAGGTTCGATTTGTTTCACATTAAAATGATATCCGTCCTCTCCGAGCAGAAATATTAGTGGATGTTGGAGGGCATCATACGAAAGGCGTGTGTCTGTAATGCGTTGTAGTCCTCTTCTTCTTTGTACAATTGCGTCACGTTTCGTGTTTTCATTGTCCACTGTTACGATAGTGACTTCGACTATCTGAGGCGTATTAAATCGACGTTCGTGTCCCCCATGTGGCCTTTTGTCGTCTCGATTTACGACTTTATAGTCATCAGAAATCATTCAGTCTAGTGCTGTTTTGAATATGTGAATCAATTGATTGTATTCGTGTAAGAACCTCTGTACATCTCGGACTGCTTCACGTCTCAGTCCACTGATGTTCGTGCGTCGATGATCAATTTCTGTTTTATTTCCGATTAAAACTACTTGCAGAAATTTATGGTCTTCTTTGGGTAGTGGTAGTAATGATTCCATGTTGTGATGAAAAACATAACCGATTTTATTTCTGTTAATGTTGATAAAAGTGACACCGAAAGAATTCATTTGAAAGCAGGAGCTGTACGCTTTTATATGTTGAAGAAAGTGTTTTTATTATAGAGTTTCCCCGGTCATGTAAAGTAAAAATTCCTGCGGAGGTGCTTAACGTTTCTCTACTTAAGTTTTTCGCTTTGCAAAACTTACAGACATTATCCACGTTTCTGATTACGACGTGTTTGTGTTTGTTATATTCTTTCGTCGGTTCGTACTGGAATGCTTCATTTGTTGGGTTGAACTGTTTCCTTGTCCTCGTAAACACTTCTCGTAGGCTGATATTTTCATGGCTGGCCTGATATCGCTGTCTTTTATCATAAGATTGTGTCACAATTTTTTTATTCCTCAATACATTCACTTCGTTGTTCTTAGGTTTCTCTGCTTCTCGCGGTGCACATTCTCGTTCGTTGGAAACTTAATCGTGCTTCGCGCTCTTCGTCTATTTCGTTTCTTCGCTGTTATTTTTGTTTTCTTCGCTGTTATTTTTGTTTTCCCTGTTTTGCTTCAGAACTGGCAGGATCTCCTCCTCTTTTACGTTTGGGCATTCTCTAAAATATAAATCAAATCAACTTTTCGTCAACAAATTCACTAAGCACACTTTAAATAACTCACACTACGTTGTTCCTTTTTGTTCACTCACTGGACTACTTCCTCCCATCGCCACTAATAAGAAACTGACCTTCGAACCCACGACGGGGCTTGCTTTATATACACCTACCAATCTTTCAGAACATTCCGCAACATTTGAGAGTGTTCTGGAATGTTGCATTGTGACTTGGGATGTTCCAGGATGTTCCCGAACATTCTGGAATCTTCCCGAACGTTGCAGACCATTCTCGAACATACCACAATATCCAGGATCATTGTGGAACATTCTGGAATGTTGTGGAATGCTCTCGAACATTCTCGAATATTCTGGAATGTTCTCGAACACTCTCGAATGTTCTGAAATGTTCCATAAATTTCTAGAGGGCGAAATTTCCGAGCCCTTCTTTTTATCTTCAAAAGCATGCCCTCCCTTGATCGTAGCGGAACTCGTTTCTGAGTTTTATCAGCACGCACGTTGTACACTAACTTTTATAATGTATATTGACTAGCCCACAGACAGGAAAAACGGATATTTGTTGAACTGAAACTGACGCTGTTGTTTCTTACTTTTTTTTAGAAAACTTGCAACGCAAAGCTGCAATGATGCATGTCTTATGTTATAGCCTTATGAAGTAAAATACACACACCAAAAAACGTTTTCCATCACCCCGGTTCCCAGAACTCCTGAAGATAGACGTTTTCTGCGGATATTGTATCACAGACACAGTCCCTTTGATTGTTCAGTGATGTCACAAAACTCACCCAAAGATGTAAACAACCATGCATGAGCAGCGCCTATTGGACGGAGGGGGTCAGACAGCCGATCAGTTCCAGTCATTCCACCAGAAAGGAGGTACACGGCTCGTGTTGTCTGTAGCTCAACCATGCCTAGACGGTCAATACCGCGGTTCGATCGCGTCCACGTTGTTACTTTATACCAGGAAGGGCTCTCAACAAGGGAAGTGTCCAGGCATCTCGGAGTGAACCAAAGCGATGTTGTTCGGACATGGAGGAGACACAGAGAGGAACTGTCGATAACATGCCTCGCTCTGGCTGCCCAATGGCTACTGCTGCAGTGGATGACCGCTACCTACGGATTATGCCGGGGAGGAACCCTGACTGCAACGCCACCGTGTTGAATAATGCTTTTCGCGCAACCACAGGACGTCGCGTTACGACTCAGACTGTGCGCAATAAGCTGCATGATGCGCAGCTTCACTCCCGATGTCCATGGCGAGGTCCATTTTTGCAACCACGACACCATGTAGCGCTGTGCAGATGGGAACAAGAACATGCCGAATGGACCGCTCAGTAATGGCATAACGTTCTCTTCACCGATTAGTGTCGCATATGCTTTCAACCAGAAAATCGTCGAAGACGTGTTTGGAGGCAACCCAGTGAGGCTGAACGGCGTAGACAAACAGTCCAGAGAGAGCAGCAAGGTGGAGGGTTCCTGACGTTTTGGGATGGTATTATGTGGGGCCGACATATGATCGTGAAAGGCTCCAAATAGCTGATGATGATGTGATGATGATGTTGGGGTTGTGGGGCGCTCAACGGCGTGGTTATCAGCGCCCGTACAATTATCCAATCTTTGCTCAGTCCAATTTCGCTACTTTCCTGGATGATGATGAAATGATGAGGACAACACAAACACCCAGTCATCTCGAGGCAGGTGAAAATCCCTGACCCCGCCGGGAATCGAACCCGGGACCCCGTGCTACCGCGAGACCACGAGCGGCGGACTCCAAATAGCTGTGCGATACGTGAATGCCATCCTCTGACAGACAGTGCAACCATATCGGCAGCATATTGGAGAGGGATTCGACTTCATGGACGACAATTTGCGCCCACATCGTGCACATCTTGTGAGTGACTTTCTTTGGGATAACAACATCGCTCGACTAGAGTGGCCAGCATGTCCTCCAGAAATGAACCCTATCGAATATGCGGGATAGATTGAAAAGGGCTGTTTATGGACGATGTGACCCACCAACCACCGCCAGCCGGAGTGGCCGAGAGTTTCTAGGCGCTACAGCCTGGAACCGCGCGACCGCTACAGTGGCAGGTTCGAATCCTGCCTCGGGCATGGATGTGTGAGTGATGTCCTTAGGTTAGTTAGGTTTAATTAGTTCTAAGTTCTAGGGGACTGATGACCTCAGAAGTTAAGTCCCATAGTGCTCAGAGCCATTTGAACCATTTTTGAACGACCAACCACTCTGAGGGATCAACGCCGAATCGCCGTTGGGGAGTGGGAGAATCTGTACCAACAGTGCCTTGATGAACTTGTGGATAGTACGTCACGACGAATACAGGCACGCATCAATGCAAGAGGACGTGCTACTGGGTATTAGAGGTACCGGTGTGTACAGCAGTCTAGTCCACCACCTCTGAAGGTCTGGCTGTATGGTGGTAAAACATGAAATGTGTGGTTTTCATTAGCAATAAAAAGGGCGGAAATGATGTTATGTTGATCTCAATTCCAATTTTCTGTACATGTTCCGGAACTCTCGGAACCGAGGTGATGCAAAACTTTTTTTGATGTGTTTATTATCGAGTATGCCAAGTTCTTACAGATCAAATGCGTCATATGTTACTTACGTTTTCCTATCCCAGATCTATGTTATATCAGTTTAAAGGCATAAAATACAGGAATTGGACAGAAATATGGAAAAATCAGAAACTCAACACATTACCATGACTAATACAGTGTAGGATACCGTTGGCATTTAAAACAGCTTTCACTGGTCTCGGGATGGACTAATACAAGTCGTCAATGCTTTTGAATGGAACCTTACACCACTCTCACTGCAAAACAGTGACAAGAACAGGTAACGACAGTGGAGTTGGAAGAGCGATCAGACGTACCCTCCTCTTCAAAGTAGACCACAAAGGCTCAATAATAATGATATCTGGTGACTTTGGTGGCCAGGGGAGATGCGACAGTTCATCCTCGTGCTCCCAAAAGCAGTCCTGGACGATGTGAGCTGCGAAATCAGGAGGCCTGTCGTCTTGACACAGTATCACCACTGGTGAATAAGCATCGTACAACGGGATGAACATGATCAGCCAAATTGGTACATAATTCGTGGCAGGAATGCGACGTTGCAGAGTAACCAAGAGGCCAATGGAGTACCACGATACGGCTGCCCAAATCATCACCGAACCCCATCCATATTTTACTGTTGGGACGTAACTCGGTCACAAGTTGGAAACTGCGTGAAACAAGATTCATTCGTCCAAATGACTTTATTCCATTGCTCTACAGTCCAGGTTTTTTAATGGCTTCGAAACCACGTTTTTCTATTACGGGCTTTTGCAACACTGATGAATGGTTTTGTATTTCCAAGTCACCCTGCAAATCCCTTCGTGTTTTGGTGCAGACAGGTTTCGTGAGTGAGGCACTCTGTTTTGCAACGAGTTTTGGAACTGTCGTCCTCTTATTTTTCATCACAATCGTCTTCAATGCCCGTCCTTCACGATCACTCAACATACACTTGCGTCCGCGGCTGAGGTTTTCCCACTTCCCCTAAATCCTTTATAAATCTTCGATACGGTGGCTCTTGCAACAGCAAACACTTCGACTTCTTTGGTGGTGGAAACACGCACCATATGTGCCCTATCAATTTTCCTATATTCGAATTCATTTAGCTCCGACATGATGCACTATCTGTTACATAGAACACTATTCTGATCACGACATACGCTTATAACGTATTGAGGACATTTCACATTCGTAGTCATATACAACAGCGCAACCTGCAGGCTCCCCTAACATCAGCAGTTATGTTGGAGCATATATTCCTGCGTTTCCATATTTTTGTCTAACCCATGTACATCGAGCTCGTTAGTCAACGAGTCTGTGAGGCATTAAAACAGGAATAATCATGCGTGAATGCATTTGTATCTTGTAAGGTGTGGTTTGTTTTTTTCTTATTCTAGAATGGAGAACAAATGTGTAAGGCGAAATGACAAGTTTAATGTCGCAATTTTTCTCACAAAATTACACGCTTTTACAGTTTTCAACTCAACAACATAAAAACAGCGCAATGGATAACGCATCTTGCCAACACCAAAAAGTGAAATAATATTATACACAACACTCTTAAATATTAACTCTCTGAAAGAACATTAATCCTAAACACAATATTATGAAAGTTTAATTGGAAGTTTCTTTACAAAATTGCTCCTACATATACGTTATGATGTTGGTTAGTACTAAGAAAATCGTCCGATTCCGGTTCAAAGTTCGGTACTATTTAGGATGACAATCAAGTTTACGATGGATGGTTAGTCAAGTGACAAATCTGAGCGCAAGATTACACAAAGCCGCTCGAGTTTACAGTGGACGCAAGCTGGTGATTCAACAAAGTTTACACCTCTGCACGCGGTATTTACCTTAAGCTGCAATGTGCTGCTGACTGCAAGGCCGCTCTCTCCCACTGAAATTCCTACAAAACTAATCTGGCCTGTGCTGAACTTTCCAGCAGAAACTTTCCCTATGTTTCTCGATATGCGAGAAAACGTGTACTCAGCCTTAGTCTTATTACGTGGCGATATGCACGCGCATGGTTGGAGCAACGTGCATATTATAGTGGCCTCTCAGTTCTCTCAAGAACAATTAACTAATTTGGCTGGTTCGTTTCTCCACAGTTGGAGCTAAACGTTGCTACAGCTAATTTCTAGCTGGAGTGCAGCCGCTGTGAACGCAGTGTCCACACAAATTTCTTCTCTGCATCGTACGGAGCGTTTAACGCTCCTTTCTGCACTTGACGCCAGTTTAGTGAAGAGTCCCCATAGAAAATTTCTCTCTTGTCCTACTCATGGCAGAACTGCCTCCCTCCACTTGGGTTCCTTTTTCACGTCATGGCCTTTTTCGATCAATAGGAGCGTTCCTCTTATTTTGTAGGAACTCTTTCTACCAATCACAATGTCCCTTCTTTCAAACTGTGTCGAAACTTCAGTATTTTTCTCCTTCCTAGTGCGTTTCCGTCAATCGGACGCTTTGTGCCCATTCTAGATGCCTAAAGTACATTGACCTTTCTGAGTGTCACACTCACTGGACAAAAATGCGTCACTGGCTTTTGTTCGTATCCTGTTGGAATTCTGAAACGCAGCTTTCTAAAGCTTTTTTTCTTTCCCTTGTGCAGAGGTGCCGCTATACGCGTCCTCCGGCCTGAATCACCTAGCCTGGGGTCGCTGACCTTCCTCCTGCCACCCCTTTAAGTGGTTTCCGTCATAACTCCTGCAGCGCGGCTTTGCTAAGCCATTATGGGCTGGCTCTTCAAAACTAAAAGTGACTCACATTCCCTGTTCCACCTTCTGTTCAAAGACATGCATTGTATAGGAATGTGTGTTAATTACCATCGATTGGCTGTCATCCCTTTTTGCATTACATACTGATCGACAAATGTTCATAACTGCCGAATTACGTTAGGTATCATCTTCACCTTCTTGTTGCAATGTGTAAAGGTCTCATGTAAGGTGTGAATCTGAACATTTATTCTGCCACCTCACAACGATACATTAAGAAAATTTTGAAATCATCTCCTGCCAGAATGCGAAAGTTCATACAAATTACAGGACTTCCTATACCGACTACTTGGTTGAAAGCTGAAGTCCTCATCTACAATAATTTTCAGGCTATTTGTAGATTTTTAGACGCTTGTCCAGATGATTTTCTGGTCGTAATAAAGCCTAAAGAAACAATCAGACAAAAAGGACCTTAAGATGAACTTTACATAGGTTTTGCACACGTAGGAAAACTGTGGGAGGAGTGCTTTAAGAAAGAAGTAATGTAGACTATTTTCACAGACTTGAAGCTTGTGCTTGAAGATATGGGAAAACAGAGGCTAGTGCAAAGCTTACCCAAAATCCACTATTTGGAGGACGTGGTAACAGAAAAAATATTGACTAATGTTTTTTAAAAACAAGAAGCTCCTCTTGTATCTGTTGACGCAGAACATTCCATTTTTATTTACACATTTTAATGAGCATTCAAGGTTGAAAACTCACGCAAAAAATGGGGAAATGAAATACTGAATGTTGTTTCTACAGTGACAAAGGTAGGTCAATGTGTTCGGTGATGTTTCACTTGATTTCTCAGTGCTTGAATAAATTATTTTGGGAGGTTTGCGACTGTGATTTAATTACTTAAATATGCATTTGTTATTGACATTTTAGCACACTTTTCGCCAAAACGTCGTACATTTTTGCATCAAAAAATCGTAGGACTAATTATAACGTTCTTTTTTTATGTCCACCCTTCTGATTGTAGATTTGAGAGACTTCGACCATTCACTTATGTACTGAAATGGAATACCTACATCCATTTTCACGATGTTATTTATTATATGCCTATCAGCTTCGGTGCTTCAGTGCTGCCTCTTCAGGCCTTAACTGACACTGAGGATGTGCATGATAACACGTTCCTCATTCACCACATCTTTACTCACTCTCTTTCTCTGTATGGCACACTCACTTAGCTGCTCAAACCCCAGTACAAACACATCACTGTTCAAACATTATCGGATATTGTCGTGATCTACATATTCCAACAAGAAATACTGATTCTAAATGAAAATGTTGTCCTAACTATAATATAAGGACGTGCTGAACGATGTCTCCGAATTTTTTATGTGAAAACTCTTAAATCTTTTTAAATGAGACGGCGCTTATTAACATTCTTTGTCTTTATTCTTCATATCTGCATATTTATTTCTCAACACAGTCGCCCTGACGACGAAGGCATTGCTCCCAACGAGAGATGAGTTTGTTGATACCGTCACTGGAAACTGTAAATTTCGGTGATGGAGCCACAACCTCACCTTTGCTTGCACTGATTGATCACAACAACAGTGATGTTTTTTAAGTTTTGAAAACCCATAAAAATCGAATGTTTCCAACTCAGAAGCATGATCGAGGACAGTGAACCCAAGGCGTCGGATTGTAGCAGATGTCGAAGCGCTCGTGTGTGATCTGCATTGTCATGGTGAAGGACGAACATCGACTTCGTCTTTTCGGTTTTTCTAATACGCCGACTTCGTTACGTTACACACCGCCATGTTACAAGCTACAGTTCAGAGTCCTCTAGCAGCGGACGTTTGCAATTTGCGTCAGTAAGGCGGGTAACGCGACCGAGTAATATGCAGGAACATGTAATACCTCAACCGATAGTGAGAACGACGTAAAAAATTCGGAGACATTACTTCCCAGCGTGCCTTCGTAGAATACTTCAGGTTTCGTATTTACGTTTTTTCCAACAGCCACTGAAATTTGCATGGATAACCCTGCACCCTAATATTCAAGAGACTCCCGTATTAGCTTAGGCTAATGGTGGTATTGTCAGGTGGAAACGCTTACATTTGGCGAAATGTTGCTTCTGCTATCGTCTCTTATCGGATGAATTAAGTAGGGTCAACTTGAACATTACATACATCTCCTTGTTCAGCGGGAAGCCAAGGTTTAGCAGGACTAGCCAACAAGCTGTCGCTACCGTACTGTTTCATTGTGATTCGTAGGACTTGAGATCTGTCTGACCCAACCCAACTGAGCTACTCGCTTTTTTTTTTTTTTTTTTTTTTTTTTTAAATGGACTTGTAGTCCGGGGTGATATGTTGCAATACAGCATCACCGGTCTATTGCGGTCTAACTGTGTTGGTGGGGCAGTAAATTTCCACAGGGCAGTGATTCCGTCACTGCAATTCACTTTGAAGTTGTGGCTGTGGGACTTCTGGTCCCGTACCACCCTCTGACGGTGATAGTATTACAAGAGTCACGCAGAAAAATTTTGCCTAACATGGGCAGGTGAAGGTGTGGCGGTGGGACTTGTAGTCCCGTACGAGCTACTCGCGATGTTGTTGGGCATAATGTACACACACAGTGATGAGCCAACTGCGAGACTGAGTGCAGTGGAGTCGTGGACTACAGAAAGTATGTAAGCATAGAAGGGATGAACTGGGAATCACTCTGGCTACTTAGGGTCCGCAAATGGGGAAACTGTCGACATAGGTGGCTATGACGAGCGGCAGAGTGTACAACATAGCCTACTACGATTATGGAGGGCGAGGAATCATCGAGATCGGACGGTAGATCAATGGAAACGTGCTGCCGGGTTGGATGAATCACGTTTCTTGCTATACCAGATCAACAGTCATGTCGCGATACACCATCATCCAGGCAATTGGCTGTTCGAAACATGCACCATACCAGTGATGATGGCCAGTGGGGGCAGTATTATACTATAGGGGACATTCACCTCGGCCTCCACGAGACGTGTGGATGTAATCAAAGGCACCATGACAGCCGTGGACTACGTGAAATTGCTGCTGACCCCTTGCATCCCTTCTCTGACAGTGATGGCTTTTTCCAGCAGGATAAGTGCCCTTGTCATAAGACCAGAATCGTTGCAACAATGGTTTGAGGAGTGTGATAGGGAACTCACGATGATATCTTGGTTACGACATTTGCCTGATCTGAACTCGATGGAACGTATCTGGGATACTGCTGGGGGTCAGCAGGCCAGCAAAATACCCATAGTTTACGGAAAGTGTGTGACCTGTGAGTAGACATTGGAGCCACATACCTGTGGAAAGCTACTGAGGACTTGTCATATTCATACCGTGTAGAATCGCGGCTGTGGTGCATCAAAAGATCGACCATGACGCTATTAAGCATGTGGTCATACCTTTTTGGCTCATCAGTGCAGTATGAGGGCGAAGAGAGACTTCTCATTGCAGATGTTGTTATTTTTTAAGTCGAAAATTCACTTTTTTATTACAATTCCCTTTTATATCAAAGCACATTGATTGCTTTCCAGTGAATAGAAGTAGTGGGACAAAGCAGGTCCTGGACAAAGGGCCCATTGTTCTTATCAGCAAGGTTAAAGGTCATGGACAATTACCATTATCCTCCATTCTGAGGCAGTCCTCGTTCTTACCTTCACAGTCATAGGTCATTGTCCTGTCTGAGACAAGTGGTCTATTGTTCTCTACAAGTCAGTCACTCAGCCTTCTCAGTTTTATTAATGACCTGTCATATCTTAGGGTTCAATTAATGTCATTAATGACACCACTTTTAGCACTATTATTAACGACCTGTCAGTTTTATCATCATTATGAATTATCTGTTACTTTTATCACCATTACGATGATTTACTACCCAAAAATAATGATTTTCCTCCACCAGTCCAAAAAAACACCAATCCAACCTTCAGATTGACTCCTCACTTGTGTTCAGGTCACCATAGTGAGAGCATCAGTTGGGATAAGAAAAAAGAGAGAAAAACGCAGTACAGCAACCAGTGGGGTTGGTTTTGAGGAATGAAGGTAGGTTTTGTAAATCACGACAAGGAAGTACAGTAACAAATTTTCTATATTTATTCATAATTTTTTCGTTCAATATGTTCTTGGTTACAATGCAGCTCTCACAGCAATTTTTTTGGATGGGATACTTTTTCTCTTTGCAGTAATAATAATAATGACTACTAGCATGAAAATATAACATAACTATGTTCACAGTTCAGTATTTTTCCAATGAAACTCTTCACAGTCGCCATTCTTTGTTGGAATGTGAAAAAATTCTTTACAATGTATCTGGAAAAACTTTTATTGGAGAAGCTTTTACCAGTGATAAAAAGACACATTTGGCATGGGATACATTACACTAGAAAGTAAAGACTCTGAAGACTAGCATTAGGTGTAAAACCTAATGCAATATCTACCACACACACACATACACACACACACACACACACACACACACACACACACACATTCTCAGATGTGTACACAGTAGCCTCCACATACAGTATACAGTGTATACATACATGGTCTGCAGTCAGCCCATATGCAAGTGCATATACAGTCTACGCTGAGGTGACAAAAGTCATGGAATTCCTCCTAGAATACCTCCATTAGGAGGTTGGATCTCCTTTTTCCCGGCATAGTGCAGCAACATGACATGGACTCAAGAAGTCATTGGAAGTCCACTGCAGAAATATTGAGGCATGCTGCCGCTACAGACATCCATAATTGCGAAAGTCTTACCAGTGAAGGATTCAGTGACACTTGCAGGGAATGACACTTGTGTAGAGAGGGAATGCGTTGACATTTGTACGGAACCCGGGACATGATAGGTAGTGGACAGGGGGTTCCAGAAATAGGATACGCCGGCCATTTCGCCGCTACCTGTGTCGTATTCCGGGGAGGGTCATTTCCTGCACGAAGTTCCCTGTCGCTGCACCAGTTCTCCCAGAGTTCAGTACTGCAGTTGAACTCTGACTAGCAAGTAGTATTCCGTGTTTCAGTGCTGAGATAACTGAGTTCACTGAGACCATCGAAGGGATGCCTCTGCTGATTTACAACGGGTATCGGTATATAGGGGACTACACAAACAAGAAGGTGATGTGTAAATTTTTAAAAGTATAAAAGCAAAGGAAGGCTATTCACAAAAAATAATACAGTTTTAGGGGAAGGTAGCCACGTTTGTATTCCAGATGAAGTTGCAAATGAAGTACAAATACATTTTTACAGCGGAAAGAAGTGGGCAAAGAAACAGACGCTACAGTTCCGTCAGTTTAAGTTGAAGCAGTAAGGCAGCTCTTCAATCGAGACTACTACTTAGTAACATCGTTACCATCATACAGAAGTGCGAAACAATCGTTACTTCGCATTACGCAGAAATATGTGGGAACTACACCAGATCCCACCGATTCTGAAGGAATATTCTTCCAAGAAAATGATTTGCTCTTGAATAATGGTAGCAGTTTTTTTTTTACTTGCAGATGATAACAAGGGACCGAATGATAGAATACTGCCGTTTCCCAGCGAAAAGCATGTTTATCAAATTGCGAGTCATTATTTTGAATGGAACGTTCAAGAGTTCGAGCAGGCAGTTTGGATAGTTGTTTTTACTCCACGCCGACCTGAATAGTTCCTGGGAGAAAACAAACGCCATTCTAGTTCTTCACGCTTTGCTACCGAATATAAAGCTCGAAAGCAATGAACTTCTTTTAACGCTATTAGAACTAATGTGCCTGGAGGGAACACTGCACCTCTGATGATGGATTTCGAAATTGCCATCAACCAAGCAGCTGGAACAGAGATAAATGGGTCCGCAGCTCGTGGCCGTGCGGTAGCGTTCTCGCTTCCCGCGCCCGGGTTCCCGGGTTCGATTCCCGGCGGGGTCAGGGATTTTCTCTGCTTCGTGATGACTGGGTGTTGTGTGATGTCCTTAGCTTAGTTAGGTTTAAGTAGTTCTAAGTTCTAGGGGACTGATGACCATAGCTGTTAAGTCCCATAGTGCTCAGAGCCATTTGAACCATTTCTAGAGATAAATGGTTGCATTTATTATTTTAATCAGTGTTTGTGGAAACAAGTTCAGCGTTGCGGCCTCGTTACAGCACATAACGAAAACGAGGAAATACGCTTTCTCATAAGAAATGTATCCTATAGCAGCTCTGTTGAGGATGTGGCTAGGTGAGCAAGAACACCCACGCTCGCTCACCGACGTGGTCATGAGCGCTCGCGGTAAAATGATACGGTCAGACGTCGTTTCGTAGCGCAGCACGGTCAACCGTTAGTGCAGGAAAAGTGCAAACAATGTGCTGACTTCGGAGGACTGACCAGATTCGGCGTAGCTTTAGATACAAATATACAGTAGATACGGCGCATGGCTTAAGGGGAGACTACAACCAAACATTTACCTTTTCTTCTACTTTGCCGACAACAACAAAATTTTAAAATCGTGTCTACTCCGTAAAGATGTAGCGACACCCAAGTTTTGAAGTCCACAACTTCAATGGTTTTCGAGTTTTGAATATTTCATGCGATATAATGGCATTATTCAAAACCAGCTTCTGGTACTCACATCACAATTTTCACGCGCCAGATTTTGTAGGTACATTCACAAGACAAAGTTCAACGGTTGTGTGCGTTCATTTTATGAGGAATATTAATAATCTGTTTTCAGTATTTATTTCAAATTTCAGCCCTAAATTTTCTTTAATTGTCGGTACATAAATGTGATGATAAAATAAACAAATTACATTTCCGATAATATTAAGGCATAAAAGTATGCAAACACATCAAGCCTACTTCCAGCAAAAATTTCATTCACTCTGGTTAATATTTACGACAAAAAAGTTGTCACTGAGCTTAGAAATAGAAACTTATGCTAAAATGGATTTTAACATTTTATCAAAAAGTAAATGTTACAGCAAGGCACATAACCATTAAAATTCACCGGCACCATAACGTTTTCCCTTTCTCCCAATATGAGGCTTCTTCTTGTAATTTCTAGATGAGGGTAGCCTTTTTCTCCAGTTTTCTGAATAGAAATCTACTCACAGTCTTCTTGCGGAGTTGCAGTTGTAGGGATATCTGATTGTAAGCCAATGCCCATTTCCTTGGAGCTTGCTGACTGTACTGAAAAGGACTTCAGTGTATTCCCCAAATTTGCATTTACGCAGTCAACAGGCAAAGTAGTTGATTTTCAACGACTGGCTGCCAATTGTTTCGCTACAGTTTTCCTGGAAATCTTGCAACTTGTTTTTCCCAGTTAGAGTTTATGCGAAGTTGTAAGTAAAGATCTTTTAGATGGTGACAGAAATAAAAAATTATCTTTTGCATCTTTCGGTGTACCGCAACCCCTTACGCAGTCGGTATTTCGATCATTTCTTAGATGTACTTGTAATTCGTATGCAGCCAAAGATGTGAAATAGTCATTACATTTTCCTAAAAAAAATTGAAATTTTAGAATGGAGTCTCCCTTTATACTAAAGAATAGCTGTTTTTAAAGGAATGAAAAGTAGCGTGATGGCTGGGTTATTAAAGTGATCACCAACGTATCAGTGCAGGATGCCTAGTCTATACATTTATTGTATGCGATCGTGTCTTGATACGTTTGGTGTTCTATTAATGTGTTCCAAAGCTTTGAACATAACGAAAAAATTCAGTTTACAACAACAATACAATGGATTATACGCAAAAGATTATGTATACTTGGGAGGCGAACAGCAAGAAGCCGATGTGAAAAAATTAAGAAGAAAAAAAACCTTTTAAGTGATTTGATTGAAGAAAATATTGATCATATGGGAGTAGAGAAATAAACGTCTAAATAATTTTCCAAACATTTCCTTAATGAAAATACATTTTTGTTTTCAGGAGGAAGACTCAACGAACGAATTTGCAGTTGGATCAAGTTACCATACCTCAGCAGTTTGGTCCCTTAGGAATTCACACACATTTGAACATTTTTTGCGAGACCTCATTTCGTAGAACGAAAGTTGCTTTATACGGATACAGGCAGCTTTATCTACTCGATCAAAAACTGTGATCCATATGAAGTAATTACGTGCCACAGTAGAGAATTCTATACGCATTCTTATGAGGCCGATAATCCTTATGGTATTGTTCCTAAGAACAAGAAGGTTATCGGTCTCATGAAATACGAGGCGAATTGAAGAGTTTGTGGGATTGAGGTCCAAAATGTATGCATATCGTACAATAGACAGGGGCGCCCAGACGCAGGCAAAGGGTGTTAGATGTGCGGCATCTCACGCCCTCGCAGTGGAAGAATATTTGCAGTGCCTATACGGTCGCAGCGTTCAAGCACTACTCCGCACATCGTTCAGCAAGCTAGTATTCGATCTCGAGGTCACGAGGTGTACACTCTATTGCAATCAAAAAGTCGGATTGTCTCCTCATGACGATAAAAGAATCATTTGTGAGGATGGGGTAGAAACCCTCCCATACTCTCACTATTTACTTGAAGCGAAAGTACGGGTGGGGGACTTATAGAGAGATAGAGAGACAATGAGTGTGTGAATGAATGAGGTGTGGGGGGGGGGGGGTTTATGTATCAAATAGTATGGTTCTTTTATCATAGTGTAATTATTGGTTGTGAGTGTTACGTGTGGTGTAAGTGTGTGTGTGTGTATATATATATATATATATATATATATATATATATATATATATATATATAGTCCATATATATGGTCCATATATATATATATATATATATATATATATGGTCCATTGAACGTGATCAGGCCAAATATCTCACGAAATAAGCGTCAAACGAAAAAACTATAACAGCGCCACCTATCACAAAGCGAAAAAAGTGGTCCAACTAAAACTTTCATATTTCTTTATGTGCTACACGAACATGTAAAAAAAATGGTGGTTCCTATTTTAAAAAACGCAGTTGATATCCGTTTGACCTATGGCAGCGCCATCTAGCGAGCCAATCATATCGCCATCTGGTTTCCCCCTTCAAGCTAGATGAGTTTCGTTCTTTGAAATTTTTTCGTTTGATGCTTACTTCGTGAGACATTTCGCCCGCTCACTGTCAATGGACCACCCTGTATACGCAAAAACTCTTTGAAGTTTCGCCTGTACCTACCTTCACTCAGTTTTCTTGTTTTATCAATAACGAGAAACCCATACTGTGAATGATTCCAGCAATCAGCACATATCTTTACAAATTCATTGAACGACATGTCAGTTCCGACATGTGCCTGGTAAATGCATTTTAAATTCAGGTTGTCTTGTTTGAAGGCTATAATACCAATTGTTTGGGGATTCTGGAGTATGTTTGGCTTAGAGAAAATACATCAGCAATCATATGACGACCGAAACAGAAATATTTTCGAATTTGGTCTTGGTTTTCCACAGCAACATCGTCAAATATAAAGACGGTGTTTGGCTTTGCTTTATCAGATGGAGGGATATAACTGCTTTCACTGAATGTCGTGTATGCAACACCATCTATATCGCGCAATATCTCCTGCAGTAGCTGATACTTGGGTTGAAACTGTTTTTGAGAATACACAAACATGTTAAAATCGGACTCCATTACATGTGTTAGCATACTCATGAGAACATTAGTCTTCCCACAATTGGATGGACCTACAATAATTGCTTGTATATTATCAGAGAGGAGAATTCTGTTCTTCTTCTTCTTCTTCAGATCTTCTTTTGTATCTTCACAGGACCAGTCACAGACAACAAAGTCCTTGTGATGAGGGTGTTTCACCAACTCTATCATGATACTAACTACACCAGGTACCAACCGGTAGTTGACATATATAGAAAAGGAGAATAATAGTATGTGTAGCCCCTATAGTTCCATCACTTAACCGACTGAACTATATTGACTACACAGAGAAAACAGCTATATATTTCACCCATGAAGAGTAACTTGATCAGTCATCATCTCAATAACTCGTATAGCATTGAAAAAAAATAATATTTGTAATACTTTGACTATAATGAGAGAGGTATGAAATAAAACACAACCATGGTTTGAGATTATATAATCATAAATTATTTATTTATTTAAATATCATATATGGGATGTAGTATTTCAGGAATATCCTTACAATTTGTATGTATCTTCTTCTTCACACCTGTACAGTATTTACCAAATAAAGCTTTTTGACATGCAATAAATTCAGTGCATATCTCCCTCAAGCCAATAGATGCCTCACAGTACTCATGTTTTTCACACACACATTTAATCTGTTTCTCTTTAGGTTCAGCGTTCATGTGCAAACAAAGGTGCTGCTTAAGATCATCAACATGTACCCTATGCACATGTAGGGAAGTTACAACATCATTGTATGCAGAGTCTGTGCTAGGCAACCAACGATTCAGTCTGTCCAATGAAAGACATATGGCAGTGTCCAGATGATGTAACTTTGTAACTGAGGAATGTCCTAGATAAACACAGTTGTCACCCGATTGCACACATAATGCACAGTCATCATACACTGTTGTAATAAAAAGTGTCACACCAGTAAGGCAAATGTCTGGGCGAGAACTAGTTGGATAATACTCTGTAGTCATCTGCTGATTGATGTAGCACTTTGCACGACATATTTCATCCCAGTCGAACTCGGAAATTGGCACTTTAACACGCTTGGATACATCCATTCTCACATGCAGACCCCAGGCATGATGCACTTCTACAGTAATGTTCACATGTTTGGATCCACTGGGAGTTAACTTGTATGTGGAGGTGAAAAGCATAGGTGCACTTGACGTCTTCTTATCCACTGTATCTGCACTCTGTGGTTGCACTACCACAGGGATGTTCTGCTGGATGGATCATATGTTGGTGACCAGTACTGACCTCAAACAGCAGCAACTCCTTGTTCTGCTCCAGCAAGTGGGCTATGTACGCTACCGAATCCCATGTGGCCTCTACTGGTTCAGACGCGCTGGAAGCTGTTGCTGCACGTCTCGACAAGATGGCAGCCAAGGTTGCTACAGGTCTGGACGTGGCAGCAGAGCTTGCCATATTGGCGCTCAACCCTGTTGAACAAGCGTTAGACATGGACAAAGACACAAAAAAATTTGAATATGGTTAATATTAATAATAAGACTAACCAGAGAGAAAGGAGTGATATGGGATGCTTACTTTTCCGTTTAATCCTGTTGTGCATGACTGTGCTGGAGTGCGACTGCTGTTGATGCTTCGTTGTTCTTCTTCTTCTTGTGCTGCTGCTGCTGACTGACTGACTGAACAAGACTGAGGTCCCAGAGCTGCTGAGGCTTGCCTATATCTCCTACAATGACGTCACCAGATACTGCCATCCTATTGGTTGAAATCTAGCACATGACCAAATCAAGGGTACCTATTGGGTCCCGCCATTTTCCCCCACTGTAGACCGCCATCTTGGATTAAATCACGGAACGGACGACACTGCCCTCTGGTGGTGGTACCCTGTGTACTAGACCACTTGTGCCTCATGGTGAACACACTGCTTGCCAACATCTTGGATCTTGGATAACGGTACTCATCTTGGAGGACAGCACCCTCTGGTATCAGTCCAGACCTCATGGTGAACACATTGGATGGCTGTACTGCATGAAATTATTTGAATTAAGATTTATGTCCAGCACAGGTCGAGTTCTCTCCTCGCCATTTCCTAGGAAGAGGTGGTGGTCTGATGACGTAGGTTAGTGGAGGTAGCCCAATTGACCTATCTTCCCTCCTAATTTCAATCTTCCCACCAATTCGTAGGAAGAGGTGGCAGTCGGGTGACTTAGGTTAGTGGAGGTAGCCCAAGTGTCCGTTCTTTCCCGCCATTCTATTAGCTTAGTAGAGATACCCCAACTGACCTATTTCACAGCCAAAATTCAAACTTGGCGCCAGTTCCTAGGATGAGGTGGCAGTCAGATGACAGGTTAGTGGGGCTAGCCCAATTAGGTTAGTAGAGGTAACTGTGGTGTGATGCATTGTCCTGATGCAATTTAAACTTCCCACCAGAGTGGGGGCATGGCAGGGGGGCAGGGCACTTTCTTGTCATATTAGATAATGGTACCTGCATCATCTGATAATGTCACAGGTCCATTTTGGATGATGCCATCAACTGACATCATGACCGCCATCTTGGATAACGGTACTGTGGTATAGAGTCGACCTTGGGGTTGGGTGACATCGCCGCCATCTTGGATAACGATATTTTGGTGTAGAACCGGCCTTGCCCCAATACTAATGAGAACTTTAAAACCGCCAGTACCACCACTCATTTTCCAACACATCTTCTTGGAATGATTCTAACTGACCCATGTTTCAAAATGGTTCAAATGGCTCTGAGCGCTATGGGACTCAACTGCTGAGGTCATTAGTCCCCTAGAACTTAGAACTAGTTAAACCTAACTAACCTAAGGACATCACAAACATCCATACCCGAGGCAGGATTCGAACCTGCGACCATAGCGGTCTTGCGGTTCCAGACTGCAGCGCCTTTAACCGCACGGCCACTTCGGCCAGCACCCATGTTTCATCAAGGTAATACTCTGTTGAACTACTCCGACTCTTGTATTGTGAATCTTTGTATGGGATATAGTTCATTCTGCATCCAGGTCACTTCTTTGAACTAAAAACTCTCTTCTTAATATATCTGGAAGCAACATCTTTTAAAATTCTTTACCTTGACGAAGTGCTTACCATTGAAACCTGCATAATTGTGACACATTTTTGTTATGTCAAGCATTCATCATTCACATGTAGCACTTTAAAGCATCATTGTTAAAACTATCCATTTGTGTTACAGGTTCCTTGCAATTTCAATGCTTTCTAGGAGTCACGAAACCAACTGTTTCTATGGTTCCTACAGCTCTGACACTTCCCTTTACAATTCTCTTTACAGTTCTCTTCCTGGCAATATATGGTTCTGGAGTCCATTCTTGTGTTTTCCAATGTCAACGGTTGGAGACTTGCTTTTAAATTCACATTTTAAAAAGTTATAAATGCTGTAAATACTCCACTTCGCCTGCTTGTGAAGCACTTCATGTTTATTGCCATCACCTGACTTTTTTTAAATCGAACTTAAACATTTACATGATACACATTCACAGTTATACTACTGCAAGAAAAAAAGGAAACAAAAAATGGATAACTGCATGAATAATTAGGTTGTTGTGAAGTGCGGCAACAGTGCAGCATGTAGGAGCGAGATTCTCGCTGTCTAGCTGTAACTCTCTGCTAGCCACTCGGAAAGAGAATGAATATTATTGGCCGACAATGGCTAGTGGAAGGGGATGTGCAAAATGGCTGAAAATTGGGCAGCCTCCTTACATGATATGAACAATAGCCCAGTCGATGCCTACACTTCAAGATTAGCACACACACGAAAATCTTCCAAAAAGACACCACCTCTAATCCGCGTTGGTGTGATTACATAATTAGAGCATGTAGTTGCTGGACAAGATAATACCTGCACCTTGAGCCCAACAGCTCAGCACAGACTTAGCATTTCCCAATTTAATTAATTCTTTTTGTTGTATTTTACAAGACCTGCATCTTCCAGAATGGCAGAGAATGATGAGCTTTTCCTGCCAAATAAAAGAGAGATCCAAGCCCCACAAATTTAATTGGATAAATAAACACAATATTGTTATACCTCCTATAATGTAGTTGAATTTCCTGTCATGTGATCCTTCCAGTCCATCAGCTCAGCGATTTTTACCACCTATTTTTTCTGGGAGGTACGTAGAGGGAGGGGGCAATGGGTAGGACATCCTGTGGTGGTGGGATTGTGCATTAGCTCAATCAATCTCTGCAAATCAAGGTGAACACACATGTGAAAATATTTGAACAATACAACACCCTATTCTGCAGCATTGTAATCACATAAATAGGACATGTTGTTCCTAGACAGGGTGATACTTGCACCTTCCGTACCAACAGTTCTGCACAGACACATCGATTCTCCCACCCTTATTTTTCTTGGTGAAGAGGGGGAAGTGGGGGTAGGTGAGGGGAAGGCTGGGCGATATGCCAGGAGAGAAAGGGGTTAATTAATTCATTAATTTAATTAATTAGTCAATTAATTTGCTATCAAAAGTGTGCTTATATCAGTGAGGGGCAGGGTGGAGGATTGGGGATTTCCCAGAGGCATGGAGGAGGAGGAGGGTTAGGGGTGGGAAGGGCTTCTCAGAAAGGTGATTATCCACAGGGGTTCCTAAACCAACCTCCATTGGATCATAAATCATTTACCATAATAATAGGTTTGTCCTGAACAAATACTTGCACCTGAATGTACACAACCTGCACAAACGAAATGTGCCACAACAGACATTGCCCTACTACTACCATCCTTCTTCATAGCCACAAATCTTCCTTTCAAATATGGGAAACTGTTGCTTGTAAGTGTTAACTCACCTTGATGTTGAATAAGAATTATTATCTCATTGTTATTCTTAAATGTCGTTGAGGCAAAGAGTTAACGAGAGAAATGTTCCTGACAAATGGTTTAATCATCATACTGAACTGAAAGGTATGAATTGTTTGACCAATATAAGCTTTCCCACATTGGCGGGGGATTTTGTACACACTGGGCTTCCTTAATTCCAAGTCATTCTTTACTGGGCCAGGGAGCGCTCTAAGCTTGGTTAGCAGATGAAAAACACTTTGATCCTATACTTTCATAAAATTATTTCTATTTTCGAAGATATGCTCCAGCAAAAGGTAGGATTGTCACCGATTTATCTATATTTCTAATGGTTCCCATGAAGGTTCAAAATGGAAAGCTTGACACATCTGTTTGTCCGCATAGCCATTCTGCTTGTACACAACTTTAAGATGATGCACCTCGTATGTCAAGCTTTCTGCATTTGAAACGGCACAAGCTCTTCTTGCCAACGTCTGCATGCCACTGCGCATTGGAAGATGGTCGACATCTCAATGCATGCAGGCAACGGTCTGTGTGCATGAACTTTCTATAAGTACGAGGGCTATTCGGAAAGTAAGGAAGCTGGCCAGAGTGGCCGTGTGGTTCTAGGTGCTGCAGTCTGGAACCGAGTGAGCACTCCGGTCGCAGATTCGAATCCTGCCTCGGGCATGGATGTGTGTGATGTCCTTAGGTAAGTTAGGTTTAATTAGTTCTAAGTTCTAGGCGACTGATGACCTCAGAAGTTAAGTCGCATAGTGCTCAGAGCCATTTGAACCAAAGTAAGGAATGCTAGGTCGCGAAATGGAAACCACAGTGAAAATCAAAACAGTTTTATTTGCAACGGCTAGCTACACCTTCCAGCTACTTCTCTACACACGGGTCACTCAGACTTAGACATCTGTCGTAGCGTTGTACCAACTTTTCAATTCCCTCGTTATAGAAGACAGCCGCCAGTGCTTTTCGACAATTTTCTACTCTGGACTGCAGCTCGTTGTCTGTATCAAAATATTATCTTCATAGCCAGTGGTTCATTTGAACAGAGATAAACCTCAGGGGTAGCCAATTACGGGCTGTATTGTGGATGAGCAAACACTTCCCACCAAAAACGCTGTCGTAGCATCTTCATTGCCCCTGCAGAGTGCGGCCGAGAATTGTCGTGTAGAACGAACCGCATGACTGTTACGATATGTGGATTACATAGCTTCAGGAGAAATCTATCTCCAGGCCCTCATACTTGGCGGAGACGCTAATTCCTAGAAGTCTTTACATTCTCACAGTCAGCTCAGAACTGAAACGAGCGACATGATGCGATCGACGGGCGTACTACACACAGTGCCCAATGGATCTGTGTAAAGCTTCATCAGATTTTCACTGTATTTTCCATTTTGAGATCGATCGATCCTTACTTTCCGAATAACCCTCATACTATGTCCCAGTGTTCCATCGTCCTTTCTGTAGACCAAGACATCTAGAAACGGCAGCTTTCAGTTCTTTTCATCCTCCATCATAAACCTGATGCCAGGTTGAAGGCAATTAAAATGATGTAGGAAACAGTTAAGAGCTTTTCTCCAATGTGGCCATACCACGAGCATATGGTACTGAGGAAGCACAGTGCCAACAAAATTCCCTGCCATTGTGGGAAAGCTTATATTGTTCAAACAGTTTGAACCATTCAGGACCAATATGTTGAGCAGTAGCACCACACACATTTGTTTCAGCCTGAGAAATCTGCAGCAGTGGAGCACTTTCTTAGTAAGCTACATAAAATGTTGTATGAAGAGACACAAATGGTTGCCCCTGTATCCCGCTATTGGGACTGCATTTTAAAAGAACACCATGAAATTCGACTATCTGACAATCTTATAAACAGAGACAAGGGTTACCCTTTAAATAAGATTTAGAACCATGTTTTATCAGACGTTAAAAAACAATGGTTCTTCTTGTTCAGCAATCAGAATAGTTGTTTATAGTGATTTACCGATTTTGCCAGCTTCCACCACTCGGGTGTTATATCTTTACTTGTGCTAGAGGGCAATTAAGACGATTTTTTTGCATCTGCTCCTGATGTACCGTGGCATATAAAGGAGCAGCGCTCACAGCCTGAATTCAGTTCTGTCGAGTTCCGCGTCTCAACTGAAGACCTGGTGGACTGTGGAAATACTGTTTCAAGATGACAGTATGATCCAACTACAGACCCAAGAATAATATTATCAATTATTACATGAAGAAAGCCTACACAGTCATATTCCTAAAATGGTGTTTGCTCAGTTTGTTTGTCATTTGCCTATGTTGTGTGTGTGTGTGTGTGTGTGTGTGTGTGTGTGTGTGTGTGTGTGTGTGTGTGTGCGCGCGCGCGCGCGCGCGTTTTCAGGTCACGTATTTTTATTAGAACCTAGTGTTATTTAATAGTTGATTAGGGGCAATACAGTCTATAAATATTTAAAGAATCTTAACACCATAATTATGATTGGTAAATATTCCAAACCATGTCGAAAGTTGTGACTTTACGTTATCTCTACTGCCCCTCAGTCACTTAATAATGAAAGCAATAACTGTCAGTCAATAACATAGACTATATTTTTCTAGGGTGTAGCATGATCTTTGTCCCTTGAGAACAACTGACGAAGGCATACCGAAAATTAATGCCTCCGAATTTTTTATGCAAAAACTCTTAAAGCTTTTTACGTAAAATGAACGTCATTTAATTCTTAAACTTTATGGTTCACTTCTGCATATTTATTTCTCGTCATAGTCACCCTAGTAACGAACACATTTCTCCCAAAGAGACTCAGGCTGTTGATACAGTCACTGTAGTATGTTTGACTTTGATGATGGGTTCACAACCTCACCGCTGCTTACATCACTATCGAAGTGAAGTCCTCAAAGGTGATCTTTAAGTTTTGGAAACAGGTGAAATTTGAATGGGGCCAAGTCAGGACTGTATGGAGGATGCTCGACGACAGTGAATACAAGGCATTAGATTGTTGAAAATGTCAGAGCGCTTGTGTGTGTTCTGCCATTGTCATGCTGAATGACACGGTGCTCCATGTGTAGACGAACTCTTCGAATTCGAAAATCGATTACAGCATGCAGTTCTTCAAGCACTAACTTCGTTATGTCACTCACAGCTATGTTACATGCAAAAATTCAGAGCTCTTTAGCGGTAGAAAACTGCATGAGGAATAAAGGTATAGAATGTGAATAACAATTGTATTATTTAAAAAGCTTTAAGAGTTTTCACATCCAAATTCAGAGGCATTACTTTTCAGAAACTCTTATAGATGTGGAAATATTTAATTTCATGGTGCATTGAGATTACAAGTGTAGACTTACTTAATAACATTCTTACAATAAATCACGCAGGCTATTTGTTTGGATGATTATCTGCTTAGTGTAATATTTTAGCTAACACATATTTTCTGCAGTTATAAGACTATTAAGATTAGTTTCACAAAATTGATCCCTTAGGCCTAACTTCTGTTGTCAAATATTATTTTATCGTGTTATTTGTAACTCTTTACGCATGAAAATAGCATTGGAGTACTTACTTTATGGTTGGCAATCACGTTTTAAGCACTAATTTGGCGCATATGTGGAGTAACATTGCGATTCTTGACATAAACACTGCACTTTCTAGCACTAGGCCTACTGACGTATTTTTCCAGACATTTGAGACATTGGAAGAACATTGACACATTTGACAAGCATTATAGATGTGTGAAATAATTAACTGGAGGCATTATTGTGTCTTAAACCAAGTCTGGTTCTCAGATCGAACACTGAACGTCGCCAGGCATTGATAATGGTAAAGTTAAGGTGAATACAGATTACTCTGAAGTGACATGGGAACACGTGGGCTCACGTCATAATGCACATGATATGAAAATGCACTACAGGGTTTTGTGCTCATATGTTTATACTGAGCTGACGTGATATGGGAATGTCTTGGATGATACAATCTGACGCAACATGCCTTATGACGCATGGGAAGATTATCAAAAGATCTAGATTTTTCGTCATTAGTAGGAAGGCGTCAGATGAGTCAAGTGGTTTCTCCTGTACCGTTTCCAGTTATTATCTGAAGATGGAGGAGATGTTGATTGAGTACATTCGGTCAGATCTAGTGCTGTATAACCCTACAAAACCGAGAATATCATAACCAGCATTCAAGGAAAGAGACTTGGGACGAAATAGGAGAAAAACTCGACGTTCTAAGTTAGTGAAAACAATTATTTTTTCCATATATTTTATTAGTTTGTTCTTTTTTTACAATTTGTAATAGTTCAGTATGCATTATATTTGATACTACTAGGAAAAAGTATAAATTAATATCAAATAAAACCAGATATGAATATAACATATATTTATTATATAGATTAGATTATATGAATTTATAACTAAAAATAACACCCAAAATTGAAATCAAAACTAGGAAACTTCTCTGTTGCTGGTAGTAGCTCTTTGTCTTGTGGAATGGCATACTTGTTGCTTTCAAATCTTTTCCCCATCTCAGATCGCTCAAAAGTTATCCATCGCTACTTTTGCAGTAAGCTCCAACGTCAAAAACCGTGAATTTGTAATTTGCATCTAGCAAAGCTAATAAAACAATGGAATATGTGCCTTTGTAGTTATAGTACATGAACCAGAACCAGCTTGACATAAGATTTGAACGTGCTTGCGTCCAAAGTTCCCATGCAGTGTGGATTATTCCACTTCTCATCGTAATCTTTCGCGATCTGTTTCCATCCGTCTTTGTTTGGTTCTGGCATGTAAATCGGTTATACGGTTTTCCAAATTACCTTGCAACGCTCTTTAACTATTCCTCCAATGCAGTAGTTGAAAATCCAATCCGAAAAGAAAAGCCCAATGTTCTGTAAGAATTTCCAGTTGCCAAATAGGGGAGACCGGGGACCAAAGTAACAGGGTATGAACGTAACATCCCTCACGTACCTTCGTATGTAGCTTCAAAAATCATGTGATTCAAACAGTTATTCCCTTCATGTTTCCCAACTGCTTACCAACTGTTGGCCAGTATTGTAGAGTCTGTGTTGAGTGCGGCGCAGTAAAAAGTTTTTTCAGTGTCTCACATACGTTTTCTCAATTTTCTTAGTTTTGTGATAATAGTTGCATTATGCTGTAAACGTAAGTCTGCTGTAATAATTTAACTATGCCACCATTATCAACTTTTTCATTACTTGTACAGATTGTGTCTAAAATATCAGTTAAACAGAAAAGCTTGGTCGGGGACAAAAGAAACATTACTGCTGGGGACGAAAGTACAAGTGTTTCTTTCGTCCACGTTATTGAAAAAGTATTATTGGCTACAGGTCCTCTGGTTTCTTTCATTTTTTGGGTTAGCGAACAGTAAATTAGGTATGATACTGTTAGGAGTAGCAGCGTCTTGCTGAACAAACTCGTTATTACTGAACAGACTCGTTATTTACTTAGTTATTTCGTTACAGGAAACTATGCTATCAACACGAGTTAGGACAACTACAAGAGGACTAACTCCTACTACTATGTATCAAACTGCAGCAGATGATGTTGCAAATTATAATATAAGTATGAGAGCAGCAGCAAAAAAACACAATGCATGCCATGTGACATTGCATCGGTATATAAAAAAGAAAGAGAAACATATGAGTGATAGCAGCATACCAATGCCTCATGTTGGATATAGAAGTGTAAAACGAGTGTTCTTGATGAACAAGAAAAAATTGTAACTGAATATGTGATTAAAGTGTCGAAGACATTTTATAGACTTTGCCCTAGGGATATCCGTAAATTAGCTCACGAACTGGGAACGACAAACAATATACCAATTCCATCAACTTGGATGGACAATCATACTGCTTGTCCAGGCTGGTTTTCAGCATTCATGAAGAGGAATCCCCAGTTGTCTATTTGGTTGCCTCAACCAACAAGTCTTGCTCGAGCAACGAGCTTTAATCCAACAAATGTGAATGTCTTTTTCAACAACCTAGCGTTATGGGCAGATATAAGTTAGATCCACACACAAATGGAATATGGACGAGACAGGTGTCACCACTGTCCAGAAACCAAACAGGATTGTTGCTAAATGGGGAATAAGGCAGGTGGGAGCTATTACGTCGGCTGAAATGTCACTGTTGGTATTGCCATCAACGCTCAGGGAAACAGTACACCACCTCTCTTCGTATTCCCACACTTGAGGTATCATGGTCATTTTATTCGAGACGGTCCTATAGCTTGCATTGGAGCAGGAAGTGCGAGTGGCTGGATTCAAGAAGAAGAATTTTTGTTATTCTTGCACCATTTCGTAAAATTTGCTAAGCCAACTTCTGAGTACAAATGTTTACTGCTTCTCAACAATCACGAATCTCATATATCCATCAGAAGCCTGAATTTTTGCAAAAGCAATGGGACTGTTATGCTGTCATTCCCACTGCACTGCACACACACGATGCAGCCTCTAGAACATTCAGTTTATGGTCCATTTAAAAAGACGATAAATGCTTTTGCTGACAACTGGATCAAGAACCATCCGGGAAAGACCATGTCAGTTTATGACATCCCTTCAATTCTAATGCTCGGTTTACACTAGCAAGTTATTGCAGCAATTTACTTGCGCGATTTGCAAGTGTAAACACATCGCCAAGTCGACTCGCGACCACAGCAATTTATTGCGAAGTGACTTGCTGCATGTTTTCCGCTTCCACCTTCCAGTGTGAACATCACGCAAGAAGTATCTGCAAGTAACTTGCAGCTTTTAGGATTTATTTCTATTTCCTGCAAGTAGGAAGCGCAAGTTATAGTAAGTATGTCGTCTGCATAACACTCATATTTAACATTTGACTTAATGTAGTGACTTAATTTTATGCAACCATCTTACGTATTATATGTAAACAAATTTCAGAAATGGAGGAGAAATGGGAATGGATGGAGCAGGATACAGAACATCTTATTGAAGCCGTGGAGAGCTTCCCCTGAAATATGGAACGTGCATAACCGAGACTTTAAGGATAGAGTGAAGAAGATGAGCGCATTAAATGAAATCTCGTCGATATTCGACACATCTCTGAAAGAAGTACAGAGAAAGTAGCATAACTTGAAGACACAACCCCTTTGCCACCTGCATCCACTCGTTTGTTGTTTTAGGAGTCTAGAAAAAGACGATGTGTAATTATTACATGTTCTACTTAATTAGCTTGTCACTCTCCATTTTATGAACACTAGGAAAAAAACATTTTTATAAGCATAATATTCTGTAAAATGAAGTTTATTTCAATAAAAATTTAATTTCATTGTTGTGTTTTCACATAATAATTTCCCATTTTCAAGACGTCAAAAATGGCTGTACATACATCGGGTATGATCAGAGAAATCATGCTGACGGGATATGAAACAAGTACATTAGGGACTTGTATGAGTCTCCTACAAAGAAAAGATTTCAAAATGCAAAGTTTTTTGGTTGTTTGTTTCACATAAACAAATGAAATGCCTATTTTATTCGTAGCTCACCTGTAGCTACAAATCGTAGAGTGACTAGCAAACGTTCCTTTGCTGAAATAGCAATACAGAAGTTTGTGCCTCGTTTTGATATGACAGGCGCTATTAACATTAGGACATTCTGCAAAAGTTTTCAAAAGTATCCATGCTCTCGATACTAAGTTCTTGCAAAAGGTTATTATAGGCACCATTTTGCGATCTTCTCATTATCCACTCTCTAACCCAAATACTTCTCTATTTCTTTTTCACGTTTTGCATTACAATTATAAGAGCTGCAGCATATCTCACCTGCCTACTTGTCATTTTATACTTCGGCTGACACTCGTAGTGGTACTGAAAGCAAATGTAAACAGTATCAACAAGCTGTTGATGCAAGTTTCTTGCCAAAGAACTTGTGGAAGAATCTTGGTTAATTCTTGCGCTGCTGTGTAAACACAGCTGCAAGCGGCTAGGAATAACTTGCAGCAATAACTTCTGCAAGCAACTCGCTAGTGTAAACCCAGCTTAAGGGAAACACTTCCACTTGCTGTAACTCCCAAAAGCATTGCAGCAGGGTTTCACTGCACAGGTGTAGTACCATTTGATACGAATGCGTTCAGTGAAATCGATTTTGCACCATCTTCTGTCACTGATCGCCCAGCACAAGCTTCCAATTATGGAAAGCAAACTATGTCCTTAGCAGAATCATTAACGATTACTAGTGACCCATCTGAAGCTGGGAGACCATCTGATCCAGTAGCAATATGCGAGAAAAAACATTCAAATGTCACAGCCTGTGATGCAGGACGTAGTGGTTTACAATCATCTTCTTCAGTTCGTGCAGCTTTTTCACCCGAAGGTGTTCGTCCGTTACCAAAGGCAGGTCCAAGGCAAGAAACAAGAAAAGGAAGAAAAAGGAGAACGTCTGCAATTTTGACCGACATTCCAGAGAAACTGGCTATACAAGAGCTAAAGGCCCATCCCCAGGCGAAAAAAGCGGAAAAGAAGCTAAATTTAAAAAACAGCTGGCCAACAGTGCGAAAGCAGAAAAAACCTGAAGAATCATCATTGGAAGACAATGATAGCTACTGCCTTGTATGTGCCGAGACTTTCCGCCACAGTCATCCCAAAGAGAAGTGGATTCAGTGTTGGGAATGTAAGGGTTGGTCTCATATTGCTTGGACCAAAGGGGGGGGGGGGGGGGGGGGTGATATTTACGTGTGCCACAATTGTGAATCTGAAGAGGACTAAGGTATTCCTTACCTTTCTGTTTTATTGACTCACTGAACATGTACTCATAAAACCTCAATTCGTTTAGTGCTATTAATTGCTATTTCAATTAATATAATAATTGTAAACGAATGAGAATTGAAGTTTATTGATGTTTGATTAATTTTTTGTAATGGTAATGTACCTTAAGTTACTGTATGAGTCCTTTAGGTAATAAAATGTGGCTTAACTTATTATGTTACTTTCGTAAACTACCTGAGTCGCTATCGTCCCCGGTAACGGGCACAAAAGTAACCAGTACACTGATGCCTTAAAATTAGTTTTACAAATACCAAATATATGTAATTTTGTAGAAACTAAATTCATTTGTGTTAGGAAACATTCAGAGAACACACACACGAGTTCCTTTGGTTCCAAACGTTTATAGGGAGGTAACAAAAAATGCAATGTGCAAAATGTTACTTTTGTCCCCGGTCTCTCCCCTGTGAACAGTGAAAAAAAGCGCAGTTATTTAAGTGTTACTCTTTACGTTGTCCTTTGGCAACTAGGCAAACTTTTATTGTCTTTAGGCGCCCAATGAGAATAAATGAATAACTAATAGATAACTAAAGACTAACATAGAATTCTAAACTAATTTCTCTGTTCTAAGTAATGAATGTAAAGACAATTGAAGTAAACTATGGAATGCGTAGATCCAGGCTAAACACCGTAGAGCCACAAAATCAGGTCAGGCAGCAAAGAGTTTGAGCAAATGGGAATTTGAAGATAAATTGACTTTTTTGAATCCAACCCTCATAACAAGAAAAACTCGAAGAAATGCGGAAGAAAGCCCCAATAATGGAGATTAACATGGAGCACACGAAGAGACTGGCTTATGTCCAATTGATAAAACAGAGTCACAAATGGTCTCGCCAGGAAGTTCCCAGTCCAACCCACCAAGACACGACCTATTGCAAAGTGCAATCCCTACAATGGCGTAGGTCATCCACAATCCCATGGCCAATGTGTCAGATTCTCCAACAACTTTTACTTAACCTTCAATGAAACCCATAAGACCTTAGGTTGGTAAAAAAATCTTTATTGTCATCGGTACAAGAAATGGTTACAATTATGCTTTATTTATTTATTTATTTATTGATCCAACATCAACTGATTACACTTATAAAAGGTTTTTTTATTCCAGCCTTCTGTATAAGTCAGAGCCTTATTTACTAGAGTTACATATATTGCCTGGCATTTTTATCTATACAACTTTTTCTAATTTTAGTTGAGAGAACAAGGTTACATATATGGACTATACATAAAAACAGTTTATTATTGCAATATTTAGATTAAGGAATCTACAATTTGTGACACAGTATTCAGATCTGAGATTCAAATATTTACAGTTTGTGACACATTCTAAGATCTGAGACTACATACATTTTTAGATGGATGATCTTCCATCATACAAGTGTACTAAATCTAGAAACTTATCTATTGAGTTTACAGGATTCTTTAGGAGCCATAATTCTAATTCCTTTTTTAGTTTTGCAATGGGCAATTTGAAGGTATTAGGATGGAAGCAATTCAGTAGTTTTATGCCTGCATTATGAGGGCTTTTCCCATAATGTTGTTCTATGAGAGATAATGTGGGGTCTCTCTCTACCTCTAGTGTTGTCATCATGTGTTATGTTTTTCTTTATTAAGTGTTTTGTTAGTGTTTACTGCCATGATCATTACCTTCAGTACATACAAATTATGAACAATTAGTATTTTAAATTATTTAAACAAATTTCTGTAGAACTCCCTGGCACATTTCTTTCCCATAATTCTAGGTGCCTTCTTTTGTAAGATAAGTACACTTACCGTATTACCTTTACTGCTGGATCCCCATACCTCTGTCCTATAGCATAGATGGGATTCAAATAGTGCAAAATATATTTGCCTCAGAGTGGTGATGTTACAAAAAGGTGTCAGTTTTCTTAGGACATATATGGTAGTACATAGCTTTTTGCAAATTTCATTTACATGATCAGACCAGTTTAACTCTGCATCAAGTGTCAGGCCAAGAAATTTGGTCGAGTATTATTTTTTAATGTATTTGTCACCCATTAAAATTAGGTTTTCATGAGTTTTTTGTCTCCCAAGATCAAATTCAATATAGACAGATTTATTTGTGTTTAATTTTAGTTTGTTTGCATTAAAATACTGCAGAATTAAGCATGCTGCAGTACTGGATTCCACTTTGAGCCAAGAATAGCTTGGATTGCGGCATATTAACGTGGTATCATCTGCATATAAGACAGCTGTAGCATGGTTTGTTATGGACTGAATATCATTAACATAAATAATAAAAAGAATTGGTCCTAATATTGACCCCTGTGGAATACCAAAATTTATGTCAGTGGTGTTTGATTTGTATGCTCCCTCTGTAGTGCTAATAGACACAAGCTGCTTCCTATTTGTCAAGTAGGACCTCATCAGATTATGGGCTGTGCCTCGAATTCCATAGTTCCACAGTTTGTCCAGCAATGGTGGTGGTGGTGGTGGTGGTTAGTGTTTAACGTCCCGTCGACAACGAGGTCATTAGAGACGGAGCGCAAGCTCGGGTTAGGGAAGGATTGGGATGGAAATCGGCCGTGCCCTTTCAAAGGAACCATCCCGGCATTTGCCTGAAACGATTTAGGAAAATCACGGAAAACCTAAATCAGGATGGCCGGAGACGGGATTGAACTGTCGTCCTCCCGAATGCGAGTCCAGTGTGCTAACCACTGCACCACCTCGCTCGGTGCTGTCCAGGAATATAGTTGTGTCAAGTCAAATTGGTTTTGTAAGTCTAGAAAGATGCCACACACATGTTCTTTATTATCTGTTGCTTGAGTGACACCTTTGATTAAGTTGGATTCTGCTGTAATGGAGGATGACCCCTTGACAAACCCATAGTGCCCCTTAGAAATCACTTTTTTGCATACCAGGAACTTCCAGATTCTTGTGTATATTACTTTCTCAAAGATTTTGGATATTATTGGAAGAACAGAAATGGGTCGAAAGTTTTCTACTAGATTTCTTTTCCTTTTTTAAAAATAGGCACAACTCGAGCAATTTTCCACTCATCTGGAAATAGACAATATTCCATATGAAAGTTGATAACTGTTGATAAAAGTGATGCAATTTTATGTATACATTTTGTAAGAGTGTCCAGACTAAGAACATCATATCCTGCTGCATGGGAATTCTTTAAGCTACTCATTATTTTAATTATTTCTTCTTTGCTTGTTGGTGTCAAAAATATACTTCCTGACACTGGTGTTCCTCTGAATTTGTATTTATGATTTTTAAGTTGATTGTTTATGCTGGGGCCAACAGAAGCAAAGTAATTGTTAAATAAATCAGCTACCTTATTCTTATCAGTTATTATTGTGTCGCTTATCATTAAGTGATTTTCAGTTGTATGTTTCCCAGATTTACCTATTTCTCTATTTACTAATGACCATGATGTTTTGGAAATATTATTTGAATTTTGAATGACACTTTCAAAATGTTTCTGTTTTTCCGAAATTAGGAGATCTACATAGTATTTTTGATACTTTTTGAACTCTTCTTTTAATTTTTTATTGCTCAAGTCATTTAACATAGCATACTCATACCTTCATATTTTTTCTCTAGCCTCAGTGACTGAACTTGATATCCAGTATCGGGTTACAGCACGTGACTGAATTCTCTTTTTTATTAATGGGCAAGATTGGTTGAGATTGTAGTATAGTTCACTTGAGAATTTGCCATAACTACTCCAGTACTCCTGGAAATGGAAAAAAGAACACATTGACACCGGTGTGTCAGACCCACCATACTTGCTCCGGACACTGCGAGAGGGCTGTACAAGCAATGATCACACGCACGGCACAGCGGACACACCAGGAACCGCGGTGTTGGCCGTCGAATGGCGCTAGCTGCGCAGCATTTGTGCACTGCCGCCATCAGTGTCAGCCAGTTTGCCGTGGCATACGGAGCTCCATCGCAGTCTGTAACACTGGTAGCATGCCGCAACAGCGTGGACGTGAACCGTATGTGCAGTTGACGGACTTTGAGCGAGGGCGTATAGTGGGCATGCGGGAGGCCGGGTGGACGTACCGCCGAATTGCTCAACACGTGGGGCGTGAGGTCTCCACAGTACATCGATGTTGTCGCCAGTGGTCAGCGGAAGGTGCACGTGCCCGTCGACCTGGGACCGGACCGCAGTGACGCACGGATGCACGCCAAGACCGTAGGATCCTACGCAGTGCCGTAGGGGACCGCACCGCCACTTCCCAGCAAATTAGGGACACTGTTGCTCCTGGGGTATCGGCAAGGACCATTCGCAACCGTCTCCATGAAGCTGGGCTACGGTCCCGCACACCGTTAGGCCGTCTTCCGCTCACGCCCCAACATCGTGCAGCCCGCCTCCAGTGGTGTCGCGACAGGCGTGAATGGAGGGACGAATGGAGACGTGTCGTCTTCTGCGATGAGAGTCGCTTCTGCCTTGGTGCCAATGATGGTCGTATGCGTGTTTGGCGCCGTGCAGGTGAGCGCCACAATCAGGACTGCATACGACCGAGGCACACGGGGCCAACACCCGGCATGATGTTGTGGGGAGCGATCTCCTACACTGGCCGTACACCACTGGTGATCGTCGAGGGGACACTGAATAGTGCACGGTACATCCAAACCGTCATCGAACCCATCGTTCTACCATTCCTAGATCGGCAAGGGAACTTGCTGTTCCAACAGGACAATGCACGCCCGCATGTATCCCGTGCCACCCAACGTGCTCTAGAAGGTGTAAGTCAACTACCCTGGCCAGCAAGATCTCCAGATATGTCCCCCATTGAGCATGTTTGGGACTGGATGAAGCGTCGTCTCATGCGGTCTGCACGTCCAGCACGAACGCTGGTCCAACTGAGGCGCCAGGTGGAAATGGCATGGCAAGCTGTTCCACAGGACTACATCCAGCATCTCTACGATCGTCTCCATGGGAGAATAGCATCCTGCATTACTGCGAAAGGTGGATATACACTGTACTAGTGCCGACATTGTGCATGCTCTGTTGCCTGTGTCTATGTGCCTGTGGTTCTGTCAGTGTGATCATGTGATGTATCTGACCCCAGGAATGTGTCAATAAAGTTTCCCCTTCCTGGGACAATGAATTCACGGTGTTCTTATTTCAATTTCCAGGAGTGTAGTTTAAGTAAGACATAATATAAATTCAGTAATAGATACAATGTCAGCTAGATAACATAACAACCATTTAACAGAAAAAGGAGTTTCGAATAAAGGTTAAAGATAAGAGCACAAAGTTAAATCAGATATTAGGCCTACAAGAGTAAATACAGGTACAGCCAATTTGTTGTTACAAAAAGTGTGCTAATGCTCAAATGCACAATAAAATCAATTGAACTACTTCTAGACACAATAAGTTTAGTGATGGTATACATTTTCTTTCAGATATTCATCCACAATATAAAAAGATTTCTCCGTCAGGTAATCTTTGAGAACTTGTTTAAATTTTGGCAGTTCTGTATGAACACATTTGATATGCAGTGGTAGAGCATTGAACAGCTTAATGCTGGAGTAGTAAACTCCTTTTTGTACCAGAGTGAGACATTTCATTTCGAAGTGTAGATTGTTTTTGTTTCTGGTGTTATAGCCATGGAATTTACTGTTGTCTTGGTAGATAGAATAATTTTTGCACACAAAGGTCAGCAAGGAAAAATATACTGTGAGGCAGTTGTTAGGATACCTATCTTCCGAAACAATTGCCTGCAAGAGAGTCTTTGATGGACCCCACACATTATTCTGATTACTTTTTTTTTGGATGGTGAAACTGTTTTTTGCAAGTGGTTGGTTCCCCCAGAATATGATAGCATATGACACCAATGAGTGGAAGTAGCCAAAATAGGCAACCTTAATGGTGTCAACTTCAGCCATTGAATAAATTACCCGTAATGCAAATGTTGCCAAGCTAAGTTTTTTATATAGATTTAGAATGTGAACTGACCAATTACATTTGCTGTCTATGTAAGCACCCAGGAATTTTGTATCTTCAACTTTCTGTATTGGTTGATCTCTACATTTCATGTTAATTTCATCGAGATTACTTCATGATGTATGTAACCTCATATAATGAGTTTTATCTGCATTGAGTGAGAGACCATTTGAGGAGAACCAATTTAAGACGTCATTAAAAACAGTATTTGTAGTTTGTTCAAGATTGTGATCTATCAAATCGTCAATTAGAATTGTGGTATCATCAGCAAACAGGGTAAATTTGCTGTTTGTCTCAGAACAAAGAGGAATATCATTAATAAAGACGAGGAAAAGCAGTGGGCCCAAAACGGAGCCTTGAGGCACACCACACGCTATTGTGCCCCATTCAGATGAGGCAGGTTCTCCAGAAGAGCCATTTAGCATTACAGTCTGCTTCCGATCCTGTAGATATGATTGTAGCCACAAGCCAACAGTACCACCTAAACCGTAGTATTCTGCCTTTTTCAAAAGAATTTGGTGGTTTACACAGTCAAAGGCTTTCGCAAGATCACAAAAAATACCCACTGGAGACAGTTTTTTGTTAATGGCTTCTAAAACTTGGTTGCTGGAAGAGAATATTGCCTGTTCAGTACAAAGACCGGCACGAAAACCAAACTGATTTTTGCTTAAGATACTGCGGAAGTTAAGATGGTCTACAATCCTCATGTGCACAAGTTTTTCAAGAATTTTCGAGAAGGTAGTTAATAGGGATGTTGGGCGATAGTATGTAACAATGCTTTTATCACCTTTTTTAAAGAGAGTAATCACGACAGCCAATTTTAGTCTGTCAGGGACAATCCCTTCTCGTAGGGATGTATTGTGTATGTTGCATAAGACAGGACTAACAAATTTATAACAGTGTTTCAGTATTTTACCAGAAATATTGTCCACACCAGCAGAATTTTTTATTTTTTAATGATCTAATTACTCTTATGACTTCGCTTACAGTAACTGGAGGTCAAGATAACTGTAATAATCCACAGTGAATGATTTACTGCTTCCAGTGAAATTTACTGATGCACCTGGTGATCCCATACATAAACGATTTTTTGAAGTCATTAATGAAAACGTATTTGACACAATCCAGATACTTTTTAGGATTCCAATAGTTAAAAACAGAACCCTTATTGGATCATACTGTTGTTTATCTGCCCATTTGGCTGCCAAGAGCCCTTTCTGTCAGAAACAGGTAGATGTATCGACTTGAAATTTATGTGGCATACTAAAATATATCGCCCCCTTTGGTTGAAAAAAATTTAAGCTTCTACATGAATGGAATCAAAAGATTGGTCCATTTATGTCATGTATTTTCATATTTTCATATACTGACATGAATAATAGGCAAAAATCGTCGAAATTCTCAATTCCTGGGATGGAGAACTATCTACACTCCTGGAAATTGAAATAAGAACACCGTGAATTCATTGTCCCAGGAAGGGGAAACTTTATTGACACATTCCTGGGGTCAGATACATCACATGATCACACTGACAGAACCACAGGCACATAGACACAGGCAACAGAGCATGCACAATGTCGGCACTAGTACAGTGTATATCTACCTTTCGCAGCAATGCAGGCTGCTATTCTCCCATGGAGACGATCGTAGAGATGCTGGATGTAGTCCTGTGGAACGGCTTGCCATGCCATTTCCACCTGGCGCCTCAGTTGGACCAGCGTTCGTGCTGGACGTGCAGACCGCGTGAGACGACGCTTCATCCAGTCCCAAACATGCTCAATGGGGGACAGATCCGGAGATCTTGCTGGCCAGGATAGTTGACTTACACCTTCTAGAGCACGTTGGGTGGCACGGGATACATGCGGACGTGCATTGTCCTGTTGGAACAACAAGTTCCCTTGCCGGTCTAGGAATGGTAGAACGATGGGTTCGATGACGGTTTGGATGTACCGTGCACTATTCAGTGTCCCCTCGACGATCACCAGTGGTGTACGGCCAGTGTAGGAGATCGCTCCCCACAACATGATGCCGGGTGTTGGCCCTGTGTGCCTCAGTCGTATGCAGTCCTGATTGTGGCGCTCACCTGCGCGGCGCCAAACACGAATACGACCATCATTGGCACCAAGGCAGAAGCGATTCTCATCGCTGAAGACGACACATCTCCATTCGTCCCTCCATTCACGCCTGTCGTGACACCACCGGAGGCGGGCTGCACGATGTTGGGGCGTGAGCGGAAGACGGCCTAACGGTGTGTGGGACCGTAGCCCAGCTTCATGGAGACGGTTGCGAATGGTCCTCGCCGATACCCCAGGAGCAACAGTGTCCCTAATTTGCAGGGAAGTGGCGGTGCGGTGCCCTACGGCACTGCGTAGGATCCTACGGTCTTGGCGTGCATCCGTGCGTCGCTGCGGTCCGGTCCCAGGTCGACGGGCACGTGCACCTTCCGCTGACCACTGGCGACAATATCGATGTACTGTGGAGACCTCATGCCCCACGTGTTGAGCAATTCGGCGGTACGTCCACCCGGCCTCCCGCATGCCCACTATACGCCCTCGCTCAAAGTCCGTCAACTGCACATACGGTTCACGTCCACGCTGTCGCGGCATGCTACCAGTGTTAAAGACTGTGATGGAGCTCCGTATGCCACGGCAAACTGGCTGACACTGACGGCGGCAGTGCACAAATGCTGCGCAGCTAGCGTCATTCGACGGCCAACACCGCGGTTCCTGGTGTGTCCGCTGTGCCGTGCGTGTGATCATTGCTTGTACAGCCCTCTCGCAGTGTCCGGAGCAAGTATGGTGGGTCTGACACACCAGTGTCAATGTGTTCTTTTTTCCATTTCCAGGAGTGTATATACATAATTAAGTTTATACAAAACCCTCAGTACACAAGTTCAGCTTGCACTTACCTGGATTGACTAAATGTGCAATGTATTTTATGATGAATGATTCAGGTTGTTCGGATATTTTAAGCACAGCCAAAATGGGGCTACACTGTAATTGGTTCTTTCGTTTTAATGGTGCCTAAAGTATTAGGCTGTTATTGAAGAAGAGGAGAGGGTTGTCTGATGTATTTCTTTTTTATAAACAATTAAGATCATTCAGATACTTTCGAGCACAGCGCAGATGGAGCTACTTCACCGTGACTGGCTAGAGGAGAGGAGGAGGAGGAAAGGAAGGTGGATGTTCCTTTTTTTCGTTCTGGCACAATTGGGCGAGTTCCACCATCTTGATGTCCTTCATTTTAGTAGTATGCTTTGACTGGCTGGAGGGACAGTGCAGGGGAGGAAAGATTATGTCGTGATGACACCCCTGATAAGAATGATGACATCTCTGATAAGAATGATCCCTGATAAGATTTATGACGTCAGTGGTATGTAGTAGTAGACCAATGACGATTCTAGGGCTCTATTCAACTGCTATTCACACGGGAAGTGGCCTGGAAGTCTCATAGCTCTAATACTCAGTTTAAATAGGCCATGCGTGTTTGAGCAACTTAAGAAGGGATTTTATCAGTATTGTCTCAAACACAGTTATGCTAGATTCAACAGGGAACAACTTAATGAAATGTTGCAAAAATGAAACATGTCAGTGGAGGTATTCTTAGATAAAATTAGGAAAACCAATGCACAAATCTTTAAGTTGACGCAAAATGAGCATGTTGATAAGATTATTCTGCAATAAGCAGAGCACACAGTCACAGATGTTTTTTTGAGGGCGTTTCCAACTGATATGTCAATGAGAGGGTGATGGAAAATCCTGAGGGTCCGGCTGCTACCATTACAGATGCTGCACGTCTTGACTCAGGTGCAGGAGAAGTGGAGTGTTTCTCCCTTTGGGATGTGGGCATACTGTCCACATTTGTAAACAATGCCACCAACTGCAGTGTTATGAATGTGCAATGGTAGAGCATCAGTAGTGGAATGGTCGAAACAGAAACCAAAGTTAACTGGGTCATAGTAAGTATTTGTTAAACATAAACAGAAATTTATCAACTGATGAATGGCTTTCCCAATGAAACAGAATGCTGCAAAAGCATATGCAGAAATGGAGTGCTGCTTGGCGGTCATGATGCAATAGAACTGGTTTTTACTGGATACAGGGACTCATGTGTTGATAACACAGCGACAGCGTTAATGGCCTCTGCACACACAGCTCGCAAGAAATGCTGAATTGTAAACTTGGCTGAAAGTTCATAGACAGCAACTATGTTAAGGACAGCTGCAACAGTGGAAATTTAACCTACCTCGCTACAGTCTGGTTCATTGTGTGCTACAAACCATTTCATGATAAATTTATTAAGTGTATCTAATGATATACACATTTCAGAATGGTATGTGTATTTAATCTTTCCTTGCATCTTAAAGAATGGTATACACTTTCAGTTGCAGGATGAACAGCATTTTAAACTACATTGTACTGTAGTCAGAATAGCAGTTGAAGCAAAATAAAATTTCCTTTACAGAAAAGATTGTGCTCTTAACTATTTTCTGCTGCACAGACAGCTTGACAAGAAACTAAATGTTCCATGAAGAGTACAAAATAAATTTACATTCTATTCATATACTTTTTTCTATCCAGATGTTCCACTGTCACTTCCCTCAGAACAAGAGTCGCTGGATGTGGGTAGTGGTTAGCAAATCCATTATTTTGTCACTAACAACTTCCTTCTACTAATCTTCTTACTGCACTCTGTCAGTGTAACATATGCATGCTTCCCAATCAGCAACAGTGATTTTACCTGTTGCTACTGGATTAGTCGTTCAGTGCTGGCTACTTTAAACATTGTATTTTTATCTGCCACATATTTCACCTGTGCCCACACCAGTTCTATTGGATTATAATAAAAATGATAAGGAGTTACTCGAATCACACTGTCAGCCTGTTGCAGAGCTCTATAATCAGCTTTGTATTCTTCACCATTGTCTTTTGAAATCTTAACAAGCCACAACAGCTCTGCTCTTGTCTATGTTTCAATGTGTTGTATATTATTACTTTGCAGCCATGAAAGAATATTACTGTTTCTTGTTTTTGTAGCAGCTGGCTTCGTTGACAATAACAGAATGATAGCTTCCATTGTCTATAACAATGACAGAGCCTGGATGCAAATAAGGCAACAGTTGATTCTGAAACCATTCTTGAAATGTTTCTCCATTCATTTTCGAATGGTAATCAGAGTTGGTCTTTGATTTTGATCAGAATACAAGTTTACTTTAAGGCACAGATCCAGTAGCAGTGGAACTGGTATAATATATTATAAGATACCCTCCTTCTTCCACTGGAACTTTCAAGTTCTCTTACTCCTTTGTTGTTTGCCAAATAAAATTTCTAGTGTGGTTGCCATTTACCCAAGCCACATCCAAGTAATATACAACTGACGTTCCTTTTGATCTGTTTTCATTCATCAAACCCAGTAGTTGCATCTATAACAGTGAGCAATTTCACTGCCATGGGAAACCAGCTTCTTTCTTAAAATCTGGAAACCATCCAATGTAAAACAGGTTGATTGAGGTCATTGGTTCCTGTTACCCACTTTGGCACACTATGTTTATTCCCTGGAGACAGAAATTCCACTTTTTCAGTTGCCTGCTGGGACAGCTAGGCCCCCTGCACAGTTTGTGTGACATTACACCAATATCACCACAGGTCACTGCAGTGCATTCCTGCACTTTGCCAACCTCACAAACCAGCTCGCCTGAATCTGGTTCATGTTTGAATAACGAGTACACTTTAAAAATTAGGTCCCTTGCTTGGTTGTGAAATACTTGGTGCCATCTAGATGTTTCAACCAGTTAGAGAAATTCACAGAACACACAGAATACTACAGAACTCAGCCAGTCATAATTTCACTCAAATATGACACATGTTTACACAGTATGGAATGCGGAAACTGACTGGGCACTGATCGGCTAGCTGCGCAGCTGTCTACCATGCATTCCTGGTCCAGGGGTCATAAATGCTGTCACATACTGTAGACTGGACCTCCTGAGTAGGAAAAAACAAAGTCCCATGATGTAGGTTACGTATTGTAGGGACATGGTGTGTCATCATTGGGCATCAGCATTCCTCACTTTTTGTGCTGGAGCAATGAATTTTCAGGAATATATAGAAGTATTAACTCATGTCAGTGAGGGGCTTCTGTGCAATCCTAGGACAGGATTTTATGAGTAAATATTACCCAGAAATTGATATTTTGCAGCATACTGTCAAACTCATTGGGACATCATTCCAGCTGGGAACGATTGCTGCAAGTGATATACAAAGGTTCACCAGTCATGGATGTGGAACCAAATAAGTGTTGTGTACATCCATTAAAATTCAAATCACGTGATAAAGTACTGAGAAGTACATGAAAATTATACTAGGTGATTGTAGGTGCTAACCTACTGAACAATGTGTTGCTTGTTATACAATCATTGGAACATGATGACAAATTGAAAACTTTGCATTGTATTGCATGTATACGCATGGCACATCTGCAGGAAATGCATGGAGGGTACATGATTGTGGTGATTGTAGATAATTTTGGCTCTAGTGAAGTGGATCTACAAAAAAAAAAAAAAAAAAGGTTAGAGTTGCCATTCTGGACATCCTGGATGATGATGATTTTGATAGGTCAAGTGGAAACCCTTACCACAAGCAAACCATTGATGCAGTTGCATTACACAAGAAGGTGAAATATTTAAAAGGTAAGCTATGGAAACTTTTTTAATAAGATTTGCAGATTTGTTCAGTCCTGGTGGGCCATTACCAGCATCACTGATTACTCATCATGGAATACCAGTGGGGAATAAACTCCCAGTCTACAAAAATCCATATGGAATACCAAGGCACCTGCAACCCATAATGGAAGGATTCATCAATCAGCAGTTGTCTGGTGCTGTTATTGAGGAGAGTGATAGTCATGGTGAGCAACCATTGTGATTGTTCCAAAGAAGTCATCAGATGGAATGAAGAATTACAGGTTTTGTTTCAGTGACCAATAACATATCTAAATGTATGCATATCCTATACTGAACAGGACAGAGACTTTGGACAATATAGGTCAATGTAAATATTTCTGTGTGATGGATTTATAGAGCAGATATCACTAATTGGAAGTGGTTCCGGAAGACTGTCTGAAGATTGTGTTTACCATTTCATGGAGTGACTATCAATACTGATGGGTGCAATTTGGGTTTAAGAATGTGCCAGACACATTCTAAAAGTTATTGGATGGAATGTTACAGGGATTAAAACCATGGCAATGTATAGTCTATTTAGACAATGTTATTGTGTTTTCTAAAGATCTAGATGAGCATATAAAATGATTGGTAGAAGTGACTAAGAAATTTCGTTCAGCATGTATGACATTAAGTATTGAAAAATGTTATTTCACATCAACAGAGGTGAACTATCTAGGCCATGTGAGTAGGCAAGATGGTGTACAGACTGTCCTGTGGTTGATGTGTGTTGTCTGTGACTTCTTACCACCACTAACAATGAAACAACTGCATTCAATTTTAGGACTGTATAATTATTATAAAAATTTGCTAGAGGGTTTGCTGAAATTGCTAGACCATTGACTCACTGGAATAAAAGATGTGAATTTCCAGTGGTCAGCCAACTGTCAAGCCACATTTGAGAAGTTGAAAGATATAACAACTAGACTGGTATTAGTATTTCCAAATTATGAGAAGGAATTTATTCTATCCTGTGATATACGAGGGTAATCCCAAAAGTAAGGCCTCCTATTTTTTATTAGTACGTAGACCAGTTTATTTCTACAATGGTTTACATCAGTTTACAGTTTGAACATTTAGCTATTTTTCGACATAATCACCATCTCTGTCGATGCATTTTTATAGATGCTCTGGCAGTTTTTGTATGCCCATGTCATACCAGCTCACTGCCATGCTGTTCAGATAGTTATGAACCTCTTCTTTCACCTCATCGTTGGACCTGAATTGCTTTCCGGCCAAATGTTCTTTTAACCTAGGGAACAGGTGATAGTCACTGTGTGCCAAGTCAGGACTACAGGGTGGGTGGGTCGGTGATTATGTCCCACTGAAACTGTTGCAGAAGAGCAACGGTTTGCCGAGCAATGTGTGGGCTAGTGTTGTCATGGAGAATGTGTACGCCCTTGCTCAACATTCCTCTTCTCCGGTTCTGAATTGCCCGTTTGAGTTTTTTCAGAGTCTCACAGTACCTGTCAGTGTTAACTGTGGTCCCAGCGATTCCAATTCCTGGAATTATGCTATGGGGAGCTGTTGGACATGCCAACAGAACTGATTTGGTAATTACTGCAGGGAGACTGAATGCTTGCCAGTATGTGAGAAGAATGGAAGTGCCCTGTTGTCATGTTCTTCATGACCAGCGTACAAAATTGCATATTCCAGTACAATAATGCAAACACTACACTCCAGTTCACATAAAAAACACCTTAAGGAATGTCTAGATTCTTGAACTGGCCTGCCTGAACCCTTGATTTGTCACACATAGGGCACGTCTGGGCTGTGGTGGGAAATCCATACTTTTATACTGGCTTATAGCAGCTAGAAATTTTCATGAACTGAATGGCATGTTTTTCAAGATGGCAAGAGATTCTCCATTATGACATTTGGAGACTGTTTGAATCCATGCCACAATGAATACAAGAATCTGTTTGTGCCTGTGGGAGTCACACCTCATATTGATGTTGATGATAGACATCACTTCCAAATGAAATGAAAGTTTAATCATCTAATACCTGTTCTATGATGAACATCTCCACAAAGTTTGATAATTATCTGACAGATGCTTCACAATGTAACACTTTCCATTTTTATTAGTGTATATCTGTCTGATGTTGCTCATCATTGATCTGCCACAATTATGGAAGATATCTGTACTCATCTCGGTGGGAAAATAATTGACAAGCTGCCACTGAACTTAAAGTAAGAAAATGGAAATCCCTACCAACTGAAAAACATTGAAAACATACATCATTAGCCACTCTTTCTACAAATTATCTTAATAGCTAGATCCAAGAATTGACAAGTTTTGTTAACTATATGACAAGTAGCAGTGTTCGTTGTAAAGCTACACATCAAACAGCAATTTACTCTCAATAAGGATCACAAAATTTATGTTAGTAATTATTTTCTTCAAAAAATGCCATTGTAATCTAGTAATAGTGAAGCTGCCAATGTAATCTAGTAATAGTAAAGCTGCCAATAGCAGTAGCTGGTAGAAAATTAGTATAACTGAAAAGGCTGGTTTTCTTTTTCTTTTACTTGATCAGATTTAGCTTTTACAATCCTGAATAGCATTAAGCAGTATAATGGCAGCTTATTGTTAAAATACAGATACAGACGAAGTTTATGTGGTTTCCTTATCTTTTGTTAATACACACATCAAAAAAAAATTTGCATCACCTCGGTTCTGAGAGTTTTGGAACCTGTACACAAAATTGGAATAGAGATCAACATAACATAAATATCATTTCTGCCCTATTTATTGCTCATGAAAACCACACATTGCACATTCTATCACCAAACAGCATGACCGTCAGGGGTACTGGTCCAGATTGCTGTACACACCGGTACCTCTGATACCCAGTAGCACATCCTCTTGCATTGATCCATACCTGTATTTGTCATGGCATACTATCCACGAGTTCATCAAGGCACTGTTGGTCCAGATTGTCCCACTCCTCAATGACGATTCAGCGTAGATCCCTCAGAGTGGTTGGTGGGTCATGTTATCCATAAACAGTCCTTTTCAACCTATCCCAGGCTTGTTCAATAGGGTTCATGTCTGGAGAACATGCTGGCCACTCTAGTTGAGGGATGTTGTTATCCTGAAGGAAATCATTCACAAGATGTGCACAATGGGGGTACAAATTGTCACCTATGACGACAAATGCCTCGCCAATATGCTGCCGATATGGTTGCCCTATCAGTCGGAGGATGGCATTCACGTATCGTACAGCCATTATGGCACCTTCCATGACCACCAGCAGGCGTACTTCGGTCCCACATAATGTCACCCCAGAAGACTCGCTGGACAGTGTGTCTAAGGTGTTCAGCCTGGCCGGGTTGCCTCCAAACATGTCTCCGACGATTGTCTGGTTGTTGAAGGCATATGTGACATTCATCAGTGAAGAGAATGTGATGCCTATGCTGAATGGTCCATTCAGCATGTTGTTGAGCCCATCCATACCGTGCTGCATGGTGTTGTGGTTGCAAAAATGACATTGCCATAGATGTTGGGAGTGAAGTTGTGCATCACGCACCCTATTGCTCACAGTTTGAGTCGTAACATGACGTCCTGTGGCTGCACAAAAAGCATTATTCAACATGGTGACTTTGCTGTCAGGGTTCCTCCGCACCATAATCCGTAGGTAGCGGTCATCCACTGCAGTAGTAGCCCTTGAGCGGCCTGAGTGAGGCATGTCATTGACAGTAACCCTCTCTCTGTATTTCCTCCATGTCCAAACAATATCGCTTTGGTTCACTCCAAGACGCCTGGACATTTCCCTTGTTGAGAGCTCTTCCTGGCACAAAGTGACAATGTGGACATGATTGAACCATGGTATTGACTGTCTAGGCATGATTGAATTACAGACAACACGAGCCCTGTACCTCCTTCCTGGTGGAATGACTGGAACTGATCAGCTGTTGGACCCCCTCCATCTAATAGGCGCTGCTCATGCATGGTTGTCTACATCTGTGGGTGTGTTTAGTGACATCTCTGAACACTCAAAGGGACCGTGTCTGTGATACAATATCCACAGTCAATGTCTATCTTCAGGAGTTCTGGGAACCAGACAGATGCAAAACTTTTTTTGATGTGTGTATAAACTTACATATCCTTACACGTTCTCTTCCTCAATGGGATGTATGGAACATGATGAACAAGTCACCAGCTTATGGTCTCCATCAGCCTATGGAGGCTCCAAGTGGCTTGTGCATTTATGATATTAGCTTTTCACACAAAACTAAACACAATGTTTAGGAGATATTTCCAAGCTGAAAACCAGTACTGTGTTAGATCTTGAGGCATCAGCAATAATTAGCAAGAGCGTCTCTTGGAGCCGGGTCAGTATAAACTGTGTGTGGCATAACTGAAGGCTGTCCAACTCTCTCTAGTAGTGCAGGACACCCAGACTGACTCAAGCATGGTATTGGCTGTAGTAATGACTTCTTCACTGCAGGAGTATAGCTGAGACTTTGCAAAATTGTAGGATGTGCTTCACACCTCTGTTTTCGTCCGTATTTTTTGGTCTGACATTGAATTATCCACCTGAATTCAGTTGGTATTTTCCTGCCATCTCAGGAAAATGTTCTAACTAATTCTCATATAAGATGTGAGACTGCCTAAGCAAACTTATTCTTTTTAACTTAGGAAGATCATCCCACACACAAACCACAGTTTCTCACATTTTCCATATTGCAAATAATCTACTCTATAACCTGTATGGTGAAAGGCGGGCCCTGGCAGTTAAAGTTGGCTTATCATGACTACTTTGCATATCTACTATAATCAGTCATGTAATGCAGTTTTGTACACATCTCTTTGGTAATGCCTCAATGTTGCTGCAATGTTATATACACCTGTTGTTTTTTGTGATGTAGCTTTGGTACTGCAGTTGAAACCTGGTTGATAGTACTGCCAGCTGTTGGGGTTTTTCTTTCACCATGCAAAGTATAGAAACCATCATAACAATGAGATAGTAATAAATGCAGCAGCATTTATTGCGTTAAAGATAATGTGCTGATCTTCCAAAGCAAATACTAATATGATTCAAGTTTCATTGGAGGGCCAGTATACTTTGTCATGTACTTTCCTTAATCTTTTAAAATAGCTACAAACAACCTGAAAAATATTCAGTTACAATGTCTTAAGAAATCCACTGTGCCTTAAGTCTTTTTCATAACTTCAATACTGTACATAATAGTAGCAGGTGCTGATCCAGCACTCAGTTCAGTAAGGTGCAGGGAGGGCTGGAAAAGGGGGAAGGGGAGGAGTCACAGTTTGTTACATTCTCCCACCATAGGCACCTATAACAACAATAAAATACCAGTAAATAAAATATTTTAATACAGTAACTATACTAACAATTTCTTTACATCCTGCTTAGTACATCACCTTAGTATAACTTCCAAGAAATTTTAGCACAGAGAAATACAGCATTTGGAAAACAATTTGAGTAGTGCATGTGTCACGCAACAATTATAAAAACAACAAACTCTCACAAATCTGACAACACAAAAATTTACACAGTGTAGAATCAAAATGTGCATTCACCATTACCAGAATTTCACTTAGTACTATGACTGTGAACACAGGTGTGCAGATTATTGCTGTGTGATTATGTAAATGACAGGAATGCTCTTCATTAGTCTTCCCATATCTGACTTGACTAGCTCAACGTTTTTATGGCAGCAACATCTGGAGGGCACAGTGCAACAACCACTGACAGTTTGTTTTTAGATTCAAAAACTACCTTCTTTGACTTAGATGTAACATACTGCCTCTCAATTTCAATATAATATAGTGACCAAACAGATTCTGATGAAACAAAGATAGTGTTTTATCTCATAATCATAAACAATGACCCAAGTAAGTGTTAGAGAGAAATTACAGGAATAAAAGTGAAAGAGATGCATAATGTAGACTGTGTAGACTGAAAATTTAATTTCTTTTCTACATGTGCTTACACCAACTTGGTTGTACATCTGAATCTACACAATTAAGATTCGGCGAATTACAGTATTCACAGAGCTATTTAAGCAATCGTTCTTCCTGCACTCCAAACATCACTGGAACAGAAAGAAACTCTAACCCCTAACATGTGGTACAATGATAAGTACCCTCTGCCATGCTCTTCATTGCAGCTTGTAGAGTATGTATATAAATGTAGAGGTCCAGCACAAAACTTTGTATTTTTCCATCTTCAATTTTGCTCAAGAGATAGGATGTCAGCAGACTATTGTTGCATCGAATAACTATTTATTCTCCATATTTTGAAATTATTTGAAACAATTTTTTTTTTATACCATTTCAGTTTCACCAATCCTGTTCAGTAATGCTTCTTCACTCTTTGCTGAAGTTTATCATCATTAGAGGCAGACAATGCAAAGGCCTCAGCAAAGCTAAATTGGTTTTAATGTGTTCCATTAGCATATATTTCTCCATTGTTTTTCCAGTTTAAGGACCTGAAAACATCCTTTATGACTACCAATAAGAGTTTGGTAATAGAGAATTTCCTTAGCTGCTCCTCTTTTGGTTCTGAACTTATCGCTATACTGGTGAAGTCTAATGGAAATTGTATTAACAGTTGAAATTACAAACCCTAGGTCTGCTTCCATAGCTGATGGGTCAGTAATATGGAAAACCATATGAGGGGACTGAGTATTGTATTGTTGAACATTAGTTCATCCTCATTGACATGCAAGTCACCAAAGTGATGCCAACTATAAAGACTTGCACCAGGCAGCTATGCTCCCCACAGGCAAGGCTCCAGGACTAGCCACATGCATTATCATATGAACCCCAAACAAAGTGGTAAATCATACTCACTATTCCATTTTATTTTTATTCATGATGATATTACTGTCTTATGGAATGGACTTGGTCCCAAATAATTAAACTCTGAAGAGAATCACATACTTGCCTCTTGATACCCCACATGCCCCCCCACCCCTTTTTCTACACACACACACACACACACACACACACACACACACACACACACACACACACACACACACTCTCTGATGTCACTGATTGTTTTACTGTAATTATATAAAAGTGAATGACTCTGACTCTGATGTGATGTAAATAGAGACAGTCCTATGTTAACTTGTATGCATAATTAGTTCAGGAAAAGTAAATTGTTTCCACAGCATGGTTCTCTGTATAATTTTGTGTTTATCTTGATAGCCATCACAACCACACAGAGCCAAATTAAAGCCTGATTCAATGGGACCAAATGAGTCTATAATTTTGCAAGCATATTATCAGAAACTCCCTAATTTCTACAGTTGCTCCTCCTCCAGGCAATGCCTGATCTCCCTAATTTTTTTCCTTTCATTATTCTGTGGGGGTGGGGCCACTTGTTGGACAGAAAAATTTCCAAAAGCTTTGAAATAACAAGTTTGGTGGAAGTCATCAAGTGCTGTCATTCTCAAATACTGGATGAATATAATCTGGGTAATTTGCACATCGTGAGCTATGCTTTCTTGTTTCAAAACGTGTACATGGTTTCTGTCTTTAATACTTGACTTCTTGCGTCTAATCTTAACATTATAGCTCTTAATGATTAGATTATGACAGCATGTAAGGTCAGTGTTATAGAAATGTAGCCTTCTACAATTGTCACTATTGTTTCAACAATGGCACTGTCAAAAGCAGATTGCTGAGCTTACAAGACATACGCTTACACCTCATATACAAATGATGTGTCCCATTCACCACTCATGACAGTGCTCCAGTAGAAGACGATGACGCTGATCTGTTCACAGAAGTACTTGCTACTACCAAGAAAAATCTGGAGTGAAATCTCAGCAGTATTGCCTACCATGCCTCACAGAAGTTCTTGCTAGTATCACCGAAAATTTAGAGTGAAATCTCAGTAGTGTTGTCTACCATGTTACGTGGGAAATGTATCAGTAATTCTGTACTGACATTGACTGATTCCAGGAAAGGTATTCATCAACCTCCTGTAACACAATGAACAACAAAGATACAGTTCCTCATTGACACTTCCATCCTTCGCCCCATCTCCCACTATGCAACACTGATAACAGCCACCCTGTACACCTCCACCATTGTCAATGTTCATCTAATTATTGGGGTAGACTTTCTGTCATTCAGCGACTATTTACAAACTTCACCATCAATGTCTATTGATTCAAGAAAGTTGTGGATGAAGCTGCAGACATTTACAATGTATTGATGCAATCATCCACACAATTGCTGGTGGATCCCTGTATAATAAACTGCTTCACCAGTCACCAAAGTTCACCAATCTGTCAGCAGCTTTAACAACTGCACTCCAATCTACAATCAGTTCATAGTTACAATATCTGGAAAACCTGGAAACTGATTCCAAGGTGATCATCAAACAGGAATTTCTCTTCATTCTTGCCAAAGGAACCTGTTGTCTGCCAGATAGCAGTTGGCCATCTCTGCTCCACATTTTAATGAAAAATAATATTATTTTATGCCCATGCAGTGATTACTGACAACTAAATGCTCATACCATGCTCAATCATTACCACTGAGGACACTATCACTAACAGCTATGGCACACAAATGTTCCCAATGTTGCCTTGCACCATATTCTCATAACTCCTGAAATCATTCCGGAAACTGCTACCTATACTTTTGGACTTTTTGAATTCACTCATATACTATTTGAGTTAAGCATTGCTGCACAGACATTTTTATGAGTCTGTATGAAATATCTTGAATTCTGTAATGTCTACAATGATAATAGTCTCAACATATCATGTAAAGAAGCAGAGCATTCTTGCCATCTCTTAAGACTGGTCACCTGATTACAAGAACATTCAACACATAATGAACTTGACTGCCACAAGGCAGAGCAGAGGTGATCTCTTCATTTCTGAAACATATTACAGTATGTAAATTGAGCCTTATGTGTATAACAAATTTCTATCAAAGATTCATTCAAAATTATGCTCTCATGTGTACACCACTATGTGTTTCTGAAATGCTCTCGGAAGCTAGGGGACACTTTAAAATGGACTGCAAATGCAGATGCTGCATTTCTTAATTTAAAAGCCATAGCTACATTAGTAACCCTCACCATAAGCACTCGTAGCTCTTCAGCGGACACCTCATCAGCTGTGATTGGAGCTGTTTTGCAGCAATCTGTTATTATGGCAGCTCTTAGCATTCTTTAGTTAGCTACCATCCTTGCAAACTACAGCTTGATGTGTGACAGAGAATTTTATGCAGTCTATACTTCCAACAAGAATTTTTGACATATGGTTGAATGTCAAAATTCAGGTTTTTACTGATAAACTGTTAATGTTGGACATAAATCAGAAGCAAAAGAAATGATTTCCATGTGAAGACTGACTCCTCCACTTCATCTCACCATTTACAATGAGCACTGAACATACTGACGGTGAACACAATGTCCCAGGAAATGTCTAGTCTCACATCAATACCACAAAGAAAGAATTGATTTTGAAGCCCTGCATATTGCATGTAAATTAAGTAAAGTTACTCCTCACTGCCACACCTGGTCTGCAGCTCTGATGCGTCAAAATTCTACATACGAACTTAGGACAGCATTATGATGTTTCAACATGAAGGTTTTGATACAAGGCCACCTCTTTACTAGACAAATGTCACACCATGAATTAAAGCCCACAATACAGTTGCTAGAGAAAACACTTATTTGGCCGGGCACAGAGAGAAACTTAAAAAGTTTACTTTTCTGTGCAATGCTTGCCTATGCAAAAGATGAGCATGCATCTTTCAGGTCAAATTGGCATATTTATAACATTCATCAAGTGGTTTGACCATGTGCATATTGAAATAAGATTATTCCCACCATCTTACAGATAAATCTACTGCTTGACAACAATAAGCAGGTTTTTTACATTGACCTGAAGTCCTTCACTGGAGGATTCCATTCCGTAAAATTGCCAAAACATTTTTTCACAGATGGATTAAACAGATTCGTCTATCACTTCACATCAAAATAGATCAAGGTAGACAGTTTGATTTCTACCAATTTAAAGCTCTTGGGGCCACCACTTGCTGTAACCACAAACTGAGTAACAGCCGACAGTTTAATGGAACACCTAAACACTTAACTTATTATATCCTAGATGCCACACCTCCAACCACAGAACAAAAAGAAATTCCTAACTGCCTAGCTGGGTTTGTGAGCCACTCTCAAAGACAACCACCAAATCTGCCTATGGATTAACACTATGCTTGTCTACAGAATTTTCCCCGATACATAAATCTTATCAAAGCATCAAACTTTTTTCATGTTTTGGCCTTAAATCTGAAAGCTAACAGTCCAAGAACATGGTACACAACATCCTTTCATCTTCCACAACCAGCAGATATGCAAACAAGCTTTTGTTCACCATGGTTCCATCTGAAAGTGACTTCAATCACTTGTACGGTGGTTCATTCAAAGTAATTAAACATCATAAAAAAGTGTCTGATACTGATATAAATGGAATACCTACAACAATATTTATTGACAGATTAAAACAAGTCTTCACACAGTAGAACTTGTCACATATTGAGGTAAAAGAGTCTGCTAAAAATGTCACCAACATCCAGTTCTGTACCACCACCTTGCAGCTCACTACTGAGGACTGGCAATGTTATTGAATCACATCCCAGGAATTACCTGCTCTGAATGTCATGTCTGCTTTAATCCAAAAGTGCTGCTGAAACTTGATGGGGAGTGCCTATTACTCCTTGAATGGCAGGGAGATAGTCTGTGCGTCAAAACGACATTGCTGTAACAATTACCGTGCTATATTTTCTTGAGTAATTACATGTGATGACTATATTCTACATGCCATTGCAGTAGATTTGCTATAATTAAATGTTTTTTTCTGAACATGTCTATTGTTTTTGTGTCTTTTCTGTCTTCCTGTTTCCTTTCTTTTAGAGTACATAGAAATTAATCTTCTGGAATAACCCAATATTTCTCTTGTACATTACTAAACATTGGATTGTAGAAAAATGTTTCAAAATGCAATATAAACAACTCAAAAATTATTTATTCAATTTTGTAACTGCTATTTCACTAAAGAAAAAAAGACTTCCAGAAACACTGGTACCATAAGTACCTGTGAGTCTTACCAATTATCAGAAGAAAATTGTGAGTCTTACTGCATGATTTGAGTTTTGGTGTTTTTGCAGAGGACAGTTTCCAATGGACTGTTTGTGATACAGCTGATAGTGTGTCACATCACATCCATTTCATGAATGCCGACAAATCAACAAAACTTATCTCAATTGTATAATTAAATGTTTATAAGTTAAATAATTCACAAATAAAAATTAAATATTTCACTCCTTCACTGTTTATTTAACTCTGAGAAGCTATTTTTATCTCTAATGTGAAGTACTCTATTCAAGCTGAGAAGCAAGTTCACACTATTAGAGCCTTTCCCAGTCTATCTACTGCAACTTGTAGCCACGGACTCTTCAGATTCCTTATCACAATGGTGTAAGAGGTCTTCCTTGTGATTATACCCACTTGGATTCCACTTGAGGACTGCTTCCATTCACTTTTAACGAATTTTTTTCTCCTCTTTTCATATGCCCTGCCCATTTCCACATTGATGTCTTAATTCTAAAATGTCACTTCACTATGCAAATATTGTCAATTCTTTAGTAGTCCATTTCTTTTTTAGGGGCTTGTGTCAATCTTTCATTTCCCTCTGCAAAGTTCTCAATTTCCATTTATCCTTCCAATTTGCAAATGTCTACTAGCATTTTAGACTTTAAGACAACTGAGTTTCCTCCACTTCACTACATGAAAAGCTGATCATTACTCAAATACAATTCCCCTAAATTTACTAACGTGTATCTAGTAAATTCAACGCATGTTAATTCATCCAGTGATGTGATATAAGAGCAGAAACTGATTTTTTGCAGATCTTGTAGAAACCATATAAACAGTGGTAAAAGTTTTCAGTAAACACAAACTAGCTGTCTCCACACAATGAAACAGGTAATAATTTGGCAAACTCAAATGACGTGGCTCATAGAGACCTGTGCTACAGTCAAAGTCAATTATCTGTCTGTTTTTGGCTATTACTGAAGCTTAAATAACAGCATAAGTGCATGAATTAACACATTACCTAAAAAAATGCTGAATGGTCTAAAATAAATATAGAATGTGCAAATGTACAGACAAAGAGACTTTTGGTGGACACCTCAACAAATAGCATCTTCCTGAAAATGTGTGTGTGTGTGTGTGTGTGTGTGTGTGTGTGTGTGTGGTGTGGTGTGGTGTGGTGTGGGTGTGTGTGTGTGTGTGTGTGTGTGTGTGTGTGTGCGTGCGTGCATGCATGAGTGCGTGCGCGCGCGCGTGCGGGGGCGCGCGCGCACTTGCGTGCATGTGCGCTGGGAAGTGTGAGAACACATGGGACATGTTTTGTGAGAAATACATCAAACTGATAATGCCACAAAGTATTTACTGAGTAGAAAGCATAATTCTACACCTTATCACTCTATGTGGAAGCAAGGAACAGCACCAGCTGCAATTTTATTTTCTATCACTGCACCCAGTTTTAGCCCCCAAGGCCATTTTCAAGTGGTTATGAGCCTAGCATCTTGAACAGACATACTGTAGTTTGTCTGTGTGACTTCCATGGTTCCATGCTCATAACAACTTGAAAATGGCCGTAGTGGCTGAAACTGGTTGTGGTGATAGAAAATAAAATTGCAGCTGATGTCGTTATCTGTTTGCAAGTAGGTACTGCAGCCATGGACTCTGCACCATTGTGTTCCACACACTGCACAAGGAAATGTATCACTCTATATTTGGTGCCTGTATTGTTTCTCATTCATTCACGATGCTTTTGTCCGTTACCTGTTCACACCTGCAACCATCTGCCAAACCAAGATTATTTTTTGAAGTTGTATGCATACTTTAATTTTGCTGTTTTCAGCATTTAATATTTCAAAAGAATTTAATTTAATTTAATTTCCCCACAAGTTCTGTAACCCATGACAGATTTTTAGTTACATCGAAATCTGAAGCATACTCAAAAGACATAAGTAGTAAAACTTCATGATGAATGTAACACTTGAAGAAAATCAGAAGACATTAACATCAGTTTCTGATGAATTGTAAACAATTACACAATTACAAGGTAAGATACATATGTACATGTAACTTAACATGTTTGTCTTTGATTCTATACTCTTGTGCAAAACTGTTAAGCAAGCCCATGATTCACCATTTCAAGAAAGACAAGAGTCTTAAAAAAAATCATTTCTCATGTGGATTTAAAATTCATGTGTTCTGGTAAAAATTCATGTGTTTTAGTAAAAAAAGTTCAAAATAAAGTAAGCATTATTCGTAAATCATTTAAAGAACAGATTGACACTAATGCCTCTAATTCTGCACAAGCAGTTTGTAATTAATGATATACAGCAGAAGCTTCTGTTTATTAGCTGCTGTTGCCCTATTTATTTATTAACTCATTCCATGTACCTGAAGAGCCTTCCTACATGCAGCAAAGCATGTTACACACTGTGAGACTGAATGAAGGAATGGGGGAAGGAAAACAATCATGGGGATGTGAAGGTGCAAGGTAAGTAACTGAACAATTCTACGCCATGTATAAAACGAAAATTTCAATTTAGAAAATTGTGAAAATCACAAAGGGACAAAGACAATAGATGACAAAAGAATGACAGTTAAAAACAATACATGACAAAAGAACAACAATTGAGACACTGGGACAAAACAAGAAAAAGAATAGGCAAAAGTCTCTCTGTGATTTTAACTTACACAATTTCTACAAAAAGTGCAATTTAATGCACCATGTGAAGGTCTCAACCATATTGCAGCTGTTAGTAACTGCAGTACACGTATTTCAAAATTCTGACATTAACAGAAAAAGAGAAACTTTTTTGTTTCACTTTCGAAGTCATCAAATATGCCACACTCTTCGTATGTGTTACCAGTACATTATTTGCAACAATGTAGAAACATGAAAAAAAAAAAAGCTGATTCCTTAAGAACTGAATAGAACTGAGGTTTAAGTATTACAAAAAAGCAAGACTCTTATCTACAAGTAAAGGACTTGCGAGCAGTGTGTCGACTATACATGTTCAGAATTACAAATAATTTTGGAAAAGCATTTTGAAGCAAGTTTATTGCCTATTAATACAACATTTCTCTGCAGCTATTACAAAACTGCACCATATGCTTTAGATAACAGTAAAACTCTTTATATGGTGACTCATTCACATAGCATTCTGTGACTTCAAATATATTTAACATGTAGATGCAACGAAATACCACGCTACGGGTAGTCTGTCACAAGCATGACACACACAACAAATGTTTAAAGTTGTGGCCAGCAAACAGTGTACATGAAACTAGGCAACAAGGTAAAAATATTCAATATTTTTGGTCACTTTTATGTAAATAAAAAAATAATATATTTTATAAACATTATCACAGCACAGAAAATAGAGTGTTACTAGAATCATCAACACTGATAATGAGATTACTTATTTGCTTCTTAATCAAGTTGTGCAGTTTTAGCTGAAAGACTGAACTACATGGTGATATAATGACAAATGAAAAAATAAGAACACTAACATTATAGCAGGTTATGATATGCGTCACCTGTCTGGTGACTACAAGAGCTTTCTCAATTTGTCGTATTGACATTTTAGTCTGGTGACTACAAGAGCTTTCTCAATTTGTCGTATCGACATTTTAGTACCTAAACAAATATTATCATTCTCACGTAAAAAACAAAATTTGTTTACAAGACTGCAGGGAGCAAAGTAAGCACTGGAGTAAAGTGTGAGGAGCAATTACCTAAAATTTGCTAAATCAACAACTGCTCTGATAAAATATATAGTCTACATTTCATACAACATGGGTAAAAATCGAAACCAAGTAGAAAGTGGGAAAGAGAATATTATTCATTTTGTCCCAAAAGCTGAAGACCCAATGTACCACAACTTTTTTCTCCCTTTATTCCTCTCAAACATCTCAGATCCCACCTTCATCATCTAACGCCCATTTATCAGCTTAGCATAGCTGATTTTGTTTATTAGATGTTACATATGCTATCTGCTCTTTTATGGCAACAACAACATAAACTTCACTACAAAAAGAAAGAGATTTTCCCTACTACAAAAAGAAAGAGATTTTCTCCAGGGTAAAAATTCATTCTGAAGGAAAATATATGTAATTTCAAGTTGGTGATGAGGGAACTTACTGCAAATGGTACATACAAACTGCACGAACTAATGTTAACAGATATTGCCATGTGGCACACTAATCAGCTAGTCCTAAGTTGAGTATGAATAATCTCACTGGAGTATAATACATACAAGTGTGTCAAGTTTCACACATAATGCTTAAATCATGACTGCTACATTAAGACAACACATAACATGGGTAAATCAAATGTACATCTCAATAAATATACACTCCATACACAAAGACATACCTATAACACAGCAGTCTATAAACAGACACAAATGAATAAGCAGGTGGTGGCATAACTGCTGGCAATCTATTCAACACTTTGTTCCATTCAAGTTATACACAAGAAAATGCACTCTCGCCTCTTCTTTTTTTAAAAGAAAAGAGAAAGAAAAGAAAAGAAAAAAAGAACAGTACTGTGACCACTGCAACGAGGACTAAAAATGAAAGATGTGATTCCACTGTTTGAATGTTCTTTCTCACAATAACTCCGTATAATTAGTGCTTGTGTAAATATTCACAGTCAACCCCAAATTTGACAAACATTCATTCCATGTATGTTAATATGAAATATGAAGAAGGGACAATGGTACACATCCCCAAATTGTTTTAAACTGATTGCTGGGATTAGAGAGACGGAAACAATGTTTTCTGTGTATTAGTCTGAATTGTAGATTCTGTTAGAAAAAGAAATTATCTTGTAAATTGCAAACAATTACAATAACAAAACAAACAGAATTTGAATATTAAGTTGTTGAAGAAAGAACAAAAATTGGTGCTTGTTTCTTTCCTTTTCTTTTCTTTTGTATAAAAATAATGGTAACATACTGATAAGAAAGGGTAAGGCATGGATCAATAAACTGTGTGAATTGGCTTTGTACAGCTATAACCACGTTAAGTGAAAAAATAACCAATATACAACTTGCTGGAAGTATACTGGTTACAGTTACCAAAAACAGAAGTACGTGAATACATAACTTTTGGAAAAAAACCTCTTGCTTCGAGGTAATTCATGAATTGGCAGTATGGACTTTCGATCACAAAATATGAACTGCTACAAGGCTCTTTAATCACAAAACAAACAGCAAGAGAGAGATGAAAATAAATGAGATTGACAATGGAAATTGGAATTTTGAAATTTACTCATATGCTTAACTGAATTACTCATGTAATTCAGATCTATGACGTTAAAGAACAGCACTATACTTCAATCTTAATACACTAACTATACAAGCTTTTGATGCAACACCTTTAACTGAGGATTGGGAAGGGTGGTTAAGGAGCCTCATAGTATATTTTCCATAGATTCTGGGATCCTATTTTTAATCATGTCCTAATCTCTGCTGTCCCTCGGCCTGAAAGCAAATCTTTGGTTGTAAAATATAGAGATTTAATTCAGTTTTTTTCCTACAATATCGCACAGTTGCACTATATTCCTTTGTATAGTCTTTTTAATTATCTACTCTAGTTCATAATTATTGGGATTTTCTTGTTTTGTTTTAAATTAGCACACACAATGTAGACTACCATCCTTTCAAGTACACAGAAAGCTTCACTCTCATTAGGATACACAACAGAAAAAGAAAAAAAAATCAGATCATACAAATATTCATGAACTCATCAGTACATAAAAGTCTTAACATGACAAGTACTGCAACAGTACCAAGTATCTCTAACTCTGAACGTGTGTAACCAAAGGTGAGCATTACATGAAGCTCCATCCGATGTTTTTGTGACACTGACTGTAGATTCCCCAGTTTCATTTACTTCCAAATTATCTTATTTTATGGCACAAAAAAGTTTTCCCAAGTCACTCACTGGACAATACACTCATGCAACTAGATCTGGTCTGGAACTCTTCCATACTTCAACCTGCTATCAATACATATGCACAGAGAATTTTGCTATAAAATTTCAATCAGAGCACTTCCATCTCTACACAGACAGTAAATAATGCAGATGCTGGCATATGAATGGGCAATTTATGACAATTTTCTGTCAACAAGGTAAGCAGGCAAATACAATGGCTTCTACAACTTTTTTGGATTAGCTGCCTGTTTAACTTCACATAAATGTTTCAGCAATAGTAACTAACCAAAACTGTCAGTATATTAAAGACAAACATGTATACTTCAATCTTCACATACAAACAAACAAAAATAATGTTGAATAACATCCCCATTATCATTACAATGAATTAAAAAAATAGTAAATTTAAAAATTACATTCACAATTTGGAATCTTTGCTTTTACATGCTCTCATATATTAATAACTACATGTTCAATTACAAAGGTCAACAATAACAATATAAAAGGCATATATTGAGCACAAGAGAGGTAATCTGTCTAGGAAAAACTCCCAAGATAAAAAATACACCTCTGGCCACAACTTCCAAACTTCTCAGGCAAAACAACTCAATTGAACAAGAGCACCAATGTACAAAACGTACAGCACTAACACAATAATACTTGTGGCACCTTGAAGCATTATTTTAGAACACCATAGTAACTGCATATACTCTGCAAAACAAGCCAATCTGGAGTGTCCAGCATAGGTTTTTTATGATCTCTTGACTACATACAAAGCACATTTAGCAGTCAATGCCATTGACTGTTGCTCAGTAAACAACACATTTTAAGGAGGTCTTTTTACTATATTAGTAACTGCCTGGAACTTAAAATGATCTAACAGATTTTTTCCCTTCTTTCTGACATACATGTCAACATATAAAATAAACTGCACATTTTAACATACATCTATGTCAAAAACTATCTAGCAGTTTCAACCTTAATTCTCTTCATAGATTATTACAAAATAGCATAATAAACATATATATTTTTTAGACTCCACAACTGTCTCTTATCCATGCAATAAAGAATTCTATAACTGAAAATTGCCTTGTATCCAGAAAAGTACAAGACAGTACTTTGAGAAATTCCAGTACACAATATACTCTTTAATTTAAGGGCTTTCATTCTGTTAGGTGACTTCTGAGATGCTCCAACTGCATTTCCAAAGAGGCCCTTTCTTCTTGAACTTCTGCTAATTCTTGGTTCAGTTCCTGGCACACTCTAAGCAGCAGTGTGTTTTGTTCTTGAAGTTGACGCAAGGTGTTCGATGGCCTAAAACAATGAAGAATATTTACAGTGTAAATAATGTAGCAAAACAAAATGAATGTACTACAATTATATCAGTTTCGAGGGAGGGGGGAAGAGGCATAGATGTCACTCATATAACATCCGAATGTTGACAAGCAACAGTACCACTGCTTGTTCATAGTAATAATAACTGCACTCCCACCCAGTATCTTATCCTTAACAGACTTCAAGAGTTGCAATGCACACCCAAGAATTGATTTAATATTTACTTCTTCAGGATTAAGTTTTTCTTACTCATTAACAGTCACAGTCAGTATTTTGCTCTTTTCCGAAGAGTAGGGTTTTTTCCCCATGTTATTTCCGCAATGGCTTCAAGCTTTGCCTATTACTGCAGCCACATCGTCAAAATACTACTTCCCGTTGTCTCATTTTTTGACAGTTATTGGGTGCTATGCCAATTCCCTGGTCTATAGACATCATCTGTACCAGCTCATCGTCGTTTACAACATACAAATAAATGTCCTTGTGTGTTAGGTTTTATTCAAATGCTGAGGTTATGCCATAAGCTGACCTCTTTGTTACAATAGGGCAGCACATTACCTTACTCCACAACCACAGAGAACCTGATGTGGTGAAGAACGCTGTCTCAGTGTTCTAATAATGCAGCTGGAATTTCCTACGCATTAAACCAAAGAATGACTGTATCAACAATATAGCAATAAAAGCAAATTATCTTTAAGAAAACGAGGTCTTATACATGATGATCTAACATCTGTGTATAAAAATTTAATATCACTTGAGACAAGGAACCCCAAGCGGATAATCCACATCAAATAATCCTTAAGCTGAAGCAAGGAGAGCTCTGTTCTTAGGTGTCTACTGCTTGATGAAGGGCTCCTCTGGACATCACACTACAGTACAGACTTCAGTTACAGGCATACATACTGCTCCTGTTTATATACATTCTAATACCTTCGATCCACCTACATTAGGTCATAATCCCTACTGCTTCTTATCTCTCAGGATCCAGCCTTGCTGAATCTATCAGTTTAGCTGGTTTATATATCACAGCTACATCTATTTCATTTTCACTGCATTCATAATTACACTCCTGGAAATTGAAATAAGAACACCGTGAATTCATTGTCCCAGGAAGGGGAAACTTTATTGACACATTCCTGGGGTCAGATACATCACATGATTACACTGACAGAACCACAGGCACATAGACACAGGCAACAGAGCATGCACAATGTCGACACTAGTACAGTGTATATCCACCTTTCGCAGCAATGCAGGCTGCTATTCTCCCATGGAGACGATTGTAGAGATGCTGGATGTAGTCCTGTGGAACGGCTTGCCATGCCATTTCCACCTGGCGCCTCAGTTGGACCAGCGTTCGTGCTGGACGTGCAGACCGCGTGAGACGACGCTTCATCCAGTCCCAAACATGCTCAATGGGGGACAGATCCGGAGATCTTGCTGGCCAGAGTAGTTGACTTACACCTTCTAGAGCACGTTGGGTGGCACGGGATACATGCAGACGTGCATTGTCCTGTTGGAGCAGCAAGTTCCCTTGCCGGTCTAGGAATGGTAGAACGATGGGTTCGATGACGGTTTGGATGTACCGTGCACTATTCAGTGTCCCCTCGACGATCACCAGTGGTGTACGGCCAGTGTAGGAGATCGCTCCCCACACCATGATGCCGGGTGTTGGCCGTGTGTGCCTCGGTCATATGCAGTCCTGATTGTGGCGCTCACCTGCACGGCGCCAAACACGCATACGACCATCATTGGCACCAAGGCAGAAGCGACTCTCATCGCTGAAGACGACACGTCTCCATTCGTCCCTCCATTCACGCCTGTCGCGACACCACTGGAGGCGGGCTGCACGATGTTGGGGCGTGAGCGGAAGACGGCCTAACGGTGTGCGGGACCGTAGCCCAGCTTCATGGAGACGGTTGCGAATGGTCCTCGCCGATACCCCAGGAGCAACAGTGTCCCTAATTTGCTGGGAAGTGGCGGTGCGGTCCCCTACGGCACTGCGTAGGATCCTACGGTCTTGGCGTGCATCCGTGCGTCGCTGCGGTCCGGTCCCAGGTCGACGGGCACGTGCACCTTCCGCCGACCACTGGCGACAACATCGATGTACTGTGGAGACCTCACGCCCCACGTGTTGAGCAATTCGGCGGTACGTCCACCCGGCCTCCCGCATGCCCACTATACGCCCTCGCTCAAAGTCCGTCAACTGCACATACGGTTCACGTCCTCGCTGTTGCGGCATGCTACCAGTGTTAAAGACTGTGATGGAGCTCCGTATGCCACGGCAAACTGGCTGACACTGACGGCGGCGGTGCACAAATGCTGCGCAGCTAGCGCCATTCGATGGCCAATATCGCGGTTCCTGGTGTGTCCGCTGTGCCGTGCGTGTGATCATTGCTTGTACAGCCCTCTCGCAGTGTCCGGAGCAAGTATGGTGGGTCTGACACACCGGTGTCAATGTGTTCTTTTTTCCATTTCCAGGAGTGTATGTCTTCCACTCCAGACTATCACATAGTCGATTTGTTTGTTTTCCTATCACTCCTGCAATTCCAACATGCATCTCTCCATTACCCGGTGAATAAGCCTTAATTTTCTTTCAGTACTTGATCTCTAATATACTATTAAATTTAACAAAAGTGCTTCAGACCATCTTACTCTTCTCTTTAACATTTTTTCTGCTTGTCCAGCTGTCTTAAACTGCCATAACAACTTATGATTTGGTTCTACGACTTCATTGTAAATTTCTGCTGTTTTCTTTTCAATATAGTGGTTACACATGATTTAGGATTTTTTGTTAAAGCTTATCTGGACAAGAGGCAAATAGTACAACAGCTTTGGCAAAATGAGGGTCGTTAAAGTAAGTTACATCCATGTGTAGTCTTCCCAGTTTGAGGATATGGAAATTTCCTCTAGGACTGCTGAGAATAGTTTTGGAGACATGAGTCTCCTCGGCTCATTCCTCTTTCATTTCTAAATTTTTCATCATTCTGGTGAAGTCTAATGAAAGCTGTGGCATTAGCATATGTATTATTCCTTATTATAACATTTAGCAACTTGCAAATGAACCATTGCACTATATCCAATTTTAAAGCAAATTTGTTTTTTACCAATTAAAAAAAAACCATAGTTTTTCTATGCAGTTGGTAATGCTTTCACTGAATATGATGAACATTATTTAGAGGGAGGCGACATGTCTGTAGTTTCTTATGTATTTGCTCTCTTCTTTCGTTTGAACTACAATAATTTCAGCATTGATCCAGTATCGTGCAACTGTCTTCCTCAGAGACATTCTGTTAATACTTTTGCAAGATTCTTGTGTGCTACTTTGCCTGGAATACTATCAATCCAAGCACCTATAACTACTTCTAACCTCAACAGTTGCTACATCTCCTCTGGAATTACCTCCAGACTGTCATTATTTCTTAATCAACCATATGTATTTCTGACTAATCTCTCAAACTACACAAAATTCTTGTACAGTTTTGTCTTTATTGGTACTTACTGTCCCACCTGCTATACTCACCGACAAAATGTGATTCCTATGCAACATAAGATTATTTTATTCATACTTTCATTTCTTCCCATCCATTTTTATGGTATTTTCTTACTTCTCCTGTAAACATTTTCAAATAATTTTGTTCAGTTCAGCACAGTCTATCAAGTTCCTGTTATTGTTTGCTTGAAACTATCACCATACCTTTAAAAGCTGCAATGTTCCATTTGATACGCGTAGTGTTTAAAAATTACACCGACAAACTTCGAGGGGATGTAGAAGGTGTCTTGAAATAAATGAGTATAGGAAACAGTGTCCAAAAATGTCATCCAGTGAGGCTATAAAGCATCGATATTACAGGTGCCAGTTTCTCTGTTTGTATATACAGGGTGGTGACATTAAAAACTTTTGGGGTGACAGAAGGTTAAATGTATCAACATGAGGTAAGGGACCCTGGTCCAGAAACACACGATTCGAAAAGTATAAGTGAAAATCGTTCTGATACCTCTGACAGTGAAATACATGTACCGGTAATGTTGTTGCTCAGATTGTGTGGTAGGTAAGTTTCAGAGGTGACAGTATGGACCAAAAGAAGAAAAAAAAATCTAGTAAACATGCAGTGAAGATGAACAAGTGTTCATAGCTCCAAAGGTATGCATTTTAGAGCCAATGGTTACTAAATATTTATTTCTAGTTTTCCTCCATACTACCACCTCTAAAAGCTACATACCCTACTACCTTAGCAATACCAGTATCGGTACACATGTTCCACTGTCAGAGGTATCGAAACGATTTTCACTTATAACTTTAGGCTCATTCGTCTCTGTAACCAGGTCCTTACCTCAAACTAATACATTTATCCTTCTCCACCATTCCTGAAAGTTTATAACATCATGACGGAATTACCTTGTATGTATATACATACACACGCGCCGGTGCCTACAACTTCGACACCCTTTAGCAACACTAGATGACATTTCCCGACACTGGTCCGTATTCTAATTTTGTTCCTCAAGATGTCTATAACCCCTCAAAGTTTGTCGGTGCAATTTTGAAACAGCCTGTTTGTGTCTACCACATTTTCCTGACTGGTTGAGGATATCACTCAAATAATCATTCCTTTACTACATCATTATACTCTTCATTTTTTAGCTGATGAACTTCTTTTTATTCAAAACATAGAAAGAGAAAAGTAAAGCTTTTGAAATTACAAATTGCTTCCACAGCTACCACCCTTGGCTGTGGCAGTTTTTGTGCACGGGGCATCAGACTCCCACTGCTGGCGTCACCTGTGCCTGTGTTAATTATAGTGCAGTCAACCACAATTTCATATATTATTATGAAAAGGAAAGTTGCTGTAGCTTCAGTTGTCAGAGACTGCAGGTGTGTGTGTGTGTGTGTGTGTGTGTGTGTGTGTGTGTGTGTGTGTGTTTGATGAAGGTCTTGCTGGCCAAAAGCTTTATTTGTGACGGTCTTTTTGTTGTGCCTATCTGCGACTCTGCATCTCCGCTGTACGGTGAGTAGCAGCTTTCCTTTTCATAATATTGTTACATTAAATCCTGGATTTTCCATTGTTTGACAGTTTCATACATCAAATATAGCTCCCCTAACTACTGCATTTTTCTACCATATCCTTTCCAGTCTCTGCAACAACTGACAAAAAAGAAACAGCAACAAGGGTCTGTAGATTTTTGGCAGACACTTCAATGATATTCCGCAACCCAAAACATTTTTATGTTCCTACTGTGCAACTTCTATCAAAACTAGGCACCCTCCCCCTCCACCTCCCCTCTCCCCCCCCCCCCCTCTCTCTCTCTCTCTCTCTCTCTCTCTCTCTCTCTCTCTATCCCTCCCTCCACCCCCCCCCCCCCCCACACACACACACAAAACAACAACAACTAATAATACCACCACCACCACCACCACCACCACCACCACCACTGCTGCTACTGCTACTGCTGGAATGAGGAGTTGTATCAGATGGAGTAGGCAAGGGGACAGAGGATGCGAGGAGGGAACTGAGGGATGGAAGGAAGGGAAGTTGGCAGCTGGAAAGGTGAGACAGCAAGCACACAGTACATAAATGTGGCACCAATGAGCTAGCTCTGACACACAATGATGTGGAAGAGTGGACTCGATGGGGAAAACAGAACACAGGAATACGGAGACTGCTGAAAGATAGCTGTTATTGTGGGGTGAGTGAAGTGGGGAAAGGGGTAGGGAGGGTCAGTGTATGAACAGGGGTGCAGCTGAGTGTGACCAGGAATATCGGCAGTGATTGAGGCCAGGAGAACTGAGGGATCAAAGACTCTGTTACTAGGACAATTCCTATCTAAACAATCAAAAGAAGCTGATACGTAGTGGGGGACTGACATGCTATACGATAAGACTGATTTAACAGGTGTCCCTACCTCTGTTAAGCTAAGATATGTCTGTGACAGGGCCAGAACAGGACGTGGATGGTGAATGAGGCAGGTCTTGCACCTGGATCTCCCACACTGATATGACCCTTGTAGCAATGGGTTGGAGAGGGTGTTGCATAACAATTTAATAGGATATTTCTTAGACTGTGTGGATTGCATGCTATCACTCTGGGAGAGTTGGAAAGGATTGTACTTGAAACTTTCCTCATTTCAGGACATTTTAAAGTTAGTTGAAGCTTTGCCACATGATATGGTCAAGTTATACCAGTCCAGGGTGATACTGACTAATGAGTGGAATTCTCCTTTGCAGTTTTTTCAAGGGGATGCTCCTATGATCAGAGGCACGTGTGCATATGGTACAGTAGATCTGTTAGCAAATCACATTTCGAGGGAAATGTGTTGTCGGCTAAGACCTTTTTAGAGTGAAAGGGATGGCCTGAAGATCATGCTATTTTGGACATCAGATAAATCTCTCTGTTTCTGCATTATACCAATGACTGCACTGTTTTCCGTAACCCCCCCCCCCCCCAACCACTTTATATACCCTATACTGCTAGTGCTGGCACCTGCTGTTTGTGAGTTGTGGCACATTGATGTCAAACATAGGAAGTGGTGACATTAATGTGACTGGATCATGTATACTGTATGCTTGCTGCTTCTACTCCCAGAAACCGAGCGAGGTGGTGCAGTGGTTAGCACACTGGACTCGCATTCGGGAGGACGACTGTTCAATCCCGTCTCTGGCCATCCTGATTTAGGTTTTCCGTGATTTCCCTAAATCGCTTCAGGCAAATGCCGGGATGGTTCTTTTGAAAGGGCACGGCCGATTTCCTTCCCCATCCTTCCCTCACCCGAGCTTGCGCTCGGTCTCTAATGACCTCGTTGTCGACGGGACGTTAAACACTAATAGCCTCCTCTCCTCCCAGCCATCACCCACACTTCTGTTCACATCTCACTATCCCTTCCTGCTTCCTTTCATCCCTCACTCACTCCAACCTATGCAATCTGTCATCAGGACAACAATGTTGTAGAGACAAATGTGAGTTTGTAAAGAGATAAGAGAGTGTGTGTGTGTGTGTGTGTGTGTGTGTGTGTGTGTGTGTGTGTGAGTGAGTGAGTGAGTGAGTGAGGGGGGGGGGGGGGGGGGGCAGGGGACATGCATGCACTGCATGGAAGTACCATCCCCCTGTCAGTCAGTCAATTCCCAGGCAATTACCAACATCAGGGGTGGGGGGGGTTACTTCTCCATGTATCATATATGACTATAGCAACACTCAGGCCATCTGCCATCTGGTCAAGTAGGTCACCACTCGAATCACCGAGTCATCAGCAGTCACGGTGTTCGCTTCTGCCATGAAGTCACCATCGCTTAGCCATAATACTGACAGGATTTCCTGCCAATCATGTCCAGCCACTGCCTGATGGGCTGAGGCTAGAACTGCAGCCCTCAAGTAACTGTGTGCTTGCCAACAGTGACTGTTGCCAGCCAGATGTCACGTGCCTCAGCTGGGCAGGACTCAGGTCACCCCGCTAGCAGCGTAACAACAGTCAGCCACATCATCATCTGACAAAGCACTGATAGGAAACTTCTACTATGCAAAGTTCCTCCACACTGAAGCCACATTGTGTGTAGCAGCCTAATGCAGTCTTCACAACAACGATCCTATATCAACGGCTGCGAGATCAGTGCCTGACCATGCTGCACCACCGGACAAGGGCATGCACCTGTAGCTGCTCAAATTCGTTGGAATAATAAAGAGTTTACATTAACGTTCTGTCTTGGTGCAGCTATCTTACTCCTCAGGTGGACTCTTCTAACCCTCGCCATTCCACTGAAACCATGATGCCCAGATTCGAGAGCTGATCTCCATCCTGACAAACAGAACATTTCTTCCACCTCTTCAGAGAGATCACTGCACACCAGGCCACTATAATTTATTCTAACTAGTTACCTCTGAAGAAGGAAAGCATCCAAAAACTTCTTTGTTTTCACTCTTGTTTATTTGCCTACAGACTACTCAATATCTCAACTCTACAGCGAGTTTTCATCTTAACTCCTTCCGTTATTTATTGTCCACCAAGGATTTCCTGAAATTTCCTAGCAGATTAAAAGTGTGTGTCAGACTGAGACTTGAACTTGCCTTTTTGTGGACAAATGCTCTACTTTGAAACCTCTGTGAAGTTTGGAAGGTAGGAGATGAGCTGATGCCACTAGCAAAGCTGTGAGGTGAATCATGTTAAGCTTGGGTAGCTCAGTCAGTCGAGCACTTGCCAAGGAAAGCCAAAGGTCATGTTAGAATCTTGGTTCAGCACACAGTTTTAATCTGCCAGGGAGTTTCATATCAGTGCATACTCAACTGCAGAGCGAAAAATTTATTCTCTGAACTTTGTAACCATATGTATACTTTGTTGAGCATTGTCGGTAGGGAGCAGCACAATGAGAGCTGTTGCTGGATAAACTTTCATGCGGCTGTAACTCATTTCACAGAGATTTCTCACACAGTTTCAACAGGCATATTATGGACAATGTGATGGCTTTTCTTATTCTATCACAGAACAGAATACTCAAGCATGAAGATGGACCTCTCTTACTGTAACAGTAATGACACTGTCTCCTAATGAGCAATGTCCACTACATTATATTCCAGTTGTGATAGTAGGCCACATTTCCCCTTCCACTTCTGAGTGACAGATGTCAGGCAGCAGCAGCTGGTCAAGAGACATAACAGCAACAGAGAAGTAACAGATTTTGTGACATTTTACAAGTTTCTAACCAGGAGCGAGTTGTATAGTTTCATCTGTGTGTTTTCGTAGTTTAGTTTTTTAAGTTTCTGCATGTTAATTTAACATGTAACAGACACAGTTCTCAGGTTTTCATCTGTGTCAGAAAGTAAACCAATTTTCTCACATATTACAAGATCCTAATCAGGAATGAATTATTTAGACTCACCCAAGTGCTATGGTGGTTCAGTTTTTGAATCTCTGTGTATTAACCTCATTTAATGGATACAGTTCTTGCATTTCCTCCATGTCTATAGTAGAGTTCCGTAGTGTGTGTCAACTGTCATTATTTGTCTGCCATGTATCTGGCAGATCGAACGAGAAATAAATAATTTGTCTGTGTAGTGTATTTTTCCACGGTCGTTAGTATGCATAGGTACTGTGATTGCTGTGTGCAGATGAAAGCCAAGATGGTGACACTTCAATCTCAGTTCCAAGCTGCGATGGCTTTGGTTACACAGCTTGAAGCTGCAGTGGACGGGCATCAGTATTGTGTGTCAGTGATGAGGATCAAACGGACATCCCGCACGTTTGAGTTCACCGATCAGTCCATGGCAGTGGTCAGCCCAGTAACTGCTTGCACTGAGGTTGACCCCTCCTCCACAGTCGAGTGGGAGGTCGCCTAGGAGCACGGCAGGTGGCAAAAGACTTCCCAGTGGGCCGAATGAAAGGCCTCTCTAGTTAGCCTGACAAACAGGTTCGAGGCACACTCTGTGGCTGACGCTGTCCCTCAGCTAGATGCAATTGCTTGCCCTGTTTCAGAGGAAACCTCCTGGCCTGCAAGATGCAGATAATCATAAAGGTAGTTGGGAGCCCCAATGTTAGGCACATTATAGGGGCCCTTAGGGACATGGCTGCCAAGAAAGGGAAGAAAGCTAATGTGCACTCCATGCGTGTACCGGGTAGAGCCATCCCAGACGTGGAACGGGTCCTTCCAGATGTCATGAAGAGCACATGGTGCAGCCAGCTACAGGTGGTGGCTCATGTCAGTGCCAATGATATGTGTCGCTTTAGATCAGAAGAGATTCTCTCTGGTTTCAAGTGGCTCACAGAAGTAGTACAGGCTACCAGTCTTGCTTGTGCGAAGAAAGCAAAGCTCATCATTTGCAGCATAGTCGACATAGCTAATTGCGGACCTCTGGTACAGAGCTGAGTGGAAGGTGTGAGTCAGTAGTCCCGATGGTTCTGTGACCATGTAGGCTCCAGATTCCTCAACTTGCGCCATACGGTGGTTAGGTTTTGGGTTCTGCTGAATAGGTCAGGAGTCACTACAAGCAGTAGGCGGCTACCCAAGTAGTAGGGAGCGAGTGGTTTTTTTAGGTTAAATGATCTTGGGGGTGGAAACAAAAAAAAAAGAGCTTCGGTCTCAAAGGGAGCAGGTTGAACACAAGAAGAACGTAGATCCAGGACCATCAGTATAACAGTCGTAAATTGTCATCGCTGTGTTGCGGAAGTATCAGAGCTCCAAGCACTAACAGAAAGCACTGATGTTCAAATGGTTATAAGCACTGAAAGCTGACTAAAGCCAGAAATAAGTTCAACCGAAATTTCTGCAAAGAACATAATGGTATTCAGAAAGGATAGGCTAAACACAATTGGTGTGTTTGTTGCTATTAGAAGTAGTTTATCTTGTAATGAAATTTAAGCAGATAGTTCCTGTGAGTTAGTATGGGCAGAGGTCATTCTTGGCAACCAGAACAAAATAATAATTGGATTATTTTACCGACAATTGCTGAAAGGTTCAAAGAAAACTTGAGTTTAATTTCAAACATGTACCCAATACATACAATTATAGTTGGTGGTGACTTTAATGTACCCTCGATATGTTGGAGAAAATACATGTTTAAATCTGGAGGTACACATAAAACCTCATTCGAAATTGTGCTAAACCGACTATCTTAAAATTATTTCGAGCAATTGGTTCATGAGCCCATGTGAACAGTAAACAGTTGTGAAAATACACTTGATGTCTTAGCAACAAATAATACTGAGCTAGTAACGAGCATCAAAATGGATATAGCGATTAGTGAACACAGGTTGCCGTAACGCGACTGAATACTGTAATCCCCAAGAGTTCCAAAAATAAACTAAAAATATACCTATTCACAAAATCAGATAAAAATTCACTCGACACCCGTCCAAGACACTATCTCCACTCCTTCCAAATTAACAATGTAAGTGTGGGCCAGATGCGACTTGAATCCACAGAAATAGTATCAACAGCAATTGAGAGAGAGAGATAGCAAATAAATCAACAAACAATGGAACTGACCTTATTGATACACAAAACGAGTCAGAACACTATTTCAGAAACAACAAAAAAGCATGCCAAATTTAAACAAAAGCAAAATCTCTGAGATTGGCGATCTTCTACAGAAGCTCGAAATTTAGCATGGACTTCAATGTGAGATGCTTATAATAGTTTCCCAATGAAACTTAAGTCTCGAAATATGGCAGAAAATCCTGAGAGATTCTGGCCGTATGTAAAGTATGCAGCGGCAAGACACAATCAATGCCTTGTGTATGCAACAGCAGTGGAAATACTATCAACGACAATGCAGCTCAAGCCGAGTTACTAAACACAACCTTAGCATCCAACCATCATAACTTAGGTTTTCTGTGATTTCCATAAACTGCTTCAGGCAAATGCCAGCATTGCTCCTCTGAAAGGGCACGGCTGCTTTCCTTCCCTATTCAATGGGAACGAATGACCTCACTGTTTGGTCCCCCCCCCTGAACCAACCAACCAACCACCTTCCAAAATTCTTACAGCAAAGACAACAAAGTAAAAATTCCATAATTTGAATAATGAACAGCTGCCAACATGAGTACCGTATTTACTCGAATCTAAGACGCACTCGAATCTAAGCCGCACGTGAAAAATTAGACTCGAAATCAAGAAAAAAAAAATTTCCCGAATCTAAGCCGCACCTGAAATTTGAGACTCGAAATTCAAGGGGAGAGAAAAGTTTTAGGCCGCACCTCCAAATCGAAACAAAGTTGGTCCATTGTAATATGAGACACAATTTAGGTTGAATGAATGACGATACAGCTACAGTAGGCTCGAGTCATAAGCTTAGCAGTTAAGCTTTACTAGGTAGCCATTGCTATGCGTCACGCGCTCCGTCCGTATATATACGTGTACCTTTCCTTTTTCACCTTGAATTAATTGCTTACTTTGCTTTGATCTGGTAAGTGCCGTTCTGTTTGTTATAGGTGTTTACGTCACTCTAAGCTGAAAATGCATTACTGTACTGTGTCATGAATTGTTTGTCGCATTCTGATAATGAGTGCTTATGGCCTGTCCCTGCTCGCGGCACGGCTTGTTTTCGTGCGCGCTACCGCCGCTTACAATTAAAAAAGAGAGGAATTGTTTCATTAGCAAAACAATGGCAAGAGACTGCTATTTGTTGTTACTTACACTGCTGCTTTCTTTGATAATGATCAACAAGAACCAAATAATATATTGCTTTTGATAGAAGACGTTCTGAACGAGAGTTTAGCGAAAATTTTTCTCCGTTTGAAAATCTTTGCAGACGCCTCTTTAGTACATTACATTCTGCACAGAAATTAGAGTCATCTTAGATTTAAAAATCTAGTCAATTGTCGTGCATCATTTCTGCCTGTATCACTATTAGGCATAAGAATAATACAAATATAAACATGACATGATATGTATATTCTTCCGCGTTTGCTGTTGTCTCACCCTAGTTTCGTAGTTTATTCGGCAGATAGGATTTAAATGAGATAGCAGCGAACACGAAAGAATACACGGCAAAATGTTTATATTCGTATTATTCTAATGGCGAAGAGAATACTGTATGTGATTCACAATTCATGAAAGTTCCTATTAGCAACCATCTCTTCTCACAGGTAGGAATAAATTCAGAACGTAGTGTTGGCCATATTGACAAACATCCCAAACAGTCTTGCCAGTCGGATTTTCGTACTACATTGAAATGCTGCTACATTCGAAGATGAACAATACGGAATTTGTATTTATTTCGTTGGATAATGTATAAAATGCAGTGGTCGAAACTCGGGGCGGAGAAGAAGGCTTGTCTTCCACCCTTTTTTTTTTTTAAATTTATTTACTGATGTGGAGATTTTGGCGCTAGTATTTATCTTTGTGCCTGCAAAGCATGCCTATGCAGCGCTGCATATATTCGATGGCAGAAGTCATTTGTGGCGGCACCTACCAACATTTTTCAGAACTTCCGCTTACTTTGCACTCGATTCTAAGCCGCAGGCGGTTTTTTGGATTACAAAAACCGGAAAAAAAGTGCGGCTTAGATTCGAGTAAATACGGTAACATAGAAGTAGATAACCTTGGTCTAGCGAAGCAACACAGATCCCTTATAAAATCAAGACTTCTGGTTCACACACTGTACCAATTAGGTTCTTTCAGAATATGCTAATGCAATAGCTCCATACTTAACAATCATATACAACCGCTCGCTAGAAGAAAGATTCATACCCAAAAACTGGAAAGCTGCATAGGTCACACCAATATCAGAAAAGGCAATAGACATAATTCACTCAATTACAGGCCCATATCATTAAAGTCGATATGCTGCAGGATTTTGGAACATATATATTGTTCAAACATTACAAATTAGCTCAAGACAACAGTCTACTGAGAGACAGCCAACACAAATTTAGAAAAAACAATTCTTGTGAAACATGGTTGGCTCTTTACTCACATGAAGTGCTGAGTGCTACTGACAGGGGATTTTGAACTGAGCCTGTATTTCTAGATTTCTAGAAAGCTATTAACACTGTACCACACAAGCGGCTTGTAGTGAAATTTTGTGCTTAATGAATATTGTCTCGGTTATGTGACTGGTTGCATGATTCCCTGTCAGAGAGGTCACAATTCATAGTAATTGACGGAAAGTAACAGAGTAAAACAGAAGTGATTTCTCGCGTTCCCCAAGGTACTGCTAGACGCCCTCTGCTATTCGTTATCTATACAGATGATTCAGGAGACAACCTGAACAGCCATCTTAGATTGTTTCCAGATGATACTGTGATTTATCATCTAGTAAAGTCAAAACAATTTAGAAAAGATATCCACATGTGTGAAAATTGGCAACTGACCCTAAATAATGAGATCATGCACATAATTGCCAAAGGTATCCATTAAATTTCGGTTACATGATAAATCAATCGAATCTAAAGGCTGTAAATTCAACTAAATACCCAAGAATTACAATTAAGAACAATTTAAATTGGAAAGAACACAAAGAAAATGTTGTGGGAATGGCAAACCAAAGACTGTGTTTTATTGGCAGAACATTAAGAAAATGTAGCAGATCTACTAAGAAGACTGCCTGCACTATGCTTGTCCGTCATCTTTTGGAGTACTGCTGCACGATCTGAGATCCTTACCAGACACGATTAATGGAGTACATCGAAAAAGTTCAAAGAAGAGCAGCACGTTTTGTATTGTCGCAAAATATGGGAGAGAGTGTCATTGACATAGACAGGATTTGGAGTGGGCATCATTAAAACAAAGGCCTTCTTCATTGTGGTGGAATCTTCTCACGAAATTTCAACCACCACCCTTCTCCTAGGAATGCAAAAATATTTTGCTGTCACCAACCTACGTAGGAAGAAATTGTCATCATAATAAAATAAGAGAAATCAGTCCCCACATAGAAAGATATAGGTGTTTCTTCTGTGCACTGTTCGAGATTGGAACAATTGAGAATTATTGTGAAAGAGATTCAATGAACCCTCTGTGGGGTAGTTAAGTGTGATTTGCAGCGTATCCACGTACATGTAGATGTATCTAATAGAAGTGTTAGAAAGTGTTCTATAGTTGTGGATGCAAGGTCAGGGGAGATCAGTAACTTTGAGTGTGGAGTAGTGATTGGATGTCGCCTGAGTAACAAGTCCATCGGGAATAATTAAAGTGGAAATGCAAAAGAAACTATCACAGCTAAAACAAGAGCAGGCACACAATGTACTAAACAACATGCACTGCTGAGCACTGCAGGAGGTGGTTGTAAAAAATCACACAAAATAAGCAGAAGTAATCACTTGTGAGTTCCAAAATGCTGCACACAGTTCTCCTAGCAGAATGACCGTGCATCAGGAGCCAAAACAAATGCAGTAAAATGGTGTAGTAGCTCCTCATATGCAACACATTTCCGTAGTCCATGCTAAGTGACACTTTAGGTGGTGTAAAGACAGTGAATGATTGGGAATGGATGATTTGGAGTGATTAACCATGTTATGCCTGTGACAATCTGATGCAAGGGTTTAGATTTGGCACATGCTTTGAGAATACTACTTGCCTTCTAGTGTGACACCAACAGTAAAATACAGACGAGGTAGTGTTACAGTATGGGATCTTTTTCATGGTTAGAATGTGGTCACCCTATTTTGCTAAAGTAAATGCTAAATGCAGAAGGACATGAACACATTTTACAGCGTTGTGTACTGCATACAGTACAGGAACTGTTCAGAGATGATGACTGACTGTATCAGCATGAAAATAAACTCTGTCATGAAGCAACATCTGTGAGGCAATGATTTGTAAACACTAAAATCCCTGATGCTGACTGGCCTGCCCAGACCCCCAACTCAACCTAATGTAATGCTTTTAGGACTAGTTACAATGTCAGCTTCACTCCAGACCTGAGCATCCAACACCACTGACTTATCTGGTTTTGAATCTTTAGGACAAATGCACTGCCATTGCCCTATATACATTCAGATACCTCACTGAAATTGTTCCCAGGAGAGTTCAAGCCATCATAAAGACAAACGGTGGACCTGCCCCATGTTAATGTCCTGCACAGGTATCCGGATACTTCTGATCAGATAATGTATGCAGCCAATCACTCATGTATGGTACTTCCTGTTACAAAAGGAATAGCAGTGGTTTGCAATGAACTCTGCCTTTTATCACCACAGTGTAGCAGAAGGGCTTAATAATTTGGTTGGTTGTGAGAGAAGGGGGGGGGAAGGGACCAAACTGCGAGGTCATCGGTCCCTTGTTCCTGGTAAAGTAAGTACACAAGGGAAAGAAGAAAAGGAAAGAGACGTACAGCACAATAACAGGCGAAGGAAGAACCAGAAGAACGACAGAAGGACACCAACAATACTATGGACAAAACAAGAAAAGAAAACCACAGAGAGAAGCAAGAAACATGTAGGAGGGATAAAAACAAGAGAGCAGATGACTTTGGCTGGCCAACCACAAGAATAAAAGGAAAAGCCAGCCACTCTGCGACACAGTAAACCATCCAGCCTAAAAGCATTAGAGTGGAGAACACAAAGGGACGAAGGACATGCCCTAAAACTTATATAGAATGATAAAACCAACCGTAACATATGAAACATAAAACTAAATTAGCCGATGGGTAATGAGTCTGGTAACTGAAGAGCTGCCGCAGGGCAGTCAAAGGAGGACAGCTCACCAAGATATGGGCCACTGTCAGCCTGGCGCCACACCAACACTCAGGCAGGTTATCATGGTGCAGGAGGTAGCTGTGTGTCACTCAAGCAAGGCCAATGCGGAGTAGACAGAGGCCCGCTTAGAGGTCTACCACACATTCGTAGTGTCCTTCATGGCACACAGTTTGTTGTGCGTACTGAGGTTATGCCATTCCATCTCCCAAAGCTGCAAAACCTTGTGGCATAGTACTGAACACAGGTCAGTTGCAGGGAAGCCGATCTCCATAAGCGGTTTCCGCGTAACCTGTTTGGCCAGCCTATCGGTAAGTTCGTTGCCTGGGATGCTGACATGACCTGGGGTCCAGACAAACATCACTGAATGACCGGCTTGTACCAGGTCATAGATGAACTCCTGGATGGTCACTACCAAAGGATGACAAGGGTAGCACTGGTTGATAGCTGGTAGGCTGCTCAAGGAGTCAGTACACAGAAGAAATGACTCCCCAGGGCATGAACAGATGTGCTCAAGAGCACAGGATATATCCACCAGCTCGGCAGTGAAAACACTACACCCATTGGGCAAGGAATGCTGTTCAATATGTCCTCCAGAGACATACACAAAGCCAACACGATCATCAGCCATCGAGCCGGCAGTGTAAACCACTTCATGGCCTCGGTATATGTGAAGAATCGAGAGGAAGTGGCAGCGGAGAGCCGTGGGGTTAACCGAGTCCTTAGGGCCATGTGAAAGGTCCAGGCAAAGCCGCGGCCTAGGTGTACACCATGGAGGTGTAAGTGAATGGACCATAAGTATAGATGGTAAAGGCAAGGACTCCAATTCGGAAAGAAGGGATCGGACACAAACTGCGATTGGAAGCCCTGACCTGGTCTGCCGATGCGGGAGATGAACCGCAGTGGGTGGGAAAAGGAGACAGTAATTCGGATGCGCAGAGGAACTACGAACATGGGCAAAGTAACTGGCCAGCAGTTGTCCACATCTAACCTGCAATGGAGGGACTCCAGCCTCCACTTGGATGCTGGTTACCGGACTCTTACTAAAAGCTCCTGTTGCTAGGTGAATGCCACAATGGTGCATTGGATCAAGTAAATGCAATACTGAGGGTGCCACCGAACCATAAACCAGAGTCCCATAGTCAAGGTGGGATTGAACAAGGGCTCTGTAGAGCTGCAGCAGTGTAGAGATATCTGCACCCCGGTTGGTGTTGCTCAAGTACAGCATTGAGGTGCCGCCAGCACTTCCACTTAAGCTGATGAAGGTGAAGAAGCCAAGTCAATCGGGCGTCAGAAACCAGTCCTAAGAATCGATATGCCTCCATTACAGTGAGTGAATCGTCATTAAGGTAAAGTTCTGGGTCTGGATGAATGGTATGATGCCGACAGAAGTGCATAACCCATGACTTTGCAGCCAAAAACTGGAACCTGTGGGTTAGAGCCCATGATTGTGCCTTGTGGATGGCTCCCTGTAGGCGTCACTCAGCAACACCAGCACTGGTGGAGCAGTGCAAAACGCAGAAGTTGTCTGCATACAGAGAGGGTGAGACGGGTGGCCCTACAGTTGCTGATAGACCATTAATGGCCACTAAAAATAGATACACTCAATACAGAGCCCTGCGGGACCCAATTCTCCTGGATATGGGGTGGGAAGGGGGGGGGGGACGACGACGACTATGGGAGGCACCAACTTGGAAATGGAAAGTATTAAGTGACAGAAAATTTTGAATAAAAATCGGGAGCAGGCTTCGGAGAGCCCACTCGTATAATGTGGCAAGGATACAATGTTGCCAGGTCTTGTCATACACTTTTTGTAAATCAAAAAAGATGGCAACCAGGTGTTGGCAGCTGGAAAAGGCTGTTCAGATGGCAGACTCGAGGGACACAAGATTATCAGTGGTAGAGTGACCCTGGCGGAAACCACCCTGACATAGAGCCAGTAGGCCACGTGACTCCAGGACCCAACCCAACTGCTGACACAACATACGTTCCAGCAGCTCACAAAGAACGTTGGTGAGGCTGATGGATCGATAGCTATCCACATCAAGCAGGTTTTTACCAGGTTTGAGCACTGGAATGATGCTGCTCTCCCGCCATTGCGATGGAAAGATGCCATCACACCAGATCCAATTGAAGATGACGAGGAGACGTCACTTGTAGTCAGATGAGAGATGTTTAATCATCTGACTGTGGATTCGATCTGGCACAGGAGCTGTGTCAGGGCATGTGCAAGGGCACTGAGGAGCTCCCACTCTGTAAATGGGGCGTTATAGGATTCACTTTGGCATGTAGTGAACAAGATGACTTCCCTCCCAGCTGCCATTTGAGAGTGCAAAAGGCTGGGGTTAATTCTCTGACCCAGAGGCTCGAGCATAGTGCTCAGCAAAGTGCTCGGCAATTGCAATTGCGTCGGTAGATAACCGGCCCCTTACTTTAACACTAGAAACACCTGTTGGGGTCTGGTACCTGAAAACGTGTTTGATCTTTGCCCAGACTTGAGAAGGTGACACATGGCGCTCAATGGTCAAGATGTATCTCTCCCAACACTCCTGCTTCCGTCGTTTGACAAGTTGACCAACGAGGGCATGGAACCGTTTAAAGGCTATGAGGTGCTCCAGGGAAGGGGTGCCCCTTATGCCGCTGTAGAGCTCACCGACACTCCTTAACTGCTTCAGCGACTTCTGGCGACCACCAAGGGATCACATTTTCTGCCGCAAAAAGGATAGTTGTAGTCACTTGCTCAACCTCCACATCGATGTTCCCATATAGGGGAGATTCAATGGTGACAGCGAAGGTGAAAGTTTCCCAGTCCGCCTTGTTTAAAGCCCATCTGGGCAGGCGTCCATGGGCCTGACGACGGGGCAGTGACAGGAAGATGGGGAAGTGGTGTGATAAACCTTTTGCATTTCTTTTATGTTTTCATCTTCTTTAAAGGCAAAGAGATAAGATGAAGTGGTAGCCCATCATAGAGCCTACGCCTACCGTCAGGTATTTTTGATTTTCAGTTGTTAAAAAACAGAGGAGTTTTTCTTGTACCAGTAGGAGGAAGGAAGGATTCGCGCTCAGCTAGTGAACGAGTGAGAAGCATGCCATTATAAGCGAGTAATTGTAGACCACCAGTTTGGGTTCGCTATGAATAAGTAAGGAGTATGTATTTCATACGTGCACCATTTAGAAGAATACAGTATTGTTTTATTAACAGAAAGGTCGTCTGAGTTGTTATTTTAAATAGAACGATAATTACAAAAACTGAGCCCACCTGCATACTTTGGAAAATTACGAAGATCCGGTAAGCTCAATGGGAACACAGTCAAGACTTTGAAGGTGAACACAGCGACCAAACCTAGCATTATAAAGAAGGGTAAGCGCAAATCTACAGTGGAGAAAGAAACTACTTCCCCCCTGGAAAATAATATGAACTAATATGAACTTGTTTCCAGGCATAGCTCAGCTTATTGTGCTTGTCATTCATGTCAAAACATTAATCTCATTAATTCAATGCATTTTAAAAAGCCACACATTTCAACATTTTATTATCATCTATTCCATTATTTTATTATATTATATACGGAAATAAGTCTCTTTATTTAGGGAGACAGTATAGTGGTCACTACTACACAGGTCGTCATGTGCTCTCCAGTGGATAGACAGGAGAAGTCCAGGGCTGCAAATTGATAAATCAATAGCCGAGAAACTACCATGAGCCACACTGAAATGTGTGGTGGCCCCAGTATTTAAGAGGCAGAGGTCGAACTGAGAAACTAAAGTTTCGACATCTCTGCCTCGGCAAGTAAGCACGGTGCCACCCCACAAGGGGTTATGGGTGTTAAAATCTCCCAAAGGTAGGAAAGGTTTTGAGAGTTGATCAATCAGTGCAGCTAATACATTCAGGGGTACTGCACCATCTGGAGGAAGATATACATGTCAGATAGTTATTTCCCGCGTCATCCTTATTCTGACAGCCACAGCTTCAAGAGGGGTTTGAAGGAGCACAGTTTCACAACAGACTGAGTTTAGGACATAAACGCAAACTCCACCTGACATACTATTATAGTCGCTATGGTTCCTGTAATATCCCTTATAGCCATGGAGGGCAGGGGTCTGCATTGCCAGGAACCAGGTTTCCTGCAGGGCACTGCAGAAAGCAGGTGTAAAGCTTGACAGTTGCCATAGCTCGGCCCTTGGTCTTGAGAATTTTTTTTTTTTTTTTGCTGCTCCTTGGGTTTCTGAGAATAAGCGTGAAGCCCTATGACAAACTGGTTTTGGGCTCTTCAGCTACTGGCGGGTGTCATCGTTCCCACTAGCAGAAACCTGGGAAGGGAGTGACCCAAGGGACCCCTTCTTATTGAGAGGAGCTGAAGAAGACTTAGGCTTCTCTGGCACAGAAGTGGGGACTGATATCCCTGATGGTTGGGGGGAGGGGGAGGGGGGGGGGGGGGGAGGGTGCTGCTCCTTAAGTAGGTGGTGTAGGAGCAACAAGGAGGGAAGTGCCCCCCACCACCACCATCAAGGGGGCAATGTAGTCGTCCGGCTCTCAGAGGTGACAGGTTGGCGGAGCTGATGGGACTAGAACTGTTGTAGCGGCGACATAAGACAATGTCATACGTACAGGATGTACGCGTTCGAATTTCCTCTTAGCCTCAGTGTAGGTTAGTCAGTCCAGGGTCTTGTACTCCACGATTTTCCTTTCTTTCTGGAGAATCCTGCAGTCAGGCGAGCAAGGCGAATGGTGTTCTGCACAGTTTACACGGATGGGAGGCAGAGCACATGGGAGTACGGGGATGTGATGAGCGTCCCCAATCTCGACATGTGACGCTGAAAGTACAGCGAGGAAGACATATGACTGAACTTCCAAAATTTATGACTGAACTTCCAACATTTAAGGCACTGCATCGGGGGAGGGATACAGAGCTTTACATCACAGCGGTAGACCTTCTCCGGTAATTTATCACCCTCTAAGGCCAAGATGAAGGCACTGGCGGCAACCTGATTGCCCCTTCGGATTCTGGTGGACATGAACCAAATGTACACCTCGCCGCTCTAAATTGGCGCGCAGGTCATTGTCAGACTGCAAAAGAAGGTCCTTGTGAAATATGATACCCTGGACCATATTTAAGCTCTTATGGGGTGTGGTGGTTACAGAAACACCCCCAGGTTTTCACAAGCAATGAACGCCCATGACTGGGTAGAGGATGCCGATTTGATCAAGACTGACCCAGATCTCATTTTGGACAAGCCCTCCACCTACCCAAACTTGTCCTCAAAATGCTCAACAAACATCCGAGGCTTTATAGTCATGAAAGATTCCCCATCAGCTCTCGAACATACAACATACCGGGGTGAATAAGAGCTGCTCCCATCCTTAGCCTAACATTCCTCCCATGGTGTGGCCAGGGAGGGGAACGATTTGGGGTCGTACTTCTGTGTGTTGAATTGAGGCCATGAACACTTAGAGACTGCTGGTATTTGACCACCAGCAAGAGATGATGGACTATGCTTCATTGCGTGTCATGTATACATGTCAGATAGTTATTTCCCGTGTCATCCTTATTCTGACAGCCACAGCTTCAAGAGGGGTTTGAAGGAGCACAGTTTCACAACAGACTGAGTTTAGGACATAAACGCAAACTCCAACTGACATACTATTATAGTCGCTATGGTTCCTGTAATATCCCTTATAGCCATGGAGGGTAGGGGTGACATTATACTGAGTGCCCTATCCGAAAATTACCTCGAGCAATTAAACAGAGAACCGACTCGTGGAGATAACATCTTGGACCTACTGATAAACAGACCCGAACTTTTCGACTCTGTATGTACAGAACAGGGAATCAGTGATCATAAGGCTGTTGCAGCATCCCTGAATATGGAAGTTAGTAGGAATATAAAAAAAGGGAGGAAGGTTTATCTGTTTAGCAAGAGTAATAGAAGGCAGATTTCAGACTACCTAACAGATCAAAACGAAAATTTCTGTTCCGACACTGACAATGTTGAGTGTTTATGGAAAAAGTTCAAGGCAATCGTAAAATGCGTTTTAGACACGTACATGCCGAGTAAAACTGTGAGGGACGGGAAAAACCCATCGTGGTACAACAACAAAGTTAGGAAACTACTGCGAAAGCAAAGAGAGCTTCACTCCAAGTTTAAACGCAGCCAAAACCTCTCAGACAAACAGAAGCTAAATGATGTCAAAGTTAGCGTAAGGAGGGCTATGCGTGAAACGTTCAGTGAATTCGAAAGTAAAATTCTATGTACCGACTTGACAGAAAATCCTAGGAAGTTCTGGTCTTACGTTAAATCAGTAAGTGGCTCGAAACAGCATATCCAGGCACTCCGGGATGATGATGGCATTGAAACAGAGGATGACACGTGTAAAGCTGAAATACTAAACACCTTTTTCCAAAGCTGTTTCACAGAGGAAGACCGCACTGCAGTTCCTTCCCTAAATCCTCGAGCAAACGAAAAAATAGCTGACATCGAAATAAGTGTCCAAGGAATAGAAGAGCAACTGGAATCACTCAACAGAGGAAAGTCCACTGGGCCTGACGGGGTACTAATTCGATTCTACACAGAGTACACGAAAGAACTTGCCCCCGTTCTAACAGCCGTGTACCGCAAGTCTCTAGAGGAATGAAAGGTTCCAAATGATTGGAAAAGAGCACAGGTAGTCCCAGTCTTCAAGAAGGGTCATCGAGCAGACGTGCAAAACTATAGACCTATATCTCTGACGTCGATCTGTTGTAGAATTTTAGAACATATTTTTTGCTTGAGTATCATGTCGTTTTTGGAAACCCAGAATCTGCTCTGTAGGAATCAACATGGATTCCGGAAACAGCAATCGTGTGAGACCCAACTCGCTTTATTTGTTCATGAGACCCAGAAAATATTAGATACAGGCTCCCAGGTAGATGCTATTTTTCTTGACTTCCGGAAGGCGTTCGATACAGTTCCGCACTGTCGCCTGATAAACAAAGTAAGAGCCTACGGAGTATCAGACCAGCTGTGTGGCTGGATTGAAGAGTTATTAGCAAACAGAACACAGCATGTTGTTCTCAATGGAGAGACGTCTACAGACATTAAAGTAACTTCTGGCGTGCCACAGGGGAGTGTTATGGGACCATTGCTTTTCACAATATATATAAATGACCTAGTAGATAGTGTCGGAAGTTCCATGCGCCTTTTCGTGGATGATGCTGTAGTATACAGATAAGTTGCAGCATTAGAAAATTGTAGCGAAATGCAGGAAGATCTGCAGCGGATAGGCACTTGGTGCAGGGAGTGGCAACTGACCCTTAACATAGACAAATGTAATGTATTGCGAATACATAGAAAGAAGGATCCTTTATTGTATGATTATATGATAGCGGAACAAACACTGGTAGCAGTTACTTCTGTATAATATCTGGGAGTATGCGTGCAGAACGATTTGAAGTGGAATGATCATATAAAATTAATTGTTGGTAAAGCGGGTACCAGGTTGAGATTCATTGGGAGAGTCCTTTAGTCCATCAACAAAGGAGGTGGCTTACAAAACACTCGTTCGACCTATACTTGAGTATTGCTCATCAGTGTGGGATCCGTAACAGATCGGGTTGACGGAGGAGATAGAGAAGATCCAAAGAAGAGCGGCACGTTTCGTCACAGGGTTATTTGGTAACCGTGATAGCGTTACGGAGATGTTTAACAAACTCAAGTGGCAGACTCTGCAAGAGAGGCGCTCTGCATCGCGGTGTAGCTTGCTTGCCAGGTTTCGAGAGGGTGCATTTCTGGATGAGGTATCGAATATATTGCTTCACCCTACTTATACCTTCCGAGGAGATCACGAACGTAAAATTAGAGAGATTAGAGCGCGCACGGAGGCTTTCAGACAGTCGTTCTTCCTGCGAACCATACGCGACTAGAACAGGAAAGGGAGGTAATGACAGTGGCACATAAAGTGCCCTCCACCACACACCGTTGGGTGGCTTGCGGAGTATAAATGTAGATGTAGATGTAGATTCGCCATGATACCATCCACTCCTACCAGGGGCTCTTCCCACAGGCGCCGCCTGGCAGGATGGCCACTGCTGGGAGTCCCGATGCCCCAGGATGACGGGCATCTACTCCTCGGCATATGTGAGGAGTGAACGGCGCAGGCATCAGCAGAGCGATCCCTGTGTGGTCAGGGAGCTACAACCAACAGGGTACATGGCTGCCCTGCCACAATGGACTAGCTACCGTGCTGGATATCAGGCACAACCAAGCAAACAAGTCCATTATCATCAGCGTAGAAAACGATACTGCACAGCTGATGGAAAAATATGCACCCAGGAGGGTGATCTCACTCACCAGTTGTAGAATGAGCAGAAGTGCATATCCACGTCGACAAAGGATGCGATAGGTCTCAACGCATGATGGACACAATGCACCATGTAAGGCATCCTTCCTCAATTGGCTCACTTTTCATTAAAAATTCTAAAAACTGGATATCAAACCACTCAGGGGACAATCACATACAGGCCAAAACATGCGAGACTTCTTTTAGTTGCCTCATACGACAGGCTGGAATACCTCGGGCCTATTCTAACCCCCGGACCCACAGGGGGAACTTAGCAAGTGAATGTTTTTAATGTGCAGCCATGAGTGTCCGCAATTTTTGCTGAATTAAATTCAGGATTTTTCCCATAAATTTTAGTCAGGCAAAGTTTTCTGTTTGTCTATAAATCAGCAGTTATGTCTGTAATTAATTTTACTATCAGGGGTATGATGTTTAATTAGCACATAAATATGTTGTTTCTATGTATCTGATATTCAGTATTAATTCAAATAATTGTTTAGTAATTTTTTTTATTTTTTTTTATTTGTCCGATGTACACCTTAGGCAGTGCAGCAGTGCGCTGTGGTTGGAGTTCACCAGCATATATTCTTACGTCACAGCAGATAGAGCATGGACCTACCAACACTGCACAGACTGCCAAGGAGAGCCTCCAAGTCTTGCACCACCCAAGAGTTGGCATGAAGACTCAAGATAATAATGTATATAACATTGATGTTGAAAATGTTGAAAAACTATTGGCAAAGAGGACATTAAAGATGGAGCAGAAGCTCAGATAAAGAAAGGGCGGGGAAGGACATCAGCTGTGTCCTCTCAAAGGAACCATCCAGTCTCTTGCCTGAAAAGATGTAGGGAAAGCACAGAAAACCTAATTCAGGAAACCGGAAATGGGTTTGAACCATCGTCCCCCCAAATGTGAGTCCACTGTGCAAACCACCATTCTATCTCACTCGGTAACCTCGTGCAAGCTTAGTATCTGCTCATTACACAACTCTGTATGCAAGCATCCAATAAATGTTGGCTGTTATACAAAATTGTCGCAGGTCATTTTGGAAACATTAATATAAAAAGATTACAATTTAATGAATACACCCAAATCAAGAACTGTCACATTTTTGCCACCTGAATCCCTTACCAAAACAAAAATTTTATGCCACATTTCCTCTCTTCTGAAGATACAATCTACAAATGCACATTTCAAGTCAGCAAAATATTCACAGACTTCTATGCAGATCCAGTAATTTAAAGTGTACAATTTTTTGATATTTGGTTTATGGACTAACTTTCACTAACATGGCTTCCATTTTGATCATATCACTGCTATTAAGTCATACAAGTCACAATGTTTTAGAACATACCAGATACGTCATGTTGGTAATACCAGTATCTCCCTTACACTTTCTCAGATCTGTTTCTTCTTCACAAGGACTGGGCTGAAGCCATGTAGACTGTAATCTGCTATATTTACTCAGATTATTTTTTAGAAATTACATTTCAGTCATGTTTATTGTAATACAGGGTTGTTCACAGGTGTAAAGTGACTCTTCTAAAATAAAAAAGGTGGATAAATAGACATTTAAAGTCAAGTAATATGAGATGCAAGGGGAGGAAAACCTGTGAGGCTATGTTACCAACATGATCGTCATTTTGAAAGAAGCAATCTTGGATGCAACTAGTCATTTTCAAATGGAAAGAGCGGTCACATGACATATCAAATACACACAGAATTATGGGGGAAAAAAAAACCAACCAACAATTATTGGTGACATTCATTTAAGCATAGTTTTATACATTTAATGTTTCCTCCTAATAAGCAACATGATAGCAGTAGTTTTAACACAATCCAAATACAATGAGATCTGCTACAAAGCCAGAATTGAAACACAAAGTTAATGACCATTGAAATGTGTGACTTAGTTTGAAATTATCCTATTTATTGACACTTTGTATGCATTAAACATTGTGTTGTCTGTTAGCTAAGTTGCTGATGAATGGAAATCATTCAAATCAGTCAATGTATATCAGTATCTGCTAATCCAGGTATTCCCATCAATGACCTGATCAAGTGTCTTCTTGGACTGCATGAACAGCACTGCTATAGGCAATAGAAAGGCGGGTGGCAGGATGGAGCAAGGGTACCCATACCCAGGGTAAGACACCCCCCACCTCTTAGGGAAAGGAAAAAAGTATGGTGTAGTCAGGTGGTGTTCTCTCACAATTTAAAAGTTAGCATTGCACAGGTTTTTAACAAGATCGGAACCGGAACATTTTTAATGCTACTTGTAAGTCACAATTCATCTTCAAAAATATTAAAAATACTCCAGTAACCAATGTCTAGCCCTTCCCACCTACAAACAACTGTATAGGCGCCCTTGGGATGGAGCGAGAATAAGTAGGTATACAGAAAATCTGGAACACACTAGCACCTGCTGTAACATCTTACCCCATTTAATAATGTTGTAATTTAAGAAACAGATTGTCACACATATCATTAACCTTTGCAATAGAAAAAGGGTAGGTCAATTCCAACTCTCTAATGTAGACCTTGTGTTGCTTTGTGCAAAAAGAAGAGCTAAAGGTCATTTTTAGCACACAATTTTCAGCTACTGCAAACTAGGATCAAATCACTGGTTGCAAAAGAACTAGCTATGATGGGGGAAAGATTTAGAAAAGGTATTGCTGATGGAATTATATTGGTATCTACATCAACTGATTTACAGAGACCATACATTGACTTTACTTTCTACATATAAAGCTAACATAGTCAAACTGCACAATGAAGAATGTGTGTATCACAACAACATATTATCTTACTAACTTAATATCTTCCTTTCCGGCTTTCCAGCAGCATGACCGCTTTTTATTCAACAACAACTATCGTATAAAGTACTACAGTGATGTTTCCAATCTAATTTTTATTATTTGTGTCTAATTGCTAATATTTCTATAACTTTGACTGAAACCTTATAATGATTAGTGTTACTGCAATTACAATATCCAAGAGAACATTTTGAATCTTTCAGTAAAATGCAACTAAAAATAACATTCTTGCAATATCAAACCAGAATGTTGCAGTAATGATGAGCAGATAATATGAAAGAGAAACAGACTTTAGAAAGAAAGCTTACCCTCCCCCTACAATAGATATGCAACTGTATATTGATAAAAAAAATTAAAAAATCATAGTCAGCTCTGTCACCCTATTACCTTAAACTTCATGGAGTATAATGAAATGGTTCACTAAAATTCTCACCTAGAAGTTGATGGCTCATGCTGGTGCCTTTGTTGCTGACTGTCATCCTGTGGGCTATCCTGTTCAGGAAGGACACCAACTCCAGCATCAGATGCACCTGACAATCGAAAGAGAAACGATTTATTTTATCTCTCTGAATTGTACTTATTTAAAAAAACACAAGTCATTTAATCATAGCACACCAGGCAGTAAGGCGGGCTCAACAAGTATCAAAAAAAGTAACTAGGATTTACAAAATCAGTATTAACACAATGGGCAATGGGAAAAATATTAATTCTGTTCACTAGGCATGATAAAGAGGGAGGGAGGGAGGGAGGGAGTGAGTTACAGGATGTAAATAAAAAAGGGGAGTGAGGATGGCTGTGATCAAAAAGGGTGAAAATATCATTAAAATTATTCAGGAGTCCTAAAGTCCTTGTATGTAAGTGTCGGATGTGGATAAACTTGAGGACGAGATAGGTAGCTTCATCTTTGTCATTACGTTGCATGGTATAGTTGGTCTGTGTCCATATATTCTGACTGACAGCATGGGAGTGGTTGTGTCAATGTGAAATCTGAACAAAACTTACATATCTGTTGACAAATTGGATGGTTACCTTCCCAAGAACACTTACAAACATTAAGGCAGATATATATGGTCTGGTAGAAAGTATTAAGCACATTTTCAAAGATGCGCCTCTCATGGGTAAACACCTAATAAGTATACTATGAAGATCAGACACATGGCAAAAGGTTATTGTGGAAATAAAGGAAGGACTTTTTGGCACCCATTAAAGAGGATAGCTTAAGAAGTTATAGTCTTAACTTTTCTTATAAAAGACTATCAAAAACACGCAAGTATTCAAAAAAGGACAGCACAGTCCAGCTATATAAATTACTCAAACCTACTGATGAATACGAGTATAATATCACGACTCAAACTTTTCCTGCTGCCACTCCTCCGAATTGAAATTAGTGCTCGTGCACTGCTAGCATGGAGTGCCTATTAGAATTTTCATCTTGGCTGCTTCATTGCCCTGCTGTGTTTGTGTCACCAATTTCTTCCTCACTAATCTCTTCTGTTTCTCTTGATTCAGCACGTAATATTTAAAAACAGTCACTTGTCCTCTTTCTAATTTCAGTGAACGACTAGCAGTACCCCTTGGTATGTGATAACATGCATTAACATACGACAGTTAACAGGCACAGCTACATCATCCACCTCAGATGCTTAGTTTGTTCCCCTGACAGTCCCTGACAAATGTATTTTGTGAAGCTTTTCTTTCCTTGGTATTCTTTTGTGAACTATTTTGTTCCATGTTGATCTTGTAGCGGGACTTTGAATTTCACCGCGCTACACTCGTTCCCTCAGATAAAAAATATCCCGTCGCAGCGGTATGAGCGCTCGACGGCAGAGAAAATACTAAAATTGTAACTCTTTTTTTGTTTTCTATTCGTGTCTTAATTGTCTCTCGAGAGCGGAAGCTTAATGCCGACATGATCTGATGCTGACGTAAAAAACTTATTAGCTAGTCTTGATCTGATTTTAATGTGTAGACATTGTGGAAGTTGTTATGAAATTCGGAGGATGGAGAGAAGCAACTAAAATAAATTCCATTTAATATCAAGACGGTTTTGGATACATTACAAATTCCTGGACAATGAAACTTACTGCAAGATTTTGGAGCAGACTTTTCACGCAGAATTGAAGGAGATTTTTGAAGACCTGGACGCCGCACGAAAGAAGACATGTTAACCTGGTAAAGGATGAAACCTTATCTGCGCCATTTCCCCCTGTCAGTTACATTTTGTTATTCTCTCTTCTTTTTCAATAATTTTTGTAGTGGAAATTAGTTTAACTTTTGCTCAAAAACGCCACAAGGACCACCCCAACAATAGCTTTTCCGAATCACGAAGTCCGATAGCTTTTCTGTAATACAAAGTCCAATTTGCATTTCTTTCTTTCTTTCTTTCCCTTTTTTTCATGGTCGTTAACGATTAAAAAAAAAAAAAAAACATTTTCACTTACGATTTCTTCCCACATTTTCAACCTTTTCTTTTTCTTTTTCTTTTCTTCTCTCTTTTTCTTTTTTTATTAACCACTAAAACTGGCTCCCGCGACAGGACGTAATTTTCGGATGTGTCGTTTTTGAGCGAATTTGAAACTTTAATTTGTATCTTTTCCCAACAGAGAATAAACAAAAATCCTGAAGTTTAAACGGTAACGAAAACACCAACTTAATTGTACCTAAGCAAATGATTATACAACAATATTGTAAAGACTTTTGTAACTAATTCAATCTATTTTCTTTTCATGGCATATATTGATGCAAAACTGTTATTTTGAGACCTTTTGGTGATTATCCGATGGAGATGTATTAAGAAAATCCATATTTTGCCGAATACGATTTACGCAGAAGTGTTTGACCAGCCGCTGCAGGACAGAAAATTTAATGGTGAGTCACACAATTATGTTTCATTCAAACATTCAATAGCCAACTGCAGAATCCATTTTTCCTTTTCCACACATCCTGTAATTTTCTTCTAGATTTTTCCAAAATTATCTATCTCTATTGTAGTTTGTGGTAATTATAGTATTGTTGTAGCATATGAAGATCGTGAATTTGACCGCCAAACAGTCATTTGTTATGAAAAATTTTGTCTGCCCTGCTGCATCTTTCTCAACCATTGTTTGCAATAGAGAAATCATTTACATTGACGAGAAAATATTTCATTCTAAATTTGAGTCAAATCTTTATTAATCAGACTTATATTATTCCCTTTTTGACTTACAATTACACATCCTATTACAATGGAACGCGGTAAGGTAGAGAGAGTTTCGGCAGATGAGTTAAGTGAAGTAGATTCATCTTTCAACCAACAAGAAAGTCCGCATTTCCCTCCATGGACGAGTTCACAGATCAATGCAATGATTTTGCCTCAAACTAGCAACATTTGTGATAATACACAGATGGCGACTTTAAATGACGAAATGTGGAATGGACACGAGACTACACCATCAGCGCCATTGTTAACATCAATGTCAGAACCGAATATGAGACAAATTCAGCAACGTGACACAAATCGGACACAGGAGACTGACAAACTGGACCGACTATTAGAGTTATTTGCAGACATGAAACGAGATGTTAGTCAGAAAATTGACGCAAAACTGGATGCACTTGGTCAGGACTTTAAACAACGGCTAGATAAAAGCGATGAAAAATTTGACGTATTAAACCATACTATGACCAAAAATTTTGAACGAATGACAAAACAGATGACAGAATTAAATAACACCACTCAACAGCTCAGCCAGCTATTTGAGACATTGTCCGACCGAGTCACTAAACAGGAAGAAACTTTGGTTACATTCACACATGAAACAAAAAACAATATCACCCGATGTGAGAATCAGTTAACTCAAATAGTTAATGTGCAGCAGGAAGTGAACACCCGTGTGGAAGAGTTAGCTCAGGCCCACACTTCAGCTAGCTCCACCCAAGAAAAGCTGACTGAAGAAGTGGGAAATATTCCAACAGCTCACAATGGTAGTTCTTGAACAAACCCACCTCAAAGAAAAGATAGAAAAATTAGAAGACCGAGCGGACTTCGCGTCACTAAATGACGACACCAACATGGCCGAGAGAATTGTACATGAATGTAAATTATGTGACGACTATCTGGACAAAAAACTTGAAACAATTACAAAAGACATACTTTCAAAAACAAAGACACATGTTAAAGACGAGACAAAACACATAGAAGACAAAGCGACAAAATTACGAGACAATGTTGTGCCGTGTTTGGCGATTGGTGCAAATGCATCATCAGGGAACGACAAAATAGCTAAAACCATGGCTAATGACACAGACAGAACACCTATTGTGGAATCACCTATTGTTGTTGTTGTTGTGGTCTTCAGTCCTGAGACTGGTTTGATGCACCTCTCCATGCTACTCTATCCTGTGCAAGCTTCTTCATCTCCCAGTACCTACTGCAACCTACATCCTTCTGAATCTGCTTAGTGTATTCATCTCTTGGTCTCCCTCTACGATTTTTACCCTCCACGCTGCCCTCCAATACTAAATTGGTGATCCCTTGATGCCTCAGAACATGTCCTACCAACCGATCCCTTCTTCTGGTCAAGTTGTGCCACAAACTTCTCTTCTCCCCAATCCTATTCAATACTTCCTCATTAGTTATGTGATCTACCCATCTAATCTTCAGCATTCTTCTGTAGCACCACATTTCGAAAGCTTCTATTCTCTTCTTGTCCAAACTATTTATCGTCCATGTTTCACTTCCATACATGGCTACACTCCATACGAATACTTTCAGAAATGACTTCCTGACACTTAAATCTATACTGGATGTTAACAAATTTCTCTTCTTCAGAAACGCTTTCCTTGCCATTGCCAGCCTACATTTTATATCCTCTCTACTTCGACCATCATCAGTTATTTTGCTCCCCAAATAGCAAAACTCCTTTACTACTTTAAGTGCCTCATTTCCTAATCTAATTCCCTCAGCATCACCCGACTTAATTAGACTACATTCCATTATCCTTGTTTTGCTTTTGTTGATGTTCATCTTATATCCTCCTTTCAAGACACTGTCCATTCCATTCAACTGCTCTGTCCTTTGCTGTCTCGGACAGAATTACAATGTCATCGGCGAACCTCAAAGTTTTTATTTCTTCTCCATGAATTTTAATACCTACTCCGAATTTTTCTTTTGTTTCCTTTACTGCTTGCTCAATATACAGATTGAACAACATCGGGGAGAGGCTACAACCCTGTCTTACTCCCTTCCCAACCACTGCTTCCCTTTCATGTCCCTCGACTCTTATAACTGCCATCTGGTTTCTGTACAAATTGTAAATAGCCTTTCGCTCCCTGTATTTTACCCCTGCCACCTTTAGAATTTGAAAGAGAGTATTCCAGTCAACATTGTCAAAAGCTTTCTCTAAGTCTACAAATGCTAGAAACGTAGGTTTGCCTTTCCTTAATCTTTCTTCTAAGATAAGTCGTAAGGTCAGTATTGCCTCACGTGTTCCAGTGTTTCTACGGAATCCAAACTGATCTTCCCCGAGGTTGGCTTCTACTAGTTTTTCCATTCGTCTGTAAAGAATTCGTGTTAGTATTTTGCAGCTGTGACTTATTAAGCTGATAGTTCGGTAATTTTCACATCTGTCAACACCTGCTTTCTTTGGGATTGGAATTATTATATTCTTCTTGAAGTCTGAGAGTATTTCGCCTGTTTCATACATCTTGCTCACCAGATGGTAGAGTTTTGTCAGGACTGGCTCTCCCACGGCCGTCAGTAGTTCCAATGGAATATTGTCTACTCCGGGGGCCTTGTTTCGACTCAGGTCTTTCAGTGCTCTGTCAAACTCTTCACGCAGTATCATATCTCCCATTTCATCTTCACCTACATCCTCTTCCATTTCCATAATATTGTCCTCAAGTACATCGCCCTTGTATAGACCCTCTATATACTCCTTCCACCTTTCTGCTTTCCCTTCTTTGCTTAGAACTGGATTTCCATCTGAGCTCTTGATATTCATACAAGTCGTTCTCTTATCTCCAAAGGTCTCTTTAATTTTCCTGTAGGCGGTATCTATCTTACCCCTAGTGAGATAGGCCTCTACATCCTTACATTTGTCCTCTAGCCATCCCTGCTTAGCCATTTTGCACTTCCTGTCGATCTCATTTTTGAGACGTTTGTATTCCTTTTTGCCTGTTTCACTTACTGCATTTTTATATTTTCTCCTTTCGTCAATTAAATTCAATATTTCTTCTGTTACCCAAGGATTTCTACTAGCCCTTGTCTTTTTACCTACTTGATCCTCTGCTGCCTTCACTACTTCATCCCTCAAAGCTACCCATTCTTCTTCTACTGTATTTCTTTCCCCCATTCCTGTCAATTGCTCCCTTATGCTCTCCCTGAATCTCTGTACAACCTCTGGTTCTTTTAGTTTATCCAGGTCCCATCTCCTTAAATTCCCACCTTTTTGCAGTTTCTTCAGTTTTAATCTACAGGTCATAACCAATAGATTGTGGTCAGTCCACATCTGCCCCTGGAAATGTCTTACAATTTAAAACCTGGTTCCTAAATCTCTGTCTTACCATTATATAATCTATCTGATACCTTTTAGTATCTCCAGGGTTCTTCCATGTATACAACCTTCTTTCATGATTCTTAAACCAAGTGTTAGTTATGATTATGTTGTGCTCTGTGCAAAATTCGACCAGGCGGCTTCCTCTTTCATTTCTGTCCCCCAATCCATATTCACCTACTATGTTTCCTTCTCTCCCTTTTCCTACACTCGAATTCCAGTCACCCATGACTATTAAATTTTCGTCTCCCTTCACAATCTGAATAATTTCTTTTATTTCATCATACATTTCTTCAATTTCTTCGTCATCTGCAGAGCTAGTTGGCATATAAACTTGTACTACTGTAGTAGGCGTGGGCTTCGTATCTATCTTGGCCACAATAATGCGTTCACTATGCTGTTTGTAGTAGCTTACCCGCATTCCTATTTTCCTATTCATTATTAAACCTACTCCTGCATTACCCCTATTTGATTTTGTGTTTATAACCCTGTAGTCACCTGACCAGAAGTCTTGTTCCTCCTGCCACTGAACTTCACTAATTCCCACTATATCTAACTTCAACCTATCCATTTCCCTTTTTAAATTTTCTAACCTACCTGCCCGATTAAGGGATCTGACATTCCACGCTCCGATCCGTAGAACGCCAGTTTTCTTTCTCCTGATAACGACATCCTCTTGAGTAGTCCCCGCCCGGAGATCCGAATGGGGGACTATTTTACCTCCGGAATATTTTACCCAAGAGGACGCCATCATCATGTAATCATACAGTAAAGCTGCATGCCCGCGGGAAAAATTACGGCTATTACAAGTCAAAATTACAATGTGCTGCTTTCTTTTCCACCAAACGAGCAATATTACGGTATGACACCTAGAGTAGCAAGTGACACAAACCACGTCAATAGTGCTATACCAACTGGCAAGGCCGATGACACGTTTGTAAGACATGGGTATTTCCAGACATTTTCCAGTGAGGACAAGCACAAAGTCCACCCTATTGTGTTTATTAGATCATTTGACGGTGTTTTTCCATGTAGTGGGTCAGAAGTCGATAAAATCAGATACGTCACCAATCTCATGAGAGGACGAGCAGCTAAGTGGGGTGCCGCTATGAAGCGGCAGTGCCTTACGTTTGAAAAGTTCGAACAAGCCTTCTTGGACGAATTCTGGTCCGAGAATGAGCAACAGAGTCTAAGGAGAGAAGTGTGCAACCCCGAGGCCTATGACCCTAAAAAAGAGACATTAAGACAATACTTTGAGAGGTACCTAGACAAGACACTGTACTGGACCAAACCAGCCGACTTGCCAGTGATAATTGACGCTTTAAAGAACCACTTACCCTTTCCATACTGAGACAGATTAATAGGAGTACCAGAGAATGATGTCAAGACTTTCTTAAACTTCTTAGATCAAATGGACGTAGTTTACAGAGGTGATTCACGCCATTCAAATTTTACTCATGTTAGTAACCAAAATCAGCACCCACCCCAAAGGAACCGTAGTGACGGTGGTTGGTGGAACCATCCCTCTGCACCGCGACACGGTACAATGCCTGCGTGCGAAACATATTCAAATGGAAACGTGTATGACGGTAGGAACAACCGCAGAAATTCGTGGAATAATAATAACAACAATAATTATCACCCATATCAAAATGGTAACTACATGCAAAATGAAAATCACAGACAGTACAACAACAACCGCAATGGGAGACGTGAGAATAACCGGTACAACCCGGGCTACTTTGACAAGAACATGCCATATAACAGACATAATTACCACCGAAACAACAACAATCCCAACAATCAATGACAGAATATGTGGAACACACAAAATTCACACATGACAAATCATAACCCTCCACGGAATCCGCCGCCGTTCCCCAGTACAGTTATGCACTCCCCGCCACGAAGTAGCAATAACAATTGCGGCGCGCCATCAGCTGACGCGTGGGCGCCAACCGGCCGGAATGTAAACATAGTGGAGCTGGTCAATGAACCCGGCCAAACACAGCAGACGACGGGAAAACAGTCGACGACCGAGCTAAGCGCTGGTGCTTCGGTCGTGAGGTGTTGTAAGAGCGCAACGGCTGAGACAGTTTGTTTCCTCAGGTACGACGACAAAAATGACAGAAGAACAGGAATTAACAAACCTATCAAGTTGATGACCTCGTTCTTTTGCGTTCACATCCCAAGTCTACAAAATTAAAACAACTGAACATAAAATGGCCTTTACAAATGTCTGCTTGTGTCTGTGTATGTGCGGATGGATATGTGTGTGTGTGCGCGCGCGCGCGCGCGCGCGCGTGTGTATACCTGTCCTTTTTTCCCCCTAAGGTAAGTCTTTCCGCTCCCGGGACTGGAATGACTCCTTACCCTCTCCCTTCTTTTGTTTGGTAAGTCTCATCATCTTTGTTTTTAGATATATTTTTCCCACGTGGAATGTTTCCCTCTCTCTCTCTCTCTCTCTCTCTCTCTCTCTCTCTCTCTCTCTCTACCTATCTATCTATCTATCTATATAATTATAATAGAGGGAAACATTCCACGTAGGAAAAATATATCTAAAAACAAAGATGATGTGACTTACCAAATGAAAGTGCTGGCAGGTCGACAGACACACAAACAAACACAAACATACACACAAAATTCAAGCTTTCGCAACAAACTGTTGCCTCATCAGGAAAGAGGGAAGGAGAGGGAAAGACGAAAGGATGTGGGTTTTAAGGGAGAGGGTAAGGAGTCATTCCAATCCCGGGAGTGGAAAGACTTACCTTAGGGGGAAAAAAGGACGGGTATACACTCGCGCACACACACACCTATCCATCCACACATATACAGACACAAGCAGACATATTTGGAGACAAAGAGTTTGGGCAGAGATGTCAGTCGAGGCAGGAGTGCAGGGGCAAAGATGTTGTTGAATGACAGGTGAGGTATGAGTGGCGGCAACTTGAAATTAGCGGAGATTGAGGCCTGGTGGAAGGTTTGGAGAGGGTGATTTTGATGAAGAGGAGGTCCGTCCTCCGTCACAGTGGGACTCACCTCCTCTTCCTCAAAATCACCCTCTCCAAACCTTCCAGGAATTTCTGACTTCCAGCCTTGCATCTCAATCCTTCTTAAAAAAACCTTAATCCTACTCCCAACATCACCACTGCTGAAGCCCAGGCTATCCGTGATCTGAAGGCTGACCGATCCATCGTCATTCTTCCGGCGGACAAGGGTTCCACAACCGTGGTACTTGACCGTCGGGAGTATGTGGCTGAGGGACTGCGTCAGCTTTCAGACAACACCACCTACAAAGTTTGCCAAGGTAACCCCATTCCCGATGTCCAGGTAGAGCTTCAAGGAATCCTCAGAACCTTAGGCCCCCTGCAAAACCTTTCACCTGACTCCATCAACCTCCTGACCCCACCGACACCACGCACCCCTACCTTCTACCTTCTTCCTAAAATCCACAAACCCAATCATCCCGGCCGCCCCATTGTAGCTGGTTACCAAGCCCCCACAGAACGCATCTCTGCCTACGTAGATCAACACCTTCAACCCATTACATGCAGTCTCCCATCCTTCATCAAAGACACCAAACACTTTCTCGAACGCCTGAAATCCTTACCCAATCTGTTACCCCCGGAAACCATCCTTGTAACCATTGATGCCACTTCCTTATACACAAATATTCCACACGTCCAGGGCCTCGCTGCGATGGAGCACTTCCTTTCACGCCGATCACCTGCCACCCTACCTAAAACCTCTTTCCTCATCACCTTAGCCAGCTTCATCCTGACCCACAACTTCTTCACTTTTGAAGGCCAGACATACCAACAATTAAAGGGAACAGCCATGGGTACCAGGATGGCCCCCTCGTACGCCAACCTATTCATGGGTCGCTTAGAGGAAGCCTTCTGTAGTGGAAATTGGTTTAACTTTTGCTAAAAAACGCCACAAGGACCACCCCAACAATAGCTTTTCCGAATCACGAAGTCCGATAGTTTTTCTGTAATATGAAGTCCAATTTGATTTTCATTCTTTCCCTTTTTCACGGTCATTTACGATTTTAAAACCCCCTTTTTATTCACCATTTCTTACATTTTCAACCTTTTTTTCTTTTCTTTTCTTCCCTTTTTCTTTTTTATTAACCACTACAATCTTATGTCAGTTCCTCACTTTGTGGATATTCTTCCCGATTATGTTCCACTCCTTTGTTGGATACTTTACTTTCTTATAGCTGACTCTTCCATTATTGTTCATTAGCAGGTATAGATGGGCAGTGGTTTGTTCTCACAGCATGCTAGTTTCTGCCCCAAGGTAGTTACTTTCCAGTAGAAACAGCCTGATGTGGTTCACTTTGTGATGTATTTCTCCCAAATTTATTGGGACTTAGGTATTGCCTGGCTTACATATCTTCACAGCTCCACTCAGTGTACTGTACGAGTATTTGTGACACATCTGCACGATTCTCTGTAACTAAATTGCCTTGCATTTTGTTGGACGTGTGGTAATCACAGAGATCCCTTTAAGATGTCAGGGTCGTAACATTCACTCCCAACTTGCAGAATCACCCCCCCACACACATCAGCCAATTGCAGCCCTTACTTTCCTAGATTATGTTTTGCAACACAGGAAGTCCAACATCCCACATTTTTGAGAGTATTTTGGTGTTGACAAAGTCTACCCTCTGTACCAAATACTGTAGTCTGCCTTTGTTGTGTTGCTAACAGTCTCTCGTCTTGGCCGGAAGTTGCTTACAGTTGTCCGCTTTTGTTTTTAGAGAGCAGCTGGCTCACCATTATTCCTAGCAGTTTGATGTTCTCATATACTTGGAATGGACTGTTTTTGTCTGTTTTGAAGCCTCTCCTGACTGGCATTGGGCTAGTTTATCTGCAGTTTAGTTTATAGTCAGATGTTTCATGTTCATGAACGCTACTATTGAGTTCCTCTAAGTCCTTCTCCAATCATACAATGACATCCTTGTTGTAGTAACACGGTTCACGTTTTCCGTCACACTTCAGAGTAAACCGAGAACTGTCTCATAGGCATGCCCAATGTGAACTCACTGGGCACAGCCCATGCTGCCTGAGTTGTTGTTGTTGTTGTTCCGCTGGCAGAGGTCGCGGCCGAATTCTCACATGCCCTCTGGTGGACGGGACTCTATTTGTGGCAACTACCGTCTGTGATGCGCCGTGCCGATGTGCACCTCCCGCGATCTTTCTGGTGGCTACTGCACTCCTCCTCCTTTGGGCGGTGAAGCCACTGTGATCCACTGCGTCGGAAGGTGGAGCGTCGTGCAGGAGTGATGACCTCCACGTCCATTGGAAGGCTGGAGTCGAGGGGATCTGCCAACCCTCGAGCCGGAACCTTAGAATACGGCTGGAAGTGACCGACACGAAGAGGCCCCCGTCGTCCCACCACCAGAACCCGGGACAGAACGGGAGACAGGCCGTCGAATTCTGGATCCCGGTCCACCCCGGGAGGGGCAAGACCCAATGGCGGGGACGATGGGGAAGGGACGACCACAGGTGAACCGGCCGGCTCTCGCTGGGGCATCGCGAACGATGGCGATGCCGGTGCTGGAGCTACTGGAGGCAGCCAAGGCTGAGAGCCATCACAGTGCGGCGGAATCACAGGGGGGAGGGGTGGTAGCGTCCCCTGAGAAACCAACACAGGTGTCGGCAATGGGGAAGCCGGTGCCCGAGGGGTCGGAGAGTGGGTGCCCAAACGTGGACGCAGCTGATTTTGGTGACGACGTACCTCCCGGTCCCCCGTCTGCAAGGTATAGATCCGGCAGCCATTTCGGCGCAGGACCACCGCCGGTATCCAACGTGGATTGCGTCCAAACCCACATGCCCAGACCGACATACCCGGTGGAAAGCCGGGTACTCCGTTTTGCAAAGACTGGCGAGGACCGGGCCGAAGGAGGTGCAGCAGAGTACTAGGTTGGTGCCCGTGGAGGAGCTCTGCGGGGCTGCATTCTCCCATAGGTGTGGTCCGGTATGCCGTCAGGAAAAACGTCAACACCTCCTCCGCAGGAAATTCGTGCACATACTTTTTCATCTGTGTCTTAAATGTGCACACCATGCGCTCGGCTTCCCCATTCGATTTTGGATGAAAGGGGGGAGAGCAAACGTGACGAATACCGAAGCGCCTACAAAAATCCTGGAAGGTCTGCGACATAAACTGAGGTCCATTGTCCGAGACCAGGGTGACTGGCAGACCTTCCACAGAAAAGATTTTTGCTAGTGCCTGAATTGCAACTTCTGAAGTGGTTGAGGAGCAGTCAACCACATTTGGGAATCGGGAATAAGCATCAATGACAATGGGCCAAAAGCCATTGAGAAACGGGCCTGCAAAATCGATGTGAACACGTTCCCATGCCTGGGTTGCAGGCGGCCATGAAGAGAACGCTGACCTGGGAGATGCCTGTTGGCTCGTGCACTGGGAACAGGTGGCCACCAAGTGCTCAATTTCTCTATCAATACTGGGCCAGTACACATGTCTGCAAGCCAAGGTTTTAGTACAGGAAACACCCCAGTGCGCCTCATGTAATAACGTGAGGACTTCCCTTCGCAAACTTGCAGGAACAACCACGCGAGGAGCTGTATCATCGGTAGCCAGAAGGAGAACTCCTTCCAGCACAGAGAGGCAGTCTCGTAGAACAAAATAATTACGAAGAGGGTCAGAGGCCCAGCCTGGAGGTCGGGATGACCACCCCTGCTGAATGAGGCGAAGTACTTGCCAGAGAACCAGGTCAGCTGCCGTTTCCCTGGCGACTCTAGAACTAGTGATCGGGTAGCCATCAACCGCTTGGCAGGACGCCACATCCAAATGAAAACACATAATCTCTTTTCGATCGAACTTAGGATCCGGGCCCACCAGAAGACGGGAAAGAGCATCTGCGTTGGCATGCTGTCCGGTAGGGCGAAAATGAATGTCATAATGGTACTTAGAGAGGAACAAGGCCCAGCGCTGTAGTCTGCGGGCCACCCTATCCGGAATCTGACAGGCGGGGCCAAATAACGATATTAACGGCTTATGGTCAGTGATTAACTGAAACTTCATGCCATATAAGAAAGGGTGAAACTTGGTAACAGCGTAGAAAATGGCCAAAGCCTCTTTTTCCACCTGGGAGTAATGGGCCCGTGCAGGACTAAGAGTTTTAGACGCAAATGCCAGTGGCTGCTCGGAACCATCTGCATTGCGATGGGCCAGGACCGCCCCCACCCCATACTGCGAAGCATCTGTAGCTAGGACCAACGGCTTATGGGGGTCAAAAGTAGCCAAACATGGCGCTGACGTGAGGAGGCCTTTCAATGAGGTGAACGCTCGCTCGCATGCAGGCGACCAATCAAAAGAAACACCCTTGAACAGAAGGCAGTACAGAGGGCGGGCGATTGTGGAAGCCCTGGGAATGAACTGGTGGTAATAGGCAATCTTGCCTAAAAAAGATTGTAACTCCTTCAGCAAAGCGGGCGGCGGAAGGTCGACGATAACTTGGACCAAACTTCCTAGCGGCTGGACGCCGTGCCGAGAGATTGTGTAGCCCACATACTGGATGGACGGTTGGAAGAAGGCTGACTTAAGCAGGTTGCAACGCAAGCCCACAGACCTGAATTTGAGAAAGAGGGTGCGAAGGTTGTGCAAGTGATCCTTCATGCTGCGGCCCGTGACAATTATGTCGTCCAGGTAATTAATACAATGAGGGATTGTCGACGTGACGTGCTCAAGATAACGCTGGAATATCGCCGGGGCACTGGATATCCCGAAGGCCAACCGCTGGTATTGGTAAAGGCCAAACGGGGTGTTGACAACCGCCAGCCGTTTGGAGTCCTCATCAAGAGGTATCTGATGATAAGCCTCCGAAAGATTGATTTTCGAAAAATATTGGCCTCCCGCTATGGCGGAGAACAATTCATCAGCACGAGGCAAAGGATAGGTGTCCACCACCAATTGGGAATTGATAGTGGCCTCGAAATCGCCACAAAGATGTAATTTTCCCGAGGGTTTCCTGACAATAACGAGGGGCGAAGCCCACTCACTAGAAGAAATGGGAAGAACGACCCCTAGGGCTGTCAGCCGGTCGAGCTCTTCTTTTACCTGAGGGCGGAGAGCCAAGGGGATCTGCCTCGCGTGTAGAAAACGCGGGCGAGCTGATGCCTTCAACGTTAAGTGAGCTTCAAAGTCTGAAACATGCCCCAGGCCCTCCTCAAAGATATCCGGAAAGTCAGAGATCAAAGATTCTAATGATTGATAGGGAACGTCTTCGGAGACCAACTGTATGCTGTCAGCGATAGAAAACCCAAAATCTTGAAAGGCATCCAAGCCAAAAAGGTTAGCGGAGCTCGCATCACGGACAACAATGAATGTAATAGGCCGAGTGACTGATTTGTAAGTCACATAGGTAGTGAATTGACCCAGTAGGGGAATGAACTGTTTATCATAACCACGTAGACGCCGGTAAACTGGCGCCAACGGGGGCGACCCAAGGTCGGAGTAAGTTTGTGCATTCCACAAAGAAACAACTGCCGCGCCCGCATCTACTTGCAGTTGTAATCGGCGCGACCAAACAGACACCTCAATAAAGAGTTTGTGGGCCGATGCGTAGGGAGCCTGGCCCGATGAAACTTCCTGAATGTCAACGTCCATGTCTTCTGTAACTGCTTCCTTCGATTCTTTCGAGGCTGAGCGGCAAACTTTAGCAATGTGTCCTTTTTTATTACATTTGCGGCAAACAGCCCAACGCTGGGGTCACTCCGACTGATCGTGATGTATATAGCACGATGCACAGGACGGTAACATGGGCCGGCGCCCGGAACTCTGTTTACGCGCCGTGCGGGAGCGGCCGTAACAGCCGGATTGTACGGCTCGCACGTCGTCCACCCCGGACGCAGTGGATGCGGCCACATCGCCCTGAACTGCCGCAATGTCGCACCACGCTTCCAACTGTTGACCGGTGGCGTGAGAGACTTCATACGATTGAGCACTGGACAGGACTTCCTCGAGGGGAGGGTCTTCTAACTGCAGGGCCCGTTGCCGGACCTCCCTATCAGGGGTCGAACGAACAATGACGTCGCGCACCATAACGTGGGCATATGACTCTCGCGACTGCTCCATGACAAAATGACACTTGCGACTAAGACTGATGGGGCTGCTTCTTGCATTGATAGAACTCGACCTTAGCCGCCACAACATGCATGCGGCGGCGGTAATATGAAGACAGTAATGAACACAATGCGTTAAAAGACAAGGACGAGGGTTCCTGCAACGGCGCAAGCTGCCGCAAAACTTGATACAGGGAGGGAGATATCCAAGACAAGAAAAGAGCACGATATACCTCCACATCGGCAACATGAAACGCCTGGAAATGCTGCCGAAGGCGATGTTCATACGCGTCCCAATCCTCCGCCGTCTCGTCATACGGGGGAAAGGGAGGAGGGAATGGCGCTGGAGCAGACGGCGTGGAGAGCAACGCCAGAAGCACTTATTTCATGGTAGCCATGAGCTCCGTCTGCTGCTCAACCAAAACCCGCACTAAATCCTCCATGCCGCGGATAAGCTGCGAAACCGGAACGACGACGCAACACGCGAAAGAACGACCCTACTCATCGCCAATTGTGTAGTAACATGGTTTACGTTTTCCGTCGCACTTCAAAGTAGACCGGGAACTGTCTCATAGGCATGCCCGATGTGAACTCACTGGGCACGGCCCGTGCTGCCTGAGTAGTTGTTGTTCCGCTGGCAGAGGTCGCGGCCGAATTCTCGCGTGCCCTCTGGTGGACGGGACTCTATTTGCGGCAACTACCGTCCGTGACGCGCCGTGCAGATGTGCGCCTCCCGCGAACTTTCTGGTGGCTACTGCACTTGTCACCTGCATACGCTTGAAGTTCACAATTCATCATTCCGACTAGTGGCTCAAATGTTAAGTGCCACACCACTAAGATTTACAGGCCTGGGGTCAAACGAAGATCACAATGCCCATAAATTGTATGTGTTGTTACATTTAACTGAGGCCAAAACACTGCAACATTACTGTAATGGGTTTGGTCAGTGTTAAATGTTTTACAGATGTTTAGTAACAAAATGCATCCATAGATGGCAAAGCAGTATTCTTTAAATCATCATCATTTGTGTTAAAATTTATCTTTGTGTTCTCAGTATTCCTCATATTGCTGCTTTATTTGTAATCATGATTCATTGAGGTTTATCATCAGATGCAAAACTTGCAGATGTGATAAACAATAACAACACTCTGGATAATGTAGAGTATGATTCATATGATTCTGAATACAGTGGTGTGCCTGAAGGTATGTATTTACTAATTTGCAACAGTGTATGACTGCTCACAATTGTGTAACATACACATTTCTGCTGAATGAGCTTTTCTGTAAGTGATGCACATAGTGTCCTTTTAGTGAATGAGATCGATGACAGCCCGTCTGCAGGTGCAGATGAGAATGATGAAGGTATTGGGTCAAATCCAATGGCTGTGCCATATTTGAAAGACAGTAACTGGACTGTATTTGGCATTTACTGACCTCTGCCTGTGAACAATACACCCAGGCAGATATTAGTCAATACTGATGACTCTACTTCTATACTGGATTGCAGTGAAGTCTTCCTTACTTACAGTGGCATAAATGAATTTAAAACACTGACAAATTTGTATGCATCACAGACAATCCAGATGGAAAGAAGCGGAAATAACCTGAAGCATCATTCAGTTTAGTTCCTGGAAACCAGTAACTACAAGTGAGACAATGCATTTCTTGGGTGTTCTTTCCCATATGTGCATTTCAAGAAAGGACAGAGATTTTGGATCACTGGAGAACAGGATAAAAAGAATGTGTGCACATTGTCTACAAGGCATCAGGTCATATTTGGTATACCAACTAAGGAAAATGGGAGTGTGGTATTGAAATTACTTCAAGTACTGACTTACAATATGAATAAAATTGGAGAGGATATTGGAGACCAGCACTTTCAGTCTAATCCATTCCAGCACAGAACTATGAAATGGTGGTGAAAATTATATTTCCCTCTGCTGCTGATAGGGGCATCAAATGCGTTTTGGTTGTAGAATGCAGTGTACAACAAGAAACTCATTCAACAGAATTTATAACAATGCTTGCAGCTCAGCTTGCTGCAGATAATACACTTTAAGCCGTACAAAGTAGTGAAGAAACAACAGGCTTGCTACCAGAGACACATTTTGCATCACATACCTGCAACTACTAAGAAATATGCTGCTCATGTGTGTCATGTGTGCAGTTACAGACACAAGAAAGAGAGTGGCAGGGCTTCTTGTAGAGAGACTTGCTACCAGTGTGAACAGTGTGGTGGTGCAATGCTTGGAATCTTGTTTTAAAATTTTCTACACTGAAAAATCTGTGTGAAATTTATATGAAATGATTGTAGACAAACAGTAAGATATAACATAATACCATAAAATTAGTTAAAAATAAAAGTTAGATTTTCTTCTTTGTATGACTTTTCTAAATTCTTAAAAACACCTAAGTGATTTTTATAACTTTAACTCAAAGCCGTGCTTTCCAATGCAGTTTCTTTCATACAGAATTAAAGCAGAAAATTGCAGCTTTAAAATGGTGCAAAATATGCCACATTCCAGTCAGCAGCTTTGATGCATTGATTTTTTAAATATTGTTAAAACTGCCTGGTTTCTATGGACAGGTACATAAATTAGACCTGGTACTGAGAATGATAACAGAGAGGCAGCATGGATGTCAGGTGAATTGGCCATTCATGATAATCTTAACAACTGGTGCGATCATACATATTTTTAATCATTTGAATAAAGTTTCCACCAAATCTGAAATGGTTCAGTAGTTTGAACAAGTAGTGGTGAGAAATCTGGTCAAAGGCTTTATCTTGGCCTGATGCTAAAACTGCTGCATTTGGTCATGACAGTGCACCAAAAGATATGATCTCTCTCTAGTCAGCTAGACTTACGAGAGTGTTCATGTTGATACTGCTACAGTCTGCTGTTCTGTATGACTATCTCTCTGACATTTTTTATTCTAGCCCCTACACAAGTTTGTAACAAGCGTTCAAGAGGGAGTAACTGCATTCCAATCTTCATATGATACATAGAATATGCCTTCCCCTCCCCAAGGAGGATCATTCTCCTTGTAATCAGTCAAAATACACTAACAAATTTGCTCACACTTAAGCCCATTACAATAATTTTGGTATGTCAAACCAGGCACAATATATAATTCTGAGGCACTCAATGAATATGTGCAGTGATTTGAGAAGAAAAAATTTCTTCGGAGCACTGTACTGTCCTACACATTATTCATTAACTTTTCTTGCAAATTTAACAAAAATAACCCGCAAGATAAAAACACGTGGTACCTAACAACATTACTTTCAGAAATCTCATTTAACAATTCTCTAGCCTGGAAAAATAAAAAGTAAAAACACATATATTCCTTGTATGTAACTACTCACGGGCAGTAGGTTTCCGGTAAACTTCAAACGCCCCATGTTTTCTTGGCATCTGCATTTCTGCAGTCTCCTCTTCCTCCTGCCCAAATCTGCCAAAATCCGCAAATCCAGTTTGATCTGACACTAGTGACAGCACATCGCCTTCACTATGCTGCCCAATCAGCTTTTTGTTTGGTGATGTCTATAATCACAAAATGAAATCATTTTAAAATGTGCAAATCAAAGAGTTATTTGTTTTAGTAAATAAGCTACCTACATAGCCACTTGACATAAGCTCTTCCACTTCCAAGTTTTCATTGTAGTGCCATTAGCTAATCAATGAACCACAGGATACTATTTAATATTATAATGTACACAAAACAAGTTATCTTTATAGCTGTTCATTTATTTTCTCCTAACAATTCATAGATACACGAATAAACAGCACTGAACAATACTCCTGTTTTCCAAGTATTGGTTTTTTTAGCTGTTACTGCTAAATTTGCACATCTTGTCATTGTCATTTTATTTGGTGTGCTAGAACAAGGTTGTGACAGCACTAACAATTAAAGAAAAATCTTAAAAATTGAGATAAAATATCATCTAAATAAATTTAGTCATTTAGTTAATGTATGCTTTCAAGAAGGGAGATTATGGTTTAATATACAATTGATTAAGAGGTCATTACAGACAGAGCATGTAATCATAGGCTCAAAACTGAAGACGGATGGAGAAGTACATCAACCATGTCCTTACAAAGAAAGCACCTCAGCAATCTCTCTCAAAGATTTATGGAAATCACAACATAAATCTGGATGGTCAGATGTGGATTTGAGCTGATGTCCTCCTGTACACAACTCTAATGTCTTACCACTACACCATCTCGTTTGGTGCTTTCAAGACATGATTCCATGTCACAGCAAGCAATCCCCTTCCATATTTACTGAAAGCTTAAATACTGTGTATGTGATGTATAAAAATAAGCCATTCCAACTTTCATCCAAATGTATTAAACTGTCTTGAGGAAAGCGAATAGACTGGACATTGTGTAAACTGCAAATCATTGTGATTTAGTCATTAAGTTAAAAATGTGACTAAGTCCTACACAAGTACATTAACTGAACTTAAAGCACAGTTGCTAACTAACATGAACTCAAAGCCTTCTAGTCTATATGATTGTTCAAATATGCATAAGCAAAGTGTACCAATCCAACAAGTTGCATCTTCTATATAAGCTCCAGCCTACAGGCTGGCCAGCAAATTATGAACTTTAAGTAAGAACAGTACAAAACTGAAACCAAAAGATGGTACCTTAAACTCAATGGTCTTTAGGAATAAAATTAAATGATTAGTCATCGCATCATGCTACACCACGAAGTAGGTTCCTTTGATGTTTGTAGTTTTTCCCTAACACACCAATGTATGAATGTATACAGTGTCATTTCATACTTAACACATTTTATCAATTCTAGTAACATTCTCTGAGTAACAACGATACATGCTAAGATAATATTGGTAGAGTAAGAAGCAGTAGTAGAATGTTTGCGTTCTACATTAAAATTTATGCACAAAATCTATGCTGGACTCAGCCTCAAGAGCAATTTTGAGAATTCATACAGTGACTCCCCATCACCAAAAAATGCAATTCCTCTGTCACTTCTGAACCGCATCTCACTACTAGTCTACTTTAAATTCATTAAAGACTAAAACACAGGCAAGTAAGAACTGGTATTACCATTCCAATTCACACAGCCACAATGAAAATACACACGAGGGCTTCATGCAGGCGGCTGATGCAAGCTTTAGCTGCAGTGAATGCACAGACTCTGATAAATCAGTACGGTGCCACCATAGCTTGAACTTGGGCACCTCACTGAATATGATATGAAAATTATACTACAGGAGCCACAGATACAGAGAAGTAATTTATTTGGTTACAAGCAGAGAATGGGGAATCCCCTGATTTAAGTGACTTTGACAAAGGTGAGGTTGTTATGGGAGAATGAACCCAAAACCGATAAAAATTGCCATAAGGTTGTCATCAGGTTATGCTTTGTGGGGAAAGTGTGGTAATATGAGATTCTGTAGTATATAGCAGTGCATATAACTGGGAAAGTTACAGATACTTCAGCGTGCACAATTCACAACAGATTGCTAGAAATATGAGTCTGAAGCGGATATCCTGTATTCATGGCACGGTTCACGAAATGGGAGTGTCAGTAACAACAATTAATACAGGGTTACCACTGCTGGATCATGGAACAAATGAAATGAATTCCCCCATCATATGACTCAAATTAACATTTACATCCTGTTAATAATTTTGCCTGATTATACAACCTATCAGAAGATCCCCTACTCAACACATGCACCACAGTAAATACACAGTGAGGTGGTGGCAGAAATAAGCTATGAGTCACCTTCACTTGGGTCCCCTGGAAAACTATGAAGGTTGGAAAATGTCCTCTGACAGCTAAAGCCAACACTAAAATTATTGCTGATCACTTGTATTCTTATTGGCTGATGCACTCTGCACCACACATAGCATCTTACAGGATGACAATTATCTATTTATGTGAGGCCTGAGTCAAGATACAGTCACATAAGAAGAATGATGACACTTTCTAATTGAGGCACTGTATAATTCATCTGGCACCAGTTCAGGTTGCTATTATTATTTTGGATGTGGGGCACTGAACAACACGATCAGCAGCACTCTTATGAAGAATCAGCAAGCCATTCTCATGGGTGGGAGGTGTGAAGCCTCCCTGCTGTTTACACTACTGGCCATTAAAATTGCTACAAATGAAGTGCTACAGACACGAAATTTAACTGAAAGGAAGAAGATGCTGTGATATGCAAATTATTAGCTTTTCAGAGCATTCACACAAGGTTGGCGCCGGTGGCAACACCTACAACGTGCTGACATGAGGGAAGTTTCCAAACAATTTCTCATACACAAACAGCAGTTGACCAGCGTTGCCTGGTGAAACGTTGTTGTGATGCCTCGTGTAAGGAGGAGAAATGCATACCATCACGTTTCCGACTTTGATAAAGGTTGGATTGCGGTTTATCATATCGCGACATTGCTGCTCACGTTGGTCAAGATCCAATGACTGTTAGCAGAATATGGCATCGGTGGGTTCAGGAGGGTAATATGGAACGCCGTGCTGGATCACAACAGCCTCGTATCAGTGGCAGCTGAGATGACAGGCATCTTATCCGCATGGCTGTAACAGATCGTGCAGACACATCTCGATCCCTGAGACAACAGATGGGGGCATTTGCAAAACGACAACCATCTGCACGAACAGTTCAATGACGTTTTCAGCAGCATGGACTATCAGCTCGGAGACCATGGCTGCGGTTACCCTTGACGCTGCATCACAGACAGAAGTGCCTGCGATGGTGTACTCAACAACAAACCTGGGTGCATGAATGGCAAAACGTCATTTTTTCAGATGAATCCAGGTTCTGCTTACAGCATCATGATGGTCGCATCCATGTTTGGTGACATCGCAGTGAACGCACATTGGAAGCATGTCCTCGTCATCGCCATACTGGCGTATGACCCGGAGTGATGGTATGGGGTGCCACTGGTTACACATATCAGTCACCTCTTGTTCGCGTTGCCGGCATTTTGAACAGTGGACGTTACATTTCAGATGTTACGACCCGTGGCTCTACCCTTCATTTAATCCCTGCGAAACCCTACATTTCAGCAGGATAATGCACGATCGCATGTTGCAGGTCCTGTACGGGCCTTTCTGGATACAGAAAATGTTCAACTGCTGCCCTGGCCAGCATATTCTCCAGATCTCTCACCAATTGAAAACGTCTGGTAAATGGTGGCCGAACAACTGGCTCATCACAATATGCCAGTCACTATTCTTGATGAACTGTGGTATCGTGTTTAAGCTGCATGGGCAGCTGTACCTGTACACACTATCCAAGCTCTGTTTGACTCAATGCCCAGGCATATCAAGGCCATTATTACGCCCAGAGGTGGTCGCTCTGGGTACTGATTTCTCAGGATCAATGCACCCAAATTGCATGAAAATGTAATCACGTCAGTTCTAATATAATATATTTGTCCAATGAATACCCATTTATCATCTGCATTTCGTCTTGGTGTAGCAACTTTAATGGCCAGTAGTGTATAATAGTATTAAAGCCCACCTCCCCTTCTCAGCACTTCGTGGATGAGACCCAATGGTCAACAAAATTTTGAAAGCTGTGAAACACTGATGTCAGTATTGGTGAGGAAGGTGAGCAAATCTACAATCAAACTGAAGGTGGCCCTGATGCCAATATGTAAAACATATGGTACCAAAATATGCTGAGCCGAAAGTGGCAGGGTTGTGGATCATCTTGCTGGAGGAAAAGTGGAAGTGAATTGATTAATGGAAGTTGTGAATTCCATCCACACTTTCCTCTTCTGTTGTTCTATCATTCGCCTCACTAGTGCTCTCGCAGACTTGAAGGGATGGAGATTTATGTAGTTGGACGATGTTTGAATTCTGCAATGCGGTGCGCCCGGCTTTGACTAGCGAGCAACAGTCTTCATGCCACTAAGGGACAGTCCATCATCTGAGATAGTTACTAGACTGGGGAATGGAATTTGCAGCAACTCATTGGATCACACTGATGACATGGTCCACCATCTCCTGGACACATTCCTGTTGTTCCAAGACGCCCTGCTGACTATCACATCAAGTTTGCCCTTTTAACAGACAATCTTTATCATCTGTCAAACACCATCGAAACCAAGAGGTGGATCCACACCAGAAAGTAGTCACTGGAATGTAATCTGTGACCACTTCCCTCTGAATTAAGTCTGCAATAGCCAGGGAGCAAAAACAAAGGTCAATGGCTAAAGATGACTCTGTAGCTGTAGTAAAGCGTGTCAGGTTAGAGTTCAAAAGGCAGATACACTCTAAATAGACAAGCAGCTTGATAATTCAAAGCCTGGAACACATGGTAACAAAGCAAACTCTGTACACTGAAGTCCCCCACTACGACGAATGTGTAGGGGAGTGCTTGGAAGAACTACGTCAGTGCATTCAGATCCAACAGATTGTGAGCTGGAAATACAAACAACACACTGTGATCTTAAGTGGTGTGAGAACTTGCACTGCAACTGTCTGTATGGCCACAGAGGCATGAAAGGAATGGCATCTGTCATTGACGTAAACAGTCACCCCATTCTTAGTCCTGTCTACAGTACAATCATCCTTCCTGTAGGAATGGTAGTCCTTTTAACTCAGGTGTATCAGTGGCTTTAAAACGGGGTTTTTGGAAGCAGCTGAAGAATGGTCTCTCCTGGTCTAGGAGCTGTAGTTTGTAGTTCTTCCAAATGTGAGTGGTATCCATTTAAATTCCACTGCAACGCAGAAGTTTCTATGGGTACCACTGATTAGCAATGGTTGCCCTTGTCATCCTTCCTTGGTGGTGGTGATCTATTCAAGAGGTCAGGGGGAACATTAGAGAGTGCCCAGCTCTCTGGTTCACCAAGCGAGGTGGCGCAGTTGTTAGCAAACTGGACTCGCATTCGGGAGGACGACGGTTTAACTCCACATCCGGCCTTCCTGATTTAGGTTTTCCGTGATTTCCCTAAATCGCTTCAGGCAAATGTTCCTTTAAAAGGGGACAGCTGACTTCCTCCCCAATCCTTTCCTAATCCAATGGGACCAATGACCTTGCTGTTTGGTCCTCTCCCCCGAATCAACCAACCAACCAGCTGTCTGGTTCCTACACGCAGACCACCACCACCACCACCACCACCACCACCACCATCTCCTGCTGCCTGGTCTGAACTAGTAAACAAAATCATTTCCATCTTTTTCAAGATCTTCCAATACTTCTTTTCCCGTCTGACTCTTAGTTTAGGATCTTCTAGGGCGTTCAGTAACAGGACATTCTCGTAAGGTGTTGTCTCCAGTCTTCATGAAATTTTTCATTCATTTTTAAAATATTTCACTCTGTTTCAATATTCTCATCTTGTGCAGCCCTTTTGTCTCTCTGAAACCACATCTCTGGTGTTTGATTTTTGTTTTTTTGTTTTTTTAACCCAGCTTTTGCTTCCATAGAATGACACAAGAGCCGCCATCACTTTATAGAATTTCATAATGGTCCGTTTTTGTACTTTATGTCCCAATGTGCTGCTAATGGTACCACATACAGCCGGGGGTTTATGTATTTTACTTTCAATATCAGAGTCAAAATCAAAACCTATAATACAACCTAACTATGAGATTTGAGATACTTGCCCTAAAACTGAATTCTACAAAACAATTTTTGGTCTGATGTATTTTCCCCTGAATGCTGTTATTTTTATTTTTTTACTAAAAAATTTAAGTTGTATTTACTGCATATTTCCTCCAAGTGGTATATGGATGTCTGGGGGTCATATTCATTCTTTTGAACAATAATGATATCATCCGCAAACAGAATTTGAGTATTCCTCATTTGTTATCTTAATTACTTTGTTCACTTTAAATTTTCATTTATGAAGAATGAATTCAATGTAAATATTAAAAAGGGAAGGTGATAGACCAAACCTTTATTTTATATCTTGGTTAATAATTATTTCTTCTAATTGTTTCCTACCCGTGTTCATTGCAATGCATGGATTGCTGTAAGGACTTTTCGCTACCTCTATTAGGTGATAAGGATATCCACAGGCAGACATGATCTTACATATAAGTTAACAAGACTTACAAGGCCAAAAGCCTTCTCAGGGTCAATAAAGGTCATATGGGTTTCTATATTAAGTTCTCTGTGCTTATCGACAATGTTTTTAATTACAAACATACTGTTTGTGCATGAATGATAAGATCTAGGCTCATTTTGTTATCCAGAAATAACAGCTTCTGTGATATTCTTCATGAAGCTATTGATTATCTTTGACAATAGTTTGTAGTGTGTTTAGAAGACTGATGCCATGATAGTTTTTACAGTCATTACATTTGCTTTTCTTGAATTGGGAGATTACCAAGGGTCGAGATCTTGCAGTTCATCCAACATTCATTTATTAATTGTATAAGTCTTTACCTAGGGATAGCCCTCCATATTTAATTAGTCCTGCATTTATTTGATCTACTCCAGTAGATTTTTTGTTCTTCATACACATATAAACACACATATTTTGCATAGGATTCTTCATTCTATAAGTAATTAGTAAGTAATCAACCACAGACCTTATCCTCATGCACTCTGTTAACTTGTGAATGTCTTTCTTTCTGTAAAATGTTACTCACCATAAAGATGACACAACAGAAACATGTCGAATGGGAGAAACAATCTGGAGTGGGGTAGTGAAAGGGGGTTGGTGATAGCAGGGCAGATGGGGTGGGGGTTGGAGGAAGAGGAACTGGTGTTGCCTGTGAAGCATGAAAGGACTAGAGGTAGCAGGACAGGGCTGCCAGGTACTTCAGGAGGCTGGGGGGACAGGGGAGGGGGGGGGGGGTCATGGGAGGGGGTGGCAGTGAGCATGAAGTGGAAAGAAGACGAACAGAGAGAGAGCACACAATGAAGTTGAGGGGGGGAGGAAGGAGGATGGGTGAACTGTGATAAGGCAAAAGGACAGAGGAAGCAGAAACAGTTACGGAGGATGTGGAGACAATAGGTTACTGTAGACTGAGGTCTGAATGTGTTTCCCTTTCTGAAGAAGGCTATGGCTGAAAGCTTATATGTAACAGGCTTTTCATCAGGCCTATCTGCATCTCAATGTGTCACCTTTACAGTGAGTAGCAATCTATCCTTTCATAATATTGCTGATATTCCAACCTGGACTTTCCATTATTTATTTCCGTAAAATGTGTTAGTAAAAAATTTATTAAAAAGAGGTAAACTGGCCTAGTTCCAATTAATTATTATTAAAAATCTTTTCTCCAAATAGTCCAACTACCGTATTTACTCGAATCTAAGCCGCACTTTTTTTCCGGTTTTTGTAATCCAAAAAACCGCCTGTGGCTTAGAATCGAGTGCAAAGTAAGCGGAAGTTCTGAAAAATGTTGGTAGGTGCCACCACAACTAACTTCTGCTGTCGAATATATGTAGCGCTACACGGGCATGCTTTGCAGGCACAAAGATAAATACTGGCACCAAAACCTCTGCGTCAGTAAAAAAAAAAAAAAAAAAAAAAAAAAAAAAAAAAAAAAAAAAAAAAGTGGAAGTAAATACAAATTCCGTATTGTTCATCTTCGAAAGTAGCAGCATTTCAATGTACTACGAAAATTCAACTGGCAACACTGTTTGGGATGTTTGTCAATATGGCCAACTCTATGTTCTGAATTTTTTCCTACCTGTAAGAAGAGATGGTTTGCTAATAGGGACATTGATGAATTGTGAATCACATACAGTATTCTCTTCACCATAAGAATAATACGAATATAAACATTTTGCCATGTATTCTTTCGTGTTTGCTGCTATCTCATTTAAATCCTGTCTGCCTAATAAACTACGAAACTAGAGTGAGACAACAGCAAATGCGGAAGAATATACATATCATGTCATATTTATATTCGTATTATTCTTATGCCTAATAGTGATACAGTCAGAAATGAAGCACGGCAATTGACTAGATTTTTAAATCTAAGATGACTAATTTCTGTGCAGAATGTAACATACTAGAGAAGCTGCACAGATTTTCAAACAGAGAAAAATTTTCGCTAAACTCTCGTTCAGAACATCTTCTATCACACGCAGTCTATTATTTGGTTCTTGTTGATCATTATCAAAGAAAGCATCAGTGTAAGTAACAACAAATAGCAGTCTCTTGCTATTGTTTCGCTAATGAGACGATTCCTCTCTCTCTCTCTCTCTCTCTCTCTCTCTCTCCCTCTCTCTCTCTTTTTTTTTTTTTTAATTGTAAGCAGCGGTAGCCCGCACAAAAGCAAGCCATGCCGCGAGCGGCGACATGTCGTAAACACTCATTATCAGAATGCAACAAACAATGCATGACACAGTACAGTAATGAATTTTCAGCTTAGAGTGACATAAACACTTATAACAAAGAGAACGGCACTTATCAGATCAAAGAAAAATAAGCAATCAATTCAAACCAAACGAAGCACGTGAAAAAGGAAGGGTACCCATTTAAATACGGACGGAGCGCCTGACGCATAGCAATGGCTACCTGGTAAAGTTTACGACTCGAACCAAACAACTGTAGCTGTATCGTCATTCATTCGAGCTAAATTGTGTCTCATATTACAATGGACCAACTCTGTTTCGATTTGGAAGTGCGGCCTAAAACTTTTCTCTCCCCTTGAATTTTGAGTCTCAAATTTCAGGTGCGGCTTAGATTCGGGAAATTTCTTTTTTCCCTTGATTTTGAGTCTCATTTTTCATGTGCGGCTTAGATTCTAGTGCGGCTTAGATTCGAGTAAATACGGTATACTCTCGCATTAAAATCACTCTTGATGATAACATGGCCTGTCTTGTTAGTTTTGTTCACTTTTTTCTGAATATCATCAAAAAAAGTGTCAATATCATCCTCCTTTCCCTTCTCTGGGCTGTACACATCGATAAGAGTTATATGACTTCCTGGAATTTGAAATCTGACTGTCTTTATTCTTTCATTTATGGAGCTGTATTCAAAAATCTTTCCTCACCATTCATCATAGACTAAATTGCTACTCCAGCACTAGCTCTTTTCCTTTGGGGAACACCACTGTAATCCAACCAGTAGTCTGTCAAATCTCTTGTTCCTTTTAGTTTTTTCCTAGTTTCTGTTATTAATGCAAAGTCCACTTTCCTCTCTTTGAGTATGTGATGTAACTTGCTCTCTCTCTTGTTCCACACTGTCGAAGACACATAATCAGTAATGCCAAATCATTTGTCATTTCAGATTTCTCGTTTGTCAACAGTTGATCCATTCCTGTATTCGAAGCTGTCAGTGAGTGTGCCAATAATTTTACAATCGCTAACAGTGCTATGAGTGCTGCGCAGGGTAAGTTGTGTGCTGGGACTGCTACAGCTAGGTATCGCGATCTACCTGATTTTCTGTCATCAGGGTTATATATCCTAGACCACAAAATCACCTTCACAAAGGGACACTGCTCACTAATCTGAGATCTAGCAGCAACTATTTTTATTTCTAATGACTTTTTGTGTAAAATTCTGTACTTCATGGGAGGAGTTGGCTGCATGGGTAGAGTGGTGGCTTAGTTGGCCTCTGATGGTGTGCAGTGGTATGCGGGCAAGGTTCCAAGTCCACTGTCCATTGCTGACGGCTTCTAAATGGTATCAGGGTCATGTGTAGCTTCCCCTCCCCCCCTTCTCCCCCCAACAGTCCCCACAGGCAAAATGACAAGTGGATGTACTCATATTGAATTCACGGTCTGTGTTTGTGTGCAGGCATCACACTTGGCAACTGCCTTCTTAATGGCCGGTCCAAAAGAAGTATCGAACACCAGAGGCTGCATTGCATTGACAGCTTTTTTAACTTCACCAAAGCATATACATTTTGTTCAGCTTCTGAACTTTTCTTTCCTCATTACAAACCCTGCACTTCCTCCTCCATGCTGGGTGATTCCTGGAGCAGTTTATACATTTCAGAGGAAACATACAGAAGTTGCCGGATTAGTGAGCTTAGGCTCCACAATTTCCACATGTAACCCTCCTGTTAAGTGCCACAGTGGTAAAACCAAATTTTGGATATTTGAAACATCACACTGGGTTGGGAATAAATGATTGAACTTTAAGATGGATATAGCCTGCAAGTATGTTCAGGTAAGTCCAGAGTGTTGAAAGTTAGAATAAATGTTGCAAGCTTCTCCAATGTTCTGCTGAATCACCTCATATAATACTGCGCTGCTTTGATGTCCACGTTACTTCATTCTTCACATAATTCCTCAGGGTCCATCTCCATTATACTGGAGCAGGTAATCACAACTTTACAAAATTTAAGGATGTTATGCACCTCAGCCACAACAGGTTCACCTAAGGCTTTGCATTCCAGAAGCTTAGGTATTTGGTGTAACATGGCAGTTTCAACTGCAATGTTCCATTACGAAGTCTTTTAATGTTTTTCAGGAACCCAGCAATACCCTCCAATGCCTTGTGAAGATAGAAAGAGGATACCTTCTAAAGGATTCCTCTGCTCTCTCAATCATAATGTAAGTGTTATGGCAGGCTAGTGTCCTGTAGCTATAATTTGGGAACTACTTTTCAGGAAGACTGACTGACTGAACTCTCTCTCTTGAGTGGGTGTGGGTACTACCTGATAGTACACCACCCTATCAGGAGCAGATGTGAATTGAGGTCACTACTCCATACGGGTCCCACATGCCGCTAGGGACACAAATGTCAACCCGGGCAGAGCCCCGCATATCTGGTCAAGCCATGTACCACTGTCAGGTGCCCAGAGGTTGACCACTAAGAGACTGTTTTACTTCCACAAGCATTCAGTACATCCTTGTGGTTCATCTGTGAAAACAAGGCATCATGCCCTGAAACACACAACATTCCATTGCCATGCCAAACAATGGTCCCAGTAGCATGCCAGAGATTACGGTACAAGAGGTCTGGTCGCACTGGCCATTTAGCTCGGGAAATGCTGGGTTGCTGTGCCCATAACCAACCACTCCCTGGAAAAAACACAGCTCTTACTTAAGTTATGGGACATCCTACACAGGGTGTATATGCGAACAAGAAAAAAATTCACGAATTTTTCCCAGATTTCCCAGCTGAAAATACACTTTGTCCCAGGAGAAAATACACTTTTCCTGTGTTAAGTGACAGTATACTTTTCCTCAGAACTATAAAACTTGTCAATCTTTTGAATGATTATGGTTTGTCAAGTGTAAATTAGACCTACTACAAGCAATAAGCTTTATGTTCGGAAATAGTTTCACGTTTCATTAATATGCTCCAGCTTCTCAAACAAGAGATCGAAAAGTAGTAGTACGAACTTTTTTATAAGTTTGGAATCGTCATATTCTTCCATAATTTGTGTGATGACCCCATTTCTTCTCCTTCCTCTTCTAAAAAACGATCTTGTCATCACTAATTATGTTACTATTCCTACCAGTGTCAAAATTTATTCCCTGGTTGACTTCACTCCCCCGTCACAATCACCGGTTTCGTTATCCCACGGTTGTTCTCCGGTTAGGCATTATTATGTGTTCATACAACGTGTTTTCTGCGCTACTCCCAGCATAAAACTTAGGTGGCTGCCACCGGGGACTGTACAACTGGCCCTTGCTAGTGTAATGGTCTGGTCAAAAATTTACTGTCAAAATTTCATTTTCTTGGATACATCGAGAAGATAATACGTAATTTGTTATTCCTGTTAGTTGTTTATTTCCACTCTGGTAGTCAGAATCTATGGATTTTGCTGGTAATTATAACAATGTTGATCATTCACAAACTCAATCAACCACATAATCAGGCAGTGATCGGCATTCTTTCGTTTGGCTTTATTCCGCTCAGCTCGTATAGCGCCATCTGCTTCTGTCCGCATGAAAGTTTATTTCTAGATGCGATCAGGATTCCCCTGGCTGAGACATGACATACACTATGCACACATTCAAAAATCAGCTTATTCATTCAGAAATATATGTAGAATATGTCCAAAAACCAACAGGTATGAGTTTCAAAATAATATGAATAATCGATTTTCCTCAAGAATATGAATTTGGCACCCCCTTCCCCCCTGAAATTGCCGCCTGGGGCAGATACCCCAGTTTGCCCCTTGTGAATCTAGCAGCTTGCGCATGCCAATAAAATTTTTCCGGGTAGCACCTTGCTGCTACTGCTTATACAGCTAAAAGCCCCAGTTCTGTAGACAGAAGAAGGAGAAGGTACTACACATACGTAAGTCAACTGTGCATGCGCATGAGCCTGCTCACAGCTGCTCAAACGAATCTTATGTAAGCAGTTGTGATGTCACACTCATCACAGGCAATTTGTTGTTATGAAGCATTGAATAGTCTTCCTAAAGCCTTCGACACATTTTGCCGTTAGCAGACGCTTATATGAGCACTGTGTTTGGTTGTTGTATATGGCACCTTACCTTGGCAACTTAAGTTTTATTTTTATTTATTTTTCTTTTTTCTTTTTTTTTTCTTCTCTTGTTCAGGTTTGTTGAGCCATTATTATTCTGCAGTAGCCGGGTACAGTAATATCCTTTGTTAGAGTACTGTTTCATACCAGGCAAAATTACAAAAATTTAACTGAAAACTAAATTAAATAAATTCCTGGAATCTTAAAAAATTCCTGGGTTTTTCCTGGTTTTCTCCCAGATAAAGAAAATCCCAGGTTTTTCCAGGATCTACCGGTTGTCCCAGGTCTTATAAACCCTGTTACAGCTATAGCTAAGGCTAGGTGGCTAAGCTACCATCGTCACACACCTCAGCATCGTTGAAACATATGAAACATAAGATATGAAGATGGCATCTGTTGAACTATTATGGTTCTCTGTGGATTGTCTGCCGCGAGTAATGGGAATAATGGCAGGGGCACTGCGAATGTAGTGTGTGGACTATAAGTTGAGAATGTGGGTCTCATGGGGAGGGTGCCGGCGATAAGTCAGACCAGTTTATGACCAAATCCTTTTCCTTACACTTTTTTCTCTTTTTCAAAAATAAATAAAACAAATTATGACTGATTAATGACTAAAGACATTGATAAATTAAATCTATTAATTTAAGAAATCAATATAATATTAATTACCGTGCTTGGGGATACACGAGGAGGTACAACTGGAGGAATACCTAACAGGCCACCAGATTTACCTGAAACAAAGGTAAATACTTCATTAGACCTAAATATTTCTTTAACCAGATCTACACTCAACTAAATTTATTTATTGGACAATTATACAGGGCATCCAAGGAGGAACGTTCAATATTCAGGGATATGGCAGGAACGATCATTTGAAGCAAAAAGTCTAGTAAACACGGGCTCTAAAATACATATCTTAAGAGGAATGAGCACTTTTTCAGTAGAAGACATGTTACACAGCAACAAAGCAAGTGCTCAGAGCTCTTAATGTACGCATTTTAAGAGTCCACGTGTACTGGAGTAGTTTGCTTCAAATGATTGTTCCTGTCATATCCCTGAATATTGACTGTTCCTACTGGGACATTCTGCATACAACAGTGAGCTCTAAGTTATTACTATTCAAACTCATAATTCTCAATTATTATGAAAATCATTCATTCAACCCAGAATTTAACTTCTTCTGGAGAAGACAAATGTTCATGGATGATACAGGAGGCAAATTGACCCCTTACAATAAATACACACACTATTTAGGATTCCTGTCCCTGTTAAACAACAGTAGAATATAACAAAGAATGCAGGAAAAGGAACCAGAGGTCAAATGGCAGAGAGAGAGAGAGAGAGAGAGAGAGAGAGAGAGAGAGAGAGAGAGAGAGGAAGGGGGGGGGGAGAACAAGTGATGGTAATTGTGTTGGGTTGTGCAGAGGAGAAGAAGAGCAGGCACATTCGTACACCACCCAAACATCGTCACATTTGTGAGAAGTTTTAACAGTATGCCAGGTTTATATATCGACTTCAACTGAGTACGATAAAATGTTTCTCATGTATTTCCAGAACTGGCATCCGATATCCTTTTACAGTGCTCCCATGTATTTTCTACATACATAAAATGTGTTAACATTTGTAAATATTAACATTTATACATGAAATCTTAAGAATGTTCAAGCTTGTTTGATGTTTCATAAAAAAAGGGGGGACGAGAGGAAAGGTTCAGAATGAAGACAGTGTGACTGTTGGAAAAATACTTTAGAAATGGCTGTAACAAGGAGGGCCTAAAAATTCCACCTGATCAACAATTAATTTTCAATAAATATCTATAAACTGTTAAGTGTAGTATTAAATGGGTTAGAAGCTCTAGAGGTCTAATTGTAACACAACATGCATGAAGCATAAATAAATGCAACATATGAAGGGTCACTACTCATTTCAATAGTTTGTGAAACAGTAGTGCTTTGTGCACCACAAGAAGATTTATTTTACACCTTATCTGTTACTTCCAAACTTGGAAACAAACTGAATAATCACCTCAGCTCTACAAAACTCACTCATCAACAAACAATGATAGTTTTATAGCCTTATTAATTTAACACAAAATTTCAGCAAGTAATGAATAGTATTTATAATGATACCAACAGCATGACAAAATTTCAGCAAGTAATGAATAGTATTTATAATGATACCAACAGCATGAAAAGTTAAATACATTAGAGATGGTAATTCCATAGAAGACTGTAGAAAAGAATTAATGATTATCAATACAGATATCATACCCAGCCTGTTGAGGTCCAAAGATGAACTCCTTGCATGCGTACGATAAGGTCTAGGTGGAGGAGGAGGTGGAGGCTCCTTTTTGGGCCCTATCTGAGATGATGGAAGACTGGTTGGCCCAGACTGGGCGCTGTGGAGAAAATATTAAGAAACTTGTAAACTATTTCACATGGATGTTTATCCTTTACCTAAATTTGATGAAAATTTTCAAAAAGAAGAGTCTGATGACTCACCCAGGTATGCTGTTGACTTCTTCAGAGGTTGGGATGACAGCTGGCTGTGGTGGAGGGGGTATTGCTCCAGGTCCCAGAGCTGCACAAACAATATATTTATTTGAAAATGTTTCCATACCACAGCTGGAGGTCAAGAAAATTGAGGTGGCTGAAGTGATTCTGCCAGAATTTGTTCCAATTAGGAAATTAAGTCACAGATTCGATGCTATCGAAATAGAACATACTGCAAATAGTATCATGGAAGCTAACTTGTGACAATGATTTTTACAGCAGTATAACATCTTCCCTGAACATACAGCAATTTAACTACTTATGCAAACAGAACAGTTTCAAAAAGTATAAATAATTAAAATCATATTTCAAACCATAACACTGCACTTCAGTTCTACATATATTCAAGCCATTTCTTCTTCCCACACTGTGAAACAAACTAAGTAGTATAATATGCTAGAAAATGGAAACAAATAATGGCATGTATGTACCCAAACCCAATGGTAGCACTTCGTTGCTTCTAAAAAGAATTTCTAATTTCATGTTTACACTTCCTTTCTTTCTCTCTTCCTTCCACGACTGGTTCAACACGGTTGCTATTGGAAAACTGTGAAATCCAATATTTTACAGAATGCCTAAGCAGTATAAAGAAACCAAAAAGCTTTACAAAGGGTATGAAATGCATCTTATTTAAGACTCTGCCTAGGCATTTAATGTAATGCCAGTTAAGTTTAATGCAAAGTATGAAAGGAATAATTATGTTACTTAGAGTTCTTACTTCTCATAATAATTTCTTTTTATAATTCTCTTCACAAACAAGACGACAGATTAGCAATGGGCAGTTGCATTGCAGATTTATGGGCCAACATTCTTGTCAAATACATTGTATTTCAGGAATAGTTCATCCCTGTGCGAGAAAAAACATTATGTTGATGACATTGATTCTTTTCAGTGGCCACTCTTCTGAAACACAACAACTTGCCAATGAATTTCATAAAATGTATCCAAAGAAGTCATTTACATATTAAGTCGTGGATTTAACAACTTGGCATTAACCTCTTAATGATTTGGAGATTCCAATATGTGGAATAAAAACAGCCAGCAGTTGTGGTGTGTGTGACCAGTAACAGATAAACGTGCAATTGACACTCTAATATGTGTATTATGTTATGTATGAAAAAGCCAGGCTGCTATTTTTACAATTGTCAATTTTAATTATGACTATGCCTACTGGCAGCATGTCATGATCAGAATGTAAAACTTAATAAGACTTCTGAAGAAGGCCCATTTATATGTGTTGAACCAGGTCAAGAGCTCTTTACTTCCACCTTCCACAACTGGTGGCTGTTTTTATTCCATATATTATATTGCACAGATGCTGATGCAGCCATGCTTAAAAAAGATTCTAAAATTTGGAGATTTGCAGGGAAAAAAATGTGGCTCGGGTTCCATGTTACATTAGCGTTCGTTTTTCCCCAGTTGGATAAATGGTTAGGGACATGCAAGTCACCTAAGTGACAGGCCAATTTCTGCTTCCCTCAGCTTAGCAATTGCAATTTGCACTCTTTATTCACTGCAAACTCTCTGAACAGTGGGCAGTGGGGCACTCAACTTTTGAGTATTGTAGTAAGTATGAGTGACGACAACAAAAAGATATCCACCACATCATCAGGCCATGATGTGAGACTTAGAATTTGAATAATTAAATTTTTTAACCAATAGTTCCTCTGCAATCATTTGAGAAAAACTGCATAATAAATCCAAAACATTTGTTGTTTTTATTTTTTTGTTACAAGTAAAACGTTTTCTGAAAAATTACTTCAGCAACTTTGCTTTGTTTGGATACAGTATGTTCTTTCAGCAGCACTGCAGATGACTCAACTTTCTGCTTTACTTGAATCAAACCGACATGATTCTTTGCGTGCCACAACTAACATGGACACGTCTCCAGCAGTGGGATCAACTGTTTGAAGCTATCTACATAGTGATGTAGGTTAAGATACCAGATATCACAGCCTGCAGCCATTCACCCTGTTGTGCCCTTGTTTGAGAGTATTCAAAAATCAGAATTTTGTGTGACGCTCATTAGCTTTAAAAAAGTACTGCTGTATGGACTGGTTGTGTGGCTTAATGAGCAAGGTAAGGGCCTCACATGCTGAAGGTTGTAGGTTAGAATATCATCATTAAGTACTCAGCATTTTCTTATTTTTAAATCTTTATTGCAATGACTTTGATAATTAGTTGTATTCAGTTAATTGGATTAAATGTAATTTTTTATTTCTATCACTTTGTCACACCATTTTAATCACCCCAATCTTTATTTGCTCTCATGTTTCCTTATATCATTCTTTTTATGCTTGAAATCTTTGTTTACATGATTTTAATTAATTTCATGTATTAATTTCAATTTAATTTCTATCTCTTATCATCCTATTTTTTCATCCATGTTACTGTATCCATTATTTCTATTCCTCATTTTGCTTGAATTACATTTTACTTACAATACCTTCTTTCAGTCAAGTCTAATCTGTTATTATTTTCTCCATAGTACAAACGGAATCTAGGCTACGTTTAAATAAAATGTCTGTATGATGATTACCATCCCCGAAACCGGAACACCTCTTAACAAAAAATACATTTTTGATACCACTGCACAGTCAATATGAATAAATTTCATCTTTTGTTTTTTAACTGATAGATTGGCATTTTCAAATATTTAAATACTATAATAGATAAACATAATTAAATTCAGAATAAAATGTTCACTCTACAGCGGAGTGTGTGCTGATATGAAACTTCCTGGCAGATTAAAACTGTGTGCCGGACCGAGACTCGAACTTGGGACCTTTGCCTTTCGCAGGCAAGTGCTCTACCGACTGAGCTACCCAATCACGACATCCCCCAGGCTGTGGCTAAGCCATGTCTCCGCAATATCCTTTCTTCCAGGAGTGTTAGTTCTGAAAGGTTCGCAGGAGAGCTTCTGTGAAGTTTGGAAGGTAGGAGATGAGGTACTGGCTGAATTAAAGTTGTGAGGACAGGGCATGAGTCGTGCTTGGGTAGCTCAGTCGGTAGAGCACTTGCCCGCGAAAGGCAAAGGTCCCGAGTTCGAGTCTCGATCCGGCATACAGTTTTAATCTGCCAGGAAGTTTCATAATTAAATTCAGATTCTTAAAAATTCTGAATGGGGAAAGAAGATATAAAGAAAAAATGAGAACAAATAAAAAAGTCCATATGGTGAGTAAAATGATGTGACAAAGGAATAAAAATCATATTTAAACCAATTAATTGAATAAAAATAATGATCGAAGTTATTTTAATAAATATTTAGAGGTAAAAAATTTAAAGCACCTGATGAGATTCAAACCCAAAACTTTCACATGTGAAGGTTTTACCCAATCCATTACACCACACAGCCAGTCTATACCATGCTCCTTTTTTAAAGCTACTAAGTGTCATGCAAAATTCAAAATTCTTTTTTCAATGATTACTCACGAACGAGGGCCCATCAGAGTGAATGGCTGCAGAGTGTGATACGTGGGATCCTAACTACATTACTGTATATACAGTTCCAAAAAGTCAATCTCACTGCTGGGAACCTCTCCTTGTAAGAATAGCAGCAATGAATCTTAACGATGCACACTAAGCTTCACAAGAGAAGTCCTTTAAATGAGTTAAACATGTACCTCATGCAAGTTTTTTCTTATTTTTGTGCCATCTCAGCCAACTTCAGATACATACTAAATCTCTCTCTCTCTCTCTCTCTCTCTCTCTCTCTCTCTCTCTCTCTCAACTTTCCTTGCATCTGCTGCTTATATTGCACACGTTATAACAAACAAGGACATTCAGTTACTTAGCATTGTTCTCTGAATTTTATTCACTTAATGCTTCCTGAATGAAGCTAGGATGGATGGTTATTACTTATTATTTGCCTTTTGCTGTTTTAAGTGTTCTGCAATTTGAAAAAATACCAACACCAAAGTTCTGCTCATGTAATTCTTCACTTCCTTTGCTGACAATACAATATTATGGAAAGGATACATTGCTACTCACCACATACAGCAGGTGCTGAGTTGCAGACAGGCACAGTGAAAAAGGAATATTTTCAGCTTTCAGACAAAGTCTTTCTTCAGAAGTAGAATTCTCACAGCACAACAATAACATCAACAACAACTCTCACATCAGGTGTGTGTGTGTGTGTGTGTGTGTGTGTGTGTGTGTGTGTGTGTGTATGGTATTAATATTATCATCTATCCTTTCCATAATACTGTTGTTACTCCATCCTGGACTTTCCCATTATTTGATTTTGTTGACACTATGCAAGACAAAAGCATGATATTAGCTCCTCATGAAACCTCTTAATACTTTTTAATGTCTCATTCTTCCTTTCATACCTGCTACATCCTACTACCAGGTTCTAAACAAATGCTGAACTTCAGGATAAAATCAAAACTATTACAGTTAATAAAGGCAGAATAACTGGAGCTTTGAGAGATAAGAAATCAAAATCATATGTATTTCACCAATAATATTTGAGATTTTTCCAAACCTGCTGGTTTCTTTGCTTGTGGCCTCTGAATGGGTCGAATTTCTGCTGGTGCTGCATCTGTGTGAGTCACAGCAGTAGAGAGTACTTTCTTGGGGCTGCCTGAGTCTGCACTTCCACCAAATTGTTCATATGGAATGGCTTGCGGTTCAGATGGTTTTCGTGGTGATCTGCAAGGTTCTTCTTCAACTGCCGCACTAGCAACTGCCGCAACCACACTGACACCCTGTGACTCCGGTGTGACTCTCAAAGCTACAGGATGCAGAATTTTAGGATCCTAAACAAAAATGTAAAGACAGTTACTCAACAGCTGCCACTGTAATATGAAGGGGCATAAACTAATACTTTTATTTTCACATATTTGTGGTTCTAAGAATTAATTACATACATGGCATGTTTAAAAGTTAGAGCCAGCTGGCTTGGTGGGAGGAGGGTGTTTTTAATACCCACACAGACAACATTTTCTGTGTGTTCACCATTACTCTTCAAATACCTGACATAGTGGAACATGCCCTTTTTAACATCCTGTATAGAATTTTGCCACGTGGTATTTTTCCCAGCCTAGAACTGAAGTTGATAGCACTCTTCATTACCTTCAGAACAATGAAAAGCAATAAATTTCATGAAAACCAGGAAAAGGCAAGTCTCATCATGCAGTAAGTATCGCCGTTAGGGGATGTTCACATACCAAGTTCTGATTGCTTGGATAGTGTGGGTGGTAATATGTGGCTGTGCACATTACTGAAACTAGATAATTCTTGATATCGGGGCCCAATGTTATCGATTCTGAATGGCAAGTCTCAGATTCCCCAGTGTCTGATAGTACACTCCAGATGTTATTGGTGCTCCTTGCTCTTTTGAGTATTCCTGTTTTATTCATAACTACTATCGCCATGATTTTATATCCAAATTTTATTTATTAAATATTTTGGTTTTGTGATTTTAATGATAGTACTGCATACACTGTTGTTTTGACTCCATACAAATGTCATGAACCTGTTTCTCCATTTGCTACAGTGCATTTCTAAAAACTCAGTGTCAGAGAGGGAAAACAATATTCACTATAGCACAGTCAGAAAAGATCACTGACAGTTCCAGAGTACTTGGCACAGCTTCTTCGCATGTCTACCTCAACTAATCATAAAAGATCATTTTGTATATATCTCTACAGCAACTCCTCAATGTCCTTTCACTTCCATACACAACTGTTGTTTGTGTCTCCAGCCATTTGTGGTTTGCAGAGAAAAACTGACAACAGCACTGCTAGCTGTCAGGTATTTTCTTTCACCAACTCTACTGTAGTCAGTATACTGTGGCTATTAATGGGTGGACAAGTGCAAGTTGATATTTGTAAAGAACTAAATTTTCTACTGTTAGCTCATACTTTTGAGAAAATTTGTATAATGCAAGATGTAGCAGAAATAACTCCCAAATTTTAAAGATTAATAAGAATAAAAATTGACATTCACAAATTTAATGCACAGCTTGAAAGATTAGTTTCGGCCATTTACATCACACACACACACACACACACACACACACACACACACACACACACACACACACACACACACACATTATATTTTGAAAAGGGGTTTCATCCAAATGATGAGCGTTTATTTCTATGCACATCTGAAGTCTCTCCCTGAAATTCTAAATGACCTTCTTTGTCATGTCTTGTGATATTGCCTCAATTTTATGATAGGTAGATGCATTCAGGTCATGTAGCATTCACAACTTATGACTGAAGATGCACGCCTGGAGTTATATCCATACAAGAAACACACAAGGGGTGATATGGGGAAACTGGCTGGCCACAGAACATCACCCCATGACGAAACCAGACACCCTGCAAACATTTTCCTAAGGAGGCCCACTGGCACCCTGGCTCTGTGTGCAGTGGCACAATCATTTGAGAACTACATAGCAGGATGTCCTAGGTCACTGATGTCAACTCCAGGAAGTTGCATAGCAGTTGTACAGATCACAAGATGCTATCACTTTCTTGGGCCTGCCTGAGTCTGCTTTCTTCAAGAATGTATGAGCCTATAATTCCAAGATCAATGACAGAGCACCAAACAATTATATATTCACTGCAGAGCAGGCACTCAAGGATCTGTCGAGCACCACTTGCAGCCCAGTTCTGAAAATTTTGTTTATTGACATTGCCTGACGAATGAAAGTGCACTCCATCATTAGCCAGTAGACTGGCGTCAGCTTCAATGGACAGCTTCCATGTTAGTGTCAAAACATGCTCTACAATTGGCCCACCAACATTTACTAAGTTCCTGCACACTCACCACTTTGTACAGATGGTTGTTTGTTTGTGTGTGTGTGTGTGTGTGTGTGTGTGTGTGTTTGTAAGGTAATAACTGAGGATTGTGCGACTGGCCAATCACTTAAAAACAGATAAGCAAGTCACCCTGATAACGCACTAAGAACCTCCGCTTTGTCGTTTAGGGAGTATGTCGGGGATTTCATTGAATCTTAAAATTTGTGCTACCATCATCTCGTTGTCTGCTAAAATAGTAGCAACATCTAAATGCAAATTAAGCTGTTCCCTACTTTCTGAATGCAAAACAATCAGTTAAATGTGGCACTCTAAATATGTATGACACAAGCACTGTAAGTTCCTCTCAGGAAAGCAATCAGGTTATGCCCTATCCTTAGATGTGTGAGTGGGACTTCATCTTGTCTGTGTAGTTGGAAGAGGATATGCCACACGTGTTTCTCATTCATTCCGTGACCTCCTCCTTCCCACTGACAGAGGACACTTGTAAATCAATACTGAGGTGACAGTGTTTAGGGAACAGCACACTAAACAGGATTATCAGTACGTGCCTGCTTGGCTGCAACACCTGCCAGTTTCTTTCCCTGAATCGCATGTTTACTGGTTCTCAGCAGTACGAAACCTCTCTCTGGAGCCTTCATAGGCACATGTTTGCATCCTGGACATTCTGTGCTTATGTGTTTTCTGACATACAATGTATAGACTGAATGGCGTACAGTTAGTCAGAATAAGCAATACATTTCTCAGCACAAATACACAGATACTGTCAAGTTTGTATGTAGCTCAGCATAAAAAAGAGGAGGAAAAGAAATTTAATTTTAAAATTTTTCACAAAACTGCCTTTGTCATCACGGTAAGCAACAAATAGAAGAATTGGCATAAAATAAACAACTGTTGTAAGAAGGTGGTTTCACTGTGGAATCACTTGGACATACAGTTTTCAACCACCCATCATTTTATAAGACATGGTTTCACTGTGGAACCACTTGGACATACAGTTTTCAACCACCCATCATTTTATAAGACATATTTGAAAGCAATTTTACGTGTTTCCTTGACAGAATGCCTCATCTCTAAACTTCCATGAGCTCATGATGCCTAAAATAAATATATTTCTAAATAAAAAACAAAAATCAGCCTAAAATGGTAATTTATATCAAATTGCACCAGCAGTTTCATTTCAAAACCACTCATAAAAGCAGTAGTACCACCACAAATTTATGTTGCAATACTTTTTGACATACATTGAGGTGACAAAGCCCATGGGATAGTGATGAACACATATACATATGGTGGTAGTATTGCGTACACAAGCTATAAAAGGGCAGTGCTTTGCTGGAACTGTCATTTGTATTCAGGTGATTCATGTGAAAAAGTTTCTGATATGACTACCGCCACACAATGGGAATTAACATACTCTGGACACAGAATGATAGTTGGAGCTATACGGGTAGGACATTCCATTTTGGAAATCATTAGGGAATTCAATATTTCACAATCCATTGTGCCAAGAGTGTGCCGAGAATACTAAATTTCAGAGATTACCTCTCACCACAGACAATGCATTAGCTGACAGCCTTCACTTAATGACCGAGAGCAACAGCTTTTGCATAGATTTGTCAGTGCTAACAGACAAGCAACACTGCCTGAAATAACTGCAGAAATCAATGTGGGATGTATGAGGAATGTACCCATCGGGACGGTGTGGAAAAATCTGCATTAATGGGCTGTGGCAGCAGACGACCCACTCAAGTGCCTTTGCTAACAGCACGACTTTGCCTGCAGCACCTCTCCTGGGCTCATGACAAAATTGGTTGGACACTAAACAACTGGAAAATTGTGGCCAGTTCAGATGAATACTGATTTCAGTTGGTAAGAGCTGATGGAGGTAGGATATGAGGGAGGGTGTAGGCAAACAGCTTTCTGGATGCTACTGTACTTCAGTGGGTAATAATCACTATGTGGACGATGTGGCCTATTCTACACCATATTTTAAATCTATGTGACAATGCTATGCTGATTATATTTATGTTTTGACGATGCCATTATGGCCGTATCACTTTAGGACATGGTGTAAAAAAAGATCTGAGGATGGTCATTACAGACTGAAACCTGTCATCGTCTAAGAAATCATTTGTGATCAGAGATTGGAATAAAAAAGCGCAAGGAAACTTAACATCAAATTTTGAAACTGTGGACTGAGACAAGGAAATGCACTCTCATGCATGCTTTTTAACATAGTACTGGAGAAGGTAGTAAGGACAGCTCAAATCAACACAACAGGCACAATACACAACAGAATGGTGAAGCTTCTTGTCAATGCATATGATGAGGATATTCTTGCAAGAACACAACTAGCTACTAAAGAAACATCTTGGGTACTGGTGGTAGCAGCAATAGAAATGGGATTTGAAGCGAACATGAACACAGTAAAACGAAATACAGTGAATAATAAACCAGAACTAAATACAATATTAGAAGTTGACCAGATGCAAATAGAATCTGTTAGTGAATTTGTCTATCTAGAAACGCTGATAACATCACAGAATGATATTAGTATGGAAATAAAGTGGCCCATCCACACAGCTAATAAATGCTGTTATGGGCTGGCCCTCCAATTTAAGTCTAGAAATCTGTCCAGAAGAACGAAGTGTCAGCTGTATGAAACTTTAATGCATCCTGTATTAACATATTGCTCAGAAACTTGGACACTAATACAACGGTGTGGAGAGCTAATAGCATGTTTTGAACAAAAGGTGTCATGCAAAATCTACAGGGCAACTAATGAAGGTGGAGCGTTGAGCAGACAATAAAATTTTGAACTTTAGATATTATATAAACAGTCTGGAATTATAAAGTTCATTAAAATAAACTGCATGAAATGGTTTGCCCATGTTTTTCATGTATAACATTAGTACCCAAACAAAACAGCACTGCTGTCTGACAAAGAGCAGGGGAAGACCAACACTTTGATACTTGGATGATGTGCAAAAAGATTTAAAAATTATTTGTGTCAGAGCATGGAGAAGCAAGACAATGGATGGAGACTAACAGAGCGATATACTACAGCAGGCCAAGCCCCACAAAGAGCAGTAGAGCCAGTAATAAGAAGAAGAATAACAGAGAGGTCAGTTTCTGTACAAAATCCTGAACTGGCAACACTTTCACAATCACGGACAACTATAGGGCACCATGGCTCATTATTTCTGCAGTGGATTTCCAATAACTTGTTGAGCCAATGCCACATCACACCAAGATGGTGCACTACACCGGACAATATGAGGTCTGACATGACAATACGAGGTATCTCATGACTTTCGCCACCTCAGTGTACTTACTTTCACTATCAATAACCTCCTCAATATAATAATTGTCAAATGTCAAAGTATTGTGACAACACAACAAAAACCACCTCCAACATGTGTTTGTAATCTGAAGATGATCACTGACTTTTCAAAACCAGCAATGGCACTGAGAAATGCTCAAGTGATAAGTATCGAACAATATAAAAATAAAAGTGTCCATGATCTTTGGGTAAGTCGATTTTACAAAGCATCCATAATCTTGTTGAATCTCTCAAAAGATTTTGAAGTACTGGGATGGAAGTGCCCTGCCTGCTCTATAAACTCATGAGTAAGGCACTTCAAGATGTCTTGTGCTTACAGGTCTCTTATGTGTGGCAACCATGACAACTTAAAATTGAATGTAAATCCCATAAACGTCACCAAATATTTAAACTTTAGGTAATTATCCCCAAGTATTAAAACAGGTAAATTAAAAAGACAATAATAATGGTTTATAATAGAGGGAAACATTCCACGTGGGAAAAATATAGCTAAAAACAAAGATGATGTGACTTACCAAATGAAAGTGCTGGCAGGTCGATAGACACACAAACGAACACAAACATACACACATAATTCAAGCTTTCGCAACCAACGGTTGCTTCGTCATGAAAGAGGGAAGGAGAGGGAAAGACGAAAGGATGTGGGTTTTAAGGGAGAGGGTAAGGAGTCATTCCAATCCCGGGAGCGGAAAGACTTGTCTGCTTGTGTCTGTGTATCTGCGGATGGGTATGTGTGTGTGTGCGCGCGCGCAAGTGTACACCTGTCCTTTTTCCCCCCCTAAGGTAATATTTAAACTTTCTGCTCCCGGGATTGGAATGACTCCTTACCCTCTCCCTTAAAACCCACATCCTTTCGTCTTTCCCTCTCCTTCCCTCTTTCTTGACAAAGCAACCGTTGGTTGCGAAAGCTTGAATTTTGTGTGTATGTTTGTGTGTCTCTCGACCTGCCAGCACTTTCGTTTGGTAAGTCACATCATCTTTGTTTTTAGGTAATAATGGTTTAAATTGACATACACACGGCTGCAAAATACTAACACGAATTCTTTACAGACGAATGGAAAAACTGGTAGAAGCCGACCTCGGGGAAGATCAGTTTGGATTCCGTAGAAATGTTGGAACACTTTAGGCAATACTGACCCTACGACTTATCTTAGAAAATAGATTAAGGAAAGGCAAACCTACATTTCCAGCATTTGTAGACTTAGAGAAAGCGTTTGACAATGTTGACTGGAATACTCTCTTTCAAATTCTGAAGGTGGCAGGGGTAAAATCAGGGAGCAAAAGGCTATTTACAATTTGTACAGAAACCAGATGGCAGTTATAAGAGTCGAGGGGCCTGAAAGGGAAGCAGTGGTTGGGAAGGGAGTGAGAAAGGTTTGTAGCCTATCCCCGATGTTATTCAATCTCCATATTGAGCAAGCAGTAAAGGAAACAAAAGAAAAATTCGGAGTAGGTATTAAAATCCACGGAGAAGAAATAAAAACTTTGAGGTTCGCCGATGACATTGTAATTCTGTCAGAGACAGCAAAGGACCTGGAAGAGCAGTTGAACGCAATGGACAGTGTCTTGAAAGGAGGATATAAGATGAACATCAACAAATGCAAAACAAGGATAATGGAATGTAGTCAAATTAAGTTGGGTGATGCAGAGCGAATTAAATTAGGAAATGAGACACTTAAAGTAGTAAAGGAGTTTTGCTATTTGGGGAGCAAAATAACTAATAATGGTCAGAGTAGAGAAGATATAAAATGTAGACTGGCAATGGCAAGGAAAGCGTTTCTGAAGAAGAGAAATTTGTTAACATTGAGTATTGATTTAAGTGTCAGGAAGTCATTTCTGAAAGTATTTGTATGGAGTGTAGCCATGTATGGAAGTGAAACATGGACGATAAATAGTTTGGACAAGAAGAGAATAGAAGCTTTCGAAATGTGGTGCTACAGAAGAATACTGAAGATTAGATGGGTAGATCACATAAGTAATGAGGAGGTATTGAATAGAATTGGGGAGAAGCAGAATTTGTGGCACAACTTGACTAGAAGAAGGGATCAGTTGGTAGGGCATGTTCGGAGGCATCAAGGGATCACCAATTTAGTATTGGAGGGCAGAGTGGAGGGTAAAAATCGTAGAGGGAGACCAAGAGATGAATACACTAAGCAGATTCAGAAGGATGTAGGTTGCAGTACGTACTGGGAGATGAAGAAGCTTGCACAGGATAGAGTAGCATGGAGAGCTGCATCAAACCAGTCTCAGGACTGAAGACAAAGACAACAACAACAACAACAACAACAACACACTCATCTGTAGAAAACTTAAAAACTTTTGTGTGTTACCCATTTTTAAAAACCTGCTTGCAGTTAGTTGTTGGCATGCTGCTATTGCAGGTTTTAAGAAGGAACAACAACACACTCATCTGTAGAAAACTTAAAAACTTTTGTGTGTTACCCATTTTTAAAAACCTGCTTGCAGTTAGTTGTTGGCATGCTGCTATTGCAGGTTTTAAGAAGGAACAAAAAACTGTGAAACTGTCCACAATTAAGGAGCATTTGAATATTCTTCATACTGTGGAATTTGTGCTATTGATGGCAGTAGCAAAGTTTACACTAAAAATATTTTCTTGAGTGACACCATTCTTCTGTTCAAATCTATCAGAGAGAACTTCACCACCTCGGGGGGAGGGGGGACCGTTATGATATACGAGTATGCATCTTGCCACAGAAGCCCCCTGATGGAGCTATCAGATTACATTGTGCCTCTATGTAGTGTTGTGTATTTTATTTCAATACAAAATATGTGAATTAAATACTGTCTTCACAGGAAAGTCATTTGTAAAACTGACTTCAGTAGGATCAGGTTGTTTATAGTTGAACTGTAGCACCTGAACCCTCACTGAAAGCAATTAAGAAGCTGACTAGCTTTGTGTGTCCAGACCAGATGACAGTTAACCATTCAGTCCAAGGTCTTTCACACACAGCACATCAAGGTGACACTTCTCCAATTGTTGGGACATGTTCAGTCCCTCTCTGGACTGAGGAAAGGGACCATTACTGTCTTCCATCACTAGTCCCTGACAGTTCTGAATACATCTCACCCATGGGGAAGGGGCAGTTATAGGACTCTCAACTACTGGATCGGAAGTTCACCTCAAATGTTTTCACTATTGCACGGTGGGAGTGCAGCACTGGATACACATTGGTAGTGGTGGTACTCCTGTTGAAACTCTCCACCTTTGCCTAGGTGGTGTCCAAGTGGTGTTTACAGACACCACTTCTTCAGTATAATTGCTACTATTGCCCAACTTCATTTTCTACAATTCTTTATAATGGCTTTCCATATTCATGTTGAGATAGTAGACTGCTTTATCTACTACAAGGACATATACAGTATATGGGATATACACTGTGATAGTGACTGTTTGCAAGTCTTAAATGAGGGGAAGAGGTTACAAGTTCCATTTTATTAACAAAGACAATTATACCACATACAGCCTCCTCTCCAATGAGGTCATCCTTTTCTTGGGATGCTGTAGCCTCTTAGCTTCCTAAGGTCAATGTATTCAAAATCTGTCTAACACATAATCACAAATATGTTCTTGTGCCAGTAGGTCCCATTCATCCACTGAATGCATTCTAGTTACACTGCATGATGAGAGCAGTTTTATCAATGATTTTTTCTAAGTGTTTCCACATTGTCTTATTGCCAATATTGCAGCTGAGGATTCATGGGAGGAACTGCTTGGTTCGCTTCATCAGAATTCATACTGCATTACTCCTAGTCTTCTTCAGAATTGTCCATCAACACAAAACTGAGATTGTCTGATGATTTCTGATCCAGTCTGTATGTTTCTGTTTATTCACTTTGTTTTTCCTTTCAGTCATAGCGAAGATTACAGCTATTGTGGCAGGTCAACTGCTGTAGAATTCTTAACCAGTCAGGCCAAGTATAGTGGCTCTCTCACTTAAGAGTCATCAGGCACATTATCTCTGGTGTCTTGGCAAATATCTGCGATTTTGTTTTTGCATTGTTTAGCTGGAGTCAAACCAAACAATTACTGCTCATCATCTTCTTCACACGATGCCTAGTATCAACAGAAAACATCTGTTAGTTTTCCAATACAAACAAAATTATTTTTAAATCAGAATTGTAGTTGCCCACTTGATAGAGTGCTCCCAAATTAGTCTAGTCTGATATTTGTTTTATTGATGTACAGGGTGTACATAAACTCTGGGAAGACTTTCAATTATTTATTGCACAGGAACTAAAAGTTGTACAGATGTCATACATGTTAGATTTTGAAGAGAAACTCAAAGTTTTAGTTTGTTGCATACCCATCCCAGCTTCTGCATTAGCTCCAATTTGAATGGTTTCATATACAGGTTCTGTTGGAGGACTTTCCACACTGTCACTGGAGCCATTTGAAGCTCACAGGATGCATGACACAACAACTTCTTTGGATTCCTTATGAATGTCTCTCATATGCACTCCCCATTCACTTCACTCACACTGGACCGTTCGCTTCTCTTTGCTGGGCACAAGCAACCAGTTGTAACGAATTTCTTGTGTCAATGATACATTGCCTTCCCTGTTGGTGGCTTCTTACCATACTTGGTTCTAAACATCCATTGAACAGCTGTAGCACAATTGTTTTTGTCGAACTCCAACACACAGAAAGCTCGCTCCAAACCTGAACTCACCATGTTTGCGACTAGCGCTGATTATTGGCAAATTACCAAACTATGCTGTGGCAGTATACTTGAAAAAAAAAAAAAAAAACTTTCAGTGTTTCTCTTCAAAATGACATATGTATAATATCTATATAATGTTCGGTTCTTGTACAACAAATAATTGAAAGTGTTCCCGGACTTTATGTACATCCTGTATATTAACAGGAGCAGCAAAACATGAAAAATAAACAGCAATCCAGCAGCAAATCAGCAGTACTGTGTGATTGGCGTAGCTGTCATCAAGGGTCAGAACAGTGTTGTCGCTGCTCGAATACTGATTATTCTTCAAATTTTACTGTCCCTGTTAACAGGAATCGATAAAACAAATATCACACTAGACTAATCTGAAACCCTTCTATTGAATGGGTACATAAAATTCCACTTTAAAAAAACACTTTGTTTGTAACAAGAAACAAACTGATGCTTTCTGTCAACACAACACACAGATTTAAAGATGTTTTGAGCACTATTTGTTCGTGTGACACCAGCTACACAATGCAAAAACAAAATTGCAAACATCTGCTGAAAACCCAGAGAAAATGCATCAATCCACTTTTGGGAGAGACACTCTGTTTACAGAACATGGGTGGCTGCATACATTTGTTTAACTTTTTCATCTCATCATAAGGCACTCGTATGGGCACTTATCTACTACTTATTTTCCTCTTGAAAATTCTGCAGTTCCAATCCATGCTGTGTGGTCTCTGAGTGGAATTATAAAGTGAGAGTGTGACGCTCACTTATAGAAGGAGAAATTCTGCATTAGCATACTACTAAAAATTTGGACTGTTTACAGTTATTATAAAAGCAGCCGTCTCTTTCACATTCACAAGTGACTCACTTCATAATATTTTGACAATCTGTTACTCTTTCAAGTCATTCCTTCCTCAATTCCTTTGCATCAATATTGACAATGCCATGGCAAGAAGCTATACAATCACTTGATTTAATAGAATTATGCTTTCCTCCACAACTGTGAAGTCCACTTTTTCGATTTAAGTAGGTGGTCACTCTATTCACTAGTAGTCATTTCTTTGAGCAGCACCCCATTCTGAAGCCATTTCATTGATTTTAGCACTGTAATTAGAAAACACAGGACTCAGGACTTCACAAATTCAGAAAGGTGCCACTTAACCAAATGAACCTTTTAATCATAACTAAGTTTTGACACCGATGTGCTCTACTACAATCCTCATTTTTTTCTAGAGGATTATCCTGTTATTATCTCTTTGATGATAGGGTGGTAGTTACAACAATTAGTGATTCACACGATATGGTGTGTGTGTGTGTGTGTGTGTGTGTGTGTGTGTGTGTGTGTGTGTGTGTAAAGAGAGAGAGGATGACGATGACGATGATGATGATGATGATGAGACGATGATTATTATTTGTGGGTAAAAGTATAAAACAACAAAGTCGCCATGCTATTGCTTGAACTAAATACAGACAAGTGTGATGAAACTCTATGAATTAATAAATAAAACAACCAAGTTGTATACATGCATAAGAACTGAAAATACAACCCTGATATGGTGAGCATCATAAAATACCATCTACCGTCAATAAAAGCAGCAGCATCAACAAGTTCGTTTCCCTGGAACTCTATGTGCACCGGAACTAAGTAGAAAACTATTTCCTTTTGTTCCCTTTGCAAGAGAAGGAAAATGTCCTGCACTTTTTACACCAATCTGCTGGGTCCATCTGACCAACAGATACTGTGGGAATTTGATCAGATCACCTGCCTCATTGCCCTCAAATAGCAAACAATTATATGTAATAAATTAAAAAAGACTCTGGTAGCCCTATCCTGACGACCATGTCAGGAAACACGACACGGCAGCCAGTAAAATCCCCTTCCCGAGACCCATATGTGTAAACAGTAATCAAATTTGGGTGGCAATGTAAAATTTTGTTAGATTTAATTTTAAAAATATTGTTTGGGGTACAATTCTTCCTGTGAGCAGTCAATTCAAAAAAATAATCTGGGCCCCCTCAGCAGACAGGAGGGTCCCCTACTCCACCCCTAGCTATGGACCTTAATTTTGCCCCCCCCCCCCCCCCCCCCCCCCCCGACCTGTAGTAACTCAAGCCATTCCGTAACACAGATCCCACATGGCTTTGTTGCCCATGGAAAGTGACAGAGCAGTTGTTCCAGTGGCAGTTATACAATGGAGATGAATGCTAGTAATTTAGGAGCAGAGACAGCACTGTATGCTTGGCAAACCACAAGGACAAGACATTGAATACACAGCACAGACAGACCAGCCTCTGCTCACAGGCTAGCAATTGGATTGTGCAATAAGACCCTGTTCACAGCCTAATACTCCTCATGGCAAACCACATCCAGCATTTTGAGATATGAAGGCCTTGCTGATCCATAAACCTGGCATCCATATTCAAGCCGGGGTCACAGAAAAGCCTTATAAAGTTGGAGTGGACATGCCCTATAGGCTCCCAAAGACACATGACTGACACATTTAAGGATGTTTAAAGCCTTATCAAAAGTGAGGTCCAGATGTTTCACCTTCTCCTTATAAGTGAGGACCATATCTCCCCCCCCCCCCCTTCCCCTCCCATTTTAAAGAAGGTAAATTAGAGAGAGAGTGGGAGTGATTAGAACCACCATACACAGTTTTCTCCTACAAGTATTTAAAATCTGTGGTATTAGACCATTCCTCCAACCACCTGTTCATCAAATGCAACTGTCAAGTAGCTGTTGCTAGATTGGAGGAGAAGTCGTCCACAAACCAGGAGCACAGCATGGGACACTGCACTGTGGACTTAACACTGTTTATTGCAATGGCAATTGCCATAACACTTAAAACACTCCCTTGAGGGACACCATTCCCCTCCTCAAAATGGTCAGACAGGACCTCATAAAAGTGGGCAGATGGCCACAGAACCCTTACCGAAATGAGGTGCAACAAAATATTATGCCTCCAAATTGTCTCATAAGCCTTTTCTAAATTGACAAAGACACTGATAAAGTGTTCCTTAGGGAAGAAAGCTTATTGAGTAGCTGCTTTGAACAGGGTCAGCCTATCGAGTGTGGAGACGTACTTCCTGAAACCACACTGGGAGTGGCTTAGTACAGACCTGGTTTTGAGAACCCACACTAGACACCAGTTGACTATACGCTCAAGCATCTTTCCTATGCAGCTTGTGAGACTAATGTTACAGTGACTACTGAGGTTAGTCTAATCATCCCCTGGTTTTAAAGCTGGGATTAAACCGTATTCTTTCCACAAGTTGGGAAAATCTCCTGTTATTCAAATTTCACTGAAGAGTTGAAGGAGAATATCCTTCAACCCTGGGTCCAACTGTTTCAACATGCTGTATGTTGTCAGGTCATGACCACGCACAGTATCACGAGCTACAGACAATGCAGACACCAACTTCCAAATAGAGAAAGGCTGGTTGTATTCCTCCATGTTGCTGGAAAAAGAAATCAAAACCAACCCTCTCCTGTGTCTCCCGATAACAATGAAAAGCTGGAACCTGGCTAGAATCGGGCCACGATTATCTTATATGACGTAGCCAGTGTCTGAGTAACGTCTGTTGGCAATGTTAGGAGCCAACCTGCTTTCGTATAGTTGCTATTGTTGGTTGTAACTCCCATCTGAAAATCCTCTTAATAGCTTCGCATATTTTGGTTGTGGATTTGAAACTTGTGCCAATACTCCTGCATACTCTCGCGAATTATTTTCCTAGCCTTTGCTTTAGCCATGAGGAAGGCTGCAAGGTTCGCATCTATAGAGCACTGAATGAATCTTCACAAAGCTGTTCCCCAGTCAGTGATAGCAGAATGACATTCATCATTCCACCAAGGGACACACTGCCTCCTAGGTGCTACTGATGGCCTGGGGATGGATGTATCGGCAGATTGGTGAATCACAGTCACTACGTGATTCACCCAGTCCTGGACACCTTTACACTCCTTGAAAGCAGCTAACTGTCTGTATAGCAACCAATTAACCTTTCTGAAGAACTATCTCAGTTGCTTCCTTTTGTGATCTTTCCCATCTGGGAGATAGATCCAAATGGGGAAGTGGTCACTATCATGAAGGTCATCATCTACTTCCCACTGAGCATTATCAGCTAGGATAGGCAAGCACAAGGAGTGGTCTATTGCTGCAGATGAACTTGTAGCAGTGCTGAAATGTGCAGCAGGACCGAAGTTAATCTATATGATGTCTGCAGTTTGAGTGAAATCCTCGAGTATCTGACCTCTGGGGCAAGTGGTGTTGGATCCCCACAGAGCACTCCTAAAAGAGAAAGGGTCAGGGCAGTTCAGCAGTAAGCTGCTTGAGGTAATCACTGTCAGTGGGCTCATGAGGTGGGATGCATAGACAGTATACTGTGACATTAACATGGGCCACTCTCCTAAGAGCAACTGCTTGTAGTCTTCTGGTTAACAACACAAGTGAGGAGTGAAATTTACACCACTACCACCGCTTTTGCCCTGTCACCAGTAAGGTCGCCTTTCCTAAGGTGATAGCTTCCAAGTACATGTGTATTAGTAGCTTTAAAATATGTCTCATGAAGACGTAGGCAGACAGGTCTATTCTGTACAAGGAGTCTAAGTTCTTCCATGTGGGTTCTGTATCCATTCATATTCCACTCTAGTATGGAAGCCATTTTGGCAGTGTAGTTTTATTGTAACCCTATCTTAATGCTGGTATTGTGAGACACTTGTAGAACTAGGGGAAGTGAGGGGCAGAGGAAGGGAGGGGGGGGGGGGGGGGATATGAAGGCTGTCTGGATCAGGTGACAAGGCATTTAAATCTATGATGATGTCCCCAGTTGTCAGACATGCCACAAATGCATCTGATGGTGACTGGGACAGCTTTGAATCCGAACGCCGTAATCCTTTTCCTGCCCCTTTCCCTTTGAGGAAAGTGGGGAAAGGGAAAGTGAAGAGGCACTCTGCTGTTGGAGTGCCTTTTCAGTGTACACATTAAAGTAGTTCTTCCTCTTCCACTGGAGCTGTATGGATTGATATACCTTTACCTTCTATGCTTTGGCAGGTACAGGTACAAGTACAGGTGCTGATGACGGATAATGGGGTGCTAGTCATTGTGTGTGTCACAGTATCTACCTTGGGAACAGGTTTCTTCACCAAGTAAGCAAAAGAAATGTCAAAGACAGGGTGTTTAATTGCCTTCTATTCTTTCTCAGCTTCCGTGTAAGGGATCCACTTTATAACACATTTATTTCTTGAATTTTACGTTTCTCAGCAAAAACTGGGCAACTTGGTTCCAGACTGGGTGACTTACAGAGCAGCTGATGCATATCACTGGAGACATGCACTCAGTGCCATATTTATGTGCTGCCTTTCCACATTTCCTGCAAATCACTTTACCTCTACAATTCAGCATTGTGTGGCCAAATCACTTGCATTTGTAGCACCTCATAGGGTTAGGTATAAAATGCCTAACCCTACGTTGTAGAGACCCTGCCATGATTTATTCAGGCAGCATAGGAGAATTGAAGGTGACACAGCAGATGGCAGTCTTCTCACACTCTCCATTAGTTCTTCATGTCCTTTGTTCCATGTCTACTATCCCCTGTGATGCTCATGCTTGTTTCAGATCTGTTACATCCGAGCTCGTAACATCACCGCATGTGACCACGTCCTTGCTTGAGCTGAGAGATGTATGCACCTCAACAACAACATCATGGTCACCCAATATGTGTGACTTCTTAAGAAGTTCCACCTGCTTTAATCCATTATTTTCAACCAACGAAGAACCATTATGCAGTTGTTTAATAGACCTTAAGATTCCAGAAAGCCCTTCTAAGCCATTATGAATATAGAAAGGGGGCACTTTTTCAAATGTCCCCTCTTTCCTCTTGTTCACCAGAAACACATTTTGATTTATGACTCCTTGAGCCCCATTGATAAAGACCAACTGATTATCAGGAGAATTAGCCTCATTCATTTGTTTTGATCTATGGGTGTGAGCACTCCCGAACTTCACACCTATCACACTGAGAGTTAAAGAATTTCATTTTGATGGTTCCATCTCATTCCTATAAGCAGCTAGAGAAATTAGAGTCCACTCAGGCAGAACCCTGCTTGCCCGAAAAAGCCTTATACGATTGAGGTGCAGCAGGTCCCCAAAGAACGTCCACTAGCGACTGTTACGCCTAGACAGCCATGCATCTCATCAGCAAACAGTACACCTTCAGGTTGAGATGTTTGTAACATTCTCATTCATGACCCAGGTGGTTAAGCCGTAGAGGCAGGTCTCCAGAGATCACCGACTAGTAACTGTTCAACAGAGAGAGAGAGAGAGAGAGAGAGAGAGAGAGATGTACCGCCTTCACAGTTAAGCCAGAATCCCCGTTTCCTGTGACAAGCGCTGTTGCAGATGATTGATGGTCTTTGTCACCAGTCCTCAGCTCAGGCACCCAGGAGTCTCAAAACCCATACCCAACCTAGACAGGACACTATCCTTCATGTTCTTGCCATTGGTCACACACCAGGAGGCAATTTGTTTTTGAATGCCTCAACCCTAAAAGTACACTTTTCTACAGTGCCATGGGCTGTAATACACTGCACTTACCCAAGTATAAGATGATGACCCCTTTTTTTTCTCAAGAGACCTCTTGTGAAAAGTTCATTTTTTTAATTTCTTTTTTAGTTTTTTTATTAGTCTAACTAATCAAAATTACAAATTATCTGACAAAGTATCTGCCTAAAATGTTAACATTATACCCATTCTAAATTTATGTCATTTAGTGACTGTCTACATTCTGATAATACAAGGAGAAATAAAATTAACGAAAAGAAATGGTTTCACTATTTTAATCATCATCATCATCATCATCATCATCATCATGGCATATCGCGGACAAGAAAAAAAAAATTCCCGGATTTCCCGGTTAAAAATACACTTTCTCCCAGGTGAAAACACACTTTTCCATCTTAAGTGACAGTACACTTTCCCTCGGAACTGCAAAATGTATCAATCCTTAGAACGATTATGGTTTTAGATATGGGTGTGGAATTTCCCGGCACTTTAGAAAACGAAACTCAGGGAAAAATACACGTTTTGGAAATATCTTTGACATGCAGCAACATGTATGCTGCGTATTTTTGTATTACGAAAGTATAAATTGGAACTCCACCAAACACCACATGTTACTTTCTGAATCATTGAAATCGAGATAGCGAAGCTCTTTGGAAGCCAGTCATAGCTCATGTCACGTGATGTCGCCAGCCGATGACAGCAAATATTCAGAGCATAGGAAGCGTGATGTAATCAGCCAACAGCATCATTGTTAAGTAGTGGTAACACACAAGTTAATGGTTTAAATTAATATACACAGTGTTGCTACAAGAAAAGCAAAGCTTTCACATATAATATTGGTCTCTAAGGTTAATAAGCTGCAAGAACAGCTAATCTTTCGCATATAATGTTGATCTTTTTTGCACTTGTTACACTTTAAGATATATCACACAAATGTGCCAGTAAAATTTTTAATAATGACATAAATGTCTGATCTTGGGTTCGAAATTCTTCTAAATGCCTTGTCATCAAAGAGCTGATTTTTAAATGAGAGTCAAACGCTCTGCGATTTAAGAAATTCATGGTAGATTCTCGCGCATAGTTCAACTTACGTAAAAGGATATTTACTTTGAAAGGAACACTTTTCAAACCAGCATTCGCAATATTTTTCTGTGACCTGTTAGAAATTGGTTCATTTCAGCAGTTGCCAGAGAGTGCCAGATAACAGGTGACATCCCACTTGCGCAGCTACCATCACGTAGGAAGCCCGTATGTACGTACATGTAAAACATTGAAAGAGCTTACATTATGTTTTAAAAGAAGCAAGACATCACAAGATACTCCAAGAGTATCAGAATTTCGTGAAGCATACTGAAATGTGCACATTTAAACTGCAACTTAAAGTGCACATTCGTATGTCCAGATTCCCAATGAGGTAGACCTCAACCTGACATTACGCTTTTCAGTGTGGTTTTCGGGGTGTAAATTTTCTTGGAGCACCAGTACTGTATTATATCATGTTTGTTTCTTTATTGTGGCATAATGCCATATGTCCTAGAAGATGAAAATGTGCACTTGAAATGCAGTGAACAGTTGAAATTAGCCAGTACTGTGGAAAAACATTTCATTTCAGATACATTGACTGCCTCTGCGGAAAAGGTTAATAAAGGCCAAATTTCTTTAACAAACAGACAAAAATAACTTGATTGTTCTGCAAGGCGATTAATGCTTGACTGTCAGAAAGATGGAAATAAAATAAAATCTGAAACTAATAACATATGTTAGCCTTCCGTAATTATGTGAATGTATTTTAATTCACTTGATAGCCCCCGGCCACAGATATCGGTTTTATTTTCATCTGGCATGAGAGTAAACAAAGGGGAAACAGCAAAATCACTAAATGTAAACACAGGTCACGTGGAGACTACCCACTATAACTCAGACTGCTCTGCGCATCAGCCCTGGATCTATGATATTTGTGAACTGGGTCAATACTGGAAAAAAAATCAAATTTTCAAAAACATGTGCATCTTGTAGACTTTTACTGCCTCGAATTTTAAAGTCGATTCAATTTCAGCTACAAATGGATTCAGGCAAACTGCAGTTTAAGTGTGCTCCATGGTCCTGAAAAGCCAAAGTATGCAGTATTAGATTCCCATGATTGGCAAAACGACGTAATTTCCTGCCCACTCACTACTCCCCTCCCCACTTTCACCACAGTTCTCAGCCAAGCTGGTATCACTGTTTCCCTCTGATCCTTGTATAGTGCTAAGCTTGAGCAGCTGTGAAACAAACTGCAATATATAATAGGGTGCATCTCATATGTAACAACAACAACTAATACATCAATACGACTGCAAACAATACTCAGTCCAATTCACATACTTGCTCTCATCCCGACAGCTACCAACATCTGTTTATACATTTCCGCCTATGGGTCTTGCCGCTGTAACTTGTTCTTGCAACAACAATTACAGTCAGTTTTTTTCGTTTGTTAGACACTACATTCTAGATAAATTTTCCTTCTTGTTTTGTCTGAATGTCAGCATCACATTCTAAAGCTGTTTAAAGGCTGGTAATGTTTTCACCCAGTATTCTATTATGTGAACAGTGACTGCATTTCTCACTTTCAATCCACTTAGTAAATCAGTACAGTCTGAAATAAAATATTTATCTGGTTTCAGAAACAAGTAATGACCTCCAATTAAAAAGTGGAATAATGGTTGTACACAGTATCCATACACGTGTGAGAACTTTTATTGCAAACCTGTTCAAATACAACAACGGTTCATAAGATGATAGAATTTTGTGCTATTTCCTCCCGTGTTTTAAAAGACTGTCAAGTTTTAAGCAGAGCAATAGACTGCTATAGTAGCTAGTTCATAGTTCCACGCACATCCCTTGTACTAGCACCACGTGAGTCAAATGTCACATGATTGTTCGAGCACCATTAAGACTGTATCGAGATCGAGAGCTCTGTCATAACAGGACATCTCGAGCCTGTTTGAAGGCAAATATTATTTGCCCATCCTTGCCCTTCCAAATTCTTAAAAGTAAATTTGCACATGACCTCAGTAGCCAAAGCTTCATCTGTAAATGTGTGACGAGCCCTATGTACTCTATTAAACAATGTAAAAATTATAACCTATGCAGAAATAGTTTAATCTACGAATATAAGACAAACCTGTATTTTTTAAATGACGAATTGGGAAAAAAACCTTGTCTTATAATCTAATAAATATGGTATGCTCAATGTCACAAATGCATGCTGTTCATCTTCAGCTGAAAATCTTGCTCAATGGTTCCACAATCAGTTTACGAATAATATGCCATATTTTCACAACATTCAACTGATTAAAATTGCCACATCCAAGAAAGCAATCACCAAATTACTATTTAACAAAGATGTTAAATGTTACACACAACAAAAACAAAAACAGTAATAGCACTGTGCAAGTGTATCTATACATACTAAAGTGAACAACACACACACACACACACACGCTTTTATATGATGCTATAACAGCTGAGTAGCAATGGAATACATTAAAGTGGTCTCTTACTTTACCTGTTCAACAGCTGATTTATGGAAATCAAAATTCACTGGCTTTGGACCTGGAGATGATACAGAACTCGTGGGAGAGTCCACAAACTTTGTCCACTGCAAAAATGAAGCCAAATTAACTGAAATGTAGCTGTAGATCAATTACACCATTGCACACTGCTACAATCTATTGTTTCCATTTCTCAAAAATAGCATTTCGTGAACAATTACGAAAACTGATGCATTTTCCCATGAAGGAACTATTTATTCAAAGCAAAAGTATTTTAAATGCACTGGTGTTGATGTCAATGGAAATTTAGTGATTAACACTAACGTCTTGCACTTTGTTAAAAGTCACATGGATTAATGGTTAACATGTAACAATCTAACACCAAAATTATAATCAACTTCATTTAATTCGAGCAAACTTGGCGGACACATTCCTTTCAGTAAATTGTATATTTCATCTCTGTTCACCAGTCCCTAAAACAGTATGTCTCGTCTCTGATGTAGGACAAAGTTTTACTGTAAATAAGTAGTAAATAACATGTACATATTTAAGAACATATTTCCATCATGTTTTAGATTTAAAGAACTGTGTCGATAATAATGCTGCTGCTTTTTATCTTTCTATATGAGAGGCACAACTTCTTGTCTATATTTATAACTTCTCTAAATTCTCTCTAAACATAGTATAGAGATATTATCTCAAATGCATTTCCTTTCTTGGCATCTGAAATTATATGACCATGCCCTAAGGTGATACAATTTCAGATGCCAAGAAAGGAATTGGATTTGAAATATTATCTCCACCCCATGTTTAGGGGGGAATATGGAGGATATGTTTATCAATTCAGCAACCTTACAATGATTTAAAAGCAGTCTTTCAGATTTGGGAAAAAGGAGATATTAATTATATGAACTAGTCACGTGAGGATGTACTGTTGAACTGCGAAATTTGTTACAGTCCACCATATTACAAAGTAATTCTTTCCTCAGTAAACACAATTCTCAAAAAGAATTCCATCACACATAAAATAGATACATATTATATAGGCAATACACAAAATGGCTTTAAAAAACCAAGTTGTGTGTGGCAATAACTGTAAGTATTAAGTGGAAAAAGGTAAAAAGCACAAAAAAGATTCATGTAACAAAATATTTGTTTATTAGACTGTGTGTGTCAAGAACACACTTTTATTATTTTTCCCAGTCACACCTCATTTTGCTATATTTTGTGAGCCTTAAACTGAGTTTTGTCACTTTCACAGCAGTCTTCTGCCCGACTCCCCCCCCCCCCCCTTCTCTCTCTCTCTCTCTCTCTCTCTCTCTCTCTCTCTCTCTCCCCCTCTCCCCCCCCCTCCCTCCCTCTCCCTCCTCCCCCCCTCCATATATCACTCTACCTCAAAACTCACGCAGGTCTATAAAAATTTTACAACAGTGCCAGTCACCATTTACTATGATTGGCCGAGCACAACTTTTTACCATATCACACAATCCAGCTATCAACAACATATTCAATGCTCAAGTAACAATTTTGTCATTTTGTGTGTCTACGCTTACTGATTGTTGGTACTCAAGCCTAACTTTTTTCATGAAGAACAGTTCTGTTTAACATTCTGGACATTTTTCCTGTTGGCACAGATATTTTCTGTCTTGTATAAAATTTTATCAGTAAATTTGGTTGACTATCTACCTTTCCTTTCATCATGAATAACATTTCTTCTATCGTATATGAAATAAGGGAAAAGCAACCACTCCTCTATAGTGGGTCAATGCATGGAGCACAGCAACACTTAACAGAAAACAGCCTTCACATTAGCTTCCAACCACCAGCTCTTTTCCAGTAATACACACACATTCAAACACACCACCAATACATCCAAATGCATACTCCCATGGCTAGGGCACGGTTTTTCCATCCAAAAATTCATCATACCACAAGTCAAAGGATTTTTTACTTAAAATCATACACAATTAATTATGAACCAGTTTAGACCACTGTTTATGCTTTCCTATGTAGAAAACTGATCCCAGCACAAATGTTGCCCATGGTGGGATTTAGAACAGATGCAGCCATTCTAGATTCATTTTTGAGAACAACAGTGCCCTAACTGGAGTCCACTGAATTGTGGTAACTCACACAAACAACAAAATAAATATCACTACTATCCATCGTCAAAAAATGTCTAGCATCGATTTTTGTTAAATTTCTTTCCTTACTCTCCATGTCCTAGCAGACTGCACCAAGAATGTAATTAAAGTTCAAAAAATACAGTCGCCAACATATCTGTTCCATACGGAACCAAACATGATAGACTGTATTACTTCACAAACATTTCACACTAAAAAAAAAAGAAACAAATTTGTTATTCTAACAAACAATACTCCACTAATGCAGTACATTTTGTATAAAAGAGAGTGCACAGATAGTTGAAGGTTTCTATCAGTAACTCACTACTTTGTGAATACAAATACATTTAAAATTAACATCTTTAGTCGCCATGAATAACTCTGAATTAGAAAACAGATTATAGTAAACAATAAACATGCACATACTTCATTGGGCCCAGGTCATCTTTTCAGGCTAGAAAGATGATCTACTACAGACAAGATGTAAAATTCATAGTTAATTTTGGGGAAAACTTTATTTTTATTTATTTTTTTATTTTATTTTTTTAATATTACTACTTTCTAATGCCATTAATGTCTGAACATGTGTTCAAATATTTTTACTTCAAACAGAGGATGGGCTGTCTTTACATTAAATAAGTAATCTCTCAGCAGCGACAATAGTGATTCACAGAAGTTAAACAAATACAAATTATTATCACTTGTTTGCAATTAGGACCTTGCTTCTCCCGATCAAGACTAACATTTTGATGCTGTCCCTCCAATTTTGCATAATCATCTCGACAGTTGTCATATTATCTGAAAACTGTTCCAAATGTGGAGATAGAAACCAAAACATTCAAGTCTCCATCTGTAATATAAAATATTTGTAAATATTAACATCTTCAGCAGGAAACACTTTACCTTCATTCAAGTCTCCAGCTGTAATATAAATATCTGTAAATATTAACATCTTCAGCAGGAAACACTTTACCTTACTAACGTCCTTGTTACTTCCCCGTAGTGGTGAATCGGTGTCACCACCCGCTGATGGTGATGGGCTGGGAGGGCTGTCTGCAGAAACCAATGTTGTCGTCGGCTCAGGTACAGGTACCACTGTAGGGGGTGGAACTGAAGTAACTTGTACAGGTGCTTGTGGGGGTGCTGAAGGCTGTGTCACCGATGCCGGGAGTGGTGGAGCCAAAGTAGGTGGTAAACAGTCTGGCAGATCTATGTTATTACGCCGGAGTACAACAAGGTGCATTGCTGTGTTGAATTCCTCAATAGAGAGAGCACCATCCTTTGTTACATCAGCGAGTTGCCTGTGCACACATTAAGTTAATTAAGAAGGCTCACTAACTATAATTTACAAAATAAATGTTGTGATCTACAGAGATACATCACAAACTATATAAGGACTGTCAAGTTTTAAAAGGCAGAAATAACTTTTTAGTGAGTAACAATCCATCACTTAAGAACTTTGAAGAGATAAGGACTGGAAGTTTGGGCAAAAATAATGGCATATGTTGGATGAGTGGTAAAATCATGTATAAAATTCAAAGCAAGTTTTTTCCTACAAAGTTTGGTCCTATAAAGTTTGGTCAATGTAGTAAATGTTGTAGCTGGTTAAACAGTTAATTTGAAAATAATTAATATCAAATCACAAAAAATTAGTGTAGAGAAGGTACTAGTACACTGGTAATACTGACAACCACACAGAAAAAATGAAAAATCAACACTTTCTAATTTTCTTGTTGATTTAACAACAACTCAGCAATGGTAATACTTTCCCACGTGACCTTTCTGGGAAGACAAAATTTTTGTCACAAATTAGTTTTCTGATTTATTAGTAATGTCAATTTTTAAGAGCGTGCTGACTTACCATATCTTTCTCAGCTCATGAACAGGTAACCTTGATTTTTCAAAGAAAAGACGTGCAACAGAACCAGCAACCAATCCTGCAGGATCTGGTTGCAGTGAAAGGAATTGAGCAGTGTAGTATTCTCGTTGCTCTTCAGTGATTGTCCACACCTCTGATGGGTCACCATCATCATCACTGCTATGGCGGTCCGATGACTCCTCTTCAGTCCCGAGTAACTGTCGTTGTTCTTCACATACTATTTTTAATCAGAAAATAAAATTTTTATCTGAATATAATAGTTTTCACAAATCACCAATTAAAGCAGTGAGCAGGGACTGCTTAGATATAGCTGTAAATAGTGTGTTAATATTTTTGGGTGCTCTGAAACTGCAAACAACGGTTTTCATTATTTGGTTTGATACACAGAGCCTCAAGAAAAAGATGTGATACAGTATGTACACTTTTCTCCAACTAGTATTACAAATGTAGATGACAGTCCTACAGTAATGAGGAGCTATAGCAGAGCACGTCTACCATTTCTCTGATTAAAGCTTAACTAGTAGCTGTGTGCATTAAATCACAACAGTGTGCTCACTGACTGCAGTCATCCTATTGGTAACCTTAGCAACCATCCAAACAGCAAAATAGCTCTAAACGTGGTTTTCAACATTATATGCCGCAGTTTAAAGACTGAAGGTCTCTTCTCATTATATATCTCTTAAAAGAAATTAGTTTAACGATCACTGGAACACTTTTTTGCATTGTAGAGCAACAATTTTCATGTTTTCTACCTGTTCCACTTATGCAAGGTAATGTGTAAGTGAAAAGTTTCATATCACTGTCATTCTGTCATTACAGTTCTGAGGAAACTTCATCAGTGATCAATTTGAGCACTTACAAATACCAACAACATTCACAGATGGAATCGGCAGTTTGAAGAAACAGAATGTGTGTGCAAAGCAAGAATTACTGTCCAGCCACATGTATTAGCACAAAAGTTGAGATAATTCACCTTTTGTTTGAACTTGGTCCATGGAAATCAACACATGAAGTCACTAGGAAGCAGCAAATGCTACAAACAACATTTGGCATGTTCTCAAAACAAAACTGAAATGTATATTTCTAATGTGCTCTACCAGTGATTACATATAGGCTTCAGAATATACGGTGTGAAACAGATATCACTTAGATGATGATTGTGTGGCCAAGGGAAGCCATACAGAACAGTAAACAGTTTTGAACTGTCCTTATATTCTCTGTAATTCTGTATCACATGCACTACATAGTTATAACTGTTATATTCATTGACAACCGGTTGCTTACAGACCATCTAACTCAGAAAAAGAATTCAAGAATGCATCAGATAGTGACATGTGTTCTTTTCACAACAGCACACTGCACTACTACCTCAGATGCCTTTTACCACAGCCAATTTACCTGTGGTTGGAAAACTAACTGTTGTGATTAGTTTCAGTGTTATTTGATACATGCGCATTAACAGTTAACTCCTTCAGACTGTCAGAAGTTAGCAGTGAAAGTTCAAAGAAAATTAATACAAGCACTATGATCCTGTGAAATAAATTCAGTGCTGCACTTTAACAGCAAGTGTATAAATGTATCCAGCTGGAATCACAAAGCTGCTGCTGCCACAACCATTCTGACAATGCGAGTAACGATATACCGCAAACATCACCTTTACCATGTTCAACTGCAAACAAGTGTCAATCAAGTTTTTTATTGTTTCCAGTATAGTTTTTTATGGAATGTTGTCACTAATGTAATTTTATGTGAAATTTCAGCTACAGTACAGACTCAGTTGAAATTTAACATGTCAAATTTATGAATGACTTTACAGGGAAAAATCAAATATTATACTAATTGTGCAGGTACAGAGTGCATCAGAGTTTTAAAATTAAAATTATGTCGACTGCCTGCTGTAATGCATGCACTGAAATAAATGTATGATAAAAGTTAAGAAGAGTTATATTCACTGAAAGAAACACACCTATTCCATGCCACTGTGCAGCTGCTGCCCAGTTACGCTCCTGTACACTGTTAGTGGGGGTAGGAGAGTCACTGGCTGTGCTTGATGCTTCTGGTGATCGACTCTTCTGTCCACTTGATAGTGACAGAGCACGTCCATTATGAGTTGGAGAATGCCTCCCAATCACCTCACTATTGCAAGCCATTCTCCCAGCAGCCACCTGTTCAGACACACATAGAGGTTCACTTGAAAGCCACAGGCACAACTTTGCATAGTTAACTATGCTCTCTGACAATTTAACAGCCTTTACAGTATATATCCTTGGTTTTATCAGCCACATACAACCTTGAATATCTTGAAATGCTTGCAATGAACTGTGCGTTGTGTGTCAATTTAAGCATAATAACAAGTCATAGAAATTGCAAAAATATTTCACTTCAGACTCGGAACAGAGTACTGTAGAGTCTCATAAGTCATGAGAGATGTGGAACTAATCATGAAATATGTATAAGGGGGAAGCAAAGACTAAAAGGTAGAAAAGTAAGTCTATAACAATACACACGAGCAAAGAAATGGTTACAAAGATGAATCTAAGATGTGACCAGTCCACGAGCTTTTGTAATGAAGTGATAAAAAATTTAGTAATGAAAGCAATTTTGTGAAAAATAAAATACTCCTTTAGATTAAAGGAGTATGAAAATTAAATGTCTCTCTGAAGCTTACAGCACTACTTCATGATGCCTCTAAGGGCTAACTGTATAATACAGTTAATCTTAGATTCGGGTCAAAAAATTAACTCTAGTCAAACTGAACTCAAAAATCTGTACTGTATGAATATAAAGCACAGATTTTTTTTTTCTTTTTTTTTTTTTTTTTTTGTGATTAATTTTGAATAGCAAAATTCATGGATCAAGTCAAGTTCAACTGTAGTTATCAGTTCACAACCTATCAACAGTAATGGTTAAGGAGAACATCAGCAATGTAAGTAACTAGAGCAGATAATTTCTCCAACAAGAATTTGGAAAATCTGATCTAACTGTAACGAACAGTACTTTTATGGATTTCAACAACAGCCAATTAAGACTGAACATCTTTCTCAAAGCTGCTCTCTCGGTTTGAACAGCAGTAATTACACTTACACACACACACACACACACACACACACACAACACCCACCCACACAGTTTTAAACTATACACAATCCAGTGCTCACCGAAGGTCAATCTACCAAATTCCCAAATTGCTCATAAAGTGCAGTGATGAATGAAATTCTTAAGCACTTGCAGGTAAATAAGCAATGACATCTTTAACAGCCAGTAAGCAGACAATACAGATGTATACCTCTACTGCAAGGTATACTGGTAGTTTCTTTAGCACTGTATATCAATAGCTCTAAAACATGGAAATTGTTTGGAACTTTTGTCCATACTGAAAACTGCCTAAATCAGTAGCTAATACCTGTAATAATTGTTATGGCATCATACTCAGCAACGAGCTGAAAGCCTGATGCAATGAGATGGTCTGCAACAGCTTTTGTTCATGGTTGTGATCCATTAACTGCCAAATGATGAATTCGCTACAGAACTGATCACAAATATACTTATGAAAACATTATGCTATGAAACCATATTGCCTGAACATGTCACTTGCTGTTCTTGCATTCTAGGCCACTGTGGTGCAGCATTTTAATTGCAACAAGCTTAAGTGCTAAAATGAATGGTGAGTGGCTACTAGCCTGTTGTTGCCTTTCTACTGATTAAACTTTAGCAGTTTCTACGATGATTTTACTGCATATTTTATCAAGAGGCTTCTCATTTGGCTTTATGAGGCCAAGAGGCTCCCGTTCCAGTCCAAACCTTTCTACCACAAAAAAAAAAAAAAAAAAAAAAAAAAAAAAAAAAAAAAAAAAAAAAAAAAAAAAAAATTGTGACTATGACTCACATTAGTAGCCACTGACACTCATCACTACACCACAAAGGTAGGAGACACTTAAAGAGCTGAGAATTATATTGTTCTTTTCATTAATTATTCTGATGAGTCTACTGAGAATGGTAATGAGTTCCAAAAAATCCACGCCTAGTTCACAAAAGAGTGAATCTATTCTTGGAATTACATGATAAACAATTTAGACAGTATGAGATTTTCACTCTGCAGCGGAGTGTGCGCTGATATGAAACTTCCTGGCAGATTAAAACTGTGTGCCGGACTGAGACTCTAACTCGGGACCTTTGCCTTTTGATCTACCATCTGACCTACCCAAGCACGGCTAACACCCCATCCTCGCAGCTTTATACCTGCCAGAATCTAGAGCACTTTCCCGGGAAAGGCAAAGGACCCGAGTTCGAGTCTTGGTCCTGCACACAGTTTTAATCTGCCATAAAGTTTCAAAATGGTTCAAACGGCTCTAAGCACTACAGGACTTAACAATCGAGGTAATCAGTCCATAGACTTAGAACTACTTAAACCTAACTAACCTAAGGACATCACACACATCCATGCCCGAGGCAGGATTCGAGCCTGCAACTGTAGCAGCAGCACGGTTCCGGACTGAAGCGCCTAGAACCGCTCAGCCACAGCGGCCAGCTGCCGGGAAGTTTCAATTTAGACAGTGTCTTGGACAAAAGCACTAAAGTAATTAAAACTAAGACAGACAAATGTTGTGCACGAAAGCCTTCTTGGTCCTCTGTTTATGTCGTCATGACATTTTTAAAATTTTCTGTCACAATTTATCAGCATTTTTTGTCAAATAAAGTCAGCAATGGCTTCCTTTCATGCCTTTACTTTGTTGGTAATAAGTATTTTATCAGTTTTTGCCTCCATTTATGTCCTAACACTGGGCCAAGATGATTTTCAGCAACAAATCTTTTTTGCTGTAAAGAAGATTGAGAAGTGTGCCCTCTTCTGCTTGTTATTTTTCACCTTTAAAACATGAAGCCTTCAATAATAAATGTGTGTAACAATTAATATCTGTGAGCAAAGCCTGAGATTCATGTCAACAGCCGATTTAATGGAGTTGCCTAGTATGTTTGGAGGAGGAGAAGACTGGTGTTTAACAGCTCGTCAACACAGAGGCCATTACAGATGGCTCTCAAGATCAGATTAGGAAAGTAGAGAGAAGAAAGTAGGCCATGTCATTCCAAAGGAATCATCCCAGTGTTTGCCTCAAATGACTTAGGGAGATCACGGAAAACCTAAATCTGGATGGCTGGACGTGGCTTTGAACCATCGTCCTCCCAAATGAGAGTGCAGTGTGCACTAACCGCTGTGTAACTTTGCTTGATCCTAGTATGTTCCATATTAATTTAGATCAATACTGAACATAGATCATTTGATACAAGTTTAGTATTACAAAATATAGCACATTCATAAACTAGGTTCATTTTCTGAACTAAGGTCCAAATTGATCCACTGTCAATGACATTTATACAATCACCATAAGTGTTGGTACTTAACAACTAGAAACTAAAGTTTTGTCACAACTGCACAAAAAGTCAAGTTCTGTTTCTTCCCATCTCCTCTTATAGGCTTAAGCTTGCAGTGTGTAAGAAATTTTAATGTATCACTATTCGTGCACCTTTTTAATTGTTTAGTGAGGTATATTCACTGGAATAAAGTTATAAAACTACAATCCAACATCATGGTAGTGCCTCTATCACTTCATTACTCTGCAAAGTACTTATTTTCTGGCTAGTCTAGGTATTCAATAAGTAAGACTGGTTGTTCTACAGTTGCTCTGCAAAATAGCAAACCACACTGCAACATAAAATCTCACCGTAATATTCTGTTCACCTGTGAGATTTCAATAACAATAAGGTGCACTATGTAGGCTATGAGAATAGACTACTGTATCCCACGAAAGGACCAACAAACAATTAGTATCATGAAATGAGTGCGAGCAGGCAGATCAAGTAATAACTTTAGGGCGAATTGCATAAATTTCACTGACTGTAGATCAATTTTTACGTTATCTCAGAAACAGAATTCAGTTCAGGAATCCATTCTGTTGTGTATCACTCAAATTGGATCAATTGTATGATGTTTGGTGATGATCTACATAAACACAAACACACTTGTTAGAACTTCTAAAATCAGCTATCAGAATGATTAGTGTTCTTCAACCAAATATTAATGGTACATTACAGATACATGCTATTTATTATTGATGGTGTCATGCTGTATAGAGGGCGGAAAATAAGTGTCAAACTGTGTGCTCTTCAAAACTTCTCCACAGCTGAAACAAATTTATTGTTGGAAATCTTATTGTAATAACTGCACTCTGAGTCAAACTTACAATAACTCTGCATTCTCCACACGAACCAAGAACGCCAGAGGCAAAAGAAGAGAAATATGGAAAAAATTACAGAGAGCTGATCTGGGTTTGAAGCAAAGATTCTCTGGGCAATTATTCAAGATGCAAGCACTGAACTACTGAAATAATCTTCAATCGAAATTAGCTGATAAATATTACTGTGCTAAATGAAGCACATTTGTATAACACTATCTCTGTTCATCAATAAGCATGCAGTTGTCATATCAGTTTCAGCTCATGTTTGGTAGTTAAAAATTTAATACAAACTGTGTAGTTGCTGCCATTTGAGCCTAAAGAGCATTTTTGTGAGAGGTATTAATTCATTATTATCTGATTTCATACTTCATATACTGAACTGTTCACTGCAAATATTCCACATTTCTCTTCCTTACATCGCCATTCAATTATCACATTAATTATGAATCACCTTCAAGAATTGTTATGAAATCAGTTATTGTCTGCACTCATTACTTATACAGCCGGTACTTTCCATACTCTAACCTTACAGATCTAAAAAAATATTTTTAAGTTTAATAGTGGGGAGATGTGTGTTCACATATTTACTAACATTTTTTATGCTAGTAACAACTCCTAAATCATTTTCAACTTGCACTAGTTCAAAATGAAAGCACTGTTTTGTAGTGTCACTAGGTTGTGAACTGACTATTACACATAAACTTTGTTTTATCTGTGAAATTTAGACAATCAAAGCTGACCCTACTCCATGGTGATATAATCTGATTGGTTGGTTGCAGGTTACTGGACTAAACAGCTAGATGATCAGTCCCTTGGTCAAGAGATAGTTCATCTGGAGTTAGTACACGCGCGCGCGCGCACACACACACGCGCGCGCGCGCGCGCACACACACGCGCGCGCGCGCGCGCACACACACACGCGCGCGCGCGCGCACACACACACACGCGCGCGCGCGCGCACACACACACGCGCGCGCGCGCGCGCGCGCACACACACGCGCGCGCGCGCGCGCGCACACACACGCGCGCGCGCGCGCGCACACACACACGCGCGCGCGCGCGCGCACACACACACGCGCGCGCGCGCGCGCACACACACACGCGCGCGCGCGCGCGCACACACACACGCGCGCGCGCGCGCGCACACACACGCGCGCGCGCGCGCGCGCACACACACGCGCGCGCGCACACACACGCGCGCGCGCGCGCGCGCACACACACGCGCGCGCGCGCGCGCGCACACACACGCGCGCGCGCGCGCGCACACACACACGCGCGCGCGCGCGCGCACACACACACGCGCGCGCGCGCGCGCACACACACACGCGCGCGCGCGCGCGCACACACACACGCGCGCGCGCGCGCGCACACACACACGCGCGCGCGCGCGCGCACACACACGCGCGCGCGCGCGCGCACACACGCGCGCGCGCGCGCGCGCGCACACACGCGCGCGCGCGCGCGCACACACACGCGCGCGCGCGCGCGCGCGCACACACGCGCGCGCGCGCGCGCACACACACGCGCGCGCGCGCGCGCGCGCACACACGCGCGCGCGCGCGCGCACACACACGCGCGCGCGCGCGCGCGCGCGCGCACACACACACACGCGCGCGCGCGCGCACACACACACGCGCGCGCGCGCGCACACACACACACGCGCGCGCGCGCGCACACACACACACGCGCGCGCGCGCGCGCACACACACACGCGCGCGCGCGCGCGCACACACACGCGCGCGCGCGCGCACACACACACGCGCGCGCGCACACACACGCGCACACACACACACACACACACACACACACACACACACACACACACACACACACACACACACACACACACACACCTTGTTCCATAGATCATAAATACAACATTTCCTAATGATGTGGAACATGTTATTTTAACATAAGTTTTCTTTACACAAAATAATTAATTAATTAATTTTCTCCGTCACTACTTCATATCTAAGAATTCATCTATTGAGTAGAAGAAATTGTCATTAAGAAAATCTTTTAATTTGCTTTTAAATGTTGGTTGGCTATCTGTCAGGCTTTTAATACTATTTAGCAAATGACCAAAGATTGTTGTGGCAGCATAATTCACCCCTTTCTGTGCCAAAGCGAAATTTAATCCAGAATAGTGAATAGCATTGTTTCTTCTAGTGTTGTAGCTATGCACTTCGCTGTTATTTTTGAATTGGGATGGGTTATCAATAACAAATCTCATAGGTGAATATATGCTCTCTTAATGATTAATTGCCCCAAAATATGATGCCATATGAAAGCAGTGTATGAAAATAGGCACAGTAGGCTAATTTACTGATATGTTTATCACCAAAATTTGCAATAACCCTAATAGCATAAGTAGTTGAACCTAACAGTTTCAGCAGATCATCAATGTGTTTCTTCCAATTTCTTATCAATGCACACACCCTGAAATTTTGATATTCTACCTTACCAACAGACTTGCGTTCATAGTCTATATTTATCAATGGTCTTATGCCACTTACTGTACAGAATTGTATAAACTATGTTTTCTCAAAATTTAGTGACAGTCCATTTGCAGAGAACCGCTTAATAATTTTCTGAAAGACATTATTTGCAATTTCCTCAGCTGATTCTTGCTTCTTGGGTGTGATTACTATACTTGTATCATCAGCAAAAAGAACTAACTTTGCATCTTCATGAATATAGAGTGGCAGGTCATTAATATATATTAAGAACAATAAGGGACCCAAGACTGAACCCTGTGGGACATCATTCTTGATGCCTCCCCAGTTACAGGACTCTGCTGGTTTTTGTAGACTATCTGTACTGTTAATTTCAACCTTCTGCATTCTTCCAGTTAAGTATGAATTAAACCATTTGTGCACTGTTCCACTCATACCACAATACTTAAGTTTATCTAGAAGAATTTCATGTTTCACACAATCAAAAGCCTTTGAGAGATCACAAAATATCCCAATGGGTGATGTTCGGTTATTCATTGCATTTAATATTTGATCGGTGAAAGCATATATAGCATTTTCTGTTGAAAAGCCTTTCTGAAAACCAAACTGACATTTTGTTAGGACTTCATTTTTACAAATATTTGATGCTACCCTTGAATACATTACTTTTTCAAGAATTTTGGATAAAGCTGTCAGAAGTGAGATTGGGTGGTAGCTGTTAGCATCAGATCTATCCTCTTTTTTATACAATGGTTTTACAATAGCGTATTTCAGTCCATCTGGAAAAATTCCCTGTTTCAGTGAGCTACTATATTTGTGGCTGAGAATCCTACTTATTTGTTGGGAACAAGCTTTTAATACTCTGTTGGAAATGCCATCAATTCGATGTGAACTTTTACATTTGAGTGAATTTATTATTTTCATAATTTCAGTAGAAGAGGTGGACTGAATTTAAATTTTATCAAATTGCATAGGTACTGCCTTTTTCATATACTGCCTTGCATTTTCTAATGAATAGCTGGAACCTATTTTCTCTACAACACCTAAAAATGATTATTAAAAATGTTTTCTACTTCTGACTTCTTGTTAACAAACTTTTCATTGTGTCTGATAGAACTACAGTCTTTCTGTGCTCTCGGTTGCCCTGTTTCCCTTTTCACAATATTTCACATTGTTTTAATTTTATTATTAGATGTGCTAATCTCAGATATAATGCACATACTTCTGGACTTTTTAATAACTTTTCTTAATACAGTGCAGTAGTTTTTATAATGTTTCATTGTTTTGGGATCATTACTCCTCCTAGCTATAAGATACATCTCCCTTTTCTGTTTACAAGACATTTTTATCCCTTTAGTAAGTCATGGCTTTTTACATGGTTTCTAACAATTATATTTCACAGTTTCATAAGGAAACTGTTTTCAAATATACTCACAAAGGCCTCATGAAATAGGTTAAATTTTAAATTAGCATCATGTTCCCTGTACACCTCATCCCAGTCTAAATGTTGCAAGCTTTCCCTAAAATCTTGAAGTGTTAAATCGTTAATGGAATGCACTACTTTGGAGGACTGTTTTGCATTACTGTATGGAGCTATACCATATACTGTAACTAGCTGTGCATCATGATCAGACAGACCATTCTTAACAGGAAAAGTTTTTTGATTAAATTTATCTTGGTCTATGAAAACATTATCTATCAGTGTTCTGCTTTCCTGTACCACCCGAGTAGGAAAACCAATAACTGATGTCCAATTGAAAGAACCAAGTAACACTTCAAGGTCAAGCATTCTATCTGACTCTTTCCGAAAATCTACATTGAAATCTCCACAAACAATAATTTGCTTTCCTTTGTCCGACAGGCAGCACAACAAAGAATCAAAGTTTTTCAAAAATAGTTGAACCATGGACCTTGCCGTTGGTGGGGAGGCTTGCGTGCCTCAGCGATACAGATAGCCGTACCGTAGGTGCAACCACAACGGAGGGGTATCTGTTGAGAGGCCAGACAAACGTGTGGTTCCTGAAGAGGGGCAGCAGCCTTTTCAGTAGTTGCAAGGGCAACAGTCTGGATGATTGACTGATCTGGCCTTGTAACAATAACCAAAACGGCCTTGCTGTGCTGGTACTGCGAACGGCTGAAAGCAAGGGGAAACTATAGCCGTAATTTTTCCCGAGGGCATGCAGCTTTACTGTATGATTACATGATGATGGCGTCCTCTTGGGTAAAATATTCCGGAGGTAAAATAGTCCCCCATTCGGATCTCCGGGCGGGGACTACTCAAGAGGATGTCATTATCAGGAGAAAGAAAACTGGCGTTCTACGGATCGGAGCGTGGAATGTCAGATCCCTTAATCGGGCAGGTAGGTTAGAAAATTTAAAAAGGGAAATGGATAGGTTGAAGTTAAATATAGTGGGAATTAGTGAAGTTCGGTGGCAGGAGGAACAAGACTTCTGGTCAGGTGACTACAGGGTTATAAACACAAAATCAAATAGGGGTAATGCACGAGTAGGTTTAATAATGAATAGGAAAATAGGAATGCGGGTAAGCTACAACAAACAGCATAGTGAACGCATTATTGTGGCCAAGATAGACACGAAGCCCACACCTACTACAGTAGTACAAGTTTATATGCCAACTAGCTCTGCAGATGACGAAGAAATTGAAGAAATGTATGATGAAATAAAAGAAATTATTCAGATTGTGAAGGGAGACGAAAATTTAATAGTCATGGGTGACTGGAATTCGAGTGTAGGACAAGGGAGAGAAGGAAACATAGTAGGTGAATATGGATTGGGGGACAGAAATGAAAGAGGAAGCCGCCTGGTAGAATTTTGCACAGAGCACAACATAATCATAGCTAACACTTGGTTTAAGAATCATGAAAGAAGGTTGTATACATGGAAGAACCCTGGAGATACTAAAAGGTATCAGATAGATTATATAATGGTAAGACAGAGATTTAGGAACCAGGTTTTAAATTGTAAGACATTTCCAGGGGCAGATGTGGACTGACCACAATCTATTGGTTATGACCTGTAGATTAAAACTGAAGAAACTGCAAAAAGGTGATGGGACCTGGATAAACTAAAAGAACCAGAGGTTGTACAGAGATTCAGGGAGAGCATAAGGGAGCAATTGACAGGAATGGGGGAAAGAAATACAGTAGAAGAAGAATGGGTAGCTTTGAGGGATGAAGTAGTGAAGGCAGCAGAGGATCAAGTAGGTAAAAAGACGAGGGCTAGTAGAAATCCTTGGGTAACAGAAGAAATACTGAATTTAATTGATGAAAGGAGAAAATATAAAAATGCAGTAAGTGAAACAGGCAAAAAGGAATACAAACGTCTCAAAAATGAGATCGACAGGAAGTGCAAAATGGCTAAGCAGGGATGGCTAGAGGACAAATGTAAGGATGTAGAGGCCTATCTCACTAGGGGTAAGATAGATACCGCCTACAGGAAAATTAAAGAGACCTTTGGAGATAAGAGAACGATTGGTATGAATATCAAGAGCTCAGATGGAAACCCAGTTCTAAGCAAAGAAGGGAAAGCAGAAAGGTGGAAGGAGTATATAGAGGGTCTATACAAGGGCGATGTACTTGAGGACAATATTATGGAAATGGAAGAGGATGTAGGTGAAGATGAAATGGGAGATATGATACTGCGTGAAGAGTTTGACAGAGCACTGAAAGACCTGAGTCGAAACAAGGCCCCCGGAGTAGACAATATTCCATTGGAACCACTGACGGCCGTGGGAGAGCCAGTCCTGACAAAACTCTACCATCTGGTGAGCAAGATGTATGAAACAGGCGAAATACCCTCAGACTTCAAGAAGAATATAATAATTCCAATCCCAAAGAAAGCAGGTGTTGACAGATGTGAAAATTACTGAACAATCAGCTTAATAAGTCACAGCTGCAAAATACTAACACGAATTCTTTACAGACGAATGGAAAAACTAGTAGAAGCCAACCTCGGGGAAGATCAGTTTGGATTCCGTAGAAACACTGGAACACGTGAGGCAATACTGACCTTACGACTTATCTTAGAAGAAAGATTAAGGAAAGGCAAACCTACGTTTCTAGCATTTGTAGACTTAGAGAAAGCTTTTGACAATGTTGACTGGAATACACTCTTTCAAATTCTAAAGGTGGCAGGGGTAAAATACAGGGAGCGAAAGGCTATTTACAATTTGTACAGAAACCAGATGGCAGTTATAAGAGTCGAGGGACATGAAAGGGAAGCAGTGGTTGGGAAGGGAGTAAGACAGGGTTGTAGCCTCTCCCCGATGTTGTTCAATCTGTATATTGACCAAGCAGTAAAGGAAACAAAAGAAAAATTTGGAGTAGGTATTGAAATTCATGGAGGAGAAATAAAAACTTTGAGGTTCGCCGATGACATTGTAATTCTGTCAGAGACAGCAAAGGACTTGGAAGAGCAGTTGAATGGAATGGACAGTGTCTTGAAAGGAGGATATAAGATGAACATCAACAAAAGCAAAACAAGGATAATGGAATGTAGTCTAATTAAGTCGGGTGATGCTGAGGGAATTAGATTAGGAAATGAGGCACTTAAAGTAGTAAAGGAGTTTTGCTATTTGGGGAGCAAAATAACTGATGATGGTCGAAGTAGAGAGGATATAAAATGTAGGCTGGCAATGGCAAGGAAAGCGTTTCTGAAGAAGAGAAATTTGTTAACATCCAGTATTGATTTAAGTGTCAGGAAGTCATTTCTGAAAGTATTTGTATGGAGTGTAGCCATGTATGGAAGTGAAACATGGACGATAAATAGTTTGGACAAGAAGAGAATAGAAGCTTTCGAAATGTGGTGCTACAGAAGAATGCTGAAGATTAGATGGGTAGATCACATAACTAATGAGGAAGTATTGAATAGGATTGGGGAGAAGAGAAGTTTGTGGCACAACTTGACCAGAAGAAGGGATCGGTTGGTAGGACATGTTCTGAGGCATCAAGGGATCACCAATTTAGTATTGGAGGGCAGCGTGGAGGGTAAAAATCGTAGAGGGAGACCAAGAGATGAATACACTAAGCAGATTCAGAAGGATGTAGGTTGCAGTAGGTACTGGGAGATGAAAAAGCTTGCACAGGATAGAGTAGCATGGAGAGCTGCATCAAACCAGTCTCAGGACTGAAGACCACAACAACAACAACAACAACAACAACAACAGTTGAAAATTTCCCAATGGGGACTTATACACGGCTACAATTATAAACGCGCCTTTATTTAGTTTAAGCTCACATGCACATGCTTCTATGTGTTGCTCCACGCAAAATTTTTTAGTTTCCAAATTTTTCACACTATGACTGATTTTAACATATTGTGATGTAAGCTAGACATTGATTGAATTATGAATGTTTGTTGGTGCGGTAAAATCAAAGCACTGAAGTAGAAGTGATAAGGTTAAAAACCTAATGGATATCAGTTGAACTGGCAATAATAAAATAATGTGAGAGAAAGAATCAGGTTATTAAGTGGTTGGAGTCAGTCAAGAGTCACCAAGAGCTCTGCATAGGATGGGGCGATTCCTCTCACAGGCACCCCATCATCCCTGACCCATTGTACCCAGAGTTTTAAACAGGGTAACAATGTCCACCAATCACTGGGGTACAATTCCTAAAATGGAAATTAGGTGTGATGGAAAAAAGGGGGCTAACCACATATAAAAACAATTGAAACAGAGTAAAAGAGGGATGACACAGACAGCTGGCAAAGGAGGTACAGTCGAGGGTCCCTTAAGCCTAGCATGTGGCAGGGGATGCCCCAATATCGTGCTTAGCATGGAGAGCCAAAAGCAGGGAGCATTTGACCAGGATATGAACTACATCTGTAAGGCTTTGCACCCGCAATGTGGGCATGGCTCATTACATAAGATCAAACTGTGGGATAATCTGTAATGATTAATTCAGTGGAAACATACAACATGAATTCCATGTGGGAGAAATGAAAGGAAGAGCATTATTCAGCAGCAGTTCCCTTGACAGTGCAGGGTTCATTGGAGGGCATATAGTCCACCAGATAGTTTTCAATCTCCGAGTGACGAGAGAGTTTATTTAGACCCACAAATCCCCACCTGGGACTGTTAAAGTCAATGTTGGTCAAGTAATCGCTTCTTAAGCCGAACAGTGTGGAAGTTAATTCCCCAGGATATCCACATGATGGTACCCAGAGAAAGGCAATTGAGCAGGCAGGACGACTAAGGTCATAAGAAAATTATAAACAGCTGACACCAGAGTGTGACAAGACTAGCATCAACCAATAGCATGGAGACTGTCGTTTAGTCACTACAAATTGAAACGTGATCACAGGAGGTTTGTTTAATAACTTGTAGGGCCCTGTTAATGGCCACGAGATCCATTACAAAAACACTACCCATTCCTTGCAAATGATGTTCCTGACCAGAGAGAGATGTAATAGATTATCCTGACTTGTCTACAGTTTTAGAACTGCCAGTGTTAATAACAGAAGCACCTTGATACTCTTGAACTGAGAGGAACAGCTGCCGGAATGTCATGGGGGCAACAAACTTTAGGATCTTTAACAGACCAGTCCTAATTCATGGTTGGGGTTTTAACCAAGGGGTTGTGCATGGAAAAATGCAAGGAGTACATTCTAAAGGGGTTAAGCACAGGTCCCAGGAGAAGGTCTCGAGGCACAGTCCAATGGTTATCCTGCTTGAGGGCAGTTGTCAGAGTGTTGATGCCCCTTTATACAAAAACAAGTGGTAAGTTGGATGATTAGGAAACTATTGGATGTTGAAAGTTAAACTGAGCTACAGTTGACAGTTTCAGAACTGAAGAGGTAAGATCCCCACATTGGCAAGGACACTGTCTAGTCTGGAAGGTACCAGTTTCATTCCACAATAATGAACTGGATCCAATTATTTCAAAGCTAAAGGTCCCACTGAGCCATAAACCTGGCACCCATAATCTGATCAGGATGAGACTAGAGCCCAGTAAATATGGAGAAGAGTAGCACGATCTGAACCACACGAGATCTGAGCAAGACAGCAGACAGCATTACACTTTCACATGCTGTTAGTCTTGATTGGAGAAATGTGGGGCAGCCATTCAGACTTTTATTAATGCAGAGTACCAAAAATCGAGGTCATGCAGCATAGTCCAAGTGCTGGGTACCCAAGTATGGTTTCGGCCAGGATAGACTGTGATATGACAGCAATGCATGACTCTTGTATGAGCAGGAGAGAACTGGAAACCATGGGAAAGGGTCCAAGTGGAGACACTTCAGAAGGTGCTTTTGAACTAGCGTTAGGCCACAGCTAGAGATCAGAAACCATACCAAATGCAACAGTCATTGACATACCACATAGGGGTGACTGCCTGTCTGATGAAGGTCACTTACTCACTGATAGCAATGAGGAGGAATGCAACATTCAGCATGAAGGCCTGAGGAATGTATTCTCTTGGACCTAAGAAGAGTTGAGTGACTTATCAATTTTAGCCCAAAACAACGGGTGGGATAAAAACCGATAAATAAAAATAAGTAGGGAGCCTCGAAAGCCCCAGTCATAGAGAATAAATAAAATGTGATGGTGCAACATAATGTCACTTGCCTTATGTGGATCAAAACGAACTGCAATGTGCTGTTTCCATTAAGAAATAGCTAATCAGATTGCTGTTTTCAACCGAACGAGATGGTCAATTGTAGTCATCCCTCCTGGAAACCACACTGACAGGGGGAACAAATAAGTCCACAAGTCCAGAACACAACACAATTGTCAGGTTACCATCCTTTCACGCAATTTTCTGAACATTTTGGTAAGGCTAATCACTTGATAGCTGTCAATGGTCATTGGATTTTTGCCTAGTTTAAGGATAGGGATGCTGATATTATCATGTCACTGCAAAGGGAAAACACTCTCTAGCCAAATATGTTTGAAGACCATAAGCAGATGGAGACCTTGAGTAACATTCAGGTGCTGGATCTTCTAATTATGAATTAAGTCATAGTCTGGGGCCATACTGTGTGCCTGGTCAAGAGCTTGCAGCAGCTCCCAATAAGTGAAAGGTCTTTATATAATTCGGTGTGATGGGGAATGCGAAGGAAGGAGATAAAGAAGGGGGAGATGTCTTCAACTTGTCTGTTATGCATCCGAATGGTATCCCTGCAACATGAGGATAACAACACTGTGATAAAGCAGGTCATAATGTGTTCGGCAAGAACTGACACAGCGGCAGAAGGAAGAGCCCCTTGAAGTTTGTTGACAGTCCAGAAGACTATACAGCTTGGCCCTCGCCTGGGGACAAAATGACATATGTTCTTGAGGAGGAAACACACACTTTTACCATTTCTTCCTACTGCATTTAATTAAACAGCAAGTCTTAGTGTGAAGCTACTTAAAGGTGATGACGGTGCTCTGTGAACAATATTGTTTGAGATGTTGCAGTGCCCTCAAATATGCTGAAAAGTTGTTGCAATGTCTTTGGTCCACCATGGCACCAGCTGGCAGTGATTGGGACCTGTAGAAAGGGGATTAGCAGCTCCAATAGTGCAGCTGATTGCATCAGAGACACCTCCCACAATCTCACAGATGCGATGTGTCAGAAGAAACGAAGGTGACAGAGGCATACATCCGCCAGTCAGCTCTTCAGAAAGCCCAACATGGTAACTGGCCCATCACATGGTGATAAGGTGGTCACAAGAGCACCCGAAAGCAGTCACTGGCACAAAGGTCATCATGTGGTAACCACTGTAGCGAAACCACAAGATTGAGTGAAGAGCTTTTTGGGTCAATAACCAAAAAAAGTGTCATGGACAGCACTGAAGTTGGTAGTAATACCATCATTTGAGGGGAGACAGATCAAAATCAGAAAGCAGCTGGTAAATTGGAAGACAGATGGCATGGTGCTTCTCCACATGATTTACTGCACTGAAATATGCAAGCAGGAGCAACAGGAGAATAGGGGTGAGAGAGGATTATTGGATTACAGTGAACATCTCAAGGTAAGCAGTGCCCTCTGTGGAGGAAGATAAATGTTACAAATGGTGACTACTGGGGTCATTTACACTTGCACTGCTAGTGCTTCTAATGTCGTATGGATGAGATTACACTTACTGACAACATCAGTGCAAACCAATGAATAGACCCCTCCAGATGCTCTCTCAGGACAAGTATGGTGCTGACCAAAAATAACTCAAGGAGTTGGAGAATGGGCACCAGGGAATTGTGTTTCTTGGAAATGAACACACATTAGAACAACAGGAAACTAGTTCTTGTAGTTCCAGCACATGTGAGTAATTTAATGCGTTCCACTGAATTATCACATTAAGTGTGTCCAAGTCAGGAGTGAACAGCCCAGAATGACAGATCAGGCAATAGGATCACTGCCTGTCACCAGTGGCAGTGGAATGAAATCAAGGAACGTTGGTTCTGAGTAAGATGCCATGGGGGGATCTGGTGTCTCCAGACAGAATACTCGGAGAAGCCTTCTCCAAAGACTTTTCTCCCCCCCCTCTTTCTTTCACTACCTTTGGCGTTCCAGAATCTTGTGAGGGCTTATCGGCTGTGGCCATAGGAAAAGAAGAAGAGTGGACAGGTGTGGGACCCACAGTCCATAGCTCCTTAAGCCACTGGCAGGTGTGCACATATTGTAGTGCAGGAAACCCACGAGGGGAGGCCCATCACCTCCCATGGTCTAATTTGTTTACACAATTGCTGTAGTTGATGCTAAGGGAGTAAATATGTCAAGTAGGGCCAATGGTCTGGCCACTGTAGTGGCAAAGGTCGACAACACTGAGACCTGATATAAATTATCATATTTCCACTGAGCTTCAAAATATGAGAGGCAATTGGAAGCCTTCAATTCCTGGATTTTGGATTCTTTCATTAGGGTACCACACTTCAGGGATCAGGGAAGGTGATCATTTCTGCAACTGACAACAGGTAGTACAGTAAATGATGAGTTTTTACGATGTAGTCGACCACAGTCTCCACAAATCAGGTTGCATGCACACCGGGAGGCATATGCCTGAGTGTTGACATTTAAAGCAGAGTGTTGGTATTTAAAGCATCACATTGGGGGTGATAAATACCACTCCACATCACAGCAGTAAACCACGATTTTGATTTCTCTGAAACTGAATTCCTCTCAAAAGCAAGAATTAATGCTCCAGTGTCAACCTTGTTGTCTAGTGGGCCTTGATGTACACAACATATGAAATGGATACCACACTTCTCCAACTAATTGTGAAATCCTCCATCCATCCACAGTGTTAAGTCCCTGGGAAAAAATGGTATCCTGTACCACATATTAGAATTATGTGGCAGTGTGGTAACTTGTACATGACCGAGATTCTTACAAGAGAGTAACACCCGAAGCTGGGTAGGATTCAGCAGTCTGATTAAGACGGATACACTTTGTAATTTATTATGAGAAGAGACTTTCTCAAAAATGTTTTAAATATTCTCTACAAAGAACATTGGCCTAGTACAGAAATGACTATCTGACAGAGTGCAAAATTGGAACTGAGAGGAGTACATTTCTGCAAATTGTGCAGCTTTGCTCCTATGGTGTGAGCAAGGAGGGAATGTTCTTAAGGTTGTAACGATCTGCACTGAAGTAGTCTGGTTTGTCCGGAGAGACTACTGGAGCCTCACAGCCACCAGCTGATAGTTTTCCGGTGCCCCCAAACTGACAGGCACATACACACAATCTCCTCGGCATGCATGGAGAGGTAACAATTCAACCATCGACAATACATTCCTTGCTTAATCAGGGGGCTATCACCAGAAAGGCACCTGAGCAACCCTTACATGGACTGTCTACCACACTGGCTATTGGGCGACCTTTCCCACGCATGCCACACTTAGTTAAAATATTTAACTGAAACAGGTAGTGCAAAATAATGAAACAATATGGGAAACACCATAATCATCCTATGAGGAAGCTAGGTTGACAGCATGGAATCTGTTCTAGGGACAAAATCTGAGAAAAGGTATAGTCAGAGAGTAAGACTGCAATGGGCTAGGTCACTGTGCCTGTGTACTCACGAAACTAGGCAAGACCCTTGGGGGCACTACTGTGAGATTAATGTTTATACAACTATGATTTCAGAGTTCAGCTTGATATGAACTCATTTTATCTGCATCTCAATGATCAACTTCGTTGTGCCAATAGAAGTCGGTGTTAGTTTAACTAGACACAAGTCTCACACTACACATTTAAAAGAACATTTTTGTTTTTAATCATAGCTGCAGTTATTTTCATGTATATAGAATTAATTTACTTTGTAACAGATATGAGATTGCTCCACCACTAACTTCATTAAACCTTAAAATTGCTACTGGAGGAGCACATAGTAGACTGAATATTTAACCCATGCACCAAAAATTAAAAATTATTCATAAGCTGGAAATTCAACACATTCAATTCATTATCCACAGTTTTTCTGTCATAATATGCTATACAAGGTTTATCTCCTGTAGGCTAATTAGAAGATGATGACTGGTAGCAGTGCTTGCAATAATGGAAGGATTCAACAATCAGCAACAACACACACACATACACATGCACACACAGAAACAGCCACTGTTACCTACAGGTACTATGGCCTGATACTGAATACGTCTGGGGTTGCAGTCAGGCCTTAGAGCACAGAGACAACAGTGGCCGTGCGTGCGTGTGAGATGTACATCTGACAAAAGGCTTAGTTCAATAGCTAACTATACCTAGCAGTCTTTTTTCACTATAACTACCCACCTGGCACTCAATGCTTCATTTTTGTGGTGAGCAGCAATACATTATTGTTGCTCCGTCTCAACTACTTAAAGAAACAAATCCTATGCTACACAATTCCAATAAGCTCAAAGCTGTGGTTGTGGTTTTGTAGCTCCACAGAAAAATGCTTAATAAAATAAATGTCTTAAGTGCTTCAGTTAGCATTTACTTATGTTTTTCATTGGTACTCACAGTTCACACAGTTTTCAAGCAGTTGCACATAAAGTATCCTTGTCATTAGTCTATGTAGGTACACAGAAGGGAAGCAAACAACACAGAAAATGAAGCAGTTCTAATAAAAACAGCACAATAACCGAGAAAACTGTTCCTGGAGCTTTGATATATCTGATAGTCGCAGAGAAAGCTCTATGTAGGATGGATTCACCTACTTGGGACACGTTATGGGCAATTTTTCTTTCTTATAAATGAGGAAAGTATAATAAAGGTTATATCCTTTGCTCACAAAGAGCTTTTTCTGTTCTGGGTCTTGAATGAATTGTGACATAAGTCACAACTGGAACAACTCACAACTACACATAGCATCCAAAATTTCCAAGAAATCTCACAATATAAATTCCCTCTACAATCCCCTGCCCCTCAGGGAGGTTGTTCCAGTACAGTGTCACATATCTCTTAAGATCCAGTCAACACTAAAGTTGCAGTGACACTCTGAATAATGACAAATAAGTGTTTCACAAAGATCCTGACTTTATTCACCCATATAGAATTTGTAGTATATTCTTCACAGATGTATTATTAATACCACAAATGCTGTAACAATTTAAGATAAGCTGAAAAAGGTGCAAATAATGCACAGAGAAATACAATAGAACATTTTTTGTGTAATGTTAACACATTATATTATAGAACAACTCTGAAGTGCCTGTTTTCCATACAAATGTTATGCTGACAACACAGACAGTAATATGATGCCAGGCTATCTCACTAACCTGATTCAGACTTCTATCAGTGTCACTGAGCTGTATTAAGTCAGGGCTGCCTGCACTCTGATTAACATGGCATCTCTCCCACTTCTCTATGAAAAAAAGGTACAAAAATATTATTGAAGAATATTTTCAACTGAAACTTCAGTTCCAACTACAAATAATATTTGTAGAAAACAATCACTAAGTAGAAACAGATATTACAGACCTCATTTATAGTACTCTTATAAATATGTATCTAATACAAATCTCCACAATTAAATTACTGAACAATTAATCACCATTTACAAACAGATTTACACACACAGGCAAGAGATGGGGAGGAAGAGAATGAGGGTGGTTGAATGAAGTGAGGAGGAGGAGGAGGAAGAGAGAGAGAGAGAGAGAGAGAGAGAGAGAGAGAGAGAGAGAGAGAATGTATAAACCTCACCCATGCTGTTGTTTCTTGTGAAGCGAGGTAAAGGTACATCTAAGTTAGTTTGAAATAATTCTGGACGAATTGGTAACCCTGCCTGGAATGCGGCAATAAGCTTCAGTGTCCAGTAGAACTGTCGGCGCTCCAAATAATTACTTCTTCCAACTCCACATATGTCTGTAATCTGGAAAGAATTAGGGATAGAGTTCACTACTGCCTTCACAAATAAAGTTATTTACTCATAATAAATCACAATGATGCAAAATTCACAGGGAAAAATATGCAAAATATGAATCTTTAAATACTATTACAAATACAGAAAGTTTACAGAAAACCTGAAATGGACTTTATGAATATTTTTACTCGTAATGAAATTTGCTTTTCTTGTTCCAGTACTGACAAGTAAGCACTTCACCTTTATCATTTTAACTCCTGCTATTAGTTTCACAGTGTTTTCATAAAAATTCGGACTATGTAATGCAATGCTTAAATTACTTTTTCAGAACACCAGTATCTAGTACTTTTAATGTATGTCACGGCAGCAAGGACATCACCTTATTTGCATAGTGCTAAGTATTATCCTAATTCTAGATTATATCAAATTCTCTTCAATTCTGCTCGCTTTTCCCATATTACAATTTTTGTAAAAATTTCACGTATTAAATATTGTGTCATAACAGAACCATCAATTACAAACTATTCATTTGTTTCCATGCCATGCTCCAACATGAAAATCACATATTTTCTTTCAAGAGCTTTACTTACAATAACAAATTAATAGAGATACAGTATTTATTCACTCGTTCATTGTGTTCCTTAGATCCCATCAAGCTGTGAACCTTCTTGAATGTGAAATGAGTCTACAAATATGTTAACGCATATACAGTATCAGTTACTAACTACCACACGCTGCTTAATATTACTGTGCTCACACCATCTAAATGTAGCCTAATAATTTAGGAGGAAAATTGCTGTTTTGGAACATGTACATATTACTCTGCAATTCACACTTACGTGTTTTGCAGTTTCAGACACTTACTCTACGATTCCACTTTCAAATAGCACATCTGAGAAACAAACACCTATATATTTCTGTGTGAGCTGAGATTTATCTTATCACAACAGCCACTGCACTCTATGTAGGCAGGAGTCAAAATGTTTTAGCTTTTGGAGTAGTAAGTTTGTTACTGTAATTTTGTGAAAAATCTCACTGCAACTAAAAACTCCTTTCTTATAATGGTTAACAACCAATACTTGCTTAACACAGCCATGACATCTATTTCCTGTTTGGTGATAATACAATCTCCCATTTTTTGAAACTTGACAATGTCCTATATCAATCCTATCTGGTAAGGGTCCCATAATGCACAACAATACTCCAGAAGACAGTGAAAAAGTGTAATGTAGGCAGTCTCTTTAGCTGATTTGTTGCACTTTCTGTGCGTTCTGACAATAAAACAGTCTTTGGTTCCCCTTCTTCATAACATATTCTATATTATGGAACCAATTTAAGCAGTCTGTAATTGTAATCCATAAATATTTATCAACAACCTTTAAATTTGTGTTATTTGTTGTCTAACTGAAATTTAAGATTTTTTTTAGTACTAATGTGAATGATCTCACACGTTTCACTGTTCAGGTTCAAAATGCCACAGCAAGTAGGTATCTTGCTTAAATCATTTTGTAATTTGTTTCGATCTGATGACTTCACTAGATGGCAAAAAAATTGTATCACCTGTGACAAGGGCTAGTCAAATTGTCTCCTAAACAGAACTTGGTGCTTCCCCATTTCTAGTAAACAGCTACTCTTTGTCTTCCATTAGAAGCTTAACATTTATTTTCTTACACAGGTATTTTTCAAAGAAAGTACTTTTTACACTTGTAATGTCACAGACCTGTTTACAGTACATTATTACATTTCTTGTAATGTTGCAGTAGAGCACTAACTGAAGCAGCACATTTATTTTTAATTTTTTTTTAACTGTTAAGAGTTCACAGTTTCTAGGTTTTCGTCCAATGACACCTCATTTAAATTCTTTGGACCAGCGTAACTAGCTCCACTCTGGATCCTAGAGTGAGTGAGAGAGAGAGAGAGAGAGAGAGAGAGAGAGAGAGAGAGAGAGAGAGAGAGAGAGAGACTAAGGCCTTTTGGACCAAAAGCTTAGTCTTTTTGTTGTGCCTATCTACGACTCAGCTTTTCTGCTATTTAGTGAGCAACAACTTTCCAACTTCCCTTTTCATAATATTGTTACATTCCATCCAGGATTTTCCACTGTTTGAAAATATTTGTGTGTCCTTTATAGTGACTGTACAAACTGAACTTCCAATGAATCTACCTAAAGTCATTAAGCAGCAAATGTATTTGTTAGTGAGTGTGAGGGTTCAGTATCCCTCAAGAAGCCTTTGCAAGATGTACTGTTATCTATTTTACACAATATTCTTACTGCTCACTTCTGCTGCATGAATACATTATTTACTTTAGGTACACTGCTAGAACAGATAATCCATGTGACAACAGGGACTGAAGATATGCAAAATAAGCAAACACTCTTGTCCTTGGGTCAACACAATGAGAGATACTGCTAAGAGGAAAACATGCTTATCTGCACTTTTCAATTGGATCAGTTTTCCATTTTAACTTGTTATCTGATTGGCCCCTGAAGGAATTTTCCGTACAGTGTATGACCATTAATATCTACTTCTTGAGCCAGCAGGTTACTTTTGCTTGTCAAACTGAATATGAGAGATTACAGCTTAAAGTATTTGCTGTGGGCAAATTTTGACCATTTCAGAAAAATATTTGAGTTGTTTCTCAAATTTGAGCTTTGACCTTTGCTTAATATGCTGGCATCATAAGCAAACATCACTTTTTTTTTTTTTTTTTTTTTGACCATCCTTTAAAGTCACTGGCAGATAATTTATATACGTTAGGAATTAGAGCAGATTCTGTATGGAGCCTTGTGAGACCCTGGATGTAATGATTCTCCATTCCAAAATTAGTTTAATTCCTGTTACACAATCCGTCAAAGTGACATTGCTTTCTGTTATGAATGTAATAATCCACCCATGCAAGATGTATGTCATTAATGCTGACCAATGCTGTTTTCCAAATGGAATTTTGTGGCATCATACTGTCAGGATAGCTTTCCTTGTTTAGCCTTTCCCAAACCTCATTTATGAGGTATTTTATATCATTTTATGTGGAGAATCCAACATAATAGTTAAACTGAGAAGCAGTTAACAGAAGACTTAGTTAATATTTTATAATAACATACATTCTCACAAGAATTTGGCAAAAAAACTGGAAGAACTGAAATGAGTCTGCAATTAATGGTGGTCTTCTTACCTCCAATTTTATGCAAGTGTGTTACTACAACATATTTAAGTATGTCAGGAAATATGCCAGAGTCAAGGAATGAGTAAACAGATAGCTTAAAGGCAGTTCTATTTGCCATCACAAGATTTTTATAGTCTCCCAAAAACTGTTGTAACTATCATAATTAGTGACTCACCTGATGAATTCGTAACTGCCTCAGGGACTGCATTTTAAAACTAATGTGTCTGGTAGTAAATGAAGTGCCTGACAAACAAAAACTAATGCACCTTTGTTTCCAGAATGAGATTTTCACTCTGCAGCGGAGACTGTGCCGGACAAGACTCAAGTTCGAGTCTCGGTCCGGCATACAGTTCTAATCTGCCAGGAAGTTTCACCTTTGTTTGGTTGATACTTAATGAGTAAGTAATCATTGAATCTGGTTCAAAAATTCTTTCTCTGTCATGGTTTTCACGAAAGCAATTGTTTGGAAACTAAATTTCACTTTCACACTGCTTTTACTAAAAACTGTGCATTTGTGGAAGTTTGCTCCACCAGTAATATTTGACATTTTAGTATATAGACTATTCTACCATAAGCAATGACTATATTTTACTTCTCACACCATGTCTTTGGCCACAAATCAAAACATACTGGGCCACAGGTTCGATACCAGCTGCATCTTAAATTTTGGATAAAAGTAATCAGCAGTGGCAATCAATGACTTTCAGCACAAAGAGTCACCTTTTTTCTGCCAAAGGCCTTGCAAAGAGAGCAGAGGAGTGAACAGATGTTCAGGACACTGTCTTGCATTTAAAAGTGGACAACTGACTCTAAAAGGAGGAAGAATCAGCAGTAATCTGTGGTTTGAGGAGGCAAAAGGCAATAGAAACCACTGCGTAAAAGACACAATGTGCGTCCACATGACATGTGGTCTGTAACTGAAAAAAAAAAAAAAAAAAAAAATCATGATGATCTCTCCACTGAAAAAAATATTCTGGATTAGTCTCATATTCATATCTCCAGGCAGAGCCTGATAAAAGGGAGGTAACCAAGAGAATAAGATTGCTGAAGCAACAAATGGTTAACATTCCATGAGTCAGGTAGTGGAATATTGGAAGTCAAAGCGTGAGGAAGGTTATAAAATATGAAAAGGGAAAAACAAAGTCCAAGTTAAATATAGTGGGAGTCAGCAAGGGCACTCACACCTAGAGGGAGGGTGGGGTGGGGGGAGTAGTTACATGTTTTTCTTTCTGTAAAATGATTTAAAAGCCAATATGGTGCAAGTTTTTAACAGTGTCAGAACTGGAACTTTTTTATGGCAACTTACATAATGTCATTCGTCTTCCAAAATATTAAAAATACTCCACACCCCATGCAACACCTCATGGCCTGGTTCTGTGTGGTTGATGTCAAACCATTCAGCAATATTTTCTTTGTCAACAGTGTCACACACTGGAGTACATTTCAAAACTGCAGCTAATGTTATTAAGAAACAGTCTTCTTCATTGATGGAATTACTGATTTCATCAATTTTAAGGTTAATGTTCTTCCACAACTTGGCTATGGTTGATTGTTTTAGCTAATACTTCCACCTTTCGCCTTTGACACTTAATAAATTGCATCTAGTACAGTTAATTGTGTCCAAAATGTTTGAAGACTGCTACTCTCACCAATGACAGGGTGTACACAAGGACAAGAAAAAAAAATTCTCAGGTTTTTCCCAGATTTCCCTGTTAAAAACACACTCTTCAGGATGAAAATGCACTTTTTCTGGATGACAGTACACTATACCCTGTGTTAAAGTATAATTTTTTTGTGTGTTAAGTGACTATATTGTTCCCCTCAGAGCTGTAAAATGTATCAGTCCTTTGAATGGCAAAGGTTTTATACACTGGCGTAGAACTTCCCAGCACTACCAGCAAAAAACAACACAGTTTGGAAATATCTTTAATGCATAACTATTTACATTGATTATTTTGGTATTTCGAAAGTATAAATATGAGTTCATAAGAAGTGCGATGCTCATGCTATGATACAGAAACAGAGACCTTAGTAGTGCTCCGAGTGGCCTGGCAGTGAACTTTGAATTCAGACACTTATCAGAACACAATCTGCAATATTTTCCCGCGACCTGTTAGAAAAGTAAACAGTTGTGACGTCATGCTCATCAAAATAGTTTGTTGTTATGTAGTATTGCAAAGTCTTTGTCCTAAAGCCTTGCACATATTTTGCTGTTGACAGACACTTGTGCTGTCTGTGCAAACTAAGTTGACACTCAGCACCAGAGGCTATTGGGAACAACCCAAAAGGCATTTTGTATTTATGGTCACTCTCATCGTCACTGGACGAAGTGTCAACTCTTAGTTTGCACAGACAGTATGTGCACTGTGTTTTGTTGTTGTAAAGAGCATATGTTCTTTGCAACCAAAGTTTTATTTTCATGTTATTCTCTCATTTATATTTTACTGCTGCAGTATGATTCTGCAGTAGTGGGCTAAAGTCAAATTCTTTGTTAGAGTATCAGTTCTTACCAGTCAAAATTATAGTAATTCAACTGAAACTTAAAATAATGAAAAATTCTGGGAATCCTAAAAAATTCACATGTATTACCAGGATGAAAAAACTCCCAGGTTTTTCTCATGTTTCCCAGTTGTCCCGGGTCATATAAACACTGAATAAGTTTCCGTAGCAGACTTCCTCTCTAAATTTTCTTCATGGGAGCAATAACATCCTAATCCACTGGCTGTATTAATGCTAGAACCATGGTTGGGTCACTCGTGACTCACTTCTTAATTCTGTCTTTTGTCGCTCTTTTACATTGTTGCCTAGAGTGCTGAGTTTCTGTGACTTTTTATGAAATAAGGTTATTAGCAGCAGTTCTACTTAATTTTACATTTTATGGGGAACCTTAAAAGAGAAATACGAATATTCACATAGAACCGCAATGGGGCACTTCTGACCCCCTCAGCTGCAGCCACTATAACAATTACATTTTTCACGTAGCTTCCTGCTTATTGTTAAAATGTGTGTGGTCAACAATGGCAAAACTCCCTTTTATCTCATTGCCAGACAACGTTGCTCTTTTTTTGCAGAAGGTGAGAAGAGGGAGAGCAGGTTGAAACGCATCTACATCTACATCCATACTCCGCAAGCCACCTGACGGTGTGTGGCGGAGGGTACCTCTATCGGTTCTCCCTTCTATTCCATTCTCGTACTGTTCGTGGAAAGAAGGATTCTCGGTATGCCTCCGTGTGGGCTCTAATCTCTCTGATTTTATCCTCATGGTCTCTTCGCGAGATATACGTAGGAGGGAGCAATATACTGCTTGACTCTTTGGTGAAGGTATGTTCTCGAATCTTTGACAAAAGCCCGTACCGAGCTACTGAGCATCTCTCCTGCAGAGTCTTCCACTGGAGTTTATCTATCATCTCCGTAACACTTTCGCGATTACTAAATGATCCTGTAACGAAGCGCGCTGCTCTCCGTTGGATCTTCTCTATATCTTCTATCAACCCTATCTGGTACGGATCCCACACTGCTGAGCAGTATTCAAGCAGTGGGCGAACAAGCGTACTGTAACCTACTTCCTTTGTTTTCAGATTGCATTTCCTTAGGATTCTTCCAATGAATCTCAGTCTGGCATCTGCTTTACCGACGATCAACATTATATGATCATTCCATTTTAAATCACTCCTAATGCGTACTTCCAGATAATTTATGGTATTAACTGCTTCCAGTTGCTGACCTGCTATTTTGTAGCTAAATGATAAAGGATCTATCTTTCTGTGTATTCGCAGCACATTACACTTGCCTACATTGAGATTCAATTGCCATTCCCTGAACCAAGCGTCAATTCGCTGCAAAACCTCCTGCATTTCCGTACAATTTTCCATTGTTACAACCTCTCGATACACCACAGCATCATCTGCAAAAAGCCTCAGTGAACTTCCGATGTCATCCACAAGGTCATTTATGTATATTGTGAATAGCAACGGTCCTATGACACTCCCCTGCGGCACACCTGAAATCACTCTTACTTCGGAAGACTTCTCTCCATTGAGAATGACATGCTGCGTCCTGTTATCTAGGAACTCCTCAATCCAATCACACAATTGGTCTGATAGTCCATATGCTCTTACTTTGTTCATTAAACGACTGTGGGGAACTGTACCAAACGCCTTGCGGAAGTCAAGAAACACTGCATCTACCTGTGAACCCGTATCTATGGCCCTCTGAGTCTCGTGGACAAATAGCGCGAGCTGGGTTTCACATGACCATCTTTTTCGAAACCCATGCTGATTCCTACAGAGTAGATTTCTAGTCTCCAGAAAAGTCATTATACTCGAACACAATACGTGTTCCAAAATTCTACAACTGATCGAAGTTAGAGATATAGGTCTATAGTTCTGCACATCTGCTCGACGTCCCTTCTTGGAAACGGGGATGACCTGTGCCCTTTTCCAATCCTTTGGAACGCTACGCTCTTCTAGAGACCTACGGTACACCACTGCAAGAAGGGGGGCAAGTTCCTTCGCGTACTCTGTGTAAAATCGAACTGGTATCCCATCACGTCCAGCGGCCTTTCCTCTTCTGAGCGATTTTAATTGTTTCTCTATCCCTCTGTCGTCTATTTCGATATCTACCATTTTGTCATCTGTGCGACAATCTAGAGAAGGAACTACAGTGCAATCTTCCTCTGTGAAACAACTTTGGAAAAAGACATTTAGTATTTTGGCCTTTAGTCTGTCATCCTGTGTTTCAGTACCATTTTGGTCACAGAGTGTCTGGACATTTTGTTTTGATCCACCTACCGCTTTGACATAAGACCAAAATTTCTTAGGATTTTCTGCCAAGTCAGTACATAGAACTTTACTTTCGAAATATTCCTGCCGAAATATGGCCTAGTCAGAATGTTTCGTCGGCGTATCCAACGCATCTGACCGTGTATGCAAGTTCTGCACAGTCAGTGCTGTATTTCATTAAATTCGGTTTTAGTAATGCATTCTAACTGTGTAAATGGTGCTTGCATCATACAAATTTATTAGGGCCAAATGTCTATGAACAGAGGAGGGCATTATAAATGCCTTAAATGAGATTTTGGATCGTGCATCTGAGGGCTAGCTACCGGAGCCTCCATCTGAAGAAGAATCTCCACCACCTGTAGTTACAGATTTTTCATCAGATGATGTTACTCCTCAGGATGTCCTACTGAATATTGATGAGGGAGGAATACATGTTTGTTTGTGTGTTTTTATAATAATTATTGTTTATGGATGTGCTGCATAGACAGAGATTTCAATTGCAACACATACGGTTATACGTCGTTGCTTTCTTGAGTTTTTACATGTCTTACAATGCATTTATGAAGGTGTGTTTTTTGTTCTAATATTCCACAAAATATTGAATAACAATATGTAATGTAATACTAATTACTACTGTTACAGGAACAGCTGCCAAAAAGGATAGGTCAACTTGTGGCTGTAGGCATCGTGAACAATGAAATGACTGAGGCTGTGGACTATTTCAGTGTCCTTCAGGTAGAATATTGTAGCACCAGATGGAACAACCTGGAGAGTGGGAGTTATAGGTGACTGTTTAGCTGGCAGATATGGACAACAGAATGTTTTTAAAGACCACACAGGACCATCTCCACATGGAATAGATAAATAAATAAAACCATGAATGAGAACTGCTACAGTGCAGGGGTCAAATGAGTGGACTATGAACAGTGAAGCTTTTATAGCTATATCGTACATCTGTGGTGCTATAGTAGGAAAATGCTTATAACTAGACACATTGTGGTCAATGAAGTGGCGAAATAATTTTGTGAAGTCAACAATGGCTCGTGACAGATTCAGAGAGATAATGTGTTATCTCAGATTTGACACTAGATCCACAAGATCAGAACAACTGAAAGAAGACAAGTTTGCTTTGGTATCAGAAATCTGGTATGCGAATGCACAATGTAGCTACAAACTGGGTCCATATATAACAATCAACGAACACCTTCTTCCGTCAAAGTGCCACCGCAGATTCACACAGTTCACGGCCTCAAAACCAGACAAATATGGGCACAACTATTGGATGGCAGTAGATAGAGACTCCAAATATATTGTGAATGCTTTCCCTTATCCAGGAAAGGATGACTGTAGGCCGATTTTGTTGTGGAAAAATTGATGCAATCTTACCTCAATAAAGGAAGATATGTCACCTGTGACAATTTTTTCACCTCCTTGGCTCTCTCTGTAACCTCAAAAGCAAATGCTACAAGTCTAGTGGGCATCATAAATCATTCTCACAACGAAATTCCAGGCTCTATCAAGAAGGCAAAAGATGTGTTATACAGCGCATCAGTGTTGAAGAAGAATGATACCACACTGACAGTTTACCAGGGAAAGAACAACAAGAATATCCTGATTCTTGGCACTATGCTCCTCATGTTAAAATTGAAGATGGTTTGAAAAATAAGTGACATGCAGTTACATTTCATAATGGCTCTAAATGTGGAGTGGACATGGTGGACTAAACGGCTCACAAACACACTGTTGAAGCACCATCATTGGCCCGTTCACACGTCATTTTACAACTTGCTGGATTTGGCTGGGATAAATGACCGTGTATTGTAAAATGCTATAAATGAGAAAAAGTTGAAACACAGACTTCATACTGCAGCTGGGGGAGGAGCTTGCTGAGAAGTAAGCACCAACCAGGACGTCTTGTACATCAACCACATCTGAAGACATTCCTAAGGGACAATAAAAGTGAATACGTTGCCTTGTAAAGTCTAGCTGTGAAGGAAACAGATCATTTGTAAAGTGTCATATGTGCAAGAAAACCGTCTGCAACAAGTGTACATCAAAAGACTATTATTTTCGCTCATTATGTGATAGTAGACAGTAAAGGAGGTCAGCACTTCGATCTCTACGTGAAGATCCTAATATTGTGATCTCATCAACAGCTTAAGGAAATGCAACTGAAATCCTCTCCTGAAATCCTCTCCAGACCAATGTACTCTGGCTCTAAGGCACAATTTTTGCAGCGCCTAAGTTCTCTTCACTCTAACATCAAGTTCACAGTGGAGATGGAGAAAACAGCAAACTACTGTTCCTGGATGTATTGGTGTGGTGAAAAGAGGATGGCACCTTGGGACAAGCTGTATTGCTGTAGACCTGCACACACGGACTTGTACTCACAGGCCAACAGCTGTTGCCAACCTTCACAGTGAACTGCCACACTTAGGACTGCCCGAGCCATATTAAATTCATACAGCTTATCTGATGAGCTTCGCCACCTAAACACTGTATTTTTAGAGAATGGATATCCTAGATGGGAGATCCACTGTGCCTTATGCCTAGTGTGTGTTAGACAAAGTGAAGAGCTGGAAGAAAATGAACAAAGATGAATGGTCATCTTGCTATATGTCAGTGGTGTTTCCTCAATCATCAGAGTATTATTTTAAAAACAAAATTAAATGTGTTTTACCTGCGCCAATGAAACTCTGAGCTGTTAGGCTCAGTGACAGATTAGGGCCTCGTGTCTATAGGATTCCATGTAGCTGCAGGATGTCATACACTGGATAAACTTGGTGCACTATGGAAGACAGATGCATTGAAATCGACGATATACACATCTGGACCAGCCAGAGAAATCTGCAGTGGCCGAGCATTGTCCCGGTACAGGATATAATATGGAATACAAAAACACCAAAATTCTCTTATTGATATCTTCATAGTGGGACAGCATTATTAAAGAAGCAGTGGAAATTTACAACTCCACTAATTCACTCAATGGGCACACAGGATACCAACTCAGCACAGCGTGGGATCCATTGCCAGCCTTGTTAAAATCACAGCAACTACAAAGGGGAACTGTTGGTCATGCAAAGGATGACACTGCAGTAGTTACATACACTTGCAAATGGCAATAGCACAGATGGTGGACACATACATTGTAGGCCACTCCCGACAGAGGGCATTGGGGTCCTGACGGCAGCACACAGTATGACTGACAGGCTCTGCACATGTGTCGAAGCTGTTGCTTCATCTTTGTCACAGAATCTGATGCACACATGCCTGTGCAGCTTCTTCTCAGACTGCCATAACTAGGAGGCCTTGGTCACAACCTCAGCAGTGTGTTCACCACACATGAGGATGACAGTCAGTTGCATTGATAAAATAATGTGGAAATTTCACAACATCCAATGTCTCACCTAAGAACCATATTAACAGCATAATTATTAACAACAGAAAGACTGTTGACTAACTGCTGTCTTACTTAAACAACTGACTTTGCACATGACAAAAATAATGCCTCTTAATCATGTTAAACCTACATCACAATGGTTGAATCATATTTTGAAATGCGCACCAAATTAAAGGTCCAGAATTTTTCATGTAGTATTCGCTCTGGGGCAGTACTGTATCAGGAGCAAAGTGACTGATCCCCACCCACTAACATCTTATCTCATGACATGAGCTTATCTGAACTTTGCACATGCGTGTTAAATATTTAGAAAAGAATATTTTTTTGCATTATGCTGCTGGAATAATAAATTTACATTTTCTTCTGCTTAAATATGTACCAAAGAAATTCTCATGCTACAAGATGTAGTTCACTCTTTAAATACTTTTAATTTAATTGTATTGAGAACAAGTAACCTACTGAACAGAAATTCATTCACCAGCTGACCTGTGGTAACTGACATTACCAGTAGTGCAATAACATATGACTGCCAATACAAAGAAAATGCAGATAATTACAAATCAATAGTGCTTCATTATTATTCTTACAGATACCTGTACGAGGAAAATTTTTTTATTGAATTTTCGTAACACTCATTACGTTCTGCCTCAAGTATAAATCTTTACCAGTAATGCAAGGTTTTTCACACCTCAATCTCTATCATTAAAAGTGAAATGGATGTAACTTAGTTCTTAGGGCATAATATTAACCATTATCACTTAGGTAGAAAAATATCAAACTACAATGATGTGATCAGAGTGCAATTTTGACTATGTAATAACAATATCATTACTGTATCCTTCCATTTTATTTCCTTCGATCATGTCTTTCAGAAGTTTCAATGTCTTTCAGAAGTTTCAACAATACTTATGTGCACTTAAAAGCATAATGTGGTTTTCGGTCTATTTTTAATTAAAGTTTCATTGGCAGCAAACAACTGGAAGCTGGGATCCCTATATACAATCAATGCACTCTTCTTTGTCATGATAACCATAAAACAGAACTTTTTTTTTTACACAGTTACAGTTAACCAAAAAGATCAGTTCTCTCTATTCACACTGAGAAATCTCTCTCATTGTATTTAACAACAATATGGAAAGTATAGATTGCTACTCAGCACAGTAAAAGCGCACTACCATCACTGTAGGACTTGGCCAACTCATACAAATACCGGGGTATAACACTTTGTAGAGATATGAAATGGAATGATCACATATACTCAGTCACAGGTAAAGCAGTTTATTGGTATAATAGTGGGGAAGTGCAATCAGTCTACACAGCAGATTGCTTACAAATCACTTGTGCAAACAGTTCTAGAATACTGCTGAAGTGTGTGGGACCCATACCAAACAGGACTAATAGGGGATACTGAACATATACAGAGAAGGGCAGCACAAACAGTTACAGGTCTGCTTGAGCTGTGTGAGGGGGTAAAGCAGTTTATTGGTATAATAGTGGGGAAGTGCAATCAGTCTACACAGCAGATTGCTTACAAATCACTTGTGCAAACAGTTCTAGAATACTGCTGAAGTGTGTGGGACCCATACCAAACAGGACTAATAGGGGATACTGAACATATACAGAGAAGGGCAGCACAAACAGTTACAGGTCTGCTTGAGCTGTGTGAGGGGGTGTCACAGAGATACTGAAGCAACTGAATTTGAAGACTCTTGGAGAGAGATGTAAACTAACACCAGAAAGTCTGTTAACAAAGTTTCAAGATCCGGCTTTAAATGATGATTCTAAGATTCTAAGAATATACGACAACCCCCTATGTACCCCCCCCCCCCCGCACACACACACACACACACACACACACACACACACACACACACACACACACACAAGGACACAAGGATTGTGAGAGTAAGATTAGAATAATTACAGCATGCACAGAGACATTCAAACAATCATTCTTCCTATGTTCCATACATGAATGGAACGGGAAAACACCCTAATAACTGGTACAGGGGGACATACCCCCTGCCATGCATCTCACATTGGTTTGCAAAGTATAGATATAGATGTAGATGGAATATATTGTGCAGTACATTTTCATAATATAACACAAAATATTCCATAAAATTTAAACTGAATTCTTAGTTTCCTGTTCAGCAACAACCTTGGAATTGGGACATTTTAAAAATGCAAGGTTTCGAAATGATCATCAAGCTATGCTACAAATTTAGTCCACTGCCACAGCCAGTTTTCCTCCATTCACACTTGTTGGCTTCACCAACTCACAACCAAACTATAACATTGAAATTACGAAACAATATCCTGAGAAATCCTGCCATACTCCAATAAATGCATACGAAAACCAGTAACCAACTTTATAATCCATAACTGACAGATGAAAAATCATCAGTTTCACACTATCCATGTTGAAAACAACTGTAATCAATTCGTATCTCCTGCAGGTTTTCAGTGACTAAAGTATACTGTTACCCAATTGGCTACGACCAACAGAAACAAATCTTCAACAACAGCATGCAGTTGAAGAGCCACCGACGCCATAAATGTACTTTAACCACAACACATGGAGGAGGTGGAGGAGATGAGTCACAGATACGCACAACAAAAAAGAATACCAAAATTCTTTGGATTGAGAGCTTATAAGATCTAGGAATCTCCCACCCTGTGTGAGTGATTATACATGAGCATAGAGAGAGAGAGAGAGAGAGAGAGAGAGAGAGAGAGAGAGAGAGAGATGCTTGACTGGATGTGAGTGAGTTTTCTTCTGCAGTGAGCTGCAATATATCCTTTCCATACTATTCCATCCTGGACTGCTCATAGTTATTGTACACTGCATATTTTCACTCAATACTTCCCAGTGGTATATCTTACAAAGCAATGCAGCTATGGTCAGATAAGCATTAATTCAACAGGAACATATAAAAAGTTGAACTGTACATTTTGCTGAAATTTGTTCAGGGACCTTTATGGATTCCTACAGGTACCATACATGCTAGTATGTATACTAATATACCTAATAGTATTTGTGGTTAATCACAAAAGTGAATTTACAATGAGCTCTGCAATTCACAATCACAATACTAGAAGTAAAAATAAATTTCACACAGACTGCGCGTCAGTATCTGTGGTTGAGAATAGAATTTTTAAGCTGGTGTAACAGACTAGAACACGTCGGCAGTAGACATCAGGCTGGAGATAAAAGTTTTTTGATATCAAACGATACGTAAAACAATCTCTTTATCAAACCACCTTCAATTTGGTTGGTTGGTTGGTTGGTTGAAGAGAGGGGGGAAGGGACCAAACTGCTAGGTCATCGGACCCTTGTTCCAAATTAAGCAATGCCACACGGGCGAGAATAAAACAAGAGAGATTAACAACACGAACAGGAGAGAAAGGAAAACCACAAGAACGACGGAAGTGCAACAAACACTTAAATGGACAAACAGGAAGAAGAAAACCACAGAAACACAAGAAACAGGTAGAAGAGATTAAAACGACAAAACAGATTACCATGGCTGGCTGACCATGAGAATAAAAAGGAGAAGCCAGTCACTCCGCAACACGTTAAAACCTCCACACTAAAAGTATTAGGGTGGAGGACACAGAGGGACAAAGGACATGCACTAAAACTTAAATCAAATGATAAAACGTGTCCTCACGAATAAAATGTAAAACTAGATCAGCCAATGAGGCGCTGTCAGATAAAATTAGCGGCAACAAGTCCGGTAACCGAAGATTCGTCGCAGGGCAATCAAAGTGGGACAGTTCACCAGAATATGGGGCACTGTCAAACGTGCGCCGCATCAATACTGAGGCGGGTCTTCATGGCGCAGGAGGTGGGTCACACAAGCGTGGCCAATGCGGAGCCAGCAGAGAAACACAAAGTCCCTGCGAGAGGCCTGCGTGGAGGACTGCCACACATTCATAGTCTCCCTAATGGCATGCAGTTTGTTGTGCGTAGCCAAAAAGCCTGGCGGCGTAATAACAAACGCAGGACAGTTACTGTAATGCCGATCTCCATAAGCGGTTTCTGTGTAGTCTGTCAGCAAGTTCTGACATGTCCTGGGGTCCACACAAACACCACTGAATGACCGGACTGTACCAGGGCATAGATGGACTCCTGGACGGTCACTACCAAAGGATGACAAGGGTAGCACTGGTCGATAGCTTGTAAGCTGCTCAAGGAGTCAGTATACAGAAGAAACGACTCCACAGCGCATGAACGGATGAGCTCAAGAGCACGAAATACAGCCACCAGCTCTGCAGTGAAAAACTGCAACCATCGGGCAAGGAATGCTGTTCAATATGTCCTCCATGGGCATACACGAAACCTATGTGACCATCAACCATCGTCGTAAACCACTTCATGGCCTCGGTACATTTGAAGAATCGAGAGGAAGTGACGGCAGAGAGTCATGGGGGGAACTGAGTCCTTTGGGCCACGTGAAAGGTCCAGGTGAAGCCCCGGCCTATGTGTACCCCAAGGAGGTGTACGCGAATGGACCTTGAGTATAGGTGGTAAAGGCAAGGACTATCTAAACGATAGAAAGGATCGGACACGAACTGCAACTGTAAGCCCTGACCTGGGCCACCGATGCAGGAGATGAATCACTGTGGGTGGGAAGAGGATGTGCAGGAGAAATACAAACATGTGCAACATAACGGGTGAGCAGTTGTGTATGCCTGACCTGCAATGGAAGGACTCCACTACAGTGAGAGGATTGTCAGTAAGATAAAGTTCCAACATTGGGGCCAAAAACTGGAAGCCATGGGCTAGTACCCAAGACTGCACCTTGGGGATGGCTCCCTGTAGGCACTGCTCAGCAACACCAGTACTGGTGGAGCTGTACGAAATGCAGAAGTCTTCTGCATACGGAGAGGGTGAAAAGGACGGCCCTACAGCAGCTGCTAGACTGTTAATGGCCACTAAAAATAGAGGTACACTCAATACAGAGTCCTGAGGGACCCCATTCTCCTGGATATGGGGGGGGGGGGGGGTTGGAGTGGGGGGGGGGAGGGGGGGGGAACTATGGGAGGCACCAACTTGGACATGGAAAGTACAAAGTGACAGGAAATTTTGGATAAAATTTGGGAGCGGAATTCAGAGACCCCACCCTTATGATGTGGCAAGGGTGTGATGTTGCCAGGTCATGTCATACACTTTTCCTACATCAAAAAAGATGGCAACCAGGTGTTGGCATCTGGAAAAGGCTGTTCGGATGGTAGACTCGAGGGACACAAGATTATCAGTGGTAGAGTGACCCAGGCAGAAACCGCCCTGGCACGGAGCCAATAGGCCACGGAGATGAAATAGCTGCAGAGGAGAAAATTGTAAAAGACAATGCCTTGTAGAAATCCTCAGATAACACACAAGACACTGTACTTAGTCTACAAAAGGCGAAAGAACAAAAATGCAGCAAAAGAAGCAGGAAAAAGGAAATAAAGTCATCTAAAACATTATATTCATAGAAGGTGCAAAATAACTAAGCAGCAATAGCTAGAGGAGAAATGCAAAGGGGTAGAAGAAGTTACAACTATAGATAGTGCTACCTAAAAGAAAACTCAAGAAACCTTTGCAGGAAAGAGAAGCCTCTGCATGAATATCAAAATCTCAGAGTGCAATCCAATACTAAGAAAAAATGGGAAATGGGAAGCAAAAACACTGGAAGATGGAAGGAATACAGAAAAAAAAGCTGTACAAAGGAAATGAACCAACAAATATTATCAGGTGAGATGAGTAAGTAGATGAAGATGAGATGGGAGATATAATATTACGAGGAAAAAATTGACAGAGTGCAGAACAGTTTCAGTCAAAACACAGCCTCTGCAGAGTCAACAACGTTCCCTTAATTACTGATATCCTTTCGAGAACATACCAAGGCAAAACAGTACTACCTGGTGTGCAAGATATACGAAACAGGCAAATCCCTCAGACTTGAAGGAAACGCCAATTATTCCAGTTTCAAAAACGCAGGTCCCGACAGGCGAGAATATTGCCGAATCATGAATTTAATGTATCATGGTTGCAAAATACTGACAGAGTTATTTACATAAGAATGGAAAAAACTGGTTGAACCCGACCTCAGAAACAATCAGTTTGACTTCTGGAGAAATGTATGATCATGCAATGCAATACTGACAATACGGTTAACTTGAAAGATAGGTTGAACGAAGGTGAGCTTGTGTTTATAGCAATTGTAGATTTACAGACCATCATGTCTCTCAATCTGTGCTTTGAGCAAGCAGTAAAAGACACCAAACAGAGATCTGGAAAGGGAATTAGAGTTCAGAGAGAAGAAATAAAAATTTAAGTTTACGACCACACATTGCAAAGGACTTGGAAGAATACTTGAATGAAGTGGTTAGTGTCTTGAAAAGACGTTGTGCAATAAATATCAACAAAAGTAAAACATGGGTAATGGAATTCAGTGAAATTAAGTCAGTCAATGGTATTGGAGTCAGATTAGCAAATGAAACACTAGAAGTAGTAGATGGGTTTTGCTGTGTGGGCAGCAAAGCAACCGATAACAGCTGAAGTAGAGAGGATACAAAATGTAGACATACAGTAGCAAGAAAAGTATTTCTGAAGACAGAAATCTAGTAACTTTGAATATAAATTCTAGTGCTACAAAGTCTTTTCTAAAACTATTTATATGGAAGAAAGGGAAACATGGGGAATAACTAATGGAGATAAGAGGAAAACAGAAGCTTTTAAAATATGATGCTGCTGCAGAAGAATGACAAAAATTAGTTGGGTGCATCAGAAAAGTAATGATGCGGCACTGAGTCAAACTGGGGAGAAATGAATGTTATGGCAGAACTTAACTAAAAGAAGTTATCAGCTGACAGGACACATCCTGAAGCATGAACCAATAGTCATGGTTAAGTGGGGACCACTGGTTCATTTGGTATGTAATGTTCCATTACTTTAACAGCATGTGAACAATTCCTTTGATGGTAAAACAAATGTTGGATTTTCAGCCAGTTTTTTGTGTCAATAATGAAACAAGAACAGAAAATTTGAATCTGGGCAGAGTTAACCAAAATTAAATAAGAATAATGGTTCTGGATGATCAGTTCTACCTTGATAATCCAAAAATTGGCTTAAAAAAGCTGTCTAAAAGGAGTATTACAAACAATATTATAGATGAAACTTAACAGCTATTTTTTGTCCACCTTCCAACTTAATGAAGTTACATGACAACTTGCAACAAGTGTGCAGTATGCTTAGAATACACTGTAGGAGTACAATAGATTCAGTGAATATATTGAGTTAATAATTTTACAATGGCTTATTTGTTGTGCTTCTGATCATTAGCACAAACAGTACACTTTGCATCTAACTACAGGAAGAATAATAAGTTTGAGGAGGCAACTCATTCATTAAATGAAAAGATTGTAAGTTTCTACATATCACATTAGTAATGCCTAACTTAATATTCATATGTGGACAACAAGAAATCTGTGTAAACAACAAGAATGCACCAATACACAAGAAACAACAAAGTACTGTGGATTTTACAATTTTATGTCTATTGACAGCTGTATAAAAGGAGTAAAATAAATAAATCTAAAATTATTACAGACAAACTAAGATTAATCACAGTGTACCTATTTGCAATGATTATTGCCTATACTAATATATTCCATCTTTCACTCCACATTTTTCACGACCCTCTTCCACTATCGGGCCAACATGTAGCCTATTAATTTGCATGCAGATCAATGACTCAATGAGAACGTCAAACCTGTAGACTAGTTTTAAATTGTGCCTTGCTTCTAAATGATTAGTTTCAAGTCCCCCCCCAACCCCAATTGTAATATCAATACCACAAAAAGATATCTGAGGCACATAAACACAATATCTTTCATATGTTGACATATACAAAAGGGTCTGTCTGAGATGTAATAATCACGTGTCTTACCCTCAAGTATACTTGTGTCTTATCATCATCATCATCATCATCATCATCATCATCATCATCATCATCATCATCTTTAACAGTTTCCAGCCCCAAGCTGGGTTTGTTTGGAACATAAGCCTCATCATCTAGTCCTGTTTTCCCACCATCTTTCTGTGTCCACTCCGGTCCAGTCCTTCCTGTTCTTTTAACACACTCCTCTACACCTTTCAGTCACCTGTCCCTCTGTCTTCCTCTTGGTAATTTTCTTTGTATCTTCATTTCATGTATCTTCCTGGGAATCCTCTTGCTTTCCATTCTCTTTTAAGTGACCATACAATCTAAACCTTTTTCTATCCTGCTTTGTAAAGGTTCCTCTTTCAATACTCCCCTTTTATTCCTCATACTATCTCTCCGTTTTACTCCTATCCTGCCTCTGGGGAAATTCATTTCAGATGCTTGCAACCTGCTTACATCTCGTTTCTCCATTACCATGTTTTAAATGTATTGGCTAAGTGTTGTGATTTAGTAATTTCTATACATTATATCTTTGCTTTTTTGTAGGACATCTTCATTCCAAACTAGGCTCCTACCATTTTGCAGGAATGCTTCTGAGTGTCTTCTACATTCACTGATCACTTTCTTCCACTTTCCTCTTAATACTTGTATATATATTTTGAACTATTTATTTTCACTAGAATCCTATTACCATGACAATCTCTGCACCATTATGAGATGACCCTTCAAGGTTGAATAAAAATAAACAAACAAATGTGTCTGGATGATGCTAGTAGAAAGAAGGTTCTACAACAACTACAGCCTACTTATATTTGATCATCATTGTAAAACCATTCCCAAGAGAATACTTCATATGTTGTTGGAACATATGAACATGAAATCACTATTAGTAAGTATTGCACTGCATTTCGTTCTAGAGATCTGGAATCAGGGCTTTCAAGCCTATATTTTTTAACAGGTTAACACTTTTCTCCCCACATCTACAGTATATCACATCCAGTCCATAATCCTGTCTTGAAGACACCCCTTGCTCCTATAGCAACAGTACATAAAATTGATTTCTTCACAAAAACAGTGATACAATGTCATATTAACCAAGGGAATGTGCAGGCAACATACCTTAGTAGTGACCAGAATATTTTGTATCAAATAATGATCAGGACTTCATTGATATTGTCCAGACAGTAGGAAACAGGAAACATGTCTATTTTCTTACACAGGATAAACATCATGAAATACCAAAGGAAATGGCACCAATGTCCAGTTCCCTCTCATTTCATATAAATCTGCTTTTGCAAAATTATTAACTCTACAAACAAAATTCACCTACAAATTAGCCTTCACTGTGAACACAGCAATACAATGACTTCGCAAACGCGTGAGCAGCAGCAACACAACACGGAAATATTATGAATGCTTAATGACAGCCAAGTCCCTATGAGCAAGCAATCAGGAACCGAAATTAATAATCACTTACCGTAACGTTCAAACAGCAGCAAAGATCCATTCTCTTTATTTTTGTGTATTATATTCCAAGTAGAAGACACACAAAATGTGAACATACCTGTTTCAAGATACCAATAGGGAGATTTGCACTCTTAAACAGTTCGGCTGCTTTAGACAATGGTATTTTTCCTGTATTTTCTAAATCACAGCATGCAAACAAGTCACCAAAGTACCGCTGTTCACTTTCAGTGAGCTGTATATCTTCCATTTTCTAAAGAAAATTATTTGTCCATATCCTAACCGTGCAACAGAAACTACGCCGGTTCATAAACCAAAACACAGTACATCCCAGATGTTCTCTACGCTGCCAACATACATAACACCTAATTGTCACCAGTGCCGGTAACGTACATCCTCACTTTACGAACCACTCAAAGCTAAAACACAACTACCTTCACCATTTTCGTTTTGCCTCTTTACAGGAATGCCAAATTAAAGCCATTAATTCACAGTCTCACACGCTTATTATTCTCATCTTTGACGCACACTATCTGACCCGAAACCATTGCGTCAAAGCGCTTCTCCGTCTTGATTTTCTGAGCATCCTGTTCACATCGAACAACCTTCTTGTGTCAATGTAATCCGTACACTTTTTTTTTTAACTACAGCGATGCCCGATTTGTACTGTCACATCAACAACAATGTGACGTGCGTAAGAACAGCACAAAATAGTAAAACTTGAACAAATCAAAAAGGCAACAACACAGTCTATTTGTTGCTATATGTTACATTATTCCTACTGTAGAATGATCTATAGCATTGTGCCTATAATATAGAGAAATGATAGAACTTTCTGAAGCACAGAAGCTAGCAAAAAGAGCAATCAATCATAAAAGGTACACATACAAACAACGAGTCAATCCTGGACTAAATCACATACAGAGAGTCGGGAAAAAATATTACGCACAACTCGTGCACTTATCCTTGTGACTGTGAAACGTATTTCATGAATGGTAGAATTCTAAATTGGCATCTACACTCCGCACGCCACCTTAAGGTGAGTGGCAGAGGGTACTTGTGGTACCACAACCTTTTCCTCCAGTTTTCCTGTTTCATTCATGAATGGTGCGTAGGAACGAAAATGATTGTCGGTAAACCTCCGTAAGACATTTAATTTCTCTAATTTTCTCGTCCTGATCATTTCGTGGGACGTGTTTGGGATAAAGTGGTTTGCTGCCTGTCTCTTCCTGCAACACAAGCTCTCTAAATTTCAACAATAAACCTCTCTATGATTCACAACCCCTCTATTGTAGCTTCTGTCACTGGAGTTTGTTGAGGCTCCCCGTACGGCTCTCCCACCAAGTAAACAATCCTGTAACGAAACACACCGCTTTTCATTAGGTCTTCTATATCTCCTCTATTAAATGGTTCAAATGGCTCTGAGCACTATGCGACTTAACTTCTGAGGTCATCAGTCACCTAGAACTAATTAAACCTAACTAACCTCAGGACATCACACACATCCATGCCCGAGGCAGGATTCGAAACTGAGACCGTAGCGACCGCTCGGTTCCAGACTGTAGCGCCTAGAACCGCACGGCCACTCCGGCCGGCTTCCTCTATTAAACCTACTTGGTTTGGTCCCAGACTGTTGAGCAATACTCAACAATCCGTTGAACGAATGTTTTGCAAGTCAATTATTTCGTGGAAGAATTACGTTTCCTAAAGATTCTCCCAACGAATCTCAATTTGGCATGTACTTTACCTGCTATTTGTTTTATGTGGTCGTTCCGCTTTAAGACGCAGTGGATTGTTTCACCTATGTTTAATTACGTTAATTACTGTTTGCAGTGGTCTATCGCCTGTACTGTAATCGATCAGCCACGAACGAGACCCACTGTCACAGTAAGATTGCCGACTTCCTAGGTCCGCGGACATATAGGAAGCTGAGTTAAGGCTCCACGAACGAAGTCATTAGAACTCTTACACGGTTGATAAAGAAGTCTTCAACCGAGGAGAGTGCTCAGAAAGTCCTGTTGAGTTCGGTTGGCCTATTAACGAGACATTTTAGATTACCACACATTCACAAAGAAAACATTCTGCTGAGACCTGTCTTAAGTACCATTGGTTTGCTCACCTATTTAATTGCCAAGCTCTTGACATCACTTGGAACAGACGTGGGCCGATTGGGCTCTGTTATCAATAATTTGGTAAATTTCTTCAGGAAACTGAATGGGAGTTCGAGGACATAGCAGTTTCGATAAGGTATCGCCGTTTACTGTGGTCCAACTTATGGAGGTGCTGGAATAGTTGAACCGGATGTTTCCTGCCAATTTGCAGAACTGCTTAAATATTAGCTCATGACTACGTTTTTCAAATTAAACCATGAGTCACGACCATGCACTTCAAACGGAACGACGAGTTTCGTGAACAGATGGGTGGTGTGGCTAAGCGGAGCGCCTGAGGCTACATTACAGCAAATTTATTTATGAAATAATTCGAAGAACAGATATTAAGAACTGCCAACAAAAAACCGAATATACGGTTCCGTTATGTGAACGATACATCTGTGCTGTGGAGACTTATCAGAGAGGAATTAGGTACAGTGTTGCTGAGTTTGACTACAAAATCTATTTTCAGTTGTTAATTTCACCAACATACATCAGTACATATACAATGATCTTAGACACCTCTCCACAGTGAGAGATTAAGATCAATGAAAGAGGATAAAGCATGCAGATGAATAGATTGTGATTACGGTGGTCGTAACAAATGTATAACATTCTGTATATAACAAGACTACGACTTGTTCCTACTACTTTATGTGTCATGTATACTAAATTAAGAATTTTTTTTACATCGAGCTAAGGATTAAAGAAGTTAATGATTTATTAATAACCTGAATACAAAGTATTAATGTTAAGGATTTCTCGGAATTCAAACATAACCATCATTTGAAAATATTCAAAAGGATGGAAATGCGCTACACCGACAGAGAAAAGTGAAATATCAGGGTGGAAGAAGGTACTAGGAGCCAGATCAAGAATTTTATTAGTATAGAAGAAATTTCTATTTAGCCTCAGGTAAACAAAATGAGTGAGTATATTATTAGTAACGTGACTATGTGTCTTATTAATCATTATTTTATTGTTGTGTTTTGTTTTCGTGGCAAACTGCAAATGTTCCATTATGACTTGGATATTTTTTCCTCTAAGTTTTCACACAAGAGAGGTCGGATATCTGGAAGGGAAGCATTATTTAGGTTTTACAATCACACAATGGAGCTGATGCCTACACTGTGTGTAAATAAGGACATAAAGCCAGTTTTCGACAGGTGTGTATTACTTACACGTGCATTACCCCACCACCACTCTCAAGTAAACTTAATGTGGAAACACCCCACTCACACACGTTCATGCCAATTTATGTGTAAGTTACAGATGTTAAAAGGCGTTTATCTTTCTTGCACAATGCCACTTCCCCCACCATCGCCTACAAGCTGCAGCATCTGCCGGTAGGTGGATCTGCTCTCATTCTGCTCTGGTTCATTCAACATCACAGATCTAAAATCGTTTGTTTATGTATGTGAAAAGTTTTAGCGTTAAGCCAAAATAATGGACTTAGCATTCAACTAAGTAAATACATACCGTAAAATGGGACACATAGAAACAGTTTTCAAGAAAATTTGACAATTTTAAAAAGAAATACGAACATCAAAATTGTATGGGATGGGCAAACAGACAAGGTGAAAAGGGACATGTCGAAATCGGTTTTGAATGCAGGAGAATAAGAAAAATAATTATCTAGTTCAAAAAGGTTTGATTCAGGTTTCATTCAATACAGAAGCTAAGAATATTGCATGAATTGTGTTTATTATTCTGTTTTCCAAACAAAAATTGTTATGTTACTAATTACTTTATTGTACTATTAAATTGATGACATTGGTTTCTTTGTTAATACATCAAGTCACCAACATCATGTTGAAAAATGGTGTCCTTGAATCTGCAAGTCCTACCCCAAAAGTAACAAAGAGCCTTTGAACAACATCTGCTTAACTACAAAATGACTCCTCATCTGTTAAAATAAACGTATTAAATCTGCTCGTTTTTGAAAAAAAAGTCAACATAAGTTTTGCCTTCTAAATTCACATGCATAAAACCTAAACAATTGCTTACTTTTTTCATATACTTTAATCACAGCATAATCTATTGGGTCGAGGACAGCGCCCAGCGGTTTTTCATTTCCTTCAAAATTTTTGTTTTCTTCTGAATAAACACCGATGATTACTGTTTCTGTCCACCCCACAAATTCTGGGATCACAGCTCTACATTTTCAATTAGTCGACACACAAGTTAGGTTGGAGTATACTTTAAAACTGGACTGTTGGCTTATGAAACACGGCTGGAAATTTGCTTACCAGATACATAAAGTAATACAATTTATAACGATACTTACAAATAAAGTTCTAAGTAAGCAAATTAGGCACTACATTTGATGTTTGTCATAGAGTGAACAAAACATGAACTGACAGTGTCATCAGGTTTGAAATTCAGAATTTCCCTATTAGATTGGTTCAGTACTAACCTAGACAAACAAGTCTTTGAATGACATTCACATTTGTCATCCAACACAATAACTTATAACTTTTTTGCAAGTGTCGTTTCTATTCACTCCACAGTTTCTTTTCAGTCAGGCAGCAGTAGCCTGCCATGACACAAGCAGCAACAGGAAAGTAACCGATTTTGTGACTTTTACGAGTTCCTAACCAGGAGTGAATTGTATAATATCATCTGTTTGCCTTAATAGTTTAGTTTCTTGTGTTTCTTCGTGTTCATTTAATATCAAATAGCCACAGTTCTCGCGTTTTCGTTTGCGTCGGAAAGTGACTCGATTTTGTGATATATTACAAATTCCTAATCAGGGGCAAATTATTTAGTTCACCTGAGTGCTTCGGTAGCTAGGTTTTTGAATCTCTCTGTGTTAATCTAATTTATCAGACACAGTTCCTGCGTTTTCGTCAGGGGCTACAGTAGAGTTGCACAGCATGTGCCGATAGTCCGTTTATCTGCAAAGTTTAGTTTTCCATGGTCTTTAGTATGGACTGGGACTGCGATTGCTATGTGCAGATGAGAGCCGAGTTGGTGACACTTTGATCTCAGCTTTAGACTGTAATGGCTTCGGTTACACAGCTTGAGGCTGCAGTGGATGGCACCAATGTTGTGGGCTAGCCGTGGGGATCCATCAGACGTCCAGCACAGCCGAGTCCTCCGATTGGTCCTCACCGGTGGACAGCCCAGTTACTGCTCGCACTGAGGTTGACCCCTCACCTGTGGTCGAGTGGGAGGTCGCTTCAGGACGTAGCAGGTAGCGAAAGACTTCCCAGGCGGCTGATCATAAGGCCAAACAGGTTCCAGGCGCTGCCTGTGGCTGACGCTGTCGATGAGCCAGACGCTGTCGGTTGTCCTGTTTCAGAGGAAACCTCTCAGCCTGCGAGATCCAGACAATCACAGAGGGTGGGATTATTGATAGTTGAGAGATCCAACGTTATGCTCGTTATGGGGCTCCTTATGGACATGGCTGCCAAGAAGGGAAAGAAAACCATTGTGCACTCTGTATGCATACTGGGTGGAGTCATTCCAGATGTGGAACGCGTCCTTCTGGATGCAATGAAGAGCACAGGGTGCAAACTGCAAAACGTTTTAGAAAAGATATCTGAATGGTGCGAAAATTGGCAGTTGACCCTCAATAACGAAACATGTGAGGTCTTCCACATGAGTGCTAAAAGGAATCCGTTAAACGTCGGCTACAGGATAACTCAGTCAAATATAAAGGCCGTAAATTCAACAAATACCTAGGAATTACAATTACGAACAACGTAATGGTTATAAAGAATAATCATTAAATTATTCACGATTGCTGACACGCTGCAATGTTAAAAGTTCTCACAAACAACTTAAATTGGAAGGTATATGTAGAAAATGTTGTTGGGAAGGCTAACACTTGGCAGGACACTTAGAAAATGTATCAGATCTATTAAGGAGACTGCCTACACTACGGTTGCTTGCCCTCTTTTAGAATACTTCTGCACGGTGTGCGATCCTTACCAGATAGGACAGTTAGAGTACATCGCTGGACACCATTAAAAGACAGGCGTTTTTCGTTGCGGTGGAATCTTCTCAAGAAATTCCAATCACCAACTTTCTTCTCTGTATGCGAAAATATTTTGTTGACACCGACCTACATAGGGAGAAACGATCACCACGATAAAATAAGGGATATCAGAGCTCGTATGGAAAGATGTACATGTTGGTCCTTTCCGCGCGCTATACGAGATTGGAATAATAGAGAATTGTGAAGGTGGTTCGATGAACCCTCTGCCAGGCACTTAAATGTGATTTGCAGAGTATCCATGTAGATGTAGATGTAGATCCCATTCTGTGGTCCTTCTAAAGTGGGAAAATGTTCTTGGTCAGCATAACAGGAATATCAGTCTAGCAGTCACCAGTTCTTTACGATCATTTATCGGTAATAATGTAACACACAATGATTTGAAGTGGTGGAATGGATTAAAAAGAATTGTAACAAACTGTGGGGGCTTATTAGAGGAAGCAAAGGAGGCTGGACATCCTCACTTTTTTGTAGTATAAGTATTAGTAGTAATAACAGTAATAATTATTTTTACAATAAACTGTTAAGCAGTTTTGTCAATAAGCGCAAAAGGTCGTTAGCTTGTGTTATTTCTTCTAAGCCAGCAGCACTAGAGTGAAAATCATACTGCAAAAGCTTAGCTCTAACCTAAAGCAGACAGAGGTACGAAGCATATGGCAAGAAAGCAAGACACAAGATAGGCTGCCTATAAATGCTCAGTTGACATCACTCCCACAAACAGGAAAGGGGATACAGGCTGCCTTAGCAATGCTGCCACATGCCTCCGTCTCACGAGAGGACAGTAGTCGTGTTGCTGCCTGTGTGTGTTTCCTTTAAGGCTGTTGTACATGGGACCAGTAAGGGCAGTCAGTTGTGACAGTCAGAAGTCGACGCCACCAGTTTACTGGCCAGCACGCGTATTCACGAAGCCAGTAATAGCGTCCAATATTTTCTCATCTGTGACTGCCAGTGTGTTGGTAGAGGTGGTAGAGTATACGGTGTTAAGTGTTGGTTGGTGAAAAATATGGAATGTGTCAATGATACTGAGTTTGAGGAGGCTGTTGATGAAGTGGCTGGTGAAATTGTTGTAACTTTAAGTGAGGATGTGAGAGCCATTTTAAATCAGCATAGACTGTGAGTTAAGGACTGAATAGGTCAAAGAGAAACCCTTGGAGCATATCCACTTTGTTTCATGAACTCTCAGTGTAAGATGCTTTAGAATATGAGAGGCAATTGCGAATGAAAATTTTGAACAATTTTAAGAGCTTTTGAACGCAATTGACACACAGATAGCCAAGAGAGATACTATTATGAGAAGTGCAATAATTCCCAAACAAAAACTAGAGGTCATAATGTGCTACTTAGCAAGTGGTAACAGCATTCAGTCTCTAGCACTATTATTTCGCTCACCAGCGATTCAAGATTCATTCCTGAAGTTTCCTTGTCATGTGGATTAAACACTACTTAAAGGTACGTTTTACTAGTTGATAATTGTGTAATTTGGTGAAAGAAGAAGTTTAGAAAATTGTCTAGGCATACTTTATATTATATGTTCAGACCGAAACTGAAAAAGTAAATTAAAAATAATTTAATTATTGAATTGTTTTTATGTAGCTTAGAAGTTTGAGCAATATAAATAAACAAAAATAATTATGTTATAATTTTTAACTGATTATTTAATCATTATTATTTGGGATTTTTTTATCTATAACCTACTATTATGCCACTCTGACAAAGGCAAATAAAAGATTCATCAGGTTTTTTCTGAGGTATTATAGTAGACAAAAATGAAACATTACTTTATGAAGACCTTGACTCAGCTTTGACTTCTGGAGAAGCTACTGAAGATTTCTGTATATCATTTCATCAACCGTGAATAGGTCTGAATTCAGATTGGTAAGGTCTTCCTCTTCATCTGACAGATGCAAAGATGTACTTCCGTATTGTGATGCAGAAGTAACTGGTGAATCTGGTGGCAAGTGCTTTAGCTTTTATTTGGTGGTAAGGTTCTGGAATTTTTCTTGCAAGATCGCAGATCTTCTGCCAGGTGTTCTCAATTGGCCAGCAATATATTGGTCAAACAGATCATACTCATCCACTTTTCTTTTGAAGACAGTGGTCTATCTGTAGCATTTTTTTAATTTGGTAATTTTTCTTTTAACCTTGGAAAGTTTTGAAAGTTCTCGTTTATTTGAAATTGGAGTCTCAAATTGGTTCTGTTGTGCCAATATTCCCGTTGCTTTCACTGTGCTCTTTGCTATTAGATGGCTATCATTATACATGTCTTGAGTATCTTGTTCTTCATTTTCTTGGCCTTCAGTAAGGACATTAATGGCTTCCTGTTGTCCAACATCATCATCTTCAGTGGAGCGTTTCCGAAAAATACAAATGTAACATTATAGAAATTTTACAATTATTTACAGTTTTGAATAGAATATTCTTAGGTTTCTGAATTAAATAGAATATTCACTGGTTTTTATATAGACTAGTAAATCAATAAATTATATTACAAAGTTTTTTTTAAGGTTCCTCAAACTTTGGATGAGTGGAGACACAAACAAAATAATTTTGAGATCAATTGGTGGGCTATCTGTAGCCTTTTTATTTTTTTAATTTGGTAGCTGCCCTTTTAACATTCGAAAGTTTTGAAACTTCTCGTTTCTTTGAAATTGGCATTTCAAATTGGTTCTCTTGTGCCAAGATTCCTGTTGCCTTTACTGTGCTCTTTGCTATTAGAGGGCTATCATAATACATGTCTGGAGAATCTTGTTCTTCATTTTCTTCGCATTCAGTAAGGACGGTAATGGCTTCCTGTTGTCCAACATCATCATCTTCAGTGGAGCATTTCTGAAAACTACAAATGTAATGTTATGGAAATTTTACAATTATTTGCAGTTTCGAATAGAATATTCTTAGGTTTCTGATTTAAACAGAATGTTCTCAGGTTTTTATATAGACTAGCAAATCAATAAATTGTATTGTGAAGCTTTTCTTAAGGTTACCCAAACTTTGGATGACTGGGGACAAATACAAAATAGTTTTGAGATCAAATTAAATTTTCCATCCTGCTGTGGTGCATTGGATGGTAAACATATGTCCATCAAACATACACCTGGAAGTTGTGCAGAATTTGACCAATATAAGGGGGTTACAGCTTAATACCATTTGCTTTGGTTGATGCTAATTGTAAATTCATTTATGTAGATGTGGGCATAAATGGAAGGTCTAACGATGGAAATGTGTGTAGGTTGTTACTTTGAAAACAGTCACTGACAAACAAAACATGAATTTGCCTTGTGATTACATTATTGTAGCAGATAACGCATTTTCCCTGTATACAAACTTGATGAAACCATTCTCAAGAAGAAACTTAAATTTAGAAGAATTCATTTTCAACTACTGGTTATCAAGAGAACAATGAGGTTCTGACAACATGTTCGACATATCAGCAGCTAGATTTGGAGTATCTCGAAAAGACATCAACGTTAATTTATCCACAGTTGATCTAATTGTGCAACCTGCATTTACAGTTCACAGCTCGTTGCATACAGTATCACCAGGTATGTACTTTGAATGGGGATGGGCTGATTATGAAGACACAGAAACATGAGTGCTTTATCCAGGCTTATGGCACACACATGGAACCAAGCTACCATCTCTAAGTAGTGTTTCTACAGAGAACACCTACTCAAAGCAGGGTTCAGAAAGTAGGAATGAAATGGCTGCTTACTTCAACGAAGAAGGACAGGTTCCTTGTCAAATGTAGGCCATCGGATTGTAAATATTGTGGGAGATGACTACTGATTCAAACTTATAATTTTATCTGTTTTTGTACAACGATTTAGCTTTTTTACCCTTGTAAAACTGGAATTTTGGCAATTTCTTATAACAGTTCAATCTAGAGATACAGAATCACGTAAATACGTTTTCATAAATAATCAATAAAAAACAAATTATTCATTAAATTATTAAAGAATGTTTGTTTCATTTTTCTATTAAACCTTTTGCTTAAATAGTAAAATACAGTTAAACATTTCCAATTATTAACAAGTCTAAAATTCTAAAAAGCCAATTATTAAGTATTTTTATATTCAGTAATTTTTAAGCCTTGTACTTAGAATACAGTATGTTAACTTACCAAATCTGATTGAAAGTCTTGACTCACGACAACATTGTCTAGAAATGTGTCAGCCATTTTGAACCAAGGCAGTTTCAGTGTATAAACAGCATCAGCTCCAACTCCACTCGTTTTTGATGAGATGACCTTTAGTAACTCACTTCTGTATATTGTCTTGATAATCTTTAGTCTAGTTCTCAAAAATGCAACATCAAGAACAACTAAATCGTGACTTATAGGGTCTTGATAGTCTTTATTCTAGCTCTCAAAAATGCAACATTGGAAACAACTAAACCTTGACCTACAAGGTCTTCTTCACAGTTTCAAAATACTACTTTCCCTTTTTATTTTGTTGGAGTTATCTTCATGACATATGTTCCACAGTAGTTCTTAGTTTTGTAAAGTTTCTAAAAATGTTTCAATATTATCTGCCCCCCCCCTTAACGTTCTTCTTAGGACCAGTATCTTTGTTTGCTTTTGAACAAGACATATTAACACAGAACACAACAGCACAGCACAACAACCACTTGATCCAGGCACAAAAATAATCGCATGGCTCCTCACACACCACAGCTGAAACAGCTGTGCTATTGGTCACATGACTTGCTACTGGCCTCTACACTAGCCACAAAGGTCAAACATGTTTGACTTTACTGTCCGCCATTCATTAATCGCCATGGAAGGTGCCAGTGCACCTAGACATAAGACCAATAGCATGATAATTGGTGGAGGCCAACAATGTACAGTTACAGTGGTGTCAATACTGGTCCCATGTAAAGCAGCCTTTAGTTTAGTTGTCCTGCATACAGTGAATGTGGATGAAACCCAACGTTATGTAAGTACTGATGTAATGCTTTTGACTGAGTATATCATTACTTCCCCATAGGAGCTTTCATTTTCATGGATATGTGAAACTGATGTGAAATTTTGAAGAAATGATGTCCAGCAATGGAGGTAGACTTTCTTTAGAAAGATACGTTCAAAACACATGCATTTCAAACTCTTAAGCACAAGAAATATTGAACAACACACAGTGGATTTCGACAATGTGAAGAAATTGTCTAGAGGTTTTGCATGGCATGCTTCTTATTAAGATCATCTAAGTAGTTTTATTTCATTTAAAGAACTATCTACGCAAGTGTTTTGTATTTCAGAGCTGTTTAATGAGCATCACAACCCAATGAAAACGAGACACAATAATCAAGTGAAAGCTAACAGAGAGGTTATGCAAATTCTGATTGACTTCACAAGTCTTGTGTAAGAGGAGCTAGATTTCTGGGGTCATGATGAGCGACAAGACACCCTGATTCCTCGAAATTTCAGAGCCATTTTTGAAACTGTGCTGAACAGATGCAAAAATTTGAAAGCACATTGGAACAAATGGGCCATTTCTGGGCTATTACAAAACTACACAGAACGAAATGATTATATGTATAAATGAGTCAGTTTGTGAACTTACACATTCAAGTTTGGATAGAACCTCGTTTTATGCCTGCCCCATGGATGAAGAACAAGTCTTTTGGACAAGTCACAATGCTCTATTGTTGTGGGACTGGTGGACTGCAATAGCGACATTCAAGAACATTTTCTTGGTTTTCATGATATTGGCCAAGCTAGAACTGCTGCTGCTTTAGTCATTGTGCTGAGTGGTGTATTTGAGAATTATGATTTGAAGAACAAACTGGTGGCCCAAATCTCTGTGGCGCTTCTGGCAGGAAAATTAAATAGTTTGCAAGCTAAGGTCTGTGAAATTGCCTCCCAAGCTCTTTTTACTCAGCGCAGCGGAACTGTTCTTGTATAAAACCAGTAAGGAGTTTTGCTCACACTCCAGGGTATTCCTGCTGTCTTCTGCCAGTGTCCCAAAAGCACAGTAATTCTGGACAATTGTTGGTAAAAGCACTCCCTCCAGCAGTGAAACGAGATGGAACTATAATTCCAGAATAATATCTGCCATTCTCGAAAACTACCTGGAGTTTTAAATAGAATAATTGAAAGTCCAGACTTTAGTGCAACGACTACAAGAGAAGCCTATGATTTGAAAATTACCGTCCTAGAGTCTGACTTGTTTTTCAAAGCATATTCGTAAAGACTGAAGTTGTTTTCAACATTCTTGAGGAAAAACCAGTGATGCACAGTTTTGCAACAACGTTGTCTCAGAATGCATAGCTACCACGAAAAGCTTAAGAAATGAAGATAAATTGATTGATTTTTCCAATTCCATGAAACTCTAGGTAATTGACAACCTGAAGTTCCACGAATAGAGCTGAAAAGATGGATGAATACAATGGCAATCCACAGCTGTCAGAATACTAACTGGTTTATTTCGAGGCATTGGATAATATTGTAACACAAGTGTAAACAATACCTTCACGTTGTGATAAACTGCTCTTCTTTAAATTAAGCAATAATATTCAGTTCGCCAATTACGCTCAGCAGTTCTCTGTAGACAGCGTTAATTCAACATTAAGGGCATGGTGCGTTCTTCAGTCCCTCACAGTTTCGTGTAGAACTGGAAACTGTATTTTCTTCCCAGCATAAATAAACATTGCAGGTTGTCTGTTTGAGATGTAATCAAAAGAATGACTGAGAACGAACTGGATCAAATTCTTCGAGAAGCTTTCGAACTATTTTGTGTAACTGGTGCCATTCCTGCAATAAGTGCTTCAATTGGAAGGGGTTTCTCTTGTCTCAAATGCGTAACAACGTGCAGGCCACGCAAACACACAGCAGCCATCGAAGTGCTGTCTGCAGTTCAACGCCCCGCGTCGCATCAGTAATCCTGGTACGCCGCGCCGGCAACGCCATACGTCGTGCAGAAGGAACTAAGTTAAGTGAAAAGCTGTTAAAAATTTTACTAATCTGCACTAAAAGACTATCGGCAATGGAACTGCCAGAAGAAACCGAGGTTAAACTTAAATCAGAACCTATGTCTGTTGAGGGAACTGTAAATCCAGACAACGGTTCAAGTGTAAATATGCATGAAAATAGTAATGTTAAAGTGAAATATGAAGTATTGGCTCCTGACAGTAGTGCGAAAAGGGGCAATGATTCAATAATAGAGACCCCTGTAGTAAAGCAGAAATTAGAAATTGTTAATTTATTGGATGATAGTTTATCTGATGAGTCAAAAACGAAACAGTCATCAGAGATGGTAGAGTTTAAAAAGGATAAGTTAGATATGAGTGATCGATCAGGAGTTTCATTTAGTTTTGATGATTCTGGTGTTGGAGCTAGTTTTTCGTCACCTGAGTGTGATAAAAAACCAGCTAGTGAGCAACCCAAAGATACTGGGGCTATTGATTTAAATGTTATATTACAAGCAATAGCTACCAGTGATGCAAAATTGTCAGCCAATAATGCTGAATTAAAGTATGAGATTGTGGCCAGCCAAACTAATTTTAATAAACGGTTTGAGGTAATGGACAATACCTTCAAGGCTGGTTGCAATAAGTTCAAAGAGGATCTGGACAGTTTGAATTATAAAATTGATTACAATCATGAGGATATTAAGAAAAAGTTGCTCAACAATTTTCTGAAATGTATAAAACAGTAAAATCCGAAGTTGCTGAGGTTCACAAAGACTTCCAAATGGAAGATGCGAAGCTGGAGCACAAGTTAACAGAAAAGATCGAGGCGGAATCTGAACTGTACTCAGATAGGTTTAAAGACGTTAATATAAAAGTAAACATATGTCAAGCAGAAGTAGACGCAATCAAAACTGATACTACTCATATTGTGCAAAGAGTAGATAATGTTGAAATGAGAGTAGAAAATATTAGTACTAACATTGCTAACATTGAGAGTAAAGTAGCTTCAGTATCTTCTGGTAATGGTAGTATGCAACAAATTGTAGCTGCAAACGCCGCTTTTATCGGGTGTCGGCAGTTCTTGCGGTTCGATCCAGATAAAAACATCCACCCACTAGATTTCTGGAACGATTTTGAAGATGTGATTCCACCAACTTGGTCTGTACGAGAGAAAATCTCATTTATTAGAAGCCATTTAGCACGTGACGCCATGCGTTGGTCAGCTGATGTTATGTTGAAATGTAAAACATTAGCAGAATGTAAAACAGCTTTCATTAATGACTATTGGTCTAGCAATAAGCAAAATGAAGTGTTGAGAGAATTTTGGAGTGGAAAACGCTTCAATGTAGGCAAGGAATCTATTAAAGAGTTTGCCAGGTCATGGATCTCACGTTTGTCACATTTGGCCGAAAATCTAAAACCTGAAATGATAATACTAGGTCTTGAAGCCAAACTGCCATGGTATTGGCAAACTAGAATCATATCTGCCCCTAGAGACAATCTGGATCGTTTCATTGAATATTTGGAATGTGTAGAGTGTGTTGCTGCCAATGAGGAGCAAGCACGTAATAACAGTAATGCTAACAACACTAGTAGTAATTTTAAGAACGAGCAGAATGGCAATGTAAACATCAGAACAGTAGGTGTTCGTCATCCTAAGAGAGGTAAGAATTGGAGAAATAATTATCAGAACCAACAATGGCATCCAAATGATAATAATTTTGTTCTAAACAAAATTATGCAGGTAAGCAACAGTGCGGAAAGCAATGCTGTGCCAGTTAACTATAAAGGAAACAGTAGTAGGCCGAGGCAGGAAATCTAGTTCCCGTCTATGAGGACACTGGCGCTCACCAGGCGGTTATTTTTCCTAAGCTAGTAGTTACAGTAATTGGTAAGACAGATCAGAATACTCAGACTGAACATGTGGATGAGGAGTCGGTAGCATCCAAGGATACAGCAGAAATATTAGATCACTCACAGCATTTGATAGATACCGTGTTAGAGACGCTTTCTAAGTGGGAAGAGAAAGAGAAGGCGCAGCAGTGTAACGGTAGGGAAGAGCTACAAAATATTGAATTGTCAGGTGAAGAAGTAGAAGAAATTCATGCTTATATTTTCTATGAGGATGATGTGCTCTTATCTAAAGTGCCTGTGCAGGATGTTGATACTGTACTAATAGATTTAGGACAGGAGGTAAGTGAGAATGTAGAGGATAGCCTGTTGGGGGTCGATGAACCCAGTAGCTGTGACCAGTTGTCACTTGAGAAGGAACCCGATAATATTAGTGAAAGTGGTTTAGCTGTAACTAGTGTTATGCCCGGTCTGGAAGCGCAGAATCGCTCAGACTACAGTAATTTGGGTCATGTTCAGCAAACTAAATGTAATGATGTCGTGCGGTGTTTCGATTTGAAATTAATAGACCGACAGGAAAAGGCAGCTGAAAATGTAGTTCAGGAAACCCCTACACACTTTGACCTAAATGTAATGAAGACAGATATCGATCACTTTAGTTGGAGACAAATCCAAAAGGAACTATTGGATGAGTTTGAGGAACCACCTGTACAAACTAGTATAAGCCACCCTATAATAATACTGAATATGTTGGGTATCAATGTACATTGTCTCTTAGACAGTGGAAGTGAGGTGAGTGCGATATCTCAGTCCTTCTTTCATGCATTACTTGGTAAAGACAAGCTTACAGTAATGAAGGTATCAGGACTAAGAATAATTGGTGCTACTGGCAAGGTGTCAAAATCTGTAAAGCAAGAAGCTTTGCTGCCCTTTGATATTAATGGAAATATAATTGATCATCCATGCTTAATTGTAAACAATCTCAATATTGAGGTTTTAATTGGCATAGATTTCCTGTCGAAATATCAGAGTGTTGTTGACTTTGAAAGAAGCCAGTTAAAAATTGTCTTACCGATAACCGGAGTAATTACGGTAACTTTTATTGATAAACATGTAATAACTAATGATGAAACTTGGGAGCTGCCTATACGAGTTCTGAAAAAAAGGAGATATTGGGACGAAAGTGTTAATCTTAGTAAAAGTAAGCTAAACACATTAGAAAGAAAGAAGCATCATGACGTAAAAGCTGTACCCACCAGTTTTGAAATAGGTCAGTTAGTCCTTGTCAAAACCAAGGAAAAATCAAAGAAAATAAATGCAGAAACAAAGAAATTTATGTTCATATACCAAGGGCCTTTCAGGATCATAGGAAAACCACATGCCAATGCATATACGCTAGAGTACCCTAAGAGTAAAAAGCTATTAGGTCTCAGGAACGTGATAGACCTAAAGAAGTTCATAGGTAGTGAATGAATTCTGTAGGGAGGAGGTTGTTCTGTAACCTCTACACAGTGTGGCAGCTGTGCAGTCCCAGCTGTGTGAGATCTTCTTTCCTTTTCAGGTCTCACTCATTCTTCATCTTTCCTTTCCACCAAATTTCGGCTCTCACTCTCAAATACTAAAATCTTCCGGTATGACTATCAAGCCATGAGTTTTGTAACCATTCTATCCACCGATTAGTGAAAAAAAACCTAATGTGACAAACCTAACAGTGACATAAACAACAGAGAAGTATGATGTAATTAAGATACAAATGTATTTGAGTAACAAGTATGTATAGAACCCTGGTAATATTACAGGTACAAAGTTGTTGTTTTATTTGAAATGGTCCACCAACAGTAATTTAAAAAGATATACGAGTTCGTGTATAAGCAGGATCTGAAGTGGCAGTGAAACCTATTGTATGCTGTAGAGCTAACTAATTAATAGTAAAAGAGATTGCTTAGTGGTTTGAAAAATATGCAGATAAGTTGTAAAAATGAACTCACCTTGTGTAGCAAGGAATGGCAGTGTAATAGAATTGAACAGTGTTTGTGTTTGAGACGTGAAGGACACGTCCTTGAAATATTTATAAGGTTGGAGCTGGCCGTTATTTGGTGTAGTGTGTGACAAGACATACCTACATGTATTGAGGTTATGAGTTGGAGGCGTGAATGCGACCATAGGTACCCTTATGTTAGATGAGACAGAGCAGCTCATGGCGTCCTATAGGTTTAAGGAATTTAGCATTACGCTCGTCCATAATTACTTAATGCACTTTAGTGGTAGGTCGAGAGAGACTATCTGTGGTTTCAGCGTCCAATCGAGTGGAAGTGGATTGCCACGTGAGCAAACTGATCAGCTGCAATACACTATAGATATGAAATAAATGTGCTATCCTATGCGTTAAATGTTAATAGAGTGAGTGTTAAATAAGTACATACACTAGCAACATAATTGAGTAATGTAATAGCAGACGTGAAACATTATTTATAGCTCAGCATAAAAACACTTCGATGAAGTAAGTACATAATTGCAGATGTGGAACTTACACAGCAGCTGAGGACCAATAAGTGGATTTAGTAGTCAACTAAACGTAGTGTGTTTTGAACACTCGGAACTGTACTATTACCACAAGTTACTCACATGTACAAAGAGGCTGAGAAGACAACTGCTAATAAAATATACTCATACTATCTCTAAGAATAAGGTAATCGAAGATGAGTCAGCTAAGTAAATAAAATACAGATTTGTCAGGAATGTGCCGAGCATTGGTTCAGTGTTCCGGCCCAGAAATAATAAATTGAAATTAAATAGGATTTATGATAGTATGTCTTGAGCATAAATTTTCTCTAGTATGTGACTAACGGCGTTTTGAGCCATTTGTTTAAAGATTTTATGACTGTTAAGTAACCGTGAGAGTAAAATTGAAAAAGTTCTCTTAACTTTGTTCAAGTAACATATTGAAAGATAAAATGTATATATCCCCATTTCATTGTCACCCACCCTTAGATATTAAGTGAACAGAGTCTGAGGCACTCTTTTTGTTTGTTCTACAGGATAAACCAGATAATGGAAGCTGCATGAAAGCATGGAGTGACTTGGACACAACTCACAGTGACCTCTCCCCTTTCCGCATGTAATTTAGAGTGAACGTGAAGGACACAATCCATAGCGACTTCCCCTCCTCTACCCTTGTGAATGGAAGTGTAGAACGCCAGCCAAAGCAGCTACAACCACGTGTGTAAAAATGAAATTGTCATGATTTGTGAAATTTTCTTTCAGGTTTAGAAGAGACTGCTAAGATATAATTATCTGTTTATGTATCATGAATAACTGCGTTGTTTTCTTTGAATTTGTGTATGTAAAAATGTATTTAATGGATTTAAGATTTTCATAATTTTACATATTTTATGTGTTTATCTGTCTAAGGCAATATGTATGCTAAAGTGTTTAATTGATTTTGCTTAAATTTTGAGTGATAATGTTGCTTATGAGGCAGTGAACATGCCAGCAATTTAAATAATTGAAGTAGGTAATCAGTTTTCTTTTAATATTTCTATATGTTTACATTTAAATTTTAATTTTCATCGGGAGTTAAGCTGTACTCTTGCTTCCCTTTTTGTAATTATTTTTTTTCTCTTTCTTTTTTCCATTTACATTCAAAAAAATTAAGTAGAGGGAAGCAGCCTACTCACACCGTATAAAATTCACACCAGTCTTTCCATTGTGTGCCAGCCAGTCTGCTGTAACTAGCTTTGACAACATAAATGTTGCGCAATACTTTAAAAATAAAGTAAATAACCTGAAACGTTTCTAGCATGTCAGGAGTAATACTAAATCAATATGTGTTAAATATCAGTTCAATAACTTTAACCATTTTCGAAATTTGGATGTTTTTCTGTAAAAATCATTGGCGCAACAGAAAAGAACTAGAAACTTAAAAATTTATATTTAGATTCCTTTTTCATAATAATTTAGTAGAAACAGTATTCTGGATCTCACAAATTAAAACTTTAGTTGAAATTCATGATTTCTGGTTTTTGTCATAGAAATTAAGGAAGCAAGATAGATTAAGTAGGCGAATAAATAAGGCTAGGATGTTTAAATTTAAGTAGAAGGGAGATTCGCTATAATCATAAAGATGTGAAAGTTTCAACAGAATAACTATAAAAGTATAGCTATAGCATATTTCCAAAGGGCAAGTTCAGAGCTCGTCTACTGCGTGTAGTGTAATTAAATTAATTCTATCGCCCAAAATATTTGACTTAGCCACGTCAGATATTTTATTATGATTACTTACCTGTGTGCTGATTGCACATTTAAATTGAGAGCTTCATTGGCCATCAGCAAATGGAGCAACGATTTATTTGATACTTAAAGTGGTGCATTACTAGCCCAGCGATTAGCCAGAAGAGCCGATTTGATCAGGCGTTCCCTTAGCCGTCCGCACCGCGGCTTTATATATAAGAACGCTGCGCAAGGAAAAAAGGCCCCAGTTCTCTCCAGACGCTGATTCGCGCACTATCTGTGCCGGGAGTCGCGTCGCATCGGTATCATTGCTATAAACAGCCTCGGATGCCGTAATAAGTTACTCGGGATACGCGTAACCATGAAATCCTTTTCGAGTGAAGTGTTAATTCTGGGATGACTTTAATGATCTATCTTCAGTTTGCGTATGTCGTATTTTCATGTGCCGCCGCGGGACAGACATTCTACCATTATTTAGCGTGGCATTTGATGAACATTATCATCAAATTATGGCGAGCATTCACTTAAACCTTTAATTTGAACAGTTATAGTTGCATCAGCGCATTAGACTCTGAACTGCTCTGGTAGTTGGATTGTGTGGAGTCTTTTTATGGTCTGTGACTTTCAGAATATAGTGATCATTTTAGAGAGAATGGTTTTTGATTATGAATCCCAGACAATCTCCTAATTCCTCAGAGCTATAAGCTGTAGCTATAAGTGTATTTCTCAGATGAAGTGGGCACTGGGAATTCTAATTACAGGCTTCACGTTTTTGCTAATCACTTTCTGGTTGCCAATGTTGTAGTTAGAGAGCCAGTGTTGAAAACGGCAAACAACAGCATTAAATAAAAAATAGGAACATTTTATATGACAACTACTCCACCCGTCGCCCCACATATGTTGCTAATCGGCCGGGAAACGCATCTTTTCTATATTACATTCTACATTTTATATAACAATTACTCCACCCGCCGCCCCACATATGGTGCATCGGCTGGGAAAATCAAAACATTATTTATATAAGCAATATAACTTCACCTGCCGCCCCACACAGTCTATTAGCCCATTTATATATAAAAGTGAATGTAATTGTTATTATTATTACTATTACTTTTATTAGCAGCAATAGTAGTAGTATTAGTAGTAGTAGTGTTAGTAGTAGTGGTGGTGGTCGTTAGTTACGCTAAGTATTTGTACCTTAAAAGGGAAGGAAGGGGATTATCCAATATGTTTCCTGGTGTCCAATGAATCTAGGTTCATGATCCTCCACTGATAACTAAGCGTGTGAGCTTGCAGAACAGTCAATTGTAAACGTACAGAATTTTATATATATATATATATATATATATATATATATATATATATATATATATATATTGCTTTAGTCATTGAGCGCGAAATGGAAATTTATTTGCGGCCTGAGAGAATTAAAACTATTCTTGAAACAAATTAAAAACCTGTGTAAATATAACGGTGTGGGCACTGTCACTGAGTAATCACAGTTCTGCACAGCAGTATAGAGTTTGCTGACAAAATTAAGTACCATATTGGTCAAGAAAAACATATATTTACAGCACCTACGCCCTATCTGAACACTGACTGGCCCTGAAAATAAAAATAAAGCTAAACTGTTGAAGCAGAAACTTTACGTTCTGATGTAACTTCGGTGTATTGTAGATAATGTAAAAAATTAGAAATAGTGCCTTTCAGAATGCAATACATTCAAAAACGATTTTCGAACGAAATGTCGACCTCAGCAGATAACGCCATTATTAAAGTATTGGATGTTCTCGAACGATTCCTACGAGCTGCCCATTTCTATACTCATTATTTGTGGGTCTGTTTCTGATTTGTCAACATCACTATAAGCTCTTTGGCCAAAAGCTGCACAACTCCCCTACGAACAAGGGTAACCTACAATTCTCAAGACTATGTGCAGTCATGACATCATTTTGACGTCACACGCACTTATCAAAGACTGCAGGAACTGCTACTGACTTTTGTTAACATTCGATGCTATAGTTCAATTCTTTTATCTTGGCGGCTCGCGCATGCCCGCCCAGACGCTGGACATTGCTGCATTGCCAGTTGCACACGACGCACGCGCCAATAGAAGCGGCGCCATAGTATAGCATAGTTCGCAAGCTTACGTGTAGGGGGGAGCGCGCAGTTCATGAAGTAAAGCCACCACAGCCGCATTAACCCTTTCGCTGCTACTAAGACGTGCTCCCTGCATTCCGCGCTGTGGGCGATTTTGTCACTGCACTGCTCGCCTGTGCAGACACATTGTGTTCCGACTGCTTTGACACTCTTTATCATTCGATTCCACAAAAACTATTTGGCTCAAAAATTAGATTTTTACGTATCTTCTTGACTGATACCTTCCCTCCATAAATGACTTAATTTTGTTTCGATGTTCAACGCAGTTATTATGCAGCATTAAATATAGTAAACCTTTGCACGAAATTTTTAAGAGTTTGCAGAGGTAAAAGTCCATAGAGTATACTTTCCGTATGGTCGATTTTAGTTGCCACAATGTTGAGAATGGAATGTGGACAAGATACCTATATATTTCATTTAATTTAAGTACCACATAAGTGTCGTATGTAATATTGAGAAATATTCCACCTTTCGCGACTGTAACAACAGTTTTACTTACACTGGGCGCATTTGGCTTTATTTTAAAGCACTTCAATCAATCAAAAGGAAGTAGACAAAATACATTAAACAAAACTGTGGACTTACAAAAACATTGGGACTTGAATATACCGTCTGTCAGTGAAGTGCTCAGAGCTATGTCAAATATAATTTTGTGTGTGGCACACACAAACAGCATTTATTTGCTAAAACACTGATGAGCCAACACAAGCGTTGAATATTGCGCTACCGCAGCACAAAACTGCGAAAGGTGACTTGGCAATGGAGGACACAAAATACAGTCCTCTTATGATGCTTCAAAAGAGAGAAACGCGCCTGGTCTAAATAAGTCGCTTATTACAGTTGCAGAAGAGGGATATATTTCAATACCATTGGTAAAACTGCGACCGTGGAACAAAAACAAGAAATAGAACATGAATACCATTGTGTATGTGCCATACCTTTCACCGATGGAAGTGCTTTAAAATAAAGTCAAACGCGCCGTGTGTATATAAAACTTTTATTACAGTCGCGAAAGACGGAATATTTCTCAATATTACATACGACACCTATGTGGTACTTAAATTAAATGAGATATTGTTATACAGTAAATATTATATGAAATTTAGGTATCTTGTCCACATTTCATTCTCAACATTGTGGCAACTAAAATCGACCATACGGAAAGTATACGCTATGGACTTTTACCTCTGCAAACTCTTCAAAATTTCGTGCAATGGTTTACTACATTTAATGCTGCACATCAAAACAAAATTAAGTCATTTATGGGGGGAAGGTATCAGGCAAGAAGACGTGTAAAAATCAAATTTTTTGGCCAAATAGTTTTTGTGAAATCGAATGATAAGTGTGTCAAAGCAGTGGGAACACCATGTGTCTGCACAGGCGAGAAGTGCAGTGATGACAAAATCGCGCACAGCGCGGAATGCGGGGAGCACGTGTCTGCAGCAGCGAAAAAGTTAATGAAGAGGCAAAGCACTAGAAATTTCATTCAAACGAATAAAATTCGTGAAGTAAGGCACTCCAATATTGTTTTTAAATAAAGAAAATATCAAGCACCGCAGAAGGTTTGAACTCATAACCTTTCACTTGGCATCCCAACACCTTAACCGTTCCGCTACCTCAACTCATAAAACAGTGTAACTCCATAAGGACTCTAACACCTCACGCAACTACTTATAAACACTGTTGGTATGACTATGAATTACTCACGCTTCGTCGAAGTACAATAGCAAATAAACAACTACCGCTGTTCTTTATGGCGAAAAAGCAGTTCGTGAGATTGAAACAAACACCTTTCCTTGCTATCGCCTGAATTAGGAGTCTTATTGGTTGTTTGGTTTAATTAATTAATAGAATATGAAGCAATTGGTATAAAGAATGATTTTTCCAAACTTTCTGTAAAAGAAAGTCTGCTATCAAGACATTGCTTTTGTTCTATTACTTTATTTATGATTCAACGTTTCTAAAACTGAAGACACTCGTCCGTGCTCTGCACTGCTGTCAAGATCTGGCAACGTCGTTCTCTGTTCATTGGCTGACTGTGTTTTGTGACGTCAGATGCGCAGAACGAACCTAAACTCGGCCGCCAAGATATATGACGTGCACTTTAGGTGCTTGGGAAACGCCATGTTGGATTCTGTAATTTCATATCCTAACTCGTGTGTTGTGAAAGTACGCCGTTTCAAGTCCATGGCACATCGAAGATATATTAAAACGCGTCACTCTTGGTACTATTTGATATACTTAAACCTACAGCGCTTAATAAGCCCTCACGAGATATAAGTTATAGTACAAAGGCTGGAATGCTGTTCTATTTTGTTCATCATAAGAACAAAAACGATGTAAACAAAAACAAAAGCGACGATTGGTAGATAGCAGTAGTATACGTACACTTGTAACATTGCTACACTCTTGAAAGTAGTTCCTCTTTATGTTTTAGATATCTCCTTACTATATTGGGGTTAACAAAACTTTATGATATTCTAATGTATTAACAGCCATCAACGTTTTTCTTAATCATATTTTAGTGTTGTAGATTTTATTTCAAAAATCGTGTACAGCCGCATTCTCTGTACTGTTGTGCTCTGAATTGTTTGGCTGTTGATACGTAGGATGAAAATCGCAGATGTTGCTTCCAGCTCTGTAGTGAAACATATGCGTTGGCCATCGTTAAAAAGTAGCGAGAGACAGACTGTTCTCGAAGTTTTTCACAACCTTACAAAAACAAATCTGCGTTGAAGTTTTATGAGGACTTTTTTCACTAAATTTTTTGCGTTTTTGTAAATAAGATGTATAGCTGAAATGATAGTAATCTGGGATAGTCCCTGGATCGCTGGTTTAACTCTTGATTTGGTTTCCTTTTTTATTTTCATTCAATTTGGAATGCTCACGTATGAAATACACGAAACATACGCCAATTAAAACTTATCTAATCATTATTTTTTTCGTAAAACGACGTATTCTTGTTTCTAATTAAATACTGAACAAGAAATTCCAGTTTCGGTCGCAAATATAAATCCTTGATTATTCGAGATTCAGTAAATTAAGACAACATAGAAAATTAAATTTTTGGGAGAAAAACGAAAAATCAGATAATTTTTATTTGGACTACATCGATTTCATGCCACAGATATGGTCTCACAAGTGCCAGAGTGATAAGTGTCATAGAAACATGGAAAGCAATAACTTACAAGACATCGAGGGCACCATAGAAACGTTACATTTTTACTGTTGCCCCTGTACCACTGTATAAACCGAACAGAATTGATCTGGAATCAAGTTAAGGGACTTCTCACGAGAAATAAGAAGACATTTAAGCTGACAGACGGACTGTAACTAATGCATGAAGCTTTGCACACGCCAATGCTGAACTCTGGTGGGATACAGAACGCCACGACATATGGAAGAGGAGAAAAATTTGATGCGTGGATAGCTTCGTGGATCGGCTCGTTATCGAAGTAGCAGGCGATAATTCTAGTACTGAAATGTATTTTTTGGATTCGGATATGGAAGAAGTTCAGAATGACCAGGTGACTTATTGTAAGTAATAGATTCAGTGGCTTCAATATTTAACTATACTATGAAATCCCCGCAGTACGTTTTTGAGTCACATACAGGTCGCACAGAAAAATTACCTTGTGTTTAAGTTATGAATTTTCACTACTCTTGTTTTCAATTACAGTATTATGTTATTCAAGAACGAGAGCGTATTATACTTTTTGTCTCGTTCCCTAAGGAGCGTGTGGTATGGCTGGAATTTTGCTGAATGTTATTTCATTCTGTTTAAAATTAAATGACATTTCAAGCTGTATTGTTTTCTGCTCATCTCTTTTTATGTCTTAAATGCAACTGCTCATATCACTGCAGGTTATTTGGACCAGCTGGATGACCTATGCTGTCCAAGTTCAGTACGCCAGTAAAGCTGTTTTCCCATATGATTGTTCAGTCGAAGGGCACATAACACACAGCATAAAACGTATCCCATACTTCACTGCACTCGAGACAGCTTGGGTTTCGCTCCATGTAAAACAAAATCCAATGAGATTCCATAAGAAGTGAAAGAATACGTAGTGTAAAGTTTACGTCAGGTTTATTCTTACGATGAACACATTATAGACGATCGTGCTGTAGTGGCTATAAGCGTTGAATTACAAACTGTAGGATAGCTATGAAGACGGTTCACGTCCTTTCCATCTCAAATCTTAAAGGTTCTGGGACTTATTTACTAAGCTAATAGAAGTATTATGTCCCTTCTGTAATACGCAATGTTACGCAGAGTATCTCTCTCTCCCTCATGTGTGAGTTGTCATTGTCAATATTTTATAAATGTGATAAATGTATTCGTGTTCTGAAACAGCATTTGTTGACACATTGAGGATCTCCGAAAAAGTGTCCCTATTGGTAAAATTTGTTGTAATAAAACGACAAAAAGTGTAATATTGCTTGTTAAAGATGCACTTTACTTGAAAACGATTCTTTCGAATAAAAGTGTCTTAAAAGAATCATCTCATAAATTGTCCTTAATACAATTCATAGACGGCTGAGACTAAGTAAGTTACGTCTTAATTCTTTTGCAGATGTGTTAGTCTTTTCTATGCGTTTTATTCTGAATAGTAGTTTGCTTTGCACATGATCAACGTACAGGATTTTTTTTTATTAACCAGATTCTTCATGTGGCAAATTCTGTGTATGTGCTGTCTTCTTTGTGGCTCAGAGCATACCATTTCCACTAACTTCCTGGGCTGATCGTTGGAGGAATTTGTTACAATGCTGGATCATTTCATGCGAGGCATGGTTTCTCTTATTTTATATGATGACCATTTCTCCCTATGCACATGGAAAGCAACAAAATAGTTACAAATTCCGAGAAGAAAGCTGGCGACTGAAATTTCGTAAAAAGATTTCGTCACAACGAAAAACGCCTTTGTTTTAAAGATTACCAATCCAACTCGCTTATGATATCTGTGACACTCTTGCTTCTGTTTGTGGTAACACAAAACGAGCTGCCCTCCCTTGAACTTTTTCGATTTCTCCTATCAACTCAATGTGGTAAAGACCTCATACCGCACAGCAATAAGCCTACCGCAGTGGAGGGTGATGTAGCATCTTCTTAGAGTACTGCTAATAAGCCGTTATCGTTGGTTCTTCTTTCCCATAACATTTTATACGATTTTTTCAATTTAAGTTGTCTGAAACTGTAATCCCTTGGTATCTGGTTGAATCTACAACCTGTCAATTACTGTCACTATCCATGTAACTGAAAATCAAGAATCCAGTCACGCCGTTAAGATTATACGTCATAAGCAATCAGTTTTATTGAAAATGGTTTGGCGTTAAAGGCTTTCTGGAAATCTAAAGATGTGGAATCAACTTGAGGTCTTCTGTCAAGAACACTCGCTACTTCACATGAGTAAGGAGTCACTGGTGTTTCACAAGAACTACAGGGTTATTACAAATGATTGAAGCGATTTCACAGCTCTACAATAACTTTATTATTTGAGACATTTTCACAATGCTTTGCACACATATACAAAAACTCAAAAAGTTTTTTTAGGCATTCACAAATGTTCGATATGTGCCCCTTTAGTGATTCGGCAGACATCAAGCTGATAATCAAGTTCCTCCCACACTCAGCGCAGCATGTCCCCATCAATGAGTTCGAAAGCATCGTTGATGCGAGCTCGCAGTTCTGGCACATCTCTTGGTAGAGGAGGTTTAAACACTGAATCTTTCGCATAACCCCACAGAAAGAAATCGCATGGGGTTAAGTCGGGAGAGCGTGGAGGCCATGACATGAATTGCTGATCATGATCTCCACCACGACCGATCCATCGATTTTCCAATCTCCTGTTTAAGAAATGCCGAACATCACGATGGAAGTGCGGTGGAGCACCATCCTGTTGAAAGATGAAGTCGGCACTGTCGGTCTCCAGTTGTGGCATGAGCCAATTTTCCAGCATGTCCAGATACACGTGTTCTGTAACGTTTTTTTCGCAGAAGAAAAAGGGGCCATAAACCTTAAACCGTGAGATTGCACAAAACACGTTAACTTTTGGTGAATTGCGAATTTGCTGCACGAATGTGTGAGGATTCTCTACCGCCCAGATTCGCACATTGTGTCTGTTCACTTCACCATTAAGAAAAAACGTTGCTTCATCACTGAAAACAAGTTTCGCACTGAACGCATCCTCTTCCATGAGCTGTTGCAACCGCGCCGAAAATTCAAAGCGTTTGACTTTGTCATCGGGTGTCAGGGCTTGTAGCAATTGTAAACGGTAAGGCTTCTGCTTTAGCCTTTTCCGTAAGATTTTCCAAACCATCGGCTGTGGTACGTTTAACTCCCTGCTTGCTTTATTCGTCGACTTCCGCGGGCCACGCGTGAAACTTGCCCGTACGCGTTCAACCGTTTCTTCGCTCACTGCAGGCTGACCCGTTGATTTCCCCTTACAGAGACATCCAGAAGCTTTAAACTGCGCATACCATCGCTGAATGGAGTTAGCAGTTGGTGGATCTTGTTGAACTTCGTCCTGAAGTGTCGTTGCACTGTTATGACTGACTGATGTGAGTTCATTTCAAGCACGACATACGCTTTCTCGGCTCCTGTCGCCATTTTGTCTCACTGCGCTCTTGTGCGCTCTGGCGGCAGAAACCTGAAGTGCGGCTTCAGCCGAACAAAACTTTATGAGTTTTTCTACGTATCTGTAGTGTGTCGTGACCATATGTCAATGAATGGAGCTACAGTGAATTTATGAAATCGCTTCAATCATTTGTAATAGCCGTGTACATTTTCTGAATCCGTCCCGATTATGTGTCAATAGACAATTTGCTTCACGGTATTTCATGATATTGGAACAAAGCATGTGTTTCTGAATCCTGCCGCAATTCGATGTGAATAATATGGGTCTATAATTCAGCGGACTGCTTCTATTTCCTTTCTTGTATAGTGGTATGAGCTGTGCAACTTTATTGTCTTTAAGTATGGATCTTTGGTCGAATAACTGCTAAATATTAACCAATTTCCATAACTACTAAATATTAACCAATTTCCAGTCCTGGAGATTTTGAGTTCTTTTAAGTATGGAGTGCTCTTTTCGCTGCTTCTGCAACAGTGTTTTGATCTGTTCTGTGTATCATGGGGGATTCGTTCCATCTTATTAATTTATTTGGTATAACTCAGTTGCCATCAACATTACTTCACTGAATGTAAGCCACATCTAGCTGATGCCTACACAGTATGGAAGAAGTCGAGACTGTCTCTTAGGAAGGGGTCAACGGAATTATTACCTACTTTTTTAAATACAGAGCGTATCAAACAGAATCATCCTATTTGGCACGTCTACATTTCTGAAAGTAATTAAGATGTATAATGAATTTAGTTTCTTGATGAATGGGAAACTCAAAAAGTTTTTTTATACCTTTTCATAGGTGTTCACTGTGCTCCCTTGAGATGAATGGCATTTGTCAATGCGGTATTCAAATTGTTCCCATATGGCAGCGAGCATGTCTTCAGTTACAGACTCCACAGCTGCTGTTATGCGATGTCTCAGTTCATTCATTGTTGTTGGTAATAGAGGCACATAAACAGAGTCTTTTATAAACCCCCACAAGAAATAATCACATACAGTAAGGTCCAGTGACCTTAGAGGGCAGTAATGTAAGGCTGAATCATTTGGATCAGTGCAACCGATCCATCGTTCAGTAATCCCTTGATTTAAAAATTTCCGCACTTCCAGATGCCAGTGTGGAAGTGCCCCATCCTGTTGGTAAATGAAGTCGTTCGAATCAGTCTCCCACTGTGCGAAAAGCAAGTTCTCAAGCATATTGAGATATGTGCTTCCTGTAACAGTGTCCTCGGCAAAGAAAAATGGATCATACATCTTTTCCTGTGACACTGCACAAACCACATTAAATTTTGGAGAGTCCTTCTCATGTTGTACAACTTCATGTGGTTGTTCCACACCCGATATTCTCGCATTATGACAGTTCACCTTTCCATTTCAATGGAATGTTGCCTCATCACTAAACACTAAGCCTGGAAGAAAACTGTTATCCTCCCATTTGCCAAGAACGAAATTACAGAACTTTACATGTTGTTTGTAACCTTCACGAAGAGCTTGCAGTAGCTAAATTTTGTATAGTTTCATGTGTAAAAGCTGACGCAACACTCGACAGAAGGACATCGGGGGACATGTTGAGCTGCCGAGCTGCACGGCGAACGGATTTCTGTGGTCTCCTTGTGAAACTATGGTGGATGGGTTCGACATCAGTGTCGGACACTAGGGGACGGCCCGGCGATTTGCCTTTACTCAAACAACCTGTTTAACGGAATTGTTCATGCCACCGTCTAATACTCAGTGCTGTAGGGGGATCCACATCATACCTACATCTACATATAAATCTACGTGATTACTCTGCTATTCATAATAAAGTGCCCGGCAGAGGGTTCAATGAATCACCTTCAAGCTGTCTCTCTACCGTTCCACTCTCGAACGGCACGCGGAAAAAATGAGCACATAAATTAATCTGTGCGAGCCCTGATTTCTCTTATTTTATCGTAATGATCATTTCTCCCTATGAATATGGATGCCAACAGAATGTTTTCGCAATCGGAGGAAAAAACTGGTGATTGAAATTTCATGAGAAGTTCCCGTCGCAACGTAAAGCGCCTTTGTTTTAATGATTGCCACTCCAATTCACGTATGTCTGTAACACTATCTCCCATATTTCGTGATAATACAAAACGAGCTGCCCTTCTTTGTACTTTTTCGATGTCATCCGTCAGTCCCACCTGATGCGGATCCCACACTGCACAGCAATACTCCAGAATATGGCGGACAAGCGTGGTGTAAGCAGTCTCTTTAGTAGACCTGTTGCACATCTTTAGTGTTCTGCCAATGAATCGCAGTCTTTGGTTTGCTCTACCCACAATATTATCTATGTGATCGTTCCTAAATTTAGATGATTTCTTTTAGTATTCATGTAAATAACTTCACACTTTTCGTTATTCAGGGTCAATTACCACTGTTCCCACCATATAGATATCTTATCTAAATCATTGTACAAGTCGTTTTGATCATCTGATGGCTTTACAAGACGGTAAATGGTTCAAATGGCTCTGAGCACTATTGGACTCAACTGCTGAGGTCATAAGTCCCCTAGAACTTAGAACTACTTAAACCTAACTAACCTAAGGACATCACACACATCCATGCCCGAGGCAGGATTCGAACCTGCGACCGTAGCGGTCGCGCGGTTCCAGACTGTAGCGCCTAGAACCGCTCGGCCACTCCGGCCGGCAGACGGTAAATGACAGCATCATCTGCAAACAATCTAAGACGGCTACTCAGATTATCTCCTAGGTCGTTAATATAGATCAGGAACAATAGAGGGCCTATAACACTTCCTTGGGGTACACCGGATATTACTTCTGTTTTACTCGATGACTTTCCGTCTATTACTACGAACTGTGACCTTTCTGATAGGAAATCACGAATCCAGTCGCACATCTGAGGCGATACTCCGTAGGCACGCAGTTTGGTTAGAAGACGCTTATGAGGAACGGTGTCGAAAACCTTCTGGAAATCTAAAAATATGATATCAATTTGACATCCCCTGTCGATAGCACTTATTACTTCATGAGTATAAAGAGCTAGTTGTGTTTCACAAGAACGATATTTTTTGAAACCGTGCTGAGTATGTGTCAATAAATCGTTTTCTTCGAGGTACTTCATAATGTTCGACTACAATATATGTTCCAAAACCCTACTACAAATCGACGTTAGTGTTATAGGCCTGTAATTCAGCGGATTACTTTTTGGGTATTGGTGTGACTTGAGCAATTTCCCAGTCTTTAGGTACGAATCTTTCTGTGAGCGAGTGGTTGTACATAATTGCTAAATATGGAGCTATTTTATCAGCATACTCTGAGAGAAACCTTACTGGTATGCAGTCTGGACCGGAGGCCTTGCCTTTGTTAAGTGATTTAAGATGCTTCGTTACACCGAGGATATCTACTTCTATGTTTCTCATCTTGGCAGTTGTTCTTGATTGGAATTCAGGAATATTTACTTCGTCTTCTTTGGTGAAGGATTTTCGGAAAAACGTGTTTAATAACTCTGCTTTAGTGGTACTGTCATCAATGACTTTACCGTTGTTATCGCGCAGTGAAGGTATTGATTGCGTCTTGCCACTGGTGTGCTTTATGTATGACCAGAAGCTCTTTGGGTTTTCTGCCAGATTTCGAGACAGTTTCGTTATGGAAACAATTAAAAGCATCTCGCATTGAAGTACGCGCCATATTTCGAACTTCTGTAAAACTTTGCCGATCTTGGAGATTTTTCGTTCTTTTAAATTTAGCACGCTTTTCTTTTTTTCTTTTTTTTTTTTTTTTTTTTTTTTTGTTGTTCTGTAACAACGATCTGACCCGTTTTGTGTACCATGGGGGATCAGTACCATCACTTATTAATTTATGTGGTATATAACTCTCAATCCCCCCCTATGAACCATGGACCTTGCCGTCGGTGGGAGGCTTGCGTGCCTCAACGATACAGGTAGCCGTACCATAGGTCCAACCACAACGGAGGGGTATCTGTTGAGAGGTCAGACAAACGTGTGGTTCCTGAAGAGGGGCAGCAGCCTTTTCAGTAGTTGCAGGGGCAACGGTCTGGATAATTGACTGATCTGGCCTTGTAGCACTAACCAAAATGGCCTTGCTGTTTTGGTACTGCGAACGGCTGAAGGCAAGGGGAAACTACAGCCATAATTTTTCCCGAGTACATGCAGCTTTACTGTATAGTTAAATGATGATAGCGTCCTCTCGGGTAAAATATTCCGGAGGTAAAATAGTCCCCCATTTGGATCTCCGGGTGCGGACTACTCAGGCGGACGTTGTTATCAGGAGAAAGAAAACTGGCGTTCTACGGGTCGGGGCGTGGAATGTCAGATCCCTTAATCGGGCAGGTAGGTTAGAAAATTTAAAAAGGAAAGGGATAGGTTAAAGTTAGATATAGTGGGAATTAGTGAAGTTCGGTGGCAGGAGGAACAAGACTTCTGGTCAGGTGATTACAGGATTATAAACACAAAATCAAATAGGGGTAATGCAGGAGTAGGTTTAATAATGAATAAAAAATAGGAATGCGGGTAAGCCACTAGAAACAACATAGTGAACGCATTATTGTGGCCAAGATTGATACGAAGCACACACCTACCACAGTAGTACAAGTTTATATGCCGACTAGCTCCGCAGATGACGAAGAGATTGATTAAATGTATGATGAGATAAAAGAAATTATTCAGATATTGAAGGGAGACGAAAATTTAATAGTCATGAGTGACTGGAATTCAACAGTAGGAAAAGGAAGAGAAGGAAACGTAGCGGGTGAATATGAATTAGGACTAAGAAATGAAAGAGGAAGCCGCCTGGTAGAATTTTGCACAGAGCATAACTTAATCACAGCTAACACTTGGTTCAAGAATCATAAAATAATGTTGTATACATGGAAGAAGCCTGGAGATACTGACAGGTTTCAGATAGATTATATAATGGTAAGACAGAGATTTAGGAACCAGGTTTTAAATTGTAAGATATTTCCAGAGGCAGATGTGGACTCTGACCACAATCTATTGGTTATGAACTGTAGATTAGAACTGAAGAAACTGCAAAAAGGTGGGAATTTAGGGAGATGGGGCCTGGATAAACTGAAAGAACCAGAGGTTGTAGAGAGTTTCAGAGAGAGCGTAAGGGAACAATTGACAGGCATGGGGGAAAGAAATACAGTAGAAGAAAATGGGTAGCTTTGAGGTATGAAATAGTGAAGGTATCAGAGGATCAAGGAGGTAAAAAGACGAGGGCTAGTAGAAATCCTTGGGTAACAGAGGAGATACTGAATTTAATTGGTGAAAGGAGAAAATAAAAAAAATGCAGTAAATGAAGCAGGCAAAAAGGAATACAAACGTCTCAAAAATGAGATCGACAGGAAGTGCAAAATGGCTAAGCAGGGATGGCTAGAGGACGAATGTAAGGATGTAGAGGCTTATCTCACTAGGGGTAAGATAGATACTGCCTACAGGGAAGTTAAAGTGACCTTTGGAGAAAAGAGAACCACTTGCATGAATATCAAGAGCTCAGATGGAAACCGAGTTCTAAGCAAAGAAGGGAAAGCAGAGGATCTATACAGGGGCGATGTTCTGGAGGACAATATTATAGAAATGGAAGAGGATGTAGGTGAAGATGAAATGGGATATATGATACTGCGTGAAGAGTTTGACAGAGCACTGAAAGACCTGAGTCGAAACAAGGCCCTGGCAATAGACAACATTCCATTAGAACTACTGACGGCCTCGGGTGAGCCATTCCTGACAAAACTCTACCATCTGGTGAGCAAGATGTATGAGACAGGCGAAATTCCCTCAGACTTCACGAAGAATATAATAATTCCAATCCCAAAGAAAGCAGGTGTTGACAGATGTGAAAATTCCCAAACTATCAGTTTAATAAGTCACAGCTGCAAAATACTAACGCGAATTCTTTACAGATGAATGGAAAAACCGGTTGAAGCCGACCTCGGGGAAGATCAGTTTGGATTCCGTAGAAATGTTGGAACACGTGAGGCAATTCTGACCCTATGCTCATCTTAGAAGAAAGATTAAGGAAAGGCAAACCTACGTGTCTAACATTTGTAGACTTAGAGAAAGCTTTTGACAATGTTGACTGGAACACTCTGTTTCAAATTCTGAAGGTGGCAGTGGTAAAATACAGGAAGCTAAAGGCTATTTACAATTTGTACAGGAACCAGATGGCAGTTATAAGAGTCGAAGGTTGGGAAGGGAGTGAGACGGGGTTGTAGCCTATCCCCGATGTTATTCAATCTCTGTATTGAGCAAGCAGTAAAGGAAACAATAGAAAAATTCGGAGTAGGAATTAAAACCCATGGAGAAGAAATAAACTTTTGGAGGTTCGCTGATGACATTGTAATTCTGTCAGAGACAGAAAAGGACCTGAAAGTGCAGTTGAACGGAATGGACAGTGTCCTGATAGGAGGGTATAAGATGAACATCAACAAAAGCAAAACGAGGATAATGGAATGTAGTCGAAAGAAATCGGGTGATGCTGAGGGTATTAGGAAGATCTGCAGCGGATAGGCACTTGGAGCAGGGAGTGGCAACTGTCCCTTAACATAGACAAATGTAATGTATTGCAAATACATAGAAAGAAGGATCCTTTATTGTATGATTATATGATAGCGCAACAAACACTGGTAGCAGTTACTTCTGTAAAATATCTGGGAGTATGCGTGCGGAACGATTTGAAGTGGAATGATCATATAAAATTAATTGTTAGTAAGGCGGGTACCAGGTTGAGATTCATTGGGAGAGTGCTTAGAAAATGTAGTCCATCAACAAAGGAGGTGGCTTACAAAACACTCGTTCGACCTATACTTGAGTATTGCTCATCAGTGTGGGATCCGTACCAGATCGGTTTGACGGAGGAGGTAGAGAAGATCCAAAGAAGAGCGGCGCGTTTCGTCACAGGGTTATTTGGTAACCGTGATAGCGTTACGGAGATGTTTAATAAACTCAAGTGGCAGACTCTGCAAGAGAGGCGCTCTGCATCGCGGTGTAGATTGCTCGCCAGGTTTCGAGAGGGTGCGTTTCTGGATGAGGTATCGAATATATTGCTTCCCCCTACTTATACCTCCCGAGGAGATCACGAATGTAAAATTAGAGAGATTAGAGCGCGCACGGAGGCTTTCAGACAGTCGTTCTTCCCGCGAACCATACGCGACTGGAACAGGAAAGGGAGGTAATGACAGTGGCACGTAAAGTGCCCTCCGCCACACACCGTTGGGTGGCTTGCGGAGTATAAATGTAGATGTAGATGTAGATGTAGATTATGTTAGGAAATGTGACGTTTAAAGTAGTAAATGAGTTTTGCTATTTGGGGAGCAAAATAACTGATGATTGTCGAAGTAGAGAGGATATAAAATGTAGACTGACAATGGCAAGGAAAGCGTTTCTGAAGAAGAGAAATTTGTTAACATCGAGTATAGATTTAAGTGTCAGAAAGTCTTTTATCAATGTATTTGTATGGAATGTAGCCATGTATGGAAGTGAAACATGGACGATAAATAGTTTAGACAAAAAGAGAATAGAAGCTTTCGAAATGTGGTGCTACAGAAGAATGCTGAAGATTAAATGGGTAGATCACATAACGAATGAGGAGGTATTGAATAGAATTGGGGAGAAGAGGAGCTTGTGGCATAACTTAACTAGAAGAAGGGATTGGTTGGTAGGACATGTTCTGAGACATGAAGGGATCACCAATTTAGTACTGGAGGGCAGTGCCGAAAGTAAAAATCGTAGAGGGGGACCAAGAGATGAATACACTAAACAGATTCAGAAGGATGTAGGTTGCAGTAGGTGTTGGGAGATGAAGAAGGTTGCACAGGGTAGAGTAGCGTGGAGAGCTGCATCAAACCAGCCTCAGGACTGAAGACCATAACAAGAACATTTAAGTTGGTCTGCTTTGGTGTGGACTTGATCTTGTGAGAGTTACTGCAGTCACTGAGTGGTAATGTATGAAAGCTCTGACCAGGCTGCTGTCTAAACTAATAGAGAGCTACTTAGTCTTCATTTTATTGTGTGAACATATGAACTTTGAGGTAGTAGAAAAGAAAAAGTACTTGGAGGAAAAAGATCAGGAAGGAGCGATAGTTTTAGATAAAATATTCTTGGTTAACAAAAAAACTGTTCAAATTTGTACGACCAATGCTTTAGTTTCCCTGGTTTGCAATACTTATGGTGTGTTCATGGTGCACAAATTTCAGAATGGAATCCAGTCTCAACAGGTTAATACAAGAGCGAGTTAAGCCATTCCACATCTGAAACGGCGGTACATTAATAACTGATGTAGCTGTCAGAATGGTGAATGCAAGCATGCAAACATTTATGCACTATTTCATACAGGTGCCAGATGTCAGTTTGTGGGATGGAGTTCCATGTCTGTTGCACATGGTCTGTCAATTCAATGGCAGTTAATCCTGGTTGTGAATGATGCTGCAGTTATCTGATGGTGTCCCATATGTGCTTGATTAGAGATAGTTCTGGTGATCAACCAGGCCAAGGCAGTATGTCGACACTCTGTAGAGAATGTTGGGTTACAACAGTGGTATGTGGGCGAGTGTTACTTTGTTGGGAAACACCTCCTGGAAAGCTGTTCATGAATGGCAGTACAGTTGATCGAATCACCAGATATATGTACAAATATGGGTGATGCTCCTGTCATACAAAATCGCATCCCAGATCATAACTGCAGGTGTAGATCCAGTGTGTCTAGCACACAGACAGATTGGTTGCAGACTCTCAATTGACCTCCTTCAAACCAAAAGACGGCCATCACTGGAACTGAGGAAAAGCCAGGTTTCATCAAAAAACACAATAGGCCTCCACCCTGACCTCCAATGAGCTCTCGCTAGATACCACTGAAATCGCAAATGGCTGTTGTTTTGGTCAGTGGAATGCACGTAATAGTTCGTCTTGCTCGGAGCTGTCCTTGAAGAAACCGATTAGAAACATTTCTTTGTATCACTGTTGTGGCAACTGCTGCTCAAATTGCTGCTGCAGATGCAGTACGATGCGCTGAACACAATGGCCTTCCCTCTCGGTAGTGCCGCGTGGTCGTCCAGAGCCCGGTCTTCTTGCTACCATACATTCTAGTGACCACCGCCGCCAGGAATCATGTACAGTGGCTACGTTCCTGCCAAGTCATTCTGCAATATCGCAGAAGGAACATCCAGCTTCTCGTAGCCCTAGCACACGACCTCATTCAAGGTGTTGAAAATCGCATCTTAATCGCCTTTAATACATTCCTGAATGATATAAACTCACCACATTCAATCTCAACGGTAAATGACGCTCACGACCCTTACAGCGCATATTTAAAGCAAACCAAGTCTGAATCCTTATAGTGGCGCTGCTAGTGTCACTCTTATACGACTGGCGCGAAATTTGAATAGACTTCGTCTTTCAAATGAAGAAGCACGCCTGCCAACTTCCGTCTACGTCGCACAACTCCTTGGTGTTGTGACTTTTTCCCGTCATTTGCCACTATTTTCTTTCCAGGAAAAGATCCTTGAAACCTCAAGCGCTTTCTGCTTGGTCCAACGTTCAATTCAGAGAACGTTTGGTTAAAACAGATGTTACTCGCATATTTTGGTAGGAAATCTGTTCCCGCCAAAATGTTCTTACACAAATTAGGCACAAAGAAAACGCCGTGTAAATAAATTACACCATCAATTTTGACTTCCAAGATGACTTCGTTCCTGATTGGCCTCATGTAGCTTCCAATCGCCATTTTAACTTCTACACAGAATATGTTACGGTGTCCTCATCTTTAAAACTATTAAACAACGATTCCGAGACACAACGAACGTCGCTCCCAGAGTTGACAACGCAGTCAACAGCTGCGTGATTAATAATCACACTAACGAGGACCTTAACTTGCTCGACATATTCTCTCTGCAACTCGGTTTCAGCCAATAAATCCCTCTCAGTTTCCTTAAAACTATCTACACACAAAGTATAACATATGATACACTAGGAGGTTTAACATGTGTATTATTACAAAATATTTCGTCGAAAGCAGCGCGGAAAGCGAGCTCACTATCATTCAAACTGCACAGCTTCCTTCGAACACAAAATTTCTCTGTTGCCCATGTTTGTGGTGGCAACAAACTAATCATTATGGACTGCAAAAATAATCACATATTTCGAAACTACACTCTTCCTTACTGAGCCGGTCGTAATATAGATCCTCGACGGCAATTTGTTGCTCATCGTCAACAACGCAAACGTTTTGACTTTCTCCCATCAATCTGCAATATTTAAATCACTTACCCTTCGATCAGGCGCCAGTGTGCTATTCACTGTGCCTGTATCAGAATTCATAGCAGCCTCCTGCTGATCAGTAAATTAATCGTTCTTACACACAAGACTCACTGTGCATCTGAATTTTAATTCAGCTGCGACAGGTTCCATTTCCTACACTATAGCTACATTAATTACTACTGAATTATCGTCAATAGAAGCCTGATTCGCTCTCCGTTTCACTTCATTCATGCTGCGTCCAGTTTCCACACAATTTCAAGCAACTTTCCAAGCACAGTCTCCATGGAAAACGTTCCAGCCTCTCTTAAATTATTGTTACGAACGCTAAGATTTTCACAGCCTTTCGGTCCGTTATTATATGGCGTCCTCCTCCCCTCACAGATCACAGGCTGGAGAAAATCTAGTGTCTTGGTTCAACCACTGGTGGTTCCCATTTAGATTCTCGTTGCTGCCCTGTCTATTATCCGCCCGTCGATCCTGACTAATCCTGATTTCCTCGATTGTTCACATTATTCTTCAGGTTCTTAACATCGCGTTGGAGCCACTCCTTATCAGCGTTTTATACGAGGGCTATCCACAAAGTACATTACGTTTGCCGGCCGCGGTGGTCTAGTGGTTCTAGGCGCGCAGTCCGGAACCGCGGGACTGCTACGGTCGCAGGTTCGAATCCTGCCTCGAGCATGGATGTGTGTGATGTCCTTAGGTTAGTTAGGTTTAAGTAGTTCTAAGTTCTAGGGGACTGATGACCACAGGAGTTAAGTCCCATAGTGCTCAGAGCCATTTGAACCAGCCACATTACGTTTTGGAATTAAAAATAAATAAAGTATTGGAAATTTTTTTTATTATATACAGATGAAAGCCACACTTAAATACTACTTTTCTACATAGGTGCCATTTAAATTAAGGCACTTATCGTAGCGATGGACGAGTTTGGAAATTCCTTCGTCGTAAAATTCGGCCGCCTGCGCCTTCAACCACGTGGTTACCTCTTCTTTTGGGACAGAAAAGGTGTGATTTTTGTGGATTTCCTGGAAAGAGGCACCACAATAAACTCTCAAAGGTATTGCCAAACTCTGCACAACCTCAGAAGAGCAATACAAAACAAGCGGAGGGGAAAGTTGTGCTCAAAGATCTTGCTGATTCACGGCAACGCCCGGGGCCACACGGCAAATGCCACTCGTGAAGTTCTCGAATCCTTTAAGTGGGAGTTGTTTCCTCGTCCGCCGTACAGTCCCGACCTGGCACCGAGCGACTTCCACTTATTCCCAGCACTGAAGGAGTGGTTGGCTATGCAGCGTTTTGATGACGACGCACAGCTTCAAGAAGAGGTAACCACGTGGTTGAAGGCGCAGGCGGCCGAATTTTACGACGAAGGAATTTCCAGGCTCATCCGTCGCTACGATAAGTGTCTTAATTTAAATGGCAACTATGTAGAAAAGTAGTATTTAAGTGTGGCTTTCATCTGTATATAATAAAAAAAATTTCCAATACTTTATTTATTTTTAATTCCAAAACGTAATGTACTTTGTGGATAGCCCTCGTATATCATGCCAAGTTCTGTCTCCTCCGCCAGCGTGCTTATTGCGCTAACACTTGACATAATCCAATCTTACTACGAAATCTACAAAACCTTCAATACTTTCTGTGGGTCTGTTCACTAGATCCCACGGTAAATGATCAGGCAGCCGCCTCTATGAGTAGAGATTTCCGTGAGTGCGCCCAGTGTTTGGTCAAATGGTTCAAATGGCTCTGAGCACTATGGGACCTAACTTCTGAGGTCATCAGTCCCCTAGAACTTAGAACTACTTAAACCTAACTAACCTAAGGACATCACACACACCCATGCCCGAGGCAGGATTCGAACCTGCGACCGTAGCGGTTGCGCGGTTCCAGACTGTAGAGTTTGGTCCAGATGCACTGACTTCTACAGATCAGCTTCGCAAAATTAGAGGAAGCTACGCCGATTTCTTGTGTAACTTGGCCCGTTGAGTAAAGCATTCAACAACTGTACGTGTTTCCTAAGGACCCGGTGCTTGCTGAGCAGAAGCGCCTCAAATCTGGGGTAATCACAAAACGCGTATGCATTTTGGTTCGTCCATGTTTGTGTACTTTCGTCTAGCTGACGTTTGCTGAACCTTTTTTTCACCTCGTCAGTCATTCCTATAATGGTACAGTCTTTGCATGAGACTATGAACTCAACCGCATGGTACTTATTCTCTCCATTAAAATATTTAATCTCACAACTCGCCACAAGCTGCGTACATACTCTCCTCCCTTGGTACATCGCTACATTACTCAATATGACCCTAACGCACGCGATCTCTTTCGCCCTGTCCTTGTCTCATCTTATCTACACTCTGAGGCCCCGTTTTCAGTGCGAATTCAGTCACATTATCCTGTTATAAGAACCTTATCTGCATAGCATCCATTCTCTCCCCCAAACCCTTCTATACCATACTAATCCGGCCTGACAACTTTTTATCCTGCTCATTTGACGCTAATTCCCTTTGTAAGCTCTTAAGTCGTCTGGTTTTCAATTTTAATCTGATTCCCTCTTTTTCGCTCTTGATTTCATGTAATCCTCCCAACTTCTCCACAGTAAACTGCATCTGTACAAAAAAATTCCCAGCTACTACAAATTCACTAATGTCTCCCTCAGATTTACCATGACTCTTCATACCACTCTCTGACTGTTGAAAGCCATTCTCACTTGGCGACTTTTTAATCCCACCAGACACGATTCTGCAGTGACAAGCCAAACGCAAATTCTGCGGCGCCCTCTGAACTCTCGATGGTTGCTGGTATGAAGCACATTTGCAACTGTCTTCATTACATCCCTTAACTTTCGTCTTACAGCATCCACACTCTCACAAAACACACGTTTGTTAGCGGTCATCCGATCCCGACCATTAGTCATTTTGCCTTATCAATGCTACTTTACGACAACATGGTCATGGACTGAACTTCCATACTCACGACTAGCCCACTCCAGCACGCTTGGTTAGAGAGAATGAGTCGATGAGTGGGAAGCGGCTGTAGCGCCACTGTCCTCAGACTCGTCATACTCGCGGATCCACAATGGGAAGGGAGCCAGTGAAATAACAATGACGCCTTGGTTTCTAGCGTACGAAACCGTCAACTTTAGATCACTATTCGCTCCATTTCCGATCACTACAAGGTACCCACAGCTTTCTCAATGCAGTCAACTTAGTCAGCCTTGTCTGACAGATGACACTGTGTTCAACGCATCTGTGTAATTGCAAATGAAACTAGATTATTAGTTTCGAATATTGGATAGTCGATGTCCTCTGTATATGATCATAATCACAGGGCGACGTTAAAAATAGAACAATACAGCTACGACTGTGTCAGTGTAGTAGGGCGTAGACTTTGTAGTTAACATTGGTGGTGACCAGAAACCAGGGAATATAAATTCGAAGGTTTAAAGGCACATTTGCAGGTTTGGCGTGGATATATAGTAAAAACGTTGATACAAGTACAGAATATAAATAAAGAATTACATAAGATACACCACTGGCCATTAAAATTTCAACACCAAGAAGAAATGCAGATGATAAATGGGTATTCATTGGACAAATGTATTATACTAGAACTGACATGTGATTACATTTTCACACAATTTGGGTGCATAGATCTTGAGAAATCAGTACCCAGAACAACCACCTCTGGCCATAATAACGGCCTTGATATGCCTGGGCATTGAGTCAAACAGAGCTTGGATGGCGTGTACAGGTACAGCTGCCCATGCAGCTTCAACACGATACCACAGTTCATCAACAGTAGTGACTGATGTATTGTGACGAGCCAGTTGCTCGGCCACCATTGACCAGACGTTTCCAATTGCTGAGAGGTCTGGAGAATGTGCTGGCCAGCGGAGCAGTCGAACTTTTCTGTATCCAGAAAGGCCTGTACAAGACCTGCAACATGCGGTCGTGCATTATCTTGGTGAAATGTAGGGTTTCGCAGGGATCGAATGAAGGGTAGAGCCACGGGTCGTAACACATCTGAAATGTAACGTCCACTGTTCGAAGTGCCGTCAATGCGAACAAGAGGTGACCGAGACGTGTAACCAATGGCACCCCATACCATCACGCCCGATGATACGCCAGTATGGCGATGACGAATACACGCTTCCAATGTGCGTTCACCGCGATGTCGCTAAACATGGATGCGAGCATCATGATGCTGTAAACAGAACCTGGATTCATCCAAAAAAAAAAAAAAACCGAGCGAGGAGGCGCAGTGGTTAGCACACTGGACTCGCATTCGGGAGGACGACGGTTCAATCCTGCGTCCGGCCATCCTGATTTAGGTTTTCCGTGATTTCCCTAGATCACTCCAGGCAAATGCTGGGATGGTTCCTTTGAAAGGGCACGGCCGACATCCTTCCCTAATCCGATGAGACCGATGACCTCGCTGTCTGGTCTCCTCCCCCAAACGTTAGTGCACAGTAGTACACGTTACTACACGTTTATGTACGTTAATGTATGTGACACACTTCCCTTGTAGTATACCAGTTGGAGCTACGTCATGAATGAACGAGCACTGCACTCCTAGTGGAGTGAAATTCTCATTTAATAATTGAATATCCAACTCGTATATTCATTTATGGCATATGATTAAAATTGAATTGGAAATGAGTACTTAAGTAATTGATACGTTAGATGCGCGATGTGGGTGTCACATGAGTTCAGTTACATTCGCTAGCTTACTTCCAGAAGACTATCTGTGGCGCCCACTAGCTCTGCATGCGCGGCATGAAGAGTGCCCTCTTTTGGTGGCGATGTGTAGTAAGTCAGTTGGGCTCTGGACCTCGTGGCGAACGCACCTGCTTGAAATTTTTTAAATAATAAAGATATATATCCAAGTCCTTCTTACCACGAATCGTTAGGAGGAGTTGGCAGTCGAGCGAATGAGGTTAGTACAAGTGTCCTTTCTTTCGTACCATTTTCTTAGCTTAGTAGAGATATGTGAATTGACCTTTGTTTATGGCCAAAATCAAACCTCTTGCCAGTTCGTAGGAAGAGGTGGTGGTCGGGTGACTTAGGTTAGTGGAGGTAGCCCAAGTGACCTATTTTAGCGCGATTTTCTTTGCTTAGTAGAGATAAGCGGGGTGTGATGCATTATCCTGTTGGAATTCAATCTTTGCGCCAGTTTGTACGATGAGGTGGCGGTCGGATGACTTATGCTAGTAGAGACAGCCCAAGTGATCTATCTTGCAGCGATTTTCTTTGCTCAGTAGAAATAAGAGGGGTGTTAGGGAGTATAATGTTGGAATTTCAACTTCGCACCATTTTTCTGGGGGAGAGGGGGGCGTGGCACATTCCCGCCAAAAGCCACCGCCTTGGGTAACAGTACTTGCGTCATTAGCTGACGTCATGGTCACCATCTTGCATGACATCATACGCTGTTTCCAAGTCTACAATCCGCCATTTTGGATGATGTCATCGTCGCCATATTGGATACATCTAGCAACAATGAAGTGCGGCGTAGAACGAACATTGCCCCAATACTTCTATATGGTTAATTTAATATGATATTTTGTGAATACAGTCCTAATATTTAATATTGTGTTTCATTTTTGTTACAAGCTACTGTTCCAATTAAATGGCGTTTTGGCGAGGTTAAAGGTTCCGTGTCCATATCGAAGTTCCAGTATGAACCAAAGCTTCAGAATTATTCAAAGAATGAACTCCGATATTTTCAGTAAAATCATGGTCAATTTACAATGAACAGACGTTATTCAAAAAGCCATTGTCAAGTGCGCAAAGTTTGTATAAACTGATCACAATTTTTTATCATTAATTATTATTATTATTTGCTTGTTCTTCGATATACTCAAACCAGACAGGAAAAGCTATCATAAATCAAAAGTCAAACACCTTTTAATGATTACTGTCAGGATAGCTATTGCTGTCAGCCACTGTGGTAAGAGTTTTCTTAGCGTGAAGAATTAACAGATGCCAAGAAACACAATTGAACTTGGCAGCATGAGCTTTCCTTTTCCCACCTGCCCTTGCAGACACTCAGTGGGAATACAAACGTCTAACTCACAGTCTAGTTACACCTTCCAAAAACAACAGAATACAAAAGGAATTCCCCCACCCTCCTATCCAAATTCGGTGATTAGACGAGCTTATTAGAAAGTGTATTGTTAACTGGAGAAATTCAAATAGCGAGATAGTGACAGGGCTGGGAGCATTACATCACAAACATATTCGCTTTTGCAGCTGATGCATCTATCCCACAGACCCCGGAACTGCAAAAGATGCAGACTGTCCCCAAGGCAGTGTTCTTTGCCTTCTGCTGTCACTTATCTATATAAACGATTTAGGAGACAATCTGAGGAGCCGTTTTAGGTCGTTTGCGGATGATGCTGTCGTTTATTGTCTAGTAAAGTTATAAGAATTTGCAAATAATAATTGCTAAACGATTTACATAAGATATCTGTATGGTATGAAATTTGGTAATTGACCTTAAATAATGAAAAGTGGGAGGTTATCCATGTGAGTGCTAAAAGGAATCCGTTAAACTTCGGTTACATGATAAATCAGTCAAACCTGAAGGCCATAAATTCAGCTGAACACCTAGGAATTACAATTACAAACAACTTAAATTGGAACCATCACATACATAATGTTGTGGGAAAGGTGAACCAAAGACTCTGTTTTATTGGCAGAACACTTGGTAGATGCAATAGATCTACGAAAGAGACTGCCTACACTACGCTTGTTTGTCCTCTTTTGGAGTTCTCGTGTGTGGTGGGAGGTCCTTATAACATAGGATTAATGGAATACATCGAGAAAGCTCAAAGAAGGGCAGCACGTTTTGTATTATCGAGAAATAGGGGGTAGAATGTCACTGACATGATACAAGATTTGAGGTGGAAATCATTAAAACAAAAGAGTTTTTCGTTGTGGTGTAGCTTCTCACCAAATTTCAATCATCAACTTTCTCCTCCAAATGCGAAAATATTTTATTGGCACCAAATTACATAAGTAGAAACAATCATCAACAAAATGAGGGAAATCAGAGCTTGCACGGAAAGATATGTGTGTTCGTTTTCTCTTCGCACTATTCTAGAATGGAACAATAGAGAATTAGTGAGGAAGTGGTTCGATGAACCCTCTACCACGCACGTACGTTTATTTTGCAGAGTAGCCATGTAGACGTAGATGTAAATGACAAAACATTGCTTTGTAACCAAGGACAGGTGGATAGAGTTGTGAAGATCATCAGAAGTGAACCTAGGAGCTTTCTGGAAGGTGACGGCAAAGGCTCAGCAAACACTTAGAGAAGGGGAAGAAATTTGCAGTTATATGCAGATTGGAGTCAATCAGGAGAATTTCAGGTACAGAAGAAAGAAGTATAAGAGCCATCATAAAGCGAAACATAGTTCTTCCACATAACCATATCTTATTGCATATGAGTAAACAATGGCTGAATATTTTTATAACATAACTAGTGGAGTACCTGGTGTTGGTTGGGTATGTGTTTATTTCAATCTTCTTTTAGTCCATCTCCCTCTTTCCTCTCTCTATCCCTCTCTGTCCATCTCTACCTTCCCCCATCTCTCTCCATCTCCTCTATCCCCTCTCTCTGTCAACCTTCTCATACCTCTGTCTGTGTCCATCTGTTTCTCCCCCCTCTCTCTGTCCATCTTCTCCTTCTCCCTCTATCTATTTCCTTTTCACCCTCTAATCTCCTCCTACCCATCTCTTTACCATCTCCTCCCACCCTCTCTCTGTGTTCATCTCCTCCTCTCCCTCTCCCAGTCCATCTTCTCCTCCCCTCCCATACTGTTCATGTTCCCATCTCTCCTCTGTCAGTCCATCTCCTACTTTTTCTTCTCTTTGTCTGTTTCCTCCTCTTCTCTTTCTCTATCCGTTTCCTCCTTCCCTTTCTCTACCCATCTCGTTCTCCCTCCTCTCTGTGCCCATCTTCTCCACCATCTTCCTCTATCTGTCTCGTCATTCTTATGTCCATCTCCTCCTCTCCCGTCTTCCCCCATCTCTGCCCACTTCCCTCACCATCTACCTCCATCCATCTCCTCTTTTCTCCTCTCTGTATGTTCATTTCCTCTAACCCTCCCCAAACTCTCTCCACGTTATCATCTCCACCCCAGTAGGAGGCTGGTGGTTCATATCTCTACAGTATGTCTTTCCAGATTGTATGTATGCCAAAATCTGATTTAAATCATTCGAAGGGTTTAGAATGAGCTTTTACCCATGGCTTTGCCCTTGTACTAACATGTGAAACATATTTCACATATATTTTACATACATCACACGTGTTTCTTCACATTTCACCTGTGTCTAGCGAATTTTGCACTGCAATTTGATTTTTACACAGTCCAATTTATCTCGTGAACTGTGTGCCATATAGTGATATAGTTTTGCAGGTACATTCAGTGGTATAAATGACCACTGTCTAGCAAAATTTGTTGTGACTACAGTTAGTGGCAAAGAAGCAATAGTCCGCAGCTCGTGGTCGTGCGGTAGCGTTCTCGCTTTCCGCGCCCGGGTTCCCGGGTTCGATTCCCGGCGGGGTCAGGGATTTTCTCTGCCTCATGATGACTGGGTGTTGCGTGCTGTCCTTAGGTTAGTTAGGTTTAAGGAGTTCTAAGTTATAGGGGACTGATGACCATAGGTGTTAAGTCCCATAGTGCTCAGAGCCATTTGAACCATTTGAAAGAAGCAATAATGGAAAACATCATGTATGGTGTGGCAGTTTTTCATTCATCTCAGTGTTTTTCCTGTCATATATCCTGAACCATGTGTCATTCATTGACATACTTTTCTCGGTGTATCTAGCGGCATAGGCTGTCACTGTGAAATGTGTTGCGAATAGAGTTAGTAATGAAGAAGTAATAAATTAAAACGTCTTTGTTGATGTGACAGGTTTTTATCCATTTCAGTATTTGATGTCACATCTGAACTATGTGTCATACAATGATATAATTTTGTAGCCCCATTAAATGACATACCTGGATATATTCTGCAAAATGTGTTGTTAATAGAGTGAATAGTAAATAAGTAATAAATTAATATGTAATGCACAAAGTGGCAATTTTCCACACATTTCAGTATTTGATGCCACATCTCCTGAATTACATGTCATACAGTGATATGTTTTCGTAGGTACATTCAGCAGCATATGTGCATGCTGTCTACAAAATGTTTTGCGAATAGAATTAGTTGCAAGAAAATAATGAATTTAAACGTCATTCATGAAGCGACATTTTTTCACGCGTTTCAATGTTTATGACGTCATATTTCCTGAAATGTGTGGCATATGGTGACATAATTTTGATGGTACATTCAGTGGTATATGTGAAGACTGCCTACAAAATTTGTCACGGATATGGTTAGTAGTAAATGTGGCAGTTTTACTGTATGAATAGCAAAAATTTATCAAGTAATAACCTTTTTTCCTCCAGTATTTTGAGGGGATTATCAGTGAGAAACAGTTTTGTAAAGGTTTGAAATTATGTGTAAAATTCGTTGCAAGTCAGTAACAAGGGAACATTCTCAGGAGTAAACACACTCACAGGTATGTAGGGAGGTCAAAGTAATGTAATAGGTATTTTTAATTTTTGCTCAAATTTCACTTTTAAGGTGTGATACACTCTTTCCAAAAGGAAATTTGGTATATTACATTTAGAGGGAACATAAGTATATTCAAATCACTGATACATAAAAAATGTGCTTCATGTAAAACTTGAGATGTAATTAACATTCTTGAAATCTGTACATTAAATTTTTTTAATAATTTACAATATTATGAAAAGGATAGATTCCTACTCATTGTAAAGATGACACATTGAGTTGTGGATGGGCACAGAAAAAAGACTGTTATTTATAAACTTTCCACCTAAGCCTTCTTTAGATAGTAAAAGTGCACCCACTTTCACACAAGCGAGCACATCTCACACTCAAATGACCGCTATACCCAACTGCTCCAATATGGAGGGGGGAGGGATAGCAGGGTATGGATGTGGGAAGAGGAGTCGGCACTGCTTGGCAGAGAAGGCAGAGACTAGAGGTGGCAGGACAGGGCTGCCAGGCACAGCATCGAATGTCGGGGAGGAAGAAGGGGAGAAATTGAGGAACAGAAACGAGTGGAGCAGAGAAGAAGAAAAAACTGGTGAGTGTGCTGGCAGAGAGCGATGCACAGTGAGGGTAAGGAAAGGTGTATTATGAGGAGATAATATGACACAAAGGGAGGAAATAGTTGGGTGGAGGATTTTCGGATTCTAGGTTACCACAGGTTTAGAGTGAGATGATTTCCAGAGTGGAAAATGTGTTATAAAATAACTTCTATGTGTTCAGAAAAGATGGTAGTGGAGAAAATAATCCAAATGGTGTAGGTTGTGAAGCTGCAACTGGAATCAAGCATGGTATGCTCAGCTGCATGTTGTGCCATAGGGTGGTCAACTTTCCTGTTGGCCACAGTCTGACAGTGGCCAGTCGCCTTTCATCCTGGTGGACAGCTGGCTGGTAATCATGCCAAAATAAAAAAAACTGAGCAATGATTGCAGCAGGGCTGGTATATTACATGGCTGCTTATATAGGTGGCCTCACCTCTGATGGGGTAGGATAAGCCCGTGAGAGAACTGGAATATGAAGTGCTGGGTTGGTGGACTGGGCAGGTCATGAATCTGGTTCTTCCAGAGGGATATGATTTCTGTGCCAAAGGGTTGGGAGAAGGAGTGGCATAGGGACAGACTAGGAAGCTGTGGAGGTTGGGTGGGTGGTGGAATACTACTTTTGAAGAGGAGAAAAACATCTTGGGGAGAATGTCCCTAGTATCAGGGCATGATGATAGATAATCAAAGCCCTGATGAAGGACATGGTTTAGTTGTTCCAGTCTGGAGTGGTACTGGCTGACAAAGGAATGCTCCTTTAAAGCTGGTTCTTGAGGGGGGTTGGGAGAATTGAGTGTTTGTGGTAATACATCATTGGAAATATGTTCACTGAATAGGTCTGGGGAGTAGTACCTGTCTGCGAAGATCTTTGTGATACCTTCAGGATACTTAGCAAGGGAGATCCTGTCAGTGCAAATACACTATCCCCATGTGGCCAAGCTGTATGGGAGAGATTTTTTGATGTAAGGTTTGACAGCTGTTGAAATGCAGGTACTGTTGGAGGTTTTAGGGTGAACAGAGTGGAGGAGGCCAGCAACCAGGAAGGTTGCATGCTTGGTTGGAGAGGACCAAGTGAAGTAGATAGAAGATTAGATGTTGAGTTTTCGAAAAAATGACAATACGGTGTCCTGGTCCTCAGTCTAGACCATGAAGATGTGTAAATGTGAACTAGATCAGGGGATATGGAGTTTTGGGAGGCTTGGAGGGTTTCCTCTAGATGGCCCATCAACAAATTGGAATAGGAGGATGCCATGTGGGTGCTCATGGCTAAGCCACAGATTTGTTTGTATAATTTGCCTTCAAAGGAGAAGTAGCTGTGTGTTAGGATATAGTTAGTAAGGTGTATGAGGAATGAAGTAGTGGGTTTTTGGAGTCTGAAGGGTGTTACAAGAGGAAGCATTCAGTAGTGACAAGACCATGGACATAAAGGATGTTGGTGTGTAAGGAAGTGGATCAACAGTGACAAGTAGCGATCCAGGAAGTAAAGTGGTGGGGATGGTGGACAGTTGGTGAAAGAAATGGTTGGCATCTTTGATGTCAGAAACAAGATTTCGGACAGTAGGTTGGAGGTGGTGATCAGTGTGGGCCAAAGAGGTTTCAGTGGGAGAACAATAACCAGCTACAATCATGCATCCAGGATTGTCGGGCTTGTGGATTTAGGGTAGCATGTTGACGATGGATGTGTGAGTAGCACCCACTCTTCCTCCTGCACACATACCCCTCCTTCTCTGCCCCACTCCACTTCCCTACTCCCTATTGTTGTTCCAGTTAGACGCATTTCTGTTGTAACAGTCTTCTCGTCATGCCTGTTTGCATTTCGATGTGTCATCTTTACGGTGGGTAGGGATGGGACCTGGATAAATTGAAAGAACCAGAGGTTGTACACAGTTTCAGGGAGAGCGTAAGGGAACAACTGACAGGAACTGGGGGAAAGAAATACAGTAGAAGAAGAATGGGTAGTTTTGAGGAATGAAATAGTGAAGGCAGCAGAGGATCACGTAGGTAAAAAGACGAGGGCTAGTAGAAATCCTTGGGTAACAGAACAGATACTGAATTTAATTGATGAAAGGAGAAAATACAAAAATGCAGCAAGTGAAGCAGGCAAAAAGGAATACAAACGTCTCAAAAATGAGATTGACAGGAAGTGCAAAATGGCTAAGCAGGGATGGCTAGAGGACAAATGTAAGGATGTAGAGGCTTATCTCATGAGGGGTAAGATAGATACTGCCTACAGGAAAATTAAAGAGACCTTTGGAGAAAAGAGAACCACTTGCATGAATATCAAGAGCTCAGATGGAAACCCAGTTCTGTCGTTTCTGAAAGTATTTGTATGGAGTGTAGCCATGTATGGAAGTGAAACATGGACGATAAATAGTTTGGACAAGAAGAGAATAGAAGCTTTCGAAATGTGGTCCTACAGAAGAATGCTGAAGATTAGATGGGTAGATCACATAACTAATGAGGAGATATTGAATAGAATTGGGGAGAAGAGGAGTTTGTGGTACAACTTGACTAGAAGAAGGGATCGGTTGGTAGGACATGTTCTGAGCCATCAAGGGATCACCAATTTATTACTGGAGGGCAGTGTGGAGGGTAAAAATCGTAGAGGGAGACCAAGAGTTGAATACACTAAGCAGATTCAGAAGGATGTAGGCTGCAGTAGGTACTGGGAGATGAAGAGGCTTGCACAGGATAGAGTAGCATGGAGAACTGCATCAAACCAGTCTCAAGACTGAAGACCACAACAACAACAACACGATGGGTAGCAGTCTATCCTTTTCATAATAGTGTTGATATTCCAACCTGGAAATTGTATTGTCTGATTTTGTAATAATTTGAAATTTATGTATCCCACCACCACTAACTAATTTTGAAAAATGAAAACTTTTGTTACAGGATGAACTAAAAACTTTTATTCCACATCCATCCATGCATAATAACGCTGGTTTGCGAAATACCATTTTTGGAAAATAAGGTGTACCCACTGTGCTGTCACAGTGTTTTCAGTATATCTACTTAAGATATCTTAACATTCATTTTTATTCTAATTATTTCTTTTAGATATTTTTGCTTGTTTTAAATTGTTATTTTACATTTTAATTTGATGTTTATTTTTGTTTTTTGATTTACCATTTCACATACACATTTATGTTAAAGTAACTTATTCTCATGATATAAAATAATTACAATAATTATTATCTGTAAATAAATGCTTAAAACATAACTTTCATTACATCATTCATAGACAATGAAGGAAATTTTTTCACATTATACAGCGATGGACACACAATATAAAATTCAGCAGGATTCACAAGTTGTGGTGGGCGATATTCTAAATATCCTGACTTGTACTAGTCATGTTTCAGTATACTGGAAACATTTGCAATGAGAACTGATTATGTATTGGTGATTGGAGCTTGATTATATTGTTTCTCAAGTAGTGATTGACATCATATTCATTCAGCACAACTAGATCCAGGGTCTGTCGTCTCTTGAAAATCAAGATGAGGGTTTCCCCACTAAAATACTGAGTGAAACTAGCACCCATTACTTAAAGTCTCTGAATTAACAATCACATCTGAGTGTATTCTTACATATGACGTACTTTTGCGGGGAAATACTCAAAATCAAAGAGCTGATAACCTAATTTGTTGATGCGAAATTTCATTTGTTAAGCATAGAATACATCATGGCAAGAAAGTCTGTTATTTTCATTTATGTTGAACTATTAGCTGTAGTAGTTCACAGTACAAACAGCACAATATCTTTTCAAATATTTCTCTAGGAAACGTACGATTTTCAGAACGACAGCACTGAAATGACGTTTTTTAGTTGTAGAAAAACAAAAATGAAAGTTATTGGTCGGGTTTTTCAGCAACTAATCATTCCAATTATAATGAAAAATTGGCATTACATGTCAGGTAAAGCCTTTGTCTGTCTAAGGCATTTTCTCCCCTCTAGTAATGTTTAGGTATTCAACATATTATCAACTTTATTTTACAGTTTTGCAGTCAGGGATATGTAGTTCACTTACTATTTTATCTTGCCATAGCAATCACTAGTGGACATATATTCAACACAATGTCTGTAAAAAGCAGTTTCAGTGGAATATAAGTAGTGCACTTAAATGATTATTTTATTTAAAATGGAACAGTGCTTCAGTGCATTGTGAAGTAAAATCTTTATTTCACTTACACAAAACGAACTTGCAATTTATTAACCATTGTACTTCATCCAAATCTTTTTCGTTGACTTCAAAGATAATTAGGTTCGTGTATTTCCATCTAATTTAGTTAGAGTGGAAAATACATTCAGGACTATCACTGCATGAGCCATACTAGACAAAAATATCATGTGATTATCAGGGCACAACTGGGGTTTTCTCTGGGCACTCATGTTCGCAGATAATCTCTTGTTTATGCAAATTTTTGCACAGAATTTCACTAACCACTAAATCAGTGGGGTTCCGTGGACATTGCATCACTTGTGACACCAGCTCCCCATGCACACTTTCATACCGTTTACGTATTGATCTAGGATGTGGTAAGCCAATATCAAATATAACACCAATATAACCACATTTTCTTGTAGAATATTAGTTGACTATTAATCCAAAAGACCTCAAAGCTGAGCCATATTGTATAAGAAGACAGAACCTGCGATCTTGGTAAACTTCTGTGACAGTACAGCTTCATTACACCTGATATGCCATTAATCACTGGAATTTTCTCTTCATGTGTGTAGTTGGTCTCCTGCAAGGCCATTATCATATCATCCAGATTACCTTTTTGCTGCTTGAGCTGACAATATGCCTGCTTAATGAGCTTGATTTTTTTGACATACAGTGTACAATTTTTTCTTGATGTGCTCAACATAGTCTTGAGTTGCTTCATTGTGATTAAAGGAAACACCTTTCGCCCACACTAGAAACCAAATAGATACATAAAATAACAAAATTAACAGATCATGTCAAGGTTTTGATGCAAATAAATTATTACTACTTTCTGGACTAGCAGTCCTGGAAAATGTGGGATGTCAGTTGTGCTGTTTAGCATACCTTATATGTCATAATCTGATCACCGGTGACTTACATAGAAGGAGGCACCATATATGTTCAAAGAAATTAATTTTATGGATGCGATAACGTCACACAGATGAAAATGTCTTACTGAAATGATAATTAAAAATGTTTGCCCAATCAAGTTAGAAAATATTGGTTCCACACCACGCACATATATATTACTGAGGTGAGGCATCATTTATCTTTAACAGAAACAAGTGGTCACTATAACAGTCAGGTTTATTATCATAAAAATCAACATTTGGGCTACCCATTGTTATAGTTGAATGGAAATTGAGTAACTGGATAAGGAATTACAATCATGATATCTAATCTTGGCAGAGGCTGGTGGTCACGATAAAAGCATAGTTATGAGAATTATTCGTGGATATCACTGGTGACTGAAAGAGCGATTAGATGTTTACAGAAAGAACATGGAAAAGTAAGTATGAACACCAGAAAGCTTACCAAAAGGCATAATGAGGGCAACTAGCTGGCTGTGCAGCATTAAAATGCAGTGAGGCTTCTCAAGGGAGTGAATTAACTTCATGTTCCTTCTGCACTGGTCTTTGCAACGTCAGTCCATCTTACCAAACTTGCATAGTATGAATGAAGGAGGCATCAGCAGTAGCGGCTGGAGATTCTGAGTTCAGCTCTCACTCTCTTTATTCAGTGCTCAAACGGAGACACCCATCTTTATAACAGAAAGGCTAATCTCATCAGTAGCCTAGCAGCCTAACAGTAAGTCTTTATTCCTCCATCTCCTAGCAGCAAGTGTTTTTATCTTAATGTTCTGAAACTTGACTGTCTTTCATAAAAACAGGAATCTCGCTGGCTAATAGAAGGAGATATATTTTAGCAATATAGTTTAACCAACCCCTACATTTTGCGGATTTCGTTATTATAAACCAAGAGTGTTGTGGCATGTAGAAGAAGCTAGGAGACCTCTCCCAATACCTGATACGATTCTGAAGCTAACTAATAAGAGCGCTCCCACTCAGACAAGCATTAAAAAGTATGCACTTTACCAGAAACATCTCTATGAGCAAATGGAAACGTTTGTTTTAGAAATTAGAACAGAATACTATTCCATAGAGTGGCCGCTGAGGAACAGCAGATCTCATGCTCGACTTTGGAAAATAACACCTGGCAAGATTTTCTTATCTTAAAAGCATTCTTCGAACAATGCTGTGTTTTTCTCTGGCAAATGTCTCTTCCCATGAATCGATTAAAATATGTGGACGAGGGAGGATGTGAATGCTGTGGCAGCTACCTAAGGCTAAGACTCAGCCCTAGGTTAACAAATTCACAACTCTGTTCGTTTCTCTCAAGAAAACTCTTATCTTTTGTCGCTTGCTTGTAGGCTCCCATTTCTGGAGTGCCTCACTGTAATAAAAGAGAAGTGAAAAGAAGGTAATGAGCAGGACAGTCACTGGTGGTAATGGATATGGTCTGCAATTACAATGCAGCGCACATGAATGGCTGCATTGATCCAGGGTATGGCATATAATATTCTGTAATACATTGTGTGACATTGTAACAGAAAACATGCCACATCATATCACAGTTGCGGATAAAATGGATGCGAATGAAGTTGGGCTAAGATTCATCTGTAGCACAAGTTCATTAAGAATATTTTAACTGGATAGCGTTATTATCTTTATTTTAATTTTACACACTCATTGTTTGATGAGAATCATGCAGTGAACGACAAGGTTGAACCAGGTGCCAAGGTAAACAACCTGAAAATATGCAAGCACACTCATATACAACCCACATCACATTCATACACATGTAATTGTGCAAAGAAATCTTTATTTTGGCAAACATATAATAATAAGGAGAACACCAGCAATTAAAATATTTCACTTTCATAGTAGTTACTCTTATAATGATTATGTATGGATACAGTGCTATTATAGACATACATACAAATAAATTCCTTGTTGTCAGCATCCATATATCCTCAATTCAATTCACATTTAATTACTCCATCCCCTATTATGACTTTATAACACCAAATCATTCATTCACCTTCTACTATTGGCTAATACACACACATTACATCAAAAAATAGGAAAGGACTTCCAGCCACATAGGTGCTTATGCCTACACTATTCTGAAAAATCATGTATGGTAGAAAACACTTTAGAAAATCGACACCAAATTCTATTCAATGAAACATCTGTCATTGTGTGAATGAATTAATTTTGGGATAGCATCATAAAGGAAGCGGTAGAGGTAAAAATATCTGAAAACAGCATCAAAGAGAACGTTGGTTTGCAGCTCAGCACAGCCTGGGACTTCTTTTTACTTGACCATAATGAGGTTGAAGTGGGCACGACAAGCATGGGATGCAAACATTACCACATTTGGAGAGGGTACACCTTCGATGTCACAGCCAGCTGCACAGCTATGTAACAGCGAGTTCACAACGACTCAGCAGTCATTTACCAGTTGGCAATGGTCAAGGAGAGCTCAGGCAAAAGTTCATGGGATTTTAACCAATTGACGTGGCACATATGCAACATGTGTAACATCACATGAAACAACAACTACATAGTATTGTACACTGAACAATCAGTATGACACTGATAGAAATGCACATGCAGAAGATCACATTGAAAAACAAAGGAATGACAGTTACAGAAACGTGTGTTCAAAACAAACGAGACATAAGGTGTAATAAATCGCAATAAATTTGTGTTACTGTTTGGTTGTACACCAGTCATAAGTTCTTAAAAGCATATATACAACAAATGAAAACACAAAATTACTACTAAAGCTTACACTAACTTATCTTGCGCAAACACTTCTGTTACCATGTAGACAGTATGAAGTACATGTCAGTAAATGAGTATCGTACTACCGATATTAGTTTAGACAATCTCAAGCATAATTGACACAAATTTAACATGTTTTCATCTTAAAGATGACAAATTTTCAAGTACTCACAAACTGCGACACTGCTGATGGCATGCATCAGAATTACTATGTGCATTAAAAATATGGAATAGATATTGTTTGGCTAGTGGTGGGCAGGAAATCGCGTATCTCTTAGAAATCACAGTGAATGAGAATTCACAGACATCACAATAACAACTTTACAGAATCTAACTTCGATTTCAGTCACAGTTAGCAGTCGCAAGTAGCATTTCACATTCAAAGCCGTGAGCCATCTATTGTCCAAAGTTCGTGCTACGCTAACTGCTATCGAGTCAAAATGCGATTTCTGTGACAAATCACAACAAGAAGTTGCAAGTAGCAACTAAAAAGGGTAGTTAACATTCTTCTCCTAGTGCCATCTGTTGACCGACATACGTACTTCGTTATGAGAGCCTTTTTCCTCACGAGATCGACGTACTGTGTGTGCATATGAAGGGCTTATTTCAATAGTGGTACAATTCCATTTTTCTTCATTTCGAGATACAGAGTCCTAAAGTTAAATGAGCGCTGAAAAATCTGCAGTTGAGATACCATAAATATTCGATCATATGGCTTCTTGTTAGAGGTGAACCTTTCTTTCTGTTTGTTTGGATCATTAATTTCAGAAGCATTATAGACAGAAAAGTGGAGGTAATGGACTTGTACCACTATTGAAATAAGCCCTACATATTATATGACGACATGCACATTCAGCAGCAGCTATGGTTGGTAAAACACAGCTGTGACTCTGAATGTATTATGTTAATATGAAGAAACATTGCCTTTTTCTCCCGAAAATATCAAGTAACCTAAAGAATGTATTTGATTCTGCTTCCAATATGGAATGTAATGTGAACACAGCAGAACTCAGACATCTGTATAAGTGTAATGAAATGAAAACAGTAGTTTTGAGTCATATGAATACCTCACTTTTGCTCTGACACAGTTCAAGACTCTGGAGAAAAGTTTTACACCTGATGTTCTACATGGCAACTGCACACACAAGAACTTTTTGCCGACACTACTACCACCTACATAAGTAAGCTTTTCCTGTGTTACTTTCAAGTAATGCACTTAAACTATTCCTGATTTAATTGGAAGATCTGTACTTCCCACTTTCATATCAACAGCCTCAAAATGCATACTCTAGGCCTGTGTCACAACAAGATTGTGGAGAAAGGGGGGAGGGGGCGGCATGTCACTCTCCAACAAGTGTTAACCAATAAATAAGTGGCAGAAAATTAACGGGTGTAGGACGGCTTAAGATGTGGAAAATGAGATTTTCATTATTCACTCACTGTATTTAACATTTATTATTCCTTTACCCCACATAACAACTTCAATAAAACACAGTTTAATCACTCATTCTGCACACTTATTTCATTATGGCACTTTTAATCTGCAAATCCTCTAAGAGCTGTCTTGAATCTTCACGATTCTCTCTCAAGAGCCTTGATGTCGATGAATATGTACAGCAACCAGTAATCAGAGTCGGAACAGCGTCTGCAAAATCACAAGGTTTATTAAACGTTTTTCCTGTCACTAATTACAAGCAATGTAATTGACAGAGTAGTATTGCTAATATTTGCTGTAATGAAAGCCACTCAATGGGGTATATTTCACGTTTGCGAGAATGATCTCATTTGCAGTAATTAAGTTCATCGAAACACTTAGAAACTAACCTCTAGTCTGACAAAGACAGTATAAAGAAGCAGTGGCAATTTCTTCACATCTGTTGACAATTATATTTTGAGTTATCACTTTACTGAGTGACTGAAATGTAGTTCGGGTACCTGTGAACATAAACAATAAGTTAGAATTCATTTTCTAAACACGAAATATTATGGTACTGTGTGGCTAATTACATATTAATTACACTATTAATATTTTCACAGTTGTTTCTTCAATACAAAATTAAAGCAAATGGAAGAACAAACGTAAAACATAGTTACTAATGACAGTTTTGTTGAGATGCAATTTTCTGTGTGGACAAATGTAATTACTTCATACAGTGGAAAGTCGCAGAAATCGCAGGAGTCACAGAAGTCGTAGAAATCGCAGAAGTCGCAGAAATCGCGGAAGTAACAGAAGTCGCAGAAATAGCAGTGGTAGAGTGTGGAGGGATTCCTTAACTGCGACAAATCACAGTTAAGAATAACAGATACTGAAAAGTAGCATTCACAGAAATCACTGACATCGGAAAATCGCAGTTTAGCCCATCACAGGTTTGGGCCAAATGGTCACTCTTTAACATTCTTCCGAAAAAAACAAAGATAAAAAATTACCATACACAAAACAACAATTAATACTCTCAGCTCAGGCAATACATTGTTCGTCACACACATTGTTTCTACAGGAGGTTCAATGCACAGAAAATGCAGAAACGAAATGTCTAATGTTTATAATTTCAATAGATCTTCTTGCAGAAACCTGACATGATTCACAAGTCCAAGTTAATAGCTTGCCTAGATGATTCATTTTGATTTTACTTAATGTGGTGACTACAAAGTTTACATCCATAGTCTGCTCTTTACAATAATTAGTCGTTCTCCAAATCACTAACAATGTCCAACAGCATAAAGTTCAAGAGTTCCCAGCTCTAAGATTTGATCAGTCTTCAGTAAATTGCTGAACAGCTCTAAAAATGTTCGTGATGCATAACTGATTTACGATAGTGATGAGCATAACTGAAATGTTCATTCTACCATTCTAATAAAGATGAAAGAAGGCTTTGTCAGTAGCAGTACTCTTCATGTATGTGAACAGTGTAAACCAGGATTGAAATGAAAAGTTAGAGCAAGAGATCATTTTGTCTGATAGGTACATAATATGAGGTAAGATAAAAAAAAACGACGAATATACTTTTTTAGCAGCAGTTGCTGACGTTACAACCATTTGATGTCATTTGGCCGATAGCCTGATCTGTTGAGACATGCAGCTACAAGTTGGATCACATTCTGACTAGTCACTGAGTGTCCACAGACACTAGGATGAGATTTTGTCCGCCATTTCTATAGCACACGAGGGATTTCAAATAACGAATGAACATTAAGTTCTGTTTCAGGCTGCGAGAAAGTGACATAGAAACTCAAGAAACATTTAAACTGCGATATGGCGCTAATGGTGTAGCTCTGAAGACTGTTTACAAGTGGTATGCGCGATTTAAAAGCGGAAATGAGTCAGTAAAAGTAGAGCAACGGTCGGGAAGTCCATTACCTCAAAAGCAGAAGTAACTGTGCAAAACGTGACAAAAATTGTTTGTTCAAACAGGCGAATAACTAAGCTACAGCTTACCGAAATCTTAGCATCGCGTGCAGGTCCAATAATTAGTGAATGAGACACGTGAGTACAAAATTTGTTCCCCGACTTTTGAGTGATGAACAGAAGGAAAACCGTGTATCAGTTTGCACAGAGTTGCAGCAGCAGCAGCATCAACTTCATTCAGATCTGAACCTCATGTCCAACATTGTAACTACAGATGAAACATGTGTCCATGAATATGACTCTGAGTCGAAAATTCAGTTTCCAATGGGAAACCAGTGAATTTCCTTTCCCTAAAAAGGCACATCAGTAAAAATCATTATTTTTTATGTATATTGATGGAATTATGCGATAAGATTTCGTTCCAAGTGGAACAACTGTAAACGCTTCATTTTACAAGGGCGAACTGCAACGTTTGCAAAATAATGTATGAAGAAAGGGACCAGGAAAATGGGCCAATGGCTTCATTCGTTGTAACGACAGTGTTCCGTGCCACACCTCACTTTTGATTCGCAAGTCTTTAGCCAGAAAATGTTTTCCTGTCTGTCTAATGCTCTTTACTCACCAGATTTAGCATCATGCGACTTCTGGATGTTCCCAAACATTAAAACCGTTCCTAAAGGAAAAAGTTTTGACACTCTTCCTGACACTGAGAGGGCCACAGTAGAGCAGCTGAACACCATTCCAAAAGAATCCTTCCAGAAATGCTTCCAGTCATAGATTCAACGTTGGGATATGTGCATTGCTAGCTAAAGACAGTGTTTTGAAGGAGATTAAATCAAATTCCATGTAAGCTTATTGCTTTGTTTATAACAAAATTATTCACTATATTTTTTGATCACATCTCGTATTTACCTGCGCAGAGTGACCTAGTGGGGATATTCATGTCTATGGAAAGATCCTTGTATAGACCTTCCACACAGGTCTATTATTGTTCATGTCAACTTACAGCCTGCCTGATAGATGACATTGCCAACATGGATTTGATGACCTCTGTACTACCGTTTCTTGCTCTTTGGGACAGAAGTGTTGGGAGCTGCAGTAAGTAGGTCAGGTGCGATCTAATATTTTGTAGCAATGTCCAAGAATGAGTGGAATGGCTAGCAGCCTGTGCTGAAGAACGATTTGCTGAGGGTTGCATGGAGGCAGGGGAGTATGTGCTGACAAGGAAAGGGCCCCTTACAACCACACTAATGTATGGTATAGAATGGCCATGCACTCAACGGAGCCCATCACCAGTTCTCGTTAGTCAGTCAAGGCCAAACTCTTTCATTGGGAGAGCAGTATCTGCCGAGGCACACACTTCATCTGTCTATGCAGTCGTGTGTTTGCATTGGTCATATATATATATAGTAACAAAATTAAACATAAGACAATTACATACAGAAACCAAGTTTACATAAAACCAATATAATCCTTGAAATTGAGGAAACTGGATACTTTTTTACATTGTCTCTTTCAGTTGCACTGATAAAAATTTTACTGCAGTGGTTACGTTTTGGACTGGCACACACATCTCAAACCACACGCCTTGAAATTAACTGCAGTTATAGTGCTAGAAGGCAGATAGTACACTTTTATGTACAGAAGCCATTCGAGACTTTTGCAGCCATATTACGTAAATAATTGCGGTTAATAACTAGATGTGTGATCTGAGAATGGGTGTGTAAGCCAAAAATCGGTAACCACGGCAGAAAAATTTTATATCAATACAACTGGGAAGGACAAAATGAAAAAAAAATCTAATTTCCTCAATATGAACCATTGTGAACCTACAATTCCCTGGCAACATGCCTCCAATAAGCAAATCCTTGCAATTCTTGTAACAAAAGAGTACTCATTACAGTCCTGTGGCCTCAAAAAATTTAACAATTAAATTGGGCTTTCAAAATTGAAACAATTGTTTATAAAGTGTTCACAAACAAGGCTAGACTCCATACATGATGTTACAAGCATTGGCGTCATTCAGTTCAGGCTCCTAGGCCTCTTAACAATTGTCAGAACATTTAATGAGCAAAAGTATGGGCATGATTCTGCCTTAATCTATCATTATCGATGAAGTTCACTAGGTCAAGTTTATTAATTAGCTTCATTACTATCAGTTAGCGGATATGCGATAAATGTATATGGCATGCAGTTTTCCATTAGATTTCTAAGTTATCTGTGGATGCTAGATGGAATAGCATTTTAAGCAAGTTTGTTACATAAGTTATTGGCGCACCCACAGTCAATTACTGTGATTGTACTGTAGGTAATCATACTCCTGGACTCTCATGATGGTTCTTTCTCTTTCTGTCTCTAATATCCTCTTTTCTTACTCATCCTTCAGTTAAAATAATCCGTTGTTAATCTAAATTTTGAAGGACAGTCCTAAACACACAAGGATACACAAACATACCATAAGTTTTATGACTTCACAAAGCATGAAACTTTATTATTTCATGTCATAACTGCAAAATTTGTATGTAAATAATGGAGATGTGCACATCTCTGTATTTTACCTTTGTTTTTATATTACGATTAGGTCACTTGACTCATACAAATGTCTTGTTAATGACGATTCCACTCTGATATGACCTACCTCCATGGTCACATGTAAACAAAGAAATAAGTACTGCAAACGTACTGCTCTCGAAAATGTACAAGCAATATGAAAACGTAGATGCTGTGGATCTCAGTGGTATAGGATGTAGATTCCACACTACACATCGACTACACTTAAATGGGCTAGGGAAGCAGCCTGTGGTGGAAAAAATAAGCAGAGGTCTCGTCAAGAAATCGCAGATAAGACATACAATAACAAAGAAAACAGATCCATCTTCACAGCTTCTCCATTTACCAAAACATCAATCATCTCCCTCTTGTGCACAAGTGGTCCACCGCTCATTGGAAGAAAAGAGTCGGATTCCAATAACTCAGAAGATGAGGCTCCCATACAGATGATTTTTTTATGGACAAATCCTTACCAAGCAAGAAGGAAGTTAGTGCTGTAAAAAATGCCCTCAGAGAACTCTAATGTTAATATAAAATCAGTTCTAGTAATCAAATTACTTGCAGCAGCAAAATTCTTTCTGTTTGCTATCAAAATATTCAGTCAATAACAAACAAAATTTTAGATGTAGAGATTTTACTAAATACAGAACTCTGCTTTATCAATATTCTGTGCATTAGAGAGCAGTGGTTAATTATTGACTAGATTGTCTCTTTATCTATACCAGGTTACATACTAGCAAATTATTTCTGTAGAAACAGTCATAAAAATGGAGGCACTGTAATTTTTATGCCCATGGATATTTAAATTTCCTTTTGTCTTGTATTATGCCTATGGATATTTAATTATAGCAAGGTCTCAAATATAGATCCATTAATAAATTTCAGCATCTCAGTGCAAAAAGAGACTTTGAGCTGGTACTCATTGAAGTCAGTGTGGCATATACAGTTACAGCATGCATTTATCGCTGCTGAAATGAAAGTTTTGGGCCATACCTAAATAAACAGGCACCATCTAGACAAAAAATTCAATAGTGTTGTGCGGGGACTTCACACTGACTTTCGTGGAACCAGCGAAAGAAAAGAACTACTGCTCAACCTCACAAATACTTTCAACTTAAAAAAACTATAACAACTCCAACAAGAATTACAAAAACTACTGCCACTGCCCTGGTTCAGATATTTGTGAGTACATACTGTACTGCAAAATGTATAGGTATAAACCTTAATGATCGTGAAGCTCGAGTTGCCACCTTTCAAATCTACTTGCTGGCCACCCAGAACTGTAAAAGAACTGTAACAGCAAGAAGTAATATAGAAATTCAATTCCCTATTATAATGAGAAAGGTAAAGGAAGTTTTTCAAGTAGATGAGACCAACAAAAAGTATGAGAAATTATCTAGCGTGTTCAGTGATTACTTTAGAACTACATTCAATCACAAAACACAAGCAATAAGACACACAACTCCAAATGCAAAGAGATGGATAAGAACAGTTATCAAAATCTCAAGAGCAAGGAAAAGAAAATTACTCAGGTACAGAAAAAATAATAACATACCCCACTTCTGAACAACTACATTCAGAAATACCTTCAAATCTACAAAAGAATGATACCCCAGACAAAAAGAATGGCCATTGATAAGTTCATAACAGAGACATTAAATAAAAGCTAAGCAACATGGAAAGTAATAAAGAAGGAAGCGAATAAAGAGTCCCCTAAAATGGAAAATATCACTCTGAACCATGACAGCAAGAGTGTGACTGGTCCCCAACACACTGCAAATATTTTCAGGTGTTACTATGCAGATATCACAAATACTTTAATAGACAGTGGCAAAACAGATACTAGAAATAAGCAGAAAAACAAAGTGAAATTATGTTCCTCTACATTATATATGTTTGTGGGACACCTCCAGATGAAATGATCCATTTTGCATCAACTCTTAAGAAAATGTCATCAGGAACTGATGGCATTTCTGACTGAATCATAAAGCAATGTGTTACACCAATGGCTCTTGCAGTAGTCAATTCGTTTTTTCTAATAGGCACATTACCAGACTGTTTAAAAATTGCTTAAGTAGTCCCAATTCATAAGAAAGGAGGCAAATCAAATATGTGAAACTATAGACCAATTGCCTTATCATGCAGTCCCTCAGGGGTCCATCCTTGGACCAATCCTCTTTATACTCTATATATACTATTTAGACCTCAATATTGAGTGACAAATACATATTTTTTTGCAGATGATACAAGCATCCTTATTACTGGAAACATTACAAGTCAGCTACAAGCAACTACAAATAAAAGTACAGTACAGCTAAATAGAAGGTTTGAAGAGAATAAACTACTGATAAGCAAAAAAGAACAACATTCCTAAATTTCTGTTTAAAAGATGATGCATGCAACACCATTATGGCAATAAATTCCAACAAAATTTCATCATCACTTGAAGCAAAATTTTTAGGCGTATAGCTTCAAAATAAGTTCAAATGGCATACAATTACAAACAAAAAAATGGAACACTAAATAATATATGTCATTGACTATGGTTACTCTCTGTTAAAGTAAGTTTTAGTTCTATCCAGACTGCCTACTCTGATTAATTCCATATTATCCTACTGTATGGAAATATATTCTGGGGAATATGTCACCTAGTTTACTCATTTTCCTAACACAGAAAAGAACTGTAAGAGCAATGCAACAGGTTCATCAAACAGATTCTTGCAAACCCCTCTTTCAAAAATATTCAATCCTCCCACTTCCCTATATGTACATACCAGAAATCTACAAGTATGTTAGAAAGAACTTATAAGACATAAATAGAAATTTAAATATGCATGGGCATGATATAAGATGAAAGGAAAAGCTTCTTGTCCAGTCAATAAGGAAACCAGTCCACAAAACTTCCGCAATGAACAGTGGTATGCTAATTTATGATAGTCTTTCACATAAGGTAATCATATCATCATCCACACCCTTTTGCAAAACCTTAAGGGATTCTTATTAGATCATTGCTTCTATTCAGTACTAGAATTTTTAGAACATTTGAGATACAAGAGACTTGAAACAAGACAGTGTAGCTACTGCAAGAAGTGAAAGCTCTTTTGAAATTAAAGTTAACATTTATATATCTACTAAAATAATACTCTTTGTTAGAGTGCCGTGTTGCTGTTTTGTCTTGTGTTTGTTCTGTGTTCCACAATCTGGAAATATTTTTTGGATGAATGGGTAAATAAATGGTCTTCACCGGATTCTGGTGTCTGTGGATGGTAATTGAATTGCTTAATAAAATGGACTTCCACTGGATGACAATTGCATCATCTATGAACAGCATAAGTAAATATACATGGAAAAATCGTACATTATCAGTTGCTTGCACACATAACTTTACATAACATGGTGTGTTACTAAACTAGCCTAGAACAAAAAGTCGCTCATTGCTGCTAGCTAATGCCACACTTAACTACAAGTACAACAAAAATCTTCATCAGGTCACTACTCTATCACATCCAGTAAAATATTATAAGCTCTGTGACTCATGGTTGCTATAAATAATAGCACAGTGCGCTTCACTATTGGCTGCAAAAATCAATTTGTTGTTGTTGTTGTTGTGGTCTTCAGTCCTGAGACTGGTTTGATGCAGCTCTCCATGCTACTCTATCCTGTGCAAGCTTTTTCATCTCCCAGTACCTACTGCAACCTACATCCTTCTGAATCTGCTTAGTGTATTCATCTCTTGGTCTCCCTCTACGATTTTTACCCTCCACGCTGCCCTCCAATACTAATTTGGTGATCCCTTGATGCCTCCGAACATGCCCTACCAACTGATCCCTTCTTCTGGTCAAGTTGTGCCACAAACTTCTCTTCTCCCCAATCCTATTCAATACTTCCTCATTAGTCATGTGATCTACCCATCTAATCTTCAGCATTCTTCTGTAGCACCACATTTCGAAAGCTTCTATTCTCTTCTTGTCTAAACTATTTATCGTCCATGTTTGATTTCCATACATGGCTACACTCCATACGAACACTTTCAGAAATGACTTCCTGACACTTAAATCAATACTGGATGTTAACAAATTTCTCTTCTTCAGAAACGCTTTCCTTGCCATTGCCAGCCTACATTTTATATCCTCTCTACTTCGACCATCATCAGTTATTTTGCTCCCCAAATAGCAAAACTCCTTTACTACTTTAAGTGCCTCATTTCCTAATCTAATTCCCTCAGCATCACCCGACTTAATTAGACTACATTCCATTATCCTTGTTTTGCTTTTGTTGATGTTCATCTTATATCCTCCTTTCAAGACACTGTCCATTCCATTCAACTGCTCTTCCAAGTCCTTTGCTGTCTCTGACAGAATTACAATGTCATCGGCGAACCTCAAAGTTTTTATTTCTTCTCCATGAATTTTAATACCTACTCCGAATTTTTCTTTTGTTTCCTTTACTGCTTGCTCAATATACAGATTGAACAACATCGGGGAGAGGCTACAACCCTGTCTTACTCCCTTCCCAACCACTGCTTCCCTTTCATGTCCCTCGACTCTTATAACTGCCATCTGGTTTCTGTACAAATTGTAAATAGCCTTTCGCTCCCTGTATTTTACCCCTGCCACCTTTAGTATTTGAAAGAGAGTATTCCAGTCAACATTGTCAAAAGCTTTCTCTAAGTCTACAAATGCTAGAAACGTAGGTTTGCCTTTCCTTATTCTTTCTTCTAAGATAAGTCGTAAGGTCAGTATTGCCTCACGTGTTCCAGTGTTTCTACGGAATCCAAACTGATCTTCCCCGAGGTTGGCTTCTACTAGTTGTTCCATTCGTCTGTAAAGAATTCGTGTTAGTATTTTGCAGCTGTGACTTATTAAGCTGATAGTTCGGTAATTTACACATCTGTCAACACCTGCTTTCTTTGGGATTGGAATTATTATATTCTTCTTGAAGTCTGAGGGTATTTCGCCTGTCTCATACATCTTCCTCACCAGATGGTAGAGTTTTGTCAGGACTGGCTCTCCCACGGCCGTCAGTAGTTCCAATGGAATATTGTCTACTCCGGCGGCTTTGTTTCGACTCAGGTCTTTCAGTGCTCTGTCAAACTCTTCACGCAGTATCATATCTCCCATTTCATCTTCATCTACATCCTCTTCCATTTCCATAATATTGTCCTCAAGTACATCGCCCTTGTATAGACCCTCTATATACTCCTTCCACCTTTCTGCTTTCCCTTCTTTGCTTAGAACTGTGTTTCCATCTGAGCTCTTGATATTCATACAAGTCGTTCTCTTATCTCCAAAGGTCTCTTTAATTTTCCTGTAGGCGGTATCTATCTTACCCCTAGTGAGATAGGCCTCTACATCCTTACATTTGTCCTCTAGCCATCCCTGCTTAGCCATTTTGCACTTCCTGTCGATCTCATTTTTGAGACGTTTGTATTCCTTTTTGCCTGTTTCACTTACTGCATTTTTATATTTTCTCCTTTCATCAATTAAATTCAATATTTCTTCTGTTACCCAAGGATTTCTACTAGCCCTCGTCTTTTTACCTACTAGATCCTCTGCTGCCTTCACTACTTCATCCCTCAAAGCTACCCATTCTTCTTCTACTGTATTTCTTTCCCCCATTCCTGTCAATTGCTCCCTTATGCTCTCCCTGAATCTCTGTACAACCTCTGGTTCTTTTAGTTTATCCAGGTCCCATCTCCTTAAATTCCCACCTTTTTGCAGTTTCTTCAGTTTTAATCTACATGTCATAACCAATAGATTGTGGTCAGAGTCCACATCTGCCCCTGGAAATGTCTTACAATTTAAAACTTGGTTCCTAAATCTCTGTCTTACCATTATATAATCTATCTGATACCTTTTAGTATCTCCAGGGTTCTTCCATGTATACAACCTTCTTTCATGATTCTTAAACCAAGTGTTAGTTATGATTATGTTGTGCTCTGTGCAAAATTCTACCAGGCGGCTTCCTCTTTCATTTCTGTCCCCCAATCCATATTCACCTACTATGTTTCCTTCTCTCCCTTTTCCTACACTCGAATTCCAGTCACCCATGACTATTAAATTTTCGTCTCCCTTCACAATCTGAATAATTTCTTTTATTTCATCATACATTTCTTCAATTTCTTCGTCATCTGCAGAGCTAGTTGGCATATAAACTTGTACTACTGTAGTAGGTGTGGGCTTCGTATCTATCTTGGCCACAATAATGCGTTCACTATGCTGTTTGTAGTAGCTTACCCGCATTCCTATTTTCCTAGTCATTATTAAACCTACTCCTGAATTACCCCTATTTGATTTTGTGTTTATAACCCTGTAGTCACCTGACCAGAAGTCTTGTTCCTCCTGCCACCGAACTTCACTAATTCCCACTATATCTAACTTCAACCTATCCATTTCCCTTTTTAAATTTTCTAACCTGCCTGCCCGATTAAGGGATCTGACATTCCACGCTCCGATCCGTAGAACGCCAGTTTTCTTTCTCCTGATAACGACATCCTCTTGAGTAATCCCCGCCCGGAGATCCGAATGCGGGACTATTTTACCTCCGGAATATTTTACCCAAGAGGACGCCATCATCATGTAATCATACAGTAAAGCTGCATGCCCTCGGGAAAAATTACGGCTGTAGTTTCCCCTTGCTTTCAGCCGTTCGCAGTACCAGCACGGCAAGGCCGTTTTGGTTGTTGTTACAAGGCCAGATCAGTCAATCATCCAGACTGTTGCCCTTGCAACTACTGAAAAGGCTGCTGCCCCTCTTCAGGAACCACACGTTTGTCTGGCCTCTCAACAGACACCCCTCCGTTGTGGTTGCACCTACGGTACGGCTGTCTGTATCGCTGAGGCACGCAAGCCGCCCCACCAACGGCAAGGTCCATGGTTCATGGGGGGGGGGGGGGGGAAATCAATTATACAACACAAAAAACGTCCTTGAAGGGCAAACTTAACCGAAGTCTTGTGCATTGCATTCAGTATTGTACTCTTCCTACACTGCCTCAACGGGTTCAATTTCATGGTGAAGTCGTCCAAATACAAATCATCTTCTTTATTTTTCCTTGCAGCCTAGCGCACAGCTGTGAAATGGTTACTACCTATTCAACAAATCTCTTGATCTGCGAAAGATATCTCCTATCTTTCAAACTGTGACCACAGAAAGTTTCATTTTCTGCACCATTATTATGAATAACTTCCCTGACTCTGTGTGGCTTGCAGAATATGTAGAAAACTTGTGGCTAATAGATCTGTTTTTGTGTGACCTCCTCGTTTTCAGTAACACTTTATCGCCCACAATCTCGCTTCATTACATCGCATTCTGCGGTTATTTTATGGCGTCTCATTATTCACATCATAGCCAATGTTTATCTTCTGCATACACATGTCCTCATACCAATACTTCAATGTTCACACATTCTCCTGTCTTATTCCACTGCACAAAATAGCTCCTAATTACCTAATTCCTAACTTTCACAACTTATAAATTTACAATGAATGTTCCTGCGACTGCATTTTGCCTAATGGCGAAATCAAACACTTGGCCATCAACTAATCTCACTGCATCAGTCTACAGTTCGACGCTGAGACTCACAAGGTTCTCAGTGTAATGGATGTCACTTTAGATCTAATTTTCGTCCAGTTGTGTCATTTTATCCCAGTGTCTGGTTTCGATGAGTAAAACGACAGGTATTCATAGGGAATCAGTTCTCAGTAATTTAACAACCTTCATGTACACTGATGCTCTACTGCTCTTCATAATTATGTTGCCAGTTGATTTGTTCTCACTTCGAAAGTTATCTGATATTCTGTCATTCTACCCATTCCATAGTCCCCACAGATCCCACTTCCTTTTTTTGTCAACTACTTTAAAGTCACAATGGGCAAACACTGTTAATTGTTTCTCCATCATTATTCTCCCTGTCGTCTCAGTACAGCAACACATTTTAGATCTGATTCATCGTTAATTAACCTAGGTTCAGCTACAGCTCCTAACTCCTTATTAGCCTGTACTGTATAGTCATCAGGTACAAAAAACAATCTCCTCTTGAACATCTGTAACATCCTGCACTTGAGTTGTTCTTTCTTTCTTTCTTCCTTTATCGTCGCCTTGTCCCATGTCATGTAGAGTCGGTGTTGCTCTTCTGGATTCTTCTCCTCCATAGTACTCTATCCATTGCCTCTTCCTTCTTCCATCCTTTCTCTCTTGGGTCCCCAGATATCTTATCCTTCCACCTCATCTTCGGTCTTCCTCTCCTTCTCGCTCCTTCAATCTTTATATCTTCAACTCTGTTTCCGATATACTCTTCCCCTGCACTTCAGTATGCTCTTTAATTTTGTTTGTAACTGCCAAAACCGCTGTCACCCTGTCTCCTACTTCAGTCTGTTCATTTTCCGAAACATTAACTTCCTGGCCTTTCATTTCATCTGATCTCATATCAAGCAATTCCGATCGTATTAAATTGACCTTGACTACCTCATTGTCTTTACTTTCTCTAACACCACCTTCCTGTTGTAACATAGTCTCGAAAGAATGAATGTGTAATAAAATTATTTAACTTTAATCCTCCAAAAGCTAAATGTTGGGAGGTGGAACACATCAAAATAACCACAGCACGAGCACATGAAAAATCATGGATAATTAGAACTTCAATGTTGACTTTTGTTAAGACTTGTATTAGGCCAAAGACAGCTCCATTACCTCTTATTTACTGATTTCTTTTAGAGCCAGTTGCAGTATCATCATTGGGGACTGGAAAAACTTGGTGACAGTGGACCATAATAATATGAAGTATAATGCAACAAATGTTTTGCTTTACACAGAATGTAATCACACTTCATAATTAGGGATTTTAGATTGCCAGGCTCCACTTGTAAAAATGGAAATGCAGATATGATGGTCTGCTGACATTACACCAAACCAATTGGTTTCCAATATAGTTAAATAGGTGGAAGAGAAACAAACTCTATATACAACAGTAATAAACTAATATGGGCCAATTGCTTGATAACATTATTGTTATATCCAACACTACAGAGAATCAGGAAATGCATCCTTATGTTATGTATGTATGGTATTATGCTTTACAGCAGATATTGACATAGTTTAAGCCTCTTCCACTTTTGTCTGCCCATTCATTTCTGAATACTTGCCTCCTTTAATATTTCCCAGCATTTGATATCTCCTTTTTCCTCTTCCCCTTTTTCCCTCCACCATTCCTTCTATTCCTTCCTTCAATAAACAGTCCCTCCTCAAACAATGCCCAATCCACTTCCGTTTTCTCTTTCTGATGACTTTCAGCATGTTTCTTTCTTCTCCAACTCCTTTTAATACTTCATCATTCCTTGCTCAGTCTCCCAATTTCACTTTCTCCGTTCTTCTCCATATCCACATGTCTAATGCCTCCAATCTTCTTTCATCTTTCTTCCTCAATGTCCAGGTCTCCGCACCATATAGTGAAACGCTCCAGATGTAACATTTGGCAAGTCTTTTCCTCAGATCTTTGTTTAGTGGGCCACAAAGTAATTTCTGTGTCCTTTTGAATCCTTCTTTTGCCATTGCCATTCTTTTCCTAATTTCTGTTGAGCAATACATATCATCCATTATTACAGTTCCCAAGTAATTGAAGTTATTCACTTGCTCTATTTCCTCTCCCCCTATTTTCATATGGCATTTTCTCGCATTTCCTCCAATTACCATGCTTTTCGTTTTCTTCTTCTTGTTAATATTCATTCAATATTCTTCTAATTTTGTGTTTAGGTCATCTAACATTTGTACCATCTCTCTTGCACTCTCTGCCATCACAACCATGTCATCTGCAAATCTTATACACTCTACTCTCCTAACCCCTACACAAACTCCTCTCCTTCCATCAAAACTTTCACTTATAATTTCCTCCAGACATATATTGAACAGTGTTGGTGATAAACAACAACCTTGTCTTACACCTCTTCCCAGTTCAATTTCTTCACTCATCACACCTTCTATTCTTACTCTTGCTCTCTGGTTCAAATATAAATTTCTAATTAGCCATCTATCCCTCCAATCCCTCCAGTCAACTCTATGTTTCCTTAGGATTTCCATCAGTTTATCCCATCTGACACAGTCAAAAGCCTTCTCAAGACCAGTGAACTTAACATACACCTTCTTTTTCTTCTCAAGGTACCTCTCCTCTATCACTCTCAGTAGCCCAATGGCATCTCTAGTTACCACTCCTCGCCTGAAACTGAATTGTTCATATCCTATTACGCAATTCAGCTTTCAATATAGCCTTGTGTTGAGCATCCTCAGTAATACTTTGGCTGCATGCGATATCAGGCTCACTGTTCTATGTTCCTCACACTTTTTGCTGATCTTTTTCTTCTCTGTAGGTATTAAGATACTTTCTGTGAAGTACTTTGGCCATTTTCCTATCATGTATATTTGATTACACAATTCAATCAACTCCCTTTTCCCATCTTTCTCCAATGACTTTAACAGTTCTGCAGGAATCTCATCAATTCCCATTGCCTTACCATTTTTCACCTCCTTCATAGATTCTTCAATCTCACTAGTTAGTACTGCATTTCCTTTGTCATCATCTGCAACTTTGTCTTCTTCTTCTATCCCAAGGTTTTCTTCACTTGGTCGACTGTCTGAAGTGTATAGCCATCCTATATATTCTTCCGATCTTCTCATTATTTCTTGTGATTCACTCACCATTTTACCATCTGCTGCATCTGCTTCCTTTAGTCCATTGTTGTTTCTCTTTTCCATGAATGTCAAATCCATTGCTTCTTTGTACATCAAATCATATTTTCCTTCTATGTCTAATTTGTTTGTCTTGTCAAGACTTTTCTGTCACACATTTCTCCTTTGCTTTTCCTGTCTCCCTCCTTAATTCATTATTTAACCTCCTGTAGATGCACTTCCCTTCTTCTGTATTTACAGTTTTCCATTTCTTGCGATCATCCATCTTGGTTATCATATCTGGTGTTACCCAATCTTTCTTTATTTTTTTCCTCTCCTTCCTAATCATTTACAGCACTACAGACTACTATTTGATCTCTAACATAGCGAGATACATTAATTTGTTACAATGCCCCCTTGATCAGCAAGTGTTCGGAAGTTGACACATAACAGTTTTACTTTTTATGTAAATAGTGTAAGAGGTCCATGATTAAGGAATTTGTTGCTAGTGCACTCGAGCAGATGTAATTTCGATGGATTGCTCACGCGCTGCCTGTGATATGTAAGCTGTAAAAGAATCTCAGACCAGAGAGCAGTGTTGTATGCAGTAGGAACAGTGTAGCACTTGTAGTAGTAGTAGTAGTAGCTATGAGTCTAGTGTATCGTGTTGGCTGGGTCGGTTGTGTGGAGCGATGGCGGTGCCTGAGCATTGTAGTATAAGGTAAAAGATGCCTTACGCATATGTAGTATTGTTATATTAAGTCCCATGTAAATGCTTTTAAAAAGAAATCTCTTAATAATTATCTTTCTTATAAAAACTAACCTTTGACAATTATTCAACTCAGTTTAAAGATTTTACTAATTTCTCCAATCCACAGTCATCGTGATTATTGTAATGAAAAGTCAGTTGTTTATTTTTATACATGACAAATCTATCGGCCAGCGTTGCACTGAGCTGTGCCAGAAATATTTCTTATAGTAGCAGATATATATGCGCTATCTGGCAACCTTATTGAGGTAAGAATTTTCAGTTTATTCAGAATGATCTTTCAGGGCCATGAAGCAGCGCTGCTCACGTCCAAAACTCACCAGTTTAAATTCACAGTCATTATTGAAAGGTTATAAGTGAGCGACAATTTTATTGAGAAGTTAGTCACATTGTATTATTGGTAGGTTACGAAATTTTACTGATGGGAGGTTTTGGAGTGTATCTGTGGAAGGTTACGCTGAATGTGAATTACATACTTATATTTTTTACTGTTCGGAGGTTATTAGACATATTATTTATCTTTGGGCAGGTTACAATAGTTGCAAACAATTAATGCAGATTATATTAGATTAATTATTCATTCCATAGACCCACAAAAGAGGGGATCCTCCTGGGCGTGGAACAAGTCAGATAAACACATTACAAAAATGTAATTAGAAAAACTTGAGTTTCATTAATTTTAATGATCCTCAGTCAATAAACAGTAAAATTATGTGCATGAATTAAAATTAAACTTCTAATATTTACAGGTTTAATACTTACATCTGCTTTCATTAAATCCATCATTCACACAGTTGCTAGTTACTTGGCAGTTTTGAATATTGTGCCTTAGCAACATTCTTCTGTTGAAAGTCTCTGTTTATCAATGGTGTTATGCTGTTTACTGTACAGAACTTTATTACTGTGTTTTCTCAAAATTTCTTAAGAGTCCATTTCCAGAGAAGCACTTCCTAATTTTCTGAAAGGCATTATTTAGAATTTCCTCAGCTAGTTCTTATTCATTGCGTGTTATTACTATACTTTTATAATCAGCAAAAAGAACTAGCTTTACATATTCATGAATATAGAACAACAATTCATTAATATATGTCAAGAACAATAAGGGACTCAAGGCTGAGCCCTGTGGGACATCATTCTCCACACCTTCCCAGTTACAGGACTCTGCTGCTTTGGACTATCTGCACAGTTAATTTCAACCTTCTGGATTCTTCCAGTCAAATACGAATTAATCCATTTGTGCACTATCGCCCTCATCCCACAATAGTTAAGATTATCTAGAAGGTTTTCATGATTCTCACAGTCAAAAGCATATGAGAGATTACAAAATATCACAGTGGGTGATGTTTGGCTACTCAGAGCGTTTAATATCTGATCAGTGAAAGCATGTGTATTATTCTCTGTTCAAAATCCTTTCTGAAAACCAAATTCATATTCTGTTAGTACTTCATTTTTACAAATATTTGAAGCTACTGAAATGAGATTTGGTTCACTCTGTTCAGTATGCCAAACATAGCATTGTGGTGGTATCATCAGATGTATCACAGGATTAACATTATCGTCTTTATATATGCCATCACTGTAAAATTACACTTGCAGCAGAAAGAAGCGAGCCACCCCCTATTGTTGCAGTTATTCATGTTATTTGTTTTATTCTGGAACACCTTAATTTGTTCATCTTCAAACAGGTAAACATGTAATAAAATTTACTGTAAATATGGCATTGTCCCTACTCCATATATGCACTTGGGTGACGTACGTAATTGATACAGTTCAGTAAGTAGTGTGGGATAAGTACTTTCACTACCTGTGGTAATAAAAGAGTGTCTGGTATTTTTTGTCTTACATCAGTTGCTGCTGTTGTACATTACTGATCTGAGTCATAACTTTATCGTTGTCTTGTGGCTTTGCTAAATTTTCCCTGAATGTATTCTCAGATGGTTTCATTTCAGACTGTGAAACTTTTTCCAAAGAGAATTCTGAGAGGATATCTCACTAACAGTCTGCTGAACAACACATGGCACTCCTGAATTTAATTTTGAATTGTTGTTAATTAACACTTCTCGAATACTGTCTCTGTTTTGGACACCATAGTATCTGATTTAGCTAACACTTGATTTATGATAGAGGGCATTTCCTTACATGTAGATGACATTTCAGTGCACTGACTAGACTTTTCTTTACAGTAGAAGACATTTTACTATATTCAATGGACATTTTATTCATGTTAGTGCATATTTCATTACATTTAGCTGACAGTTCGTTACAGAACCTTGTTATTTGAGATAATAATCTATTTTCCAGATGACAGTTCGTTACAGAACATAGATATTTGAGATAATAATCTATTTTCCATTTGTTAAAAACGTGTCTTTAATTCAGCTTCTGCCTCACAAAGAGATGCATTAATCTGATCTTAAGTGTTAAAAGAAGTTGGATTCATTTTCTTATTATGCACTTCCCTTTGGTTGACTTTGCTATTTTACAATAGGACCTAAGTTGACCCAAAATCACGTGTGTGGAATCACATACTCCAATTTAATATTAAGACACACTTAATATTTCTGAGCGAGATTGTTCCAACACAAAATTATTGAGATGAACACGCAAGACATCGCAGTGCCATTACAAGCACTCAACACACAAAGCCAACCATGTTGTACAAATCAGATTATGACTAGTGTTAAAATTAATTGCTGTAGAAATATCAAGTTTTCTACTAAGCAAGAGCTTGTTCTGAATGAGTACAATTGGTATGCCAGTGGCCCTTACCTTTCCTTTTATGGCACAGTGTAGATATCAGAGGTGCAATATTTAAAAAAAAGTGTTCTAGTTCGTCCAGTTACACATATTTTGGGCGCTTACAAAAGGTTTTTATTCTATTTTTCTCTGGATTCTCTTGCAGTTTATCGGACTCATTCCTTCAGTTCTTCATTATTTTTTGTTGTTCATGAAACAAATAAAAATTATTAAAATGTTATATTAATAAAATTAGCATATCATACACATAAGGATTATGTGACACCAGATCACAATGTCACCAATGTAATGTATCCATCAAAGAATGAATGTGTAATGAAATGATTGAACTTTAATCCTCAGAAAGATAATTGTTCAGAGGTGGGACACATCACAGTTGCCATAGCAGGAGCACATTAAGAATCTTGGATAACCAGAATTTTAATGTTAACTTGTGGTAAGACTCTTACTAGGCCAAAGATGGCTCCATTACCTGCTACTTTCTGATTTGCTTTAGAGTCAAGTGTAGATTTATCATTGGAGAGCAGACAAGCTTCGTGATGGCAGGCCACGAAAATGTGAAGTATAATGCAACAAATGATTTGCATTACATAGAAACAGTAATCAGATTTCGTAATAAGAAATTCAGATTGCTTGATTCGACTTTTAAAAATGCAGGTGTGTATATGATGATGCACTGATGGTGTGCAATCGACAGCTCACCAAACCAATAGTTTTCCAATGTAGTCAAATAGCTGACAGATAAATAGACTCTATATGCATCTTTAGTAGAGGAACATTGACAAATTGCTTCTAAATAAAAACATAAATGAACTTAAATATTGTTATTGCTATAACCAAAATTAAAGAGAATGAGGAAATGCATCCTTACATGAAGATAGTCACAAGACAAAACTTAATAAGGAGGAGACTTTATTTTGAAAAATTTGAAACATTCAACAACAGAAATGATTCTAACCCTTTGCTGGGATACAGATTACAATTTGGCCTGTGACACAGTGAGAAACATTAATTTGTAACACTTTAACTTCTTGTGTTGTTATGCTTAATTTATTTTTGCAATTGCTGATTTTATCCTCAGTGACATTTTTCGATCTGAAGCCATACTACCCATTTGGAATGCTATAGATTACAATTTGATCTCTGACATAGCAAGATATATTAATCTGTTACACCATTCTTTAACTTCTTCAGTTGTGGTGCCTAATTTATTTTTGAAATTGCTGATTTGATACTGAGTGATGTGTTTCGATCTCTCTCCTCATTTCTTAACTTCTTCCCCCATCTTTCTGTCTAGCTTCCCAACTCGTTCGTCACATCCTTGTGCATGACCTGTTACCTGTTGTTCTAGCCTCATAAATGGTCATAATGTTCCTTGAACTGTTCTTCAATATTTTTAATACATGTATCATTTTCCTCGTCTTTCTTCTTGAAATTTTCGTCTTTTCGTAATTTCTGTCGGCCTTTTTGAAATTTTCGTCCGTATTTTTCAAATTATTGTCTGACTTTTTGAAAAATTCGTCTGTCTTCTCGTCAATAATCCTATTATGCTCTTCCTCCTTTTCATGCCATTCATCTGCCTTTTTGCAATTTTCTACCATTCTTGCAAATAATTATGACAAAACGTCATTAGGTGTTGGTGAAGATGATGTTGGAGGGTGACTGGCAAAACTTCATGTCACATTTTCGTGGCCAAAAGCTACAGAATCTTCCGTTTCCCACAACATTGTCACTCTCTCTTCCTTAAGAACTCTGCTTTTGATTGTTCCATATTATTCTGTGAGTAATCTGTTTCTCTATTTGTCGCTAATGACCCATCTATATTACTGACTCATCTGTATTACTTTCCTAACTTTCCCTCATCTCAGAACTGTGTGACCTATGGTGTTCTATCGTCATGTTAAGTTGGCAGTTTACAGGTTGACTCATTTCTACCTTATCCACCATACTCACTCGCTCTCTCTAAAGTAGATGCATGAGGACTGGTTAATCTTGGCATTACCAAATACTGACCAAACATTTACATACCTTCCCCCAGATAGACAAGTTCCTAATCTGCACGTCATTAAGCACAATAAAATCCTAACAAAACACAAACACATAAAAATATTTCCCCCAAAATTGCGACGACGAAGATTTAGGAGAATGTTGGAATTTTACCCACCAACCTTTCCTAGGCAGGTGTACAAATTAATAAAATCACCTGTATCTTACGACAGCTTTTAAATTTTTGGTGTTCATTTATTTTTAAGTGTTTGTGCTTAGTTTTCAGCTTGAAATTTCGACCTGTTGAAAGAAAATTAACTACAAAACTCAGATGGTTCCAGGCTTCGGAAATCCTGGCAATGGATAGACAAAATCGTATGTGGGATGTCGATTATGCTGTTTGTATACCCACAAATGCTGTAGTCTGACCAATCTCTGATGACCTACAGAGAAGGGAAGCACCCTACATCATCATGCAAATTAATTTTCAGGAAGTGATAATGGCATGCAAACAGAAATGTCTGTGTAAAATGATAATAAATAGTCATGGCCCAATTAAGCATTAAAATGTAGTTACCACACCATCCACAGCGATAGGAGATATCATCTATTGATAACAGGAACAAGTGGTCACTATTTCAATCAGGTTCACAGTCATAAACACCAGCATATGAGTTACACAATAATACAACTGAATGAACATTTAGTAAGCTGACAAGGGATTATAATCCTAATACCTAACCTTGGCACAGTGGGTGGGAATGATAAAAACATAGTTACAAGAGTAATTCGTGAATATGACCATTGACTGAACGAGTGGTTAGTTGATCAAAGAAAGCGCACATAAAAATAGATATGAACACCAGAAAGCTCACCAAATTCCATAATGAGAGCAACTAGCTGTCTCTGAAAAACTGTACACCTGGCTCCTGAAGGGAGTGAACCAGCTTCCCATTCCTACCACTTTGATCTTTGCAACGCTGGCTGGACGCTCTCAGTTCAGCTATCTCTCTGTCTCTCTCTCTCTGTACTCAGTGCTCAAGTGCACAGATCCTTCTATACAACAGCAACACTTATCTCATCAGTAGCCTAGCAGCCCAGAAGCAAATCTTTTCTTCTCCATCCCTTAGCAGCAAGTGTTTCTATCTTAACGCTCTGAAACTTGGCTATCCACCATCAGAGCAGGAATCTCACTAGCCAATAGAAGCAGACATTGCAAGTTCCATGCATTAAGATTTTAGTAATACTGTTAAACAAAATACTACTCTTGTAGATTTTGTTATTATTAACCAATTTTGTAGTATGAGGAAGAAGCCAGGAGATTTCTCCAAATCCCTTATACGATTCTGAGGCTGACAAATAAGAGAGTTCCCACACAGACATACATGAAAAACACACACTCAACTGAATATAAACCTATGAACCAATGGAAACGCTTATCTTAGAAATTACACGAGAACGTTATTCTGTGGCTACTGAGGCTACAGCGGTTCTCACGTTAGTCTTTAGGAAGTGACACTTGGCTAGATTTTTTTTTTATCTTTCTAAAAGGATTTTTTGAACAATGCTGAATTTTCTCTGACAGGTAGCTGTTCCTGTGCATCATGCAATGTGCTTGGGATGGGAGGATGTGAATGCTGTGGCGACTACCTGACGCTGAGACTCAGTCTTCCACTAACAAGATCACAACCTTGATCATTCCTTTTAAGAACACTCTTATCTTGTGCCAGCCAGCTTGTAGGCTCTCAATTCTGAACTCCCTCACTGTAATAAAAGAGAAGTGAAGAGCAGAAACAGGATAGTCATTGGTGGTACCAGTTATAGCTTGTAAATAAAAAGCAGCAGAGGAAAATGACTACATTGATCAAGGGGATGAGCATATAATATTCTGAAATACGTTGTGTGACAGTTTAGGAGAACATCTGTGAACATAACAAAATGTGGAAAAAGCTTCCAACATAACAATTACTTCACAGCATAATAATCATATATGCAAAAAATCGAATTCATATGATTCAAATTGTAAATGAATGGTTTGTTGTCTGGTCATAACATTCACTCTCTGAATGATCTCAAATGTAAGCATTGAAGTAAAAGTATTTTTGGTGGTTTTGCTGCTGTGAAACCATTCGCCAACAGCAAAATTCGTCAAACACATATCATACAGTGATACATTACACTATTTATGAAACATCTAGTGCATCTTAAAATCTGTATGAATGACAAGAAGAATGAAAAGTGCAAGATACTGCACCATCTCCAGTGGGAATATTTGAAGTCAAAGTCGATGTTAGTCAACTTCATAGAGAATATCTAAACATATTCTACTATATTTGATGGCTATGCTACATTTCATCACAGTGACCTGATCGACAGACCTATGCTGTACTTTGTGGAACTATGTAATGTAGACATATGAATTTAAAGCCAGTGAATTAAAACATCGAAACGGATAATCCACATTTAAAGCAAATGGATTGATTTAGTTGAAGCATTTACCTGAAGAAATTAACAGCTGACTTCCCATTTCTTTTTGTACATCTGTAAACAACAAAAATAATTTTTTCACAGATTTATGTCATTATTTCGATGAATAACACAGGAACACACACACATGCTACTTGTACTATTTTGGTCTCCAAAAAATGGCGGAGTGCATAAGTCGCTCTCTTCACATTTATGTCATTAGGGCTCCTCCATAGACTGTAACACCCTTTGGACACAATGAGGCAAAGTGTCTGACATAGACCGATGCCATTCCACCTTTATCGAAACAGCTCCTCCTATCAGTCAATGTGTGAGCCTTCAAGCTGTGTCCATGTCATAGAGCAGAAATATCTCTTACTCTATGGTCCACACCAAGGAAGTTGTTTTTATAGTCAACCCACTGAAAGAATGTCCATGACAGCCAGCAGCTATGTTGCCAATGCCACTATGCTGCTATTTGCTGTTACACCAGGTTGGTCGTTCACTGGTTTACCATTTTGACCTTGAGTTGTAGAGGTGGCAATATGGGTGGAACTGTCAACATGGCAATATTCACAAATTCTAGAGCTCAGATTAGTGCTAGAGGGCCTGTGCACACAATGTGCGCCATGTGTACAAAGTGTCAGGAGCGTTCTTCCAGGAGACTGATTAATGGAAATACCTAGGACCTTGTACCTAGAAACAGGCTGAACCTTACCAACAACATCAGTGTGGAAATGGGGATCAGCGGTCATGACATCATTACAGCAACTATAGTTATGCAAGTTAATAAATCAGTCGAGAAGTCTAGAAGAATATTTCTGCTAGAAAGAACAGATAAGAGGTTGTCAGCATCTCACTTAGATAGACATTACTGACACTTCTTAGTTCCTGTAAGTTAGATGTAGAGGAATTATGGGCAAAGTTTGAGGAGATTGTAATCTACAGAATTACGTGTCTAGTAAGTAGATTAAGGATGGAATAGACCCACCACGGTTTAATAATGAGATTCGGAAACATCTGAGGAAACAGAGGTCGTCGCACACTCTGTTCAAAAGAGAATGCGCAAATGATGGCAAGCAAAGGCTGGGGAGATTCGTTCGTCTATGAACAGATCTACAGGGTATTACCAAAAGATACTGCCAAACTTTCAGGAAACATTCCTCACACACAAAGAAAGAAAATATGTTATGTGGACATGTGTCCAGAAACGCTTACTTTCCATGTTGGAGCTCATTTTATTACTTCTCTTCAAATCACATTAATCATGGAATGGAAACACACAGCAACAGAACGTACTAGCGTGACTTCAAACACTATGTTACAGGAAATGTTCAAAATGTCCTCCGTTAGCGAGGATACATGCATCCACCCTCCGGCGCATGGAATCCCTGATGCGCTGATGCAGCCCTGGAGAATGGTGTATTGTATCACAGCCGTCCACAATACGAGCACGAAGAGTCTCTACATTTGGTACCGCGGTTGCGTAGACAAGAGCTTTCAAATGCCCCCATAAATGAAAGTCAAGAGGGTTGAGGTGAGGAGAGCGTGGAGGCCATGGAATTGGTCCGCCTCTACCAATCCATTGGTCACCGAATCTGTTGTTGAGAAGCGTACGAACACTTCGACTGAAATGTGCAGGAGCTCCATCGTGCATGAACCACATGTTGTGTCGTACTTGTAAAGGCACATGTTCTAGCAACACATGTAGAGTATCCCGTATGAAATCATGATAACGTGCTCCATTGAGCGTAGGTGGAAGAACATGGGGTCCAATCAAGACATCACCAACAATGCCTGCCCAAACGTTCACAGAAAACCTGTGTTGATGACGTGATTGCACAATTGCGTGCGGATTCTCGTCAGCCCACACATTTTGATTGTGAAAATTTACAATTTGATCACGTTGGAATGAAGCCTCATCCGTAAAGAGAACATTTGTACTGAAATGAGGATTGACATATTGTTGGATGAACCATTCGCAGAAGTGTACCCGTGGAGGCCAATCAGCTGCTGATAGTGCCTGCACACGCTGTGCATGGTACGAAAACAACTGGTTCTCCCATAGCATTCTCCATACAGTGACGTGGTCAACGTTACCTTGTACAGCAGCAACTTCTCTGACGCTGACATTAGGGTTATCGTCAACAGCACGAAGAACTGCCTCCTCCATTGCAGGTGTCCTTGACGTTCTAGATCTTCCCCAGTCGCGAGTCATAGGCTGGAATGTTGCGTGCTCCCTAAGACGCCGATAAATTGCTTCGAAAGTCTTCTTGTCGGGACACCTTCGTTCTGGAAATCTGTCTCGATACAAACGTACCGCGCCACGGCTATTGCCCCGTGCTAATCCATACATCAAATGGGCATCTGCCAACTCGGCATTTGTAAACATTGCACTGACTGCAAAGCCACGTTCGTGATGAACACTAACCTGTTGATGCTACGTACTGATGTGCTTGATGCTAGTACTGTAGAGCAATGAGTCGCATGTCAGCACAAGCACCGAAGTCAACATTACCTTCCTTCAATTGGGCCAACTGGCGGTGAATCGAGGAAGTACAGTACATACTGACAAAACTAAAATGAGCTCTAACATTTTTCCGGACACATGTCCACATAACATATTTTCTTTATTTGTGTGTGAGGAACGTTTCCTGAAAGTTTGGCTGTACCTTTTTGTAACACCCTGTATATGCGGAGATAATTCTGATCCTATGTAAAATCGCTATTGGGCCGAAGTCTTCCATCCAGTAACTTGTTGACCAGTCTGGTTTGGCAGCTGAAGATGGCAAATAGAAAGCTGTAGTTTTAAATTTCCCAATCAAGAAATCGTTCACGAAGGAGACTCGTACGAACATATCATTGTTTGACCATCCAAAAGATTTTCCATTGGACTACATAGCAATAAGAATCCCTGGTGTAGAGAAACAATTGAAGGAGTTCAAAACAAATAAGTCTCCAGATCCAGAGGGAATCCCAAATCGGTTTTTCAAAGAGTACTCTATGGCACTGGCCCTCTGCATGGCTTGCATTTATTGCGAATCTCTCGCCCAGCGCAAACTTCCAAGCGACTGGAAAAAGCTACTCCTGTGTATAAGAAGAGCAGAAGAACGGACCCACAAAATTACAGATTAATACCGCAAAAAAAAAAAAAAGAAATCTTGAGACCGAGAAGCATATGTCCACGAACCAGCTTGTTTTTAGGAAGCATCGCTCGTGCGGATGATATACTGCGAACTATGGATGAAGATTTCCAGAAAGTGTCTAACACAGAGCCCCATTGCAGGTTGTTACAAAAGGTACGAGAATAAAAAAATAGGTTCACAGATATATGAGGGATCGAACACTTCTTAAACTATAGTGCCCAGTATATTGTCCTCGAAGGCGAATGTTAATCAGACACAAGGGTATCCTCAGGAGTGCCCTAGGGAAATTTGTTAGAACCACTGTTATTCTCTATATACGTGGATGATTTGGTGGACAGGGTGAGCAGCAATCTGCGGTTGTTTGCTGATGATGCTGTGGTGTTTGGAAGGTGTCGTCGTTGTGTGACTGTAGGAGATATAAGATGACTTAGACAAAATTTTTAGTTTGTGTAATGAATGGTAGCATGCCCTGAATGTAGAAAAATATAAGTTAATGCAGATGAGTAGGAAAAACAAATCCATAATGTTCAGGTACAGCATTAGTAGTGTCCTGCTTGACACAGTCACATCGTTTAAATATCTGGTCATTGCAAAGCGATGTGAAATGGAACGAGCATGTGAGGATTGTAGTAGGAAAGGTGAATGGTCGACTTCGGTTTATTGGAAGAATTCTACGGAAGTGTAGTTCATCCGTAAAGGAGACCACATATAGGACGCTAGTGCGGCTTCTTATTGTGTACTTCTCGAGTGTTTGTGATCCGTACCACGTCGGATTAAAGGAAGACATCGAAGTTACTCAGAGGCGGGGTGCTAGATTTCTTATTGGTAGGTTTGAACAACTGGCAAGTTTTATGAAGGTGCTTTGGGAACACAAATGGGAATCCCTGGAGGGAAGGCGACATTCTTTTCGAGGAACACCATTTAGAAAGTTTAGGAAACCGGCATTTGAAGCTGACTACAGAATGATTCTGTTGCCTCCAACATACATAGCGCGTAAGGACCACGAATGTAGGATGTGAGAAATTAAGGCTCATACAGAGGCAGACAGACACTCGTTTTTCTCTCGTTCTACTTGCGAGTGGATCAGGAGAGAAAATTACAAGGAGAAGTAGTGTGGGGTACCCTTCGCCATGCGCCTTAAGGTGGATTGCGGAGTATCGAAGTAGAGAGATGTAGATGTAGATTAAGATACCCAAATGCAAATGACAGGTTGCAAATAAACTGTCACCAGGACAGAGTCTGCCTGGAGATCCCATGTCTTTTGAGAAATTGCAGACTGCAGCGATCGATCGTTGATAGCTTGGAATCTTCACTAAATATGATGAATCACATGTGATGCGTGGCAATATGGCTGCCTGGCCATGACTCGTTTGTTTAGTTACTGTTGTTGTATACTTTTGCTTCATTCGCTTTGCCTACATTGAGTGAGAACTTTAAGGTACAATTTATAGTTATTCAGGGTACACGAACCACCCTCAGAAGTGATGTTCTGGGTGGAGATGCCATTTATATTAAGTAACGTAGTAATTCAAATATGCAGAACAGTAACTTCCTCTGAAACTTGTGCTGTAGAAGTAGAATTGATGAGAAATTCATAGTAACAGTCACGACAAACTAGGCTCTGTAAGATGATCTTGTGTAATTAATGAAACTAAACGCAGTAATGAGGTTTTTAACTCTTAAGCATAATGGTGTACCATTACATTAAGTGGATATTTTAATTTCAACGACATCTACATACGTACTACAGAAGCCACTGAACGGTGTGTGGAGGAGGGTACCATGTACCACTGCTAGTCGTTTCCTTTCCTGTTCCACTCGCTAACAGAGTGAGGGAAAGCGAATGTCTGCATGAATCTGTATAAGTCCTAATCTCTCAAACCTTATCTTCACGGTCCTTATGCAAAATGTACATTGATGGTAGTACACAGACTTGTTCTGCAGTCAGCCTCAAATGCCGGTTCTCTAAATTTTCTCAATAGTGCTCCATCAAAAGAACATCGCTCTCCTGTGATTCCCATGTGAGTTCCCAAAACATCTTCGCAATACTTGCAAGTTGTTCCCACCTACCAGTAACAAATCTAGTGGTTCGCCTCTGAATTGCTTCGATCTCTTCCTTTAATCCGATCTGGTGCACATCCCAAACACTCGAACATTACTCAACATTCTTCCCCTTACCTGTAGATGCAGCAGCACCAAGTGTGCCGTCCACATTTACAAGTGTTTTGTAAACGCGCAATCGTCGGCGACGACGATAACAACGTCTACGAACCATTGTAAGAAGCAGTGCCTCAGTGGCTATTCACTCACACAAGAGTGAATGCGCTAGACAGGACAGTGTGCTCCTTATATAGCATCAGTCCTGGCGCACGCAGCGTATGTGGACTGCTGGGCGCCCATTGATAAAGCGCCTTATCACCTGCAGTTGCGCAATCGCCAACTTGATTTTTGCCCGCTGCGAGCCTAGTAATACTAGGGCTCGCAGCTCCATGCGCTCTCTCTCGCACACTCAAGGTCACGCGCTACTAAGTCACGTGACTCACTGTGCTGCCATCTATTGAGCACCCAGAGAACCCAGAGAGCATCCCAGGGTGCCCCAGAGAGCTACAACACCAAGAAGAATCGCTTCTCGGCTTTTGGCAAGATCAATGTGTAGTATTGTGGCCCTTAAAAGGGCCTACATTGTTTTGTGGCGCGAGATTCAATTTTTCTTTAATGAAAAGTTCCACTTCTTCCAGCCTTGGTAATGGATGGATAACTGTTGCTTTTGTTGCATGTAACAGTGCAGGGAGAGCTGGTTTGGAATCTTTTGAAACTCGTGAAATTTTGTCTTACCGTACTATACCTGTTTCTGAGGTTATTATCTCTGGTGAGGGTTCTTATCTTATGCCACATGGGAGTTTATCTTTGACTTGTCGTAGACGTGTTAAGGTTAATTCTGATTGTAATATTCACTTATGGGTTAAGGCTCATGGGTCTTCCTCTTTGGAAGATTGTCGCATTGTGGGTGACTGTACTCCATATAACCATTGAAGCAGTCCTCAAAAAAAGGCCCTTTTAAGGGCCACAATACTACACATTGATCTTGCCAAAAGCCGAGAAGCGATTCTTCTTGGTGTTGTAGCTCTCTGGGGCACCCTGGGATGCTCTCTGGGTTCTCTGGGTGCTCAATAGATGGCAGCACAGTGAGTCACGTGACCTAGTAGCGCGTGACCTTGAGTGTGCGAGAGAGAGCGCATGGAGCTGCGAGTTCGTAGACGTTGTTATCGTCGTCGCCGACGATTGCTCGTATACAAATCACTTGTAAATGTGGACGGCACACTTGGTGCTGCTGCATCTACAGGTAAGGGGAAGAATGTAGTTAGGGGAGTAGGTAAAACTGCTCAATTTGTTCTTTTAAATGGGCCTACATTGTTTTGTGGCGCTGATGCTATATAAGGAGCACACTGTCCTGTCTAGCGCATTCACTCTTGTGTGAGTGAATAGCCACTGAGGCACTGCTTCTTACAATGGTTCGTAGACGTTGTTATCGTCGTCGCCGACGATTGCTCGTATACAAATCACTTGTAAATGTGGACGGCACACTTGGTGCTGCTGCATCTACAGGTAAGGGGAAGAATGTAGTTAGGGGAGTAGGTAAAACTGCTCAATTTGTTCTTTTAAATGGGCCTACATTGTTTTGTGGCGCGAGATTCAATTTTTCTTTAATGAAAAGTTCCACTTCTTATAGCCTTGGTAATGGATGGATAACTGTTGCTTTTGTTGCATGTAACAGTGCAGGGAGAGCTGGTTTGGAATCTTTTGAAACTCGTGAAATTTTGTCTTACCGTACTATACCTGTTTCTATATGTAGTCTCCTTTACAGATGAATTACACTTTCGTATAATTCTCCGAATAAACCGAAGTCGACAATTCGCCTTCCCTACTACAATCTCTACAAGCTCATTCCATTTGATATCGCTTGGAAACGTTACACCTAGATATTTCATCAGTGCGGTTGTGTCAAGCAGTGCAGTACTAATGATGTACTCGAATATTTATGGGTATGTTTTCGCTACTCATTTGCATTAACTTATATTTTTCTATATTTAGAGCTAGTTGTCATTCATAATACCAACTAGAATATTTGTCTAAGTCACCTAGTATCCTCCTGCAGTCACTCAATGGCAACACATTCCCAGACACCACAGCATCATCAGCAGACAGCTGCAGACCATCGCTTACCCTGTCAGCCAGATCATTTATATATTTACAAAATAACAGCAGTTCTATCACACTTCCTTGGGAACTCCTGATGAAACCCTTGTCTCTGATGAAAACTCTCCATCTAGTACAACATACTGGCTTCTGCTGCTCAAGAACTCTTTGAGCCACTCACGTACCTGATAACCTATTCTGCATGCTTGTACCTTCATTAGTGGTCGGCAATAGGCACTGTGTCAAATGTTTTATGGAAATCCAGGAATATGGAATTTGCATGTTGCCCTTTACCCATTACATGTTTAAGTCAAATATGTTACACAGTTATATTCAAGTCGCTTATCATTTCATATAAGCTGACTCTCTCTCACACAATTTACAAAAAGAGTAATGGTAATCAACTGTGCACTTATAGACAACATTTTGACAGACGTATTGAGACTGCAAAGCAAATTGTGTAAAGCCCAATACACACTGGCTGTCACATTACATGACATCAAAACATCACGAAATGTCACATCACATCAAGCCAAGGTTTCTCAGGAAGAAACTTTTGACGCTGTCATCATCTGCTGACACCGAAAGTTAACCTATTATTGCTGCACTCCCTAATTTTATAGTAGTGGATAAAGTAGATAGGCTCTATTTATCCTCTTATAAATATTGTTTGATGTGTTTATATGTATATATTTTCGCTGGCAAAATAATGACAATGTTTTGAAATGTTGTTTCATTTTTCAGCACTTTGCCACACAAAATTGATCAAAAACATACATTGTGAAGTTTCCTTTGGCCATTAAGAAACTTTATTGTTGTTAGTTCCTTCAGTTTTGCGCATTTGCTTTGCATTTGTAAAATCACAAGCACACACTCATGTGCATTTGTTCAAAATGAAAGCAAACATCATAGCATATTGCTTCTTATGTCTGGTATGAATTCTTTGCATTGTTTGGCAGATGAAAGACAGACATCCACATGTGTTTCGCTGTGTAATGAGTTGTGGTTATGATTTCAGTCACTTTATAAGGAATGACTTCTGTTGATTCCAAAGAAAGTATGCTCAAATTCATATATGATTTACAGAAAATGAGCAGTCATATGGAATCCATTGAGCTCACTGGTGGAACTCCATTTCTAATGATTATTTGAACAAAAATTTGAGATGTGATACTTTGAATGCCAAGTATGGACTTGACTTAGTGGGAACTAAAATTAAAACAAAAGTCTTCTGTCTACCGTAAAGAATATGATAAGTCTTAGAGCAGGTAAACAGAAAATTTTAGTCTACAAATTAATTAATAGTGCATGTGAAAACTGTGGATGAAGAGTTGCGCTTTGGTGACTTTACAGCACAAAAAGTGAGGAACTTGATGTCTGAAAAACTGAAAAAGATATCACAGGAAGAGCTCCTTAACAACCCACTAGGAACTGAAATGAAAGACGTTGACAATGTAAATTTGGAAAACATGACCTCCACTGAAGTCATTTTTAGGGTGTATGGAGATTCTGAATTTGCCGAGTGTGAGGATGTTAATCTGTAATATATTTATGTGAATTTTATGGATAAAATTAAATAAAAAATGATGTATGAAAGCGAACTAAGCCACCCATAATCACAAGCTTGCACATAATCGCTAAGAATGCTCTTTAAGTATTTTACAGTCTCAGAAATAATCACTGAAGTGCTTTGTTTTGAAATGGAAATAAATAGCTAAAACTGGTATATGGGTCGCTGGTTGCCAAATAATATTATCTCCAGTCTTATCGCTAAAGAAAATACGTTTTAGAATACAGTAACTTGCCTAAAGGCATATGTTCTCAGTTTTCCAAGGACTGTGATAGTCAAAAATGGCAGGCTTGCTTCGTGCTTCTGCCACATCCAGCCACATTACGCGATTCTGGATACATTAAATGTATTCGTAATTGTGATATGGACAACTATAAGCTGTAGAAAGGAATGATGACAATGAAAATTTGTGTTGGACTATGACTCAAACCCAGATTTCCTGCTCAGTGCTAGTGATCGCCTTACCATTTGGCTATCCATGCATGACTCACAGACAGAACCATGACATTTTACTTGAAAGTTGCTTGACCGGCGTCGGCAGATAAATAAGGTATTGCAGTGCCTGTGTTACTCTAAATTACAATGCAAAGTTCTTTTGGACATGCATTCATGTCCAAAGTATCTTTGCATCGTAATTCAGAAAAAGACAGGCACTGTAATATCGAATCAATTTTGAACATGTCACTATGACAACATCTCTGTGTTGGCCGAAGAATATGACTGCTGCCAGCAGCCATGCATGCTTCACAGCTGAATGCTGGTAACAGCCAAGAGTACTGCATAGCTCTGCCCACTGTCATCAGAATTTTCTTAGAATTGGCTTATACAATTTAAAATGATTTCTGTACCTTGATGGAACTTGGCATTATTCACATTAACAAATTATTGCCAGATGTGACACAAGTGATAAATGAAAAAAAGAATCACAGAACCTATGTGACATTGAACCTCATACTTCTACACTAGTAGTCTAACATTTACAACCAAGCCACAAGATCTGGTAGGAATCTATCAGCTAAGGATACATATACACTATACTAGTAGTGTACTTATTTATTTCTATACAGATCATGCAAGTTGCAAAGATGAAATTGGCACATTCTCAGTAGTGAAGTACAAAAAACCGAAATAGCTTCTAAAACAGCAATGAAACGGCCAATTGAAGACATAATGAGCTACTGCTTTACTTTGTCTTCTATCACTCTGTAGGATCTTGATACCCTTTCAGCATTTGAAGAAATAGCGATTCTGTATCGAGACCCTTATGATCCCTTTGACACATATTAATCTTTTTGATGATAAAGAGCTTTGACTTGTTGTACTCTGAATGTATGCACTTTTAAGGAAAATTCACACTAGGCATCACGTCACATCATGTCCCATCCTGTCCAAATATTCTGCAATGCATTTCAAATGGCGGCATCTACATTGGCTGTCCAATCCCATCCCATCACATCACGTCACAGCATTGTCAAGGTTTCTTGGGTAGAAAGTTTGGATGGTTGACACCATCCATCCATTGATCACAATTGCCAAGCTCACTTTCTCCCGATACACAGCCATGCACAGATCTTCATATTTCGCTTTTCTGTGATTTCCGTGGTTTATATCAGTTGTCTGTTGTTCATTATTTGCTATAAATTGTTTTGTCTCGTTATTTCTTTTGCTAAAATTTATAATAAATGATGAAAGATCAATTGGAGCACTGAAGTAGTAGTCTGAATTGTACAACATGAGCGTACTAAATTACTTGTTTTCTACTACAATCACAAAGTGGATTTTTATACACTCCTGGAAATGGAAAAAAGAACACATTGACACCGGTGTGTCAGACCCACCATACTTGCTCCGGACACTGCGAGAGGGCTGTACAAGCAATGATCACACGCATGGCACAGCGGACACACCAGGAACCGCGGTGTTGGCCGTCGAATGGCGCTAGCTGCGCAGCATTTGTGCACCGCCGCCGTCAGTGTCAGCCAGTTTGCCGTGGTATACGGAGCTCCATCGCAGTCTTTAACACTGGTAGCATGCCGCGACAGCGTGGACGTGAACCGTATGTGCAGTTGACGGACTTTGAGCGAGGGCGTATAGTGGGCATGCGGGAGGCCGGGTGGACGTACCGCCGAATTGCTCAACACGTGGGGCGTGAGGTCTCCACAGTACATCGATGTTGTCGCCAGTGGTCGGCGGAAGGTGCACGTGCCTGTCGACCTGGGACCGGACCGCAGTGACGCACGGATGCACGCCAAGACCGTAGGATCCTACGCAGTGCCGTAGGGGACCGCTCCGCCACTTCCCAGCAAATTGGGGACACTGTTGCTCCTGGGGTATCCGCGAGGACCATTCGCAACAGTCTCCATGAAGCTGGGCTACGGTCCCGCACACCGTTAGGCCGTCTTCCGCTCACGCCCCAACATCGTGCAGCCCGCCTCCAGTGGTGTCGCGACAGGCGTGAATGGAGGGACGAATGGAGACGTGTCGTCTTCAGCGATGAGAGTCGCTTCTGCCTTGGTGCCAATGATGGTCGTATGCGTGTTTGGCGCCGTGCAGGTGAGCGCCACAATCAGGACTGCATACGACCGAGGCACACAGGGCCAACACCCGGCATCATGGTGTGGGGAGCGATCTCCTACACTGGCCGTACACCACTGGTGATCGTCGAGGGGACACTGAATAGTGCACGGTACATCCAAACCGTCATCGAACCCATCGTTCTACCATTCCTAGACCGGCAAGGGAACTTGCTGTTCCAACAGGACAATGCACGTCCGCATGTATCCCGTGCCACCCAACGTGCTCTAGAAGGTGTAAGTCAACTACCCTGGCCAGCAAGATCTCCGGATCTGTCCCCCATTGAGTATGTTTGGGACTGGATGAAGCGTCGTCTCACGCGGTCTGCACGTCCAGCACGAACGCTGGTCCAACTGAGGCGCCAGGTGGAAATGGCATGGCAAGCCGTTCCACAGGACTACATCCAGCATCTCTACGATCGTCTCCATGGGAGAATAGCAGCCTGCATTGCTGCGAAAGGTGGATATACACTGTACTAGTGCCGACATTGTGCATGCTGTGTTGCCTGTGTCTATGTGTCTGTGGTTCTGTCAGTGTGATCATGTGATGTATCTGACCCCAGGAATGTGTCAATAAAGTTTCCCCTTCCTGGGACAATGATTTCATGGTGTTCTTATTTCAATTTCCAGGAGTGTATATCAGACATGGTGCAACTGCTTGTGGGTTAGAGAGCTTTGCATATATGCTTATAGGGTTTAGAGTGCCAGGGGCTTTTATGAGCATGCTCTCAAGATACTCCGTTGCCCGTGTGAATAAGGAAGTTGTGCACTGAAAACAACACACTAATATGCAGTGTGGCTGTAATGAAATGATGAGCTGTCAAAACCAACAATAAGCCCTCCAAGACAGTACTAAAGGTTAGACATGGACCTCCCATTGTAACAAAGGCTCATGATGGGTGGAGAACGCAGCAGAGATAGCAGTGCGGCATAGACACACTTAGAGGAGCACTGTGGAAGTATGTGATACCCCACCCTCCAGTAGTGGTAGAAGACAATGTTATGTCATCTACAGAAGAAAGAGGTGCAATAGTCTGACAATTGTCATAGGAGCATGAGTTTCTCTACATAGCCAAGTGGCAAGAGAGACTAGGAATGACTTACTTGTTGCGGATAATAAATTGTGAGGGTTACAAACACTCAATATTTTTTGGTTAGCATGTTATTTATTGTGGTTAGACAGCCGTGTGTATGTGTGTGTGTGTGTGTGTGTGTGTGTGTTTTTGTTTTTGTAGGGTATTGGTATAGACATGGGAAGGGGGGGGGATATTTTCATTGCGCAATATTACAACACAGTTCACTGTAATCTACTGGTATTTAGTTTGTGTTTTTGCTTGTTGTGTGTGCTTAATTCTAATCTGATTTGCCCATGTTTTGTTGTGTGTTTTCATAGGATGTGTAGAAGTTGATGGTGCAGGTGTGGATGTTAAGAACTAACCTTACATATGATTTTGTAAGTTCCATTTTGCACTTTGTGAAGACACGCCAGGAGCACCATGCAATTGGTGGAGACGTTATTATCTTGCAAAGTTGTGCTTAGAAAGTAGATTTAGGCATGTTAAGATTAGTATACTATGTTAGAAGATTGGGTATGTAGAAGAGCTTAAGTACTTAGTAATTATGCACAGGTTTTTATCTCTCCTCTCTCTTGTTGACATCAGAGTTCACAGGACCTGCCCACAATAACACTAAGTGAAGGCACAGGATGCCTCGGAAGATGAGCAATGCACACACACATCTGATAATCACAAGTGGTGTGGTATAATTGAAAGCGCTGACATTTTTCTTGTATTTATTGTTATTGTGGGAAACAAATACATAGATGAAGTACATGGTGGTTGTTGTTGTTGTTGTTGTTGCTGTTGTGGTGGTTGTGGTCTTCAGTGTTGAGATGCAGCTCTCCATGCTACTCTATCCTGTGCAAGCTTCTTCATCTCCCAGTACTTACTGCAACCTACATCCTTCTGAATCTGCTTAGTGTATTCATCTCTTGGTCTCCCTCTACAATTTTTATCCTCTACGCTGCCCTCCAATGCTAAATTTGTGATCCCTTAATGCCTCAGAACATGTCCTACCAACTGGTCCCTTCTTCTTGTCAGGTTGTGCCACAAACTCCTCTTCTCCCCAAGTCTATTCAATACCTCCTCATTACTTATGTGATCTACCCATCTAATCTTCAGCATTCTTCTGTAGCACCACATTTCAAATGCTTCTATGCTCTTCTTGTCCAAACTATTTATCGTCCATGTTTCACTTCCATACATGGCTACACTCCATACAAATACTTTCAGCAACGACTTCCTGACACTGAAATCTATACTCGATGTTAACAAATTTCTCTTCTTCAGAAACGCTTTCCTTGCCATTGCCAGTCTACATTTTATATCCTCTCTACTTCAACCATCATTAGTTATTTTGCTCCCCAAATAGCAAAACTCCTTTACTACTTTAAGTATCTCATTTCCTAATCTAATTCCCTCAGCATCACCCGACTTAATTCGACTACCGTACATTCCATTATCCTCGTTTTGCTTTTGTTGATGTTCATCTTACATCCTCCTTTCAAGACACTGTCCATTCCATTCAACTGCTCTTCCAAGTCCTTTACTGTCTCTGACAGAATTACAATGTCATCGGCGAACCTCAAAGTTTTTATTTCTTCTCCATGTATTTTAGTACCTAATCTGAATTTTTCTTTTGTTTCCTTTACTGCTTGCTCAATATACAGATTGAATAACATCGGGGAGAGGCTACAACCCTGCCTCACTCCCTTCCCAACCACTGCTTCCCTTTCATGCCTCTCGACTCTTATGACTGCCATCTGGTTTCTGTACAAATTTTAAATAGCCTTTCGCTCCCTGTATTTTACCCCTACCACCTTCAGAATTTGAAAGAGTGTGTTCCAGTCAACATTGTCAAAAGCTTTCTCTAAGTCTACAAATGCTAGAAATGTAGGTTTGCCTTCCCTTAATCTTTCTTCTAAGATAAGTCGTAAGGTCAGTTTTGGTACATGGTACACTGCTGTTAATATTATTGTGTTTTACCCATTCCACATAATCATAACTGGCCTATGTTAGTCTAAGATTACATCATGACTATTTATTGATTTGTGTAACCAGTGAATTGGGCGGGCAACCACTTTGTAATTTTTTTATTTGATGAATACTGTCATTGTTTGTGGTTTTTTGTTTTATAAAAGTTCCATGTGACCCAGTTCTCTGTATCTTGAGTCTGTTTGTCATATTTTTTATTTCTGACATTTTGAGTATGTTCAATGTAATTTATGTTCTTAGAGTGTTATTTATAAGTTGTTGAGTGTTGTCTACATAAGTCATATCTTGGTTGGTAATGACTTACTATGTCTTTGAGGCCAACCAATATGATAAAAAAATATATAACGTTAAAATTTTTCACACAGTTAACCTTAATTAGCATAGTAAGCAATGAATACAAGAAGAAATTAGCAAAAAGTGAACATTCAATTGTTTTGAGGATGTGGTTTCACCTTGGAACCATTAGGACATAGAGTTTTCAGCCACCCATCATTTCATATGATACGTTTGAAAACAAATTCACATTTCTCCTAGACACAATCCCACATCTTGAAACCTCAGTGAACTCCTAATGCCTAAAACAAATCATAGTCCTAAATAACAAGCAAAAATGGGCCTAAAATTTAATAAATTTTGTGTCAAAACTATGTACTGCCCCAGTGGTTTCATTGTGAAACTACTCACAAAAGCAGTAGTACACACTAAATTCACATTGCAATAATTTTAAATATATGTATTTCTGCTGTCAGTGATCTCATCAACGTACCCACTATAAAGAAAACCACGTGTCACAATCTCCTACAATCATGTAGCACAGTCTCCACGCCAACTATTGCTTTGAACGCTAAAAATGACTGCGACAAAGCATTATATTCATAACAGTACCTCAGTCTACCACTAGATATGTGTCTTGCAGCAGCATTGGTGGTTTCATGCTAAAGGCACTGATACTTCAAAAAATAAAATAACAGTGTGGTGGTTTCAGATAGAAATCGCTGGTCTCGAAGTGTTATGGGCATTAGTTGGGTTAACTGTTGGTTGCAGTTGACAGAATTTGGGTCAACTGAAAACAATGTCACGTCCTCACAAAAGCCTCTCAGCTTGCGAATGAGTATAATATTTATTTATTTTTTTAAATTATAAGTGCAGATTTTTTTTTAATGAATAGGAAGTGTGAGTGGCAGGACCAGTGAGTGTAGATGAGCCATGTTGCCATGACTCTCAACCTTTTGTACCAAAAGCATGAGAGTCATGCCAAGGAGCTATGTAATACTCTGATTTTAGATGCTCAGGACAACTGGGCTCCATTTAGGCCACACTCGCACTAGACAGTTTCCTGAAAGCCATACAGGTAAGGTTTAATTGAAATGTTTGCTTTGCTCGGAAAGAGTTGCCCTATTTAAAGGTAAACTGGTAGCAGAGGGATGCAATCAAGTCCCAATTGCATAGCAACATAGGCTCATTTCCTTTACAGACAAACAGGTTTGTTGTTGGGTTGCTGCCTTCTTGACGATTCAGGAAAGCAGACAAACAGTGTAAGTAATTCTTAGCCATGTCCGTGAGAAAATCCAACATGAATTCTACACGGGATCCCACAGCCAGGACTGAGAGGTGCCACATCAAGGAGATAGTGTGAGAACAATGTGGGAGTTCGCATGTTACACGCCAGATGCTGCCCAGGTTTATTTTTTATTCACAAAGACTTTGAGGCATGATTACATAGTATTGATCATTCATTGCATGAGATTGAGATTGCAAATTAGATTCATCAGTGATGATACAATGGAAAAAATTAAGTGCCATGGAGGACAGTGAGAGACCAGGGAGAAAACTACTGAGATGAATAAGAGGTAGAGAAGAGAGAGGTCAGTCAGTGAGTGAAGATAATGAATGAGTGTTAAGTGAGATGAGTACTCAGAAATGCCAGAGAAGAAATAATTTTTCATGCTGCTGCATACAAAATGTTCTAACGTCTTGTTCTGGAAGCATATCAACCTATTTTCGACTCAGTTTTCACACTTTGAGTCAGATTTGGGCATTCATAACAATGTCTGTCATCACCTTCAGATGTACCCATTTTTCATACGATGCGAAATGGACTTTCTTGAGTCAGATGCTTCAGTCTTCCAGCATTTTCTTTATCTGACCTCAGCCTCCAAATGTTATGCTCATAGACCTTTGTGACAACTACAACCTGGTCCTAAAATCAACTGCGTTCAAGCGACTACCAAGAAAGGCCATGACCACACACTGGGTGAATTTCAGATAGACCATATGGCTATTGACTGGAGATGCCACAAGGAAATACAAAACATCAAGGTAATGAGGGGAGCAAACCTTGACTCTGGCCACTATCTGCCTAGTTAACACCAACCTACAACCTTTGAGAAGAGCTCACAACACCCAAAAGATTTCGAGAATACCAAAGTTTAACACCCTCTGGCTGAGCAATAAGGATTGCAACTTCCAGACCATGCTTGAGAAGAACACACAGAAACAAGGGTGGCCAACTCTTCAAAAGGCTGTACTGGATGCCGCTCATGAAACTATACCTGCTTCATCGAACAAAGGCAAGCATCCTTGGTGGACCACAGAATGTGATCAAGCTATAGAGGAAAGTATAGAGCCTGGATCAAGTGGAATCAGTGCAAAGATGAGCCCAACCATCAGGCTTTCATGGTGAAAAGAAAAACAACAGCAAGCATCATCCGCAAAACCAAGAGGAACTACCACAGTTCTCAAATACTACAGGCAGAAGAAGACTTCAAGAAAAACAATAATTCAAGAGATCTCTACAAGCAACTCAAGAAACAGACTACTTCATACACGGCCCCAGCCCTACATCTCAGAGGGCCAGATGGGAAACTCAAAATGAATAACAGGGACTGCACAAAAACCTTTGCAGAATACTTCCAGAAACTCCTCAATGCAGAACAACTTAAAGAGAGACTTGCTTTTGCTGAGCCCACAGTCAGGCACCAGGACTCTTTACCACCCAACAGGGAAGAAATAGAGAATATCATCAAAAATCTTAAGAACAACAAGGCCCCAGGTGAAGAAGGTATAGTTGCAGAAATCTGAAAGTATGTAGATGACCAGTCCCTGTAGAATATCACCCAGATCATTCAGGACATTTGAAGAACAGAGGTCTTGCCAGAGGGATGGATCTCAGCCGTGATCCATCCACTACACAAGAAAGGAAGTAAGACCGACCTCAACAACTACAGAGGCATCCCCCTTTTTGCGTAAAACCTACAAGATCTTCTCTAAAGCCCTGCAAAATAGAGACACCAAATAGCTAGACTCCCAACTAGGTGAATACCAGTAGGTCCTGCTCAGAACAGATTCAAAACCTCAAGACCATCTTCTCATACAGGAGACGAGGGGAACACCCCTGTGTAGCCATTACGGTAGACTTCCAAAAGGCATATGACTCACTAGATCGACAGACACTCTTCTCTACCCTGTGGGAACTAGGCCTAGATGGGAAGACTACTAGACTGGTCCAAGCTACCCTAAAGAGCACGACCTCCAATGTCAAGTTCAGGGGATGAACTCTCCATGAGCTTTCCCATCCAGACGCAAGAGTCAAGCAGGGGGATGGCCTCTCTTGTATCCTCTTCAACTGTGTTCTGGAGAAGATTGTCAGAGAATGGACTTCCACATTGTCACCAGAAGCAGGACTGAAGCTGGAGTACAAGAAAGACAACCTAAATGTATCCTGTCTAGCCTTTGCTGATGATCTCACCCTATTGGCCAACAGCATGGAGGAGGCTACTCATCAACGACAGAGCCTCTGCAGTGTTGCGGCAAAAACCGCCTTGAGGGTCAACAGACAGAAGACTGAGTTCATCACCAATATCAAGTAGGCTTCTTATACAATCCCACTAGGAAATAATACTATCTGTAAAGTTCCTGCAGTCAAGTACTTGGGAGAATGGATATAAAATAATAAAAATAGATAAGAGAATTCACCAGTGATCTGACACTCAGAAATGCAATCATTTTGCTAAAGCCTTATGATAAGGCCTTACCTTTCTAGATGGACGTGAGTGGCGCCAAGATCTGCATAACATGTCGCCGTTCACAGGAGTATTTTGGGGGGGGGGGAGGATAAATAAGTTATAGGGAAGGGGAAGAGGCGCTCTTCCAACCTGCAATTTCTGTGTGTGTGTGTGGGGGGGGGGGGGGGTGAAGGGCGGGAGTTATTGGTTGTGGATTTAATTGGGCGGGTTGTTGGGGGGGGGGGGGAAATGATTGATTTTGGTTTATTTTGTGTTTTTTATTTGTTAGTGGTTTTTTTTGGGGGGGGGGGTGATGTGGGTGGTTTGTAAGTTTTGGATGGTTTAGGAGGTTTTGTGTGTGTGTGTGAGCATATGCTCTAGCATATGTGTGGGTGGGCGCGCACGTGTTTGGGATGGTCAATCTAGACCGTATCACCAGATTCTGTTGTTGGTAAGTAATTTTTGTTTTTGGTTTTATTCTGTAGTAATTGTACGTTTCTGTGTATCTATAAGTTGATTGTGTTTTAATTGGTGTAGCGAGATCCGATTTTTGGGTTGTTGCCGCGCTGGGGTTTTGGTTCTATTTTTTATAGTTACCACAGCGGAATCTACTGATTCTCAGAGTGAAATGAGCAGTTGTCATACCTATTCCAGTACCGCCTGTTTAATACATTCCAGTACCGGTACTTCACATGGTACAGTTTTACTTATGGCAGTGGCGGCGTATTGTGCTGATATTGGCAACGACAGCCCATGAAGAAAATAATTTATAAAGTGATCGTTAACTTCATCAAGAGTACTGGTCACAATCTGTAGGTTTTAATGGTGTACATCAATTATAAATATGTCTTGCTGATGAAGATATTTCAGAATTGGTGTGAATTGTAAGCCAAGACACTTTTAATTATTTTTCAATTCAATTCAATTTTTAAAACATCAAGTACAAAACTGTAACAGTTAAGCTTTTTATTCTTGTAAATATGCATTTCTGTATTTGTTTATTCAATTATGTGTACATTGTCACTGTGTTGCCGATTGCTAAATTGAGTACACACTCAAAGACCAAATAAAAAAAGAAAAAGAAAATAATTAATGCTGTCCCCGCTCTGTTGTGACAGGTTGTTGTATGTACTGTTGTCACTCGATAAATGAATTATTCTCGTAAAGCGAATGTTTCATAACAAAACGTCAGCTTACTATGAACGTCAAGTAATTCAGAGCATTCAACGGTCATTGCCGACATCAGCACACTATGCCGCCGCTGCCGTAAGTAAAACTTAACTCTTTGTTAAGGGGTTATTTTGTGTCACATATACGGCTGTAAAATGGGTGCAGCCATACGTAAATGTAACGGCGTGCCTCTTTTCACCGCAAGACGTGGCAGTAACAGGACCCATTGTCATTGTGTACTAGCACCGTAGGCGTTTTGCTCATGTTCTCTTCGAACTGTGTGGAAGTCTTGTTTGCTTGGTTTCCATGCACATTGTGCACGACTCTGGTGTCTTCATATTTTCAATGTTGATTCCTTCCACATATTTTGGTAGCACTTTTAGATCGGTATGGTTCAAGTCTCCTGATCTTTGATTCCACTTTTGAATGGTCCTGTAAGAAATGCCATGCACGAGTTTCTGGTGAATTTCAGAGCGGACCATTTTCGCCTCATTTTTCCTCGCAATACCGTTTCCTCTTTGAATAGTTGCCCTTTCGTTTTCAAACGTGACTTTGAAACCACTTGTCTCCCGTCTTTGCACTGACAGTAAGTTGTGGTCTAGTCCAGGAACAAATAAAATATTTAATCTCAATTGGCACTACCGTTCTGTTGACATACTGACTTTTATCTCACCAAACTACACTGCCTTCAAAACAGATCCAATTTTTGCAACGTTAATCACCTCTGGTCTTTAAACGTTTCCACTTTATCGAGCCATTCACGGAATATTCACGGTAGTTTCCAAGAAATTTGGCGTATCGAAGTCGCGGGCTCGTGGCGTTAGGTATCGAAATTGCACCCGCGATATATATCGAACACTCGATTGTCGAGGCGGCAGGTTTGAAAATTGTTTTGTGGATTGACAAGGGAATGTTGTTTAACATTGTGAATAGCCATGAGCGAATCTCATGTAACAGCGAGTTCTAATACCCTTACGTGGCAAAATTTAATTCCACGCATGTGAACAGTAGATAAATGCTTACAATTCTGTTGGCAATTTAGTTTAATGTCGAGCTAAGATCAGAGAAATTGCGCGGATTGTCAGCGGCAAATCATGTTCGAAACTTAACAAAAAGCCATCTGATTTAGACTTCCCGTACAAGTTGTACTGTACGATGAGAAAAAAGGACCTTGATTAAAAGAAATACTTGGTTCAAAAACTCGAAGTTCAGCACTCAGAAAAGCGTAACTGTCGTTTCGTGCTGGAGACGAGATTGTACATTACAGGCGACTGCTTCAGAAGGTGAACAATCTGTGAATACCGTCTGTGACTATTATGGATTTTTTCAGGAAGTGTACTATGCAACTGCAGCTAACGAAAGTGTTTCCATCGGTGGCGTCTACAAGATTGCAGTGGTTGACGAGTCACACATCGTTACTCGCAAATACGGGAGAGTACGTCTACTTAAGAACGAGGTAGAACATATTTGGGTGTTCGTTGGGATCGAAAGGGAATCCAGAAAGTGTTTTATACTTCATATTTACTCTCGGGATAAGACAACTTTAATGTCACTTATAAAACATTTCATTCTTCCAGGTAGAAAAGCGGTAACTGACGACTTCAAATCGTATAAAAAAATTAAGAATGAGGGTTTCGATCACGGGTTTGTGAATGATTCAATAGAGTTTGTACCTTCAGACGATCCATCTGTGCACACCTAAAACAATGAGCGATTGCGGAAGTCACTAAAATCATCCGTTGAGAGAGAAGGCTGACTGGGGATAGAGAGACGAAGTATACCTTTTCCAATACCTTTATTTCCACAATTTACGACTCTCAGGAAAATCTCATCTGTGTGATACTCTCAGTATTTCTCAAAGACTAATTTACCGTGGATGTGGAAAGAAAGGTATGTTCCCAGCTGCGTACATCTAGTACTAGGAGTAGTAGTAGCTTTATTCATCCATATATCTCTTTTTACATGGATATAGGACATTTCAAAGTATTTACAAGTTTATACTAATTTAAAATAAGCTAATTCCTATACACATACATTTACAGACTCATAGTTAAAGACAATCATTAGAATTACTCCTAGTATACAATACTTCTTTTACAAATAACTTATTAAATAATGTAATGCCACATTGTTCACTCATATCTCACTATCAGTCACTGCACACACTATACACACATTGTTTCATAACATTCATAACACTTAACTCACTACACACACCAGCACACACACACACTGGCGATCTCTGGGCCATTTTCTGTACTGCAATTTCCCATTTGCTATCCTGAAAAACTGAGTCAGCATCCCTCTATAATGAGTGAGATGTTGAGCTCAGAAAAAGGAAGAGCTGTTAGTATTGTGCTATGCATAGCTTGGGGGTAAGTTTTTCTAGAAAAGGAAAAAAGAAGGAAAAAAACACTTAGTGTGAAGGTGTTATGTGGAATGTTGGATCTTTTATAATCATTATTATTATTTATATGTATAACATTTCTTTTTTACCAAACACGTACTGTACTTTTTAGCTGCCTTTTTAAATAAGTGTATTTTTGCGATTTCTGTACTCCCCTTTGATAATTTAATGTACTGTTTTATTCCTTGGTATAGAATGCTCTTTTGAGTTTTATGTTCATTTTTCTTGATAAATGTAAGTCTAGTCTAGCTCTAGTTTGTGCAGTAATTACCAATGTTATTTTTGATGAGTACAACTGACTGGTAAATGTATTCATATGGAGCAGTTGAAAGCCCCAGTATTTTGAACAGATCTTTACAGTGAGCTCGACTACTATATTTGGTTATTATTCTTATGGCCCTTTTCTGGAGTTTGAAAACTGTGTTCACATTTTGTACATTTGTTCCCCAAACAAGAATGCCGTAGCTAAGAACTGAGTATACTTATGAGTAGTATGTAGCTAAAAGACACTGCATGTTACACACTAATGATAGGATTCTAAAGGTATAACATGCTGATGACATTATGTTTGCAAGTGCCTTTGTGTGTTTACATCACTTCAGCTGAGAATCAGTATTCATTCTTAGAAATTTTACATTTGTTGCAAAGTCTATAGAGGTGCCATCTACATTTAATTTAACGTTGTAATTTTACCTCTTCATACTGAAATTCATGGCATTAGTTTTCGTTATGCTCAACGTCACTTCATTGCTTATTGACCAATCATAAACTTCCTCGAGAGTTTCATTTGCTTTCTCTGCAAGGAGTTCTCGTTTTCTCAGTGACTATAATATTGTTGTCATCAGTGAAGAGAATTTTTTCACCATATCACTACTGGGAAAGCCATTAGTGTGTATCAGGAATAGTATTGGTCCTAATATGCTACCTTGCAGAAACCCTATATTAATGTACACTCCTGGAAATTGAAATAAGAACACCGTGAAATCATTGTCCCAGGAAGGGGAAACTTGTCTTGGCGTGCATCCGTGTGTCGCTGCGGTCCGGTCCCAGGTCGACAGGCACGTGCACCTTCCGCCGACCACTGGCGACAACATCGATGTACTGTGGAGACCTCACGCCCCACGTGTTGAGCAATTCGGCGCTACGTCCACCCGGCCTCCCGCATGCCCACTATACGCCCTCGCTCAAAGTCTGTCAACTGCACATACGGTTCACGTCCACGCTGTCGCGGCATGCTACCAGTGTTAAAGACTGCGATGGAGCTCCGTATACCACGGCAAACTGGCTGACACTGACGGCGGCGGTGCACAAATGCTGCGCAGCTAGCGCCATTCGACGGCCAACACCGCGGTTCCTGGTGTGTCCGCTGTGCCGTGCGTGTGATCATTGCTTGTACAGCCCTCTCGCAGTGTCCGGAGCAAGTATGGTGGGTCTGACACACCGGTGTCAATATGTTCTTTTTTCCATTTCCAGGAGTGTATTTTGGTTCTGATAAATGTTTTACTAAATGTTAAGATCTATTTGAAGTATGTGTTATCTCCACTCTTTGTACCCTATCTGCTAGGTATGATCGAAATCAGTCATTATCTACCCCTCTTATTCCTAATGCTTCTAATTTATTGAGTACAATTATTGTGGTCGACTGTATCAAAGGCTGTCGAAAGATACAAAAATATGCCTGTGACACACTCTTCTTTGCTAAGAGCACCAAGTACAACTTTTGTGAATTCTAATATGGCTGATTCCGTATTTTTGCGACTTCAGAAACCAAACTGTGATTCGCTTAAAAGATTATATTTATCCAGGTAATTCATTAACCTGTTTTTCATAATTGCTTCTATTATTTTTGAGAATGCTGACGGCAGGGAAATGGCCCAGTAATTTTCTATGTTGTCTGCATTACCTTTCTTAAGCAAAGGTACAACTTTTGCCTGTTTTAACTCCTCTGGCAATGTCCCTAATGTGAAGGGTTCATTTATTATTTTTGTTAAGGGGCTTTGTATAGTCTCTACACTTTGTTTCAGTTCACACATTGACACTTCATCTAAGCCCACTGACTTTTTATTTTTTAGTTTTTGAACAGTTTCATTGACTTCATTCTCTGTGGTTGGAAGTAACATCGTTGTATTTAGTGCAACATCATTTGTTGTTGTTGTTGTTGTTGTGGTCTTCAGTCCTGAGACTGGTTTGATGCAGCTTTCCATGCTACTCTATCCTGTGCAAGCTTCTTCATCTCCCAGTACCTACTGCAGCCTACATCCTTCTGAATCTGCTTAGTGTTATCCCTCTCCCCATTTCCTTTTTTATAACATCCCAGATGGCTTTGCTTTTATTCTCTGCATTATATATTATTTTGTAGCAATTGGGACGTTCCTATGGATCTTTTTGTATGTGTGTTAGAAATTTAAGATTTCTGGATCACTGCAACTCTTTTTCATGGAACTGAGGTATTTAATTGTTTGGGAGGACTTCTTAATACCTGCTGTTATCCATCTTTTTTGTGATACGTTGATACAGACATGCATACTTCTGGAAATGCCTTTTTAAAGTTCAATTTAAATAATGTGGAGAATTTAGAGAATTTCATATTCACATTGGTTTCCTTATACACTTATTTTGAAAAATCTTTTATTTTGATTTCTGTTAGATGTCGTTTGTAGACCTGTAGTCTAGGGAATGATTTGATGCCTGATTGTACTGTTGTTATTTGACAGAGATGGTCTGATAGTCCGACATCTTTTACAGCTACATTGCGTTTTTCCCTCTCCATATTTGTGGCCACGTGGTCAATTACTGATGCAGTCATTTTAGTAACCCTTGTTGCACTATTGACCAATAGGGACATGCCAAAACTTTGAAGTATATTTATGAGGGTTCTGCTGGAATCATTTATGATATTAGTGTCGATGTTAATGTCCCCACACAGAATTATGTTGACCTTTGTACTTGAGACTTTATCTAGAACTTCTGTCAGGTTATTGAAAAAAGTGTCCACATACCACTGGGAAAGCTATACATGCACAAAATGATTAATTTCTTGGTGATATCAAGCCTTGTTCCTTCAACAGCTAATATTTCAAAGCGTTTGTCTTCACTTACTGTATTGAGGTCATGTCTTGATTTGAACTGTGTTCCTTTCCTGATATAAATGCATCATCCTGCACCCCTTCAAGCATTTCTGCAGTAATATTTTGCCCTTTCATGCAATGATAATACTACATGTTGGATTTCTGTGTCTCTACACCACTGCTCAGTAACACAAACTACAATGCAGATTGGAGCTCAACTTCTAACAGTTGTATTTTATTTTTTATTGATTGCATGCTTTGATGGAGGATTGTTAAGTCTGTGAAATGCCCCATTTTACTCTTTCCAATCGTTTGTTTTCCTTGGACATATGGTATGTATGATATTTGGAGTGTTAAAATCTGTCTTGTGAGTGTTTGTTTCAGTATTTTTTTAAACTACTGGAGGTATTCTTTAGGCAGGGAAACCTGTTGTCTGGATTTATCCTAAAAAAGACTTACTTTTACTACCCATGATAACAGGTATTTGACCATGTGTGGCCCAAGATCCACCCCCTATACTTTCATGAATCATCTGTACCAATCTTCCCTTCCCAGTCCTGTTTAGCTGTAGGCCATGTCTTGTGAAACTCCATCTGTTGACAGTCCCGACAGGCACCAGAGAAACATGAGCAAAGTTGGCTGCCCTCGGAGCCATCCCTAACCCCACCCTCCCACCCTCACAGCTCCATCAAGGTGTGGTCGATCATGACGTCGGAACAGCTCAACCAAGTGTACATGGGTGCCATGAGTCAGGAAAGCTATCTTGTCCAGGTCACCACTTACGTCGTATGCCCCATCCTTGTCTAAAGTTTTTCCCACCCCACCCTATGTCACTACATGGTCCTCTTCTTAAGGTCCTTACATAAAGACGCTAAGTCCTCTATCACATGACTTAGCCCTGAATTTGTCTTGAAGATACTGGTGGACTGGTACGCTGCCCCTAAACTTTCTGTAACTGAGGGCCTACATCTCGCCCATGGCTATTACCTAGCAGCAGCACTTTCTTCTTCCTAACACTTTGTGCATTCATGGGCTTCTTGGCCTTGGCTGAAGTGTGCTCCACATTTCCTGCTCTTCGTTATACCTGAGGGACTCCTCCGCTGACAGCCGGCCGAAGTGGCCATGCGGTTAAAGGCGCTGCAGTCTGGAACCGCAAGACCGCTACGGTCGCAGGTTCGAATCCTGCCTCGGGCATGGATGTTTGTGATGTCCTCAGGTTAGTTAGGTTTAACTAGTTCTAAGTTCTAGGGACTAATGACCTCAGCAGTTGAGTCCCATAGTGCTCAGAGCCATTTTTTTCCTCCACTGACAGTGGTAGATAAAACTGCCAGATCGCGATCTCTTTCATCCTATTCTCCTACCAGCTGCCACTTCCTAACCACCCTCCTCCCCCCTATCTCCCTTGATCCTTATCAGTTCCTTCCTTGCTTCCAACAACTGTGACTGAAGGACACAGATTTTCCTGTCCCCTTCCCCAGTCGAAATGTCCCTACTGCATACTCTGTAGTTCCAGAAGAGAGCCTCTTCTGTTCTCCCAATATTCTCTCCACTGTATCTCCCCCCCCCCCCCCCCCCAATGAAAATATTTCCTACGAGAACAAATCCCTCTACTCACTACCCTATCCTTGGGTAACAGAAGAAATATTGAATTTAATTGATGAAAGGAGAAAATATAAAAATGCAGTAAATGAAGCAGGCAAAAAGGAATACAAACGTCTCAAAAATGAGATCGACAGGAAGTGCAAAATGGCTAAGCAGGGATGGCTAGAGGACAAATGTAAGGATGTAGAGGCTTATCTCACTAGGGGTAAGATAGATACTGCCTACAGGAAAATTAAAGAGACCTTTGGAGAAAAGAGAACCACTTGCATGAATATCAAGAGCTCAGATGGAAACCCAGTTCTAAGCAAAGAAGGGAAAGCAGAAAGGTGGACGGAGTATATAGAGGATCTATACAGGGGCGATCTTCTTGATATTATGGAAGTGGAAGACGATGAAGATGAAATGAGAGATACAATACTGTGTAAAAGAGTTTGACAGAGCACTGAAAGACCTGAGTCGAAACAAGGCCCCCGGAGTAGACAACATTCCATTGGAACTACTGACGGCCTTGGGAGAGCCAGTCCTGACAAAACTCTACCATTTGCTGAGCAAGATATATGAAACAGGCGAAATACCCTCAGACTTCAAGAAGAATATAATAATTCCAATCCCAATGAAAGCAGGTGTTGACAGATGTGAAAATTACCGAACAATCAGTTTAATAAGCCACAGCTGCAAAACACTAACACAAATTCTTTACAGACGAATGGAAAAACTGGTAGAAGCCGACCTCAGGGAAGATCAGTTTGGATTCCATAGAAATACTGGAACACTTGAGGCAATACTGACCTTACGACTTATCTTAGAAGCTAGATTAAGAAAAGGCAAACCTACATTTCTAGCATTTGTAGATTTAGAGAAAGCTTTTGACAATGTTAACTGGAATACTCTCTTTCAAATTCTAAAGGTGGCAGGGGTAAAATACAGGGAGCGAAAGGCTATTTACAATTTGTACAGAAACCAGATGGCAGTTATAAAACTCGAGGGACATGAAGGGGAAGCAGTGGTTGGGAAGGGAGTAAGACAGGGCTGTAGCCTCTCCCTGATGTTATTCAATCTGTATATTGAGCAAGCAGTAAAGGAAACAAAAGAAAAATTCGGAGTAGGTATTAAAATCCATGGAGAAGAAATAAAAACTTTGAGGTTCGCCGATGACATCGTAATTCTGTCAGAGACAGCAAAGGACTTGGAAGAGCAGTTGAATGGAATGGACAGTGTCTTGAAAGGAGGATATAAGATGAACATCAACAAAAGCAAAACGAAGATAATGGAATGTAGTCGAATTAAGTCGGGTGATGCTGAAGGAATCAGATTAGGAAATGAGACACTTAAAGTAGTAAAGGAGTTTTGCTATTTGGGGAACAAAATAACTGATGATGGTCGAAGTAGAGAGGATATAAAATGTAGACTGGCAATGGCAAGGAAAGTGTTTCGGAAGAAGAGAAATTTGTTAACATCGAGTATAGATTTAAGTGTCAGGAAGTCATTTCTGAAAGTATTTGTATGGAGCGTAGCCATGTATGGAAGTGAAACATGGACAATAAATAGTTGGGACAAGAAGAGCATAGAAACATTTGAAATGTGGTGCTACAGAAGAATGCTGAAGATTAGATGGGTAGATTACATAACTAGTGAGGAAGTATTGAATAGGATTGGGGAGAAGAGAAGTTTGTGGCACAATTTGTTCGGAAGAAGGGATCGGTTGGTAGGACATGTTCTGAGGCATCAAGGGATCACCAATTTAGTATTGGAGGGCAGCGTTGAGGGTAAAAATCGTAGAAGGAGACCAAGAGATGAATACACTAAGCAGATTCAGAAGGATGTAGGTTGCAGTAGGTGTTGGGAGATGAAGAAGCTTGCACAGGATAGAGTAGCATGGAGAGCTGCATCAAACCAGTCTCAGGACTGAAGACCACAACAACAACAACTACCCTACAACAGCTCCCACATTTCTCACTCATGGGCAGTTTCTAAAGAATAATTAAGTTTAAAGAATGTTTTAAATTTGTCAGGGATGTGAGATTTTCTTTACATAAACGAAAAAACGACACAGGCCTCATGGGCAGTTGTTGTTTTTGTACTGATTTAAAGATACAGTGGCAGAATAATTAATTAGAGAATTTACGTTATCAACCGTGTTTGGTCATATTTTTAAACGTTTATAACTCGGGAAATTTAGGCCTAAATCGCGTCTATCAACCAGTAAACAATATGGAATGTGTTACTTAAATACGTTTTGGAAATGTTTAATTACACTTTTATTGCGACGGTTGACATTGACGAAACTAGTAGCTGTCTTTTTTTAAAGAATTTTTCACTGTCCAGAAAACTTGAATAGAATTTTTTCCGTTTATTACGTCGCGATTATGGGAACTTCAGATAACACGAACTTTTTCAAGAACAAGCTCAGCTGGGATGTTAATATTCAGTTGTTTGACAAGAACGGATGCTACAGGAAGTATATGAAAGAGAGAAAATTTAAATTTGACACTATTTCCTCTTAAATAAGTTCTTTTAGCGGACGAAGAAAATACGTAGAAAATTTAAGTTTGACACTATTTCCTCTTAAATACGCTCTTTTAGTGGACGAAGAAAATACCTGTCATCTCTCTCGGCGGCCATCTTGCCAAACATTGCTCAGTGCCGCACAAGGGGAGGCCACGACGTTTGGAATGCGGATTTACGGTAAACTTCGTACACTCGTAGTACTCCACGAGGACAACAAAATATGTAAGCAGTAGCGCGTACTTCTCAAGCGTTACTGAGAAAATCGCAAGATAATTTCGGTCGTCGAATATATATTTGCGCGTGGCCTTTTAACCATAAAGCGGCTGCGGCCGAGTGCTGACGGCACGGTAGCTCAGCGTGTTCGGTCAGAGCGTTAGCTTCCGTTTATAGTAAAAAAAACTGAGCGAACGGATGAACGAACAAACTAACGGATATCATCGGACGTCCGCCCTGAACAAATTCAGCGAACAATATAGAACAAAAGTGGTTGGCGTTCAAAAAAACTGACGAACGGAACTCGCGCGATCGAGCGGCCTGAACGCCAAACACTTACAAAAAAATTTTAAAAAATATATAAAAAAAACATTTTGCTGCATATTATTCGTTGAATTTGTCAGGGTGGACGTCCGATGACACCCGTTCAGTTTGTTCTTTTATTATAAAGGTTAGCTAACGTTGTGACCGAACACGCTGAGCTACCTTGCCGGCACCGCTCGGCTGCAGACGCTTCATGGTTGAAATGGCCACGCACAGCTATATATTCGACGACCGAAATTATCTTGCGATTTTCTCAGTAACGTTTGAAAAGTACGCGCTACTGCTTACACATGTTGTTGTCCTCATGGAGTACTACGATTGTACGAAGTTTGCAGTAAATCCGTGTTCCAGACTTTGTGGCCTCCCCTTGTCAGTGGCATTAGCATCACTGAGGCTGTCGCTGCTGACTGAGGTAACTCAATCTACTAATTCTTTCATAACATTGTTGAAAGCGACAGTAAATGGATTATCGTTTCATTTTTTACTGCATTCATTTAAAGCCATATTCTTCATTCATCGTCTAAGTTTTCACTGCCACGTTCGTCGTTTGTCGTCTGATACTTGCAAAAATGTTTCACCCACAATCCAGATAGCTACTTAACAATAAATAAGCTTGCTACAAACACGCATTTAAACAAACAACTCGCAGTGTCTGAACGTTCCAGCCAATTTTCTCATGAAACATTAAAATTGCCGGCAACATGAAAACAAATTCCACCAGCTGCGACATAGTCGCGAATGTGAACAGTGATCCAATACTGTCAAATTTTTTTTTATTCCAGTCTTTGATCACAATATCAATTCCTTTGACGACGATCTATTTCAGTCAATAATGACCATCTTCAGATCTACAACATAAAATATATACACCTAGTGGGAGTACGTCTTTCAACACAATACAGCATTACTTATCACAATATATTATCATTCAACCAGAGAAATGTACAGATAAAATACAGTACAGTGTACCTGTTATACACCATGTCCTAATGTGATAAGGCTGTAATGACATCGCCAAAACATATAAATAAGCTCAGCACAGCATCGTCACATGGATCTAAAATATAGTGTAAAGTAGGCCACATCGTCCACACAGTCATTTTGCAACTGCTATTGAAGTGCAGTAGGCACCAAAAATCTGTTTGCCTACATCCTTCATAGATGTCGCTACTGTGGGCTTATTTCCTTTTAATAATTTTATATGGGTAACTGTATTCTTTTACTGTATCACAATTGGTTTCTATAATATGAGTAGTTATCAATACTTACAAATCCGCTACATGTATTTTACCTAATATGTTTTTATCAGATTATGTTTCTAACGTAAATGATGACTACATCTAAGCCCACAGTAGCGACATCTATGAAGGATATAGGCAAACAGATTTTTGGTAGCAACTGCACTTCAGTAGCCCATCGCAAAATGACTGTGTGGACGATGTGGCCTATTTTACACCATATTTTAGATCTATGTGACGATGCTGTGCTGAGTATATTTATATGGTTTGATGATGCCATTATGGCCTTATCACATTAGGACATGGTGTAGGATACACTTTATCATATTTTATCTGTACATTTCCCTGGTTGTATGAAAGTATATTGTGATATGTAATGCTATATTGTGTTGAAAGACAGACTGCCCAATAGGTGTATATATTTTAGATTGTAGATTTGAAGGTCGTCATTAATGACTGAAACTGGTCATCATCAAAGGAATTGATGTTGTGATCAAAGACTGGAATAAAAACATTTGAAAACAAATTCCACTTACTAATCAATCTGATTCTATCCACGGTACTTTTTTTACTTCAAGTTGCAGCCATGTTGCAATCCATATCACTGTAAAATATTAAATATGGTACCAGTATATACACTCCTGGAAATTGAAATAAGAACACCGTGAATTCATTGTCCCAGGAAGGGGAAACTTTATTGACACATTCCTGGGGTCAGATACATCACATGATCACACTGACAGAACCACAGGCACATAGACACAGGCAACACAGCATGCACAATGTCGGCACTAGTACAGTGTATATCCACCTTTCGCAGCAATGCAGGCTGCTATTCTCCCATGGAGACGATCGTAGAGATGCTGGATGTAGTCCTGTGGAACGGCTTGCCATGCCATTTCCACCTGGCGCCTCAGTTGGACCAGTGTTCGTGCTGGACGTGCAGACCGCGTGAAACGACGCTTCATCCAGTCCCAAACATGCTCAATGGGGGACAGATCCGGAGATATTGCTGGCCAGGGTAGTTGACTTACATCTTCTAGAGCACGTTGGGTGGCACGGGATACATGCGGACGTGCATTGTCCTGTTGGAACAGCAAGTTCCCTTGCCGGTCTAGGAATGGTAGAACGATGGGTTCGATGACGGTTTGGATGTACCGTGCACTATTCAGTGTCCCCTCGACAATCACCAGTGGTGTATGGCCAGTGTAGGAGATCGCTCCCCACACCATGACGCCGGGTGTTGGCCCTGTGTGCCTCGGTCGTATGCAGTCCTGATTGTGGCGCTCACCTGCACGGCGCCAAACACGCATACGACCATCATTGGCACCAAGGCAGAAGCGACTCTCATTGCTGAAGACGACATGTCTCCATTCGTCCCTCCATTCACGCCTGTCGCGACACCACTGGAGGCGGGCTGCACGATGTTGGGGCGTGAGCGGAAGACGGCCTAACGGTGTGCGGGATCGTAGCCCAGCTTCATGGAGACGGTTGCGAATGGTCCTCGCCGATACCCCAGGAGCAACAGTGTCCCTAATTTGCTGGGAAGTGGCGGTGCGGTCCCCTACGGCACTGCGTAGGATCCTACGGTCTTGGCGTGCATCCGTGCGTCGCTGCGGTCCGGTCCCAGGTCGACGGGCACGTGCACCTTCCGCCAACCACTGGCGACAACATCGATGTACTGTGGAGACCTCACGCCCCACGTGTTGAGCAATTTGGCGGTACGTCCACCCGGCCTCCCGCATGCCCACTATACGCCCTCGCTCAAAGTCCGTCAACTGCACATACGGTTCACGTCCACGCTGTCGCGGCATGCTACCAGTGTTAAAGACTGCGATGGAGCTCCGTATGCCATGGCAAACTGGCTGACACTGACGGCGGCGGTGCACAAATGCTGCGCAGCTAGCGCCATTCGACGGCCAACACCGCGGTTCCTGGTGTGTCCGCTGTGCCGTGCGTGTGATCACTGCTTGTACAGCCCTCTCGCAGTGTCCGGAGCAAGTATGGTGGGTCTGACACACCGGTGTCAATGTGTTCTTTTTTCCATTTCCAGGAGTGTATTTCCCTTAATCAGCTAGGTGGATGGAACAATCACCACAGCCCACAGTCAGTAAACTGAACTTACCTAGACCGCTGTTCCATCTAATTAATTGCCTTTAAGGTCCTGTAGCCCATCTATAGAAATTCCTTTGCCCTCCTTACATGTTACTAAATTACTTTAAACAAATCAATCACTGTTTCTGGGGTCCAGTACATGACTGTGATTCTGCCAGGGAGTAAATCATTGCTGATTACAAAATTAAATGACAAACCATCAATAACAATAGTGTTTTCCTTAAAGTTGCTTCTTCTGTCACTTAGGGACACCAAGACTTGTTTCCTTAAGTGCTGCTTTTTTGCCCCAACATGGAAATCAGTGTCCTTCCTTTAACAGGGGTCTCTGCTAGTTTAGTGTCACTCTCCACCAGTTTAGAGTAAAAAGATACCGAAAGTGTCATTATTTGTGAAACAGAATGCAGGCACACCCTAGTCTCAACTCCTTCCACAGTTATCTCACTGGAAGGGACACCGATTGCAGCATTTCTGGGTTATCACAATATTGATCTATATTGTCCTCCACTTCTGATCACCAATACAACACTTTGCATATGCAATGCCCCTTTTCTGATAAGGCATTTACTGAAAGACCCGACTATCTTCGGTCTTTTACTTCTGCGGTCTCACACACCTCTGCCTTTCGTGAGGTCAGCACAGTGCACACACAACTATACATTCTTTCTTATTATATAATGCTTAAATGCAATTTACACAGTGCCTGTGGTCCAACACTTCATTCTAGCATTGTTCTCTTTTGGGTGGACCACAGCAGTCATCCCAGTATCATTTATTCCATTCCCCTCTGGCCTTGTGCCACTTCAGCCTGCCTTTGTATTGCAAGAATGCTTGCAACATCTCATTTTCCATAGCGACTGTTATCCTCTAATTCGATTGTTCTTCGATGTTGTCCACATACTTTAAAATATCTAGAAATTGTTTCTTGACAGCATCCCAATGAGTGCACACTGTACATGAACAGGGAATGGTGTGTCATCATGTTACACCATTCCTTATATGTAATTTTATGAGTCAAATAGCCTGCTAAAATGTGCAGATTACACTGCCATAGATTCACTTGACTGTAAAAAACACTGATCCCAGTGTATGATAATTTTCACATCCAGCTCACCATTTGTGTTACCTGGGCAGCGGTGTAACATATCCTCTGGTGAGCCAAATGTCAAAAGTCACATATAATCTTAGCACACTGTAGAACAGCTATAATGCTTCTGCATTATTTCAAGATATGTCTTCAGTGGAGGCAATCACTGCAAAGGTTTACAGCAAGGAATATATGATGATGACACCTGCTGATGTTTCATGAATAACAACACATCGATTGATAGTGACACCTATCAACAAGTATGTCTGACAAATAACACAGGTCTGGTTATCTTGCATCATCATCTTTTTGTCGAAACTAATTTCTCAGAAACGGGAGGCACACTGAATGTATGAAAGTTTTAATTTTATCAACAGTTATTCTCTTAGTGACATTTTCAATGACTCCTTGGCTACGAAACGCGTGGAGAAGAGTTAAGACATGTAAATGTTTTTCCTGCCATACACTTGTGTTCATCAACATGCAGGCAATTTTAATTCCACTAGAATCCTGCGCCAACTACAAATATTACAAATTTCATTTGTGATTGGAAACAACCTGTGAAGTAATTTCCTGACAACAACAGTCTGAAGTTGTTAAAAGTTCTTTCTGCTATGATAATAGGTATGCAGTTGCCTATGTGTTACTGATAATGAAATGACTTGTCATTCTTGTTCACTTTATGCAATCTGTAAAATCTAAGTGGTGTAGCAGCAAAATATTCATCTTGTGATGATGTAACTGAAAGTTCAAGAAAAGGTAATTCACCTTTCCAATATACTTGACAGACTGGTACAATAATATGCAAGGGCAATGAGCACAGACTGCCTTTTCACGATAAAATCACTGTGAGGTGAAAGAGTATACAATAGTATTACTATTACCAGAAGGCAGAATATCCATCACAGTACTCTTTGACAGCATGAAACACCTTATTTTCGAAATGTTAAGGTTCTACCAGGCAATTAAAAATCTGCGCCTTTTAGGCCCACTCAAGTTGTAACTGTTTTGGAGGCTTTGAGGTTCGTACACAAGCAGATATTACTAAAAGCTTGTGGCATTAATAAAATTACAGTTTTCACATTTAAGTGGCACAGGTATTTCATTTTTGCTGATTAGTATGTTGAGACCGTGCTTACACAATATACTGTCCAATATTTAACATGTTGTGCAAGTAGTTTTTCCTGTATTCTGCTCAGTAAATGAAATCTTATAAGCATTTAGCATTATTCTGCCTTTTGTCTTCATTTAATGTTTACTCTGTATACTTATTGGACAACCTAGTCATTAATTTGTCACTACCAGTTTTACAATTATTCTTACTTTCTCCTTATTGAGCTACTTGTTACTATAAAGATATCTTATAGCTTCTAAAGTGAATAAATTTCAATCTAATTACACTGTTATATACTGCATATATTTAAAGTAAATTACAAATCTCTATTTTTAAATTCATTAGGTTTTAGCACATTTTACAACCAATCAAAAATATACTCACTCTGATGAACTTAAGTGCTCAATACACAGAACATGCTGTTGTGAAATATAAATGAAATATTTGATCCTAGACAATGCTATTTGAACTATAAAACTAGAGAAGCTGTAGCATCAGAAACACAATGATTTCTTCCTTCACATTGAACAGTCACAAAATTCCCTATTTATCCAGTAAAACAGCCAAGAATATTACTGTAATATTCTATAAAACACTATCTGTTCCATGTCTGCTTCTGCATCATCCACATGTTGTACAAAAGTGTTTAATTTTTTCATCAAAATCTTTTATATGGTTATGGAACTTCTATGTCAAATAAAACTATTTCAACAATGATATGCTTACTGCAATTGAGACTAGTTTTTTTATGTGATACGAAAACACATGCACATTAGAACTTCATTCAGTTAACTTTCATGTTTAACGAGTGGGGGGGGGGGGGGGGGGGGAAATCAAGCACAACTTTAAAAAAATAACTGCAAACGATTTTATTAATAGCTGCAGTGTTTAAGATTCATTATTTCACTTTTACAACCCCTATTCTCTTGTATAACTTAAGATCCCACATTAAGACAGAAGTTCGTAACGCAGGAATTCTCATAACAGTATTAGCAAGAAATTACAATGAAGTACATAAATGTGGTTTGTATCTTTATATGTTTTCATCCCTACGGAAGTGTGACACACAACCATGTATTGCAACAAAAGTTCTGAGCAGTGATATGAAAGGAAAATTTTGTGTATAGAGAAAGCAGAAACCTTACAACTTCACTGAGGATGACACAGAACTACAATTTAAACTCAATGCAAAACCATCCATGATCTCTGTACATATATGAAAAAAGCAACTGCTGGACCTGGACACACATTCTGAATAACTTATGAAAGTTAGAAAGTTATAAAAGCTAAATTACTTTTATTTCAAAATTGTTTCTTACATACATCTATCATAATATTCATTTTCATTGTAGTTCTTTTAAATTATGATGAGATAAATTAAAATGGCTACTCACGAAAATGCAAATCTGGACATTGATGAAACTTCTACATTTTGGTAAGTAGTTCTAATGAAAAATATGAAATTGTGCAAGTGAAGTTGAGAGGGATTAGAGAAAGATGTAAAGGAAACCTAATAATAAAATACGACAAGAGATTTATTATGAGTAGTTAATATGATAGAGGTGGGGTGGAGGTCATATACCACAGGCAGCTCACAAAAAATGCCTGTGAAGGGTGAGCTGTGGCGTGGGAAAAAAAGTCATTCTCTCACTCCCCTCCACCCTGAAGCTGCCTATGGTCAGTGATAATGTCCACTTGAAAAATATTGCCTTTTCAGTGGACATCACTGTCAAGTCTTTTTCTGTTTCACTGTTCATCATTGAAGCTCTAGTATTCTTTCATCAGTTTGGTAGATATTTATATTCATGGTGTTTTGCTGTTCTGTTTTTAGCATTTGAAGAGAAAAGTTTATTTCAGTAAGTGGTGAATCATCAGTCAATGAGACTATTTCCTTTGCTTCCAGAACTACAAGAAGAGACAGATAATTCTTATGAGGCTAAGGAAATAAATCATGGGTGAGTAAGCTAGGGCAGAAAATTTTAAACATTTAGGGAAGTAAAGTATTATGCTGGCATTTCTGTATAAACTATTACAATTCAAAAACAGGCAATTTCTGGGTGAATTTTCTCTCTGTAAAAAGTGTCTAAGATCCTAAGAATTCAAGTTTTACTACAATAACTTCAGCAGGGATGTAACACAAAAAATAAATGAAGAATTTGACCAATATTATTTGGGAAGTATCAGTTCAATGTAAAGGTGTAGTTTAACACATTCCAGCTGGCCCAGTGACCTTAGCAATCCTCCAGAAGCCATATACTTTTTCAACTTCTTGGTATGGCTCCTGCTTACAAGATAAAGGAGAAAAGCTAAACTTTTTATTGAAACATTGACCATCATCTTTTACCTACGCCTATATTCAAGGTGTTTTGAAATTCACCTGCCATTTACACTAAAATTATATTTTCAAAATTAGAAGATTTGGACGTAGAAATCTGTGTAAATGATATACATAAGAATTTGTATGACACTTTTCACTGTGAAAAATTCAGCTTTATGTGATATTGTTTGGAACAGTCTGGTAAGCAACCCTACTTGACATTCTTCCCACCACCATCTGGCAGTATCTTGAAGCAAACTTCTTGCTTGCTGTCTATGGTACACGAGTGAGAACATCCTTTTGGAGGTAGCCTGTTTTGGTGTAGAGCACTACTTTCCATTTACAATAAAATCTCTACAAACTGTCTCGAGAATTTGTTTTCTTAGTTTCACCATAAATGTAAACAAGTTGATCGTTTGAGAGAGACAAGCCTGAAGTTTCTTGTAGGAACTAACCCTAGATTTGGTTTGACCTCTTCTTAGTTTTTTTAAATTCCTGTGGCACTCCTCTTCTATTCCTCATTCCTGTACCACGGGCACACATGCCCTTATGAAACAATCTTTCAAATAAGCTTACACTGAAATAAAACTGGTCCATGTACAATGTATGACCCTTACGTAGATAACTGTTGTACACATGAAGGACTAGTGAATCTGCAGTATTATCTTTTCCCCCTGCACCAGTATACACTTCACAGTTTAAAACATACCCTGTTGCACAATCATTAAGAATGAAAACATTATACCACAACTGTGTGCCTTGTCCTTGATATATAACCTAAATCAAATTCTTCCACTTCAAGGACATAAGCCTCCATCAACCATTAGATTCTTGCCAAGATAAAAGCTGCTCTTGCTTCTCAATATAAAGTTACCACAGGCTGGATCTTGTGTGAAGGAAAATGTTTCGGTTGGCCCCAGTCTACGAAATTGTCAATGTTGTTCAGATGAAGCAAAAAGTAAACAGACACAAATCTCTCTTCACGATTTTCAAAGGTAAAGATGTTAGAACATTAGCTCATTGCTCCAACAGTCTGTGATATTTGGTTTGTGCACAAGGCATATGTGAATACTTACAGCACAAAACTGATGCACCTCATGCAGCTCCACAGCAGACCAATTGGTCCAAAGCTACTTGGGGGTCATTTTCCTGCCTCTGCACATTCTTGACAGTAAACAAATTTGGTGCTTTCAGTGTCCAATGGTGCAAAAACATTACTTACATGCGTATTCATTAACCCAGGCAATGACGCTGGTTTGAGACTCCTGCTGTTGTGTTTTGCCATGTTGAATGAGAGCTTCACACTATTCCAGTTTATCTGATATCTCATTTTCATTTTCAGGTCATTAGTTATCTTCAAAATACAAGAGTCAGTAAAACTACCGTGAATGCAACTGGCTGATATATTTACAGTTTGTTTCAAAAAATACTGTTGTCAATTTTAAAACTGTCATTGTCAATTGTTCATTTAGATTCTTCGAGTAGTCCCAATTTCTTTTCGGTCAAACCATCCTCCATTTCATGACACACTTTTGCAATCAAGACAACAACAGAACAACATTGCAACAATGAAAGTGCAGGAACTAATCACACTTTTAATACGTTCCTCAAGTCACATGATGCCTTGTGAAAGCAGGTAATGTTATCTAGCAGCTCTCCTACAAGAGCAGATGACTGACGTCAAGCAGTCACTCCTTGGAAATAATACACTACATTGTGAAGTAAAAATCAGAAAACCTGCACTCAGATTCTACAAGTGCCGACTGCTAGGGAAATCACAACACGCCCCAGAAAATTGCTACTGCAAATTGTTTAGTCATTTTATTAGAAACTGAAGGCATTAATAGTCTTACACTGCAAGTATCCACAGTATGTAGTTCATAAATTTATTTTGTATGTCCATTCTGACTAGTAAAAAAAGGATAACAACAAATCTTTCTCTCCTCTCAGGGCATAAAACTCAAGGAATCTGTCTGACACATTTTACACAGCACATAACAATAATAATGATAATGAAGTACATCATTAACCTCTACAATTCACTTAAAGCATCTGCAGAACATTTACATCACAGTGGTTCCAGTACAAAAATAACAGTTCTTTTTAAAACAGCACTCATTGCAGAAATGTCAGTGAGTCACATGCCCATTCACTTCTTCACTTGCTTGGGATTTCTGCCTCCTCGACCTAGCTGTCCTGGTCTCCCACCACGTCCTCCAAATGTGCCTATGAAACAGATGAGAAACAAGCTTAATCAGAAACTTTCACATACACTATGTGTAGTTAGCTTTAAAGGTACTGTTAGTGGTTGGGGGTTCAAGGTTTGAATAATATGCTAACAGCATGGTGATGGATTTTTTCCCTTGTCTTTGGGTCCATAGCCACAAAACATTGATTTGAAGAAGACTTGATTCTGTTGAGGCTATGTAATATTTGAAGAAGGCACTTTATTCATCACTGTATGGTCTTATTCAAATGATATACAGCCTCACTGGAAATTCTTTCTATATATGGATGGCTGAGCACACAAAAAACAGGATGAACCTTTCCAACATGTTAAAAGTTTACTTTTTCACTTCTCATGCGCATAGAAATCGCGTCTAATGAGGCACACATTCAAGTTATTTCTAAAAACAACTTTTCAACCTGCTGAAGATTTTTCATGATTTATGTAGTAGTTAACATCTTTATGTCCTTTTGACTGGGGCAGAAAGTCTGAAAACTTCCCTTTAGCACAGTAATGGTTTTTCGATTTTGCTCGAAACTGATTTCGAGAAGCATCAGCAGATGTACTGGCACACGTTGAATCATCTTGCTAAGTTAGAAAGCCACTACTTTTGAAGGAATCAGTTGCTATTTAAGCTCAGATCTGAGAGTGCACAAAATGTTAAGTCTTTTTCCTGGAGTAGTGCCCGGAACTAAATATCAGTGAAAATATGTACAGAGATATTTTTAGAAGTGATTTTAAATTAAAATCTAGTGTGTCAAATGTATGCACATTCATATTGTGGCAAACTCTTCATGTAGATGGTTAGTGCCAATAACGCCGAAGGAATTAAAAAAGGTTTAACAGAAAGAAATATAAGTGTTAAGCATTGCAGCACTGACTCAAACAAGAAGAAGCAGACTACTAATAATGTCTTACTGAAGTAAAATGTCTGCAAAATTGTTAGTATTAGTAGTAATCTTAAATTTGGTTCCAATTCCATACCTATGCATAGGTCTATTAAAAGGAAAAATAGTGGGGAATGTAAACCAACATCATATCATATTGTATTTCAACCTTGTCAAATACTACAAGCAATCACTCATGTAGTGTAAAATCTAAATGACGATTACTATAACAGGACCTTCCATGTAAGCTGTGGCTGTACTACAGCACACACCACATGCCATTTAGACAATGAGCCTACACGATTCCAGTATTACATCCATACTGACATTAATATGATACACTATTATGTTAATTGATAGTAATATAAAAACATAGATATGAAATCTTGAAAGATTGTCACTTATCACATTCTATTTCACTCTACTGATTTATGCGAGGATAAATCATCAGGGAACAGTAACCAAAAAGGAAACTAATGAATGTAGGGCTGCAATTACATTCATCAAAAAATGCCTATTGACAAATATTGTACCCATGTTTGCCACGTAAAAATAAAGGTATGAGATTATGTTTCTTAGAAAATGAAAGTGTTCTGAAAAAATATGTTTGTAAGAAGAGTTGAAAGTGAAATATAAGGAGCTCACTCTTACTAAAAAGGTGAAAGTGTGTGTCCCACTTGTTACTGGGCAAAATGCTAAATTGGGGATACCTCTGGTCAATGTGTGAAACAGCTGACTGTTATATTGATTTGGAAAGACAATCTTTTAGTGACAGACATAAAGTGTTCATATACTAATAATCCTGCAGCAGAATTCCAATTTTAAGACAGAGTAGTAAATCTACCAAACATTACATTCTCAAATGAAGAGCTCAAAGTGTTAGAAAATGGGGTAAAATACAACTTACATCCTTCAGTTAATAACAACAATTTTAAAAGACCAGTTGCAAGTACAAAAATATTAATCTTTGAAAGCTGAGTGTTCATTAGCACAGGAAAATTACATGTCCTGTAAGATAGCTAAATTTATTAAACAACATGTACAAGAAACAATATTATGAAAAGGAAAGTTGCTACTCACCATACAGCGGAGATGCAGAGTCGCAGATTGGCACAACAAAAGACTGTCACAAATAAAACTTCCAGCCCAATGCTTTTGTCAAAAGTAGACAACACACACACACACACACACACACACACACACACACACACACACACACACAGATGAAGGCCTTACAGGCTGAATGCTTTATTTGTGCCTATCAGCATCTCCACTATATGGTGAGTTCCTCCTTTTCATTATATTGTTTCATTCCATCCTGGATTTTACATGTACAAGAAAATAAGAGAGACAAAGTTAATAAACTTGAATATCACAAAATGTTAACGAGGAGGTTGTTGGAGGACAAAACTTGATAGCCAGAGCACATAAAGGTAATTATTAGTTGTTTTATAAATCGATGATTACATTAGTAAAAGAAAACTATTTTTTGAATCAAATAACATTACTATATTATAGAATGACCCCCATACATTCTTTCTAAAAATCCCCGACAAAAAAGTAACATTCAATATGTATTAAATGAATTTAAAAAAGAATACACTTATTATGTACTCAAAATCATCTAGGTTTAAACCAACATAAGATACACAAAAGTGGCATACCATTTAGCCTGATTGTCAATTACATCAACAGCTGAGGTTAGTTGCTTAGTCAAAAGCTTAACAGCACCATTAATAATAATTACATCTTCTGTGAGAAATATATAATCAAGAACAGTGCTGAATTGGTCAGATTTTTGAATGAGATCCATGTGAGTGATAACACTGCTTTACGCTCTTTTGATGTAGTGAATTTATATACTTATGTACCAATTGAGGAGCCATTGAGAAGGAGAATAAAGTACTTATGAAAATACTTTTAAGAAAAAATTACAAATATGCAGTTCTGCCTTATTGTGGGAATGTTTCTGAGAATGTTAAACAGTTTTTCAAGAGAAGTAACATTTTTATCATTTCAGACTGATAGCAAGTTGAGGAAAAAACATGACATTGGTCGGGAGTTTATAAATGATCAATCTGGAGTTTACAGAATCAGTTGTCAGCAATGTGACAAAATTAATATCAGTCAGACATGTACGAAACTAAGAATAGGGTTCAAATGACATGCATATCACAGCAATACATATGCTTTATTCACCAAGTTGAAAGCACATAATCTTACACTAGGCAACATCTCATCTCAGATCTGGTGGAACTATTACAGAAAGTTCATAAAGATATTAATATGAATTTGCTAGAAGAGATTGAAATTTTCACAAACTTATTTCACACCCAGATAGAGTTCTTTACGAACAGACTGACTTAAACATTATTTGAATAACAAACATGATTTGAATAACTTTCACATGTAATCAAAAGTGTCGTATTTACTCGAATCGAAGCCGCACCTGAAAATTGAGACTCGAAAGCACGGAAAAAAAATTTTGCCGAATCTTAGCCGCACCTGAAATTTGAGACTCTAAATTCAAGGGGAGAGAAAAGTTTTAGACCGCACCTCAAAATCGAAACAAAGTTGGTCCATTGTAACATGAGACACAATTTAGGTCGAATGGATGAAAATACAGCTACTGTAATTTGGTTCGAGTCATAAGCTTAACATTTAAGCTTACCAAGTAGCCATTGCTATGTGTCTGTATTTATACCAGTACCCTTCCGTTTTCATGCGCTTCGTCTGGTTTGAATCGATTGCTTATTTTGCTTTGATCTGATGAGTGCCGTTCTCTTTGTTATAGGTGTTTACGTCACTCTAAGCTAAAAATGCATTACAGTATTGTGTCATGCATTGTTTGTCGTGTTCTGATAATTAGTGTTTACGACCTGTCACCGCTCGTGGCATGGCTTGCTTCTTTTGTCCGCGCTACCGCCACTTACAATAAAAAAAAAAAAAAAAAATAAATAAAAAATAAAAAAAAGAGAGGAATTGTCTCATAAGTGAAACAATGGCAAAGAGACTGCTATTTGTTGTTACTTACACTGCTGCTTTCTTTGATAATGATCAACAAGAACCAAATAATAAACTACATATTATAGAATATGTTCTGAACGAGAGTTTGGCAAAAATTTTTCTCAGTTTGAAAATCTTTGCAGACGCCTCTTTAGTACATTGGATTCTGCACAGAAATTAGAGTCATCTTAGATTTAAAAATCTAGTCAGTTGCCATGCTTCATTTCTGACTGGATCACTATACAGCATAAGAATAATACGAATATAAACATGACATGATATGTATATTCTTCCGCGTTTGCTGTTGTCTCACACTAGTTTCGTAGTTTATTAGGCAGACAGGATTTAAATGAGATAGCAGCAAACACGAAAGAATACATGGCATAATGTTTACATTCTTTTACCTTTTCTTTTAATTCATTTACTGACTCAGAGGTTTTGGCATCAGTATTTATCTTTGTGCCTGCCAAGCATGCCTGTGCCTGCAAAGCATGCCTGTGTAGCACTACATATATTTGACGGCAGAAGTTAGTTGTGGCGGCACCTACCAACATTTTTCAGAACTTCCGTTTACTCTGCACTCAATTCTAAGCCACAGGTGGTTTTTTGGACTACAAAAACCAGAAAAAAGTGTGGCTTAAATTTGAGTAAATACGGTATATTAGTGACCTGCAGAAGTGTGGCTACAGCCGAAAATAAAAATGTCTTCGATCCCACTTACGTCCCCGCCCCTCTCCATTTTGGTTGCTGTTCCTTGATGTTTTGTCCTTACACAAATCAACACAGTGGATGTGATAGGTGATACCCTAACAGGACTTCATATTTAACCTTTTATATTACCACTGATCAACATACAAGCACATCATTCTAATGTCAATACGGAGTAATACTGGAATCGTGTAGCCACATTGAGGGAGGGTGGTTATACGACTAAACAGTGAGGTCATCAATCCTGTGATTGAAAAATTACATGCGTAAGATAGAGGTGTCCACTGAAAGTGTGTGGATCCGGCTAGAGGGGTCCAACTATAAATCAAGGAAGCTAAAAACACACATAGGAGGAGGTATAAAAGGGTAAGCCAAATCTAAAAAGTAGAAAAACACCGGGATACAAGTGCGGTCTTTGCACGGGGAGTGATCATGTGTTCCTGACCAAGAAAACATCAAGAGAGGCCCTAATGAGAGCTACACTGCCCCTGCTCCAGGAGTAAAGCAAAACCTTATAACTGAAAATAAAAGCCACTTTCATGTAGGAAAACTAAGGACCAGTTCAATCACCTGTGAATTATCTGCCAATATTAAAGGCAAGGAAGGGCCAAAAGAAGAGGACATTCCACTAACATATGGGATACTGTCAGTCTGGCTCCACAACCACATAGTGGGGGTGGCCCATTAAGCAAAAGAAAACAATGGGTGATCCTAATATCACTGGTGTGTACACAGCATAGACTCCTTCAGAGAGGAGTGGAAGGAAGAGTGCCAAATTACAGTATTCTCCTTGATTGTGGGAAGTTTATTACTAAGAGCGGTAGTGCATAAGACGTCATTCCACTTTTGGATAAAGAGAGATCTGACGTACAGCCACATATCTGCACCTGGAATCACGAAAAGGAATGGGGCGTACGTATCTACCTCTCAAGCCAAACAGTCAGCCAGTTCATTCCCTGGGGTGCAGACATAACTTAGGAGCCAGATAAAGACAACTGAGCAGGCGACATGGCCAAGGGCAGAAAGGAGGTCATGGATAGCAGAGACCAAAGAGTGGTGATAGAAGCATTGGTCCATAACCTGCAGGTTGCTCATTGAGTCAGTACATATTCAAACATTGTGGGGGGAGGCCTAAGTAACAAAACGGAGGGCCCTGTTAATGGCTAGCATCTCTGCTGTGAACACAGTACATGATCCCGGCAGTACATGGTGTTCCATACCAGTAGGAGACATAAAAGCGTATCCCGCCTTATGTCATTTCAGAACAATCAGCATAGGAAATGATAGCACTACGGAAATCTACAAGGATGGAACATACAAGATGCCGGAATATCATAGGGGCAATGGAGACCTTAGGACCATGGAATAGGTCAGCCCTAATCCACAGTTGTGGCAACATCCAAGAAGGGGTGCAGGAGGAAAACAGGACTCTTCCCAGTGAGAGGAGGTGGAGATGCATTCCAACTGGCAATCCCACCCAAGGGTGGGTATCAGGAGTGAGGCATCCCTCGTTTGCCAAGAGGACAGGGTACACGGGATGGCTAGTGAATCGTCGAATGGCGATTGCGTAAGAAACCGGGATGCTGGCTTTGTCGTATTTGTAGAGGGGGGAATCCTTACTTCTGCGAGGAGACTGTCGACAACTAGTACAAAAGGCACTGATAGCCAGATGTACCCCATACTGATGAACAGGGTCAAGTAACGTCAGAGTGGAAGGAGCCACTGAGCCATAAACTTGACAACCATAATCTAGTCTGGGTAAAACTGCAAGCCATGGGAAAGAGCCCATGGCCCATGCAGAGACCCATCAGATTGAGCTTTGGAACTGGTGTTCAGCAGATGGCTTAGAGTGGGAGCTGTATCAGGTGCAAAAATCATCGACATGCAATGCCAGAGTAACCAGAGGCCCAACAGAGGTTACAAACCCATTGATGGTGATAAAGAATGTGACACTTACACAGAACACTGGGACATCGTTCTCCAGGATCCAAGGGGTGCTGAGTGAAGTGCCAACTCTAACACAGAAGAGCTGGTGGGGTAAAAATGTGCGGATAAAAATCAGAAGGGCATTAGAGGCCCAGTCATGGAGGGTAACTAAAATGCAATGGCGCCAAGCCATGTTGTAAGCTTTATGTAGGTCAATGAAGACTGCAATAAGGTGTTGTGGTTAGTAAAAGACTGTCAGACTACTGTTTCCAATCTGAGTAAATGGTCAGTTGTAGATCGAACTTCCTGGAATCCACACTGGTATGGGGACTAAAAGCACGAGATTTGAGTACCTAACATAATCGGAAGCTAATCTTCCTCTCGAGCAGTTTACACAGTATGTTGCTCATGCTAATCAGTCAGTAGCTTCTCGAGAGACGTTGGGTTCTTCCAAGGCTTAAGGACAGGGATAACTATGCCGTCTTGCCATTGAAAGGGGAGGGCACCTGTGAGCCAAATGCGGTTGAAGACCCTGAGTTGCCCTTGGGTAACATCCAAGTATTGGATCAGCTGGTTGTGGATGGAATCTGGGCCTGGGGCCATGTCATGTGAAGAGGAAAGAGCTTGCAAGAATTCCCATTCAGTGAAGGGTTCATTGTAGACTTCAGCTTGGTGGAGGTTGAAACACAGGGGATTTCTTCAACTCGTCGTTTCTGCCAGAGAAAGGTAGCAGGATAGGAAGAGGATGCCGATGCTGTTGCAAAGTGTGTTGTGAGGTGTTCTGCAAGGACCAATGGATCACTATAAAGAGCACCCTGTAGGCTAAGACCCTGGACAGTCGATTGTTGCTGGTGGCCCAGAGGCTACGGAGCTTGAAGCAAACCTGCAATGAAGAGGCATACGTCTCCAGGTAGAAAACGTAGTGCTCCCAGCATTCCTTTTTACTTAGTTTAATAAGGTAGCGAGCCTTAGCATGGAGACGTTTAAAAACAATAAGGTCGGTCTGTGAAGGGTATTGTTTAAATTGTTGCAGTACCTGTTGGCAGTCAGCAGTCCTTGATAGCAACTGCTGCGTTCTTCGTCCCCTATGGTACCGGTCGATGACAAGGGGGGCCTGTGATAGGGGAATAGCAGTGCCAGTGGCATGAAGAACAGTGTCAGAGGCAACTTGCATGATGGCAACAATGCAATCCAAGAGAGGTCTCTAAGTGCACAGTAGACGTATATAAAGGCTGACTGGCACTACAGAATGCCCAACATGGGGCCTGCTTGCCTAGCAGCAGTGGGGGGAATGATACAATCACCAGAAAGTGGTCACTGTCACAGAGATTATCATGTGGGGAGGGGGTGAACAATGTAGTGAAGCCACGAGAGCAGCAGGAGAGGAGATCATGAGATTGACAGCAGAGAAGGTGCCACGAGTGTGCCACTGAAGTGGATAGGGCACCAAATATTGCAGAGACACAAATTGAAGTCTGTAATACATTGGTCAATTAGAAGACCCCTACCCGTCAAAGTGGCACTCCCCCACATGGGGCGGTTTGCATTAAAGTCATGGAGGAGGAGATACAGGGGCCGGAGCTGCTGTATTAAGATAGGCAGTTCAACATAAGGAAGAGGGCCTACCTGGAGGAGGTACCGTATTTACTCGAATCTAAGCCGCACCTGAAAAATGGGACTCGAAATCAAGGAAAAAAAAATTTCCCGAATCTAAGCCGCACCTGAAATTTGAGACTCAAAATTCAAGGGGAGAGAAAAGCTTTAGGCCGCACCTCCAAATCGAAACAAAGTTGGTCCACTTTAATATGAGACACAATTTATGTCGAATGAATGACTATACAGCTACAGTAGTTTGGTTCGAGTCGTAAGCTTAGCAGTTAAGCTTTACCAGGTAGCCATTGCTATGCGTCAGGCACTCCATCCATATTTATACGGGTACCCTTCCTTTTTCATGTGCTTCGTCTGGTTTCAATCGATTGCTTATTTTTCTCTGATCTCATAAGTGACGTTCTCTATGTTATAGTTGTTTACGTCACTCTAAGCTGAAAATGCATTATTGTACTGTGTCATGCATTGTTTGTAGCATTCTGATAATGAGTGTTTACTACCTGTCGTCGCTCGCGGCATGGCTTGCTTTCGTGCGTGCTACTGCGGCTTTTTTTTTTTTTTAAAAAAAAGAGGAATTGTTCTCAAAAGCAAAACAGAGGCAAGAGACTGCTATTTGTTGTTACTTACACTGCTGCTTTCTTTGATAATGATCAACAAGAACCAAATAATAGACTGCGTATGATAGAAGATCTTCTGAACGAGAGTTTAGTGAAAATTTTTCTCCGTCTGAAAATCTTTGCAGACGCCTCTTTAGTACATTACATTCTGCACAGAAATTAGTCATCTTAAATTTAAAAAATCTAGTCAACTGCCGTGCTTCATTTCTGACTGTATCACTATTAGGCATAAGAATAATACAAATATAAACATGACATGATATGTATATTCTTCCGCTTTTGCTGTTATCTCACTCTAGTTTTGTAGTTTATTAGGCAGACAGGATTTAAATGAGATAACAGCAAACACGAAAGAATACATGGCAAAATATTTATATTCGAATTATTCTTATGGTGAAGAGAATATTGCATGTGATTCACAATTCATAAAAGTTCCTATTAGCAACCATTTCTTCTCACAGGTAGGAAAAAATTCAGAATGTAGAGTTGGCCATATTGACAAAAACCCCAAACAGTCTTGCCAGTCGGATTTTCGTAGTACATTGAAATGCTGCTACATTCAAAGATGAACAATACGGAATTTATATTTACTTCGTTGGATAATGTATGAATATGTGGTGGTCGAAACTTGGGGCGGAGAAGCTTGTCTTCCACCTTTTTTTAAAAAATTTATTTACTGACGCAGAGGTTTTGGCGCCAGTATTTATCTTTGTGCCTACAAAGGAAGCCTGTGTAGCGCTATTTATATTCGATGGCAGAAGTTAGTTGTGGCGGCACCTACCTACATTTTTCAGAACTTCCGCTTAGTTTGCACTCGATTCTAAGCCGCAGGCGATTTTTTGGATTACAAAAACCGGAAAAAAAGTGCGGCTTAGATTCGAATAAATACGGTAGACATTGCAAATGGTGATTGTTGGGGTAGTTTGTAATCTTAACGCTATTGCTTCTGGGTTGGTATGATGTGGGAGCCAGTCACTAACGACATTTGTTTGAACCAATGTACAGACCCATCCAGAAGGTATCTTGGAGCTGGCACAGTACCGACAGAATGGCAGATAAACACGAATCATTGTAGTGAGGTCATCATCAATGTGCATTTCTTGAAGATCACTATAGAATGCAGAATAAGAAGAAACAAATTGTGACTGTAATATCCGTTGCAATTCCACTGGATTATCATGTGGCACGAGTCCAGGTTAGACATAAAGAAGCAGAGGGGAAGTCATGTCACTGGGTCAGTGGTAGTCACCGATGAGGAGGGGTGACGTCCATAAAGGCGCCGATTCAGAGTGGGTACGAGGGGGCAAAGCCAACTGCCCCCCCCCCCCCCCCCCCCCCCGCCCCCCGGGATGCTGGGAAGGCCTTGTTCTTGGACTATTACTTCTGTGGGAGGGAGGTGGTGGTGTGGTGTTATCAGTAAGGGAATAGCTGGCAGTGACATCTGGGTTGGACAGATAACAAGCAGCTTTTGAGCTCTCTGAGTGTAGGTCCCTTGTCTGACCCAAGGGAGAACATCTCTTCTCTGGCCGAGGAGGTCGAGGTGGCCGAGGAGGTCGAGGTGGACGTGGAGGTGGAGGAATGGCTTCTTGAGGGAAAGGGATGGGAGCTGCTGGGGTGGGGTGGGGGAGGGTAGTACAATTGGGGTGAGGAGGAGGGGAATGCATAACTGAGGCACAGTTAGAGGATAAATTCACAGGGTGAAGTCGGTCAAACTCTTCTGGGCCTCAAAGTAGTGGAGAAGGTCAAGGATCTTCATTTTGGGGATTCTTTTTTCCTTTGTGTACACTGGACACTCCAGTGAGTGGGGAGAATGTAGACCAGAGCAGTTTGCATAGTTAGACAGTGGAGTGCGGGGGCTCCCCACATGAGGAGGGTGGCCACATTCACCAAAGGTGTGAGTGGCAAGGCATCATGAGGACATGTGGCAGAACTTCAAGCAACAGAAGCAATGCACGGGAGGTGGAATGAATGGTTTGGCGTCACACCTGTATACCATGACCTTGACTTTCTTGGGCAGGGTATGCCCCCCAAAGGCCAGGATGAAAGTGCCAATGTAGGACATCTCTGGAAGTCCTAGACGAATTGAACGCCATGTCGTCCCAGATTAGCCCCAAATTCATCACTGGAATGGAGGAGAAGGTCCCTATGGAAAATTACACCCTGTAATATTGAGAAACTTTTGAGCACTGATATTCACCGAGATGTCTCCTAAATGGTTACAGGCATGGAGGGAGGCCGACTGGCTGGCAGAACTTGCCTTTATAAAGAGGGAGCCAAATCTCATCTAATTGTAGGACTCGACTTCACCGAACTTGTCCTCAACCTTTTTTAAGAAAAAGGGGTGCACTTGGTGGTGGCAAAAATCACCCCGTCGGTCCTCGTACAGACCAGGAACTGTGGAAAGGGTTCTCCCCAAGCCGGTTGGCTTGGCCCTCCTACCAGGGAATAGCCAAGAGGAAAAGCCAGGAAGGTAGTGACAGAACTGAGACAGAACTATTCCTAGGAAGAGAGACAGCCGCGGAAGAGCGGCCAGAGAGTTTAAACTGTTTCATGTGCCAAACGTCTGCCCTGGTACCATCCAATCCGATCTTGGGCTTGGCGCCACACAGCCACAGCAACAGCCGCCTGTCATTATGGTCACTGCCGGGAGTTCCAATGCCCAGAAAAGATAGGCAACCACTCCTAGGCCTCCACAAGGCATTCACAGTGCAGGTACCAGCAGTTTGACCCCTGTGTTGTCAGGGGCTCGGCCAGGTGGGTACATAACGGCCTCACCACATGGACTGGCTACTGAGCAGGTGACCTAGCAAGAAAGCTAAAGGGCTATGGCAGGTAGGGAGAGGAAGGGGGAAAAGGGAGTGGGAGAGGAAGAAGATAGGGAGAGGAGCCCCCACCACAGACGCAGGGATGAAGTCCTGGCTCACATAACAAATGTCAAATTTAGAGATGGACGTCAAATCCCTAAGGGGAACCAAAAAAGAAAAGCTGAAAAAGGAGGAAGAAAAGCAAACAAACCAAAATCACAATACGAAACAAAGTCAGAAGAGAATAGCCGGGCTGATATTAATAAGAACACCACGAGAGGGAACAGAAGGGGCAAAGGGAAAGGATTAAGGGCATGGAGGGAGAAGGAAGGGTAAGGTAAAGTAGTCTGGAAAAGAATAAAGTCTGAAATAACTCTGGGACCAGAGCATGCCATACACATACTCACAAAAGAGCTGTGTGCCCTCTGGGGCCATATCTGACAGACAGAAACTGCAGATAAATTTTTTATACTGATACTTCTATGGTAGTTTATTCACATTATCAACAATATCAGATAATAGGGCTTAGTTTTATGTAGTCAGTATCTCCTGTTCAAGTGGATTAATTTATAATTAGACTATTTATGTCCAGATGTTGCTGTTTCTTTTTGATAATCTTTTTCTCTTTATGCCTTGGATTACCATACACCTAGTTTTATAATCTTTTTGTATGTGACTTTAATGTGTGAAATAAAATATTGTTTTCTTCTGACGAATCAAATTTATATATATGACTTTTTCAGCTCTGTTAACCTGACTGATAAATGTGGTATGCTGGGATCACTGACAGTTTAGGAGAATGGAATTAATTAGTGGTAGATCCCTGAATATGTACTGTGAATGTAATTTTATATACTGGTATTGTTGGGCACTTTATTCACATATGGCATAAAGTAAGCAATGACATTATTGTTATTTATGTTCAGATGCTCTTGGTCTCTTCTTGTAGCTTTCTTGTTATAATTTAGTTTATAGCATACCAATGTATGATTTGAATCTAGTTTTATTTTGGTACACAAGATTTATCGTTTAGCCTTTTACTTAAGACTTGAAATTTGAGCTGTTTTTGTTACATGAGTGTCCTGATCCTTTCTGTATAGTCTAACTGTTCTTCACTGGGACATAATAATACAAGTATGTTGTCATTTAGATTTTGTAACTGGAAGCAGGAGGAGGAGAACATACACAAAGAATAGGTATTAAATAGGCAAGCTTTCGGAAAAAGAGGCTTGCTCTTATGGCAGAAGAACTGAAGAGGAAGGAAGAGGGGTGAAAGAAAAGGACTGGAGAGGTGTAAGAAAAGAGGCAGAGTTTGGAAAAGTCACCACAACGCCGGGTCAGGGGAGTCTTACTGGACAGGATGAGAAGGAAAGACTGACTCATTAACATTTTTGTTGTTATATCATTTAGATTTTACACTATGTACGTGATTGCTTTTATTATTTATTAATGTTTTAATAGAATATGATTTTCATTTACATGTTCCAGTATTTTCCCTTTTAACAGACCTATGCACATGTGTGAAATCAGAACCAAATTTTAGATTATGACTGATACTAACCATTTTCCAAACTTTTTGCTCGAGTAAGACATTGCCAGTAAGAAATTTTTACTATACTTCTTTTGACTTTATATGTGTAGTTACAATCCTAGTTTCATTAATAGTTCATTTTTCCACAGAGTGTATGTTTCTTTTTGATGATGTGTGTTGTACTTCACTTTATTCTCAGTTCGTCTTCGACCATACGATCTTTGGCCAAGCTTGGGTCGCAGTTGTGACCTAGACTATCAGTAGGCTACTTGTTGTCTGAACTGATGCTGTAAGGAAGAGGATTTACATTTTTCAAGTCATTCTATGCTGTTCATGTCATGTTTGAAAACATGAATGTCATGTGATGTTACCTTTGTAAAAGATATTTTTTGTAAATATTTAAAATCTACAATCAGAATTTTCTGTGTAAATTGTATTTCAATGTTCGCTATTTTTTCTTGATTTTGTTTTATGAATACAGCACTGTGAATGGTCTTATGGCTGAAACTGGTTGTGAATAAACTGATTTACAAGACGGCATTGACATTTCTTGCTAAAAGATTCTACATGTTTCATCCAATGACCCTACTACACTATGGAGAAGAGGGAGTCTTCACATTCTGCAACCCTACGCCTGTCAAAGCATTGCAAAACGACTGAGAGGTACTGGTAAAATAACTCTGCCACCCTCTAACATTTGTTTTCCCTGTCTTGTATGATACCTTTTTCCAATGAAAAGCTTCGAGAAGGAAGACTGACTTGACATGTGTCATATCCCAGCTGAAGAACTATATTTCTATCACCAACTACCAAATGAATAGCTGTTTTGCATGTCCATGTGGTAAAATGCTTGTATCGAAGACTCAAAATTTAATGCTGGATGTACATGTTTAGAGTAATTAAGCTGCAATGGTGTTAAATTTTTCAGTGTCTTGTGCTGCTGCTTGTGCAGATTTGGATTCATATTTCTGCAATGATTAATATAGAAAAATCAACCTGTTTCAGCAATACAATACTGCTATTTCATTAGTCCAAGAAAACTGAATTAGTACTTTTTGAAAGGATTATTTAAGCAATTGTGCAATAACTGTCACAGAAATATGTAGTGGCATTTCACCTCGACTGTACTACCACACATCCAAAACTCCTACGTAGGTAAGTATAAAAGAAGTTTCTTTGTTCTCCTGTAAAATTTGCTTTGTATTAGTTAGAATACTGATCAGGTGGAAAATTCCACTGTTCTGCTGCATTCTGATTATTTTTGTGACAACACAAAACAAGACGCAATTTCCCTTCTGTCACAGGATTATACGTGCCTCCTCTTAGAGAAGCAACTTCAACTTCAATTAGATGAAACATTTCATTTCACTGTTTGCTTACTGTTCTTTACAGTTTTACCAAAGGAAGGTGCTCAGTGTGAAAAACACCAGAACAGTTCCCATGTCTCTTGGCACACACTACATGTGAGAAGAGAAGGGTTTCCATAACCCATGTCCCTACTGTGGCAGTTAGTGTCTGCAGCAACTGCTTCACAGCTAAATCATTTATGAATCAGTGTCCCATTTTCTAACCAATAAGAGCTACTGTTTTATTTATGATGGAATGATATTTTATATAAAAGTTGTCTGTCCAACTGAAACAAAATTTGGTGCTTACATCTGAACAGCAGTTGAGGATTATATCAAGTAAACTGAGTACTTGTGTTATTACAATAGCTTCTGCAAGAAGGTCTACCAGCATATCAATCACCTATATTATTAAATGGCTAACTTCGTGCACAGTTCCAGTTACAGGTTGCCTATTTAATGGCTTTTGCTGGCTGCATTTTAAAAAAATTTAAATGTAGTCATAAACTGATCATTAAGAGGTATAATTTATATTAAAAGTTTAGCACACTTCAGTTAGTAACACACAATAATTTTTTTCTCTCCTGAAATTGCAGATAGATGTTGAAATTTCATGACAATATAGTTTGAAGTTTGCACTATGGAGGGTATTTTGTTTTCATATGCAGCTCTAGCGAGAGAAACTGGAACTACAAAACGAACAAGGCACGCATGATACTGTCATCAACTTGTGAAGAGCGGAGAAGTGTTTCGATATTTGTGGACCAAACTGTATTAAACAGAGTGAAATTCTCAGGGAAATGTGTGACTTGTGTGAGGACAACCATACCGATCATAGCAATGTCTCCAGGTGGTGTACATTCTTCCAGGAGGGCCATGTGAACCTTAGTGATTCACCACAGTGGGTGGCCAGTATTAAGCTGCAACCCCACAGAATGTTGGAGTCATTGAGGTAGCAATTTTTAACAACTGTGAACTTTATCATGGCAGTTCAATATTTCCTATAGTGCAGTGTACAATATTGTTCATGACTAGTTGAAATTTCATGCTGGGTGCCTCAGAACCTGACAGACAACCACAAGGACCAGCGAATGATGACAAACTTGGATCATTTAATGCATTATGCTGCAGAATGGCATGAATTTTTAAAGGTATCATCACTGATGATGAGTCGTGGACATACCAATACACACCCGAAGCCAAGCAAGCCTTTATGGAACAGAAATATGCTGGTTCTCCATCACAAAAAAACATTCTAAGTGACCCAGTCTGCTAGGAAAGTGCTTGTGACAGTGTTTTGGGATATGTATGGTATGTTACTGGTGGACTTTACTGAACATGAGACCACTGTGAAGGCTGCAGACTGTGTAAAAACTTTGGTTACGCTGCATCGTGTCCTTTGTGACAAATGCCACAACATTAATGCTGACAGTCAAACTTCATGACAATGCTTGCCTCCATGTTGCTATTCTGGTTTGTGAGAAAATTGAAAAATTTGGGTGCCAGGTGAACATCCACCATACAGCCCAGACCTTGCACCATTGGACTGTCAACTGTTTGGTCCCATGAAGAAAGTCCTGGTCAGCCAACATTTTGTGACATGTGGAAGTGAAGTCAGCAGTCTGCAGATGGCTACACTCCAACCAACTGCACTTGTATGCACAGGGCAAACTGAAACTGGTACCATGATGGCAAAAATGTGCTGAGGATGTTGGAAACTATGTGGGAACGCAGATACAAGATGTAAGTACATTTGTCATTTTTTTGTTTTGTCACTTATTAAACTGTTTGGTAAAAGAATTATTGTGCACTACTTTCCAGTTTTCCTTAGTATATGTCTTGAGACAGTATAACTCATGGCGTGCAAATTACCCAGACTATATTCATCCAGTATTCGAGGAAAAGAACTTAAGTGATTTCCAACAAACATGGCATATAATTTTAAACTTCTCTAAAAGTTATTCTCTCTGACACCCTCACGAAACAGTGAAAGAAAAGAAGTTTATCACTTACAAAATTTTCACTGTTCATGCTGTAAAACAGCAGCATCAGGTACAAAGTTTTAATTTATTACTTAATTACTACTAACTTTATTCACAACACATTTTGTAGACAGTATCCACATACACAGACAATTCATGGAATAGTGATACGCACATATACAGATGGCAGTAGAATCGTGTACACAAGGCATAAAAGGGCATTGCCGTGGCGGAGCTGTCATTTGTACTCAGGGGATCCGCGTGAAATAGTGATTATGGCTACATGACGGAAATTAACAGACTCTGAATGCAGAATGGTAGTAAAAGGAACACTCATGGGATATTCCATTTTGGAAATCGTTAGGTAATTCAATATTCCAAGACACACAGTGCCAAAAGTGTGGCAAGAATACCAAATTTCAAGCATTACCTCTAACTATGGATAACACCACTGCCAATGGCCTTCATTCCAACAACTGAGAGCAACAGTCTCTGCATAGAGTTGTCAGTGCTAACAGATAAGCAACACTTCATGAAATAATCACTAAAGTAAATGTGGAACATACGATTAACTTATCTATTAGGACAGTGCAGCAAAGTTTTGCGTTAATGGGCTGTGGTAGACAATTAACAAAAGTTCCGTATATGGCTGGAAAATTGTGGCCTGGACAGATGAGTTTTTACTCCAGTTGGTAAAAGCTGGTGGTAAGGGTTGAGTAGGGCGCACAGATCCTATGTAGCCATCAACCCAAGTTGTCAAGGCTCTGTGCAAGCTGCTGGTGGCTTCATAATGGTGTGGGCTACATTTACATGGAATGGACTGGGTCGTCAGATTCAACTGAACTGATCACTGACTGGAAATGGTTATTCCTGGCTACTTGGAGACCTCCTTCAGCCATTCATGGACTTCATGTTCCCAAACAATGACAGAATGTTTATGGATGACAACATGCTACGTCACCAGGCCACAATTCTTTGTGAATGATTTGAAGAAATATTCTCTATAATTTGAGTGAATGGTTTGGCCACCCAAATCACCCAACATGAAACCCAACGAATATTTATGTTACATAATTGATACATCAATTTGCGCACAAAACTCTGACTGGAAACACTTTCACAATTGTGGATGGTTGCACCATGCTGGGCAAAAGGAGGCATCCCATGACTTGTCACCTCAGTGTATACCACTGAATGCACCTGCAACATTATACCATTGTACAGCATATAGTTCAGGAGATATTATGCACATAAATATTGAGATGTGTGAAAAACTAGTTTTTCTTAAAACGGAGAGCATATTATCCACACTATACTCATGCACTGTTTGGTAATGAGAGCAATGGTGACTTCCAAACAACTTGAAGCATAGAATTAAACTTTTGGTTTTGATTTTCTCATTAGTTTATGAATGGATAATCCAAAATTAATGGGACCAACATAATTAGGGTTTTGTGTCTTCAACCATAAAGGTTTTACATGCTTAATGCCAAATATTTAATGCATGAATTCATTTGTAAAGTTATGAGACTTTGAAGCTATTTTATACATGAAAATTTGAGCCTTTAAAGAAATCGTGGGTGGGGAGAGGGATTACTTGCTCTTATACATACAGGATGTTCACATGGTTGAAAATTGTACTTTACCTCTTCCACTACCGCGTCCTCTCTGAGCCTGGCCTCCTCTGCCTTTCATTTCTCCACGGCCACGACCTTTCACTAATGTATCTTCCTTAACCATGTCAATTACTTCATCTGGAATTCGCAAGTATTTAATTGTGCTGCCTCTGATATAGCATTCTGGCATTCTCCAGAACTTGTCACCATCCTGTAAATAGTTTGAATAAAGTGAAACTATAAGAACATCATTACAATAAATATAATGAAAGCTTTGAATGCGCATGATGATGATGATGATGATGATGATCACTGACGAAATATGACGATCGGGTAACATAGAGGGCCAACTGCATAAACAGTGCCAACTACAGATCAGTTTTAGTCAATGTTCAGAAAAGTGTTGAACTAAACTAAACAAGACATGCATGGCAACACTTAAATTTAGCTATCGACATATTAACCATGTTTCAACCACTGATGCTGATCATACATCATAGATATGCAGTATTCATTATTTTGGGTTTCTTGATGTAAAGATGGAAGAAAATGAGTCAAGGAAATTTCCAAAAGTAAATGAAAAAGAACAATATAATTCTCAGCAATTAAAACTCTTTAGCATAGAACACCATCCACCACAGTGACCCAGAACATCAGGGAAGCAGCAAGTGGAATATTCAGGCAGCATGGTTTCAAAACAATGTTATGACACTTCCGGACAAATTTGTGTGCCAGACTATGACTCAAACCTGGGACTTTTGCTCTCCCTACTGAGCTATCCAAGCACAACTCTCAACCCAAGCGTGCAGCTTCACTTATTCCAGTGTCTAATATCCTATCTTCAAAACTTCACAGAATGTCCCGCATACCTTGCAGGATTAGAACTTACGGAAAGAAGGAATGAAGGATAATCCGGAGAAATTGCTTAGGCACAGGCTAGAAGATTGCTTGCAGAAAGTGTTGTGTGGGTAGTGACTCATGCTTTGATGTATCAGTCGGTAGAGCACTTGCTCACAAAAGGAAAAGGTCATATATTCCAGTCACCGTCCAGCACACAGTTTTAGTCTGCCAAGAAATTTCAATTTAATGCACACACTGCTACAGAGTGAAAATTTTTCTGGCTATGTACTTAATAATTATCTTCACAACTAACTAAATAACTAACATTATAGACAATATATCATTTGGCAGCTCATAATTCACAGATACCCAGCATAGGTTGTTTAGGGACGAGGTCAGTTAGAACACAAACTGTAGAAGGCTATAGTGTCATATCAGACTTTCGGAAGTTTTCTGAACATACTGGAAACATGTTACATATCACTGGTCATGGATTTAGCAGTTTTCTCAAAAGTTTCAATAGTCCACAAGTTCAGAGTTGTCCTCTACCTGAAAGTTGGTTTGGCCACAACAGTTATTTACTGGGCACAGTCCTTTTGGAGGTAGTGTACCACTGCTTTCTTTGACCTTTCATCAGGCTTACCTGTCCAGATATATGGGGAGCTACGGTTTAATGTGGACACCAAACAAGGGTGGGGATGACGACGACGACAAGAGGGTGGGGGGGGACACTTCAGATTAGCAGGAATTGACCCCACTGACCTTCAGAAAAATAGTCCTGCATGCAACCTTGGAGCCATCAAGACTTAACTCTATTTTTCAACTGGCCAATAAACATGACTACTGAATGATTTCTATGTCTTATTACATCTGTTGATCAGCTTATCTACAATTGTCACAGCTGTTTGAGCAAATGTTCGATCGTTAAAACTTTAATACCAATTGGCCGAAATTAGGTCCAAGTGTGTCCTCTACAGTGTTTCCTTCCTGACTAGGAATGTGGTGTCTTGCTGCCATAATGTTATGTTATGAGAGTAATTAGTCACTACTTATGCCACATAAAATAGTGAAGTTAAAATGACCACTACGGAAGACACAAGTGTCTATCAGCCTTTACCAGAAATCCGCCTTTTGACTCTTGTGGCTGATTTGGAACAACTAATGGAATTCATCCATGAACTTTTTTTGCTCTCTTTAATTGTCTGACATGCTTTTGGCCTCACAAATGACAGTCTGCTAGGTTCTATCCTGACAATTTGATCTTCAAATTTGCAGTGCCTCGTGCCTGGGCTCACAAACAACAGTCTGTTCCATTCTGTCCTGACAACGTGATCTTTGAATCTGCAGTGCCTCAAGCCTGAGTTTGATTGCACTGCAACACTTGTTTCCTGAGAGAAAAGGCTGGTTCTTAGTGTGCTTTGAGTGGTTTTAGTGTGGATGTCTCAGCAGCTTGGCAGATCACACTGAATATGACCCACACAGTCCTGGAGGCTGTCATGTCCAAACCTAGTTAACAGGCCATGAAATATGTACTTTATTCTGCAGAGTACCCACTTCAGTAGCTTCATGTCTGGGTTGCTTGTCTCAAAAGTGTGTGTAGATAAGGAAGTGGTCGTCTGTGTGAAGATCAATGTCCACTTCCCATTCCACAACATCTGTGAGGGTAGGTGAACAATTGCAAAAGGTCAGTGGCTACTGAGAGCGCAAGTGAACAGAAAGGAAAGGCTAATGGCCAAGAATGAATCTGTGGCTCAGCTGAAATGCATCACTTAACTTCTGTTCATAAGACATATGTCTCTCTCATAAGACAACTCTCAAGAACTCAAGTACTGCAGCAGCTGTTGTTGTTGTTGTTGGAACCTCAAAGCACACAGCAAACATTAAATTCCTCAACAAACAGGAATGGCTGAAACTTGTTTACCTAGGTCTAACAGACCATCTTTAACATATGGATTGTGAGGCAGTAAGTACCCAGCACGTGTGCTAATTTTCAACAATGACAACAGCTACTGTCTGCAAGCTTGCACTCACTGGGAAAGAAACAAATTGTAGGGTCTGTCATAATACAATCAGGTCATGAAAGGTGGTTCCTCAGGAAGAAAGGAGCAGATAGCAAATTCAATTCTTTACAGATTTGACAACAGTGGGAATAAACGAGGTGTGTTATAAGTTACTAATGAATGACACTACCCCACACTTAGCCCTGTTGTTGCTAATCTCAACTTTCTTGGGGAGAGAGAGCTTCTACCACTAGGCATTGGAAGTTTTGTAGTGCCTCTCCTGCACATACATTTAAAGTGTTTCTACATTCTTTTTTCGGTACAAGGAGCTGGAGCTGCTGCTTGTGAGTTCTACATCTACATTCCACAGGCCACTTTACAATATGTGGTAGGGATACCTCTGATACCACTATAATTTTCCAGCTCCTCTGTTCCATTTGCTAATGATGCATGGGGAGAATGACTGTCAATGGACTTCCGTGTAAGTTCTAATTCTTTGTATCTTTTCATCAGGGTCATTCTGCAAAAAATGTGGGAAGAAGTAACATTCTGCCTAATTCTTTGAATGAATGCTCTCAATTTCTACAGAAACCTTCTCTGCGACACATAGCACTTCTTGTAGCAACTGCCACTGGAGTTTGTTGAGCTTCTCTGTAACACTCTTGCATTTACTACAAGAACCCGTAATTAAATGTGCCATTCTTAGCTGGACCTTCTCTTCCTCTCTTATCAATGCTACTTGGTAAAGGTCCCAGACTAATCAATGCGTCAAACAAGTGTTTGTAAGCCAATTCTTTAATGGATGAATTACATTCCTGTAAGATTCTTCCACGGAATCCCAGACTGAATCTGTTCATATTTCTCTTAATTATGAGAGGCGCCAACCTGTAATGCTTTTATTTACATATTTTTCTTTGCCATATTGATGCACTGCAGATAAGGGACAATGTAATTAAACTTTTTGGTCCTCCATCTCCATAACATAGATTAGACCACTCCGCAATGTCAGTGCTTGACAATACAGTTTTCTTCTTTGACTTCGGTCAGCTTGTAGCAGGATGTTTCTCTATACATGGAGGTGATGGTGTTTGTGTGTGCTGCACACACAATGATGCCTTTCTAGATTCTTGAGGTTGAATGTTTCGATTTGGAATACCCATTGGCTTTGGAGTCTCTGGTGGTTGTATCTGCTAGCACATGTACTCAGCCTTGACTCAGATGCCTGAATTGGTGTACAGCATTTCTTTTGATGTTATGTTTTCTATGAACTGCTGCAAAGGGTGTGGGAAATGTTGGAGGTTGCATGACCCTTTAGGGCTCTGTAAACCTCACCATAGTCAACTCTCCTCATCTTCAGTTTCTGATTTTTTTTCTCTCCTTGGCACAAATACAGCAACCCCTGTTTTATAGGATGTTCATCTGAACAGTTTACACATTTTGGTGGAGAGGTACATGATCAATCTGCTTCATGTACATTTCATCTGCAACTACCACACACTCTTTCAACCTGGAGTGTTAATTCCAACATTTTGGCATTCAAACCACCTTGTCAAGCGTAACTTTGATGCGGATAAACCACGCTGCAGTATGCCCCAGCAATATGGGGAAGGTTAATGCTAAAACATGTGGCCCATTTACTTTCTTCATTGTCTTCTTTATGTCTGTGAGACATTTGCCCAGTCTTTCTGTTATTTCTTGGGATTAATTTCTATTATACTGTGGAAGGTTATTATACACTGCTGCTGTTAAGGGTGTTCGGCATAAGAATTTCAGTTTCAATCACCTAATTTTTTGGACACCAGAAGCTTAAACAACTGTTTGGATGTAGCTGTCTAAACTAGAACAGTGCTGTTACATTTTTTAGCTTTCCAACATCAAGTATGATATTTAAAAACTTTGCAAATAGAGAACAGTGATATCTTTAAAAAGGACTCATCTGTCTTAATTCATATAAATGAATAATTTTGCAAAATTTGTGCCTTGTTATACTCTTTACCAAAAATCCTACAATTTTGTTGTTTTCTTAAGACATCTTTTCATCCAAGGTCTCACTGTTGCCTGTATACTGGTGCTCTCTCTCAGATGGTTTACCCACTCCATCCAGAGTTTTAACAGCAGGAGCTACACAAGTAAATGTCCATCCAGACAGGGCCTAACTCGTCTGGATATTCTTCTAGGAGTGGGTTGTGCCTGCCAGCGAGTATTTTGCTTCAACAGCCATTCATGGCAGACAGGACATATGAGGTTTTTGACACTTTAATCATTCAAATGACGTGGTTAATTATACCAATATCACTTCTCTCTTAAATGCACAATATTCCCATCACACCATATTGTTGTCTCCACAACATGCTCAGAGTTTATAGCAGCAAATGACTAATAGTACTTACCAGCCCAAGGCTTGGAAATAGTCCTAGTTCGCCAGACCCACACCCAGCCACTATTTGCTGGACTTTGAGGTTAGACTTGCAGTGCAGAAAGGGTAGTACTATTGCATTTCACATGTGGTGGACACAATTGCTTGCATTTTATCTAAGCCACAGACAAAAATCAAGTCAACCAGAGACAGTTAAAATGTCTGAACTGTTAATATGTTGTGAAGACAATGTGTCTTCAAACATTCAAGAGAACATACTGCTCATTACCAGATCCTGATATACACAGTGTGCCTCCATTGTCACTCTGGAAGGCATTTTGTGTTTTACTAGCACTTCTCCCATTGCTGAAAAGTTAACAAAATATTTGATTAGATGATAAGTTACAACATGACTCCTCTTGTGATAGCTTACAGATCAGTGCTTGATAATGGCTAGGAGCCAAAAGCAGATGTGACAGCAAATATTTGTATACAATTAGAGTTGTGCCCTAACAAAACTGATCACAACAGTTGTGGATGCCAAATATGGAAAGTAATCAAGTATGATAAAATAGGTACCAAAATAGGCAGCTCTTTTTTAGCCTCCCATAGCACAACAGATTGATTTTTGCTATGTTTTGAAGCAGCTAATGCTGGAGGTATTTCAAACATAGGCATTTGCAGTCTCTCTCTCTCTCTCTCTCTCTCTCTCTCTCTCTCTCTCTCTCTCTCTCTGTCAATCCAATGACTACAGGCTACATTCTGTAAGAAGATCCACAACAGCTTGCAGAGCTGTTGCCAACTTTCAACTGTGAAGCATTAATGGCTGCTGGCACAACGGCTGCCATTTATAGAGCTGTGGCAAAATTGAGATGTTGCCATGGAGATGTATACTGGTTTAGGTAGGCCCACAACAAAGCTGCCACACCCAGCCCACTGCAACTGTCAGGGGTCAACTTATGCACCTCAACTGTAGTTGTAAATGCCTGTGCCACACAGTAGGGTTGCAAATTACACGATACACCGAGCTGCAGATGGAAGTGTCATTGTGTCCCTGATTATGAGGAAAAAGCTGTCCAATAAATGTGGTTATGATCTCAAAAGTAATCCTCTAGGAAGCAGCATTAACCGCCACTGGTCTGAATGACTTCCATGGTACTAGAGGGAGCTGTAGAGGGCAAAAACTGTACAGGAAGACAGAGATTGGAATACGTCAAGCAAATAATTGAGGACGTAGGTTGCAAGTGCTACTCTGAGATGAAGAGGTTAGCACAGGAAAGGAATTCGTGGTGGGCCACATCAAACCAGTCCGTAGACTGATGACAAAAGTCTGAATACAATAAATCATGTTCAAAAATATTGTCACATACTCTCATTTACAGAAGTTAACAAACTTGCAATTATAAATGAACTATTACATGTGTACGACCAAACCCTGTACAAATATAAACAACACAGATACGAAAAGCACTTGTAAAGCAGCATAAGTACCAGACACCACTCTCATAAAAGCTTTTAAAATCAGATATTAACAATGTCCTTACATACCCTTGATGTACATATAACTTCTCTTAAATTAATGTTCATCCAGTTGTCACAGCTAACTAAGTGGCCGTTGTAGGTCTCACCATTTTTCAGCTCCACCAACTAAAAGCAATAGAGGTCAATCAGTAACAGCATCATGATTAATACATTTTTGTAATTATTACCATTATTGCCATTTTCAAGCCTTCAAGTTTTAACTTACCATGGGATGATTCTGTGCTGTCCGAAGTAATGACAGTGGCAACTGAAAAAAGAAAAAAGTGACTTATTTAAACTTTTCACTGCAGATATTTTCTTAACTTTGCGTTTAGTATAATTACGATTTTATCCATTACAAAATGCTGTGCAACAACTAAAATTACTCTGAACTCGTCTGAGTTTACGATGACTATATCAGGTCAATGGCAGGAGTATGCCTGACAATAAATAACTTGTTTTAGTCATCAGTCTTCAGATTGGTTTGATGCGGCCCAGTGTGAATTTCTCTACTATGTCAGTCTTTTCACCTCAGAACAGCACTTGTGCCCTCTGTCCTGAATTATTGGTTGAATGTATTGCAATCTCTGTCTTCCCTTACCTTTTTTACCATTTGCAGCTCCCTCTAGCACCCGAGGTCATTCCCTGATGTCTCAAGCCATGTCCTCTTCTCCTTCACCCCGTCTTACCAGTCCACCTAATTTTCTACATTCTTCTGTAGCACCATGTGACTCTCCTCTGCATCTGTTTTCCCACTGGCTGTGATTCACTACTATTCAATGCCATGCTCCAAACATACAGTCTCCGAAATTTTTCCCTCAAAGTAAGGCCTATGTTTGATACTAGTGGTCTTCTCTTGACTAGGTCTCCCTTTCTTGCCTGCGTTAGTCTGCTTTTTATGTCCTTCTTGCTTCATCCATCACAGGTTATTTTGATTCCAAGATAGCATGATTCCTTAACTTAATCTACATTGTGATCAATTTTGATGTTAAGCTTTTCACAATTCTCATTATTTTTGTCTTTTCCAGTTTATTATCAATCTGTATTCTATACTCATTGGACTGTTCATTCCATTCAACAGCTCTTGTTTACTTTAATTGAAGACAGCAATGTCATTGGCAAATCTTATCACTGATATCCTTTCACCCTGAACTTTAATCCCATTCTTTAATCTTTCATTTATTTCTGCCATTGCTTCTACATGCATAGACTGAACAGTAGGTGTGAAGAACTGCATCCCTGTCTTAAAACCTTTTTCACCCGAGCACTTCGTTCTCAATCTTCCAACCTTACTGTTCCCCCTTGCTTCTTGTACATATTGTAGATTATCTGTCTTTCTCTATATGTCAGTCGAGGCAGAGGCAAAGATGTTGAATGACAGGTGAGGTATGAGTGGCGGCAACTTGAAATTAGCGGAGATTGAGGCCTGGTGGATAATGGGAAGACAGGATATATTGAAGAGCAAGTTCCCATCTCCGGAGTTCGGATAGGTTGGTGTTAGTGGGAAGTATCCAGATAACCCGGATGGTGTAACACTGTGCCAAGATGTGCTGGCCGTGCACCAAGGCATGTTTAGCCACAGGGTGATCCTCATTACCAACAAACACTGTCTGCCTGTGTCCATTCATGCGAATGGAAAGTTTGTTGCTGGTCATTCCCACATAGAAAGCTTCACAGTGTAGGCAGATCAGTTGGTAAATCGCGTGGGTGCTTTCACACGTGGCTCTGCCTTTGATCGTGTACACCTTCCGGGTTACAGGACTGGAGTAGGTGGTGGTAGGAGGGTGCATGGGATAGGTTTTACACCGGGGGCGGTTACAAGGATAGGAGCCAGAGGGTAGGGAAGGTGGTTTGGGGATTTCACAGGGATGAACTAACAGGTTACGAAGGTTAGGTGGACGGCGGAAAGACACTCTTGGTGGAGTGGGGAGGATTTCATGAAGGATGGATCTCATTTCAGGGCAGGATTTGAGGAAGTCGTATCCCTGCTGGAGAGCCACATTCAGAGTCTGGTCCAGTCCTGGAAAGTATCCTGTCACAAGTGGGGCACTTTTGTGGTTCTTCTGTGGGGGATTCTGGGTTTGAGAGGATGACGAAGTGGCTCTGGTTATTTGCTTCTGTACCAGGTCGGGAGGGTAGTTGCGGGATGCGAAAGCTGTTGTCAGGTTGTTGGTGTAATGGTTCAGGGATTCCGGACTGGAGCAGATTCGTTTGCCACGAAGACCTAGGCTGTAGGGAAGGGACCGTTTGATGTGGAATGGGTGGCAGCTGTCATAATGGAGGTACTGTTGCTTGTTGGTGGGTTTGATGTGGACGGACATGTGAAGCTGGCCATTGGACAGGTGGAGGTCAACGTCAAGGAAAGTGGCATGGGATTTGGAGTAGGACTAGGTGAATCTGATGGAACCAACGGAGTTGAGGTTGGAGAGGAAATTCTGGAGTTCTTCTTCACTGTGAGTCCAGATCATGAAGATGTCGTCATCAATAAATCTGTACCAAACTTTGGGTTGGCAGGCCTGGGTAACCAAGAAGGCTTCCTCTAAGCGACCCATGAATAGGTTGGCGTACGAGGGAGCCATCCTGGTACCCATGGCTGTTCCCTTTAATTGTTGGTATGTCTGGCCTTCAAAAGTGAAGAAGTTGTGGGTCAGGATGAAGCTGGCTAAGGTGATGAGGAAAGAGGTTTTAGGTAGGGTGGCAGGTGATCGGCGTGAAAGGAAATGCTCCATCGCAGCGAGGCCCTGGACGTGCGGAATATTTGTGTATAAGGAATATTTGTGTGTGTGTCTATATATATATATATATATATATATATATATATAGACACACACACACACACACACACACACACACACACACAAATTAGTTGGTTTTACTGAGAAATTCATCAATGGAGTAGAAGGAGTTGGCTACCAATAAATCCTTTAGGCTTCTCTTAAACTAAATTTCATTGGTTGTTAAGCTTTTTATGGCTGCTGGCAAGTTATTGAAAATGTGTGTTGCTGAATAATGCACACCTTTTTGTACAAGACTAAATGACTTTAAATCCTTGGGAAGATTATTCTTATTTCTAGTACTGATTCCATGAATTGAGCTGTTGGTTTGAAAAATTGATATATTTTTAATGACAAATTTTATTAAGGAATAAATATATTGGGAAGCAGTAGTTAGTATCCCTAGTTCCCTAAACAGGCTTCTGCAGGATGTTCTTGAGTTCACACCACATAAACTCTTACTGCATGTTTTTGTGCCTGGAAAACTTTATCTTGGCTTGATGAATTACCCCAAAAAATAATTCCATGTGACATTATGGAATGAAAGTAAGCATAGTATGCCAGCTTTTTCATTTTTATATCCCCTATGTCTGACACAATTCGCATTGCAAATAGAGATTTGTTAAGACGCTTCAGCAGTTGTTGTGTGCTCCTCCCAGTTGAATTTATTATCAAGCTATAATCCCAAGAATTTAACACTGTCCACTTCTTCTATCTTCTTGTCATCGTATGTTAGACATGTACTCCTGGGACACCCCTTACAAGTTCTGAACTGCATGTAGTGTGTTTTTTCAAAGTTTAGTGACAAAGAATTGGCTAGGAACCAGTGATTAATGTCCACTAATATTTTATTAGCTGATCTTTCTAAGACTACACTTGATTTGCTATTTATTGCAATGTTTGTATCATTGGCAAACAAAACGAACTTGGCATCTGGTAATGTTACTGATGAAAGGTCATTGATATACGCAAGAAAAAGTAAGGGCCCAAAATGGAACCTTGTGGGACCCTACATGTAATTAGTTCCCAGTTGGATGATGCTTGATACATGTCTCTTTCCTAATAACACCCTTTGTTTCCTGCCAGAGATATAAGATTTGAATCATTTTGCAGCATTTCCTGTTACACTATAATATTCTAATTTACTTAAAAGAATATTGTGATTTACACAGTCAAATGCCTTTGACAGATCACAAAATATACCAGTTGCCTGCAATTTTTTATCTAATGAATTAAGCACATTTTCACTGTAAGTGTAGATAGCCTTCTCAATATCTGAACTGTTGTGGACTGGCAAGACAGCCAATCCACAGTGACGGATAGCCGAAAGGCACGCGTTTAAGCTCACGCAGGATGGCGTGAGGTCTGGAACAGGTCAGGGATATGAGACTAGCAAAAATAGTACGTATCTGTTGGAATACTTAACTTTAATCCATAATTGGTGAACATCGGTCTGACAGTACATGCATCACAAGATAAATAGCAATTGATAATGGCGCCTTGCTAGGTCGTAGCAAATGACGTAGCTGAAGGTTATGCTAACTATCGTCTCGGCAAATGAGAGCGTAATTTGTCAGTGAACCATCGCTAGCAAAGTAGGCTGTACAACTGGGGCGAGTGCTAGGAAGTCTCTCTAGACCTGCCGTGTGGCGGCGCTCGGTCTGCAATCACTGATAGTGGCGACACGTGGGTCCGACGTATACTACCGGACCGCGGCTGATTTAAAGGCTACCACCTAGCAAGTGTGGTGTCTGGCGGTGACACCACATGAACCCTTTAGAAAACCAAACTGTGACTTTGACAGTATGTTATTTGAGATAAGATAGTTATAAAGCCGATTTTACATTACTTTTTTTAAAATTTCTGAGAATGCTGGCAACAGTGAAATTGGACGGAAATTTGATACTATTTCTTTATCTCCCTTCTTAAACTTCAGCATATTTCAACCACTCAGGAAATATTGCACTGAAATGACTGGTTACACAGATAACTTAATAAGTTACTTAGCTCAGAATCACGTTCTTTAATTAACTTTGTTGATATTTCATTACCCACTAGATGTTTTTGATTTTAAAGATTTTTATGATGGACATTATTTCTGCTGGGGTAGTGAGGGTCAAATTCATATTATGGAAGTTACTTGAAATGTCTGGTCTGAGGTATTCCATAGCAGCATCTACCGAACCTGACAACCCCATGTTTTCAGTAACAGTTATATAATGTTTGTCAAAAAGTTCTGCAACACTATACACATCTGTCACCAATGTATAATTTACTCTTAATGCTATTTGTTCCTCTTCATGTCCGGTTCTACTGGTCTCCTCCTTCACTATTTCCCATATTGTCTTTATTTTGTTATCTGATATGACTATCTTTTCCTTGTAATATATTTGCTTTGACGTCCATATTACAGTCTTTAATATTTTGCAGTATTTCTTGTAATGTGTTATAGCATCAACATCGGAATATTCTTGTACTTACTTCTTTTGTCAATAAACTGAAGTATTTCTTCAGTTATCCAAAGTTTTTTCTCATTTACTTATTGAAACTATGTTTGGCTGTCTAACTTCCATGATTGTCCTTTTTAAAGATGTTCACTCCTCTTCTACTGAACTGACTGTTCTGACATTCCCTATCGCAGGATCTGCATCCTTAGTGAACTCCAGACGCTTCTCATCTTTCCTGAAGTACTTCAGTATCCCACTCCCTTTCACACCAATTCTTCCTGATTGTTTTCAAACATCATTAACAAATTGTGATCTGAGTCTATATTTGGTCCTGGGTACATCTTTTTCCGAATCTCTGTCTGACCATGATGTAATCCAGCTGGACCCGAACTCTAGGTACACAGAGGGACATCTTCAACTTGTTATTTCTGAATTAGAAAGGTAGCGGGTAAGAAGAGTGTGTTTATGCAATGTGTTCAGCAAGAACCGACTCATCAGTACAAAAACCACCCCGAAGGACAAGACCCAAAACACTTTTTGGTCACTGGCAGCCCAGAATACTAAGGAGCTTGGTCCAAACTTGGGATCTACATCCACATCTACCTTTATAGTCCGCAAGCCACCCAACAGTGTGTGGCGGAGGGCACTTTACGTGCCACTGTCATTACCTCCCTTCCCTGTTCCAGTCGCGTATGGTTCGCAGGAAGAACGACTGCTGGAAAGCCTCCGTGCATGCTCGAAACTCTCTAATTTTACATTCGTGATCTCCTCGGGAGGTATAAGTAGCGGGAAGCAATATATTCGATACCTCATCCAGAAACGCACCCTCTCGAAACCTGGACAGCAAGCTACACCGCGATGCAGAGCGCCTCTCTTGCAGAGTCTGCCATTTGAGTTTGCTAAACATCTCCGTAACGCTATCACGCTTACCAAATAACCCTGTGATGAAACGCGCCGCTCTTCTTTGCATCTTCTCTATCTCCTCTGTCAACCCGACCTGGTACGGATCCCACACTGATGAGCAATACTCAAGTATAGGTCGAACGAGTGTTTTGTAAGCCACCTCCTTTGTTGATGGACTACATTTTCTAAGGACTCTCCCAATGAATCTCAACCTGGCACCCGCCTTACCAACAATTAATTTTATATGATCATTCCACTTCAAATCGTTCCGTACGCATACTCCCAGATATTTTACAGAAGTAGCTGCTACCAGTGTTTGTTCAGCTATCATATAATCATACAATAAAGGATCCTTCTTTCTCTGTATTCGCAATACATTACATTTGTCTATGTTAAGTGTCAGTTGGCACTCCCTGCACCAAGTGCCTATCCGTTGCAGATCTTCCTGCATTTCGCTGCAATTTTCTAATGCTGCAACTTCTCTGTATACTACAGCATCATCTGCGAAAAGCTGCATGGAACTTCTGACACTATCTACTAGGTCATTAATATATATTGTGAAAATCAATGGTCCCATAACACTCCCCTGTGGCATGCCCGAAGTTACTTTAATGTCTGTAGACGTCTCTCCATTGAGAAAAACATACTGTGTTCTGTTTGCTAAAAACTCTTCAATCCAGCCACACAGCTGGTCTGATATTCTGTGGGCTCTTACTTTGTTTATCAGGTGACAGTGCAGAACTGTATCGAACGCCTTCAGGAAGTCAAGGAAAATGGCATCTACCTGGGAGCCTGTATTTAATATTTTCTGGGTCTCATGAACAAATAAAGCGAGTTGGGTCTCACACGATTGCTGTTTCCAGAATCCATGTTGATTCCTACAGAGTAGATTCTGGGTTTCCAGAAATGACATGATATGCGAGCAAAAAACTTGTTCTAAAATTCTACAACAGATCGATGTCAGAGATAGTTTTGCGCATCTGCTTGACGACCTTTCTTGAAAACTGGAACTACCTGTGCTCTTTTCCAATCATTTGGAACCTTCTGTCCCTCTAGAGACTTTTGGTACACAGCTGATAGAAGAGGGCAAGTTCTTTCGCATACTCTGTGTAGAATCGAATTAGTACCCTGTCAGGTCCAGTGGACTTTCCTCTGTTGAGTGATTTCAGTTGCTTTTCTATTCCTTGGACACTTATTTCGATGTCAGCCATTTTTTCGTTCGTGCAAGGATTTAGAGAAGGAACTGCAGTGCAGTCTTCCTCTGTGAAACAGCTTTGGAAAAAGGTGTTTAGTATTTCAGCTTTAAGCGTGTCATACTCTGTTTCAATGCCATTGTCATCCCAGAGTGCCTGGATATGCTGTTTCGATCCACTTACTGAATTAACGTAAGACCAGAACTTCCTAGGATTTTCTGTCAAGTCAGTACATAGAATTTTACTTTTGAATTCACTGAACGCTTCACGCATAGCCCTCCTTACGCTAACTTTGACATCGTTTAGCTTCTGTTTGTCTGAGAGGTTTTGGCTGCGTATAAATTTGCAGTGAAGCTCTTTGCTTTTGCAGTAGTTTCCTAACTTTGTTGTTGAACCACGGTGGGTTTTTCCCATCCCTCACAGTTTTACTCGGCACGTACCTGTCTAAAACGCATTTTACGATTGCCTTGAACTTTTTCCATAAACACTCAACATTGTCAGTGTCGGAACAGAAATTTTCATTTTGATCTGTTAGGTAGTCTGAAATCTGCCTCCTATTACTCTTGCTAAACAGATAAACCTTCCTCCCTTTTTCTATACTCCTATTTACTTCCATATTAGGGATGCTGCAACAGCCTTATGATCACTGATTCCCTGTTCTGCACTTACAGAGTCGAAAAGTTTGGTTCTGTTTGCTATCTGTAGGTCCAAGATGTTATCTCCACGAGTCGGTTCTCTGTTTAATTGCTAAGGTAATTTTCGGATAGTGCACTCAGCATAATGTCACTCGATGCTCTGTCCCTACCACCCGTCCTAAACACCTGAGTGTCCCAGTGTGTATCTGGTAAATTGAAATCTCCACCTTAGACTATAACATGCTGAGGCAATTTATGTGAAATGTATTCCTGATTTTCTCTCAGTTTTTCTACCACTAATGCTGCTGAGTCGAGAGGTCAGTAAAAGGAGCCAATTATTAACCTAGCTCGGTTGTTGAGTATAACCTCCACCCATAATAATTCACAGGAACTATCCACTTCTATTTCACTACAGGATAAACTACTACTAACAGCGACAAACACACCACCAACGGTTGCACGCAATCTATCCTTTCTGAACACCGTCTGTGCCTTTGTAAAAATTTTGGCAGAATTTATCTCTGGCTTCAGCCAGCTTTCCGTACCTATAATGATTTCAGCTTCGGTGCTTTCTATCAGCGCTTGAAGTTCAGATGCTTTACCAACGCAGCTTCGACAGTCTACATCTACATCTACATCTACATCCATACTCCGCAAGCCGCCTGACGGTGTGTGGCGGAGGGTACCTTAAGTACCTCTATCGGTTCTCCCTTCTATTCCAGTCTCGTATTGTTCGTGGAAAGAAGGACTGTCGGTATGTCTCTGTGTGGGCTCTAATCTCTCCGGTTTTATCCTCATGGTCTCTTCGCGAGATATACGTAGGAGGGAGCAATATACTGCTTGACTCTTCGGTGAAGGTATGTTCTCGAAACTTCAACAAAAGCCCGTACCGAGCTACTGAGCATCTCTCCTGCAGAGTCTTCCACTGGAGTTTATCTATCATCCCCGTAACACTTTCGTGATTACTAAATGATCCTGTAACGAAGCGCGCTGCTCTCCGTTGGATCCTCTGTATCTCCTCTATCAACCCTATCTGGTACGGATCCCACACTGCTGAGCAGTATTCAAGCAGCGGGCGAACAAGCGTACTGTAACTTACTTCCTTTGTTTTTGGATTGCATTTCCTTAGGATTCTTCCAATGAATCGTAGTCTGGCATCTGCTTTACCGACGATCAACTTTATATGATCATTCCATTTTAAATCACTCCTAATGCGTACTCCCAGATAATTTATGGCATTTACTGCTTCCAGTTGCTGACCTGCTATATTGTAGCTAAATGATAAGTGATCTTTCTTTCTATGTATTCACAGCACATTACACTTGTCTACATTGAGATTCAATTGCCATTCCTTGAACCATGCGTCAATTCGCTGCAGATCCTCCTGTATTTCAGTACAGTTTTCCATTGTTACAACCTCCCGATATACCACAGCATCATCCGCAAAAAGCCTCAGTGAACTTCCGATGTCATCCACAAGGTCATTGATGTATATTGTGAATAGCAACGGTCCTACGACACTCCCCTGCGGCACACCTGAAATCACTCTTACTTCGGACGACTTCTCTCTATTGAGAATGACATGCTGCGTTCTGTTATCTAGGAACTCTTCAATCCAATCACACAATTGGTCTGATAGTCCATATGCTCTTACTTTGTTCATTAAGCGACTGTGGGGAACTGTATCGATCGCCCTGCGGAAGTCAAGAAACACGGCATCTACCTGTGAACCCGTGTCTATGGCCCTCTGAGTCTCGTGAACGAATAGTGCGAGGTGGGTTTAACACGACCGTCTTTTTCGAAACCCATGCTGATTCCTACAGAGTAGATTTCTAGTCTCCAGAAAAGTGATTATACTCAAACACAATACGTGTTCCAAAATTCTACAACTGATCGAAGTTAGAGATATAGGTCTATAGTTCTGCACATCTGTTCGACGTCCCTTCTTGAAAACGGGGATGACCTGTGCCCTTTTCCAATCCTTTGGAATGATACGCTCTTTTAGAGTCCTACAGTACACCGCTGCAAGAAGGGGGGCAGGTTCCTTCGCGTACTCTGTGTAAAATCGAACTGGTATCCCATCAGGTCCAGCGGCCTTTCCTCTTCTGAGCGATTTTAATTGTTTCTCTATCCCTCTGTCGGCTATTTCGATATCTACCATTTTGTCATCTGTGCGACAATCTAGAGAATGAACTACAGTGGAGTCTTCCTCTGTGAAACAGCTTTGGAAAAAGACATTTAGTATTTCGGGCTTTAGTCTGTCATCCCGCGTTTCAGTACCATTTTGGTCACAGACTGTCTGGACATTTTGTTTTGATCCACCTACCGCTTTGACATAAGACCAAAATTTCTTAGGATTTTCTGCCAAGTCAGTACATAGAACTTTACTTTCGAATTCATTGAATGCCTCTTGCATAGCCCTCCTCACACTACATTTCGCTTTGCGTAATTTTTGTTTGTCTGCAAGGCTTTGGCTATGTTTATGTTTGTTGTGAAGTTCCCTTCGCTTCCGCAGCAGTTTTCTAACTCTATTGTTGTACCACAGTGGCTCTTTTCCATCTCTTACGATCTTGCTTGGCACATACTCATCTAATGCATATTGTACGATTGTTTTAAACTTTGTCCACTGGTCCTCAACACTATCTGTACTTGAGACAAAACTTTAATGTTGCGCCGTCAGGTACTCTGAAATCTGCTTTTTGTCACTTTTGCTAAACAGAAAAATCTTCCTACCTTTTTAAATATTTCTATTTACAGCTGAAATCATTGATGCAGTAACCGCTTTATGATTGCTGATTCCCTGTTCTGCGTTAACTGTTTGTCACCAGAAGGTCTAATATGTTATCGCCTCGAGTCGGTTCTCTGTTTAACTGGTCAAGGTAGTTTTCAGATAATGCACTTAAAAAAATTTCACTGGATTCTTTGTCCCTGCCACCCGTTATGAACGTTTGAGTCTCCCAGTCTATATCCGGCAAATTAAAATCTCCACCCAGAACTATAACATGGTGGGGAAATCTACTCGAAATATTTTCCAAATTATCCTTCAGGTGCTCAGCCACAACAGCTGCTGAGCCAGGGGGTCTATAGAGACATCCAATTAACATGTCTGAACCTGCTTTAACCGTGACCTTCACCTAAATTATCTCACATTTCGGATCTCCATCAATTTCCTTCGATACTATTGCACTTCTTATCGCTATAAACACGTCTCCCCCTTCACTGTCCAGCCTGTCTCTGTGGTACACATTCCAATCCGAGTTTAGGATTTCATTACTGTTTATGTCTGGTTTCAGCCAACTTTCTGTCCCTAGTACTATGTGGGCATTGTGACCATTTATTTATTAATGAGAGCAGTTCTGGGACCTTTCTATAGATGCTCCTGCAGTTTACTATTAGCACATTAATATTGTTATTCCCTGTTACATTTTGCCTACTCCTACCTTGCCGCATCTCAGGAGGCGTCTTGTCGGGCCTAGGGAGGGAATCCTCTAACCTAAAAAACCCACATGTGCACTCCAAACGTACTTCGCTACCCTTGTAGCCGCTTCCTGCGTGTAGTGCATGCCTGACCTATTCAGGGGGACCCTACATTTCTCCACCCGATAGCGGAGGTCTGAGCCTCTGGTTTAAGCCTTCTACTCAGCTCCAAACCAGAGGACCGCGATCGGTTTTGGAAACAATACTACAAATATTTAGCTCAGAGTCCACCCTACAGAGTACAGTCTACAATTACAATACCGACCACTGCTTGGTCCCCTGTTGTACTTACTCTGCCTCACACCCTTTGAAGCTGTTGCCCTTTCTGTACTTACCCAAGGCCATCTATCCTAAAAAACCGCCCAGTCCACGCCACACAACCCCTGCTACCCATGTAGCCACATGCTGTGTGTAGTGGACTCCTGACCTATCCAGCGGAACCCGAAACCCCACCACCCTATGGCACAAGTCGAGGAATCTGCAATCCACACGGTCGCAAACCATCTCAGCCTCTGATTCAGACCCTCCACTCGGCTCTGTACCGAAGGTTTCGCAGTCAGTCCTGTCGATGATGCTGCAGATGGTGAGCTCTGCTTTCATCCTGCTAGCGAGACTTGCAGTCTTCACCAAATCAGATAGCCGCCGGAAGCCAGAGAGGATTTCCTCCCATCCATAGCGACACGCATCATTGGTGCCAACATAAGCGACCACCTGCAGATGGGTGCACCCTGTACCCTTCATGGCATCCGGAAGGACCCTTTCCACATATGGAATGACTCCCCCTGGTATGCACACGGAGTGCACATTGGTTTTTTTCCCCCTCCCTTGCAGCCATATCCCTAAGGGGCCCCATTACGCACCTGACATTGAAGCTCCCAACTACCAGGAAGCCCACCCTCTGCAACCGCCCGGGTCTTGCAAACTGAGGAGCAATCTATGCAACAGGACAAGCAGCCATGTCTGGCCAAAGATCAGTGACAGCCGGAGACAGAGCCTGAAACCAGTTCATCAGACAAACTGGAGAGGCCTTCCGTTCAGACCTCCGGAATGTCTTTCGCCCCCTGCCACACCTCGAGATGACCCCCCCCCTCTACCACAGGTGACGGCTCAGCCTCAATGTGGGCAGTATCCTGGGCAACCACAGCTGTAGTCCGATCGGGGGATGCGTGGGACGAGCTGTCCATCCCTAACAGTGATGACAGTGATGCCCATTGGCAACAGCCTCAAGCTGTGTGACCGAAGCCAACATTGCCTGAAGCTGGGAGCGAAGGGATGCCTACTCAGCCTATATCCGAAAACGGCAGTCGCAGTCCCTATCCATGCCAAAAATTGTTGTGCAAAGAACGTCTGAACTAATCTACAGAGAGCACAAACAATTCAAAATAAAATTTAAACCGTTACTAAAATACAAGACTGCCTAGTAAATGCAGTAATGCTGCTACTTGCGCACTGCTGACACACTGCTCGGCGGCAGAAGGCTAACTGAAGAAGCATACATTCCCAGGGAGGAGCCGTAGTGTTCCCATCCTTCTTACTGAGTTTGTTTGGAGAGCAAGCTTTAGAACAAAGTCACTGAAAAGTTGGGCTGCAGAGGATGTTGCTTGAATTGTTGAAGGGCACTTTGATGATCCTGAAAACCTATTGCAATATCTATGGTCCACCATGGCACCTGCCGGCAGTTATCACATTGAAGACGTCTTTTACAATCTCATCAATGCAATCTGACAGAAAGGGGAGAAATTGGTTGGTTGGTTTAAAAGAGGGGGGAAGGGACCAAACTGCTAGGTCATTGGTCCCTTGAGCTGAATAAAACAATTCCACAAGGGTGGGACTAAAATAAGCGAGACTGACAACACAAAACGGAGATAAAGGAAAAACCACAAGAACGACGGAAGGGCAACACTTAAATGGAGAAAATGGGAGAAGAAAATTACAGAAACGCAAGAAATAGGTACAAGAGATTAAAACAATAAAACAGAGTACCATGGCTGGCAGACCATGAGTATAAAAAGGAGAAGCCAGCCACTCTGCCATACATTAAAACCTCAACCCTAAAAGCACTAGGGTGGAGGACACAGAGGGACTAAGGACATGCGTTAAAACTTATATCAAATGATAAAACCCACTCTCATGAATAAACGTACAACTAAATCAGCCAATGAGGCATTGTCACATAAAATTAGCGGCAACGAGTCCGATAACCGAAAATTTCGTCACACGGCAGTCGAAGTGGGGCAGTGCACCAGAATATGGGCCACTGTCAACTGGGCGCTGCATCGACACTGAGGTCACAGGTCTTAATGGCACAAAATGTAGCTGTGGGTCGCGAAAGTGTGGACAACGCAGAGCCGGCAGAGAACCACAGAGTCCCTGCGAGAGGCTCGCATGGAGGACTGCCACACATTCATAATCTCCTCAATAGTACACAGTTTGTTGTGCGTAACGAGACTATGCCATTCCGTCTCCCAAAGCTGAAAAACCTGGCAGCGTAAAAACGAATGCAGGTCAGTTATTGGAATGCTGATCTCCACAAGCAGTTTCCGTGTAGCCTGTTTGGCCAGCCTGTCAGCAAGTTCGTTGGCTGGGATTCTGTCGTGTCCTGGGGACCACACAAACACCACTGAACGACCGGACCATTCCAGGGCATAGATGGACTCCTGGATAGTCGCTACCAAATGATGACAAGTGTATTACTGGTCGATAGCTTGTAGGCTACTCAAGGAGTCAGTACACAGAAGAAATGACTCCCCTGGGCATGAACAGACGTGGTGAAGAGCACGAGATATAGCCACCAGCTCTGCAGTGAAAACACTGCAGCCATCGGGCAAGGAATGCTGCTCGTTATGTCCTCCATGGACATACGCAAAGCGACGTGACCATCAGCCATCAAGCCATCGGTGTAAACCACTTCATGGCCTTGGTACATGCCAAGAATCGAGAGGAAATGACAGTGGAGAGCCACGGGGTGAACCCTTTGGCCATGTGAAAGGCCCAGGTGAAGCCACAGCCTAGGTGTACACCATGGAGGTGTATGCAAATAGACCTTGAATGTAGGTGGTAAAGGCAGTTCAGATAGAAGGGCTCAGATGCGAACTGCAATTGTAAGCCCTGACCGGGGCCGCCAATGTGGGAGATGAACCGCCATGGGCGGGAAATGCAGATGGTAATTCGGATGCGCAGGAGAACTAAGAACATGTGTAAGGTAACTGGCGCACAGTTGCACACACCTGACCTGCAATGGAGGGACTCCAGCCTCTGCCAGGACGCTGATTTGATTTGATGATTCGATTTTGACAGGGAAGCTAAAACAGCTTACGTCTAACTTGCCACTGCCTACACCGAAACCAAGTTTATTGTGTGGTATCGCTCCCCGTATATCTAGTAAAGCCAACCAATGCCCTTAAATAGTGCAAGGAGTCCCTTTACCAGTTTTTTGTTACACACAATTTCTTCAGGTCTAGTTGTCCCGAAGATTCTGTATCTTTTGCTCTCCAATTCCACGCATTCGAAGATTAGGTGTGATGCAGTTTCTTCACTGTCATCACAGATCCTACATTTACGGTCTTCTTCCATTATACCCATTGTGTGTAGGTGTTTTTTGAAATTCCCATGGCCGGTCGTCAGTCCAGTCATGAGTTTGATCTCTTTCCTGATCAATCTCCGGATTACAGAGCTTCTTTTAAAACATGGCTTGGGCATCATTACCTTACCATGTTTTTGTTTATGGACCTTGGTCCAATATTCTACATGCTGTTTCCTGAGCCAGTTCTGTAGTTCTAGTTTGATCATAGCCTTGGTGATTGTCAGGACATGTTCAGTCCAATAAATGGAGTTGTTGCCCCCATCCTGGCCAATCTGTCAGCTTGTTCATTGCCACAGATCCCTGAATGGCCAGGGACCCACACCAGGTTTACCCTATTGCTTCCCCCTAGCTCCACCAGAACCCTGTGGCATTCTGCAACAATCTTAGATCTTGTTGCAGGAGCTGCCAGTGATTTCAGGGCTGCCTGGCTGTCTGAATAGATGTAGATGCTACGGTCATCCTAGCACCTATGCATATTCTCCTCCACACATGCCCTGATTGCAATAATTTCAGCTTGGAATACAGAGGCCAGTTTACCTAGAGAGATGATGCCCTCCAGCCTTGGCTGAACCCCCTATCCCTCACCCCAACGCCTTGGTCTGATTTCCACCCATCGGTGAACCAAACAATGTTCCCCATACAGTGTCAAACTGTTTTTTCCCCCACTGCTCCCTACTTCCAATTATTATACTGTAAAGCATATTGAAGCAGATGGGAGTTATTATATAGTCGGCATGCATTTCCCCAGCCATTCCTATGTTTACCTCAGTCACTATGTTAGTTTGTGATTCTCGATATCCTGATCCTAAAAATCGGTATGTCTCCACTACTGCGAGGGGATCATCAGTATGGTAAAGTTCTGGATCTGGACGAACCGGTATGATGCAGACAGAAGTGCATAACATGACTTTGCGGCCGAAAACTGGAAGCCATGAGCTAGAGCCCATGACTGCGCCTTGTGGATGGCTCCCTGTACACGCCTCTCAGCAACACCAGTACTGGTGGAGCAGAAGTCATCTGCATACAGAGAGGGTGAGACAGACAGCACTAAAGCTGCTGCTAGACCATTAATGGCCACTACAAATAGAGACACACTCCAATACAGAACCCTGTGCGACCCCAGTCTCCTGGGTATGGGGTAGGGAGGAGGGAGGGCTACGGGAGGCACCAACTTGGATATGGAAAGTATGAAGTGACAGGAAATTCTGGATAAAAATCGGGAGTGGTCTTTGAGACCCCACTCATATATAATGTGGCAAGGATATGATGTTGCCAGGTCCTGTCATATGCTTTTTGTAAATAAAAAAAAGACGGCAACAAAGTGTTGGCGGCTGGAAAAGGCTGTTCAAATAGCAGACTCGAGGGACACAAGGTTATCAGTGGTACAGCGACCCAGGAGGACACTGCCCTGGCACAGAGCCAATAGGCCACGTGACTAGGACCCAACCTAACCACCGACACACCATAAGTTCCAGCAGCTTACAAAGAATGTTGGTGAGGATGATGGGCCGATAGCTATCCACATCAAGCAGGTTTTTGCCAGGTTTGAGCACTGGTATGATGGTGCTTTTCTGCCAGTGTGATGGAAAGATGTCATCGCACCAGATCCGATTGAAGATCACGAAGAGATATCAGACGAGAGATTTTTAATCATCCAACTGTGGATGCGATCTGGCCCAGGACCTGAGTCGGGGTAATGTGCAAGGGCGCTGAGGAGCTCCCACTCTTCAAATGGGGCATTATAGGGTTCACGGTGGCATGTAGTAAACAAGAGGACTTTCCCTTGCATCCACCGTTTCAGAGTGCAAATTGTAAATAGCCTTTCGCTCGCTGTATCTTACCCCTGCCACCTTCAGAATTTGAAAGAGAATATTCCAGTCAACATTGTCAAAAGCTTTCTCTAAGTCTGCAAATGCTAGATGTAGGTTTGCCTTTCCTTAATTTATTTTCTAAGATAAGTCGTAGGGTCAGTATTGCTTCACATGTTCCAATATTTCTACAGAACCCAACCTGATCTTCCCCGAGGTCGGCTTCTACCAGTTTTTCCATTCATCTGTAAAGAATTCGCATTAGTATTTTGCATCTGTGACTTATTAAACTGATAGTTCGGTAATTTTTACATCTGTCAACACCTGCTTTCTTTGGGATTGGAATTATTATATTCTTCTTGAAGTCTGAGGGTATTTCGCCTGTCTCATACATCTTACTCACCAGATGGTAGAGTTTTGTCAGGACTGGCTCTCCCAAGGCTGTCAGTAGTTCTAATGGAATGCTGTCTATTCCCGGGGCCTTGTTTCGACTCAGGTCTTTCAGTGCTCTGTCAAACTCTTCACGCAGTATCTTATCTCCCATTTCATCTTCATCTATGTTCTCTTCCCTTTCCATAATATTACCCTCAAGTACATTGCCCTTGTATAGACTCTCTATATACTCTTCCCACCTTTCTGCTTTCCCTTCTTTGCGTAGAACTGGGTTTCCATCTGAGCTCTTGATATTCATACAAGTGGTTCTCTTTTCTCCAAAGAGCTCTTTAATTTTCCTGTAGGCAGTATCTATCTTACCCCTAGTGAGATAAGCCTCTACATCCTTACATTTGTCCTCTAGCCATCCCTGCTTAGCCATTTTGCACTTCCTGTTGATCTCATTTTTGAGACGTTTGTATTCCTTTTTGCCTGCTTCACTTACTGCATTTTTGTATTTCCTTCTTTCATCAATTAAATTCAATATTTCTTCTATTACCCAAAGATTTCTACTAGCCCTCGTCTTTTTACCTACTAGATCCTCTGCTGCCTTCACTACTTCATCTCTCAAAGCTACCCATTCTTCTTCTACTGTATTTCTTTCCCCCATTCCTGTCAGTTGTTCCCTTATGCTCTCCCTGAAACTGTACAACCTCCGGTTCTTTCAGTTTATCCGGGTCCCATCTCCTTAAATTCCCACCTATTTGCAGTTTCTTCAGTTTTAATCTACAGTTCATAACCAATAGACTGTGGTCAGAGTCCACTTCTGCCCTTGAAAGGTCTTACAATTTAAAACCTGGTTCCTAAATCTCTGTCTTACCATTATATAATCTATCTGATACCTTTTAGTACCTCCAGGCTTCTTCCATGTATACAACCTTCTTTTATGATTCTTGAACAAAGTTGTGCTCTGTGCAAAATTCTATCAGGCGGCTTCTACTTTCATTTCTTAGCCCCAATCCATATTCACCTACTATGTTTCCTTCTCTCTCTTTTCCTACTACCGAATTCCAGTCACCCATGACTATTAAATTTTCGTCTTCCTTCACTGTCTGAATAATTTCTTTTATTTCATCATACATTTCTTCAACTTCTTCGTCATCTGCACAGCTAGTTGGTGTGTAAACTTGTACTACTGTAGTAGGCACGGGCTTCGTGTCTATCTTGGCCACAATAATGCGTTCACTATGCTGTTTGTAGTAGCTTACCCGCACTCCTATTTGTTTATTCATTATTAAACCGACTCCTGCATTACGCCTATTTGATTTTGTATTTATAACCCTGTATTCGTCTGACCAAAAGTCTTGTTCCTCCTGCCAGCGAACTTCACTAATTCCTACTATATTTAACTTTAACCTATCCATTTCCCTTTTTAAATTTTCTAACCTACCTGCTCGATTAAGGGACCTGACATTCCACGCTCCGATCTGTAGAACGCCAGTTTTCTTTCTCCTGATAACAACGTCCTCATGAGTAGTCCCCGCCCAGAGATCCGAATGGGGGACTATTTTACCTCCGGAATATTTTACCCAAGAGGACGCCATCATCACTTAACCATACAGTAAAGCAGCATGCCCTCGGGAAAAATTATGGCTGTAGTTTCCCCTTGCTTTCAGTCGTTCGCAGTACCAGCACAGCAAGGCTGTTTTGGTTATTGTTACAAGGCCAGATCAGTCAATCATCCAGACTGTTGCCCTTGCAACTACTGAAAAGGCTGCTGCCCCTCTTCAGGAACCACACGTTTGTCTCGCCTCTCAACAGATACCCCTCCGTTGTGGTTGCACACACGGTACGGCTATATGTATCGCTGAGGCACGCAAGCCGCCCCACTAACGGCAAGGTCCATGGTTCTTGGGGTGGACCATATATATGTGTCAGCTATTTTGTGTTTTAATTCAATTTGAGCTTCTTGTAGTTTTTTTCTACCATAGCTGGGCCTGTCTCTTTTCCCAACTTTGTGTGTCTTCATGGGAGACAAACCAAGAGCAGTCACTGAAGTATTTAATTGCTCATCCGCTGTGGTTGTAGGTGGCTGATGCTCTTCGTTACTGTCATGTAAATTATCAGAATATTCTTCATTTTTTAGCAGTGTAACACACCTGGAACATAACTTTTGTCCTGGTTTCATGTTTAGTCCCATGCACTGATTCACTTTCAATACTGATTTTATATCAATTTCTCTGAGGCTACACTTCACTGTCCTCTTATGAATCCGAAATGTATCAAAACAACTTCTTTGTAGGAAAGAATACTTATCCAGAAACACTTTCATAGGATGATAAACACTAAAGTTTCCTGGAACTGTACTTCTTGTGCCCACAAGGTGTATCCCAGATCTCCATAGCAACAAACCTTGGTCCGATTCATCCAGATCTTACAGTACAAAGCGAATGCCATATTTTGTTCCATATGTTGTTTTATAACATTCAGATGCTTGTGCTCTACCAATACTGCAACTTGTTTGAACAAAAGCATCACTAGTACACTCTTCTACCTCCGTACTGACTTTCCACAACAGTACTGACCAGTCTGAACTAGAATCTTAAAAATATGAGTAACCTGTAATTGTTGCTTGTTTCCTTTGTTGTTCCTGCCTAACAATGACTCATTCTGTCCCTGAAAACTACAATTGTTTAACTTTCTGTTGCCAAATGGTCCCCAACAATTGCTGCAGCTTTATCTGAAACAAGCTGTCTGCATCATCACTATTACTTGCTAAATCGTGTTAAAAGAAACGTAACCAAATACATCTCAGTCAACTTTTATTGCACACAAATGCCTTGCAATAACAAGTCAAAATTTTGGCACATATTATATTATGGTCTACTTATGCAGTGTTTGAAATTTGGCTTGGATATCACTTGTCCCTTTTGTGCTACCACACGTCGAAAATCCATGTTTTTCAGGTAATTTTTCAAATTTTTGTATTTTCGTGTGCATGTAACTCTGTTTGTGTGACTGATATGGACAAGATGAGTTCTGTGTGTGTTTAGGCCACATTAAGCTTACCACAAAAAAATTTATACCCTTTTTGAGTGAATTACATTTGGCATAGAGGGCACCTACAATATGTACCTTTTAACGTATTACATTTTTTTAATCACAATTTGGAATTTTTTATTGTCCCTCAGAAATACGTTGTTGGTGTTTTGATTCATAGAGAGTGTTCTCTACGTGGATGTTACTGGGTTGTAAAAATTTCACTGGACTGTGTGGAATAGTTCCAAAGTTGTTAAGATCTGAAGTTGGGTCTGAGGATAGATTGCCAGATGCGGGTTGCAATTTCCGGGTCATGCCACCTTCTTTCACCTTTGCAGGGGAACTTAAAATTTTGTACATGAGTGTTCCACACTTGGTAGCACTGGTGTGCTAAATTTCAGCCAAATCTAAGTCTATCAGCTGGAAATTTTCTCAAATTGGTTCAACTGACATGGAATCACTCACTTATCCTCTATCCATTTACACTTTGCTATTTTGCTTTTTTTTGTCAGGCCCGTCTTCTAGACGTCTGTATTCCCTTTGGCCAATTTCATTTGCATATTTTCCCCTTTCATTAATTAAATTCAATATATCATATGTCATCCAAGGATTTCTACTGGAATTTCATATCAGTTGCTTATTTGATCTTCTGGTGCTTGTACTATTTCATATCTCAAAGCTACCCATTCATGATTGTATTCCTTTCCCATTGGTCAATGACTGCTTAATGCTCCCTTAAAAACTCAAAACACTATAGTTCCTTTGGTTTATCCAGCTTTCATTTCCATATCTTCCTGCATTACTGAATTTTTTTCTGTTTTAATCTGCAGCCTACAAGCAACAAATTAGAGTTAGAATCCAATCCACTAGTGGAAATGTTTTGCAGTTTAAAACCTGGTAGCCTATATATAATCTGTCTTGCCATTATATAACCTATCTGAACTTTTCTGGCAGCTTCATCTGTTCCATATAAACAATCTTTTTTCATAATTTTTCATTGATTGTTTGCTCACGTCATCAGTCCCCCAGTCAACATATAGTTCATCTGGAGATGGTGCATAAACCTACGAATTTGATTGAATTATGAAAGTTAAGTATGAATTATGAAATTTAGGAACTGAAAGCAATGCTGATACAAGAGCCAAGATGGGTCATTCCATGTTAAAGAGACTTTGTGACAAAAAAATTAAAATGACAATATTACAAATATAACCTTAAAAATGCCAAGTTAAAAGTATATTTGTTCATAGCAAAATAATCATGACTATGAAAAAATTAAATTTCTACCTTCACTAAGTGTTAAAGTGCACTACTCTATGGCGCCACAGAGAGGTATGTTTTATGCTACTTCCAGATGAGTATTAGTTGTGTTATCTATGGCTGACTGTTCTATTGTTGCAAAGAATATTGAAGTCAACATTGTTATAGCTCATAATAATTTGTTTTGTTGAGCTAAGCTAATTGCTTTTCTTTATTTTGTTAGTTTTATAATATATGTGCAGCTTGTAACACCCGTAACAAAAAAGATGTTGTTGTTGTTGTTGTTGTCTTCAGTCCTGAGACTGGTTTGATGCAGCTCTCCATGCTACTCTATCCTGTGCAAGCTTCTTCATCTCCCAGTACCTACTGCAACCTACATCCTTCTGAATCTGCTTGGTGTATTCATCTCTTGGTCTCCCTCTACGATTTTTACCCTCCACGCTGCCCTCCAATGCTAAATTTGTGATCCCTTGATGCCTCAGAACATGTCCTACCAACCGATCGCTTCTTCTAGTCAAGTTGTGCCACAAACTTCTTTTCTCCCCAATCCTATTCAATACTTCCTCATTAGTTACGTGATCTACGCACCTTATCTTCAGCATTCTTCTGTAGCACCACATTTCGAAAGCTTCTATTCTCTTCTTGTCCAAACTAGTTATCGTCCATGTTTCACTTCCATACATGGCTACACTCCATACAAATACTTTCAGAAACGACTTCCTGACACTTAAATCTATACTCGATGTTAACAAATTTCTCTTCTTCAGAAACGCTTTCCTTCCCATTGCCAGTCTACATTTTATATCCTCTCTACTTCGACCATCATCAGTTATTTTACTCCCCAAATAGCACAACTCCTTTACTACTTTAAGTGCCTCATTTCCTAATCTAATTCCCTCAGCATCACCCGACTTAATTCAACTACATTCCATTATCCTCGTTTTGCTTTTGTTGATGTTCATCTTATATCCTCCTTTCAAGACACTGTCCATTCCATTCAACTGCTCTTCCAAGTCCTTTGCTGTCTCTGACAGAATTACAATGTCATCGGCGAACCTCAAAGTTTTTACTTCTTCTCCATGAATTTTAACACCTACTCCGAATTTTTCTTTTGTTTCCTTTACTGCTTGCTCAATATACAGATTGAATAACATCGGGGAGAGGCTACAACCCTGTCTCACTCCTTTCCCAACCACTGCTTCCCTTTCATGCCCCTCGACTCTTATAACTGCCATCTGGTTTCTGTACAAATTGTAAATAGCCTTTCGCTCCCTGTATTTTATCCCTGCCACCTTCAGAATTTGAAAGAGAGTTTTCCAGTTAACATTGTCAAAAGCTTTCTCTAAGTCTACAAATGCTAGAAACGTAGGTTTGCCTTTTCTTAATCTTTCTTCTAAGATTAGTCGTAAGGTTGTTATTGCCTCACGTGTTCCAACATTTCTACGGAATCCAAACTGATCTTCCCCGAGGTCCGCTTCTACCAGTTTTTCCATTCATCTGTAAAGAATTCGCGTTAGTATTTCGCATCCGTGACTTATTAAACTGATAGTTCGGTAATTTTTACATCTGTCAACACCTGCTTTCTTTGGGATTGGAATTATTATATTCTTCTTGAAGTCTGAGGGTATTTCGTCTGTCTCATACATCTTGCTCACCAGATGGTAGAGTTTTGTCATGACTGGTTCTCCCAAGGCCATCAGTAGTTCTAATGGAATGTTGTCTACTCCCGGGGCCTTTTTTCGACTCAGGTCTTTCAGTGCTCTGTCAAACTCTTCAAGCAGTATCTTATCTCCCATTTCGTCTTCATCTACATCCTCTTCCATTTCCATAATATTGTCCTCAAGTACATCGCCCTTGTATAAACCCTCTGTATACTCCTTCCACCTTTCTGCCTTCCCTTCTTTGCTTAGAACTGGGTTTCCATCTGAGCTCTTGATATTCATACAAGTGGTTCTCTTCTCTCCAAAGGTCTCTTTAATTTTCCTGTAGGCAGTATCTATCTTACCCCTAGTGAGACAAGCCTCTACATCCTTACATTTGTCCTCTAGCCATCCCTGCTTGGCCATTTTGCACTTCCTGTCGATCTCATTTTTGAGAGGTTTGTATTCCTTTCTGCCTGCTTCATTTACTGCATTTTTATATTTTCTCCTTTCGTCAATTAAATTCACTATTTCTTCTGTTACCCAAGGAGTTCTATTAGCCCTCGTCTTTTTACCTACTTGATCGTCTGCTGCCTTCACGACTACATCCCTCAGAGCTACCCGTTCTTCTTAATTTGTAATCTAGTAAATTTGTTCTGTACAATACCTTCCTGTAAAAGTGAGGTTATGCACATGATTTACAATATCATACCATTACATGGAATTTGAAGTCTTATTTAACACTCTTAGGGCTGTTACAGGTGTTACTAATTTTTGTTTCAGGTGTTACTTAACACATGCGTAACACCCGTAACTTGAATTGGAAGGTTTAATGCCACCTTCATCTTTAGTAGGCCTAGGCCCTACATTTAAATTACAACCAAAGGGTATTATTATGAATGAAAAAAGTTTTTTTAACTATGTTTATTACATATGAAAACAGTTTTAAGCATGAAAACAAAAATTTTTATTCCTCCGCATACACTTGTTTAAGCACTGCACCTACATTATAAAAGTTAATTGGGGCGTTAACCTGACTCAACTGACGTTCTCCTAAAAAGTTAATTAAGCCCAAAATTCTTTAGATTACATATAGTTTATGTTTTCTATTCTAACTTTTCCAAGAACAACAATATTGCTAACCTCTGTTTTAAATTTTATATACGCCCAGTAAACTGCTTATTGAGGCAAATTCTAGTCATTCATAAGAGCCTACAATTTCATAAGCATACTTGAGTATTTGAGCAAAGCTGTTCCAAGCAATCACAAGGAATTATTGAACGAATTAAGTTGTAATTCACAGAACAAAGACTGTGTTTTTGGGTCATGCCAGGAATGTCAAATTAAATTGAGCAAATTTATCACAGAAGGCTTTGACTTAACTAAAAAGATTGTCTGGCAGCAATGGGAAGATGATGCAAAACATCATCCTTGTCTTAGTGAACATTCGGGGAGCTTCGATGATGCCTTAGCATCACTGGTTGACAAATTGCCTCAGTTTAAAAAACATTGCTACGTGAAGATAAAGCAGAGTGATTTCTTCCAAGGAAAGAAAAACAGCATTGACGTTGAAGAATGTGTTCTTCAAATGGACTTTGCAGAGAATTATGCTCTAATTTCACAAGATGAGGTACAGAGTGCACATTGGCACATTCATAAGTAACTATTTGCACTTTCTGCATTCAGTTTGCAAACCATGAAGTCAGGTCCTATGCAGTCATCAGTAACAAACTTTCACACACAAAATATTTTTTTCCTAAAGTTAAAAAGAGTTTTTATATTTTCTGACAACTGTGCTGGCCAGTTCAAAAATAAATATACTTTGTCCAATCTATGTTATTTTGAGAGAGACTTTGGATTGACAGTTGAGTGGAATTTTTTTGCCAGTTCACATGGTAAAGGAGCCATGGATGGCATTGGAGGTACACTGAAGAGGAGCGTGTGGATAGTTGTTAGATCTAGGAAAGTTATTATTAACAACACAATTGACTTTTATGACTACACTCTGACGAGTTTATCTAAAATTAAGGTACTATGGGTTGATAAGATAACAGTGGAGCATAACATTCCTATTTTGGATGAAAGGTGGAAAAATTTACAAGCAATTCCTCAAATCCAGGGCTGCCATCACTTTCGGCCTTATATAACACAACTGATTTGCTGGTTTCAAAATCAGCAGAGTCATTAATGACAAGGGTGTCAGTATTTATTACTGAGGAGGCCAAAGTTAAAACATTACATGCAAAAGATGCTTGAACTTCTATGAAGTGTGCAGTTCTGATGATTCTGATCAGGAGACTGTTTCACTATCTGAATCACAAGACAATATTGGAAGTGCTTGTGAGTTAAGCCTAACTAATAAAACTGAAAAGTCTGATTTAAAATTTGGGTTATTTGTCTTGGTTGACATTCCAAGTAACAAAAAGAAACCAACCCTATCCAAAACTCAATACCGTTACTTGGGAATCAGCCAGAGTGAGGTTGATGATGAGGAGGATGTGAAAATAATGTTTGTGAAGTCTGTAGGAAAAAGTAAAACACTTTATCTAAGGTAACAACACCAGAAATCAAACAACAAGGTAACCGTTTGTAGTAAGAGTTCAATTTTGAGTTGGATGTTGCTGAAAAGGATTATTAAATGAAGTTTTTAAACCAATCAATGATAAGAAAACATTTTTGTCATAAATTTATTAGGCCTACAAAATGAGGTAAATGTTAAGTAAGCAACGATATCTTGGCCTAGTTGTACTATAAAATTGTAACAAAATTTTTTGTGTAATAAATAGCTTTATCCTTCAAATATGTTTTCTTAAGTATATACTTGTATTCCAAATAAACTACAATACTTCTTTTCTTTTTATGCAATTGTAAGAGGAAAATTTATTCCTTCAAGAATCAAATCTGATGCATCTATGTAACACCTGTAACATTTACTGTAACACCCATTACAGCAAAAAATATATATATACTAAGTTACGACATCCAAAAAAATTAAAATTTATACTTCAAAATAAAATTTGGAGCAATACCTCTTAACAGTTGTTTTACAAGAACAAAAGCTTCATCAAGTTTGCAGAAATTAGAGAATTCCCTAACTCATAACAGGGGCCCGGTCTACTTTTGGTAACACCCATAACACTACTTTTTTTTATTAATAACCAGAACAATAAAACAATTCCAGTATCAACATTTCTAACATGAAATATAATGTAAGCCTTAAAAGTTTTCAATATTAAATTCAATAAATATTTTTTCTTATATTATTTTTGCTGATTTTAAGGTGTGTACATGCAACACCCATAACTGTGGAATTGCCCAGAAGTAATTTAAGAGAAGTAAACGTATACAGGTTGGGTCGCTATACAGATCAAGAGCGCAGATGAGAGTTCCCACAGGGCTCTTCTGTAGTGAGAGAACCACACCTGTAGCTCATTCCTTGCCTTCCTGATTAAGAAAAATTAATGTTACAGAGTAGAGAATGCTATCTAGCTGGAAGATTCTTAAAAGTAAAAGTGAGACGGCTAAAAATGTAATGAACATAAGTTGGATCGACAATAATAAAGGAAATAATGAGACTAATTGATGGGTGGGCCCCAGGGCTCTACCCGCAATGGCAGTTATCTCTCTCACCCACCATTCCCAATCCATTATAGTCAGAAGTGTTATAGTGTGGGGGGGGGGGGGGGGCAAAAACAAATATTAATCAGTGTGCTACCTATAAAACAGAAAACATGGTGTGGCAGAAAAAAAAGGGGCTAACCACATCTAAAAGCCATCAAAGAAAGAGTAAATGAGGGATGACGAAGTCAGCTGGCAAAGGAGGTGGGGTTGGGGTACCTTAGGCAAAGCATGTGGCAGTAGATGCCCTAACCATCTTATTCTTGTCCTAAAGTAGTTTAACACTATTACATATCACAATAAAAACTACTTTCATAGAGAATCAGGTATACTGTCAAATAAAATATCAAATTAAAATGCCTTTCAGCTGTCTAAATTTACAATTGTTATTTTATTTGAGCAACTAGTTTCAGCACTACATTACACCATGTTCAGACCCCCTGACAGACATGTAGAAAGAATTCCACCTCTGGTCCAGTCAAAATGGGGACCAGCATTCAGTGACTAGTGTCCGTAGACTTTTGACACAGCGATCCCTTTTATCATCATTTGCCAGTGTCAGTCAGGGGCCTGAAGACGGCATAATATAGCACCGATACTGGTAGCTCAAATAAAATAACAAATGGAAATTTAGAAGGCTGAAAAGTGTTCGGATTCAACATACCACAGAGTGAAGAGAGGCCGAGTGTGTGATCAGCTCTAATGCAAAACAACTGGTGGGTTAAAAACTGACAAATAAAAATAAGTAGGGAGCTTCAAAAGCTCCATTCAGGGGTAAGTAAAAGTTTATGGTACCAAGTGGTGTCCTATGCCTTACGGAGGTAGAACACAAAAAGACTGCAATGGTATTGCCGTTAAACAGAATCACAAAGTTTCAGCACAACAGGACTTTTAGATCCTCAGCAATGATGAAACAAAGTTGATGATTCATTCCTCACGATGTCAATAAACTAGCCTCTATGAAAAGGTGGCTAGTGGCTCAAGCACAATACTTATGGAGCTGTAATTTGGAAGTGCTTCATGTAAGTTTTTTATGTACATCCTGTAAAAATTTCATCAATACTGGAGAGGGTCCAGTGGGGACCCTTCTGCCACTTGACATGGAATGACCCATAATTTATATATGCTGCCCTCAGCAACATGCAAATGAATAGCCCAGTTTGTCACAAGAACCTCAAAAACATGTCAATCTTCAACACACCCCATTTAGCTGATAATAAACCAAGTCTCAGTTCCAAACTGATTTGGATATTTGGAGACTACATTACACCTACAAGGAAATCTACCAATGAGTCACTCCCCTAACCTACACTGAAAGGTACCTGACAAGTGTAGAAATGACAGCAGAATGGAGGAACAGTTGATATCGAACAAATAAGTAAAAAGAAAATGATAATTTAAGTGGCAAGGAAACACTATACTACAGTGACAGACAATGGAAACAAGTAGCAAACTGGTCTCTACAAGTAACATTTTCAATTCATATCAAACTATTCTGTAGTAATTACATAATTTTCAGCAAGTTATAGACAGTCACTTTTTGGACTGAGTGAAAGAGCTTCATAACGCACTGCATGCTCCTAAAAAAATTGACAACATGGTGTACATAGAGTGCCCTTTATGATTGGACAGCAGCAGACACCTAACACTTGATTTGCTGAAATGTCATTCACAAAGTAATTTTAATCTGAGTGTAGTAAGTTAGTCTTAGATAATGTCACACAATTTTTCATAGTTGACAGACCATACTATACATGCACCGGGAGAAGCTGCAGCAACTTTTAACAGGCTACTACACTACAGCCTGTCTAACGCTGACCCACTTGCCATGCTGACAATGAGCCTGTTCATGTTTGCAACTAGGACTTCACAACTTGTGTGACATTTGTGCACTGAGCACTATCCTCTTAGCATATCTCTTGCCCCTCTGACAACCAGAAGTTTGCGGTGCAACCATAGTACACGTACACAACATGCATCAAAACACACATTGGAGTTTTGCCTGCTATATAAAACAACATTTGTAAATATCTAAAATGGCAAGACAAATTCAGAGAGAATAGTGCATGGCAGCTATGTGCCAAAAATACGAGAAACTCAAGATATTGCAATGCCGCAAGTAATGCCACATTGGGTTGGTGTAAAAAAGAAAACAACAATGAGAAGAGTACAATGTAAAATCGACACTGGAAAGTAATATATTAACAAATGGCAGAACTATGTCACACACACACACAAAGCTGTATGTAAATATGTGTAATGCGTGGCCTACTCGAATTTCTCTTACGAGAAAGAAGTAACATAGGTAGAATGAAATCAACAATGTGTGATGTTATCATACCTGTGGTTGCTTATAATAGTGAGAAAGGTGGGGCAGGTAGTGAAAGTTTATTACTTCAACAAACATGGTTGAAGTGTGAAATAGGTACTTACAAACATTGACAAGTTTTCCAGTAGTGGTAATTAAATGAAAGGAAAGCAATGTGAGCATGTTATTACAAGCAAAGCATAACTCAGCTTGAGGAAGGAAGAGGGATGAAATTCCTTTTCAAAAAAACTGCTTAGTACTTATCTTTGACAGTTTTAGAGAATCATACAAATGTCATTCATAAAGTAATTTTAATCTGCTTATAGTAAGCTAGTCTTAAATAATGTCCTTGAATATTTCATAATTTATAGACAATACTTTACATGCACTAGGGAGAAGTTGCAGCAGCTTGTAACTGGAAACTACACTACAACCTGTAATGTTGGCCCACTTGACACACTGACAACGAGGCTGTTCATGTTTGCAACTAGGACTTCAGAACTCGTGTGACATTTGCACACAGAGCACTATACTCTTATCATGTCTATTGCCCCTCTGACAAGATACTTTTGAGTTATCCAGAAAACTCAATGGGGATTTGAGACGAATTCCAATGTTAAAAAGTAGGAAGTTGAACAATACAAATGCCACTAAAATGAACATGTTAGCACAAAAGCTGTGGACTAGTGGCTTAGAAATGAGGCTATGTGGAATGAATGTAAATTTTTATGTTGTTTATGAACCATTTTCTCCTACAACAAAATTTTCAATTGGGGGTCTTAAGATTATCCTCATTATTTGCCTGGTACAACTTCAGAATGTCCAAATTACTTGCAGAGAACAGCTTTTGAAGAAGCTCACACACAAAAATCTTGCACTTCCGGTGTGAAATAAGACCTCTAAATAAAAGAGGTGAGGGGGAGGGGGGGTTTGAAACAGTGCTTTGCATTAATGTTAAATCGTTGATCTTCCCATAAATTATTAACAGTTTGTGTGTGATGTATATACATAACATGCATCAAAGTGCTAACAGAAAGTGAAAAATAAAGTTCCAATCACACTGCACTGGGAGAAAAACTGAATGGACGCCCAGTGCTAGCATTTAATAAATATCTAACGCTGCCTTTACCTTTAGGCCTACACATTACAATGTTAACGAAAAATTAACGTGTAAACTGACAGAAGATACATTCCGCAGTTTTCATCTTTTGCCTCACAAAGATACATTCGTAAGCGCCGAAATACGTCCACACCTGACAAATAATGCCTTAGCACGTACTTTAAAGGAGCTGCAAAAATGTTTATCAGTCAATTACTCGCGGCTTTGAAAGACAATTTGCACACTCTTTATCATTCTTCTCCGCAGTTTAACTTACTCCCACATTCTACTAGAAAAATATAGCTATACTATGAAATATGCGGTTATTAATCGCAAAAGATGGTCATCTGCTCAATAACTTACGAGACCTACCACAACTCAATTATTTTTTGGTCAAAGAGTAACGCGCTTTACCACATAACGCCCTTTTAACAAACGAACGAACCCTCCCCATACAAATGTAAATCGAAAACTCACCATTTTACAATCAGCGCAAAAACTCAATTCCCTTTAAACGTCCATCAACAAACAAACAAACAACTGTTGGCGCCACAATCGCAAACCGTACTACTTGCTCAAGCAAAGAACAACTGAAAAACGAAACACTTCTTACTAATTAACAGAACACCTGGAGCACGGCCGACTAATACAGGCGGCCCTGCTTGGAGTGAAAGGACAGGTAAATCCTCCGAGTAATAGTTATGACAAAAGGACAACCAAAAGTAATGTTTGCAATATTCCATTACGGAGTGACAGGTTGAACAAGCAACATCGACTGGTGGAGACCTTTTACACAAAAGAAAGTTAAGGCAACAATATTAAGAAAATTCAATGTTTAAGAATACGACACATAATTTAAGACTCTGTCGCCACCTAATTATCAGCAAGATAATACACTTTTTTCGCCGTCGTGTGCACTGCAGCTTGCTTGACCTTTGATGGCGCCAGTAGCAGAATCGTCAATTAATCGGGCGCAAATGTACCAAATGATAGTGGTTAAGGCCGACCTGTAGTGTTGGTTCACATGGGATTATACACAAGGAAAGAACATTGATTATTATCAGCTGTTGTGTTTCCTATGTGAATAACCCTAAAATTTCGCTTGGAATATACACGTAACATCGAACTAGTGAACCCGACAATGCATCGCAGTTCCTACATATGTATGGGAATTGGATGTACTCCTAATCTCCGCCTTCCACTTCTATCTGTCAACCCTCTCATGCCACCTCTCTTTAAAGAACGGGCAGCAAATTTGTTGGCTACATGAACAACCACATATAAACATCGAACATAATTTCCCACATCGTTAGTGAAGGAACAATACCACGTAACTGACGAAGTGTCGATTTTTAGGATTTTCATTCAGTTGATATCCTTGGCACTCCGCGCGTCTGCTCTTATCGCCAGAATGCCGAAATTTTAATTATTTACAAAGAAAATGATGAACAATAAAGCGTAAATCTAAAGCCGCGCGTCGCCACAGCATATTGTCATTGTTTACTGCAAAAAGGTGGGAATTTAAGGAGATGGGACCTGGATGAACTGAAAGAACCAGAGGTTGTACAGAGTTTCAGAGAGAGCATACGCGAACAATTGACAGGAATGGGGGAAAGAAATACAGTAGAAGAAGAATGGGTAGCTTTGAGGGATGAAGTAGTGAAGGCAGCAGAGGATCAAGTAGGTAAAAAGACGAGGGCTAGTAGAAATCCTTGGGTAACAGGAGAAATATTGAATTTAATTGATGAAAGGAGAAAATATAAAAATGCAGTAAGTGAAGCAGGCAAATAGGAATACAAACGTCTCAAAAATGATATCGACAGGAAATGCAAAATGGCTAAGTAGGGATGGCTAGAGGACAAATGTAAGGATGTAGAGGCTTATCTCACTAGGGGTAAGATAGATACTGCCTACAGGAAGATTAAAGAGACCTTTGGAGATAAGATAACATGAACATCAAGAGCTCAAATGGAAACCCAGTTCTAAGCAAAGAAGAGAAAGCAGAAAGGTGGAAGGAGTGTATAGAAGGTCTATACAAGGGCGATGTACTTGAGGACAATATTATGAAAATGGAAGAGGATGTAGATGAAGATCTAATGGGAGATACGATACTGCGTGAAGAGTTTGACAGAGCACTGAAAGACCTGAGTCGAAACAAGGCCCCTGGAGTAGATAACATTCCATTGGAACTACTGACAGCCTTGGGAGAGCCAGTCCTGACAAAACTATACCATCTGGTGAGCAAGATGTATGAAACAGGCGAAATACCCTCAGATTCAAGAAGAATATAATAATTCCAATCTCAAAGAAAGCAGGTGTTGACAGATGTGAAAATTACCGAACTATCAGTTTAATAAGTCACAGCTGCAAAATACTAACGCGAATTCTTCACAGAAGAATGGGAAAACTAGTAGAAGCCGACCTCGGGGAAGATCAGTTTGGATTCCGTAGAAATATCGGAGCACGTGAGGCAATACTGACCCTACGACTTATCTTAGAAGCTAGATTAAGGAAAGGCAAACCTACGTTTCTAGCATTTGTAGACTTAGAGAAAGCTTTTGACAATGTTGACTGGAATACTCTCCTTCAAATTCTGAAGGTGGCAGGGGTAAAATACAGGGAGCGAAAGGCTATTTACAATTTGTACAGAAACCAGATGGCAGTTATAAGAATCGAGGGGCATGAAAGGGATGCAGTGGTTGGGAAGGGAGTGAGACAGGGTTGTAGCCTATCCCCGATGTTATTCAATCTGTATATTGAGCAAGCAGTAAAGGAAACAAAAGAAAAATTCGGAGTAGGTATTAAAATCCATGGAGAAGAAATTAAAAGTTTGAGGTTCAACGATGACATTGTAATTCTGTCAGAGACGGCAAAGGACTTGGAAGAGCAGTTGAACGGAATGGATAGTGTCTTGAAAGGAGGATATAAGATGAACATCAACAAAAGCAAAACGAGGATAACGGAATGTAGTCGAATTAAAGTGCCTTCTGCCTGGCAGCTACTTTCAGTGTGTAAGTCACGTTGCATGAAACCAGACAGAACCACTTAGAAACTCAAGTGTTGAACCATCAGCAGCTAAACTCGTGTTGCTGGCGATGTAACGCTACTGAACTCCACGTCTACAATTTGGCTGTCCCACAGGGAGGGTTGGAGGTGGTCACGCAGGGGTGGAGCCGTGGCCAGCCTTCGGGAGCAGACACACCGTCTGTTCTCTTCTGCTGGCAGCTTCCGACCTGACTAGACGCCCTCCTGTCCTGCTCTCTTGGGCGGCAGCCCATTCAGTTTTAGCGGCTTCTCTAGGCCTGCCTTTTTTACTGCATTAAATCACCGTGCCCTTATAAAATGTTTAACTTCTTCACCTCAACGGGTACCCACTACTTTCCCTTCCTTACCAATCCTGACATTTTAACATCTAGTGTCAGAAGTGGGATTGCTCACCATTAGGTCCATCTTATTGACCCAACTGAAGAACAACATTCTGTACCCTATGAAGCTGCCAGAAGTATTTCGCGCTTGACGTACCAGATGCGATGCGCAGTAACAAGCGCACACTTTCGTGGTTCACCACGCAGTCTTCCGCCATTTCGGCGTTCTCTCATAACAGCTGCCGCAGTGAACACCAGGTCTTGGTGCTTTGCCGCGCCACACAGCCAGCTGCCGCCGCTGCCACTCCCAGGCAGTCCGGTGGTACGCCACGCCATGGATAGCCATCCTCCACACCGCTCCGATGTAGCACGGTGACATGTTCTGGCAGCGCGCCGACATCCAGGAAACGCACATGTTGCGGCCGGCTAGCTGAGGCACGTCGCACAGCCATTGACACCGCCGACATCATCTTCGCCGCTGTTTCCTGCCGCTGTCGCCCAATGGGATGCAGCCGTCGACGACTCACCACCGCCGCAACTGCAGTTTATGTAAGTTCATCGCTCAATTTCTCCTCGCCGCCGCCTCCTTGCTGCCAGCTACGCCATCATCTTGTCAATTGTAGGCCCTTCTCCTTTTATGCTGTAATAGTAAATTTTTCAGCGAGCAGTAGGTGTCCTAATATTGTAACCATGCCTCAAACCCGTAGTACCGCCACTGGCGAAGGGAACTCCCCACCTACGGAAAAATCAGACCCAGTAGCTGCCCTTCAGGCAGAAATCGATAAGTTAATGTTGAGAAAGATAGAATTGATAGAAGACTGCCAAAAATTGGCTCAAACCTAGTCTGCCGATCTAAGTGCGTCAGAAAAACCCCCTGCTGCGCCGCAAATGTGTTGGTTCACATGGGATTATACACAAGGAAAGAACATTGATTATTATCAGCTGTTGTGTTTCCTATGTGAATAACCCTAAAATTTCGCTTGGAATATACACGTAACATCGAACTAGTGAACCCGACAATGCATCGCAGTGCAATGCTACGCAGTGCCGTGCACCTTATTGTTCTTGGTATGGAACCATAGGGCACATGAGTATAAACTGCCTGTAGAACCCAGGAAACGGGGGCCCCTCACGCAACCAGCAGAGGAAATAAGTCGCTAATATTTCACCACGACCCCAACATCAGCCGAGAAATAGTTGGGAGGCAAGTCACGCTACCAGACCGAGCCCCCCTGTAAAATTCATGCGCCCAGTTCTCCACGTGTCTTAAATGAGACGGCGAGAATCCTCCTCAAACGCAAAGTTCGAGGAAAAAATGTAAGAGTGCTTATCAACACGGGAGCACAAAACAGCGAATTATTCGTGGGACATGGGGACAGAGGAGTGTTAAAACCACACTGTCACCACATTAACGATCTGAGCGACGAAATAATCATACCCGCTGGGTACTGCCAAGTTAAATTGAAAGTCGGAGCCAGCCACTACCCATTTGACATGGATGTAATTCGAAAACGAAGGCGAGATTTTGACGTGATCTCGGGAAATGATTTCCTCCACCACTATCAGAGTGTAGTAGATTACAGAACGAAAACTGTCCGTCTTGGTGAGGAAACCCACCGTTTCGGCGGCCCCCACGTCGTTCCGCCGCAAACTATTTGTGAAACGCGGCCGCTTCCACAGGTTCCTTCTGCGCAAACGTGGGCGTTGCGTACAACTACCTCTGTTAGAATCAGCGGTGGCACGGAACGCATTCTCTGGCTTGGGGTCAAATCCCGCGAATTGCCGAGAACAGCCGTATGAGGACCCTCTCCATCGAAACGATGTCCCGACAGATTACAGATACATGTTAAACGTGGCTTAACGATAGCGGAAGTGCAGGGAAAGAAATTTTATGTTCCCGTCTGTTTGGACAATTTCGGAACAAAAGAGGTTGTGTTGTTGTTGTGGCCTTCAGTCCTGAGACTGGGCGCCGGCCGCGGTGGTCTAGCGGTTCTAGGCGCTCAGTCCGGAACCGCGCTACTGCTACGGTCGCAGGTTCGAATCCTGCCTCGGGCATGGATGTGTGTGATGTCCTTAGGTTAGTTAGGTTTAATTAGTTCTAAGTTCTAGGGGACTGATGACCACAGATGTTAAGTCCCATAGTGCTCAGAGCCATTTGAACCATTTGAACCTGAGACTGGTTTGATGCAGCTCTGAATCTGTTTAGTTTATTCATCTCTTGGTCTCCCTCTACGATTTTTACGCTCCACGCTGCTCTCCAATACTAAATTGGTGATCCCTTGATGCCTCAGAACACGTCCTACCAACCGATCCCTTCTTCTAGTCAAGTTGGGCCACAAACTTCTCTTCTCCCCAATCCTATTCAATACTTCCTCATTAGTTATGTGATCTACCCATCTAATCTTCAGCATTCTTCTGTAGCACCACATTTCAAAAGCTACTATTCTCTTCTTGTCTAAACTATTTATCGTCCATGTTTCACTTCCATACATGGCTACACTCCATATAAATACTTTGAGAAACCTCTTCCTGACACTTAAATAAATACTCGATGTTAACAAATTTCTCTTCTTTAGAAACGATTTCCTTGCCATTGCCAGTCTACATTTTATATCCTCTCTATTTCGACCATCATCAGTTATTTTGCTCCCCAAATAGCAAAACTCCTTTACTACTTTAAGTGTCTCATTTCCTAATCTAATTCCCTCAGCATCACCCGACTTAATTTGACTACATTCCATTATCCTCGTTTTGCTTTTGTTGATGTTCATCTTATACCCTCCTTTCAAGACACTGTCCATTCCGTTCAACTGCTCTTCCAAGTCCTTTTCTGTCTCTGACAGAATTACAATGACATTGGCGAACCTCAAATTTTTATTTCTTCTCCATGTATTTCAAAAGAGGTAGTAATTCCTAGAGGCACCATTATAGCTAGCGTCCACGAGATTGAAGAAAACCACCCTGTGCAAGAGAAGCCAACATCTAACCGGAAACATCAGCTTCCAGGACGCAGCATATGTCATATTGCTCCTGTGCTCAGAGACAAATTTAAAGATAAGTTAGCTCATCTGCCTGCAGCTGACCAAAACAAATTGTACTCCATCTTGGAAGAACACTTCTGGTTATTCGAGGAAAGGCATTATTTGCTGACTACTGACCTTGTTTACCATGAAATTCACACCGGAGATTCAAGGCCCATTGCGCAGAAACTATATAGAATTCCGTATCACCTCCAGCCTGTTGTGGAGGAAACTATCCAACATTGGCTATAGGCAGGGATAATACAACCCTCCACCAGCCCCTGGTCGTTCCCAGTCATAGTCGTCCCAAAGAAATCAATCAATGGAGAGAAGACGTACCCTCTTTGCGTCGATATGAGAGCAGTAAATAAGGTAACCACTCCTGATACCTACCCTCTCTCACACATCAACGAAACACTGGACAGGTTAGGAAATTGCAAATACTTCACTACCCTTGATATGAAGAGTGGGTACCATCAAACACCGATTGCACCACAGGACAGGTCGAAAACAGCGTTTGTAGTCCCCTCTGGTCTATATGAATTTTTGAGAATGTCATTCGGGCTGCGCAACGTGCCAGCCACTTTCCAGCACTTCGCTGACTTACTGTTAAGAGGGCTGAAATCTACAATGTGCCAAGTTTATGCAGATGATATCTTTGTCTTTTCCAGAACCATAGATGAGCATGTTACCAGGTTAAGAAATGTTTTGTCTAGACTAAGAAGTGCCAATTTAAGTTTGAAAATAGAAAAATGTTCCTTTGCTCAGAGTCAAGTACAGTATCTAGGGCATATTATTAGTGCTGATGGTGTAAAGCCAGATCCCCACCTAACTGAAGCAGTTAGAACATTCCTTTCCCCTAAAAATGTAAAAGAATTGGTTGGTTGGTTGGTTGTTCTGGGGAAGGAGACCAGACAGCGAGGTCATCGGATTAGGGAAGGACGGGACAGGATGTCGGCCGTGCCCTTTGAAAGGAACCATCCTGGCATTTGCCTGGAGCGATTTAGGGAAATCACAGAAAACCTAAATCAGGATGGCCGGACGCGGGATTGATGTAAAAGAATTGCAAAGCTTTCTGGAACATAGCAATTATTACAGGTGCTTTGTAGAGGACTATGCCACAGTAACCAAACCCCTTCCCACCTGTTGAAAAAAGATGTACGATATCAATGGACCCCCGAGTGTGAAGCTGCTGTGCAACATGTCAGAGATGTTCTGACTAGTTCCTCCTTATTGATCTATCCTGATTTCGAAAAACCATTCATTCTCTCTTGTGACGCGTCCGAATTTGCAGTGGGGGCTATTATGAGTCAAATTATTGACGGTGAGGAAAGACCAAATGGTTACGCATCCCGTCAGCTGAACCAGGCGGAAATTAATAACAGTACTACAGAGAAAGAATTGCTGGCATTAATGTTTGGTGTCAACTATTTTAGATGCTATCTTTATAGGAGAAAGTTTACACTAGTAACACATCATGCAGCACTTCAGTGGCTATTAAGTTTAAAAGACCCCAGCAGCCGTCTCACCCGCTGGGCCCTGAAGTTGAGTGGTTATGATTACCAAGTGCAACACAAAGCTGGAAAACTGCACCAGAATGCTGACGCCCTTAGTAGAAAACTGAGAGTAGCTCAAACAGACGATATGTCAATTGACGAATTAAAATCGCTCCCATCTGGATTTTGTTACAGAAGGTGGAATTCTATACTGCAAGACCCCCCCCCCCCCCAGGGTAAACCTGCAGTAATATCTAAAAACCTACAATCCAGAATTATTGCCCAGTGTCATGGCAGCATTCAAGCGTGCCATAGTGAACGAAGAGCCACAAACGCCCGCATTTTCATGAAGTGCTAGTGTGACAAAAGATGGCGAGATGATGCTAAGTATATAAAAAACTGCCTACCATGTGCCCAAAGAGCACCACCCCCGCGAATCAAAATTTCCTTACAATCTCTTCCTGAGGCATCAAAACCCTTTTATTTTGTGGCTTTGAATGTAGTCGGGCCACTTCCCATAAATACACAAGGAAGTAAATATGTTCTATTCATTATTGATCACATTTCCCGATACTTCATTTTGGTACCCATCGCGGACATGTCAGCTGAAACAGTAGCACGAGCTTTTGTGGATCATCTTGTCCTTCCTTTCAGAAGTCCTGAGGCCATTATAACAAATCAAGGAACCAATTTTATATCCGCCTTATTTGTCCAAGTTTACAAATTGATGAGAATTAGGAAATGGAGTACCACCCCTTTTCACCCCAGGCAAATGGCCGAATTGAGTGTGTCCACTGCACTGTGAAACAAATGCTTTCCTATTACATCAACTCACCCACAGTGGCTGACAAAGATAAATTCCGTACAGGGCAAGTGCATACAATAGCCATTTCCATGAAGCCACTGAACATACCCCTTATGAGATAGTGTTTGGCCGCCCTATGGAATCTCTCTTTGAGATAGACAAACTAGCTCCAGGAATTGATCACACAGCTGTTAAGGGGCTAGCCCGCTGCCTTAAAGCCATTTGGCAAAAGGTACAAGGGAACAACCGCAAAGCAACCAGGAAACAGATGGAAAGAAGTAATAAAAATGCCATCCTCCTCCCCCCCCCCCCCTATAAAGCTGGTGATTTGGTTTTGCTAAAAAAAACCTAGTTTAAAGAAAGGAAGAGTGAAGAAACTTACCCCTCTGTGTGATAGACCATATTCAATCATTCAGCTCACTTCCCCTGTTAATGCAGCATTACAGCTGCCTGACCTCAAGGATGTCGTCCATTTTGATAGACTAAAACCATATTCAGGAACTATGCCTCTCCCACTGCCTTCTGAAACAAGCGCCGGACCTTCAGCAGTTTCTGCCCCCCTGTGAAGTGGAGGAAAAGGAAAGTTCCATCCCACTCCCCTCCCAGCTCACCCCAGACTTACTCAGAGATCTAAACACCCATATGCCCTTAAATCCAGGGACTAAACACCAAGGTACTTATTCTTACTTAGGGGATTCCCAGTTATGTCAACCCAACAAAGAAAAGTAACAAGGCTAAAGCAACCACCTTATTACTTTCCTTTGCAAATGAAGATATCACCCTAGCCTTCCTCTCTGAAAGAGGTTATCAGATCTTTACCCACCCAGCCTGTTCTGCAATGCTGGCCTAGTAATGTAATCCCTAATTTTAACCAGAATTTTTATTATGCTCTTTTTATTATGTTATTTATGTGTTATGACATGTCTAGTGGTCGGACAACAGTTCTATTTCCAATACTAATACATTTAATTCTAAATAAGAGTATCATATGGAGAAGTTATGGATCAGTATTAGGATATTGTATTAAGTAATGACTGCATTAAGTCTCTACCTTTTTATTCCAAAGACTTTCTCCCTGAAATGGCACCTTGTTTCATTAAGTAATTTTCCCATTTGAACACCCAGAGTGATAATTAATAACACACAGTACTAAATGAGAAACTTGCTCCTAATGAAGATACATAACCTGTCGCTTTGACACCAAAAGAAATGTTACGTAACTCAGTGATTATTCCTGTACCATGGCCGTGTGGCCTACACACAACAGTGACACTCTAAATTTCCCCTACTGTCCCTCACGGACGCCTGTTCTTTTTCAGGTTAACTCAGAAGGTAAGTTTAGCTTCTCGGCGGTACTGTGAAGTTATAAACGTGCGCTCTGCCTGTCAGAATCAGGTGGACCCGTCAACAAGGAGTCGCATGTGCGGCGGCCATAATGTGAAGGGCGAAGTCACTTCCAACACCTGACACTGCTGCTACCTCCCCGTTCCTCCCCAACCCTCGCCGTCCAGCCTCGGCGGCTGCCGCCGCCTGATTCCCCTCCCCTTCCCCTCTCTCAAAGTGCCATCCATGCACCTGACGACTACTATTAAAGGGACCTTACACATATTAGAATGTACTGTCTTCGCTATCAACCAATGAATAGCAAGTTAATAGAGAAAGGTACCATCTTCTTACGTAGTACCTATTTCAAACGTGATTTCTTCCATCCTTCCGTCTCAATACCTGGGTAACTTCAACAACTTGAAAACCCACCCGTAAATTTACTTACACACCTACACCCCTAACACGCCTGCTGAGCAGACTATAATTCCGAGTGGAGTTCCGAAGCAAGCGAACTTCAGCAGATGGAATGCGAAGTGGAAACGCATTACAGTAACGAAGTCGGCCGTTATGGGGTGTCTTCCCGAGCACCGCCATTTAGTTTGGTGGCACTTTCCATTTTCGAACCTCCTCCGAAGTATAGCACCACCATACCACCTTGTGCCTAGTCTGACACATCTTAAGAACCGACTACCTGCTCCTCTTCCAAATTCTTAAATGGTTTCACCATTACATGCCCATCACGGCCTATTCACTTTTGCCACCATGAGAGAGAAAAAAAGAAAAAACAAATTTAAAAAAATTTCTTTATACATGAGATACAGTAATTTTACCCAACAAACAATTCGTTCAAGAAAGGATTGAGGATACTACTCGCAACAGTCACTAATCCCACTCTAATATTATTAATTTACGTGAAATGCATTTTATAAATGGTTAATTGAAACGCCCGAAGGAGTTGCTCACTCAGTACACGAGTCGCGCCGCTCGCCGCTGCCGCTCTATTTCAGCGCTAACGCGCTACGCCGCTGCTCCACTATCTCAGCACTAACGTGACACCTGCATCCGTCGTAGCGGGTCTGCCGGTGTCTCTCGCCACTTTCATAACGGTACTTGCTACACCATCTAACGAGTTTGATAAATTGTCTTACCACCCAGTTTTTGCGGCACCCTAAAAACTCTTAACATACGTGCATCTCCACCAATAAGAGAACCCCCTAACAGACAAATTTAAGTATTAAATATTATGTACCTATTCACTATACCCCGCACCTCGAACGTAAGATTTAAGAACATCGACTATCGAATTCTCCCCTTTACACTCTTGATAGCTTTAGAGATATTAGGAGAGAGCACACGACCTAAGAGAACAAGGCTTCGAGCCTCGACCACAGCTGACAGAAAAAAATAATTACAGGTAAGTCTGTCCAGTAACTACAACATGATACACCACCAGAACACTAAAACAAGTACACCCCGCCAGTAAACCTCTTTTTCCTACCCAGAGATATACCGGAAGGCTCAGTATTACGCGTATTTTGTGTGATTAGAGGTGTTGAGCGATGTGCGACTCACTATGCGTTGCCAGTGCTAGCTGTTTAATAATTATTGCCAAATAACTTGTATTTTTCTCCCCTTATGATTTTGTATTACGTTTAAGCATTTCCCAATCATTTTTCTGCGCAGCAAAGCCCTTGTTATACCCTATATGTTATACCATGCATGTATTTTTTTTTTAATTTATGCCATTTGTTTTGTACAATACGTACTTGTATTTTCTTTCTGACCGCAGTATGTAAAGGCCCACCACAGTCCTGGATTCTAGATATGTTGCTCTATAGCAACACTCCCATTACGCAAGATTTCCCTTCAGTCGTGATACACGATTTTGTGAGTCAGCGATTCCGGAATCCCAGTATGTGCCATGTTCGTGTCCAGAACCGGACTGGTATGTTTAGAAGAAAGTGAAGCACCTGAGTTATATAAGTTACTCAATAGAGAAGAGTCGAATGCGCTCCTGAAGTTGAGAAGAAGTGCGCTACCCTTTCGCTGTAGAGTGGTAAGCGAAATAGATTTTGTGATCGGATAAAACAAAAGAATTTTCACTCAAGTAAGTGAAGAATTGTAGTTCGCACCCCATGTGCGTTTTGCACATTTAAGAGTTCACCCAGACGAACACAAGTTTCATTATTGTTCACGCTACATCTTACAAAGTAATTTAATGATGAAGTGAAGATGTTACGAGCGAGCACGGAAATCGGCACTGCTAGTATTTGCATACAGTGCTCCGCCGTATGTTTAGGAAGTTAGAGATACCCATTTGTTTATTCAATCACACCCATGACGTAATAAATTGAGGCACCCACTGAAATAAGGACTAGATTGTTGATGATTAGCACCCATGACGTGACGTCATCTCCCAAGCGCAGTTATGCATTATCTTGTTGGAAATGTAGTTAGCAAGAGACTTCCACCCAAATGAATAAAAGTTTTATTGTACACTGTCGCAGTAGTTCGCGCCCCCACGAAAACTACTCACCCTGTTACTTCAGGGATTCTGGGAATTTTGTAGTAGTTAACCCCCATGAGACGTAATCAACCCTATGGAGACAGAGCACAGTTCCTCCCTCGCCCATGCATTGCTCTAGGTTACTACCCTTGCTCTGAGTCGCTCGTCTATTCGTTCCAACCTCAACCATTACTTTGTACCTCCCTCCTCCAGGGCTGTGTGCCTTACACGGTGCGGTTAGCGCCCGCAGATTGCCCAGCTGATAGGTTTATTCTTTCAGTTTTCGCCTTCATAAACTGATCGCCGACCTATCTCTTTCATCTATACTTCATTGACACTTCACGACGAGGCTCGCCTTCGTTTGCACCCTGGTTGGTAGCCCATGCTACTCGGACATATCGCCTCCCCCCAGAGGGAGGGGGAAGGATATGACGTCCACCCACACTGCCAAGAAATTCTCTGTTGTCGTCTGCCCCAATCACCAGCCTACAGACCTTCGGGGCTCCTCTAGCCGCATGCCCTTAAACTATCCGCCCATTTTTGCCCAGGCCCTTGTATGGAAATTTGTTACGGACTTGTTCAGTGATGATACAACTGCAGCAACACTGCTTCCCTCTCCTTTTTCCCTGGCATGAGGGTTAAGCAGAGCTGTTTTGCAACCGACAACACAAACATACATTCACACACTATTAGCTCCGTATATTTGACACTGTCCTCCTTCACAAACACTTCCTACTGTCGAGGCTATGTGACTTTCATAGTCCCAGGAAATGAGATGCCCCACCTCCAAACCAGCTAGTACATGGTTTGTGGCTGATCTTACTGTATGGTCCCCAAGCTGCCCAAGACGTTTTCTCGAAATTCCACCACCCATCTTCTTATTGTATTAGTAATTACCTGCTCTCATGTGCGAATTTGCTACACGATGGTTGTGTCACAACTGACTCACACTTGTGCCCCAGAGACTTTCCATTTATCTTGTTCTTTAAGGACATTGCACACCCCCTAGGTGCTACATAGTCGATTCACTGCCGAATAACTAAGACCAGACGTGTTTTGACCCATGGTAAACTCAGTTTAGTAGAGGCCAATTTTCGTTGACTCGGTTCCTTACTCTCCTGCTAGGCCAGTGGTAGGTGGTAGGTGGCAGATTCTCCTCTTTTCTCTTACCCTGCTGCCGGGTCAACGTCTCTATTCTGTCTTTTCCTTTCTTCTGTCAGGAAAGGGTAGCTTAGCTATGCCTTCTGGCAGTACCACAAGAGCTAATATAATACTGTATGTTAGACAAGCTTTTCCAGCTATTTATAGGGGTATTGCTCCTCCATTGATTACACTGGTCCATTAGCTGCTTTCTGAGGTATTACTGTTGGGGAAAATCTGTGTTTTGGGTAGTTACTCGAGCAAGTATCCAATCACCCAGTAGCCATGCGTGTCTGACCTCATATCTCTGTACCCTGCAACTAGCGGATATATTACCGCTGAATCAATCTTATTCTGCAACCCTTTACCTGAACTTAATCCCGATTATACCCCATTCCTTATTCTTCAAAATGAACACCCTTCCAGTTTGCTGTGGGTGGGCTGCTCCGCATAAATGGCCAATATGTTGGGCTGCCCCGACGTTGCGATCGCAGACGGCTGTCCACAACAATACCCAGAAAAAACTCTGCATTAAACGCAACACGATTTTCCCATTAGTCAAATCCCTTTTCCTCCTAAGCCACAACATCCATTACTAAAGCTTCCGATTCAACAAATCACTTACGGAACCACTAAATACTGCGAATTCCACCTATGCATCGATTGCAGGTGTTGATTACTGCAACCCCACATTCTTGCACTCATGCTGATCAAGATGACGAGTAAGCCTCTTTTCAGCACGACCATACCCCCCCTCCTTCCCCCACTACCCCATTGCTACTGCCATACTTTGAAATTGCCAGTTTAGATTGCTCAGTGACGTAGTACACATTTGACATTTTAGTTAACCAGCGACTTTTCACCCCCACTACAACCTCAGCTAATTACTTACTACTTTTTCATCCACTGGAACACTTCCCTTTTGTAACATAACCACCAGCTGGAGCTAACAAGATTAATTCGTGCTTATAGGTACTCAAGCCTGAACACGTGCACTCTGTTCTACCACCTGTCAACACGACGCCCACTATCAGTGTTTTAACGTCTTCCTCTGTGTGTTAACGCAATGACATATTATTTGGTGCTCGCTCTTGTTGCTATTGTTGTCGGCCTTCCACCAGTTCGGAATCACCTGTCCAACTTAGGAGTTATGTTCGAATTGTTGAATAACCTGTTGTATACTCCGCACCAGGTAGTAATTTCTTCCAACTTGGATTTATCTGCACTTAAGTTTCAAATGGCACTGAGTACTATGGGACTCAACATCTGAGGTCATCAGTCCCCTAGAACTTAGAACTACTTAAACCTAACTAACCTAAGGACATCACACACATCCATGCCCGAGGCAGGATTCGAACCTGCGACCATAGCAGTCACGCGGTCCCGGACTGAAGTGCCTAGAACCGCACGGGTGCGCTTAAGGAAGAAGAAGCTGCGTTGCAAGACGTGGTGAACAGATTGTTAACCTGTGAGAGCTTATTAACACGTGCCGACCAGGGAGAAACTCTTCGCACGTTGCGCGATTTAAGACGAGTAATTATGCACAGCCAGGGACACCTCCGTAGCATATCCGACGCCGTACCCTTGCGCCACACTAAGCGAGCGTGGTTTAATGGTGGTGGTACAATTTTGAAAACAATTTTCGTTGCTCCTGATCAGTCAGATGCGAAACGTTGGAATGATGCCATACATAAGGCAGAGAACAACCACGAGGCCATAATACGTCAGGAAGTTCGCCTCATCCATATAGAAGCTAAAATATTGGCAACCACCCGCCAAGTACGCGAAACTGCTACTAAGTTAGTCCACCAATATGAGGAAATGCGTAATTCGATTCAGCATGATCTCACCTTGGTCCATCAGGAACTTAATAACGTAATCACCATGCTCAAGGTGATGAAGACCTTGCAGATACTTTTATATAATGCACAGGCTACCCGAGTACATGTTAGCTCTCTACATAACTTCATTCTGAACGGTTTAGGACATCAGCTAAGTCCCCATCTACTACCAGCTGAACTTTTTCTGCAAATCTTAACCAACATTTCACCCTGTCTAACGGCCCCTCTACAGATGGTATATCCCATACGAGAGGCAACTCTTGCATTGAAACTTCCTGGCAGATTAAAACTGTGTGCCCGACCGAGACTCGAACTCGGGACCTTTGCCTTTCGCGGGCAAGTGCTCTACCATCTGAGCTACCGAAGCACGACTCACGTCCGGTGCTTACAGCTTTACTTCTGCCAGTATCTCGTCTCCTACCTTCCAAACTTTACAGAAGCTCTCCTGCCAACCTTGCAGAACTAGCACCCCTGAAAGAAAGGATATAGCGGAGACATGGCTTAGCCACAGCCTGGGGGATGTTTCCAGAATGAGATTTTCACTCTGCAGCGGAGTGTGCGCTGATATGAAACTTCCTGGCAGATTAAAACTGTGTGCCCGACCGAGACTCGAACTCGGGACCTTTGCCTTTCGCGGGCAAGTGCTCTACCATCTGAGCTACCGAAGCACGACTCACGCCCGGTACTTACAGCTTTACTTCTGCCAGTATTCTGGAACTCTTGCATTGTCTCTTGCATTGTACTGCAGTTCAGCCCGTGTCCAGATGACTCGAGACCGCGATTATTTGGAAAGTAAGATTGATCTACCAGTCACTTGTGCTAACAGTGAATTTGAAAGCTACCGCATCCACGTTTTTCCAGTATACTGCCCCACTGTACAAGTTCACGTTATGTGGAAAACCCGCGAAATCCTTGTTATCAGTAAGAAATGCTGAACTCATTCTGTCCTATCCGAGCGCGCCTTGCAAAGCTGCCAACATGGGAAGTACGACATGTCTTCAGCACCTATCCTTTGCACCCATAAAAAAGCATGCGAAGTCGCGTTGTTTCTCACTGAGAAAGCGACCCCCCTCTGCAGCGATCTGGTTGTACCGATAATTGAAGCCCAGTTCGTTGCTATAGACAACAGTATTTTATACACCGTACCCCACCCAATAACAGCCACTATCCTATGATTCGAATACTTTCGAGCAACCCAGCCCTTCTGTGTGCTAATCAACAGTAGCGGTTTACTACTTAATGGCTCTCACTGTGATATCACTATCTGTATCCATATAAAGTAGCTTGGGATCTGCGAAATGAGTTTTTGCAAACTCATAATGAAATGGATATATGTGGAGTCCGGACATGTCTTACAGCTATACGCACGTCCCCACATAGACGGGTTTTGTGAACTCTATTACAACCTTCACCATCTCCACAGAAACAAACTTACTGAAGACAGTGATCCATTAAAATTTGGTCTGGCGATACATTTCCTTACGACTCATCTCCCATCGCTTTATGTTCTAATAAGAATTTCGTGGTGTTCTCAAATTTTCCACTGTCTTACCAAAAATTGCATTATTCATTAACTTACAAAAATATTTTTCAAAATCACTCACCGTGGAACTCCTCTTTTCAGTGTTGAAATCAATATACTCCTTCACCCAGGGTGACTGCTTGAATGCTAGAGAGCACTTGATTTCATTCAACCAACTCGATTCCTAAGCTGAGACACCGTTGGAGATAACGTATCTCTGCTTGAATGAGATTTTCACTCTGCAGCGGAGTGTGCGCTGATATGAAACTTCCTGACAGATTAAAACGGTGTGCCCGACCGAGACTCGAACTCGGGACCTTTGCCTTTCGCGGGCAAGTGTTCTACCAACTGAGCTACCCAAGCACGACTCACGCCCCGTCCTCACGGCTTTACTTCTGCCAGTACCTCGTCTCCTACTTTCCAAACTTTACAGAAACTCTCCTGCGAACCTTGGAGAACTAGTACTCCTGAAAGAAAGGATATTGCGGAGACATGGCTTAGCCACAGCCTGGGGGATGTTAACAGAATGAGATTTTCACTCTGCAGCGGAGTGGGCGCACATGGAATCCCAATAATTTTATTACCTAGGCAATGAAGAGCCACCTTTTCGGATTCATGTCTACACCACAATCTGAACCCACTTTAGGACGGTTGTCAATCAGCTTAGATGTTTTTCAAATGCCTTAGAACAAAACGACAGTGTCATCCAGATACGAAAGACATGTCTTCGATTAAAGGTGTGGAATCAGATTGTCCTTCATACATTCGAAGGTGGCCACAGCATTACATAGATCATATGCCATAACTCTGAACTCATAGAGGACATCAGGAGTTACAAAAGTAGTCTTTTCCCATTATACCTTGTCAGCTTTGATTTGCCAGTAGCCTGTGTACGTAGTGTCATCGTAGATGCACTATGGTATCAATGATCCTACTTCAGGTAGTTTGTATACTGATCCTACTTATTCTTTCTCTGCAGTGGGCAAGTTTATATGTCTGTTTCTGGAATGGAGTACTTATTTTCTTTATTCTTTCTGTCTCTCTACAGTCAGTGAGACAACAGTATCTGTAAGAGATCTAGTGGCACAACATACCCACCTACTCCACCACCACCATCCCCACAGTAAGCAGTAGCGTGGGTGTCGCGACCGATGAAGGCGTCATCAAAATGTGGCCTTATCAGGCACGTTTCGCCCGCAAGGCTTCGTCCTGCATAGGCAGCCACTTGCACCACGTCCGCCGTTGTCCCCGCCACATCCACCACCACTGCCTCACCTTCGCCATCGCACTAGCAAACGTGGGTGATAAATGGCCTGTGGGCTTCCGCCCCTGGTTCACTATGCCCAGTCATTAGGACGCCGACAACTGCGTCAAGGCTGGTAGTTTCCAGAGTTGCACCTGATGCTGTGGCCGACACGCCTTGTCACCTCACACATGACGAATTTTTGCAGCCTGGATGCTCCTTCTGGCCTGATGCATTTGAACAGGGGGTTACAGATGCAGTTGCTCCACATCTCCGACCAAGATGACAGCCATGCAAGGTCAGTTCACTGTGGAGGTGATGGTCTCAATCTTCGTTGTCATCTAGCAACGATAGCACTTCATCTTTGACTAACATCAGTTCCCTGTCCCGTCCTACTAGTGATAATGTAGATGCTCATCAGGTCAGCCACAGGTCACCTTTAAATTACTCTGTAGTTCGAAGTGCATTTGGAAACAGGATTTTGTACAGTAGGATTGACAATAATTTGGGATGGTACCGAAATACTGTCTATGTCCTGAACGTTTGACTGACGTGTGATTACCTGTTTTGGAAAGAAAACTTTCCAAAATCGTTAGCGATGAGCGATGTCCCACCATTAAGCGTAGTGCAGTATTATCCTGTGAGCTTATGCACCCTCCAAGACAGAACTCTGGTGATGAAGAGATGATCACTGTTCATAGGCTGGATAATGATATGATACAGTGGGCTCTTATTGCTGAGTGGTTTCAGACATTAACCTTGAGTGTCATACAGAACAAATTTTCTGAAATGCAGTAAAGGGGTTCTGGATGGACTCCATCTTGACATCCACTCAAATGTCTTTGATCCAACAAAGGGGTGTGGAGCTACATCTAACTTCCTAGGGATACAGCCGACAAGGAGGAAGACATGTATTAAAGTCGAAAATAGAAAAGACTAAATTTGTTTTGCATGGCCTATACTGGCTTGCGAGAGAAATAGTTTGCTCTCTTCAAGCAGTCAAAGGTATCATCAGTGTTTGGAAATGGATAGATATGTTTCTTCGTGATTTCATTCAGTCGCCTGTAGTCGACACAGAAACGCCATGTGCTGGACTTCTTCCTGACAAGACCACTGGAGAGAACTAAGGCCTCTCTGGGCTGTTTTCTTGCAACATCTTCTCCATTTTCTCCTGGATTATCTGTCGTTCAGCCAGCGACACTCTATATTTACCAATTAGTGGATGATATTCGGTGTTGGTACAGTGTTTTATAAAGGGTTGCTCGGTCAGTTTTCTTCCACTCAAGATTTGAAAGTACCTGAAAACTGATACAGGATGGCTATTACTCATTGACACTGTTCCTCAGTCAATTCAGATTCTATTGACAGTTCAACAATTGATTCCTCCCATTGCCTGTGTTACATACAGTGATTGTGGAGCACAATTCTTAGTAGAAGACATTAAGCTGTCCTTTCTGAGTTGGTTCAGCCATCCCTATTCACATACCTTTAAGAATGAGTTGTGGCTGCTCTTGAGAAATCCTGGACCACCTACAATGCTTTGATCGTTGCAGGTATGTAAATTTATTTTGTGACTGTGTGTAGCTTTTTTTGATAAAAAAGAGCCTCACAGTTTTACCGAGCAGTTCGAATGATGACTGGAACTCGTTTCATTGATGATGGCTGGATAACAACGTCTTCAACGGCAGACATACGTCCGGAGCAATCTTTGTTATGTCTTCTTGTTGGAATACCTCCATCAGTCTGAAGTTCTGATCTTCCATAATCCACGATTACTTCTGATACCAGCAAGAAGTCCCAACGACAAATTTGAAGGGCTGTTTTCTGTGAGTGACAGTTATTGTTGCATTACATGTTCCTGTCAGCTGGAGGTATTACACATTTGTCACCTCCAGCACAATTCATTTCATAACACCAAACATACCTTTCTTCACCTGGCAGCCATAAGTATCCAACAATGCAGAGAAAAAAGCCCCTGAGTCGAGTAGGCAGCAGACTGGTTGGCCATCGATGATGACATTGATGAGATTTCCTATCACCTTGGTGACTGTCATCCATGAAGGCTTTTCATCTGTGGAGGCTACATCTACATAGATGGTCGCCTCACACAGTTTTCAAATGGTTCAAATGGCTCTGAGCACTATGGAACTTAACTTCTAAGGTCATCAGTCCCCTAGAACTTAGAACTACTTAAACCTAACTAACCTAAGGACATCACACACATCCATGCCCGAGGCAGGATTCGAACCTGTGACCGTAGCAGTCCCGCGGTTCTGGACTGCAGCGCCTAGAACAGCACGGCCACTGCGGCCAGCACACAGTTTTCCTGATTTCAGCAGCTGCAAGATTAGCTGGTACCTTTGACGGTGCCATGCAGGGTAGCCGCATAGTCTGAGGTGTCTTGCCACAGATTCATACGGCGACCCATTTTGGAAGATCGAGTCCTCCCTCGGGCATGGGGGTGTGTGTATTGTCCTTAGCATAAGTTAGTTTAGGATTAAGAAGTGTATAAGCCTAGGGAATGATGACCTCAGCAGTTTGGGCCCATAGGGACTTACCTCCACCACCACCTTTGATGGTGATAGAGAATAGCTACAGCATGTTAGGAAGTGACCTCGACGAGGGAACCATGATGTGATTCATGTTGATTGTAATCATCTGCAACTGACTGGCACCAATAGGACTGTTGTGGTGGTTAATGTGTAGTGGGATCATAGTCGTCGAATAATCAGTTTTCTCTGTCTGCAGGACGCACAATGTGTCTAGGGCGCCCACAGTGAAAACGGACTGGTATTTGTCCTCCTTCCTCCAAATATCTGCTCTTCTGCAGAGCTTCCTACTTGGTGGAGGAGTAGGTTGTATCTGTGTAGGTTGTATGCTGAGTTGTAGTTTGACGGCGGCAGTGGTGACGTGAGTCCGAGTTGGCTGAATCCATTCTGCAAGGCACGGTCGACTGGTGGTGGAGACTAGTACTCTTCTTCAATATTTTCTAATACCTCCTGATTTATCAGGTTGTTATTAAAGGCTGCTAACTCTTGTCTACTCGGACTTACATTTCTGGCTGCCATACATTGTTGTATCTCTTTTCTTACTATCTGGCATATGAGAGAAGGGAGCTCATGGTGGTCTTCCATAATTGTCATAGGGACCTCATTCAGTAGTTTGTCGTACTTCTTTCTTCAAACTGTTTTCTGTTGCATATCCTCAATCCGATGGCGCCAATTTGTGAATTCCCCTGTCGTGTGACATCCTTTATCAGAAGAGCATTGTAAATTTCTTTTGTGACTCCCTTCATCAAGTGTGAGATTTTGTCAGTTTCTCGCATATTCCTATGTATGATATGGTGTTTGGTCAAAACATTCTGTATGTACAACTACATAATTTCCCTATGACTTTGGACCCTGTTCTTCAGTCGTTCTTCCACTGTGCAGACTTACTTTTGATTGTCGAGAAAAGATTTCTTCACTTCAGCCTCTAATTTGGCCCAAGTATTGAACTTCTTTTCATTGTTCTCGAACCACTGGTGGGCTGTGTTGTCCAAATGGAAGGTCACATTCCCCAAACACATCGTGTCATTCCACATGTTATATTTGGCGACTTGGTCTAATGATCTCAGCCATTTCATTGGAACCTGACCAGCATCTCCGGAAACACCAATGGATGCCTGATGTGTAGCAGACTTACTGCTGTTTTGGAATACACCTAATACGTGTATGGAAAGATCTTAGAAATGATGTACTGCTTGTAGTCCGTTTCTTGTCTAGTGGTTCGAGAGCAATGAAAAGAAGTTCAATACGTGGGACAAATTAGAGGCTGAAGTGAAGAAAACTTTTCTCAACAATCAAGTGATAGCTTTGTGTTGCCTAATTAGAGCTATGGTGATGAAAATGCTTCGAAGTTCGTGTTTGTCTCTATCAAGCAATATCACATCTAAACCACAATCAAGACTAAATCCGAAATCAGGATTGTCAGTGGTTCAACCATCGTATTGAAAGTGTGTTTATTACTGACACCAACATTCATCCAGAAAAGAACTAATCTCATGAACAGAGAGTGCAACTATTTATACAGACATCGAACATTGCAGAAAATACAAAGGTTATAAACACCAGATCTTTCAAGAATCTCACAGTAATGATAAATACTAAATAAGAAATAATTTCTGGTGTCTGGATTTTAACTGGCAGCCGCAGCATGCCTGTCAGTGATGCTGTCCAGTGCACTACGCTGTATGGACTATGCCTTGTGGCAATATGTGTGCATGTGTATATGTGCTGTTCATGTTAAGCTCTTTTCACATATATGTAATACTTGTGTAAATATGTCCATCATCTTTTTAAAAACGCCCACGTCACTAAATGTCACATCAGTTCCTACATGCGCTTCTGAAAGGTTTCATAAAATCATATCATCTTGTTTAAAAGCGATAATAATGTTTGTGTTTTCACTTACCAACTGTTCCTGAATCATACAACAAGTCTGACTAAAAAAAAAAAATCTATCCTCCTATGGCATCTGAAACAGAAGTATTTTCATATTTGATGCAGATTTGCTCTGCAACACCATCAAAAATAAACACAGTATTCAGCTTTACTCTTTCTCGTAGTGGAATATCGCTGCTTCCAGTGAATATTTTGTATGGTACACCATCAGTACCTGACAGTACCTAGTGAAATAGCTAGTACTTGGGCTGGAATAACGTGTTGAAAAAATATGTATATGTTCAAAATGAGCTCCATCTGGGTACATTAGCAATTATTTTGTGCCAGACTAGGATGCAAACTTTGATTTCCACTCACCTTAAATACTTTGGCTATCCATACACGCCCGCTAGACCAATCGAAACCCTGTTGTTCATATTGTCTATGCTATCACTTTGTGACTCCCGCACAAGGAGAGGTAATTTTTTTAACGTCGTCTTTTTAGCCCCTCAAGATATGTACAGGATGGTCCATTTAAAGATTTCAGCTTACATATCTCTGGAACAACTATAAACATTGAAGAGCGACTTTCACAGGTATGAATGTTAAGGCAGGGGCTCATGAAAGTAAACATTCTGAAACGGAAGCAAATATTAGTTTCAACAAAAATTTTTTTAAATGGACACTTGACGTTATTTCTTACACAGTCAATAACACGAAAACTCACAAAAAAGAATGGCGTTAGTTGCATCGCAATATGTTAGTTACACCCTGAAAACTGCAAGGCGAAGTTGATGCTTGACATAAACCATATCGGCCACTATTGCACATCCGTAGATACAAGCGTGAACCCCACGTTGCTCGTAATTGCGATGTGATTGGCGTGCGTAACCTTATTTTCACTGTTATCAGGAGGGCCGAAAGTAATTACAGGATTTCCTGCCGCAAACATTGATATGTACGTAATGGTTTCTCCCTTGCGTGGTTTATTTATCTACATGCACATTTCAGAATAATACTGATCATTTACGCTGACTCATTCTTACACTACCCAATACAACCTCTCGGCTCTGCTGTTGTGTACTGGGACGGACCGCAATCGGCTGTGTGTGGGATCAGCTCGCTACAAAGCAGGTTGATCTGTGTTGAGGTATGTACAGGTAAATGGCACTGTTGTACTGTACACTGTAATTGGTATCAATGTTGTAAACGTGATATTAATTTACCTCGCATTTGATATGGTTTTCACAAATGAAAAAATGGCTGACGTGTTATTACTTTTACGGTCGCAGGTTCGTATCCTGCCTCGGGCATGGATGTGTGTGATGTCCTTAGGTTAGTTAGGTTTAAGTACTTCTAAGATCTAGGGGACTGACCTCAGATGTTAAGTCCCATAGTGTTCAGAGCCATTTGAACCATTTGTTATTACTTAATGGGGAATCTCACTAAAATACCACATGAGTGGCACAACTGCATGACCAGTGCTACCCTAATAGATATCATCTGACCCCCACCCCCACACCTTCACGAATATTGGTAGATGGTTTTGCATGACTGGACGCATGCCTCTATGTACGTTGATCTGAAGCAAAAGGGTGAGAAGTGAAGCAACCGAAGTAGCTGCTCTGGCGGCAGCTGCAATAAACCCTCATACCAATACTAGTGAAACGGAGAGACTGGTGGGAATCCCTCGAAGAAGTGTTGGTTGGCTGGTTGGTTTGATGTATAAAGGGACCAAACTACATAGTCATCGGTCCCGAACAAGTGTTCTGAGCAGTCTTAAAAGGTGCAAATACTACCAGACACGTTTCACTACACTAAGGGCTTCATAGCAGTGACTTTCGAAATTCGCCTTGAATGTTGTCAGTGGGTACTGTGGCAAGGCTATGACTTCACGTGTAATGGTACTGTTCACTGATGAAGGCATGTTTAGAAACCATGGAAATGTCAGTTTACACAATATGCACCGCTGGTCACCGGAAAACCCGCATTTCTTCCTCATGTAGAACATCAACGCTTTTGAATGTCAACTTATGGTGTGGTATTGAAGGACAACACGTCATTGGTCCATATTTCATTGATGGCATTCTTGCCAGTAACAGTATGAGCAATTCTTCGGATGTACCTTATCAGGACTGGTGGAAGGCCTACCTACTCTTGTGCATCATACACACATCAAAAAAAGATTTGCATCACCTCTGTTCCGAGAGTTCCGGAACCTGTACAGAAAATTGGAATAGAGATCAACATAAACATCATTTCTGCACTTTTCATTTCTCATGAAAACCACACATTGTATGTGGTACCACCACACAGAGAGACCTTCAGAGGTGGTGGTCCAGATTACTGTACACACCGGTGCCTCTAATACCCAGTAGCACGTCCTCTTGCATTGATGCATGCCTGTATTCGTTGAGGCATACTATCCACAAGTTCATCAAGGCACTGTTGGTCCAGATTGTCCCACTCCTCACCGGCGATTCGGCGTAGATCGCTCAGAGTGGTTGGTAGGTCACGTCGACAATAAACAGCCCTTTTCAATCTATCCCAGGCATATTCGGTACGGTTCAAGTCTGGAGAACATGCTGACTGGCCACTCTAGTCGAGCAATGTCGTTATCCTGAAAGAAATCATTCACAAGATGTGCATGATGGAGGCGCGAATTGTCGTCCATGAAGACGAATGCCTCGCCAATATGCTGCCAATGTGGTTGCAATATCTTTCGGAGGATGGCATTCGCGTATCGTACAGTCGTTACTGCTTCTTTCATGGCCACCAGCGGCCTGCGTTGGCCCCACATAATGCCACCCCAAACTAGCAGGGAACCTCCGCCTTGCTGCACTCACTGAACAGTGTGTCTAAGACGTTCAGCCTGACCGGGTTACCTGTAAACACATCTCCAACGATTGTCTGGTTGAAGGCATATGCGACACTCATCAGTGAAGAGAACGTGATGCCAATCCTGAGTGGTTCATTCGGCATGTTGTTGGGCCTATCTGTACCGTGCAGCATGGACGTCGGAAGTGAAGTTGCGCACCATGCAGCCTATTTCGCACAGTTTGAGTCGTAACACGACGTCCTGTGGCTGCACGAAAAGCGTTATTCAACATGGTGGCGTTGTTGTCAGGGTTCCTCCGAGCCATAATCCATAGGTAGTGGTCATCCACTTCAGTAGTAGCCCTTCGGCGGCCTGAGCGAGGCATGTCATCGACAGCTCCTGTCTTTTTGTAACTCCTCCATGTCCGAACAACATCATTTTGCTTCACTCCTAGAAGCCTGGACACTTACCTTGTTGAGAACGCTTCCTGGTACAAAGTAACAATGTGGACGCAATGGAACCGCGGTATTGACCGTCTAGGTATGGTTGAACTACAGACAACACGAGCCATGTACCGCCTTCCTGGTGGAATTACTGGAACTGATCGGCTGTTCGACTCCCTCCGTCTGAAAGGCGCTGCTCATGCATGGTTGTTTACATCTTTGGGCGTGTTTAGTGACATGACTGAAATGTCAAAGGGACTGTGTCTCTGAGACAATATCCACAATCAAAGTCTATCTTCAGGAGTTCTGAGAACCGGAGTGATGCAAAACTTTTTTTGATGTGTGTATAATGTGGTATCAGTATATTGCCATGGTAGCAAGAAATGCGCTAAACCAACAGTTTTTATTAATTGAAGACATAAAGTCTGTAACTGAATCCGCAATCATTTTTGGCACTTTATTTTCACAAGTCCGTCTTGATCGTACAGATTTCTTTCACTTTATTACCGGTTTCGGCATACTGCCATCATCTGAGGATGTGAAAATAAAAAACCAACAATTTCCAAATCAACAGATAGGACCAGGCAATCCTGTTCAGAGATTTGCAGCATAGCTACTGGACCTCACCCTATGGACTTGTTTGTCTAGGGACATTTGAAAAATGTAGAGTATCAGCAGATTCCAACAAGAATGGACAACATGAAAGCCTGAATTCCTGCTGCATGTGCTGTAGTAACACCAGAAACACTGACAGCACAGTGTTGATCAGTACTGGAGTGTGCACAGTGGTATTGCCATGTAAATGGCGATCTCTTCGAAAGTATTTTGTAGCATTTCTGCTGTGAGAAATGTGATTGCATGCTGCCGCACATTTTGTGTGTTTCCGAGAAGATAATGGGTTTTATATGCCATGTGCTAAGTTTTGATGCACAGTATGCTTCAGAATGTTGTGTGAATCTGATGTTGTAGATCTGATATGCAAGCTCTATTAAACTAAACATTTTTGAAAGGTGACTACCAACAGCCATCAATCAATGTATAAAAAGCATGTCTGACCATCAGCTGCTTTTATCTTAAATCCAAATATCGACCGGTTTCAGTCACAGACTATCATTAAAGATTAGGGTTAAAACGGTTTAAGCCACATCACATCACTTACATGGTCACCATATACCAGGTGTAGAGCATGTCATGAATTCCAAAATACAACACAGCACTTTTACAAGCAAACATATTAATAACAACCATAACAAGAGTAGTAACAAATGTGTTGAATTCATGATCCAACCTCATTCTCAAAACAGCATGTTTAGTGTCGCTGGCATTTAAACTGAAAGATTCATGGAAAACTGATACTTTTACTTCTGATAGGTCCTGTTGTAGTGGTGGTTTTGTCAGTGAATGTTCGATTACATCGCCCAAAATGAGAACATCAAAAACTAATTAAATGCATACACATAAATAGTCATCAACTGTCTATTATCATCATCATTATGTTTTTTTTCTTTTTTTTTTTTTTTGTTGCTTTGGTACTGAACACTTCATCTTGTTAACTCTTCAGCGGTTCATTCATAACAAAAAACATTATTTCCCTAGTTATTTTTAGTATTATATTATTTTGAGTTCAAGTGTGGCTAACGTATTAAAAACACAAATATTGATTGTTTTTTTATTAGCTATGTCTCTGGACAAATTGTGTGATCATTACAGCCTGGACAGTTAGGAGGAACGGAGATGGAGGTATGCAATTTCTTTATGAATCTGTTTTTTGCTTAAGGATTATTTACCAATAGTTGGAGGTAACCTATTTTTGTATGACTCAGCCACCTTACTGACAGAGCTATAACTCCCACATGTCGTTATAAACTTCACACTCCAATTACATTCATTGATAAGCAATTTTTCGTTTATTTAACCAATTCACAATTAAAAGAACTTTTCCATAGAACATATTTTGTTTGGTTTCTTGTGTGGATTGCAAACACACTTTCTCTGACCATGATTTACAGGTAATAATACCCCTTAATACCAAGTACATTAGCTTCATGAAATAGCTGCTGTTTTGTACAATTCACTTTCTGTTCTCCTATGATGGAGACATTACTATTAGGCCCATCATACAGTCTTGTCACAATGCATGCCATTATATAATAATCCATGCTTACCAGTTCCTATCCTGATACTTGATAATTGTTTCTTAACCTCACAGATGTGTTTCTTATAGTTTTCACAGATTTGAGATCACAAAACTTAGTGGTATGATTTGATGAATGAATGAAACTTAATTAAATCCTCATTTAGCCTGCTTTAATGCAGTTTCTTTGATAACAATGTATTTAGATTCTGTATAGAATCCATGCAGGTCAAAAGCAATGTTTGTAGGTCTAGTGTACATGTTCAAATGCGTTTGATAAGCATTTAAAGGAGTTTTCTATCCACACAGGACACAGCATCATTCAATCTAGCATGGCATTTTAAAACATGTTTGTCATTGAACAGTACAGTTGCAGGATGAGACAGTAGAGAAATTGGATGACTCTTGTTTTTACATCCCATCTAGTTGTGCAGGTTTCTAGGTATTTGCATGGCCTCAGTGCATTTATGTGTAGCAATAGAAACATATCGTAACAGTTTGTGCACCATGTCTGGACAGGCAGTTGTTTAGGCACAACTGAGGTTGAGTGCACTTACGAATCATATTAGAAACAGATTGAAACTTGTTTGTGCAGCATACTGGCTGGTGTCAAGACACCACTGAGACAAGGTGCATGTATGTGTAGCATCAGAAATAGATTGAATTTATTTGTATGTCCTGTCTGGACAGGCAGGCACTCAGGTAACCCCACCCCTCATCTTTCGCATGTGGTGGCGGGGACAGGGCTCAGTGATGGGTAGGACTGACGCAGCACTCGAATGGCTGACTTAAGCCCATCTCACATGAAGTAAGGTTTGCCAGAAGTTTGCTAGATGGCATACTTGACTGCCAGCTATCAGGGAGGGGTGACAGCTACCTCTCATACTAAACCCCCACACATGATGTAAAGACTAAGCCTCAAAGCTAACAGCCTCATTTGACTGCGTGAATTGCAAAGCGCGTAAGCCAACCATTACACAGTCTTTCTCAAACGATAGTAAAGAAATTTTTCTGTAAAAGAATTTGGCTCTCACACATCTCACAGCTTGATTTTTCAGCTTCATATATTTAGAGATTAAGTAAACTACTACAAGTAGTTTGGAAAGTTTGCAGTGGAAAATGGGTCGCTATGAATACTGGATTATTCTTTAAACTTGGAAAGATGTCGCTATCTATCACCAAGTTCCAGAAAATAGATTGTATGTAAAATGCTTCAACCCAGACTCATATGCTATTTTAAAAGCCAGAATGAAATAATCATAACATTACTCGTATCTCATAAATTGTTTGAGGATCGAATTGCATGAAGAAATTTAAAGGGAACAAGAAGCCACATGAAAGTAGTTGCTACTTTTGTCGGAATTTCAACAGACTCCTATAACTGAGCATATTTTAAATAACGAATGAATGGATTGAAACTGGCTAAAGAATTTTATTTCTATGCCTCAATTTTCTAAGAAATATGAAGACAATTAACAGCACATAATATGCCACCTTTAACTTCCCATCGGTATACAGGGTGAAAAAAACGTGTAGGTTAAAAAATAAGGGAGATGGTGCTGTGAACTGTTTTGAAGCCAGCGTGGGTGGAGCCTGCCACCATCTTAAATAGCCCAAAACATTAGCTTCTTGTACGTTATTTCTGCTGTGTTCAGGCAACAACTGTTTTAAACACTAAAAATTACAGTTCTTCTATGAATAATATAGGCTAGTGTCAGGATGGCAATTTCAGACGTTTTTCTGTTCTTAAACGCATATTTATTATAGTAATACGACATATTTTGCCTCGTTAACGTAACTTGTATTCGTTGTTATATTTCGAATAATCAAGAATAACTTTCACTGTATTTGCATCCATAGCAAATGCAGCTGGAATTCCGAAACCAATGCTCGTTTGCTAACTTTTATTACTTCCTGTTCCTTACATTTTCAATTTTCAACTCGTATGTCTAATATTTTAATGTTCGAGCTTGCAAAAAATTTACCTACATGTCTTTGCAAGCCCATAAACGTGTGCAATGAGGGAAGATGCAAGGCATGCTATCGTGTCTTGTGCATGTCAACAAAGTGAAGGATTACTGAAAAGTCAAACAGAACAGCATTGAGGTGTACCTCCATGCAGAGTAGAGTTCTTGCTTTATTAGGTTATCAGTGCGTTAGTTTCACTATAGCTTACACGTTTTCTAACATTGAAATCTTACCTACGATGCGTCATGCAGTGTGAGACCAATAATAGCATTTACAGTGTAAAAAAGGCATATATAAATGTGATTAAGGGAATGATCTCAAACGTTTAGATTCGATAGAATGGATATTTTGCTTTAACATGTATGTAAGTCATTGTGTAACATATAGGTCTACCTTTCCAACAGCAGTCTGTTTGCTTCTTTTCCCAGAATGCTTATCGCCAGTAACTCTGTCAGTTTTTCAGGAATAACCAGACATATCACAACTGGAATGTATAACTACTTTGATCATCTGCTGATACATCTTAATGAAGTGAAACGAGCCATTTTTATATTAACATCATTTTTGTTGTAAATATGCCTCCATGCTGAACATTTGTTAGTTTTTTGATTTCTTTAATTAAAGGCAGACAGATGTTAATTAGTAATTTCTAGTTATCACCATTTACACATTTCACTAATAGATAGTCACTTGCAGAATAGTTGTTGAAGAGAAACGATTTCACTTTAGTTTGAAATTTTATTTTTCTGTCTGTTAGGGATTTTATATCATTGGGTAAGTGATCAAAACTTTTGGTTGCAACATTGTGAGCCCTTGTTTGTGCTACAGGCAACTGTAAAGTGCCGTAATGAATGTCATTTTTTTCCCTTCTGGCGTCGTAATTATGTACATCATTGTTCCTGTTAAGTTCAGTGTATAACTTTTAACAAACATCCCGAGCGAATAACTATACTTGAAGCGGTTATATTGCTACTTAGAAGCCAATCAGCAGACAGACACAATGCAAACAGTGTTCGCATAAGTTTTTAGCCACAGTCTTCTTCAGAAAGGAAGCAAAGCACACCCACTCACCTACCCACATACACACAAACCTACACATCCATAGAATCATACATACAAAATTTACACACACATGACCGCTGTCTCTGGCTGTTACAGCCAAAATCTTTTTATAGAGGGATGAAATGTGAACGATGAATAATTATCGGCAGGAGGAATTTAGGGCATGAGATGCAGCACCAACACGTAGAGAAGTCATTTAGCTATGTGTTGTGCAGGGATGAAGCCGTTGATACATTGTGGCTTGGATGTTGGAGCGTTTGCAGTTTGGAAGGCAATGAAAAACACAGGAAAGAATCAAAGTGAACAGCGCAACCATAATTCACCTATACAAAAGAAAATATTTCTTGAACGGTTCCTCTTATGAATGAAATGTGATCCCTTTAAACTTTAGATTATGATCAGATCGATTAGTACTCCCGTAAACAACGCAAGTTGACTTTTTTGATGAAACAACAACATCTCCACACAATCGAAACACGCAGCATGGTAGAAACTGGGCATGGGTACGAAGAATGACGCCATGGGGAAGGTGAACCATGGAGGTATGAATTCGGTGAACCTAATTTTTTGCCTACTTAAGATGGTGTACGCCAGCTTCAAGTTTGCGGTGCAATGACTACTCCCTTCTCTTTTTACATCTGTGACCAAAAAGATCTTTTAGTTCTTCAAAGATGTTGATAATCTGTTTACATCTCGATGGGTAGTTAATAGGATTCTGCAAATTTAAATGTTTTCATATATTTCAGATCGTTGAGACATAGAAATAAATTCTTTTGATCATCTTCAATCTATATCATTCTTTATTTCAAAAACACAGGGGTACAGGATTCCTTTGAAATAACGACATAAGTAGAAATTTACTTTCACCTGACTTCTTATTCCCTTTATTTTTCTTCAGCGAGACCTTATCAGTGATGAGTTTTGAGTAATACCTAACTTCTCTTGTTGCCATGTTAAAATCTACTCCTTTTGCCAAAACAAAGCAGAGTTTACAAATATTCATCTCGCTAACATTCTAATGCAGTTGAAATTGTGACAATATGATGAAACAGTGCACTAAACTAGCAACTTGGGGGGGAAACAGTTCAACAGTTTATGAAAATACCCACTCTACATATAGAAACAAAACTGTAATTTCTTCCCATATATTGTTCCCAGCTCATAGCAACTTTCATTTCATCAGCTATTGAAGCCTGTTAAAAATTAAATTATTTCACTGAAAAAAGGTGGTTGCTACAAAACTTCTGTAGATATTGTAATAACGCAGCCACTTTAGCCAAGATGCCGCGAGCTGCCGTGGAGGAGGAAGAGGCTGGACTGCCTGGGTCGAGCTCCTGAGAAGAGGGACACTCACTGCCTCATTCTGCAAGCACACAGCAGGACGCTGCATTTTTGGCGCCCAACGTGGGGCTTCGATTTGACTTCATTCTCACGATCTTGTTACTGTGAGAACTTCTAAGTTTCGACACGACTCAGCAAGACTCCCCATTCCATTATTAGCACATGGTAACCTGATTGTGTGAGCTATCAGGTTCACAGATGGTGTGTTTGAGTGTGCTAAGTGCGTTTCAAATGAGCATATAAAGTAGATATAGCGGGAGCTAGTGTAGTCAGTTTTGGATCCCATAGCCTCGTTGTATTTTTTATGCAGTTTTATAATGTGAAGTTTGTTGTGAATATTCTGTTCCACGACTTCCATTGTTCTGTTCGCTGTTACCAGCGTTGTGATCAGCGTTGTACTGTCTCTGTTCGTTCTGTGGAATGCGTTTAGTTTTTAGTTTAATTTTTCTGTGTAACTGAGGTCTGGGAGACTGATAAATATGGAAAGTTTGGGAGCGAGCGAGGAAACACAAGGCAAATGTGTGGCCGATGCGCAGTCAGGGTGCATTAGATAGAATTCTTGCGATACTAGAAAACCACACAACACAGTTAACAGCCATAAGTGAGGAGAATAAATCGCGGTTTGAAAGATTATAAACTGAACTAAAATTTTGCAGTCCAAAGGTTGATCGGCAGATCGCCGAAGTTAGGCACGAATTAGTGACCGAAACCGAAAAGATACGGACAGAGGTCACCAACGACCTAAACGTGGTGAGAAAAGAGTATGAAACGATGGTTGGGAGCTTAGAAACAGATACCTCTGTGTGCGAACATGAGAAATGTAAATCATCCAAGGAAACACAAATACGGGTGTCAGTCCTCGAGCAAGAAGTATCTGTAATGCGACAAGGTAATGTCCTTGTAACGCAGGTCACGCCAACGAATTTGCAGGCCGCATTCCCGATGTATGGGTTTGATGTACCACTGTCCAAGTTTGGCCGAATGCGCAGCACTCGCTCGAAGGCATACCTACAGAATTTAGATACGTTTCTGCATGCGAAAGGCGGGGCGGAATGTAATGCTTTACTCGTTGCACGCCAGACGCTCGATCAAGAGGAGGCTGCCTGGTTTGACATTACAATTCGCGAGAACGGTAGTTACAAGGATTTCTGCACCAAGTTTCTAGCAACGTGCTGGAACCTGGCTGCACAGGAGTGTGCAAAGATTAGTATATATCGGGAACAGTATGCGCCACAGTCACGCCAATCCCTGGCAACCTACGCTGCTGATTTTGTCGCTCTGGCGGGATACTTGGTTCAAATGGCTCTGAGCACTATGCGACTTAACTTCTGAGGTCATCAGTCGCCTAGAACTTAGAACTAATTAAACCTAACCAACCTGAGGACATCACACACATCCATGCCCGAGGCAGGATTCGAACCTGCGACCGTAGCGGTCTCTCGGCTCCAGACTGTACCGCCTAGAACCGCACGGCCACTCCGGCCGGCGCGGGATACTTGGATGACTAAATGTAAGATGACGAAGGTGCAGTGTGATGCGCTCACATTTTCCTGCTCATGTACAACGTACACTCGTCAGTATTGTGCCAAGGCGGATTCTGAGCCACTCTGCATTGTTGCCAGGTGTATCCAAGATGGCAGCGATGACGTCAACAAAGATAGTGGCATGTAGACTTGGCAACAGCGCATGATGTCATCCAAGGTGGTGGCTGCGACATCATTCAAGATGGCGGATTTGGCGGGAAGATAGGTAAATTGGGCTACCTCCATTAATCTAACCCCCCTCCCCTCCCCCAGAAAAATGGTGGGAAGTTCAACTTCCAACAGGACAATGCATCACACTATGGTTATCTCTACTAACATAAGAAAATCACAGGGAGATAGGTCACTTGGGCTACCTCCACTAACTAATTCATCTGACCGCCACTTATCCCTAGTAGGGATTGGTTGCGGAGAGGACTCGACCTGTGCTGGACATAAGTCTTTACTTAAGCAATTTCATGCAGTACAGCCATCCAGTGTGTTCACCTCGAGGTCCAGAGTCCAACTGACCTAGTACACACAACCACCAGCAGAGGGCGCTGTCGTCCAAGATGGCAGTCATGACATCAACTGATCACACGAGTACCGTTATCCAAGATGGCGGGAAACAGTGTGTTCGCCACGAGGTCCAAGTGGTCTAGTACACAGTACCACCAACAGAGAGCGCTATTATCCCTCTCATCTGTTTGACCGCTTCCTCTCTCCTGTGATTCTAAGAAACACATCTGACGTGTCTAGCCTGTGTGTGTGCATAGTTACGTCACAGCATATAGCCCACATGCGCATACTGATGTCACATCTCTATCTAAATAAGCCCCAATCGTCCTCTGGGCTGCACACGTGCATGTTCACCGCTGCTGACTTCATTCCCCTTCCTACCTGCAGTCCCGCGAAGACCTATTTGCAGAGCGAAATGGCCCTCGCAGATGCTATAGAAAAACTGCTCCACCGCTCGCAACATATATGTGTGACACGCATACTAACGTCACAGATCATGCAATGGAATTCCACTCCTCCACTCGCAATTCTAACGGTACTCATGCGGCTTGTGTAGCCCCCGTGTGCATAGTGACATCACAGCATATAGCTTACATGCGCACACTGACGTCCGCCGACCCCTGTCCACTAGACCACACAGGAGGCTATCGAAAGACCCGCGAAGTGACGTGGCCGTCAGCTGTTAAACCATGCACAGGTGCCCATTTGGGTCCCACATGATGAGGCGGGCGACATCCCTATCATATTTGGTACCTGAGAAATTGCTCTGAAAATAAGTGTTCACCTAGGCACCGTTGCTGACGCGACCGGATGGGAGTGAAGATGCTGCTGCGAGCCTCTGCCAGACACAAGCCCGTGCAACCCATCGCTCTCTCACTGCTGCCGAAGGCATGTGAAAGTTTACCATTCCTGGTGCGATGATGCATAGCTGCAGTGCGGGTCCAGTGGGAGCACCGTTTGCAATTTTTTCTGCAGATGAGACTTTAAGTGGTAAAATTATTTTGTACAGATTGCAAAATTGCACTGACAGTTAAACCCACAAAAGTTGTCTACAGATCATCAAATACATACAAGACTCACAAGAGTATTGGAAGCTAGGAACATATTTACCAGAGCAACCACAATTAAATATTACGATTGCTGCTACAGTCTGACACCTATCGATGTACAGGCAATGTCTTCTCTTGATGGCTGTGGTTCTGGAACGAATATCAGTATCTATAGTGCACATAATTTTCCACATAAAAAATCTCCCTCCTACCCTCGCAGTTATCGATGTGCTGAATCTGTATGTCCCTCATGATAGGACACACACTCATCTTCTCTGGTCATGCCACAACATAAGCCACAATAGCCTTACAATGCAATACGTACACATTATACACAAACAGTGCAGTTATCTTTTATATCTGTACAACACCCGAAAAAATTATGGTATACCTACAATCATACTGGCTATATGTCTCGATTCTCCTCAGTCCGAGGAAATCATGCAGTCTTAAAATTAGTGCTTCTGTAAGGTGCTGCATCCTGCCAAGAGTCTCTCAAAGAAATGTTTTGAAGCACAGGCGTCAGGCACTATGTGTGATAATGAATACCGCACCTGTGGACATAATGCTTGGAAAGACATCACCAACGTGGCTTGGTGTACTGTAATCATCATCACTATCGATAGAACATCAAGGAAAATGCGAATTCGTTCTTCCTCGCGGTCCTAACATAGCACCCTGTCCTTCATGTGTTACCCTTCCTGCTTTCAACATACACAAACGTTCTAACTGCTATGCAGAGACGCCTAATCCCAGCACAATGTATGTGTTGTGAATCAATGTTGGATTATGATCGGCTCTTATCGAATTTACTGATGCTGTCGGTGTTGAAGAACCATCCGCCTTTTCTTTTTCTTTCTGCAGATGAGACTTTCATCGCCAAAAAACCATTTTACACCAATCGCGATATTGCACCGACAATTAAACCTCGCAAATTCGGAAAGACTCTTACTCAGTTACACTGCCCTCCCACTGAGGACATGAGATTGAATATTAGATCGTGAAACCGATCACCAACCCAGCAATATATCACCATGTACCGTGTTGATGTAGTAAACACACAATTTGTATAATACACCATATAAAAATCGCCTCTTTTACATCATTCGTACATATACCGCGAAGACAGCCAGCACTGTAGATATACTTGCGACACTAGATATCCCTCTGTGAGGTCGGTGGTCACCCACTCCCCACAGGTGACCTGAGCACCCTCAGCAGACCAAAGGCACTCTCTGAACTGTTCTACAAATTCGGGCTCGTTCCCCCCAACACAAACACGTTACCGTTTCTAGTCTGGACCTGCTTCCCTGCTCGCTTTTTTCTACACCTATCTCCAGACTCTGAGCTTACAACAACAATTATGTTTTTGCATGGTTTGCACACAGTAGTATCCTACCAATCGCTCACGCAACATAATTCCAAAGATGCAGACTGGGAACTATTTCTCAACAAACCAGAAACTTTAGCTAGGTGGAGCGAGCTCTAGACCACTGAGTAACTAGAAACAAATAGAGAAAACTGATATCTCCACTCGCGAATACTGATGTCGGTGATTTAATAGATTCCAAATCCCTCTATTTTACAAAGTCGACTATTGTGTTTCTCATGTCTCTAGAACCAGTAAACGTATATTCCACCTGCTAGACGCAAACACCACAGTCGATATTCTCTCAACAATATACAGACGGGAAATGTGCGGAAGCAGTCAACCAAACTAATTACATGGGAGGCAATGAAGGTCCAGCGCAAATGCACCTCCAAGTTTTTCCAATGCAAGTTGAGAGGCACCCACTTGCCTTTCTCATACTGTGGCATCAAGCAGTCAGGCCTGCAAGATGTATGGTTTGCCAAGCGAGTGGGAATCTTCCTTAATTTATCGAGCAATATGAATTCTCGTATCTTACTATTTAGTTACAAATTATCCTCCTGTATGAATAATACGCAACGGAAACACGCATCTGACTATCAGTGATTTATAGAACTCTGACTGTACACTACGCACTGGCAATACCACATTTACCTTTTGTCTTTGATTTAACGGCTTTTATATAAATTCGGGACATTACGATAACATACAATTTAATGAAAAAGGCCACCAATCTCTTTCTTTTCACTATTTGATTTATTCCTAAACACACAAATTCTACAACCTACAACAAAATCACATGAGAAATTCCGCCCAGTGGGCATGGCTTTACGTTAGTGAATCTCTATACTATGGTCTCGTAATCTATTTACCGCAACAGTGCACTCCCTGGATCGGATGGTGGATCTTTTATTATACCTCACACTTCGCCTCTCACAATAATCCTCACGAAACTTTCCTCCAGATCGAGCGATACAGAAAGGAACAGGCATACCCACAAATCTTTCGAAACTACCTTGCTACTCCCATGCAAAACACACATACCCAAATTACAAGACATACACAACACAACAATATGAAATATTACACAAAGAACGGTTACAACTTCATCACTTTCCGCTTTCCCACTTCAATCAATATTTATCCCAGCTTCACACGACACTGCCCCACTTTGTAATTTCTACTTTCCTAATGTGAACTCTGGAGATAAACGCACGTCTTCCTGTGCAATGCAAGCCATGTGGCGTTGCTGGAAAAACGGCCGACTCACCTTGATTCTCTCTCAGAGTTTAAATTCAGCGTCACACGGAATGATATTTCTTAAATACATCAACTTATGATACACACGCTATTTCTTAAATATTTCAGCTTATTGTACACACGCTATTAATTCTTAAATATTTCAGCTTATTGTACACACGCTATTAATTCTTAAATATTTCAGCTTAAGCTCACGGAAGTATCTCAACTTATATCTACACGTGGGCTCTTTGTGACCGTTGGTTTACTACAATCCCCTTAAAATTACCTGCCTCACTTTGTAATTTTCCCCACAAAAGGTCCTGTGAAAGAGAAATTATTAATTCTAACTACTCTTAAATATTCCACATCCATACCATGCCTCCACTCTTTCATTCCGGAGCACAACAAAGAAACAGGTCTTTACAGCAGAAGGTTCAGCGGCAGAGTGCTGAAACATGGCCGTATTCTCATTCTCTCGCACCTCTCTCGAAGTGGGAGAAGCACCTTGCTACCTTATTGGTCAGCCACATTTCAGACGCTCAAAGCTCTGGTAACTTCCATCTCTTTGGTCTCACCAAAGGTAGCCAAAGGATCGACTCAAAGATGATCATATATTCCGATTCACTATCTGTGGTTAGCAGACGACCATACATTCATTCCTTTCACAGATCTCACCAAACTGGATGTAGGGATTTATTTTGAGGGAGTGCACATGTGATCAATTAAATAAATAAATTGTCATTCTTTCCCACACTGGTATCCGGCTTCGCTGTATTAATTGAAATTGAGTTACTTTTACACAAAAAATGTGTTGTTGTGACAAGAATTTCGTACCTATTTTCAGTGTTGGGCGGTACTGTACCCTTTCAAAGTTTTTCCTGTGGGTGATACCACTGTGTCTTAGAAAGAGAGCTGTAATCGTCTCATATGTTAAAAACCCCAATGGCAACAACTGCTGTATGTTACTGTCACAAGTGGTCTTTGTTCTACAGGTGCACAAAAGTATCCATGTTAAAAGCTGTACTTGCTTTATAAATCCACGTATGGCGTTACCTACAAAACACGTGGGTTTTCCAGACAAATGCCGAGACAGTGATCGTCTTCCAAACGGCCAGATGTAGTATCCATGTTAAAAGTACACCGGCTTTATAAATCCATGTATGGCTTCACCTACGAATGACATGGTTTTTCCAGACAAATACTATGACACTGACTATAGACGGTGATCGCCGGAGTGTATATTATCACACCAGCAGTGTGGTTACACATCGCCGACGGTGCACCCTCGTAATAAAATTTCCAACTTTGAATGTGATTCGGCTAAGGGAGCGTGGTATGAAACATATGTGCAACCGTCTCACGCCGCCGCCACTAGATATTTATCCAGTATTTGTCATGTATTCTGTCTCAATGCCATATCATATTTCTGGCATTCGCATATCTCGAAACGAGACAACTTTCTCGAACCTATCTGCTACAGTGAAATTCCAACGTGGTTTTAGGTAGCCCCTATGTATCTTGCTACAACCCCTCAGACTCTGAAGTACCTTCCATACAGCTTTGCGCATGTGATTGTTCCAATGTAAGTCGGAACTGAGTGGAGGTCGGAGAAAGCTACATCTACCACCTTTGGCAACTCGTGTAGGATAAGGCGAAGCTGAGTTACTGTGACAGAACTGTATTTGAACCATTCGACGGAAACGAAGCATGCTCCTGCAACACGAGTGGGGACCTGCTCAAGAGGCCGCATTTGAGCACATTAAGGCAGCTGTAGCCAGTCCTCCTGTTCTCAGAGTGCCTGATTTTAATAAGAAATTTATTGTCCAAACCGATGCATCTAATGGGGGTATTTCGGCAGTCCTGCTCCAGGAGGTCAAGGGTTAAAGGCAGCCATCAGCATACGCGTCTCGTCGTTTTACCAGCGCCGAGCTTAAATATTCTGTTTACGAATGCGATGCATTGGCCGTCTTGTTCTCGCTGGATAACTACTGGTTTTATCTCAAACATAGAGTACTGCAGCTAGAGACTGACAATCAAGCGTTAAGCCGGGTGGTGACCAGACCGCGTAAAACTGGCTGTATCGCGAGGTGGGCGGTACGCATTTTGGTGTTTCAGTTCAAGGTTAAGCACATTAGAGGCACTGAGAATGTGCTCGCGGACGTCTTTACCTGTATGTTTACTGAACAACCATCTAATGCTGGCGCCCTAGAAGCTTCAGAAGGCAATCTTAGTTGTGTCATGTTAGGCAGTATTCCTCATTTATTTAGTGATCTTGCCGACCATCAGGATCAGGACACCACTTGGGGACCCATTAAGAAACGGCTTTCAGCGGAGGAGCATTTGGAGGAATACATTGTCAGGAAATGAATCTTGTGCAAAAGGGTGGGACGTACCAAGGAGATCAAGATCTGTCTACCAGGCACCCTAATGCCCCCAATTTTCCATTATTTTCACAACTCGTTGATTGGCTGGCATTTAGGAACCTACAAGACCTTGCAGAAGATTAAGGAGCATCTGACTTGGCTGTGTAATGACCGAGACGCTAGAGAAATGGCTTCTCAGTGTCAGTTGTGTCATGTGGCCAAACCAAATAACGCTCTTCAACAGGGGTTCCTTAGTTCTGAGCGTGAATCTCGCGCCATGGACAAACTCTACATTGATTATGTGGGCCCCTTAACTCGCACTAAAAGAGGCCATCTGTATGTATTAGTTATAATTGACACGTTTTAGAAGTTTACCTGGCTTCTTCCGAGTCGTAATGTGACTGCTGGCACCACCATTGCTCATTTAACTAACGTATTTAGTGTTGTCTGACATCCTAAGCAAATCGTTAGTGATAATGTGCTAGCGTTTCTTTCGGCTCCTTTCAAGACCTTCCGTATTCTAAGCGGCGCTAAGCATGTAACTACCATTCCATGTTATCCACAGGGGTCCTTTGCAGAAAGGGTCAATCGTAACCTTAAATCCGCACTGATTATCTTTCATCAGAAGTCTCCTAGTAAGTGGGATACTAGTCTTCCTTGCTTAGCTTTGCCTTCAATACCACCTGCCATAAGGCTTTGAAGGCTAATCCAGTTTCCTTGATGTTTGCTTATCCTGTTAATAACCCCCTTTCGAATTTATGGGGGATTCTAGATCTAATCCCTGTGGAGATAACCCCTCAGGTCGTTGAAGAAAACTGGAGTCGTGTGAGGCGCAATATTCTCAGGGCCCACAATAGAAAAGCTGGTCATTATAACCGTAATCGGCGAGCCTTCAGGTGTAGTCCGGGAGATCAGGTGTATGTCTGTAATTTTCCCGGGAGGGAGGTGCGTGTTGGCAACCTTGGTAAGTTTACTCCCCATTTTAGGGGTCTGTGCACGATTATGCGGATTTTAGGCCCAGTTAATCTTCTGGTTAACGACAACCATACTGGTAAGCAATACCGGGTCCACCTTAATCAAATTAAGTTTGGTTAGGCCGCTAGTTGGGTCTCCTAACATTTCTTCCCCCCCCCCCCCCCTCCCACCGTTCGGGTTTATACTTGGGAGGTGGAGGTAGAGCCGTGCTGCGGGTCGCGTTGGTGCTGTTTCTAGGTTTCCGCCTTCTGTTGGATGCCAGACCGTATCCTTTAGTTGGCATGGTTGCAGTTGTTTGTCTTCTTATCTTGACTGGCGCCACTCGTTTCGCAAGCGTTGCCTGTCCGCTAGTGGCAGCAGTGGCGGTTATCGATATGTATTAACTGTTGCCCTATTTTGGGGCGATGTCGCTGTTTTTCCGTGTCGTGTGAGTGTGGCAGTTCGGTTAGGGACTCAGGAGGAGCCAGGTCTGCGCATTGCGAGAACACGCCGGGACTGCTGGCGGCGCGCATGGACTGTCGGATGGAAGTGCTGTGGTCACGAGGGTGCACGACCTCGTCATAAAGCAGATCCTGCAGGCTTTAGGATGAGTGCATTTCAATTCCAGTAGATAAACCTCCACCATTGTGACATCTCGCCATTCTCCAGTGACTTGGGTTCGTGTTGCTGCTTGTAGTGTTGCCGAGGTGAAGAGAGCGTGTGGAGTACTTGGGGAAAGCGGATCTGATAAGCTTTCCTCAACTTCTTATTACTGTTTACTGTGTTCAGCTTGTTACAATTTGTTAAGTTCAACCAGCGATTTTTTTCCGGCCTGGTGGCCACTAATGCCCCACTTACCTGCCCTGGGGTTAGTGTATGTAACAGCAGTGTATGTTTCCTTGCCTTGCCGCTGCTGTCTGGTAAGGCGTGTAGTTTTGACAGCTTTATTGATTGTAGGTCGTTTGTGATTCTTCTACTCTGGTGGTAGTGATTCCCTTCTCGTTCCGGACACTCTAAGCACAGTATTCTGTGGGCGTAGTGCAGTCCACCAGTTCCGGCTTTGGCGTGTTGTTCCATTCTTGCACTTGGTTTATTGGACGCCAGACAGCTTCAGCAAGATTATCATTAGTCATTCGTTAGACTACCACTTGTCTGAGTTACCATCTTGTGAAGTGAGTGCAACGTCTGGCTGTCTATCTCATCTCTCACGAAAGTGTTGGTTGTTGGACCTTCTCAGAGGTCGATTCCTGGACCACTGTCTGTGACTGGTCCTTGTGTTTTCTTATTGTATTATTTATTACCATATCTTGTAATGCCTACATTAATGATTATGTATGTCTAGCTAATAGTTCCAGCCACCTTCTGGAATAAATCTAGCAGTGTAAGGGTTGTGTTACAAGGTTACTATCATCTTATTTCACCAGTTTGATGGCTAATTGCTTGTTTCTTTTAATTAACCTTTGCTTGTATTTACTGTTTTACAGCTGGTTTCTAAATTTTTTATATAATTGCCGTTCCTGGCGCGTAAGGCCTTCAGCCTTGTTTGTGGTCATTTGCTTTGAAAAAATAATTCGATACTTCTTTTTTAGCAGTAAGCCTTAAAACCTTATTTACTGCTATTCCTGGCGCCTGATACCTTCTTCTGTGTTTGTGGCCGCTTACTTATTAATATTTCAGTACCTGTAAGTTGTAATTGCAGCGAGTTCTTAAACATTCTTAATTTATTGCCATTCTTGGCGTGTAAAGGCTTCATCCGTGATCATGGTGGCTTTTTTTTTACATTATCTGTATCTGTATTTTATGGTGATTTGCAAAATTGTAATGTACTGAAAACATTATTATTTACACAACTGTTTATTCCTCCATTAATAACGTGTGGTACTTTTTTATTTATTGTAGAGCATGGGTTCCCAAACTGGGGAGCGCGCCCCCCTGGGGGCGCGTGATAATGTTGCAAGGGGGCACGGGTGGAGTTAGCGGTATAAACCTAATATTTCTTTTTAATATCGATATTTTAATAAAAATGAATGTGCAGCTATTAATGATAGATTATAGTGCTAAATGCAATCGTTTGGCGTCCCACTTCCCGCAATCCTATCTCAATAACCTATGCTAGAACATACAGCTTTTTAAGATCACATTTAGAATGTCACACACAGAAACTCTCAAAATTACGAAGGCGATATGCGTTAATTCTAATATATCAGATTTGTAAACAACTTACTTCTGACAATTGGAAAACAGGAAAGGCAGATATTAACTATTCCGTACATTTGTACACATGAACTGAACGTAATCATGTTATAACTTTTAGCCGTAGTAGGCTATGTTCATCAGAGTAATAATCACTTATACTGCGTAACTGCAAAAATGCCGTTTTATTACCCTGTCAACCCGCGGATCCCCATGTGATGTGATTACAGTGACTTTAATAGACTGTATACGCTTCAAATGAACTGGCGGGTTCGTAATTTGGACTCCAGGGTTATGCCCTTTGTCACCAGAAAAATGTGCACGACGTGAATGCGAAACTAGTACAAGTGTTCGTTCTGAGCAGAGTACTTCACGCCGTTCTGGAAACATTGTCATGACTGCTAACAATGAAAAGACAATGAAGTCCATTAGTGAGGCTATGTTTTTTCGAACGGTCAGTACTACAGCTCTTTCATTCGGATTACTTATCTGACAAAACAGTTTTTTTTCTTCTGCCTTTTTGAAATACGGCATAATTTCGTTTGAAATTAGTGTACGTTCTTTGCTGCGACAATGGCTTCTTTTGGTACAAGTACAGAGATAACTGCTTGGCACTGTACACAGTTTTCCAGCGCTGTATGAGGTGTATCCATGACCTTACTTAATTACTGTGAAATTGGACAACCAATTCATTGATGTTATCTCAAAACTTATAACGTTTCGTTTATAAGTAACGAAAGATAGGGGGCACGAAAACGATTTTCGCATAAAATCCCAGGCTACACTGCTCAGAACAGCACCGCAGAACAGGTAGCAAATTCTTAGGGTGCCTGCGGGCTGTTTCCACCTTAATCCGGGAAAAGCCCGTTTCTCCCAGCAAGAGCCCTGCTCCGCCACTAAAAAAAAAAAAAAATAGTTCGCAGACAGACAGTGCACTAATAGACTACCTGCGCTGCGGCTGGTCTTCCCATTCTTCGCCCCACTCCTCACAGGCAGTCATCTGAGGTGCCGACAGACGACAGTAGCTTTCCTTTATTTCAGTTGGTTGCTTGCAGTTGTTGACACATCTGATGTATTGGATTTTGCTGAAATCGGGTTGAATCTTTCACAGTTGTACATCAGTAAAATCAGTGTTAGTGAGAAATTATACTGTTAACTTCTTGTTTTCTTTTTACTTCACCATGAGTGTCGTGAAAAAACGTAAATACATTGATGATTATATCAAACACGGTTTTGCTTCTATACAAAAAAAAATGGTGTTGACCAGCCGCAATGTGTTATTTGCTATGAGGTATTGAGCAATGATTCCATGAGACCACCTCGTCTGGAACGCCATTTGTGGGCAAAGAATGGTGCATTGAAAGAGAAGCCAAAGGAATTTTTTGCTGCAAAATGTGATAATTTGAAACGAATGAAGTTGGACACTGCTGGATCCTTCGCTCAGACATCAGAAAAGGTACTGGAAGCCCCGTATGAGTTATCGCTACTTATTTCAAGGACCAAGAAAAGTTATATTATCGGAGAGACACTAGTCAAATCCTGTTTGTTGAAAGCTGCTGATATTGTTCTTGGGTCAGAAAGTAAACAAAAACTTTCACAAATACCGCTTTCTGATAATACTGTGAAACGTCGGATTGATGATATGGTCGAAGACATACAAAATCAATTAGTTACGGCCGTCAAACATCGCAGTTTTTCGCAATACAGTTAGACGAGAATACCGATGTTGCGAATTGTTGCCAACTGCTAGCTTTCGTTCGCTATATAGAAAATGAAGCGATTAAAGAAGAGTTGCTGTTTTCTACAGAGTTAAAGTCAACTTCAAAAGCAATTCATATAATGGCAGCTGTCTCTGAATTCTTTTGTAAAAATGAGTTATCATGGCAGAAACTGATAGGTGTATGCACAGACGGCGCCCCATCAATGCTTGGATGTCGCTCAGGATTCGTGCAGATGGTCAGAGAAAAAAACCCTAGTGTTACTGCTATGCACTGTGTAATACACCGTCAAGCATTGGCAGCTAAGGCACTTCCAAAGGAACTCAATGATGTCTTGAAATTGTGCATCAGAATCGTGAATCATATTAAAAAGAGTACGTTAAATTCCAGGTTATTTACGGCTCTTTGTGAAGACTTGAGAGCAGAGTATAAAACAGTTATTTCATACAGAAGTACGCTGGCTCTCAAAAGGAAATATGCTAGGAAGATTATTTGAACTTCGAGACGAAGTGATGCAGTTTTTGGAAAATAAAAAACTGAATTGTATGTGGAATTTAGAAAGCCCGGTGTTCATGTTGCATTGGCTTATCTGTCAGATATTTTCGAATCTTGAAACTCATTGAATTTGAAATTACAAGGTGGAGAGTCAAACATAATTTTTCATCGGGATGCCATCAAAGCGTTTACTGAAAAGTTGCAACTATGGAAACGTAAAATTTTAGCCTGCAATTATTCCTGCTTTCCCAAATTGTTTGGAATCCTGGAAGAAGCCCGATTTCAAAACGATTTTAAGGATACTGATACTAAGAGTAAAATATCGAACCATCTGCAGCACCTCATTGATGAATTCGAACGATACTTCCCTAACAGTTGCGATGATAAAATTTATTGTGGGTTAGCGACGGATCCATTTCACGTTGACTACAAAAGGAAGTATTAGAAATTAAAAATGATTCTGCAGTGAAGTACGAATTGAGAAAATGGATAAGCCTTTATTTTGGGTGAAATATCTCACGGTGTATCCCAGCACAGCAGAACAAGCACTGAAACTGTATTTACCATTTTCAAGCACTTATTTGTGCGAAAGAGCATTTTCAGCGGTAGTGGCGATAAAAAATAAGCTTAGAAGCAAACTCAGTATTGCCAATGATTTATGTTGCGCAGTTTCTACTATTCAGCCAAGAATTCAAAATCTTGTAAAAAATATGCAAGCTCATCCTTCACATTGATTTATTTGTTTGTTTCTTGCCACATGTGTGTGTAAATAATATTTTTATAATAAATACGTCACATTTTAAGAGAACTTGTAATTTTCCTCCTAATTATCCTTACATGTAGGTAATACTGTAAAATTACAGAAAACTATTTCGAAGAAACAATATAAAATAAACATAGTGAATTTGATTTAAATATAAATACTGCATGTGATCCTTATGGGTCCTTATGTTACGTGCGGTATGTTATTTCAACTAATAATAGTATTTCTTCTGGATGAAGACACAGCGAAAGTTTATCCTAGATATGGCAAGCGAAGAGTAGTCCTAAAATCGTATACTGCTGAAGAAATGGTGTGCAGCAAGAGAATGTAATCAAGGTAAGGAAGTTGTTTTATTCATATTTTTTAAAGTTCTGTGTAGTCTGCAAAATTATTTCGTAAAACTTATTTTTTATTTTTTGTCTGGTTCTGGGAACTGGGCCTTTGTCGCCGTTCGGTAACTGTTGTCGTTGACATAAATGCCAACCTATGCGCAATGACAATGGGGAGCGCTATAGGCGTACAAATCAGTGATGTTCGTTAACACCGTGACTGAGTGACTATTTTTGATGATGAGTGAAAGTAATAAGCTACACTCAACTTAAAATAATGGCCTGCATCCACACTAATCTGCAAAGGTCGCAACTATTTTTCCTTATTCACCAAGGACTTTCTTTACTTTAGGAGTGGCTTATAATCACTAGACTAATGACGTAATAGCTGCGACTCGATACATTAACAGGCCACCGTGTTACATGACGTCACCATCACAAATTTTTCAATAGTTTCTTGATAATTAATAAAAATCTCTATCTTTTTTTAGGGGGGGCACGGAAGCTTTCTTTTCGGCAGAAGGGGGGCGTGACAAACAAAAGTTTGGGAACCTCTGTTGTAGAGTCTGGAATTACTGTTTTAAAAATAAATGTGTGTAGCTGTAAAAGGCAGCCAATGGTAACTGATTACGACCCTGTCCACAATTGTAACCGACTCCTGCCTTCCCTTGCCTTTCATACACCATACAATAATCGCCCCTTTTACATCATTCGTACATATACCGCGAAGACAGACAGCACTGTAGATATACTTGCGGCACTATATATCTCCTTGCAAGTCGGTGGTCATCCACTCCCGACGGGTGACCAGAGCGTCCTAGCGGGCCGAAGTCACTCTCAGACCTGTTCTACAAATTCGGGCTCGTTCCCCCCGACACAAACGCGTTACCGTTTCTGGTCCGGACCTGCTTCCCTGCTCGCTTTTTTCTACACCCATCACCAGCCTCTGGGATTACAAGAACAATTATATGTTTGCATGGTTTGCGCACAGCAGTATCCTACCGATCGCTCACGCAACATAATTCTGAAGATGCAGACTGGGAATTATTTCTCAACAAACCAGAAACTTTAGCTAGGTGGAGCGAGCTCTAGACCACTGAGAAACTAGAAACAAATAGAGAAAACTGACATCTCCACTCGCGAATACCGATGTTGGTGATGTAATAGATTCGAAATCATCCCTATAATTTACAAACTCGACTAAAGTGTTTCTCATGTCTAGAGAACCAGCAAACGTATCTTCCACCTGCTAGACGCAAACACTACAGTCGATATTCCCTCAACAATGTAAAGACGGGAATTGTGCGGAAGCAGTCAACCAAACAAATTACATGGAAGGCAATAAAGGTCCAGCGCAAATGCACCTCCATATTCAATCTTCTTAAGTTTCCGCACGATCACCAAAGCTATCCAATACATATTAAGTATTAGTTCGCTGTTCGATAGTCTAGAGGATAACAATTTAATTCATCTACATTCCTGCACTCTAACAGGCCTCTCCATTCTGACAGCTACTATTGTTAATAGGAAACGTGAATCCCCCCCACACAGGTCACTGGCGCCGCAGGCCGAGCATGCACAGGTAGAATAAATCATTCTAAGAAATCGATCACATATGTATTTTATCCCTGTACTTATAACTAAATGTTATGATCGCGGTCTCAGTTGAACGACATTCGACAATGAGCGAAGTATCGGAAACACACCCTGTTGACGGCTGTGCCCCTGGAAATAGAAATATCAGTAACGTTCTTATGACTTGACATACTATTCTCTTTGCTATCACAGTACTCGTTGTCAAATCCATACCTTCCTTACGAATGGACAGCAGGCGCTGATAACCTCGCTGTTGTGCGCTCTAAAACACTAATCATCACGAATGGACATCGTCATTTCCTTTGCATATGTCGGAACACAAACACATACTTCATAAGCCTGATGCTCAAGGCGAACCCATCACGCACCCCCTATTACTGTATATAATATTTCGTCAATAACTGTTTACCTACGATACAAAATAATACTGAGGGGAAATCAGTGATGGGTGGACATGTCTCATAAGTTTTTCCTGTGGGTGATACCACTGTGTCTGAGAAAGAGAGCTGTAATGGTCTCATGTGTTAAAAAAACCCGATGACAACAATTACTGTATGTTACTGTCACAAGCGGTCTTGTTTCTACAGGTGTACACAAGTATCCATGTTAAAAGCTAAACTTGCTTTATAAATACACGTATGGCGTTACCTACAAAACACGTGGGTTTTCCAGACAAATGCCCAGACAGTGATCGTCTTCCAAACCGCCAGATGTTAAAAAACCCGATCCCAACAACTACTGTATGTTACTGTCACAAGCGGTCTTGGTTCTACGGGTGCACAGAAGTATCCATGTTAAAAGCTACACCGGCTTTATAAATCCATGTATCGCATTACCTACAAATGATGTGGTTTTTCCAGACAAATACCATGATACTGAATATAGACGGTGATCACCGGAGTGTATATCAGCACACCAGCAGTGCGGTTACACATCGCCGACGGTGCACCCTCGTAATAAAATTTCCAACTTTGAAAGTGATTCGGCTAAGGAGCGTGGTATGAAACAGATATGTGCAACCCTCTCACGCCGCTGCCATTAGATATTTATCCAGTATTTGTAACGTATTCTGTCTCAATGCCGTATCATATTTCTGGCACTCACGTCTCTCGAAATGAGCCACCTTTCTCGAACCTATCTGCTACAGTGAAATTCCAACGTGGTTTTAGGTGGCCCCTATGTATCTTGCAACTACCTCTCAGACTCTGAAGTACCTTCCATACAGCTTTGCACATGTGATTGTTCCAATGTAAGTTGGAACTGAGTGGAACATCTATCACCTTTGGCAACCCGTGTGGTAACAGGTGAAGCTGAGTTACTGTCACAGAATTGTGTTTGAGCAATTCGACAGAAACGAAGCCTACTCCTGCAACATGAGGTAGTATAAAAGACAATATGGGAGCTGGGGGAAGGACATGGATTTTGCTACTGCATTGTGGTGCTTCTCCAAACTACAAGCAGGTACTACAGATCCGCGTCCCTCAGGGTCCATTCACATCTATCACCTCACCATTCTATCATCGTTATTCTATTCCATCCACCAGAGAAAAATTATGAACTATAAAAGCTCAGCTAACTTCATCCAATAGAGAACAAGACAAGATTTTTAACGCATCTCTCTCCTCCCATACATCTAAACCAAATACCACATGCATGCAGGCATTGCGCACATGTGCCAATTCTATTAAATACGCATGGCTGTGTGACTTAGCCTTATGCTGCTGTGTTAGTCACGTGACCAAGTGGCGCGTGACCTTGAGTGTGCGAGAGAGAGCGCTGTGGAGTGTGTGAGAGAGAGGTGCCGCGAGCCCTACTGCACAGACCAGTTTAAAGTTCCATCACCAGTACTCTAGGAGGATAATTGTATCCTGTGGACTATAGTGTAAGTCGCAAGGGACGCCCCCCCCCCCTTTGGCCCTATCTCATTGTTTGAAACATTGTTTTCTAACACCCTTTGTACACTGCCAAACATTTTATTTTTATGCCACGACTTCTAGATCCAAGAAAATGTCGTTATATAAGTGAACTAAAGCACGGAAACAGTCACTTTTTGTTCCGTTGTGGCGGCTTCACCTGTACGTCTATTGAGGTAACAGTGATACATGCGAGTTGACTACTGTATTTGACGCTTTTCAGGATGACAGAAAAACATCTGCCTCTAAACTTACCTGCGTCTGTGTTAAAGGATAGCAGCGAGTGGACAGAGTGGTCGATTGAGATGGAGCTGTAACGAGGTACTATTTAATGACATACTGATGATGCATTCTAGAGAGAGATGGATATGTTGGCGCAGGTCATTTGACCATTTTTTCTGCTGATCTGTCGGGATGCATCAGTCACATGACATAGCCGGCATTCGACTCATATACAGGCGCTTGTTATGTGTGGGTCTTGGAGCACTGTCTACTTGTGATCGTTAACAGAAAACCTCTCGGTCATCAGAAGACTTCCATCTCACGCCTGATGAACCTGACACAGTCCTCTAAAGGAACGAAGATTTATGCGATGTCGTCCATTCCCCTGTCGCATGTTAAGTGTAAAATCGACACTTCAGTTTCATAACTAAGTTAGCGATAGGTATTTGTGAGACACTGCAATCGCCGTGTATACATCTACTTGACAGATGTACTGTTTACAGAGTTAGTGGCGGCAAGACTTATAATTTAACATGTTGGACACTGCTGCTATGCATTTATGTGTTTCCTTGTAAGAGGTATTCTCGGTTATTAACGATCATTTTATATAGAACTGATGTGGGCATAGTATAATTTCTGAACCGTGATTGGATGTGGACAATGGACAGTATACATCCCTGGAAAGATATATTGTTCATGTATCACACAGAGCCAGTGTTTTACAGTTTGTTACCATAGTTTATCGTAGGGAAACCTGCAAGAAGGATGTATGTCTTACGCTGGAAATATATTTCTTACATTGGAATATTAACAGCGCCGCATTCCACATGACTGATAGGTTGGAAACTCAAAGGATCTAACGTTATAGCCTGTCTTAAGTGTGGAACGTTGTAGCCTTAGGGGTGCAGGTGTTTATGTTGTCTTTCCAATACCTTCCAGGTACTGATCCTGGACTCTAGAACAATACTTTAAAGCTGATAGCGTAGTTGATTTATGTAAAATGCTTCGAACTCCATCGATCCAGAGCTCCATCATGCATAAAAATCACTCATTTCTTGTTCTTCTTAACCCTGTGCTATTTCATCACAACACTTTCAAATCTGTTACTATACACCAATAAGGGGTGCTAACCTCCTCGGCATGACTGCATCTGGGGAAATCTTGTGCACCTGAATGGGTGAGGACTCGGCAAACTCCATTCATTCCAAGACGTGGAATGTAGTGGTCTATTTCTGGTCAGCTGCAGATTAAATCGGTAAACGTGCTAAGGGCGGGCTGGTCAAAGACAGTACAGGGAGGCATTTCAGTCTTTAATTTTATCCTAAGGCAGCGAGAATGCTCTATGACTCCCGTCCGCATAGAGATAGATCATAAATTATGCACTATGCTCGAGATGTTAGAAATATGTAGAGCACTGTCTGATATACTTTGATGATTTATGTGTTCGAGAATTAACAATGAGTGGATGTACTGCACAGTCATCTATCTACATTCCCAATGATACTCGCAAAGTAGAGAAGGGCCGGTTTAGCTATGATACTGAAATTGGGGAAACATGCTGTCACATCATTGGCTTGTGTTGAAATTACTGTTAAATTGCTAAAATTGTTCACGCTATCAACTGAGGTGCTTATTATTACAGTACATTGGCGATGCCTTATCCATCCCATGCAGCCACTGATAGGCTGTTGGTTACCACATCATGATTGACTGACAGCGCTTGTTTGAGTTGGGGAGAGAGTTTTGTGGATGGGTCACACCTTTTGGGGGTTGCTAGCACCGAAACAATGATCGCGTACATGAGTGCAATATGAGGAATCAGTCGAAACGGAACGCAGAGCTATCAGCTATTCCGTCACTGTGACACACGAGTTTAAATGTAGAGGTACCCCAGTTGACCCAACTTCCCTCCAAAATTCAAACTTCCCGCCAGGGGGCTTGGCAGGAGGTGTGGCAGTTTCCTATCTTGGGTAACGGTACTCGCGTCATCAGCTGGCATCACAGCAGCCATCTTGAATGACGTCAATCGTGTCACAGTGCAAAGACTTGGATAACCAACGAGTTAAAATTTCATAGAGTGGCTATAGGTCTGCCATGTTTGAAGCAAATTGAAGTTCTGTCCACCATGTTTTCTTTAGTCAAGGCCTTCGTCTGCCGTGTCTCGCCCCCTTGTAACTGCGATTAACTTACTTGAAATAGCCCATACTAGCTTTATTTTTTCTAAAACAAGCAATAGACAGCAGTGATTTCTGTGTACACTGATAACAAAAAGGGATGTTTTTGTCGAAATATGGCTAAACTTTTCGATGTAGATAGCACTACAAGATAAATCAAATAAATCCGTCCATCCACTATAACGTCACTTGTTGCCCATAAATTAATGCAATTAGAGCAGGTACCACCAGAATATTATGGTGAAACTTATAAACATGCTGTGGTTAACTATTAGAAACAGTAACTGGCGCAGAAATGCGATATTTTTGTCGCTATTTCAAAGTAAACAGTCAAAGCCTCAAGAACCACTACACTGTGAATGAGAATATTATTTGAAATATGTGTTACAAGTAGTTAACACACGCATAGTAATTCAATAATAATAATAATAATCTACAAGAAAAGTAAAATAATTTATTTACATTTAATTTTTACAATGTTTTAACTGACATTCGAATTTTGTCAGTCTTTTCACTGACCTTTAAATAAAATAAGCTTGGTGTATAGTTGTCTCACAGCTTTACATCTCTGCTCAGAAGATTTTGAGTTGCATAAGTGATTTATTCGACATATAAAATAATGTTTGAGCAGCAGTTTTATCAGTTTAACATAATGGGTTTCTTCACCAAATTCAGTTTCTGTAAAAAGATGTTCATTTTTTATAAGTAAGGAGCCTCTCACCAATTGCAACACTTCTGTCTGGAACCTCAACAAAATGTTTTTCTGACATTTTTAGGATTATGTCATTATTTCTGAAAACCTTCTCAGCAACATTACAAAGTTTAACATCATTAGCTGGATTGATTAAACTGGTTTTCACATCTTTAACTGCAATCAATCCAGTTCTTTTAGCCTCAATAGAAGCAAAAATAACTTCTAAGCACTCAGTACAGTTAATTTTATTGGTCACCTGTCTCACTATAGTTCCAGCTATGTACTCAATGACACATTCAGAGTACATATTCAGTGAGGCATAATCTGGCACATAATCATGGTCTACAGCTGCAGGGCTTACCTTAGCAAAAGGAAATCATGGAATGGTAGCAGGAGGTAGCATACTAGTATTTGATTATTGGCAATTTCCATTTTGAGAACCTTCTATCTGTGCAATTAAGCATTTCCTGTATGCTGATCTAAACTGCACAACATTTGGGTTATTTCTGTTTCCTCCTCTACTACAAATGCTGGAGAAAAATAATTCCAAGTTATCTTGACTTGATCTATGGGTCAAAATATAATTGAGCTCTGCATTTTCTTTCCAAACATACAATTCTGCAATTTACTTTATGCTCATTAACTTCAGCATAAGTCCATGCAGAGGCATTTTTCTGTTAGACAGAATAACAGGACTTCCATCAGAAATCTTTAAAGACTTGAAATAATTAATGTATCCATTGATCCTTTTAGAGATTGTGTCTCTGTTCCCTCTGAAAATTGGTGCCTTAGTGCCCTTGCCCATTGTGTGACAAGAATTTAATAAATCAATGGCACTGTCTAACATTTTGATATATTTAACTGTTGCCTCATACCCATAAGATTCTTTAATGCCTAAATCTTTGCAGAACAACATGGCATTTGCAACAGAATTGCTAAGGCTTTGTGCTGCCAAAGCCACTTTCATCTTTTGAGTATGGTACAGAATGTGCTGCCTTCTAAGTTTGTTTCCAGCATGCAAACCTTCCCTTTCATGCAAGTCCACTAACTTTTAAAAATATTCCCATTTAATTATGTTATCACTGCCTGAAATGCTACCATCTAACAAAAAATTATTTTCTGCAAGTAAATTACATGCCAGCTTTAGCATGTGAGCTGTGTCGAACATGCAAAATACCCTCATATCATTATTTGAAGGGTGGGGAAACCAACACTGTGCTCCCTGTTCATCACATCTGATCCCTAAATTTGACAGTAAAGATCTATTTGTGGCAGTACCATCGCAAACCATAGCTATTGTAGTAACATCAGTGTCTTCAAGTTTTCGGAGATACTGTTGTACCAAATTTAGCTTTACAGTAGAAGATAGGGAGTGAACTAAACAATAACCCACAGGAATTTTCCAATTTCTATTTAGCGCTGTGACCATGAACACAAGAGCCTCTTTTGCTGCCTCACTATCATCACTTTCTATGCCACCCTCAACAAAATCATCACAGACTCTTATTTTTTCCCCATCGCAAACAAGGTCCTTCTTAATAGCCATCTCATCAAACATCAATGTTGCAAACATTTGGGTTGTGCATTTCTCAACTTCAGAGGCAATTTTAGTGAAACACTCCTCAGTAAAACCTGGATGGCCACCCACTGACATTGCCCAATGGCGAAGCGTTCTTGGGTGAGGTAATTTCACAAATTTTCGTAAGTATGTATATGCCTTGTCAGAATAAAAGTGTAGGGTCAGGGCAAATTTCCTTATTTGCTGAGAATAATGGCATACTTTACCACTGCACTGAAGTTCCAATAGCTCCTTCAACAAACCAACTACATGTTCACTGTTTAAAATATCAGAAACTGAACTACATAGCCTTCTTCTCAAACCAGCAACTAAAGTCTGTAACTGCACTATTCTTCTTTTGTGTCGTACACTAAGTTGCTTCATTTTCTTTATCCGCTTTTTTAGTCGCACATTCTCTGCTTGTACTCTGTTATATTATGCTTTCAACTTCTTAGGGCTTGGTAGATAGTAATTGTGGTCAGCAGAAACAGATGTGGGTCCAATAGGCACTGAAAGAATGCAGTTACATCATAAGTTTATAACAGAGTTACACCATAAGATTATAATAGAAACTATGTGATTCAAAGTAATAAGAATGTACAGTAAAATTAAATTACTGACTTCCTTTGTGCTAATGATGTCACATTAACAACACTCTTGCAAATAGTCGAAAGATTGCTTTTTGGGTTGTGGTCGTAATACTTTATCTTTTTTTTTTGTAAATGTGGTGGAAAATTAAAGATAGTTGGTACTGCTTTTGACAAAAGGCGCCTCTGGACATTTGCGTGGTACATATATTTCTCTTCAAAATGAGCTGAACAGAGGCAACTGGCTGTAGTAGAAAACCAGTTTTGTCACTTCATATTTATAACCCATCTTTTTGTAATTTCCTTATCTTTTAAAGGAAATCTGTAATCAACGATAAATAAATTACTTTGCTGCATTTGCCTTAAGCATAATTATAGTTCCAACGCAAATGACTCTTTAATAAACATTAAAAACGTGTGTTGTATTTCGGTACTAATAAACATACTTATAATATGAAATATTTGTTGTTTTATCGCTGCGATTTGTGCAGTTGAACGCTGAACACACTGCAGGCATGTTGACTTTATATTTTGTAACTAAAAATTCAACTAGAAAAGTTAAATATTGCACTAATATCACAATAGTTGACACACTTCCAACACAAGCAACAGTAACACTTTCGTAATGTTTTGACTAAGGAGAACATGGCGGCCGAGTTAGTGTTGGTTGCCGCTAGGAGCGCTGTAACTAGTATCTCAGCCACTCTATGAAATTTTAACTCGTTGTGAATAACTGTACTTTGGGCTGATATCCTTGTTGTCTGCGAGAGGCTGTGGATCAGAACGTCTTAATGTCAGTTTAGAACCTGACACAGACTTCGAAGTCGTGGCATAAAAATAAAATGTATTGCAGTGTACAAAGCGTGTTAGAAATTTTTTTTTCAGATAACGATACAGGGCCACAGGAGGGCATCTCTTGCGACTTACAGTATAGTCTGAACAATAAACTGGTCTATGCAGTTGATCAATACCTGTATATTTAATAGGATCGTCACATGTGCTCGATGAGGTTAATAATTATCCATCAAAGATCATTCTAATAGAATTTGACAGTATGGTTCATTAAATTATTTCAGTTTGTTGTAGACTTACAGATACTTAGTATTAAACAATGTTTATTTTTTTTACCTTTTCTACTCTACATTATCTAAATAACCCTCAACGTTATAGAATGATTTATTTGATGGGTATGCTTTAAAAGACTTTTTAAAGTTTTGGATTTTACTTGCCACTTAATCTTCTTGGGAAATTTATTGTGCAATTTATTCCAATGTAGAAAATGCTATTTTATATTTTTTGTTTGTTTACTCTTGGGAATGTAAATTTAGTTCGGTTCTTGTTCTATGATTACTTACATTGCTGTTAGGCCATTGCTGATGTTCTTTTTGATGAGCATAACAGTTTGGCAGATATACTCACTTGGTGGCGCTGTAATCTCTAGTTGTTTAAGCAATTTTTACAGAGTATTTTATAAGATGTTCAGTTATTCTTGTAATGCTCATTTTCTGTAGTGTGTTACTGTGTTGATGTTCTATGTATTGGGACTCCCAAAAAAGATTCCATGGCTAAAGTTAGAGTGCACGTATCAACAGTATAAAACTATAAGGCATTGTCCATTACACATATAGGAGGACTATGACCAGTGGGCTTATGCACCACAGATTTTACTTTGACTAATTGGGATAGTGTGGAGATCACATTTTCTTTGCTAGTGCAATTGTGTCTTCATTTCAAGTGGCCATCAATATTATCTCCCAAAATTGTTTTGTTTGTGATGAAATGAATGAAGTCTTCATTCAAATTTAATTTTACAGATTTTCCCCTCCTTAAGCTAAAATTCATGCTGCTTGTGTCATGTATATTCAGTGCTAGTATTACAAGATGACCCACTACACACATTCTTTAGGGTTTCATTTGCTTTTGTCCACTAGGAATTCTGGTGGTTTATCTCTGACTCCAGTGTTGTTGTCATCAGCACAACGAATGGTTTCCCTGTTACCAACACTGTCTGGAAAGTCATGGATGTATGTCAAAAACAATATCGGCCCTAAGATGCTGCCCTGAGGGCTTCCTTTGTTAATATACTTGGGATCTCATAATGTTAAACTAAAATTTTTGCTTCATTTGAACCAGTGATACCTCTTCCTTTTGTACCCTGTTTCATCAACATATGATAAGAACCAGTGATTGGCAGTGCACCTTATTCCCAATAATTCCAGTTTGTTAAGAGAATTTTATGGTCAACATGAAACTAGTTTCATATGTGTGACACATTCATCCTTGTCTAATGCAACAAGTATCACTTCTGACTTAACTAATAGATTATATTACTTGTGAGACTAATGACAGCAGAGAAAGAGGCCTGTGGTTTTATATGTATTTGGCATCACCTTTCGTTAATAGAGAAAAAACTCCTGGCTGTTTAATGTTCTAGACAGTTATCTGAGCTGAAGGAATATTTTATTTATTTGTTAGTGTAGCTTTCAAGCTGTCTTTGCATTCTTCATGTACACTGCTTGGCATTTTTTTATGTGACTGCTGACTTTGTGTTTTTAATCTTTGAGCTGTTATCCTGATTTCATCCTCTGTGGGGGGTAGCAGTATAATTTCAGTTACTGCATAATAATAGTGGACAATATTTGAATTTGAGAATTTCTGACATATCTTCTATACCATATACGAAAAATATTCCTTCACTAAATTTGCTAATTTCTGTGTATCATTTGTTGATCTACTATGTCTTTTATTTGTAAGTTATTTCGATCCTGTCTCTGTTTTCTTGTTTCTTGTATTAACACCTTCCAGCTTGCTTTGTTTCAGCATTAAGTAGCGTTTTGTAATTTGAATACTTTGGATATGATTGCTTAAAGCTTGGTGTAAGTACTATACAGAATGTGGAGAATTTTGCATCTAAATTTTTTATGTGTATACCTCATCCCAGCTTATGTTTGATAGTACCATTTGAAAAATACTGAATTTTTTGGGTTTGGCAAGTTTCTATGCCTCTGGTCTGGTGTGCTTGTGCAGCAAAATTTTTACTTTTCTAACTGGCAGAAATAATTAGACAGTCCAAGGTATTTTACATGTACAATGCAGTGCCCCATGTATATATTTTCAACAAAATGATCGAGTATTGGTGCAGTGGTTTAGTTACTTTCGTCTCACAGTTGATGAATAGTGACACGCCAAAACAATGAAGAATGCTTATGAGAGTACTGCTGGTTTCATCAGTTTGTTTTTATATTTATGTCTTCACTTAAGATGAACTTCTTGTGAACTGAAATGGTGGCATTCACACTAACTTTAAATGGAATGAAATGGAACAGCATGGAACAGAATGACAGAACCAAGGATTCTTTGGACACGTTTTGACACTGATGTTGATGGAAGAGTGTCGCATCGTCTGCTAGCATAGGAAGTTAACCTGTCCTTTCCATGTCATAGTAGTGGATTTTGGCTTTTACAAGTCCTTAACTTTTATTTTACTTTTTTCATTGTTTTCATGGCTCATGTTGAGGCTGTGTGAGAACTTAGATGTACTTCTAACAACTTTTTTTTGCAGAAAAAAGCAGTGTCTAAAAGTGATTAATGACTTAAGTTTTATGACACTTGTGCAAAGGGAAAGCCAAGACTGTACATGTTTCACAACATAAATATAAGATAATTATCATAAAGAGCCTTTCTTAAGCGTAGGAAAGTCAGAACTATTGGAAGAGAAAAATAAACTTGTTTTCAGCATTATTTGGTACCTATACAGAAAACGATAATCAATGGCTAAAGCAAAAATGTCTTATGTACTGACACACTAAATACTATTTGATGTGTATATTTTTTGCAAACAAATCTTGATATTTTGAAATATCTGGACAACACTTTTCCCATTCTTCGTGTTACGGCAAGAACACATATGATGAGTAAAGTGTTCTGTTGTATTATTGCCAAATTTTTAATTCTAAAGCCATATTCCGATTTCTTATATCAGATATGGTATCAAATAACTTCACTTTCACCAATCAGTAGAAGACTAAGCAAAGGGATGAACTGACAATCTGCCTAATGTTTACACAAGTCGATTTGATGGTAACATTCACTTTTGTTTTTATTTCACTGATGTCCAGTGCCAGTCGATCTTCAGGGCCTTCATTAAAGGTATTTATTTTCAGAAATAGCACTATTCTGACATGAATACTACTAACTATAAGAGAAAGAGGCGCTCTAGTAACTATTTAAGGTCATCTCACACAGGACCTAAGTGGAACTAAATGGAGTGGAAAGGAAGGTGTACTGAGCACTGAAATTGAATTTACATTATACCATCCGTTATACAAAAAGCAGAAATACAGTATCATTGTTAAGGAACTAGTAACAGTAGAATTTACTGATGCCAAAGCTAAATTAATAAGGAATGTTCTTAACAAAGACTGCATGGTAAATTTTACATGTTGGTGAAAAATGAAATAATAGGAAAAATGACATCTGAACATTTGAAAACATTGATATTTACATGCCAAACGAAATATGTACATTTAAATACATCAAATAATATTAATGTGTCAATATAAGGACATTTTACTTTATCCATAATTTTTCTTTATTTCCAAGCACTAAATAATTTTAAAAAATCTATATTTTCCCCTTCAGTAGAGTGTTTTTTCCTGTTAAAAACGGTTATTTAATGACAATTGTTTCATCAAGTTACATTATTATCTTTGCACAGTGTATGTAGGTTTTTTACTTGTCTAGGTCTTGTAAAACCTAAACTATTTTCCACTTTAACATATTTGACCTCTTAAGTGAAAAAACATTCAGAGTGACGAAAACAAAGAAATCTGTAAAATAAAGGTCTTAATAATTGTAATCAGTTTTCCTCAACTGCTAGTTATGCTTTATCATATAGATCAGAACACATCTATCTTTTGCAGCTGAATGTTTAATTTCAGCTACCAAACACGTCTTGCTTATTCATGATGGGCTTCATCAGTAGTCTATAATATAAAGAAAGTTATTTAATTACACATATTTAGATATGGTTGTGTTTTTTAATAATTACATTCCATTTTGTCCTTTTTATGGACCCATGTGTTCTTCTGTGTCTGTACCAGATGCACATGGACAAGAACTAGGCACTGTCATGATATTCGATTCCTTGAAGCAGTTTCTAAGTAATTCTCAGGATGTGAGTTTCATAATGCAGCTGATAGCGTTTTTTACCATTTATATGAAGTCTTAAACCCAGATGAGCTCACTCAAAACAAAATTCCATGTGTCAGATGGGAACTGAAGAAAGAAAAGTATGTATATGGTAGGAGAAAGTTAATAACACAGCCTCTCAACTTATGCAGAAGACATTTCACATGTGTGAAAGTGAGTATAATTTTTCTTTATGTAAATGCTAGGTAAGACTTTGATCAGTACAGCATCCCAGAAGTTTCACTGATTTATTTCTCTGTTAGAGAGTCATTAAATTAAATACAATATTTTCCATTTTGCTACTATTTATGAGTAATGCATTAGCCTGAAATGAGCAGGCACATCTAATCGTTCTTACTGCTACATTCAGTTGTAATTCATTCAGCTTGGCATTCTGAGCAGTTAATGTGGTGTTGCCTGCATACAGTGTAGCCTGACAGGCAATATGGAAGGCAGCTTGTTTATATATACATTGATGGGAAAAATTCACAACACCAAAAAATAATTAATGTAGAATGATAAAATTTCTGGACTACATTTGTCTAGGTAACATGTTTAACTGATTAACATTGCAAGATCACAGGTTAATGTAAGTGTGAAATAAGACTTTGCAAATGTGAAACGCTGGTACATTAATAACAGGCAAGCATGCGAATGTGCCTGAATTCTGTTGTACAGATGCCAGACATCAGTTTGTCGGATGGAGTTTCATGCCTATTGCACTTGCTCAGTCAATACAGGGATGGTTTTTTCACGTCCAACTCTATCGCGGATTGTAAAATTGTTGCTCTTTGGTTTATTTATCCTCTTTGTAACAACACATTTACGAAAAGAGTTACGTGAAATACTTTTAGCAATGCTGTGCTTTGCTTTTCTTTATCATCATTACCTTTTAGCGGAATAAAATGTATATATGGAAGTCTTATTGTTCTGTATCTGGCCTACAATTTAAGGAACGATTTTTCATAACTGCAACTCATGCTAAGAATCAATATATCTTCCCTACTTCATAGTGATTAAAAGTTGAAATTACTTTGTTATGAACACTGATGTTACAGTTCGTGTGATCGTTCAAAAACACAAGTTCGCAGTGGATTTTATTTCTCGTTAAAATGCTATTTCATACCACGACTAGCCCAAGAACATGAGACTCTCATTAAAAAATACGTTGTCACTATAAAGTTTGCCAGATCAGAACGGAGCACAGCAAGATTCCTATCAGATTCTGAAGGTACATTAAATTATTTGCACTGTAAATTATATCCTATCAGCAGCCCGCGTCAATCTGCAACACATCATAAAATCTGCTGATCTTCACTGCCAGTCTGGGAGCTAAAAGAAATAATATTATTTTACTATTATTTTACCGCTTCCTTGCGGTATGCTCGACTATATTGTAAGTCGTTTAAATACGCCGCGGCAGCGGCTCTTCGTTCTCCACGCAGCTCAGCACCACAGATAATATTTATATAACTGAAAAATGTCTCAACAGGATGGGATAATATGCAAGCAAGCTTAACAATAAATAATACAAGTTTTCATTTAAACACCTCTATTAAAACCTTTAAATATCTCAGTGATTACAGACCTTTGTGAATTCACACGTAATGGCGTACATTGCTTAGTCTCGACAAAAGAATGCTACATTGGCGTTCTCTACGACAACAACAGGAGATCTTACTCACACAACTTCCAAATTAAGACGACAAAGACATTCATATTCAACACGTATTATATACTAGTTCCTTTTTTAATCTCTGTTTAACATTTATCTTCTGTGTCGGTTTTATTACTCGCCGACGCAGACGTTTTCAGAAATAAATAATAAAAAAAATACATAATTTTATACAATGACACAATATGATACATCTAATTCTCTAATTACTACATAATATATTGTTTTTGTTTCTCTAGACGTTACAGTTTGTACTTACTGTCAATGACGCCGGAGTAGCCATCTAATGATGTCCCATATGTAATCGACTGGAGACCGATCTGGTCATTGAGCAGATCCAGGCAACATGTCAGCACTCTGTAGAGCATGTTGGGTTACAACAGCAGTATCTAGGAGAGCATTATACCATTCGAAAATACCATCTGGAATGCATTTCATGAATGACAGCACGACAAGTCAAATCACCAGATTGACAAACTAATTAGCAGTCATGGTGAATGGGATAACCAAGAGAGTGACCATAACTCCAGGCGTAGGTCCAGTGTGCCTATAAAGTGGATAGGCTGGCTGGAAACCCTCAAATGACCTTCTCTTTACCAACATACAGCCATCACTGACGCTGAGACAGAACCACTTTCATCAGGAAACACAACAGACCTCCAGCCTGCCCTCCAATGAGCTCTCGCTTGACATCACTGAAGTCGCAAAAAGCGATGGTTTGGAGTCAATGGAATGCATGCTACAGAGCGTCTGGCTCCACGCTGTCCTTGAAGTAACTGATTTGGAACAGTTTGTTGTGTCACTGTGGTTCCAACTGCTGCTCAAAATGCTGCTGCAGAGCCATACACGGAACACAATGGTCTTCCCCCTCGTTAGTGCCATATGGTCGTCTGCGGCCTGGTCTTCTTGCGACAATAGAGTCTCGTGACCACCTCTGCCAGCAATCATGTACAGTGGCTACATTCTGTCCTTGTCTTTCTGCAGTATTGCAGTAGGAACATCCAGCTTCTTGTAGCCCTATTATACTACTTCGTTCAAGCTCAGTGAGGTGTTGATAATCGCGTCTTTGTAGCCTTAAAGGCATTCTTGACTGACATTAACTGTGCACGACCAATTTCAAAGGTAACTAACGCTCACGAGTTTTATAGCATATATTTAAAGCAAACCTGGCACGAAATTTGAAAAGACATCATTATTTAGATGAAGAAACACGCCTACTAATTTCAGTTTGTGTCACGCAGCTCCTTCTTGGGTCTGAGATTTTTTCAGTCATGGAATAATAAACAGAAAGGTTCTAAGAATGGAGCCCTGTGACACTCCTTTTTTAACAGGTAAATCACCTGGTTTTTGGTTATGTACATACAATAACTGTTTCCTATTGCTTAGGTATGGGTGCAGTAGGAGGAGAGGATTCTCCCCTATTTCAAAGTACTGTAACTTTCTTATTAGGATACTGTAGGACACTATATCAAAGACTTTTACTAAATACAGTAGCGTTGCACAGTTTATTGACTTATACTTGCAACATTTATATATTGTTGTTATGATGTCCTCAACTATATGCACAGTAGATCCAAAGCCATGCTTCCAAGAAGATATTAGGCTGCTGTATTCAAAACATAGTTTATCTCTAGGGCACACAGTGCTCTGTTATTTTAGAGATTCTTGGAACAAGTGAAATGGATTGGTAATCATTAGGTTATACTGTGCCGCCTTTCTTATGGACAGACTTGTTTATGAATATTTTACTTACTATTTTTGTTAAGGGCACTATTATCATTTTCCTTATGTGCATGATGAAAACATCAAAAACAGCCACAATGATTTTCTGTCTGGGATTTACCTCGCTTAGCTATTGCTTACTGACTGGTCAGAAGTTACATGAGTCCATTGGAAACATTCCATTGCTTTATTGTTAATAGTGACAGTAGTGCTTCTGCATTGCTCACATCATCGCTGATTTTTGTTCCTAATCTATAATTCATAAAAACTGTATTAAATATATCAGATGGATTTGTAATATTTTAGTCTTCTTTGATAGTATATTTCAGTATTGTTGACTTCCCATAATTGCTTTATTTTTGGTTAAATACTCAAGAATATATCCATCATTGGCATTGCAGTTTACTGACTTTGTTGCAGATATTTAGAGATTCTTTATGATCGTGTATTTATTCTTATCTGTTATGTTGTGTTGTGGCCTATCATAATATAGGAGCATCAATATTCTTATATTATTTAGTTGAGGTATATACCATTGTTTTTTGCTTTCTGGTTTAGAATGCTTTCAGTGTTCCTTGTAATAACTTATTAGGACACATTTCTTCAAAGATTTCAATTACCTTACAGTTAAACTATATTTTTATTTTGTTTAGCCTGTGTTCATTTATGGAACAGATTAATCTTCACTGACAAGTATCTGATTTATGATCCAGAGGAACTCTAAACTACAGCCCTTCATTTTCAGAAAAACTAATTTAATTGTATTAAATTGTCATCTGCTCAGCTGGAAATTACAGACAATGTTACCCAGACATGTGATCAGACTGGTGAGCTTGTCATTATGCAATAAAAATTTAGTGACCTTAATGCATTATTGACTTATACTTGCAACTTACAGTTCTACTTCTATGCCTAATTTCTATATTTATGTCACCAAATATTACTACTCTGCAATTTTTATTCTACAGGAATACACAAAATGGCACATCATAATGTACCAAATCCAATTCATACACAAGATTAACATCTTCCAAACACATAACTTTAATGTGTCTTTAAAGAGAGACAGCACAGTACACTGCAAATGCCGGCCGCGGCGGCCATGCGGTTCTAGGTGCCCCAGTCCGGAACCGTGCTGCTGCTAAGGTCGCAGGTTCGAATCCTGCCATGGGCATGGGTGTGTGTGATGTCCTTAGGTTAGTTAGGTTTAAGTAGTTCTAAGTTCTAGGGGACTGATGACCACAAAAGCAACCACATATTTGTAAATAGATAATTTAAATGAGCTGCCACCTCTCACTACAGATCTGTTATCAAAATATACCACACAGCAGAGTGAAGCAGGACATATTATCATTACTATTTTGTTGGTGATAATATATGAAGGGCTTATTTCAATAGTGGTACAAGTCCATTTTTGATCATTTTGAGATACAGAGTCCTAAAATTAAATGAGCACTGAAAAATCTGGAGTTGAGATACCAGAACTATTCAAGCATATGACTTCTTGCTAAAGATGAACCTTTCTTTCTGATTGTTTGGATCATTAATTTCAGAAGCAATATAGGCAGAAAAGTGGAGGTAATGGACTTGTACCAATATTGAAACAAGGCCTTCATATAGCGACTCACTCTGAAGTTAGTCTCTGCACTTAGTTTTGTCCAACAAGGTTTGATAAAACAGAAACATTGTGTTTTAAGTTAGTTTCGTTGCTAAGTAGTTGATAGAATATTTTTTTCTTTTATATAGGAAAAGGAAAACTACGTGATACCTTTGCAAAACTCATCATAGCTTTGAAGATCACTAATAGAATTCTCATATTAACCATTAGTCTCAGACCTGGAACTAAGTTTATTCAGTACGAAAGTCCTCATGATATTTTTGTCATTAATTTATGCACAAGGCTAATTTGTTTAAATAACTGCTGTTTTCGAAGGGAAAGTGAGAAATGGTCAGAAATTATAAAAACCTTCTGGGAGTGCTGAACTCTTTAAACAAGATGAAAATGTAATGAGTAAGAGTATTGCAGAATACTGGAGAAGTGGCAGAAGCTTAAGGAAAATAGCTGAGGAATATTTCTAAAAACAACGCTAGGAAAGTGGGTAAATGAAAAATTTAATAAGAAATATGGAGATCAGCAAGTTTTAAGTTAGGAATATAAAGAATTACTAGTAAAAGGGATGCCTACGGCCTTGCCACAGTAGTAACACCCGTTCCCATCAGATCACCAAAGTTAAGATCTGTCGGGCTGGGCTAGCAATTGGATGGGTGACCATCCGACCTGTCAAGTACTGTTGGCAAGCAGGGTGCACTCAGCCCTTGTGAGGCCAACTGAGGAGCTACTTGATTGAGGAGTAGCAGCTCCGATCTTGTAAACTGACATACGGCTGGGAGAGTGGTGTGCTGACTACATCCAGTGCCGCCCATGGGCTGAGGATGACACAACGGCCGGTCGGTACCATTTGGCCTTTCAAGGCCTGTTCAGACGGAGTTTTGTTTTTTTAGTAAAAGGGATTTTAACGTGTGCACACTGGGGGTTTCACCTTTAAAGCAGTGATCTGAGGATTTGATGAAAACTTTTCTTGATCGGCATGGACATCATGTCAGCAAGTTCAAGGATAACAGACCTTAGGTCAATACCCTAATCTCATATTTCGTCTATCTGAAAATGTAAATAGGTCAATGGTTGTTATTGTATATGATAGCCTACAAAACCCATGTTCTACTTATTGTTCTCTGTAGTGTTAATTTCCTGCAAGAGGGAGAAAAGCAAAATCTCTGTCCCACTTCACTCCAAGACGGACAAAGTGGGACATTTCGTAAAGCCACAGAAATAGCAAAATATATTTAAGACGTTTGAGCCCGAGCACATTATAAAACGTTGTTGGATGATTTTATATTCAAAATTTCATGAAGCATGGAAGTGAAATTGATGGGCAAATTTCCTGAAAAGTTGAAAAATCTTTTCCACTTCACCCTATTGTATAATATAATTAAATAATTTTCTTTGTATTATAGACCACTGATGACGCCTAGCAAGAATAGACGAGCCATGTTTGGTAGATCGAAATAAAATATTCAACTGCAAAAAACGGAATTTCCCTGATATATATGATAAAGCATAAGTAAGAGAACTATTAAGACCACAGAACAGAAGAAAACTAGGAACCGACTATTATAATGAGAGTGAATATGGCAAGAAAACATTAGTTACCAATATTAACAGATAACCCCACACTTGCCACCCCCCCCTCCCCCCGCCCTGTCAACACATTTTTCCAAGTATCCTTAAGGGGCTCCGGAAAGGCTCAAAATCATGAAAAGTTCAATTTTTACTTTTTTGCGTTTTCTGAATCTGCAGACTATTACCTTTTAATAGATACAGGGTGTTTGAAAAATGACCGGTATATTTGAAACAGCAATAAAAACTAAACGAGCAGCGATAGAAATACACCGTTTGTTGCAATATGCTTGGGACAACAGTACATTTTCAGGCGGACAAACTTTCGAAATTACAGTAGTTACAATTTTCAACAACAGATGGCGCTGCAAGTGATGTGAAAGATATAGGAGACAACGCAGTCTGTGGGTGCGCCATTCTGTACGTCGTCTTTCTGCTGTAAGCGTGTGCTGTTCACAACGTGCAAGTGTGCTGTAGACAACATGGTTTATTCCTTAGAACAGAGGATTTTTCTGGTGTTGGAATTCCACCGCCTAGAACACAGTGTTGTTGCAACAAGACGAAGTTTTCAACGGAGGTTTAATGTAACCAAAGGACCGAAAAGCGATACAATAAAGGATCTGTTTGAAAAATTTCAACGGACTGGGAACGTGACGGATGAATGTGCTGGAAAGGTAGGGCGACCGCGTACGGCAACCACAGAGGGCAACGCGCAGCTAGTGCAGCAGGTGATCCAACAGCTTCCTCGGGTTTCCGTTCGCCATGTTGCAGCTGCGGTCCAAATGACGCCAACGTCCATGTATCATCTCATGCGCCAGAGTTTACACCTCTATCCATACAAATTTCAAATGCGGCAACCCCTCAGCACCGCTACCATTGCTGCACGAGAGACATTCGCTAACGATATAGTGCACAGGATTGATGACGGCGATATGCATGTGGGCAGCATTTGGTTTACTGACAAAGCTTATTTTTACCTGGATGGCTTCGTCAATAAACAGAACTGGCGCATATGGGGAACCGAAAAGCCCCATGTTGCAGTCCCATCGTCCCTGCATCCTCAAAAAGTACTGGTCTGGGCCGCCATTTCTTCCAAAGGAATCATTGGCCCATTTTTCAGATCCGAAACGATTACTGCATCACGCTATCTGGACATTCTTCGCGCCGGCCGAAGTGGCCGTGCGGTTAAAGGCGCTGCAGTCTGGAACCGCAAGACCGCTACAGTCGCAGGTTCGAATCCTGCCTCGGGCATGGATGTTTGTGATGTCCTTAGGTTAGTTAGGTTTAACTAGTTCTAAGTTCTAGGGGACTAATGACCTTAGCAGTTGAGTCCCATAGTGCTCAGAGCCATTTGGACATTCTTCGCGAATTTGTGGCGGTACAAACTGCCTTAGACGACACTGCGAACACCTCGTGGTTTATGCAAGATGGTGCCCGGCCACATCGCACGGCCGACGTCTTTAATTTCCTGAATGAATATTTCGATGATCGTGTGATTGCTTTGGGCTATCCGAAACATACAGGAGGCGGCGTGGATTGGCCTCCCTATTCGCCAGACATGAACCCCTGTGACTTCTTTCTGTGGGGACACTTGAAAGACCAGGTGTACCGCCAGAATCCAGAAACAATTGAACAGCTGAAGCAGTACATCTCATCTGCATGTGAAGCCATTCCGCCAGACACGTTGTCAAAGGTTTCGGGTAATTTCATTCAGAGACTACGCCATATTATTGCTACGCATGGTGGATATGTGGAAAATATCGTACTATAGAGTTTCCCAGACCGCAGCGCCATCTGTTGTTGAAAATTGTAACTACTGTAATTTCGAAAGTTTGTCTGCCTGAAAATGTACTGTTGTCCCAAGCATATTGCAACAAACGGTGTATTTCTATCGCTGCTCGTTTAGTTTTTATTGCCGTTTCGTATATACCGGTCATTTTTGAAACACCCTGTATATAATTTATTCAATTCCGAAGACTACAACTATTTTTAAATTTTTTTTGAAATGTGTTCTACATGGGCGTGACCCACTGTGGCGCTGTTAAACTGCTGTCAAATGGTGTTATTATTAACGTCCATGTTCATCAGGTACATTTTAGTGATGTGAGATAAAGTATGTGTTGTGGCTAACCTGTGATGGTTCAATATATATTGCTGGTGTGATTGTCGATTGTTTCATGTTTATGTACTCTTTCGTTATCTTGAAAATATTCGTAATTAATTCTGTTTCTTGAGTCTCTGTTTTGTTGAAGTATAATAATGAGTAAAAGTAAAGTTATTAGAAATCCTCTGAAGGCTTTTAAGAAAAGGAGAAATGTTGGAAAGCCAAAGGTATGTGTTATTACTGTAAACAATAAAGACGATAAGCAAGTGAGTGAACCTAACCTCTCAAGTACACCTGCCCATAGCAGTCAAAGTGGGAAAGAAAATACTACACAGAAGAAGCTTGGTTCAATGAGTGAAAACTATGAATGTTTTATGGGCGAATCGGATGTGTATGAAATATTTGATATGTCAGTTCTCAAAGGAATTTTTTCAAACTGTGTAAGATGTATTCATTGTAGCGAAGTTGGTCTGGAACTCTCCATAATAAAGCACGTAGAACTTGCTAGTGAAATACAACTGAAATGTGATAAGTGTTCATACATGACCACCTTTTGGAACAGTGTTGCAGTAACTGCAACTGAAGAAAATGGTAGCAAAATCTATGAACACAACATTAGATTTGTTTATTCCTTGCGTTCTGTTGGTAAGGGTGCTACTGCAGGTGCAATTTTCTGTGGCATCATGAATCTTCCAAATCCCCCAACCAAGTTTACGACCTATAATAAATTAATAAGGTCTAAAGTGGATGTCTGTATAGAATCTATGAAGAACGCTGTGGAAGAGGCAGTAATGGAAAATAATGGTAACAGAGATTTGACTGCAGCGTTCGATGGTACCTGGCATAAACGGGGACACACATCTCTTCATGGTGTAGTATCTGCCACCAGTATGTATACAGGGAAAGTTTTAGATGTAGCAGTAATATCAAAGTATTGTAGATGTCTACAAAAATATAAAGGTACACATGAAAATAATTACAAAGCTAACTATAGTGGCAGTAGTGGAGGAATGGAAGTGGCTGGTGTTGCCAGTATATTCCAGCGTTCTGAGGCGTGTGATAAAGTGCAATATGTTAATTACCTTGGTGACGGTGATTCTAAAAGTTTCAAACATGTTCAAGGACTGATGTTGTAGTGCAGAAATTTGAGTGTATTGGACACGTACAGAAGCTGTTACGTCGTGAATCACAATAGAGCAGCGATTAGCAGTCCAACAACACTTTATTCCATAGTCACAGAACATACAATATAACAAGTCAAAGATACATTGTCCTAAGAGTAAACAAACAGTCTCTCACTTGCGAGAAGTACATCACTCTGTGACATCCTCCCCACCCTGGTCGACCTCCAAAGGTACGGCCAGCTGCACAGGACGACTAATGATGTGACCTTCTGGTGTCCGGAGTATTATCGTCCTTACCCTGCCGTCTCTTCCTGGTAGTACCTTTTCTATCCTGGCCTTCTTCCACATATGTCGCGGACGAAGGTCCTCTTGGATCAGCACGATGTCGCCAGGGCGAAAGGGGATGACTCGTCCCAATGGGCGTTTAACTTCATGGTAGTTCCGGAGCTCCAATAGGTATTCTTTAACCCAACGGTTCCAAAAACTGTCACAGAGTTGCTGTCTCAGTCGGAATTCCTTTGTTAAATTCGTGCTCGCTGAAGGCTCTGGTCCCGTCGGAATAGTCGTAAGTTTTTCTCCCGTCAGAAAATGGGATGGTGTGAGTGCATCACAATCATCTCCTGGTGTGATGGGCCTGGAGTTCACCGCGGCTTCAATACTGATCAAGGTGGTGTTCAGTTGTTCCTCAGTGAGCTTTGCGAGTCCCAATACCTTCCGTAGGCAACGCTTTATAGTGCCCACCATTCTTTCCCACCATCCTCCCCACCAAGCCGCACGGGAGACAATGAATTTCCAAGTAATACCGTGGTGGGCGAGGAACTGATAAGATTTTGTGGTGGTTAATGCCTTCCGAAGTTGGGCTAGTTCCATATTCGTGGCGTGGAATGTTTTCGCGTTATCTGTATATATCGTGTGGGGTAGTCCGCGTCTTCCGGCGAATCGCTGAAGTGCCATAAGAAACTTGTCCGTTGACAAGTCTGTACAGAGTTCGAGGTGGACAGCTCGTGTGGTAGCACATGTGAAAAGAGTGATATATGACTTGTGCGTTTCCTTCCCCACTTTGATGAATAGTGGGCCAGCAAAGTCTATTCCGGTTACAGCAAATGGTTTGGCAGGTGAAACTCGTTCAGGTGGCAGCGGTGCTTCGATCTGTTGCCCTCGTGGATTCTTCAAGATCTTGCATGCGAGGCATGAGTATAGGATTCTTTTGATGGCCTGACGAGCTCTAAGGATCCAAAATTCGGTTCGCAGCTCGGATAGTACAGAACGAACACCAAAGTGATGAAGGCGGATGTGTGTCTCTCGAATAACCAATTGTGTGAAGTGGTGGGAACCATCAAGGAGTACAGGATGTTTTTGTTCCCTATTTAGGCTAGTGCACTGCAGTCGACCTCCTAGACGTATCAGTCCATCTTCTAGGAAAGGATTGTATCGTGCGATTTTTGACTCTCTTGGCAGTGGTAAGTTATTCTGAAGTGCATGTAATTCGTTGGGGAAGGAATCTCTCTGGCCCACTCGAATCCAATACATTTTGGCAGCTGATAATTCGGTGGCTGTAAGTTCTCCTGAAGATTTATTCTTCTGACGAATGTTGTGTAGGAAACGGAGAGTCCATGCTGTGATACGAATGAGCTTCCAGTACGAGCTGAATTTAAGTAAGTTCAAAAGGCCGGTTGGCGTAGATATCGACAAAACTTGGCTCTGGGTTTTCTTCCTCTTTTCTTCGGGAGGAAGTCGTACCATCGTTGGAGTATCGTTGTTTGGCCAGCATTCAGGAGGGCGTGTAAGCCAAGGCGGCCCATGCCACCAAATATCCAGAGAATTCATTTGGTAGCCGAGGAGTCCACGTGAGAGGTGGTCAGCAGGATTGTCTGGTCCTGGGCAGTGTTTCCATTGCGTGGGAGTCGTGTGTGTTTGTACCTCAGTTACACGATTACAAACGAAGGTCTTCCATCTGTTAGGATCACAGCGAATCCAACTTAGTGTTATTGTGGAATCCGTCCACAATATCGCATGGGCAATTTTAAAGTCTGTTGCACGGCAAAAGTAACACAATAGTCTGGTCCCAACTACTGCCGCTAAAAGTTCGAGTCGAGGCAATGTCACCTTCTTAATAGGAGCAAGTCTGTTCTTGCTACAGACTAAATGGGTTACGACGTCATCATCTAAGACAGTACGAATGTACAAGGCTGCTCCATATGCCTTTTCCGAGGCGTCACAGAATACGTGCAGCTGAGAGTCTCTTCCATGAGCTGTAGCAATCCATCTAGGGACACGTATATGTGACAATGAAGGTAAGCTAGATATCCAAGCGCGCCATCGTGCCCCTAAGTCCCAGGGCATAAGTTCATCCCAGCCAATTCCTCGGCACCATGTGTCCTGGAATAGCAATTTCCCAACAAGAGAAACTGGGGAAAACAGTCCGAGTGGGTCATAGAATTTAGCCGTACATTGTAAGAGAAGTCGTTTGGTGGCTGGCTCTTCTGACGACCTTCTGATGATTTCGCTAGGATCGATGCAGAAGTAGTCACCTGCGGTGTTCCAGTCTACACCTAAAACTTGAGTCTGGGTGTGGAGTTCTCGCCCTTCTGCCCTCCAGATAGTGTGGAGTTGTTCACAGTTGGTAGCCCATTTTGATAAGGGGAGACTGATCAATTTCATTAGAGTTACAAGTTCATAGTATATAGTTATCACCAAATTATCACCTTCTACTGAGATCACAAAGTCGTCCATGTATGCAGTCTTGTTTATAAGTGGCGCTACGGTGGGAAATGCTGTCATACACTTGTCGGCAAGTTCTCTTAGTGTTGCAGAAAGTAAAAATGGGCTGCAGCTCAGGCCGAATGGGAGTCTGTTAAAACGGTATTCTGTTAGTTCGTCCGTCGTTTGAAGATTTCCTGTTTGATCCTGGCTAATCTTGAACCAGAAAAATCTGGTCAAGTCTTTGTCCTTTTCGTTCAAGGTTAATTGAAGGAAAGCTTGTGTGATGTCCGCGACGATAGCCGTAGAATATAATCTGAAACGCAGTAAAATTTCCAGAATCTCTGGTAATAGGTTCGGTCCTGCTTCTAATACCTCATTCAGAGAAGGTGCATTGTTTTCGTGAGATGAGGCGTCAAAGACTATTCTCCACTTAGTGGTTCGGTATTTCTCCTTCCTCACTGCATGATGAGGGAGATAAAATAGCTCCTTTCCTGAGAGTGGGGTGGGAGCGACCTCTACTTGCCCCTTCGTAATGTAGTCTAGCATAAGATCGAAATACATTTGCTTAAATGTCTCTTGACGTTGAAATCTTTCCCTGAGGTGCTTGAATCGTTTTTCCGCGATAGGTCTGTTACTCGAAAGCACTTTATGTTGCATTTTGGGAAGTGTAACGACTGCTCGATGATCCTTTATAGAGAAAGATGCTCTAAACTCTTCAAGAAGTCTCGTATCCTTGTTGTTCACAGGTAGATCCTGATCGGCAGTAATCCCTATAGTTTCCAAGTCCCAAAAGCGTCTGAAATCATTGTCAGAGTGCAGAGGAGATCGGTCAGTCTGAGCAAAATTTACCACGGTTGCATGCACACAGGCTTGTGACTTGTTACCACTAAGTATCCAGCCAAACAGAGAAGGAACTAACACTAAGGTTTCAGAGATGCGTATGGGCGAATTGTGCTTCACTATCTTCCAATAAAAATCGCCTCCTACAAGAATCTCCACGGGAATATCTTCTGTTGAATCGGTTTTCGGATCTGCTAGCGTAATCTTACGGGCATCTGGTAAACTCTTTATATGTTGTGGAACTGAAGGCTGGTGAGAAATAACGTGAGTACTTTCGAAGGCAGTAAGTGGCACTGAAGAATTCTGCCAAAGCCCCTTCATACTAAACTGAACAAGCCTGCGGTGGCGTGGGCGTGTAGGGTTTGATTCAAAGGAACAAACAGTTAGTTCTTGTCGATCTATCGTTTCCAGTTTGAGATCATCAATCAGCGATTTTGCTATGAAGCTGGACTGACTGCCTGCATCCAGTAGACATCGCGTTGTCCTGCTCAATCCTGTAGGTCCTGAGACGCATACTTGAGCTGTCTGAAGGTACGTATATCCGTGAGGAGCGACAGATACCTTTCCAACGGAAGTAACGTTTGTCTGACCCGCAGGACCCCTAATGTCCTTTCGTTCCTCACAAATGGACTTATGATGCAGTCTTTTACAGTTAACACACCGAGCCTTTTCTTTCTTTTTGCAATTTGACACTTTGTGGCCACGTTGAAGACAAAGAAAGCATCTGTTTGCTAGTTTCAATTTATCTATTCGATCATTAACGCGTACGATCTTCTTACAGTCTTGCGCCCAATGACCGTCCGATTCACAAAAGACGCAGAATGGTTCCTTTACGCTGGTATCCTTCGGAGTCGATCTTTTAGATTTCGCGTGTACGTGAAGTGTGGACGCTGTGGGAAGGTTATTAGAAGTGCTTGAAAATTCACCGCGTATCTTCTGCGTGGTAAGCGCCCCGTCGACTTCCTCGTTCAGAAACTCCATCAGTTGCAAAATGTCCCCTTCGGATATTCCTGTACGCTTGGCGTGAATTATCCAGCGGCGGCATATATCATCCGGAAAAGCGCGTAAAATTTTCGGCGCAAGGACACGGCCGTATCCGTTCACGTCTTCCCCAAGTGCCCGGAGAGCTTGAATACGTCGCTGGCATTCAATGAATGTTGAATTAAGTTCCTCTGGGGTGGACAGCTTAATTGGTTTTATGGCTTCGAGATAATCTAAGTGGGCTTGAATTATTCGATCCTTGTTGCCATAACGCGCTCGGAGAATCCTCTTCGTTTCTGCGTACGTCTCGGCCGTCACCGCAATACCGTCCACTAAATGCTTTGGTTCTCCCGAGAGATAGCCGCGAAGAAAAATGTGTTTATTGATTGTAGTTACCGTCGGATCTTTGTCAACCGACTGCTCAAACTGCTCCCAGAATCGCGCCCATGTCTCAATATCGCCTGAAAAAGGCTCAAGTTTGATCGGCGGAAGTTTTACTGAAGCTGTGGGAACACTCATTGTTACAGATTGTGCCGGCGGATTGTCGGGAATCTTTATGTCTGCTACCGATTTCGCAAGCTGTTTCTCTATTTCGTGAGACAATCGGGAAATTGTGAGTTTCGCGGTGTCTATATAATCTTCGCATTTAGGAACATCTTCTTCGTATTCGCCATCGTCTAACAACTCGTGAATATCCTCATCTAATTTAACGAGGCGGTCCAGAACGCTTCCCAGTCTGTCATTGTAATATTTATAATCCGCGATTTCCGATGTGTCGGGCAACCTTGCAACTTCCGCCACGAGTCGCGTAATGTTTGCTCTTTCTCTCATACGTTTTCTCTTTAGAGAGTGTAATTGCGCTTCTGGTTTGTGGTCTGGCACGTCCATTCCGTCCGATTACTCGAAAGTTTAAAGCAGTGTCGGCTAGCGATCAGCTGGTCCTAGTAAGGCGTTATCTTTGGATCGCTAGTCGAAGTAGTTCAATTGATGGTCGCTAGATGGCAGCACTAGTCATAAACAATCTACAGGCGTATCGTAGGATCTGATAATTCGTTAAATCGCTAATCGAACAGCTACAATAGCAGTACACAGCGGCATTAATGTAATCAGTTGCCTTTACAAATGGCATTACAAAACATGTTGCGTGATAATTCAATTGAACTTAGCTCTGTATGATGGCGGTTGTCGTCGAAGAGCTTGTTGCGTGGTGTAACAAATCGCTGCAGTAAACCCCGTCGTAGTATTGCCGCGTGACGTGCGTCCAGAATTCCGTGCACTACAACAATCGTGGAATTGTCTCGGGCAAAGTCTTTCCCGGGTTTCGGCACCAAATTGTTACGTCGTGAATCACAATAGAGCATCGATTAGCAGTCCAACAACACTTTATTCCATAGTCACAGAACATACAATATAACAAGTCAAAGATACATTGTCCTAAGAGTAAACAAACAGTCTCTCACTTGCGAGAAGTACATCACTCTGTGACAGAAGCGAATGGGAACAAGACTTCGGCGACTGAAAGCTTCGTACAAAAAACAAAAACTCAGTGATGGTAAAGGATTGGATGGGAAGGGAAGGTTAACTGACAGTGTAATTGACAAAATACAGAACTATTAGGGAATGGCTATTAGGCAAAATACACAAAGTGTCGACGAAATGAAGAAGGCTGTTTGGGCTCTTTTTTTTCATACTTCTTCAACCGATGAAAATCCCCAACATAGCTTGTGTCCCAAAGAAGAAGACAGTTGGTGTAAATATAACAAAGGATTGCTAACTGGTGAAGTGTACACTCATAAGCATAGTCTGCCTCATGTAATAATGGAGGTGATAAAACCTATTTTCAGAGACTTAGCAGCACCTGAACTGTTGAAAAAGTGTATTCACAGAAAAACTCAAAACCCCAATGAAAGTGTAAATAGTGTTATATGGTCGAGAATCCCCAAGGATGTATTTGTTGGAATAGAAACACTTCACTTTGGTGTGTATGATGCTGTTGTGACTTTCAATGATGGCAGCATTGTAAGGTGCAAGGTATTTAGAAATATGGGAATGAAGATAGGTTCTAACATGGTACGAGCGATGCTTGCTTTAGACAAGGAACGCCTTCGGGCTGCAGACAGGGCTGTAAAGAGTCTAGAAATACAAGCAAGAGTAAACAGGAGGAGGAACAAGAGGAAGCTGGAGGAGGAGTTTGCAGAGGATGAAGATAATCCATCCTATGGACCTGGAATGCACTAAAAAGTTAATCCAATCTTTGTCGCTCGATTCCCAAAACTTTTATTTTCTCATACTAATTACATGTTTTCTAAGGATCTTCCAAACATATTTGTTTCAAACTTTCAGTAAATGTTACACAGTACCTTCTGCATAATTTAACACAGCCTTTTTCCGAAAAACTGTATATTTTTGAATATATAAATAAAAAATTGCAAAAAAATGTTGTGAATTTTTATTTACAATTGAAAAAAAAATCATCTTTAATAACTGAACTAAAATTTTATAAAATCCCTGTGTTAAGTTGTAGCCCATATTCCAATAAATAATCTGTAAAAAGTTCAACTTCCTACCTCAAATACTTTGTGAGGAAAGATGTAATTGATAAGTGTTATTTTAACATTGCAAGTATAGGGCGTTCCGGAGCCCCTTAACACTTAACACTGATGTTCCATTCCATTGATAGTCTGTGTGAATAACGCCATTTGAAATACAATATGGAATGTTTTGTTATTCTGTACCATAATTCCAGCCTGAACTGACCTTTAAACATTGGCACTAGAAATGGTTAAAGAAGTTTGTAGCCCATTAGACACTGTCTTCGCTACAATCAGGAAATGGGACCATACCTTTAAATTGGGATGAATATGTCGTTTCAGTTCCATTTTATCTAGTATATTAATGTAACATATCATTTGGCATTATGTTTTAATATGAATCACGAAATCAGCATTATTAACATCAACTCACACTGGATGGTGTGGAACAAAACGTAAACATAAAACATTCAACGATGCGTATCAAATGGTCACATTCATACTCGTAAAGGTCATTAGGAGAACGGCATATCAATGCCAAGGTCGATCAGGAAAGAAGAACTGACACTGACATTGGTAGGAGGGGGTGGCGTGACGATATAATGGCACTGTCTGATAACATTGGACTCTTACCTATTCTCATTGTTCTCACTCATGATATAATAAGAGATTATGTGTTCTTATTCTTAACTGTATTGTTTGCTATGTTTTCATGACAAATTGTAAAGCCTCCAAGAAGACTAGGATATTTTTATTATTAGTCTTCTCCATAAAAAGATAGTAAATGAAACCAAGCAAGCAACAAATGGAAACATCACAACTAAACAACCAAATGTACTGGCCAATGCAAATGATATAGGATATAGCAGTAGTCAAATTGAAACACCGTTCAAGAAATTAAATGGAACTGCCATGAACATATGTTTAAAATTAATGAAGAAAAGACAGTACATGATCATACAAAGGGAAAACGTAACTGCAGAACATGTCATGGAGAATAAAAATGTAGAAGGATGATACCGTTTATCTTATACAAACGGTTGTAAGAGTTTTCACATAAAAATTTGGAACCCTTAATTTTCAGCATCATCTCTTATCATGAACTTTTTTAGGCATTAATAAACTGATACTTGCGTAACGAGATTGTCTTCCGACTTTTTTACATCAAGGATGCTATCTCATCACTCCATTTTCACTGTCTAGTACTAGGTTAAGAGAATGGACACTATGTTGAGGTTCTCTCTAGTGTAAACACACCACCACTAGACAGAGAGGTCGGCTGCCATTCCATTGACATCAAAGCGAATCGTCATTTAACTGACAGACACAAGCTGAATTTTAAGATCGATTCTCAGTTGGCACAACTGAATATCAAGACGTTCTACAATGCACTTCCAAAGATGGTGTTCACACAAGGCATCAACGAAGGAGGGTATCAACAGAACGGACGTCAACGTTAAGATTTCTGAGGAAGAGAACCATGATGTTGACGTCGTTGGACGGCATGGTTTGCTTATATCGAAAGTTAACCTATTTTTGCCGCACTCACTCATGTTATAGTAACGGATGTCATGCATTCTTAAGGCCCAGCTATACGAAACGATGTGTCTGCTCATGTGTCTGTACACATCCATCTATGCAGACAAATCGTTGTATGTGAACAGGAGAATTGCCAGATGTGAGTTGTGTGCAAAGCTGGAAGTTTGGAGTTGGAGATTTGGGTAAAATTGCTGAAATCTGCGGACACCAACCACATCTGCACGGACAAATCGTAGCGCGTGAACAGTAGAGCGCCACAAATCTGGCAAGTGAAAGGTGTTTGAGTCAGCTGTTTATCAGTCTAGTGTTTATTTGTCAGCGTGTAATAGATTTTAAAATGACAGATACAGTCAGTGTTCTAGAGCGTTCCCTGCTGACATTATTAAATGTATGGGAATCACACATGTTTGTGGACAATTAAGAGCGACGAATACAACGATGAGGTAAAAAGGCAGTTGTTTATAATTCTGTAATAGAGAAATTACAAGCAATTGACCCTATGGCACACAGGGAATTGGCAATAAAAAGTATAAATTCATTGCGGACTGTTTGTCGTAAAGAGGTAAGCAAAGTAAAGAAACCTATTCGATCTGGCACCGAGGACGACGAGATATATAAGACAAGTTTTTGTTTTTTTGGCTTCCTCTGCTTTCTGAGTGATCGCAGGTGAAGGTGGACCATACGAAACACAGTGTAAGATTTATCTTGTGTTTGCAACTCTGTTTACTTATCTACTCTATTCACTTATCTACAACACAAAAACCATACAAGGCGCAACTGAGGGAATTGCTGCATATATTAACACAGCTTTACCCAGTTCTTCTTTTAAATGTTACTGACAGAAAATCTTTGCAGCAAACTTAAGTGGCACTAGCATGTGAATGCTTTAACTAGAATTGATAGTTCTGCTTGCTTTGCACTTAGGAATCTCTCTCATTCTGTTGACCTGCAGAAGGGATTGTTAGCACATTGTTAAGCCCCAAGATAGTACCGAGCATACATTAAAAATTCCTCCAACTTCTGCCTTGGCAGTTACCGGAAGACAAACAACCCATGTCAGTAATCCATAAACTGGCAGCTAGGGTGAAATGCTGAGCGAGTTGTGGCAGACACGGAAGCTATTTCAGCTTGGGGGAATGACCAAGCGCCCAAGTCTGTAACCTAAGCATAATGACATCAAGAAAGCCAAGAGATACTGTTGTACTATAGACAAAGCAGAGTGTCATAAGAAGGCATAGCTACAACACAACAATAAGCATTCAGGCGCTGAACCAGCAGAAAAGAGCCTCTGAAAGGTGAAGTCAGGAAAGTCGGAAGTCACTAGGAGAGCTGAGAGAGAGAGAGAGAGGAAACCAGGATACTTTATATCAATGCTGTCCCCACTGCTGCAGGGGAAGCGACAACTTAAGTACCCCACCCTTCTTAACAAATATCTGATTTCTGTGTATGGTTTGCGTGCTGTACAGTGCATAGACCAAGCCCTTTTGTCAGTTGCAACTATCCAGTGAGGGGGGAGGCTGTGGAGGTCGACCCTCAGCACACCTAACTGTCTTTGAAAATCTATGGAACCACGAGTCTGACTGAAGCGATACTACTGTGGCCAGCTGTACTGCTAACATCTGAGGCAATGCTGATGGTACATGGAGGCCATCATAAGCCTGCAGACCTGCTAGAAACTTGACTTGCGCGACCAGGACGCTGCCCTTGATTGGCTTTCGAGAGGAAGGGCCACTGCTGCTGCTCATGCCATACCTGAGGCCGACACCGATGCTGCTGGCTTCTGTTTCTTAAATGGGGGCTGAAAGCCGACCCCTGTGAGTCATCGAATAATTCAGGTGGGCATGGGGTGTAACTCCTGAGTGCAAATCTTCGACATAAATGAAAGCTCTCTGGAGGTCGGTGCGTAGAGCTAGAGGCCACCAGTTTCCATGGATCGACATCCGCCCCATGATGCAACCACTGCCACCCAATGCTTTACTGCACTGGTGGAACTGCAAGTCGAGTGCTTACTGGCCCTCTTCTGCTGATGAGGCCGCCTCTCTGCCGATCTTCATGTGGCATGATGCTTTTGAAGATAATCCTGTATTGCTACATAATAAATGTGTTGTTGTCAATTGTGGTTTCTTGGTGTTCTCAAGTGTAGCAAGATCCTCATCACCACACCCTGCCTGGCTCTCTCCTGAGAATTGTAGGAGTCTAATATCAGCAAGTGGTTCCTGGTGGAAGAGGCGTATATGCCTCATGCCATACCTACACATATAGAATCTACGCAGCTATGACTTGAGGTCAACAGCAATGAGTTGGACTTTTTGACAATGCAGTGTGGTGAGTGACTGATGTTGTTTTTTGCTTTCTTCTTCTGTATTTTCTTATAGTCATGTTTAAGCATAGGGACTTTCACAGTACATTAAAAAAGTCATTAGTTAGGCCACAGGAAACTGCAGACTTGTCTCAGTTCCATGGGAAAACTTGGAGCCAATGATGTTTCCATAATGTAATTTATCTGGGCATGCCTTGCCATGTTTTCAAGCTGTGTCAGCTACCTGTGGTGCGTGTAGAATGGTTGGCCACAAAGTACAATAGTGGATCGAATATCCTTTAGCTATGATACAGCATAAAGATTAAGTGTAGCTTCACTCCTCTTTTTTGCCTATTGTGTATGCAGTTTCCTTCGTTTTTGGTATTACGGCAGATGGGGTTTATGCAAATGCCACATGCATGAGCAGTGAATCTGACTGAAATGGTGGACGTTTTGACAGGGCAGAGTGTCACATTGTTGCAAACTACAATGCAACAGGAGAAAGACAATAAAGCATTGCGTAGGAGTATAAAGCAATGGGAAGCCATTGGACATTTAGTCCTCCTTTACTCAAGAGAAAGTGAAACACTGCTAGGTGTACATGCCCATTCCATCAATTCCACAGTAGCTAACCTCATACAACCATTTTCGGAGAAAGCAACTCAGAATGTATCTATTTTTTTTAGTGAGTTGGAGGCTGCCTCCAAATTGGGAAAATGGTCAGAGGAAACGTCTTTGAAAATGGGTAGATCAAGGTTGGTGGGTGATACAAAGATGTACGTTATGTACCATGAGACCAACAGTAAGGCCCAAACATTTGATGAACTCGCAAATAGTTCAATACAGCGCTATTGGATGCAGAACAGGGCGAGGTCCTTTAGAAAGAAACTCAGTGGACTATCACAGAAGCACAGTGAATAAGTGGAATCTTTCTCTGACACAGTTAGAAAACTGAACTCGCAAATGTATGAACTAACGCGGAAACGTGGAGGGCGATAGAGCGATTCTGCATGGGGCAGAGAATAGGGCTTTGGATGTGTTTCTAAGCGATATTTCTACTATTATGTCAAGGACGAGCAAAATGGAGAACCCAGGTGACTTATCTGCTTCCATTAGGATTGCTATACAACTGGAGGAGATTGACATTGCTACACGGATACAGATAATCGCGATGTTTTTTCATATGAAGTGAAATGTTTTAGATGTGGGTGAATGTGCCATATAAGGAAACAATGTCTTCGACTCGAATGTTACGAATTTGAAGAGGTAGGCCAAGAAGTGCGTGATTGTCAGAAGAAAAGCACAGGACAAGCAGAATCCTTATAACCAGTTGTTAAACAGGAAGAGGGGTGCCTCATCCATCGGACAGCATTCCTAGTAGAACATGAGACTGCCGAGCCGTATGAAGAGATGGAGTGCTGTTTACTAGGCAAAGTAAATGGTAGGGAACATAAATTTCTGGAGTACAGGGGGGGGGGGGGGGGTTCACGTGTCAGTAGTCAGTATGGACCTCTTCGCTAGAAAGAGACTGAGGTCCCCACAGTATAGGTTATACAGAGTAAGTGACAATGCCGTGAAATCGTTGGTAACAATGCTGTTCAGTTTTAGCATGGGAAATAAGTGTTCTAGAGAGCATGTGGAAGTACAGGGCTATTACAAATGATTGAAGCGATTTCATAAATTCACTGTAGCTCCATTCATTGACATATGGTCACGACACACTACAGATACGTAGAAAAACTCATAAAGTTTTGTTCGGATGAAGCCGCACTTCAGGTTTCTGCCGCCAGAGCGCTCGAGAGCGCAGTGAGACAAAATGGCGACAGGAGCCGAGAAAGCGTATGTCGTGCTTGAAATGCACTCACATCAGTCAGTCAAAACAGTGCAACGACACTTCAGGACGAAGTTCAACAAAGATCCACCAACTGCTAACTCCATTCGGCGATGGTGTGCGCAGTTTAAAGCTTCTGGATGCCTCTGTAAGGGGAAATCAGGAAATCAACGAGTCGGCCTGCAGTGAGCGAAGAAACGGTTGAACGCGTGCGGGCAAGTTTAACGCGTAGCCCGTGGGAGTCGACGAATAAAGCAAGCAGGGAGCTAAACGTACCACAGCCGACGGTTTGGAAAATCTTACGGAAAAGGCTAAAGCAGAAGCCTTACCATTTACAATTGATACAAGCCCTGACACCCGATGACAAAGTCAAACGCTTTGAATTTTCGGCGCGGTTGCAACAGCTCATGGAAGAGGATGTGTTCAGTGCAAAACTTGTTTTCAGTGATGAAGTAACATTTTTTCTTAATGGTGAAGTGAACAGACACAATGTGCGGATCTGGGCGGTAGAGAATCCTCACGCATTCGTGCAGCAAATTCGCAATTCACCAAAAGTTAACGTGTTTTGTGCAATCTCACGGTTTAAAGTTTACGGCCCCTTTTTCTTCTGCGAAAAAAACGTTACAGGACACGCGTATCTGGACATGCTGGAAAATTGGCTCATGCCACAACTGGAGACCGACAGCGCCGACTTCATCTTTCAACAGGATGGTGCTCCACCGCACTTCCATCATGATGTTCGGCATTTCTTAAACAGGAGATTGGAAAACCGATGGATCAGTCGTGGTGGAGATCATGATCAGCAATGCATGTCATGGCCTCCACACTCTCCCGACTTAACCCCATGCGATTTCTTTCTGTGGGCTTATGTGAAAGATTCAGTGTTTAAACCTCCTCTACCAAGAAATGTGCCAGAAATGCGAGCTCGCATCAACGATGCTTTCGAACTCATTGATGGGGACATGCTGCGCTGAGTGTGGGAGGAACTTGATTATCGGCTTGATGTCTGCCGAATCACTAAAGGGGCACATATCGAACATTTGTGAATGCCTAAAAAAACTTTTTGAGTTTTTGTATGTGTGTGCAAAGCATTGCGAAAATATCTCAAATAGTAAAGTTATTGTCGAGCTGTGAAATCGCTTCAATCATTTGTAATAACCCTGTATAGAGCGGTCCTGAGACGCGACTTCGTTGCTAAACATTATGCGAAAGTTAACTTGGTGTGACATTGTTTACGCTTGGGGCAACAGCTATAAGTGTTACATTGTCACAAGGTTCACCACTCATGGAGGCTGTACCCTATAAACTGTGGACACAGGCATTGCAGATCAATTCATGTGATACAATACCACGAGGTACAGGGAAGTTGAGCTGGGCGAACATGAATATGGACCTACCTATGCATGTATTATATTTGTAGAGCCACTGGAAATTAAGAGAAGAAGTCAGTAAGTTACACCATTTTGTACGCAGCGTGTTAATGGATATTTTATAGTTCCAGTCAGTCTTGATAATTTTAGCAGTGAAGAAGTGAGTCTGCTGAAGGGTTTACTAATTGCTAATTTGGATGTTTTGGAGCAAGATGACATGGATAGATCAAGTGAAGATCTCTGCTGCAAGCACACCATCAAAGAAACTGCATTACATGAGAAACTGAAACATTTACAGAGGAATGCTGGAGAAGCAATGGAAGCTTTGTTACTGCAGTTAATGGCTTGGTTTAATCTGAGTAGTCCATTACCAGTAATTCCACATATGTATCACAGAATACCAACAGGGAATAATGCTCCAGTGTACAAGAACCCATATTGAGTTCCAAAGTGTATGATACTGTTAACGGAAGAAAAAATGGCTCTGAGCACTATGGGACTTAACATCTATGGTCATCAGTCCCCTAGAACTTAGAACTACTTAAACCTAACTAACCTAAGGACAGCACACAACACCCAGTCATCACGAGGCAGAGAAAATCCCTGACCCCGTCGGGAATCGAACCCGGGCGCGGGAAGCGAGAACGCTACCGCACGACCACGAGCTGCGGACTGTTAACGGAAGAATTTATCTACCAACAAACTATCTGATGGTATTACTGAGACAGTGATAGTTCTTGTGGAGCACCCATAAATTTTGTCCTGAACAAGTCACCAGATGGTATTACACAGATTTGGCTGTAAATTCCAAAACCTCACTGCATGAACGATCACAAATGCATATCCAGTACCGAACATAACAGAGACTCTCGATAACCTGGATCAGCATGACTTTTTCTCGAGAACAGAGTTAAGTAGTGGATATCATCAACTAGAAATAATGCCAGAGGATCGACCAAAGACAGCTTTTTCTTTTCTGAGATGATCATTTCCAATATCATCGAATGCCATTTGGACTCAATAATGCACCTGCCATCTTTCACAAATTGTTTGGCGGTGTACTTAGAGAATTGAAACCAAAACAATGTATGATCTATCTTGATGACATTACAGTGTTTTCAAAGGATGTGGAAGAGCATGTATGATGGTTGAAGGAGGTATTCAAAAGAGTGAGAAAAGTATGACTACTGATAAGCAACGATAAATGTCATTTTGCTCCAACAGAAGCAAATTATCTTGAGCATATAATTAGCAAGGAAGGTGTGAGAACAGATCCACACTTGGTCTGAGCAGTTCAGAATTTTTGCCACGAAAGATAGTTATAGAGTTGCAAAGTTTCATTGTATTTATATTACTATCATTGATTCATAAAGGACTTTGCTGAAATTGTCAGACCTTTGAACTGTTCGTTACAAAAATGAGCAAAACTTGAATGGTCTACTGAATGTCTGATGGCGTTTGATACTTTAAAGTGAGAATTGACCTTGGAGCCAGTTCTGATATTCTCTGTTTCTCGAAAAGAATATATTCTATTTTGTGATGCAAGTAATATGGCCCTTCAGGTACTCCTAGGGCGGGATATAGATGGGTAAGAGCATCCTGCAGTATATGCATCATCACAGTTGAACAAAGCAGAGCAAAAATATTCCAAAACTGAGAAGGAGGTTTTAGCAGTAACCTATGGTATTATCTACTTCCGCTGTTATTCACATGGCCGAAGGTTTACAGTAGTGATGGATCACACTACTCTCAAATAGTTACTAGCACTGAAGGACCCTTGCAGCAGATTAACAATGTGGACACTCTGAGTGGGTGAATTAGATTATGGGGCAATACACAAGCTAGGGAAAAAGCATGGTAAAGCTGACAGTTTGAATAGAAAATCTGCAATTTTACAGCCATTGGGCAGGAGTGTTATTGAATGGTGACAGGCTCAAGCTGCTTATCTATCAAAAATTCAAATGGCAACCTCAGTTTGTGATGCATGATGGCTTGCTGTGCAGAAAAACGCTGTAGATTATGATTGGTTGTACCTACAGGTTTCTGGAACAGAATCTTGGCACAATCCCATGACCATATGTTGTCAGGTCATGGTGGGTGCAGAACAATTGATAGACAAATTGATGACAAATTTTGACGAAGGGCTAGAAAACGAGATACCGAACAATATGTCAGGAATTGTGAACTTGTGCTAAGCGAGCTGATCGAAGCCACTAATCGATTCCATTACAGTGTCAGCTGGAAGCATCTAAAACATTTGAAATGCTTGGGATGGACACATTAGGACCATTCAATAAAACACCAACATGAAATAAATACTTATTAACTCTAATTGAACATTTCTCGTGTTATGTAGTAATGACTGCAATTTCTGACCAAAAAGAGAGTATAGTTGCTCAAGCATTAGTAAATAATTGGTTGCTCACATTTGGCATTCTGGACATATTAATTACAGACCAGTGTATCAGTTTCATGTCTGACTTTATGAAGTAGTTGTGTCGATTGCTCCGAATTCGCAAGATAAGAGAAGGCATCTTCCACTCACAAGTCAGTTGGAGAACAGAGAAGGTTCATCGCATGAGTTTGAAGATGTTGAACTATTATGTGATCAGCAATCATGAAAGTTGGGATGTATATTTAAATTTTGTAACTGTTGCATGTAATGCTGAAGTTCGTATGGCTACCAGTGCTTCGCCATATAATATAATGAAAAATGCCTTCATTTTTTGAAGTGATTAAGCTAAAGTTTGAATCTGTTGTCGAATTGGTAAAAATGTTTGTTAAGAAATTACAATGTTTCTTAAGAAATTACAAGACATTTGGCAACAAGCAAATGTGAAAGCCTTAGAACAAGACCAGATAGGACAATGTTAAGGAAAGTTACGACAACACAGTGTAGGCCAAAAGGTATTAGTAATGAATTCATGTAGTCTTAGACATAAAAATTGACTGCTGGCCGGCTGCCACAGTGACTAAGTCTGAGTCGTTCGCTTAAGGTGGCCAATAAAACCGACCGCCCCTGACAAAGGTTACGTCCGGCCATCTGCACAATGTGGCAATACTGTAAGATGCATAAGTGTCAGGAGGAAATGCTGTCTACTTTCGAGATGTTGTCGTGCTGTGTGAGCCTGTGGTCTAATGGTAATTGTTATGGAATCTAAACTTACAGTCGCGTGTTTGCGTCCCACCTTTTTTTTTCCTTATCACTATTCGACCCTTGTCTAAAGATATGAGTCTGATTGAACATGAAAGACAATTCGCTTTACATTCTACCCACCAGTAACAACAAATACTTCCAGAAACAATTCCACATGACAGCTCGCAGACGTATCACAACCAGAACAACTTTACGCTCGAGCGCTTCCTCGCACTGCAGCGGCTACCGACCATCAGCCAGACACCACCCGCTGCCTGAAATCGGGCACCGCCCAGGTGAACGCGGCGCGATGCTATCAGTGTAAGTATCAACTGACATTTTCGAATTTGAAGTTCTAGTTATCATCTTGCATTGGATTTTGCATACTTGAAAATCATGAACTATGGTCAAGTGTTGTAAAATTTGATCGCAAGGGTAAAAACTGTAACATCTGTAACACAATATTTACTTTTGGTATAATAGAGGGGGAATGCAAAGGAGGCAGCTCAAAAGATTTTAACTGTGTGTGGAGTGAGTGCCTTTGGGAAAAATACGCCAGAAATGATATAAGATATTCTTGTTTCAACAAAGATCGTTCTGGCATGAATGATTTTCCACATTAAGGAAGTCTCGACTACTGATATAAGTTAGCCATCTGCTGCCAAGCAGTGTGTCAGCAGTGTGCAAGTAGCAGCATTGCTGCATTTACTAGGCAGTCTTGAATTTTAATAACCGTTTAAATTTTGTGTCGAATTGTTTGTGCTCTCTGTAGATTAGTTCAGACGTTCTTTGCACAACAGTATTTAGCATGGATAGGGACCGTGACTGATGTGTTCGGATGCGGGCTGAATTGGCATTCCTTCGCTCCCAGCTTCTGGCAGTGTTGGTTTCGGTCACACAGCTTGAGGCTGTTGCCAATGGGCATCACTGTGGGGGTCTGGACAGGGGCTTGCCGGGGACGGCCAGCTCATCCCACACATCCCCCGATCGGACTACGGCTGTGGGTGCCCGGGATACTGCCCACATTGAGGCTGACCCCTCAGCTGTGGTAGAGTGGGAGGTCATCTCGAGGTGTGGCAGGAGGAAAAAGACATTCCGGAGGGCTGAACGGAAGGCCTCTACTGTTTGTCTGATGAACCGGCTCTGTCTCCAGCTGATACTGATCTTCGGCCGAACATGGCTACTTGTCCTGTTCCAGAGGTTGACCCTCAGTCTGCAAGATCCAGGTGGTCGCAGAGGGTGGGCTTACTGGTATTTTGCAGCTCCAACGTCAGGCATGTAATGGGACCTCTTAGGGATACGGCTGCAAGGGAGGGGAAAAAAACCCATGTGCACCCCATGTGCATACCGTGGGGAGTCATTCCAGATGTGGAAAGGGTCCTTCCGGATGCCATGAAGGGTACGGGGTGCAGCCATCTGAAGGTGGTCGCTCATGTCAGCACCAATGATGTGTGTTGCTATGGGTCAGAGGAAATCCTCTGTGGCTTCCTGTGGCTATCTTATTTGGTGAAGACTGCCAGTCTCACTAGTGGGATGAAAGTAGAGCTCATGATCTGCAACATTGTAGACCGGACTGACTGTGGACCTTTGGTACAGAGCCGAGTGGAGGATCTGAATCAGAGGCTGTGACGGTTCTACGACCGTGTGGGCTGCAGATTCCTCGACTTGCGCCATAGGGTGGTGGAGTTTCGGGTTCTGCTGGATAGGTCAGGAGTCCACTACACATAGCATGGGGCTACGTGGGTAGCAGGGGTTGTGTGGCGTGGCCTGGGCGGTTTTTTGGTTAGATGGCCTCAAGCAAGTACAGAAAGGGCAACAGCCTCAAAGGGTGTGGGGCAAAGTCAGGACATGCGGGGACCAAGCAGCAGTCGGTACTGTAATTGTAAACTGTCGAAGCGGTGTTGGTAAAATACCGGAACTTCAAGCACTGATAGAAAGCACCGAAGCTGAAATCGTTATAGGTATGGAAAGCTGGCTGAAGCCAGAGATAAATTCTGCCGAAATTTTTACAAAGGCACAGACGGTGTTTAGAAAGGATAGATTGCATGCAACTGGTGGTGGTGTGTTTGTCGCGGTTAGTAATAGTTTACCCTGTAGTGAAATAGAAGTGGATAGTTCCTGTGAATTATAATGGGTGGAGGTTATACTCAACAACCGAGCTAGGTTAATAATTGGCTCCTCTTACCGACCTCCCGACTCAGCAGCATTAGTGGCAGAACAACTGAGAGAAAATCTGGAATACATTTCACATAATATCAAGTGAATTTAGCAGAACAGTTCTGTGTCATCAAAGAAGTAACTCGTCGGTCAGAGAGTTGCCAAACATATTCTGCGTTGTTGCCAGGATACCAGCTGTGAGTGACCTCGGAAGTGACTATAGTTTCGTCTCATACTTGTCGGTGGCAAGAACTAGAATATGATCATTATATGTCAATGTGTCTTATTGGAATTTCTTAACTTGGTTTAGGGGCTAGAGTGTAATTACTTGCAATACATCGAAGCACTGAGTGCAAACGAAACGTCACAAATTAGTAACTGTGACAATTATTTTTACCTTCTTAATCGGAGCGAAACCTCGAAAGTGTATTCACCAGACGCGATTCACAATTTTGGAGCTTCTCCTGTGGTTGAGTTGGCAAAGTATCTTCGCTAGACAATTTCGTTATTGAGATAATTGTCATTGGCACACCTGCCAGAAGACAGGCATGACCTGGCTTCTTGTTGTCAGCTTTTCTGACGGATATTCTGCCGTTGCTCAAAACGTGAAGACTTAAAGTGAATTCGAATATTCTATATGGCGGAAGTCCGATGTTCCTATTCTTCCAACTCCAACATTCAAAAAATAGTTACAATAAGCGGCAGGAAAGCGCCTCTGAACCAACAATTAATGATGCAGTCATAATTAGTGGAATTTGACAAACTCCATCAGTCATCTGACAATTGTGAAAAACTACTGTTTTCATCTGCACAGCACCGCAGTACTAACTCATGGGTTTCGTAGGATTCCTATACTTTCGTTGTGATCGTTTTTAATGGTATTACAGGAGCAACAAAACCATCTGACTTGAAATATACTTTTCCAGCGGGATTTGATTCTTTGGCTACAGTTGCAGTAGCACTTGCAGTGAGGTATCAAGAATGTGAGCATTCACTCATTGCTGTAGTGTAGGCAAGGGCAGAAAGAAGCAAGTTTCGCAAATAGTAAACGATGAAAGACACTGTAATTAACGCATAAAGTAACCATCTTGCAAACATAAATTTTCCAAATCGCTGTCACTTGTTAAACATGAATTGTTCAGAAAGTTACAATATTATATCTAGTGAAATGATTAGGTTTATGCAACTCCAGTCCATCACTACCACTGAGTTGCCAAACATTTTCAGCAGTTAAGATAGAAATGTGTGTGTGTGTGTGTGTGTGTGTATGTTGTCTGATCTTTCGGACATGTCCGAAAGAAAAGACACTACCAATCGACACAGACAACCCTGTATCACCTCATATTACTTTGTGAGACGGTTTCTATTTTCTTGGGGTTCAAATAGAGTGGACATTTCATCCCTGGTTAATATTCTGATGACTAATGACATATACCAGTTCCAATTGCTCCATGGCACCGTGAGTAGAGATGTCCGCTCACTGTAGTCAGAGCCAAGATTATTTCATTCTGTTGATGACGAAGCGTCTGCTGCAATGTCCACACTCAGCCAACATAAACAAATCTCGGTGGCATTCATCACTGCTAATCGCTGCACTTGTCGCGAGCCGCGAGATGAGCACACTGTCTTTGCTAACGATATTTTGGAGTTAATACATCTTACTTACTTAACGTAATATGTATTGTCCCTTTAAAGATGTGTTATTGTCAGTATTATTTTCAAGCGTAGGTAGGTCCTTCGTCACCACATCCTGCCTGGCACTCCCTTGTTTGTGCGTCTAAAGCTTATGGGTGAATAACACTAAGGTTATCAGCTCCTTTACACATGTAAAAAGAAACGAATGTAGAGGTAGACTATATTAGCTTCAATTTTAGTTCCATAGACCCAAAAATGAGGTGATTTTTTCATGGGTGTGGAATATGTCAGATAGTATAACACAAAAAACATAGAACATCTGAATATAATACTCACTTTCACAATAATTTGTCAGTAGATTGTCTAAATATGTGAATACATTACAATAAACTGGAACTGCCAATATTCACAGAATTAATACACTGCCAGAATGAAACATAGTTACACACTTTCAATAACTTTATCATACATAAGATACCTAATCTTGACTGTTGTGACCATGTGCTGTCAAAACTGAAATCAGACTTTTTACTTAAACTGATCTAACAGTCCCTGTAAGATCTATAGAGTAGAAGGAGTTGCCCAACAAAATGTCTTTCAAACTCTGTTTAAACTGTACTTTACCTGAAACCAAGTTTTTAATAGTTGCTGGCAATTTATTAAAAATGTGTGTTCCTGGCCATTACACCCTGTTTTGGACCAAGGTAAGTTATTTTAAGTCTTTAGGTATTTTGACCTTACTCCTAGTATTGACACTATGTATTGAGCTGTTGCTTGGAAATGGAGACATATTATTTGAAACAAATTTCATTAAGGAATAAATATACTAAGAAGCGTTGGTTACAATACCCATTTCCCTGAAAAGGTTTATAGATCATGTTCCTGAATTTATACTAAAAATTAGCCTTATGACACGCTTTTGAATCATAAAACTTGCACTCAGCTAGAGGAGCTACCCACAAATATGGTCCCATATGACATAATAGAATGAAAATAGCAAACATGCAAGTTTTTTATATTTATGTCTACTACATCTGACGTCATTCGCATTGCAAATACAGACTAGATTAGGCAGTTAAGCATTTCTGTGGTATGTCCTTCCCAACTGAATTTATTATTGAGTTGAAATGCCAGAAATTTGATACTGTCAACTTCTATCTGCATGAAATCATATGTTGTACTCAGGCTGAAAGGGAATCTCTTACAAGTTTTGAACTGCATGTAGTGGATCTTTTAAAAGTTTAATGACAGTGAATTAGTTTTAAACCATTTATTAATGTCAGTGATATTTTGATTGGCAGCCATTTCTGAATCTGTACTTCACTTGCTATTTACTCCAATGTTTGTATTATCTGCAAAGATAGAAAACTTAGCATTGGCAATCTAACAGACGAGAGGTCATTAATGTACACAAGAAAAAGCAACAAAGCCGAGATGAAACCTTGAGGAACACAGCATGCAATTAATTCCCAATCAGACAAAGACAGATTGCATACTCTATGGCTATTTCGCAACGAAACTCTGTTTCCTGTTAGTTAGGGAAGACTCGATCCATTTTGTCTTTGACACCATCATATTCTAATTTATTTAAGAGAATGCTGTGATTCACACAGTCAAAGACTTTTGACAGGCCGCAGAAAATGACAGTAGCCTTTAATTTGTTATCTAATGAATTGAGTTCATTCTCACTATATGTATAAATAGTGTTTTCTATATTGAAATCCTTAAGGAACTAAAATTGCAACACATTGAGGAAGACTCATATAAAGTGACACTCATTCACTCGCTCCCATCTCACCCATGTTGACTCAGAAGATCACTGCGTCTCTCACACTTTAACACAATGGAGAAAGGGTGCTACACATGGGGTTAAACCAGAAGTAAAACCACACAAGAGCTAAAAGAAAGGCACGGGGTAATGTGACAGGTTGACCACTTAGAAAAAATTTTGGTGAGCCAGTCACCCTGTTAACACATTAAGCACACTGAAATAAAATTTTAGTAAACAAGTTGGATAAATCACAGAACCTTAAATTTCTCACCACATTCATTTGAATGTTACGTAAAATAGAGGGTAGATCTGTCAGCAAGTCTGCCACTGCCCTCTAGTCGGAAAATAAAACACAGTGTAATAAAATGTTGCCCATAGGAATCTGTACATCACAAGCACCAAACATTGGAGTTTTCTCTAGCTGGACCAAGAAGCCATGTGGCATAGGGCTGTGGCCTATTTGAACATGAGCATGGAGGATCTCGCCTGGTCAACGTCGCTGGAAAGAGGTATGCCATGGACATGTCAGCTTTACTAGATGGAGCTTATTGTCTGTCACTTCCAGCCACTCACCCTCCCATCGAGGCAAGACTGTATCTCAAAAGTGAAGTGACAGCATGTTCGAGAATGGCACACTAAAATAGTTGAGGATCACGACATGCATCCTTGGCTGTTACTTCTGCCCTTTCATTCCCCGCAGTATCCATGTGCCCTTGTACCCAGTGGGGAGACGCCCCCTCCCACAATCACTGTAGTTGGAGCAGGGCATCCTGGGTATTCTGGGCGAGTTTATCTGCTGGTACAAGCGTTGTAGAAAGTGAAAGAGCACCCAGAGAATCGGAACAGACAAGGAAATCAGCACTCGAAGAACAGCTCATCTGCTCGAGCGCCCAGAAGATAGCATATAATTCCACACTGAAGACAGTAAAAATCGCGAGGCAGTTGGGCCATGAGGACACGACCAGGGAAATCAACAAAGCTACCAAAGGCGTCCCACTCTTTCGGTCCATTCAAAAAGACAGTTGTAGAGTTGTGGTGCATGGTTAATATGTTCTTAAATAATAAATTAAAAATTTGCTGGAGTACAGCCTCTCCTGTACTGCGACTAAATATAAAATTACACAGGGCCTCTGCAGTAACCAGGGTAGTAGACAATTAAAAACCTCGATGTGGGGTTGTACTTGCTCCACACCAAGCGATTAGAGCATACGCCATTCGCAGATCCCAAGAAGACTAGTTGCTCGTCGAAGATTGAAGAAAAGGCGTTCCAGAGACAGACGAGCAACAGTATGGTATGCAGGTGAATTCGCAATTGTGAAGGACTTTCATGCCTGATGTGTCATGAGGAGTTTCCGTCGTACTGTAAGTGGTGGTTCACCAGTTGCAGCACAGAGACTGTGTATGGGTCTTGTTCTACAAGCACCCATGGCCAGCCTAATCCCCTCATGGTGGACACAGCGTCGATGAACTTCATGTAAGAACGTCTCGCTGATCCATGCACTGTGCACCTGTAATCTATCCACGAAAGCACAACAGGCCAATAAAACTGGAACAAATGCGCCCTGTTCACTCCCCAAGACCTGTGGTTAAGACACTTTAGGATGTCCAATGCCTTCTGGGTTTTGGCTTTCAGGTCCCACAGGTATGACAACCATGACTATTTTGTGTAAAAAAATAAGGCCCAGAAACCTCACAGAGTCTTTAAAACACAGAACAGTGTCCCTCATATGCAAAGCAGACAAATTAAAAATTTATTGAGAATGATTAAAATGAACACACACACATTTACCTGCAGAAAACTGGAAACCTGTATTAGCAGCATACTCCTCTAAACTCTGGAATTGAAGCTACAACTGGCGAGTCGTTGTTACGACACTGGAGAAGGAACGGAAAACAGCAAAATTGTCCACAAATAAGAAGCATTGTACATGACTCTTCATTGTAGACGTGATACTGTTTGTGGCTATCCTCTTCAGTCTATAAGTGCACATATGTGCACCTTCGTTCGTAAGCTTGTGTCGCTGTCTGTTGCGTAGTTTGTATACTGAGACTGCGAGGTCACGGTCGGGTACCTTTGTGCTTTCAAATGACGCCGCTTGGAGCGCTCTTGTAGCAGTACTTCGTGAACTACACACATCAGAAGTTTGTTGTGAAAGAAGATGGCGGCCCGACAGCGTCGTAATGACAGTAACTAAATAATACCTAGACCTATATGTGTTTATCTTCGTTGTAGTGAGTGATAAGTGAAGTTGAAACACTGGAGAATTATCTGAAATCCAGCAAATGAGTTTTATTTCAATTTTCCTGTGCAGTAAATGACGATGTTTTCATGGTACACGTCTGTGTACCTTGGTTCTTGGTGAGTAATTTTAGGGTAGATCGCTACTTCATAATGTACTTTTTTTTTGCAGCTCATGTGCTAACTGATGAAGAGATATCACGCACACTGAATGAAAGTGATGCAGAATGTTCAAATTCTGACTCTGTGGATGACTTATTTGCTGAAATGAATCAACAGCCTCCGATTTCTGACTCTGGATGTAATGCTAATAACGAAATTCAGTCTCAAAACATTGAAGATGTAATGAATGGTGGTGCTAAAAACCCACAAGAGGTTTGAGGTGGAGAGCTACTTGGTTAGTATCGTTATTCATTTTGAAGAACAGTATTTTTGTTTGTTTGTTTCTTTATTTGCAACAAAAATATGTAAAGTGTCACACAATTTTTTTTTAACTGTTGGTTTGGTGCCAACCCATAATCTGTTCAATTTACATTTCAACATGCCTGAGATGGGCCCATCTCCAGAAAACAAACAGGAATGTGATTCCAGGGGACCTAAAGGAGTACTGGAATCTTCCATGGAGTACTTTACATCTGAATTTTGGGAGCCTGTGGTGTATCAGACAAACCAGAAATCGGTTCAGACTAGTTCACTTTGTTTGAAAACAACAGCATCAGAAATTTTTGTTGGGATTGAAATTATCATGAGAACTTTTAAGATACCACAAGCAAAAATGTATTGGTCCAGGCTTCTCTGCTTTCCTCTCATTACTGAGGCTATGCCCAGGGATCGATATTACAAACTGAGAAGTAATCTGCATTTTGTTGATAACCTAAGTGCTCGGGATCCTAATAATAAGTTGTGGAAAATTCAGCCACTAGTTGATGCAGTGAGAAAACAATGCTTAACATTGCCCAGAAATTCACATTTGAGTATTGATGAACAAATTATTCCTTTTTCTGGGAGGTGTGGTTTCACTCAGTATGTTCCTTCCAAGCCTAATCCACTGGGGTTAAAAAATTTTGTTCTTGCTTCTAATGACGGACTACTCCTGGATTTCTGTTTTTGTGTTGGGAAGTGTACTATACCAGAAGATGATCTGAAGATCCTGGGTTTGGGAGGAGCTGTTGTCAAACTACTGTCAGTAACTGTCCCTCAAGATAGCTCTCATGTAATTTACACAGATAGATTCTTTACACGTGTTAGATGTGCAGAAATGCTGTTGGAGAAGAACATTTTACTGACAGGAACAGTTATGAGAAATATAATTGATTCAGCTGCTTCAAAACTGAGCAATGATAAGTGCCTAAAAAGCGGTGAATGGAATGAGATTGCAAGGGAACATGGCAAACGCTGTGTTGTCAAATGGAAAGACAATAAATGTGTGACATTACTTTCCTCTTGCACTGGCAGCAATCGTGTGGGCACATGTAAAAGATGATCCAAAAAAGATGGGGCAGAAGATTAATGTCCCCCACCCAGCGGTAGTACAAAGCATACAATCAAATGATGAGAGGTATAGATTTGTGTGACAGGTTGCTGGCTTATTATTATTCGAACAAAAAAATGTCGAGTAAGAGTATTTAACCAATTTGTTGATGTGGTGGTTGTGAACTGTTGGTTGATATACAGAAGAGCTTGTGTGATTGCAGATTTGAATAAAAAGGATCAGATGCCTTTGATTGCTTTTCGACTACATCTAGCCATGTCACTTATAAAATCTCAGGAACTGTGTAATATCAGTAAGCAGCCACTGGCACGCACATAGTGCCATTGATGAAGAAAGTTCCATAGATGAGGAACAGTTTACACCAATACCAAAATACAGGAAAGTTGTAAGTCAACCAGTTTGTGAAGTAAGGTATGATCAAGTAGGGCATTTTCCTGTATTTTGTGATGACAAGTTTGCATGAAAATGCAGACTCGAATGTTGCAAATGAAGGACAAGAGTTAAATGAACCAAATACCAATGTATTTGTGTGTGATGAAAAACAATTGTTTCTTGACATATAATACAAAACCATCTGGAAGTAATAAACAGTTGTGAAATACCTATTGTAAAATATCTTATTGTAAATAAAATATGCAGATTGTACAAATACAACATACTGTAATTAATTTTACCTTGAAATACAGTAGGTTCCCATAAGAAAATTTAAGAAATATGTCTATGACTGAAACCCGATGTACACAAATGTGTACCATCAATTTTCAAAAAATGAAAATGTTCTAAACTCAAAACATAATCCAGTGCCTATGCAACCAAATAAACAAAAAATTACTGGTATTTTCAAAATTTTTAAATAAACTTGGCACTGGGTCTGAAGAGGCTATGGCAAGAGAGTAACAATTACACCACCACCCTGAGGGACCCTGTTCTCCTGATCAAAATGATCTGATAGTGTCACCAACGTGGGACCTAAAAAACCACTTAGATAGGAAATACCATATGAAGATGAAGATGTAGATGACCATGAAACCCCCTCATAAAGTTGCTCTAGAATATTGTGTCCAAGTAGTGCTATATGCCTTACTTACATCAAAGGAAATACAAAGACAGTGATGTTTACATAGTAAAGCCTGCTGAATGGCCACCTATAGCAGGGTCAGGTTGTCGATAGTGGACCAAAATCTCCAGAATCCAAATTTTGAACAGCTAAGGAATTTCGTGGTATCTAACAACCATGTCACACGACAGTTAATGATTCCGTCCATCATCTTTCTGACAAAACTCATTAAGGTGATGCTCTGGTAACTAATGAGACATGGGAGGTCCTTTCATGGTTTAAGGAGAAGGATCAAAATTGTCTATCTAGAAAAGTTGGGAAAGGGACCTGTCAACTCTATTAAATTAAAACATCCAAGTAGGATTTCCTTTGATGCTGTAGGCAGATGTCGAAGCCTGCAGTACCATATTTGGTCGTGACAGGGTGCAATATCACAAGTCTCAGAAAGTGCCGATTCCAGCTCCCACATGGACAAAGGGTAGTTGTAAGACTTAGAACTGTTGGATCTGAAGTCCAGCTTATCATTATCTACAGTCACACAGTAGCAGTAAAATGCCAGATCCTCACTGGCATTGATGGTAGTCTGTGCAAAATGCTTTGCCATCGTCTGAGTGATGTATTGGGTGTAGTGTAGAGACACCCCTGTTTCAGCACTGTTGTTATTGGTAAACGACTGTGTTTACCAGAAATCCTCCTGATGGCTTCCCATACTTCTGTAGAACAAGAGGAATGGTTGATAGTGTCCAGGAATGCTTGACATAACCTTTTCTTCCACTCCTTAATTACACATCAGCCTTGGCTCTCTTGACCTGAAAGGTTGTGAAGTTGTCTGCTGTTGGCGTCAAAGAGCCACACACCTATACTGGGTTGTTGAAGCATGGTGACCTGACGACATTGAGATGAATAAGTTGTACATGATGGATCACTCCTGCAATGTGGTCCACCTATACCTGGACACTGTTGTGGCGTGCACCACGTGACTGAATAGCGTCCAGTTAGTCCTGCTGACTATCCATTTTCGTGGATTCTGTTCAGGTAATGCTCCCTCGAGTGATGAAGTCGGAGTAGAAAGTGATTACTGGAATGAGGGTCGACAATGACTTCCCACAGAGCACAGTCCGCTAGGACTGGAAAGCAGCATGAGGGTTGAGAGTTACTCAGAAGCCGTGCAGAAATGGGAGGGAGTACCTTTGTTGAGGACACACAGCTTGGGAGACACCATGAGGCTTTCCAAAACCCGATCCCAGGAGCAAGTAGAGGTCGAGCCCCACAAGGCATGATAGGCACTGAAGTTTCCCAATAGAAGAAATGGTCAGGGGAGTTGTTCCATAAGATCTTTGAGAATCACAGAGTCTATTGCATCTTGCAGAGGTAAATACAGTGAACGAACAGTGAGCCTTGGACACACATGAAATTCAATTGTAACTGTGTGCAGGTCAGTAGCCAAGGGGAGAGCAGAGGAGTGGTGTGTGTTATTTACAAAAATAGTGATCCCTCCCTTGACCCTTTCCCCTGTCAGGTCATCCTTGCGACAGAGCATATAACCCCAAAATAGAGGAACATAAGACATTTTAAAATACGTTTCCTGCAAACACAAGAACAGGGAGTGTTCCTGTGCAAGGAGTTTCAGTTCTTCTTATATGTCCTGAACCCATTAATGTTCCACTGTAGAATGGGAGCCACCTATAACATGGGTTCCACTTTCATCCCGACTTTCTGCGAGGGAGGAGAGTTTGAGATGAGTGGAGGCTCAGTCTTGGGGCAAGATAATTTCCCAGTCTGACATCAAGGCCCACTGCCTCTGAAGAAGAGTTGAGAGAGACATCAGCGGGGATAAAGTCGACAGTGTCTGACTGTGTACCTCGTGTCTCCATCAGTGTGCATTCTTTGCCTTCGACTTTGATATTTTATCTGAGAAGCTATTGAGCCACAACTGTGGCACTGGACGGTGGACTAGACTGAATCTTTGGAGAGGCAGGGAGTCCCACAGTGTCAGCAATCACAGTCTTTCCTGGCAGTCAAGGAAGGGACAGTGTTCAAAATAACTGCAGCAGCACAAGCACATTGACAAATGCAGATACTAGTACTGTCACTAGGTACTTCCGTTTGTGAAGCAGCATTGGCTTTCTACACTGGATGTTTAAGAACTGAAGCACAGGAGGTCGCGAATGATGGGGTCAGCATGGCATTATATATCTTTTCGTCTTCACCATATGAGACGCACTTCGTTGTCTTAAGCTCTTGTATCTACTATTCTTCATGGTATACGCAGCAGTCCCAACTCTCAACAGGGTGAGCCACAGAGCGATTCACACACTTCAAAGGAGATGAACAAGCAACTCCCTTTATGGGTGGCCTTACCGCATTTGCCACATGTGGCTTATCCATGACAGACAAGAATAGGATGAGCAGAGTACTGGAATTTTAAGCAGGACATTGGGTTTGGGAGGTAACACCTCACACTTAGGCAAAGGAAACCTTCCTTAACATGCTCAGGAAGTTCCGTGCTGCTGAATGTCAGGATAAAGGTGGTGGATTTTACGACATCGCCATTCACCCTCTCCATGATGTTTTGCATGTAGACTATACCTTTTTGGGCCTACTCATTATTCAGTTTCTCCTTGGGAATGTCCAGCAGATCCCTGCATGTCACAACACCTTTGCTGTAATTTAAGATGATGTGTAGCTCAGTTTCGATAGCATATTCCCCAAGGCACTGAGGCTTTTTGGAAGTTCTTAACTTGTTGGGAACTAAAAGTTTCTACTAACAGTGTCCCATTGGCCATTACACAATCACTTGACTGATTTTAAAGTTCCAGCAATGCCCTCTAAGCTCGTTGAATATAAAACAGCGAAACTTCCTCAAAGCTATCCTCTTTCTTTTTTACTATTAAAGACACAATCTGATTACCAGTATGCATTCTGTTACTGCAGACAAAACTTTTGAAACGGACTCCTGAATCAGGAGGACTGCCTATACGAGCCCTCTTGTTTGACTGGGTGTTAGTACCTACGAGTGGCCAACCCTTTCCGTTTGGAGGAGGTGAGAATTTCGATGATTCCATCTTGGTCGCATAAGCAGCCCCATGTGCCTAGGTAAGCCTTATAGAACTGAGCTGCGGCAGTTTCCCCAGAAGCTGCCTGTTAATGACTGTTCCATCTCAACTGACATGCATCTCATTGGTGTGCAGCACACCTTAAGACTGAAGGGTTTTTATAGAGGTTTTCACCAACCTCGCAATCTGGGTGGTCAAACCAAGATCGCCATTCCCTATAACATGCAACGTTCCACTGCCACACCACATGGTTGTCGTTGAAGCATGCCCAGAGCATACAGTGACAAAGGACTGCCTGCGCTTATTATTAGTCCCCAGTTCAGGAACCCCAGGGTTACCAAACCCATACCCAGGAAATGAACGTTTGGCCGCTGAGGGCATGCCATACTCTTAGTTGACCCAGTAGTAAAAAAGAAGTAGATCCTATTTATTCTAAAGAAAAGTGCAGTCGGAATATTGTGATAGGCTGATAATGAAAGTTATTGCAGCAATACCTTCAGGATCATAGGCGTTCTTACACTTGTTTTAGAACCTAAAATAATGTATGGTTCATAACAAGTGTTAATTAGAGATGAACTGTAGAATTAGCAACCACAATAACAGGTGTTAAACTTGCGAGAATGACAATTAATCTCTGTCTAGACTTCTGAATGGGGTTTTATATTCTAGTGCAAAAGTCTGGAACAGATTCTCGTAGGCTTCAAGCAGCGAGCTGAAAATCCGACTCAGAAACAAACTAAACTACAAATCACTGGCCACACCCATATTTTCTAAGAGCATACTAAGTTTCAATCACGCCTAAAGCTGTAAAACTATTGTCTGTAACCTTTCAGGATTGGTATATTACAGAACTGAGATACCAATACTTTATCTGCCTTTCTGAAATCCTCCTTCGTGTGCAGTATACATAGCTCTTCATGTGTTGGGTGTGATTTCACGCAATGCTTGTTTCGAAAGTGCAGTACAGAATCTAGTTCCTTGTAGGGTCTTCCTGTTGCTAAGAATCTTAACTTCAGTGTAATCCTCTCATTTGGAGTAATTAGATGCGCATATTGAGAAACTCTACATGTCCAAGAAGCTAAACGTTTCAGACAATACAAAAAAAACCATTCCAGGTCTTAAAATTATGCCGAAATTACCTGTTTCTTTTAATTTTTCGTGAAAATGAATGCAAAAGGCTGAATGCCAATGCTCTGTAGGCAATCCTAATATGTTTTCTTGACTTTGTGTTAAAATTTATCGAGTGAAAATAGGAGTTTTCTCAATATTTTGTAATAAATAAACATAAATCAATACTTAACTCATACTTTAGTGCTAATATGGACAAGAATCAAACAAATTACGGCTATTTTCGATTCTCTTTGGCATATTCCGCATATGGTACATTCTTTGACACGTGTTGGTCAATTGTATGTGTCAAAATAGAAGTTATTGATGGTTTCTTCTTTTGGTGGGAATGGTAGAAATCGCCTTTGGTCACGCATTTTCTTCTCATTAATGGGCACATGCCCTCAATAAACCTGACTTACAGCGCTTAGTGGAATTACTGTTTGATCAGCCAGTTGGAATGTGTGCTCTTCTGCCCCATCAATGAAGTGTTTATTTAACTTTAACACCACCAAGAGGTTCATGTGAATAGCAGAACTTCATAACTGTGTTACATGAAAGTCATGTTTGTTATTTCTATGTGTAGCCCTTTCTTGAATTTCAGTGGAAATCGCATTCTTTTGGCATGACTACAGTCACCATTCCTTAAAATTTAGCACCTCTTCTGTTTCACTTCGAAATTCGTCTTAGTGCTGGATTCTATTATTAAAGCTGCATATTCTTTCAGCACATATATCCCATCTGCCTTTCTGATTTCCCTTTTCACCATACTGAAGTCTCTACTGCAAGGAAGGTAAAATTGGCCTCTTATTGGAAAGTGATAAGTAATGAACTGAAATCTTCCCTGTGCCACAAGTATTTAAAAAGAATCTCATCATTGTATGTTTTTTTTATTTTGGCCTCCACAAGAGCCAGAGAACAAGTGAAGGTATTTAACGTGTTGTCCAACATTTTCATCTACATAATCAAAAAGAAGTGAACACACGTAACTGGGGATTTTTGTGCAACTCCTTCATGATAGAGATAGCACATAGGTCTTCCTATTCCATAGGCTTTGCACGTTAAAGACATTTACTGAAAGCTGTTGCAATTAAAATGCATGTTGTATCGGTCAGTGAGGAAACTGCAGGTTCTGCATAAAATCAAACGAGGGGCCTGCAGTGGTAGAATCAGTTTGTTTTCATTTTAACTGCATCTAACTTCATGAAGAATTTATCGGCACACCTCTTGTGCACTATTAACTCAGCTATTGCTGCCCTTTTAGCAGCATCATTCAGAGATGGACTTCTGATTTTTACACTGAGCACTTCAAATGTGCAACATGTATCCACTTGTCGTTGCCCAGATTTTGAATTAAAATTTCTATGAAAAACTTAGCATAAAATTTTCCAACTTGGTGCTCTCTGTTCACTTAGTTGTTATGCATTTCATCCATCAACTGGAAATATAATTATGTATTCAATTTGTGAGGGTACAGTATCCTCAAACGGCTATGTATTTCCTGTATGTTATGAAGTTTTCCATTGAGCATGTTGTAGCTGTGGCTACCAGTATAAGTTGATCTTTGCTCGTTGACAGTATGCTGGAGACCTGTTATTGTTGTTATGTGAGTTTGTGGCAATTGGACTCTCAGCTAGGGCAGAATGAGTTGAGCTTGGTTACTGCATTCGTCGGCACTTCTTGGTAACCATCTCAGTACTTTAATAGCATGTCCGTGCCACTATTGGTCATTACTTAGGCTTCTGTGTGGAAGTAATCAGTAGCAAGCTGTCGCATGAGGTTGAAATGCGGAATGTTATCAAAAGTGTTAATGTTTACTGAGTGATTGAGTAAATCATAATTCCTGACCCCTTAATAATCGGTGTTCTTACTTGAAACAGTCATCATAGTATCACTGTATGAATAATTTAATGGGATTAGCTGTACAGAAAGTTTGTTGGGAAAGTAAGCAGAGACTGTGACCCATTGTAGTGGGCCTGGAGTAATATCGACAGAGGCATTATAAATTTAATTTAATGTTCTATATTATTATTATGTTCACTGTGATAATTAAACCTTACGTTTTAAGCAATACTAAGTTTCAAATTATAACTCACCTGCAGTCATAACCATGATGTTTTGGTAGAACTCTATTCCCTCTCCAAATTATATATCGTTCATTTTTTTACTCCTGCTCGTTTTATGGGTATATGTTACGGAAACGCCACTTAATTCTTTCTTTTTCATTACGTCCTGATATTTGCTGTTAGCGTCACCACTGTCTGATATTTGACCACTAATGACAATTTAAATCGATTAAACCTAAGAGAAAGGTTGGTATTGCATTATCATATTTCTTTGACAAAGTAAAATGATCAAATATTCATCAAATTTCTTTGAAAACAGATCTTTGATGTGGCGCTAGAAAGGGGTATTACACTGTCATCATATTTTTCGTCAAATTTCAAGATGGCGGACAGCTCAGTTGCATTGTTTATTCTTTTGGAAAAGAAGCAGCAGAAAACAGTGAACATAAGTGGGCGCAACTATGGGTCTTGTGTTAAGATAGTAAAAGCATTCATCAAAATTTATTACGAGAGCTGCAGGAGGAAGACATCATGTCTTATTTAAATTACTCACGAATGGAAGAGAGTGCATTTTAGTATTTGCTCAGTGAAGTGGCTCCTAATGTTACAAAGCAGAATACTCACTTGAATAATGTTATATGTGTAGAAGACAGGTTCACCATGACATCGTGATTGCTTGCTACGGGAGAAAGGTACTCTAATGTACTTTACAGCACTCGAATACCACCATGCATATTAACCAAAATAATTCCAGAAATGTGTGAAATGATTTGTAAAGCACTGAAGGAGGCATATCTGAATATCAATAAATGGTAAATGCGCTACATGGGCACCAAGAACTATTTTTACCTTTGAATAATTTAATTAATAATATTAGTGTTCCAACCACAACAAAATTAATGAAAAGTACGAAACAGATGAAGAGCTTTTTAACTTGTGTGATCCAGAGTTCAAAAATAGACGAACAAGAATGGAAAGCTAAGATTTTTTTATTTTAAAAGGTGTCATCCTCTATTCCAGTTTGCTGAAAAGCTACCTTGGTGTTTCCCAATGTAGAGGTGTATGGCTGTAGCTGGGATTGTGGATTTGAAGTATCCTGCAGCATATGCTTCCAGCACATGATTAATTGCATGCATTGTGCCCCTTGATCGCTCCCCCATCTTTATCGAAGCAAGGTTGTTATAAACAGCCGAAGGAACACACGAACTAAACTTTGCAGCCACATTTAGAAACCCATTACATACGTCAAATAGCTGTAGAGGTCATTGCAAGCAGTTACATTTCACACTGCAGTGAAGAGATGACGAACGACTTTTCTAATCAAATCTACAGTAAGGTCCTAGATTTCATCATATTTCTTTGGCGAAAGACAAGATTTGTCAAAGTTCCCTATTACACTATCAAATTTCTTTGAGATATCAACCTTGGCAAGGAAATATGATATTGTAATATTCTATCTATTAACAACAGTGCTGAAAACTTCAAATTTTCAAATAAGGTTACAATGCCTGAATAACAATACAAAAAATGCCAGAATGTATGAGATTTCTCTATAACGTCATTGGGCTATATATTTAAAGTACAAAATAAAAAAAATGGACATGTGGGCTTCCAATATTCCCATTCGATTGCTCTCCTTATACAAGTATTTTTCGTGTTATATGAGGCATTATGAGCGTCAGAAGATAATTATGTTTTCCAAATCCATCCACAAATAGTTACGCTAGTGGTCGGGTTCACTCTGCAACTCACTAAGTGAATTTATGTGAGAAAACTGTCTTCACTTAAGCTGCCACTGCTCATATAATTTCACTCAGCATTTCTCTTTGTTGCTTTTTTTCAGCAAAACATATTTCGAACACAAACTAGCCACTGAAATTTCTTTTCTAGACCGACTGATTGTGGGTGAGCAGTTACTTGGAACTTGTTTCGTGTGAAGACATAACATGTGTCGCGATTTAATGCATGTACAGACTGTTGTGGAGGGGCTTCGCCTCCATGACACATTGTAAATGTTCCATGATGACAGATTTTTTCCAGGAGTGTTTTTTTCACTAAAGAGACCTGACATCTTAAAGTGAAAAAACGATTTTGGTTTTACAATAACTGGACAGAGAAAAACTTACACTGTTCATAATAAGAACATAAATTGATAAGGCAATTTCCATTAAACAACTTTTGACTACAAAAAAGTCAGCTCTATTTAAGGGAAATAAAGTAGTTGTTATCTGGTACTTAAAAAGAAAATGTTTAAGTGGGTGTGGTAGGAAGGTTCTGTGTGTTGCACTCTACATATTGTAGGTGTTTTTTTCGCTAATACAGAAATACGGATGTTTTCAATTGTTCGCCTGACGCTTTCTATTTTATTCTTAACGATTTAGCATACAAACTTTGCGAAAAACATCTGTTATGAAGTTCACTTTGGCTATTAATAAACTTTATCATTTCTTTCCTAAGTTCTGAATTCTGATATTATATTCCAACATTATGTATCGAGGATGATATCTCAAAACCTCACTTTACTGTTTAGAATTGAACTAAGGGAAGTGACTTTGTGTTGAGGTTCTGTCTGATGTAAACACAGCATAGTTTGGCGGTGACGTAGCCTGCCGCTTCATTGATGTCTAGTGTGAATTGACCTGTTTTGTTTTATAGCTACTCTACAGGTCAATTCTAGTTGACGGAGCAGAACTTCAAAACATTGCACAATGCATTTCAAACGGCTTCATTCACAGGTTGTCAACGGAACTGCTCGGTACATTAATGTAAAATTTTTCGGACAAAATATTAGAGATTGGCGTTTTTGCGGGATCATGGTGTCGTCTGCTAACATAGGAAGTTGTGTTCACTTATGGAAAGGAAAATGCCTTCACTGCTCATAAATGAGAACATAAAACTGACGACACAGTTGTCATTAAACGACCTTTCTTAATACTGAGAAAGTCAGTTCTACCCGAAAAGAAAAATAAATTTGGTTTTGAAGTTAGTAGTTACTTAGAAAGAAATATAAATGCAACGCACATGTAAAAAGGCTCTTGCTTTTTGTCACGGATTCTATCTCATAACCTTATTTTCAATATTTGATACTGTGCTAATCAAAGTAAGATTGTTTTGATGTTTCGTGTAGTTCCAACACAACATGATCTGATGTTACGCCTCCCACCGTTCCCCTGAAGTCCAGTTTGACTCGGCTTTACAAAAAGAAAAGGTTCTTGTAGATATGTGAAAGGCACTAGAATTGTCGAAAAACTTTAGCTAGCACGAAATATAAAGGTTCTCGTAGATATGTGAAAGGCACTAGAATTGTCGAAAAATTTTAGCTAGCACGAAATATAAGTCCAATTTTCTGACAATGCAATATTTTCAGCTTGTATGACATAAACACTCTGAAAATTACTCTATCACTACATCGCTTTTCTGATCAACGTTCATTAGCAAAGTTATCAACTGATAACGTAACGTTTGCTATGATTGACTACGGGAGTAATGTCTTTGCTTTGTACAACTTGCCATGTAATCTTTGTGTATGAACAACTTAGAAAATCTACGAATAAAGAAACACTTTCGAATTAACTGTGATTATTGATTGTTAGATATAGCTTTTACACTTTTATGCTCACGTTATAACGGTATTCCAATGAATTAATTAACATGCATTCTTCGTTCAGCCTAATACACTGAGCTCCGAAGCAGCGCAGCTCTAGATAGTGACCTTCTGAGCGCCATATTGTTTGTCCAGGGCTGGCAACTTCTGATTGCCTGTTTTTACTTGTTAAAATAAGGTATGTGAGTAACGAATAGATTGTTTTGTGTTACAATAGTTAGATTACTGCATGAGCGTATATGTTTTCCTGAGCAAATAGTGTGATGCCAACATTTTGTCGTATCTATACGAAAATAAGGCACACGGGCGTCCTGTAGTGCTCCTTATAAATTTTATAAAGTAATTAATAAATTTATTTTGTTCATACTCTTATAGTATGTAATCTTTGTTGAAACTCAAATGCCCCTCGGTTAGTATTAACAGTAGTGAATTTAAAAATATGCCAATATTGGATCATTAAAATGGATACACATTCTTCAGTGAATTCTTGCTTTAGTACTGAATGTGTAGGCGATACAAACAATATAAATTTCGTAATTTACTGAAAAAGTTGAAATACCAGTTCGACAGACAACTATTTAGATGTGGGAAGAAACTACATACTTCGATGTACCATTGCGCGAAACACTTCAAACGATTTGCGTATGTTGCGCCAATTGTTGACATTTAAGTTCGTCGCATAACCTAAGTTGGTTTCTGCATTTAACGAGCTGGTTATGTGGTGTATTTTTCGGCCAATAGACATAAAGTTCGCGCAATATGATTTATGTTATAGCGAATATATAGCATAATCGAGTTTTATGTTAGGTATATAGGGTAATACCCAGAATTACATGGTTCAGAAACATCGCCAACTGAAAACACGAACCTGTTGTAAATGTGTTGGTAACGGAAGCGTGTTGCAAGTTGTTGGCAGCCTGCATCAATTGTATATTGACAGTTGCTTGTGCCGAAACCATCACACAGCTTGTAAACAAATATTTTATTGCATATAATAACGGTCATAGCGTGCAGAACAACCCAACAGTCAAAAGGCGTTATCCAATCCCACACAGTAGTATCCTGTTAAGCAAATACTTCGTCGTTCAAAATCCGGCTGTGTTAATGTTACGCGAAAAAGCGATAGCTTTCGTTTTTGAAGTCATTTATACACACTGAGCCGTAACATTTTAAAATACAATGTTGTCTTACCTTTGTGAACAGTTATATAATTCTACAATGCATGGTTCTGGCATTTCGCTACATATTTCGAAATTAAGACTGATTAAAATTTCGTCAGTAGTCTCCTTCAATAATATTAACTTTCATTTCCATTATGCTCCATGACATTAAATCCTATCATTCAGTATGTTTTCAGTTTTTGCAATTAAAACATCGAGTATCATCAAACACTATTGTGACAGTTTAGTCAACTGATTAGTGACAAACCGTAATAGGCGTAATGTGCACTTCATTATTTGTTATTCACTGTCGCAAATCACAGTTGAAAAAAATGTACGCTTGTCTTCTCGAAATTTCACATTCAGTCAGGTATTTTAAAGAAACCGTATCCCATCTTTAAATTATGATTCTCCTGGATGAATTAGTGAATTTTCAATCACTTCATTCCATAGGGCCTGCAGAATTCCTCAATGGCATCTCCAGTGGAAACACAGCACGAAGATCAGGAACATCCTGGGTTCTCAATTTCATACAGGTATATAGTGCTTCATTAATTTTGAAGCATAATAAATGCTCTTTCAGAATAGATTTAGTCTTTGTTTATTGAGAAAGTTTGTTGGGAAGTATATCTGGATGCATTACAGGAGTGTAATATGGGAACTTCATGTTTAGTTATTCCTTTAATGACGAATGGTTCTCAATTTTGCACATCAACACCTGTAATACTTCTCCTAACCAGTTTAATGTTTGTACTTCAGGTTGTGGTGCATTTTTTGAAATTAATGGAGGGGTGGCATTAAATGTAATGGTTACTGATTGGTTGTAAAGAGTGTGATGGTTAGTGTATTTAATTGTATCATAAGCATGTTTCTTTCACTTCTATTGTTTGTAAAATGAAATTAAGTGTGTTTGGTTTTCTTAAGCTGTTATATTTTGTGGATCCGTCATGGCGATTTGTCGAACTTCCAATGTTACACCAATAAGCAGATGGACTAGGTAAGATGACATTTAGAAGGCTTTGGAAGATGGTGACCTTGAATTGTTAGAGGTAGATCAAAACAGATTACATTCTTCATTGTTGTAACTACATCAACATTATTTGGCCTCGGAATTCAGGTTGTCTAGTGAGGTGATGCAAGGAAAGACACTTCCTGTGCATGAGAGGAGCAGCTTGAATCCTCTTCTGATCCTCCAAATTTAGATTTTTTTTGTGCTTCACATACGGAAATGCCAAGACCATTCCTGAAATACAGCTCAGTGCCTTCCTTTCTCCATTTACTCTCTCTCTGAAAGCTAATTTTCGGTTTCTTAAGACCTTAAAGAGAAGATTTTAAATTCACACAGCCTTCATTCGTCCCTTTCACAGTTAGTGTAATTTTGGATTAAAAAAAAGAAGGAAAAAATATTTCATCAAAGATGTAAGTCAAATATTATAAATTTCTGGGAAAGTTTTTGGTGGTCCCTATTTGGTAAATTTGCATAAATATTAATAGGAATATTATAAGAGGGTTTAAAATAGTGATGGTTCCATTACCACAATGTAACGTTCACCCATCTTTACTTTTTGAGTAGAAATAATTAAAAGAAATAATGTTGCCAACTCTCTAGTGTGGAGCTGCTAATTTTATGATACTTCAGAAGAGGCAAACCTTCCTGTTTAATGGAACATGTGGACAATGGTTTGGTGTTACCATTTGCACTGAGTGATTATTTATAGTCCTGCACCCATACAAAACATAGATGTTTAAAGGTGTCTGCCAAAGAACATTGGGCACAAATCATCTTTAACGTGGTGCATATAAATAAATATCTTGCACCAGGCACACGTAAATAATTATATAATTATTTTAGTGTATTTAGGTTTTTTAGGAAGATGGGCTGGAACTATTTTCATTTGCACTATGTGTAAGAGTGATTACTTAAATGCTGGCACATTAAACAACTCTCTATTTCCAGGTGGTGATTGCAAATTGTTATGTTTTGGTTTTAAAGTAAAATGTTAGTCGCTGCATTCACATTTGTCGGATGTTGCCTTCTGTAATTCACAAGTCGGCTGGAGGACTGGCCCATTCCATTTTTCTCACTTAGTTCTTAGTGCAACATCTACCACTGATATAATACTTTTGTGTTTTATTACTGCATATATATCATTAAAAAAAATACTTTATAGTCTCTCCAAAATTAGTTTAGGACTGACACTTCACCAGGAGCATGTGAAGGCATGGAACAGTGTTGCCACATCCTGCACAGAACGCACATGTAATCTTAAATTTCATTCAACTAACCCACACAGCGAAACTATTCATTTTATAACTCCACTGATACATTCCTGTCGCTATGACGGATTCTTGAAGTGTAGCTTTCACTGGTGCCATTTAATGAAACATCATCTCCTCCACTGAAATTTCCAAAAAGAGTGTCATTCTGCCATGCTCTGTCCATGATGCTTTGTATATGTTTGATGGGTTTCTTCCAATCTTCAGTGTGGTGTTCTGGATGGCTTCTGTTGTAAGTGCTTAGACTGCAGAGAGGGTAAATTTGTTATTATTCCTGGCAATGCAACCTTTGATTTGGGCCCATATCAAGTCTGTTGGGTTGAAATGGCAGTGGTAAGGTGATAGTCTAATGGCTGTGTACCCATGTTTTTTTGCCAGTTCGTTGATTTCGTGGAGATGGATCTGTGGCCTATAGAGAGAGATTTTTCCATAAGCTCGACCTTTTTAAAGTCATCACCTACATCGACATTAGGACGCTGAAGGCAGTCAATCATTTCCTCCTTTCTGTGTGCCGTGGTAAGTGGCTTGTCAATAACAACTGAATGGTAAGCAGCATTACTTTGAAAAATTGTTGACTGTTTTCCAAGATTTGGTATCCTTGAACCACTTTGTAAATGTAGTGTGGTTCATTTCTTCAAGGTAATCTCCTGTTTTCTTTGATTTAAAAAGCAGGAGACTATTTGAGAGAAAACCTTGCAAGGTACCTACATGGAGAAGAAAGAGTCCACTCCCCCCTTGCCAGAAGGCATCTGTCCACCTCCGCTTGGCAGCCTGATCAGAACTGACCCAAGTTTCATCAAGCCACACCACTTCGATATTTATGCTACAGATGTCCCTTAAAAATTGGCATCACCATGCAGCTATATCCTCCCTTTCCATCAACAGCTTATGTCCACAGAAGTTTCCGTAGTGAAAGCCAAGAATGTGTAAAACAGTGGACAAGGATGTGTGACTCCCTTGAAAAAGTCCTAGTCTTTAAGTTTGAATAGTAACTTCCTGAGCGTCAGATGTTCCTTCCCGCAGTAATTATTATAAATGTAATGGTGAATCTCATCCGCGGCAGATGAATAAATATTGGTAATCTGCTTCCAATATGACATTTTCCCCAGGTATGTTAGGTTCCTATGGTTCTTCAACTTCCTTTTCTTTGTCAAAAATTTTCTTCCCTATATTCACACAAATGTTTTTGCTTGTATTCAAGGCTACAGCAGTTCTATCGTTCACTTTTGTATTAGAGAGCAGCAGGCTAACATTAAGTTTTTTATTCTCAAAGTAGGCACATAACGCGCAAACCATTTCTCTTGACTGCCCTCGTATGGCAATCCCATGGCCAAGACAATGACGTCTAACTTTTCCACTTATAATGTTCGATGAACTTCCTGTTGACTTCGTTCAGTACCATATGAGGAGTAACAGAAGCAACAAATAAAAGAATAACTCTTACAACAATAAAAACTCACACACAGAAAACCATAGGAGACAATAATCACTCAGGAGAGCTACCTGGCAGCAGCTCTCCACTGCAAGGAGAAAGTGTTGTGTGGACCAATGGTTTTGCAACTTTGGGTATTTGCTGCAGCTACTGGTAGTATGGTATTGGTGGAAAGTGGCCTGGGCCTGCTGCGTGGGTTTCCCCCCCTACCACTTCTGTCCCTGCCATCAGTCCTACAGTAATTTTGGATAGACTGCAGTGGTCCAAATACAGGTTGTGACCAATACAGATACAAGGTGATATTACTGCCAATATATCGTTTACCATCTCATCTGCTCTGTTTCTAGACATTTGTCTGTGAATGTGAAAACTAAGGTGCTATGTAATTACTGTGTAAATTATGTTTTAAATCCAGGTTATGCAGTTTTCTCGAATCACGTTGTATTTGTGAAAGTTTATTGCACAGTTTTTGTTAATTTACTAAGCTATTTGCAATTACTCTAAAACTTTTAGTTCCAAGCAAAGAAACATTCTTTGACAAACTTAGGCACTTTGTTTTCTTCTTATGATTCCTGTCTAAAATGTAGTAATGTCATATGGTGCTGGCCTGTGTGGTATGTCCACCAAATGCCAATAAAACAATTTCTCTGACAAAAAAGGATAAACACCCAGAGGGACAGGAGAGTGAAAGGGAGCTTCACATTTTTGAAAGTTATCCAGTTTTATTTCATAATGAAGCCAAGACAAACTTAAATACAAGCACATTGCTGGTCCCTTGCGTCTTCTATCTACCTGGATATATGCGCTGATTCAACTGGGGTAGATATATACAGCTATTGCACACTCTCCAGTGGTAGTTGTCTCACAAATGTTGCAGATGGTTCTTGATACTGCTATATTGGGATGAAGTCAGTGACAACTTGTCCTGCATGCATTGTTTGGGGACAGATAGGGATATCTTGCTGACCAAGGGAGTATCTCAACATTATGCTGGCTGTTCACAGGCACATAAGCCATATGTTGAAAAAGGTTAACACTTGAGGATGATAGATGTTAGGGATAACACTAATGTGTCCCTACAAACTTTGCCTAAATGTAGCCTCTTCCATGGTGCTGCTGTACTCACAGACTGTGATCTGAGGTAGTGCAGAAACAAGATTCATCACGGAAAATGGTACAGTACCACTCAGCAGCAGGCCATGCTTCTAGTCACGGTACTACAGTGGTGTTAATGGCAGCCTACTCATGGGATGTTGATGTAGTAGGCTTGCTGGTCTTCAGTCAATGGGACGGGATGATATGGGGTGTTGTTGTAAGCCATTGCTTATGCTTGGATGGCAAGTGCAGATATGAAGGGGTTGCAATGTGGTTGGTGCGCACTGGGCATTTCTCCCTTCATGTGGGCAGATTTGGTTGACAAGTACCTGGATGCCTTATGTGGTTTCCCCTCCATCCCCCTTCAGTCAGACATGATGCCTCTGTCACATTCAAATGTCTGCTGTTTGCATATTGCAGAATTTGCCCAGCTGGCCGCAAGCAGGCTTAAAATGATGCCCCCCGTTCGAAACTCTATTAAATGCTGGTTTCTTTATCTTAACAAGTGTGTGGTGTTCTCCATAATCCTCCAAAATTCTTGCTAACCATCTGACGCATTGCACACTCATCATATACTCTGCCAGACTTGATGACATTACCAATAGCTTACAACACTAACACTTTGGGGCCTGTTATAACCATCACAATTGGTTGCAACTGTAGTGTTTTCATACCAACTGATGGCACTAAGTGCAACATTTACATTTACAATAGAGTATACTGTCTTAATGGGTAACAATTTTGTCAGTGGTTGTGGAACAAAAGTAAATCTGTAATGTGGATGAACTAGAATATTTAGGAAGCTTAAATGTTTACATCACATTTAGTTCTACATTGCTAGATAATTGCATAGTGTGTACAATTTAGATGACCATTGTCAGAAATCTTGACATCACTAGATGCTGTGTAACTGTGCTGTGTCTGATAATTATTGCTCTACCACGTGCCCTCTGCAGGAAAGGAAGTAAATAACATTGATTATTTGTTACTGGGCCATATGATATGAGACAAATTCCTTAGTAAACAGCCTAGAACTTACAGTAAATTTTAGCATCTCATTGTAAATGAAAATATACTGCTAAGAATTGATAGGAAAGGAACATTCACTGCTTGACAAAAGTAACATGTTGAAATTGTGATGTCTTGTTATTTGAACATACGTTTCCAAATTAAACTACTGCAGTGCACATTATTGTACCAATACTTGCAAATTGTCATTACTTCACATTCATTTTGTGCATATGCTTGTATGGTAAACGTTCAATTCACTCCACTCCTGTATTTCAGGTTAATTCAAGGAGATATCATGACACCAGATACAGAAAAAGAGCAAAACAATAGTTCAAAGACAACCCATTGTTTGATTTGCAATAGTCGTGTGGCAGTCTCCTCCAGGAACAGCTGCAATATTTTTCACAAGTACACAGTTACTTCCACAGAGAAACCAATATCGTATACTATTGGAACTGTTTTAGGGGTGGAGATGAGTGAGGACACAGTGCACAGTCACGTCATTTGTAAAAAGTGTTTCAAACTTTTTAATGAAATAGATGAAATAGAAGCAAGATTGGAGGAAGTGAAACTTGAAATAACAACAAATTATAACAAGACTTTGAAAATTCAGAGTGAAGCAGAAAAGGAAATTGTTCAGATAATTGAGGAAGATGAGGAGAACCATAAGTTGCCCCTGGGATCAGAAGATGGAAATGTTGTGAAAGCAAAAGTTTTGCCTCGAGCTCGTAAAAAGGGACCACTTAAGAAAATGAAATCAAGTCACTTAATAAACAGTGAAGAAGAATATGAACAGCAAAAGGTATGTTATAGATGGTGATATAGAAATAATTGCTCAGTGAAAGCATTATAATCTTAAGATATGCCAAGGATTACTGTTAATTAAGGAAAAACTTCATTTTTATGAACCCTAAAATCTTGATGAAATTTTATTATTCACCATAGACTGTTTCATGTAGAATACATTGTGCACTTTACAACTAGCAGTTAAGCTCATCAGTCTTTCCCTACTATCATGTGTAAACATCCTGTAACGTAAGCTATTGTTGTTAGTTATGTTAAAGCTTTTTTCTGTTACTGATGAATAATTGTCCAAAAACAGATACAAGGTAAAGTTGAGAAGTTCCCATTGCGCCAGTGAAGAAATGCACTTATTTTTTCCTGACACACTCCTTGTCTGTAACTGTTCTTGTGCATATTCCCTCCTTTAAAGTTTAGTGGTGAAAGTTTTTTGAAATATTCATCTACTCTTTGTATGGCCCTCCCACTGGAAGAAGGCATTTTAACTAGGCTGCATATTGGGCACTGCCTTTTTAGCCATTGTCATTCGATAAGTGGCTACCCCACCACTTTGTACACATTGCGGCCACGTTTTAACTGTCCGCCACTTCCTAATGGACTGCCCATTTTTTAACTGTTTACGTTCCCGCTTGGGTTTGCCGTCTGAGTTATTGGCCACTTTAGCAACTGATGCGCAGGCTGGCGACCACATTTACTTTTTATCCTCCGAAGCAATATGGCAAAGGCCATTTAATTTTTAGTTTTGGACCTCTGTTTCTGTATTGTGTATTTTTAGCCCTTTTCCCGTGTGCCTGTTTTTAGCTGTCTCTTGTTATGTCAATTGGGGTTGATGTATAGTCGTTTTTTATCTCCTCTCTGTCTTCATGTTATATAGTTTTGACTTGGGCGCATATGACCCCAGTTGTTTTCGCCCTAAAGCAAAGCAAAGCAAAGCAAAACCAAAACCAAACTACACCTTGCATAACCTTGTCTATGAACATTTTCCAGCCACAGGATTTTTTACTTGTGGAAATCAGTGAAAATCTGAAGATTTAACATCTGATGTTTAGGGCACATGTTTGAACAATTCATAATCAAATAAGATTTCCCATTGCTGAAGTACATTTGTGCTCAGGTGCTATGATCTGATGACATGTGATTATTTCCTCTTCTTTTAACTTCTCCACCTTTTATACAGGGGTCAAAAAGATTTGCATATATTTCCCAATCAGTATGTCACCCTTTCATGGTAATCAATGAGAGGAATCTTTTTTGTATCCCAGATGAATAACCATCACTGTACTTCAGAATATATTGTAACATTTCTAACCTGCCCGTGTTGCTAAAATACCTCAGTGTCACTTGATGTGATGTCTCATCCTCTGAAATTGCTTGAGTTGGTAGTATCATAGTTCAATAAGAGCTACAACATCATTGAATTAAGCTTGAAATTCTTTCACCTTTCTGCAGATTAAAACACTCTTTAGTGATCAGCTCACATGGTCTTTTTCATATTTCTATCTGTGTGTCAACAAGAATACCATCTTAGCCTTATCAGTCCTCTTTCATTAGAGATAATAATGCCAGTAAACCAAGTTAGTAACTACGTACAGTGGATTCTAGAGTGACAGTTTCTTCATAACACACTTCCGTAATGGAGTCCTATCTACAAATGACACACCTTCACCCAAACATTACAAACAACTCCCTGAGATGGTCACTGGAGTTTTACTAGTGTACTAGCACAGAAAAGTTATGTTGACTTCTGCAGGTAGACTGTGCAAAGTAAGTCTGTAAATTATTCACATTGGCTAATGGTTATCACTTGAATAATTAAGGTGAAGTTTCACACTCAGAACTTCATGTGATGGTGAACATTAGCCATGAATTTTTTCATTAAGAAGTTAACATGATGAGGTTTAACTGCAAACATTGATATAGGGACGTTGGTTTAGTGATTATTAGGTCCAAATTCACACAGAGATGTTAACTTGATAATAACTTAGGGAGGACTGGTGACATATTGTCTAATGATGGTATATGTAGACAAGTGTAAGAATTATTAATGAAATTTGTAATTACATTTCACTTTACAGTGATGATAACAGTCAAATTGAATGGACCATCTCAGTCTTATCAGGCCTCTTCCTTCAGTGTAATAATAGCAGTAAATCAAGTTAGTAACCACACACAATGGATTCTAGACAGTGACAGTTTCTTCGTAACATGCTTCCATAATGAAGTCCAAACTCGTATTGGACCAAGCAATAATTTTGTTTATTTATATGTTAGATAACTGTAAAAGTAATGATGTTTGATGTACTATCTGACTGATTCAATGCATACCTCCACAGTGGGTTTACAGAGTTCCAAATAAATTTCTCAGATCTCCAATTTTCCTAAGTCTTAATTAGTACCTTATTTGGATAATCAGATGTACTAGCTGAATTAGAAAAATTGGAACAAGAGAAGTATGTTATAAGATTAAATAAGTTCAGATGATGAAAGTCTTTTCAGGTGGGTCAAAACTTAGGTTACAAATAATTTGTTTGACGACTTCTTAGCATAAATAAAACTGCTTATTGGAAACGGGGAAATTATAGTTTTAGAATGAGTTATGTCTTTTCGGAAATAAAACAGTGAGCTCACAGTACTTTTTATAATCGCATGAACTGTGGACATAATCAGTGATTTCTCTTAAATGAAAACGTTTTCATAAGGAACTTGAGTGGGTCATTTGAATCAGTATAGCTCAACCAAACCACTGAATGATAGGTAAATCTTAATGAAAATCACCTAATGAAGAATTTTGATATCGTACATAATTATAGTACATCTGCTATTGATACATAAGATAAAAAGTTATTTAAGCAGTAATTTTGTAGCAAATAGTTACCTCACTTTGCTACATATCGGTATCACTTTTTCTGTTACTACTTTGTCTCTGTTGTGTAGTGAAGAACACGCATCTCATATACTGGAACAAAGCAGTGCACAAAATCATTTTCATTCTATTTGACATGTTCCAAACATTGCTGAGAAATTCATTTTCTCTCTTGCCTTTGGTCAACATTTAACAAAGCTGGAATCTGTTTCGCATAAAGCTGTCTTTCAGTTAATTCTGTTTGCTCGTTCTCCTTTTATAGTTGTGGCATCAGGTAGTTTGTGCGCTTTTGATTGCCGGTCATTCACGTTGTGTATTTTGTCAAAATTTCCCTCTGTTGAAGTTTTGAAATGTCTTGTGTGAGTAAGTGCAACCACATTTGAATTCAGCTACCCTTTTAACTTGAGGCAGTAGTCTCCTTGTAAACTTTCACAAACATTAGTGAATTTCTTTGTGCGATAAACTGATAACCTATCAAGCTCAAATAATTACATGATGGTATTGCATCCTTTTCATTACTGTGCAGTGTTTACCAACATTACGAAAACAAAATTTTATTACCATTAGCATAACTGCAATGCCTTGTCGATAACTTTCTACATTTCTCTCTTATGAGGTACTTCTGTGATATTTGATTTTATTGCTCCGCCATCTACAGAATCAGAACAGTAGGAAATATAAAACATATCATAACAATTTTTGTTGGCTTGTGCTTTAATTTATACAAATACATCTGTTTCATAATTAGACTGATCTGTGTTTCAAATTTGCTTTGAACTGCTGCTTAAAATGTTCCATTTATTGTGCTTCCATAAAGCATACATTGAATTTTTACAGTTATATTAATGTTTGAAGATATCTAAAACATTATTACAAAGTCAAGAGCACCCATATGATAGTTTGTGTGTGTGTGTGTGTGTGTGTGTGTGTGTGTGTGTGTGTGTGTGTGTGTGTGTGGGGAGGGGGGGGGGGCGGAGTTGTGAGTATTATTATTTTGGAAGACAAATGGTGACTAGCAACTAGCCATTAAAAACACCCAGTTCTGACTCTGTTAAATACCTGTGTAATGCCAACTTTGCAGTAATTTTCTTGAAAGAACATCACCTGACTGCACTAATTTTTTCCTGTCCGCTTTCTCTGATGTGCATCTCACTATTGTATCATCAGCATTGCCAGTGAAATTACTGTTTCTGTTAGTACTAAGCCTGGTTCTGTTCTTTTCATTTGCAGGAAAATGCTCCTGCTGAACAGTTACAGTCGTGCTTTCATTAAAAATGGGGTTAGCTGAAATTTTTGGGAGGACTCTTCTGCTCTGCTTTTTTGTACCATTGACACCACCATAACCATGAAAAACCATAATTGCAATTTGTCCATAATGTTGAGTACATAGGCTACGCATTGATTACCAAGTATGGGAAACTGTGCCTATATTCGATTTCAAGTGATGAAAGAGGAAACCTCCATCTACTACATTGGTGCTCAGGTGTTCTTAGGTCATGAGTTGCGTCATTGTCCTCTGGAAAATGTTTATAGAGAGAAGATTTCTTTCCTTTCCTCATTCTCGCTTCATTAGAAAAGGGTAACAGGAATATAGGTAATTTGTATTCTGTAAGCTTTGCAATGTCACCAATCTTTTGAAGTGGCTTGTCTTTGGAAAATTTTCAGATGTTCTACAGCTACTTTTTCACCGTGCACTTTTATGGCATTGTTCATACTAACCAAAGACAACAGCACATTCTTCTTAGACTGTTTTATGTTGCCAAAATTACAACCAGTATAACTTTGGAAGGTTCTGTTACCAATTTCTAGCACTTGGTGACAATTTATTTTCAGGTTTCTGATTATCCCTGTTGACAGACATAAGTGAATTCATTTCCGGAAAAGGTGGATGGACATTAAACCACTGGTAAATCTTTGCACAGTCTTGTACATCCTTATTTCGTCGTGTTACCCATAGATCAACGTCCTGCTTCCCATTTGAAAAAGTCACTTAGATAAACTCTTCTAATGACGAGCAGATAGCAGTTGCTCCAGGGGATCCTCCAACCTACTTTGCTAGAACTAAATCAGTTATTCCGCTTCCTTGTGTCAGACCACTCTTGATGGAGCACATCAGATTCTGCTCTGTGGCTGTATCTGACCAAACCCCTGCCCAAGGGAAAGCAATTCGATTTAGAGTGAAATAACCCTCATCTGCAAAATCCTTGGACACTTGGAAGGCTAGTTTTTAATGGTATTATATGTTGCACTTAAAGATGGGCAAATCTTATACATTGAAAAAGACCACTTGCATGAATGGTATCATTTAATTAACACTTGCAATACCAAGGGGGGGGAGGGGGGGAGTACTTAATGCCCACCTTTTGAAAAGATTGATTACTACGCATATTTTTTAAAATTTTGTAAAAATTATTTGTTGCCTTTAATGAAGTCTTCTTCCAGATTCTGTGATTTACATTTTTCGCTTAAGCTTTTCGCTTAAGCTTAGTCGGAAAATTTAAGTTTAAGGGAGGTGGTTATAAAGTCTGCCCCACTTTGTGGTAGATGTGACTTCCCACAATGGTCGTCTTACTCAATAAATAATAGCGTTAAGTGACCATAGAACACATGGAAATTATATTTCTCTTGGTTGACAGCACCAATGATCTCAACAATTCTTCATTGTTTCTTGTTCCGTGGCACTTAGTCCAGTGTTAGATACAAATGTGATTGAAAATGTAATGACAGTCACTTACTGATAGAGTACCTACAGCTGCTGAAGATGAACTCTGAGCACCTGAAACTGATGACAACACAGCTTGCAAGGTTAGTGACAGATATATTACAAGCACTGGAAAAATTTATAGCTCCTAACATCCTCACATTAGAAGACGAGTAGCTCAAAACATAGTGACGGGAAGAGAAGGCATAAGAGACGAAGACAAAGTAAGAACAATAAGAGAATCATCTGAAAAGTTTTTGTCTCCAGAAATTGTCAACATTATAATAAAGCATACCAACGAAGAGGCATTGAGGCAGAAATTACCCAAGACAGACTTGAATTCATGGCATATATAGGGCTACTTATTATTCTGGGGAAGGAAAATGACAGTATGTCATCTGTTATAGATTTATGGTCCTACACTTCAGGAAGGTTTGTTTATACTCCTAGCATAAGCCAAACCAGATTCCAGCATCTTATTAAAATAGTAAGATTTGATGACAGAGAATCGCGAAGCGATCGCAGGAGATGTGATAAGTTTGCTGCAATACGAGAAGTTTTTGATAAAACGAATGAATTACTGCCAAAAGATTATTCTGTTCGGATGCACACTGTTACTGATGAAATGTTGGCATTGTTCCGTGGCAGGTGTTCCTTAAAGATCTTCAAGAAGAAAAAAACCTGGTAAATACCATATACTTATACGCATGCTCACAGATGCTAAAACCAGATATGTTATCTGCATGGAGCCTTATGCTGGGAACAGAAATGATGATACCCAACAGTTAAATTCCCCCCTGCGGGTCCGGGGATTAGAATAGGCCCGAGGTATTCCTGCCTGTCGTAAGAGGCGACTAAAAGGAGTCCCACCCCCTCAAGGGGGTCGTTAGCGCCTGCGTCCGGAGATGGACGGTTCCACGACCTCTATTTGCGGTCATTTTGCTTTTTCACTTCTCGTTTCATCCTTCCTTTGGTTGGTTCCTTTCTTTGCTCTTTTCCACCTCACTGTCTTCCTTACTCTTTCCCTTGTCTTCTTCTCCTTGCCTTCTTCTCCTTGCCTTCTCATTGCCTTCTTCTCCTTGCCTTCTCATTGCCTTCTTCTCCTTGCCTTCTCATTACCTTCTTCTCCTTGCCTTCTCTGGTCTCCGCCTCGGCGTTTGAGACAGTCTGTCCTCTCTCTCCCTCTCTCTCCTCTTTTTCCTCTTCTTCCTTCCTCCCTGTGCGTGCCTGAAGGCCGACCCATGCGTTCGCACGCGTAGCCGGTGACGGGGTAACGCGTAATTCCCCGCCCGGGGTAGACATGTAAGGCACGCACGTACCCCCTGGTAAAGGCCAGGCCCAGGGAGGGGTGATTGCCTGAGCTGATACCTTCTGACCATGCCGACTGGTCCCTCCGTCTGTTTCTCGGGAGGTGTGACCTGAGGTGTAAACATTCACCTAAGGCGGGAGTGCCCTCTGAGAGGGTCCCCACAAGGAAGGAGCGCGCCATCGGAGACGCTGGCAATCATGGGGGATTCCTCCACAATGGATTTCACTCCATCTGTCTCGACTTCTGCCCAAAAACGGAAACGTGACCAGCCACCAGTGACAAAAGTACTACCGCCTGCCCCACAGTTCCTCGTCGTTTCTCGATCTGAGGACGGAAAGGATTTTTCCTCTGTCAACCCTTTCGTTATCCAGAAGGGTGTAGATGCCATAGCCGGATCTGTCAAATCTTGTACCAGGTTGCGTAACGGTACCTTATTACTAGAAACAGAGAGCGACTTTCAGGCACAAAAACTGCTTCGGGCCACACTCCTGTACACGTTCCCTGTGCGGGTGGAGGCTCACCGAACTTTGAATTCATCTCGTGGTGTGGTCTATACTAGCTCCCTCGACGGATTGACTGATGAGGAGATTCAATCATTCCTCGCTGAGCAGGGCGTGACGGCTGTCCATAGGGTCATGAAAAAGGTCAACAATGACCTTGTACCGATCCGGACACTTTTCTTGACCTTCGATAGTGTTAAGCTGCCATCGCGCATCAAGGCGGGCTACGAGGTTATTTCTGTTCGCCCCTATGTCCCAACACCTACGCGCTGCTACCAGTGTCAGCGTTTCAATCACACTCGACAGTCTTGTTCCAATGCGGCTAAGTGTGTCACTTGTGGCAGGGATGCCCATGAGGGTGACTGTCCACCTCCGTCTCCTCATTGTGTGAACTGTCAGGGTGACCATGCCGCATCCTCCCGCGACTGTCCTGTCTATAAGGAAGAACGCTGTATCCAAGAAATTCGGGTCAAAGAGAAAGTGTCCACCTCGGCTGCTCGCAAGTTATTGGTTAGTAGGAAGCCCACGCTGCTCCCAGCGGGGAAATACAGTACTGTCCTCGCCTCTCCTCGGACTACCAGGGAGGTGGCAACCCAGACATGCGATCTGACCTTTAGCACCACGGTCGTCCGTTCGGCCAGTGCTAAGATCGCCCGGTCGACGTCTCGTCTTCCTCCCGTCACCCCTCAGACACAAGCACCTTCATCAGCTTCTGCCAAGACGAAGAACCAGAAGTCAGATGCACGGGCCTTCAAGAAGGAACCGTCCCGTGCAGACTTCCTACATACCTCGACCTCCCAGCCTTCGACCAGTACTTCCACCAAACGTCCTTCCAAGAAGGCTCATAGGAAGCACAGTTCTCCTTCTCCGCCACGGCGCATTTCTTCTCCTGCGCCACCCAGCGGTTGCCGCCCCAGGCCGTCATCCGTTTCGCCTGGCCGCACCGCTGGTAGCCGAACATCTGGCCGTTCACTGGCGGAGGAAGCTCCCCCTCCCGGCCATCTTCCCACGATGGCCGATGAACCTATGGACCCAATGGACGATGACTGTCCGCCTACTGATAGCGGCGGCAGTGCTCGCTCGAAGCCAGGCCCTCAGCGGCCTTCGAGGTGACCCCTTCTTTCATCTTCCTTTCTTCTTACGATGGCACTTATTCACTGGAATATTCGCAGCATTCGCTCCAACCGAGAGGACTTGAAGTTGCTGCTCCGCTTGCACCGTCCGCTTGTCATAGCCCTCCAGGAAACGAAGCTACGCCCATGCGATCAAATTGCCTTGGCACACTACACCTCTGTGCGTTTTGACCTACCCCCTGTGGTAGGTATCCCGGCTCATGGAGGGGTCATGTTGCTGGTCCGGGATGATGTTTACTACGATCCCATCACATTGCACACCGGCCTGCAGGCAGTTGCCATCCGCATTACTCTCCCCACTTTTACATTTTCCATTTGTACCGTTTACACTCCATCGTCATCTGCCGTTACCAGGGCAGACATGATGCAACTTATTGCTCAGCTACCTGCACCATTTTTGTTAACTGGAGACTTCAATGCCCACCATCCCCTTTGGGGCTCTCCAGCATCCTGCCCGAGGGGCTCCCTGTTAGCAGACCTTTTCAACCAGCTCAATCTTGTCTGCCTCAATACTGGCGCCCCTACTTTTCTTTCGGACACATCTCACACCTATTCCCATTTAGACCTCTCTATATGTACTCCCCAACTTGCACGCCGGTTTGAGTGGTATGCACTTTCTGATACATATTCGAGCGACCACTTCCCGTGTGTTATCCATCTCCTGCAGCATACCCCCTCTCCGTGCTCCTCTAGTTGGACCATCTCCAAGGCAGACTGGGGGCTCTTCTCTTCCAGGGCGACCTTTCAGGATCAAACCTTCACGAGCTGCTATCGTCAGGTCGCACACCTCACGGAAGTCATTCTCGCTGCTGCTGAATATTCCATCCCTCACCCTACTTCTTCTCCACGTCGCGTACTGGTCCCCTGGTGGACTGCAGCATGTAGAGACGCTTTACGTGCTCGTCGACGTGCTTTACGCACCTTTAAACGCCACCCTACAGTGGCGAATTGTATCAATTATAAACGATTACGTGCTCAGTGTCGTCGTATTATTAAAGAAAGCAAGAAAGCCAGCTGGGCTGCTTTCACAAGCACCTTCAACAGTTTTACTCCTTCTTCTGTTGTCTGGGGTAGCCTGCGCCGGCTATCTGGCACTAAGGTCCACTCACCAGTTTCTGGCTTGACGGTCGCGAATGACGTCCTTGTGGCCCCGGAGGATGTCTCCAATGCCTTCGGCCACTTTTTTGCCGAGGTTTCGAGCTCCGCTCATTACCACCCTGCGTTCCTCCCCCGCAAACAGGCAGAGGAGGCTAGGCCACCTAACTTCCGCTCCTCGAATCGTGAAAGTTATAATGCCCCATTCACCATGCGGGAACTCGAAAACGCACTTGGCCGATCACGGTCCTCCGCTCCAGGGCCTGATTCTATTCATATTCAGATGCTGAAGAACCTTTCTCCTGCGGGTAAAGGTTTTCTTCTTCGTACTTACAATCGCATCTGGATTGAGGGACATGTTCCCGCATGCTGGCGCGAGTCTATTGTTGTCCTGATTCCTAAGCCGGGGAAGGACAAGCACTTGCCTTCCAGTTATCGACCCATCTCGCTTACCAGCTGTGTCTGTAAAGTGATGGAGCGAATGGTTAACTCTCGATTGGTTTGGCTGCTAGAGTCTCGACGCCTACTTACCAATGTACAATGTGGATTTCGTAGGCGCCGCTCTGCTGTTGACCATCTGGTTACCTTGTCGACCTTCATTATGAATAACTTCTTGCGGAAGCGCCTGACCGCAGCTGTGTTCTTTGATTTGGAGAAGGCTTACGACACCTGTTGGAGGGCGGGCATTCTCCGCACCATGCATACATGGGGCCTTCGCGGTCGCCTCCCTCTTTTTATTCGTTCTTTTTTAATGGATCGACAGTTCAGGATACGTGTGGGTTCTGTCCTGTCAGACACCTTTCGGCAGGAGAATGGGGTGCCACAGGGCTCAGTTTTGAGCGTCGCTCTCTTCGCCATCGCGATCAATCCAATAATGGATTGCCTCCCAGCTGATGTATCAGGCTCCCTTTTCGTGGACGATTTTACCATCTATTGCAGCGCGCAGTGTACACGTGTCCTGGAGCGCTGTCTTCAGCGTTGTCTTGACCGTCTTTACTCCTGGAGTGTCACCAATGGCTTCCGTTTTTCTGCCGAGAAGACGGTCTGTATTAACTTCTGGCGCTACAAAGAGTTTCTCCCACCGTCCTTACGACTCGGTCCCGTTGCTCTCCCAATCGTGGAGACAACAAAATTTTTAGATCTTACATTTGACAGGAAACTTAGCTGGTCTCCACATGTGTCATATTTGGCTGCCCGTTGTACCCGTTCTTTAAATGTCCTCCGTGTTCTCAGTGGTATGTCGTGGGGAGCGGATCGAACCGTCCTGCTTCATCTATATCGGTCGATCGTCCGCTCCAAGCTGGATTATGGGAGCTTCGTATACTCCTCTGCACGGCCATCCATCTTACGCCGCCTCAACTCCATACAACATCGGGGTTTACGACTTGCGATCGGAGCGTTTTATACTAGTCCCGTAGAGAGTCTTCATGCTGACGCTGGCGAATTGCCACTCACCTCACCTACCCAAAAGAGGTTACCCCCGGTTCGGTCTACCACTTCGTTCAAAGTTCATCAATATGACCTTCATTTATACAGATGGCTCAAAGACCAATGACGGGGTCGGGTGTTCTTTTATTGTCGGCGCACAAAGTTTCAAATACCGGCTCCATGGCCATTGTTCGGTCTTCACAGCTGAGCTCTTTGCCCTCTACCAGGCTGTTCTTTACATCTGCCGCCACCGACATTCTGCTTATGTCATCTGCTCCGATTCACTGAGCGCCATCCAGAGCCTCAGTGATCCGTATCCGGTTCACCCTTTCGTGCACCGGATCCAACGCCGGTTCACCCTTTCGTGCACCGGATCCAATGCTCTCTTCAGCAGCTGGTGGACGTTGGTTCTCCGGTTAGCTTTATGTGGGTCCCTGGCCATGTCGGTATCCCTGGGAACGAAGCTGCAGATGCCGCGGCCAAGGCTGCGTCCTCCAGCCTCCGACAGCTTCTTGTTGTGTGTCTTCATCAGATTGTAGCAGGGTAATTTGTCGGCGCATTTTATCGCTGTGGCATGCCGATTGGGCTGCACTTACAGACAACAAGCTTCGGGCCTTGAAACCTCTTCCCGCGGCTTGGACGTCCTCCTCCCGCCCTTCTCGGCGGGAGGAGGTTGTTTTGGCCCGGTTACGCATTGGCCACTGCCGGTTCAGTCATCGCCATTTGCTGACGGCTGCGCCGGCGCCGTTCTGCCCATGTGGGCAATTGCTGACGGTCCGCCACATTTTAATGTCCTGTCCTGATTTTAACACACTGCGTCTAGATCTTAACCTACCATGTACTTTAGAAGCCATTTTAGCGGATGACCCACGAGCAGCTGCTCGTGTTCTTTGTTTTATCCATTTGACAAACCTCTCTAAGGACATTTGATGATGCTGTTTTTTAATCCTATGCCTGTCAGTCTGTCTTTTATCGTGTTTTCCCTTTTAGTTGTTGTTTTAAACTTGTGCCTCGCGGTGCATTCTTAACGTTATCAGGGCGCTAATGACCATTGAAGTTGTGCGCCCTAAACCCAAAAAAAAAAAAAAAAAAAAAAAAAAAAGAGAGAGAGAGAGAGAGAGAGAGAGAGAGAGAGAGAGAGAGAGAGAGAGAGTTAAATTCCACTGCAGCTGTGGTCAAATGCCTGATGGTTCCTATACATAATTCAGGGTGAAATGTCACCACAGACAGATATTACACTTCAATTAATTTGGCTGAAGATCTATGGAGGAATTGCAAACTAACTCTCATGGGAACATTACAGGCTAATAGGAAACATATACCTAAAGAACTGAAAGATATCTCAAGACGAGAATTATATTTTAGTAAACTGGCTTTCAGTGATACTAGTACTGAAAATATTCCAATCACAATTATTTCTTATATCCCCCGTGAAAAGCCCAAAAAGAAATCTGCTGTTTCTGTCATCTCAACATCATGACCCTAAGGAGAAAACAGTTATAAATTTATATTATAAAGAGACTAAAGGTGGCATTGACATGATAGATCAAATGGTGAGGAAATATTCAGCTAAGAGGGCGGCAAGAAGGTGGCCACTGTCTGTTTCCTATTCTCTTGTGGACATAGCAGTCATAAATAGTTATACACTATTTTTGTTCAACTTCCTGGACTGGAATAAGAAAAAAACCTAGTAAGTGATGACTTTTACTTAAAGAACTGACCCTGCAGCTCACGAAACCATACATTGAAGAAAGGGCTACAAAAATTGCAGGACTACCCAAGCCTGGAGTTTCAAGTATGGAGGGTATTCTTGGACAGAAAATCGAACAGAACTTCGGTGCAAAGGAAGCTTATGGAGGTAAAGGTAGATGTCGTTTGTGTGTTAGTGAAAGCTATTCAAAAGCAGAAAAGTACAACGAAGTGAACAAAACAACAATAATAATCAGCAACAATTGTAAGAGATACACATGTGGTAAACACAGCAAAAATCTGTTGTATGCTCCAAGTGTGATGTAGATTCCAAAGGAAGTGGTAAATAATTCTTCTCGCAAAACTGTGTTATCTACCTAAGCTATCTGTATATTACCTCAAGTTTTTGTAATGTTTTTTTAATTATAGTGAAGTGTACTTCAATAGTACTATGAGTTTCAATAGTAATTTTTATCAAGATAATTAGACTTAGTAAACTTAAAGGACGAAGTTAGTGGAAGATATGAAATGCATTTTTGAAAACAGTTTTAAAAGAAATGTTCAGGTTCTGGATCGTGACTGTGACAAATTGAGCCTCTGGATGTTTTTTTTTTTCCATGCCTATAAAACATATTAGTACACCATCTGCAGCTATGCCTTAAAGGATAGCCAGTTTCACGATGAGCTTCACGACAAAGGGTATTGGTTCTCATCATCCCATTACACCAATATGATTTTATATGCATTCTTCAAGAGTGGATACCTAGCTGAATGTCCTGCACTATTTGTAATCCTTGGGAGTTTGCCTTCGATCTTGATAGTGTGAAACTTTGTGATCGTTGTGGTGCACCATTTTTCATTATTTGTTAATGATTTCTTTTGAACATTTCTTGAATGTCGGCAATCTCCATTTTGTGAAGTGTAACACATGCACCCCATAAAAAGTTGATCTCTACAGCTCTTCGGCACTCATTTTCTTTTGCCTTCTTGATGCACATCATGAGTCATTAGCAGCTAATATTTTTCCTGTCATAATTGTTAATACAACACTTTTATATGAGCCTTACTAAAGATTGAACTTGAGACCTCACACTCAAAGATACAAGGTGAGGAATAGCCCCCCCTCCCCCCCCCCCCCCCCCCTTCCCAGTACTTGGTTTGTTTTAGGATGGACAGGGATTCCTTTTCCACTACAAAGCCTTTGTTCTTTGTTTATTATGTCAAGGACAAGTTTGAGGAAGAGGCAGCAATTTCAAAAATAAAAAGTGACTCCATTCTGCTTAAAATGGTCTCCCCCACTCAGTCACAGGCACTGCTCACATGTTACAAGGTAGGGGATATTCCCTGTCACTTTAACCCACCATAAAAGTCTGAATATGGTACAGGATATCCTTTTCCACTGAGATCTCCTTTTACAGACGGATGATGATTTGTATGCTGCTTTGGAGCAAACAGGTTTGCATTTTGTCTGTCATGTCCAGCAGGGACCGAAGGTCAACAGAGTGGATACTGGAGCCTTCACCTTGGCCTTTGAAGGTGACTCGTTGCCTAAGAAGGTCAAGATGATGATGTATCACTAAGATGGCAAGTCATATATTCCTCCTCCCATGCTGTGCTAAAAATGCATGTGATTCTTTCTGTTGCAGTGCCACCCCTGTCTGTAGGTATTGTGGCCATCAGTTGCATAAGATCCTTGTGCTCCTTTCCCATCTGTGTCAGCTGTGGGGAGCACCATCCTATTGTTCAACAGACTGCACCATATTGAAAGGCAAAAAGAATATCCAGGAATACAATACACTAGATTGTTTTGCATATCAAGAAGCCAAGAAGAAATAACATTGCCTACATGTATGCAATGATGTACATTGGTGCTACAACATCATCATCCTCTTCGGAGAGTGTGCCATTGCCTTTTGTGTATTCTATGTCTGGGCCCCAGGGCTGCCTGACTACACTGGCTTCCTCGATGGTTTGGCATCCTCCTCCTATGACTTCCCCCACACCTCCTTTGGAATTGTCGACTCCATATCTGCTGGGGGCACCAGCCCCAACCTACAGCTAGAGAAGTAATGAGCTCTTACAGCACCCCTTACCAGGAAGGGATCCTGTGGGACATTTCCTTCCCAGAACTGTGCTAACCTACAACCAGATGCCAGTCAGTGGCTGGAGGAGCCACATGTTACAGGTCATATAACTTCATGTTCATCCTGTGCCCCAGAATCTGGGGCAGGCATGCCCTTGCAGAAGTCTAAATCGTTGAAGGGCAAGTAGTAGTCCTCCAAAAAGGAGGTGGTTCTGATGGCCCCCTGGCTGCCATTCCCCAAATGCTCCACCTCTGATGCAGCATTCCTGGTGGCCCATTCACAACCAGTGGCAGTAGGCAGCACTGAGGCCTGACCTGCTTCCTCGGTCCATTCACAAACCCACAGGATACTGATAGTGTGGTGCTCCAGTGGAACTGTAGTGGTTTCCTCCAGGAAACTTCTTTCCCAGCAGTGTGGACCCCTACCCTCTGTGGCTATTGGGGCTATTTTAAGAATCACACTGACTAAAAGAGCATCGGGCAGTGTTTGCACATACATTCTAGACTCTCTACAGTAAACACACCTATGGAGACTGTGGTTGTTTGTGTGACGACTTCTCTGGAATTTACCGTCTGTCACATGTATCTCAGTTCCAACGATGAAGTGTCCCAGAATGCATTGCCTGCAATGTTTTCTCAGCTCGCTCCACCCTACTTAATATTTGGTGACTTCATTGCCTGCAACCATATGTGGGGTGGAACTGTGACCACTGGTCACAGTAAAGCTGTCAGAAATTGCTTGCAGAGCTTGATCTTGGCCTCTGGAATACCAGTTTTTGCACACACTTCAGTGTGCCATATGGCTCTTATTCACTCATTGGCCTTTCCATTTTGAGCCCAGATATTCTCCCATCGAACCGCTGGAAAGTTCATGATGACCTGTGCAATAGTGATCATTTTCCCATCGTTTTGACCCTCCGTTGGCATCACTCGCCTGGGGATCCACCCAGATGGACTCTCTTTGAAGCTGACAGGGACACTTTCATGATTGCCATTGCCCTTCACAACCTGTCTCATAGAGATATCAATGCAGTTGTCCAGAGCACAGCTGCAGCCATTCTATTTTCAGCTGTCTCATTGATCCCCCTCACCAGAAAATAGTACCTTAGTGGACCCCCAAAATCACCATAGCCATTAGAAATTGCAGGTGGACTCTCCAAATCTGTATGCCATACCTGTTGATGGAGCATTTCATTGCCTTTAAACAGCTCCGTGCCCAGGTCCACTACCTCATTAAAATGACAGTAACAAGAATTCTGGGAGAGGTATGTTGCTACCATTGGACCCTGTACCCCTCCTTTGCAGACTGGGGTGAAAATTTGACACCTCTGTCGACACCAGTACCTCACAGGTATACCTGGTATCTCTATGAACGGTAATGTCCACACTCATCCAGGTGCTGTAGCCCAACATTTTGCTTTTCATTATGCTCGATCCTCTGCATTTGAGAATTATCGGCCTGCATTTTGTGTCCTCTAACAGCTGGTATAGATACTGCCATTACCGTATGCTGCACGTCAGCTGGAACCTCATAATACCCTGATCAGTGAGTGGGAATTCCTGTGTCCTAGTCCTTTGCCCTGATGTGGCTCCAGGACCAGACCATATCAACAGCAAAATGATCCATTATCAGTGGATTGCCAATGTCGCATTCCTACCCTTTCAACCATGTCTGGAGCGAATGTGAGTTCCTGTTTCAGTGGTGAAAAAGGGTGATTGTCCCAGTACTGAAATCGAATAAATACCACCTTGAGTTGGACAGTTATTGCCCATTTAGCCTCACTAATATTCTCTGCATGTTGCTTGAATGTATGGAGAGTTTCAGTCTTCTGGATCTGTCCCAGGGTAGTTTTCACCAGGTCAGTTTTACTGCTGACTATTAGGTCTGCCTGGAGTCTTCTATTTGTTCAGCTTTCGTCTGGCGTCAACATCTTATTGCTGTCTTCTTTGAAATGCATAGGGCTTAAGAAACCACATGTCATCATCACATCTTCGCTACCCTCCATGAGTGGGTCTCTGGGGCCAATTCCCAATTTTTGTCTGAACTTCCTGTCTTGCTGTACTTTCCAGGCTCAGGTTGATGCTTCCCACAGTACTCCCCTTACACAAGAGATAGGGACCCACAAGGCTTTGTATAGAGTGTGCCACCATTTCTAGTGACTGTCATTGATCTAGCTGTGCCTGTGGGGTAATGTCACCCTCTCTGTGTACTCATGACTTTTGAATCTACCGGTGTTCCTCAACTGCGAATGAAGCTGAACGCCATCTGGAAGGTGCCATATGAAAGACACAGTCCTTGACTCTCACCAGTGATTTCCATTTTCCACTGCCGAGACATATGCTGTGCATTTCTGTTGCCATTGTATTGTCCATGTCCAACCAGAACTCATCTCGAGGACCGATTGCTGAATGTGCTGGAGTCTTATCATTTTTTGGGATTGGCCTTTGATGTCAGATTTACGTGGATTGCCCTTCTTTGCCAACTTAAGCAGACGTACTGGTCGCACCTTAATACCCTTCACTGTCTCAGCAAAATCAGCTGGGGTGTAGACCATTATACATATTTGTGGCTCTGCAAAGCTCTGCTTCTATCGCATCTTGATTAGCACTGCCTTCAACACTGTGGATGCTGGACTCTATACATCATTGTGAGGTCCAACTTGTGACAGGTACCAAGCAAGGTGGTGTAGTGGTTAACACACTGGACTCGTGTTCAGGATGACAACGGTTCAAACATGTATCCAGCCATCCTGATTTAGGTTTTTCCTGATTTCCCTAAATTGGTTCAGGGAAATGCCAAGATGGTTTCTTTGAAAAGCCGTGGCCAATTTCCTTCCTCATCCTTCCCTAATCTGAGCTTGTACTCCATCTCTAATGGCTTCGTTGTCGACGGGACATTAAACACTAATCTCCTTCTCCTTGTGGTAGGTGCCTTTCGGACCAGCCCTGTGAACAGCCTACTCATGGATGCTGGTGTCCCTCCCCTCCAGATCAGGCACCAACAACTGCTACTCAACTATGCAATATACATACACTGCTCTCCTGAGCATCTGAACTACTGTGTTCCTATTTCCTGGTTGGTAGAGCTACCTCCCCAAACAGAGGCCAAGGTCTGGAATCACGATTGTAGCTCTACATCTAAATATGTACTCTGCTAACCACCAAGCGGTGTGTGGCGGATGGCACAATTTGCGCCAAAGTCATTTGCGCCAAAGTCATATTTCTCCCTCTCTGTTCCACTCGCAGGTCACGTGAGGGGGAAAAACAACTGTCTGTACGCCTCAGTATGAGCTCTAATTTCCCTTATCTTTGAATGGTGATCATTGCGTGATTTGAAAGTTGTTGGTAATAATGTATGCTCTACGTCCTCAGCGAAGATCGGATTTCGGAATGTAGTGAGCAGCCCCTTCCGTTTAGCACGTCATCTATCTGCAAGTGTATCCCACTTCAAACTTTCTATGAGATTTGTAACGCTCTTGCGATGGCTAAATGTACCAGTCACGAATCTTGCTGTTTTTCTTTGGACCTTCTCAATCTCTTGAATGAGACCAAACTGGTAAGGGTCCCATAGGGACGAACGATACTCTAAGACTGGATGAACTAACGTATTGTAAGCATTTTCCTTTGTAGGAGGACTGCGTGACTTGAGGATTCTACCAATAAACTGCAATCTAGAGTTCACCGTGCCCGTTACTTGTGTAATCTGATCATTCCATTTGAGATCATTTTGAATAGTCACACCCAGGTACTTGACGGACATTACTGCTTCCAAAGATTGGGCATTTATTTTGTACTCGTACATTAATGGAGATTTTCGCCTCGTTATATGCAATAGGCTACACTCTTATATTAAGAGATAACTGCCAGTCATCTGCTCTGAGCCGGCCGCGGTGGTCTAGCGGTTCTAGGCGCGCAGTCGGAACCGCGCGACTGCTACGGTCGCAGGTTTGAATCCTGCCTCGGGCATGGATGTGTGTGATGTCCTTAGGTTAGTTAGGTTTAAGTAGTTCTAAGTTCTAGGGGACTGATGACCACAGTAGTTAAGTCCCATAGTGCTCAGAGCCATTTGAACCATCTGCTCTGAACTCCATCTTTCCCCAGTGTTGCCTTTCGTCAGGAAAAAAAAGCTGTGCCGCCCCCCCCCCCCCCCCCCCCCGCCCCCCCTCCCCCCGTTGTGTGTATCTGATCCTCAGATCTGCCTCAACCTCTCCTTTGGACTGAGAAACTCGGTAGACTCCATGGTTTTTCGTTGCCTGTTCTTGGACATCCTTCACACATTTCCATTCTTAGATGGCTCTATGGTCAATGGATGAACAGATTTTGCCTACACATTTGCTATATGCAATGAACTATGTTCCCTGTCAGATGTGTGCAGTGTATTTGCTGCAAAATTGGTGGTTATTGCTTGAACCCTCAGTCAGCTTTGGTCTTGCACTGGCGAGCCATTCTTAATTGACAATGACTTCTTGAGTAGTCTTCAGGATGTCGACCAGTGCTATCCTCGACACCCATTGGTTATGACTACTGAGGATCTTCTGTATGAGCTCCACCACACAGTATGGTCTGTCATCTTTGTATGGACTCCTGCTCACATTGAGATTGCAGGGAATGAACATGCTGACTGTTTGGTCAAGTTGGCTACCATCATGCAAACTTTGGAGATAAAGGTACTGGAACCAGACGTTCAGTCAACTCTATTCTGACAATTATTGGAGCATATTGGTGTGACCTGATTTCTCCGAATAAACAGCGAACCATGAAGGAGACCATGAATATGTGGCAGTCTTTCCGTCATGCTTCTCACAGGGAATCTACTATCATCTGTTGGCTTTGCATTGGTTACGCGTGGCTGACCCATGGCAACATCCTCTGATGTGAAAATCCACCCACTATCAGTGTGGCACCCATGTCACAATGGTCTGCACCCTACTGGATGGCCCTAATTTGGCCAACTTATGGTGAAACCCTAAACTTGGTGACAACCTGTAGTGCTAGTGGACATCAAAGTGGCTGATTAGGTTTTTTACCCATGAAAGTGACTTTTTACTCTCTCTCTGTGGTGTAGGACACTTTAACCTCATCACCTGCTTGAGAAATTGGAAGGGGCTCATGACTGCCCTTGGACAGTGGTCTGGTCTGGCTCCTTCTGCCACCTTTTCAAATCTTTTTGTTCTTTTATATCTGTTGTTGGACACAGTCATTGTTCTCTTGCCTGAGATTTTATCTTGTCCATGTAGCTAGTTTTCTTGAGGATGTGGCAGCACAAGTTAGATGCAGAGGGTGTGTTTCTGGTTGCATAACGTGTTCCAGAGGCCTCCAGCTACTTTCTGGGCAGGGTGGCTTTCACTACTTTACCCTTTTACCCCACTCTCATTTCTGTTTGCTTCTATCTCTTGCCTTTGTTGGTTCTTGGATAGAATATGGAGTCCATTGAGTTTTGTCTTCTGCGTCCTTCCTGTCTGTGGACTGTTCCCAGCTTGACACACAAAGGATTAAGGGACCAATAACCCCATCAGTCTGTCCATCCATGTGCAGATATTATGCTGAGGGTCATTTACATAATGGTAATATAAATTATGTTTAGAGAGGTGAAATGAAAGGTGAAGATATTCTCACAATTTTTTAAATGTCTGAGACATTATTCCACCTTACATTGATTCTCATTAGGAAGGAGAGTCAAAACGTTTCATGGAGCTGAAAACTGAAAAACTATACAAAGGCCAAAAAGACTGTTTGATGGTAAGAAATTAGTAGGTTGTTCATATCTTACACATCCTGGTGGATTTTCTTCAGTGTTACTATTGTTTGGCGGTATGGAGAAGAGCGGTAAAATCAGTTAAATAACACGCACACTCAGTAGACTTTGCTCAAAAGATTCTGAAGCAAGCTGAGAGTTATACAGTCAATTTTATCAACAGGGAAACACATCGATAAGTGAAGATTTAATTTTCAAGATCTAAATGATAAGACTTTTAGCAATTTGTCTTCATAGTCTTGCACAGTACCTGAATGAACATGTAGGAATAGGTGTCTTGAAACTTGGAGAACAAGATTCTGCGACACTTTTAAATGACATAGCAATATGTGGGTGTTTGGAGTTTGCAATTAAGGATAATCTCAGAGAATACTGCTGACTGCGGGCATCTTGCCACAGCATAGACACTTTACTCTTCAAATGATAAAAGAAGCTAGAACCAAGGAGACAGGAAGTGAAAGGAAAAAAAGGAAGAGCAGTTGTTTTAGAATGAATAACGCAAAGGTTTTGGACTGTTCTGACGAACTCTAGTAGACTTTTTTTTGTACTTTGAGTTTGAAGTTGGCTATTGCAATAGCAAAAACTAATAATTTCAGTAAAAGTTAAAAGTGTAGTTCATAAGTCAATTAGGGCTGCATTATATTTCACTGTTTCTATTATGTCTTCACGAGACAAACATTCAAACAATTGTATTCGTAAGTTTTATTACAAAAGGAAAAGATTACAATACTTAAATGTCAAATTCACAGATGTGTCGCAAGCAAGGGGTGACATACAAAATAGGTAATCTTCTTCAGTATAAACAGTTCCAAGTCTGTACTACATAGTGTGCAAGTGAAGTAACTAGAGTTGACACTTCTATCCAAGTCGTTAATCTTAAAGCTGCTATTCAACTGGACCGTCACCAGTCGGTTGTGGCGCTTTGTCCTCGTCAGATAGGGGGCAGCTGCTGTCATTTTGTCATCCTGAAGAAGGGTTGGTCAGCATGTGATTGGCTGTGGTCTTCTCACAGTCATCTAACAATCTGTCATTCCCGACTGGTGTGCCGGCACGTGACTTTATGCTGTAACAGTTTCTGCACCATCCCAATATGATACGTGTTATTTTGTGGAGAGCATTTGCCGCTGAGTTAAATAGAAATGAAAAATTGCTCTACGTAATCCTTTCTTATTGATGACCTGACCTGGAATGACGGTGTGTATGTCAAACACCCCTCCAAACTAAAACTGGTATTGTGAAAGAGGTAATTAGTGTATATATATATTAGTGTATATATTCTAATTTGAGAGAATGGTGACAGTATTTTCCAGTGAGCATTTTCTTTACTTTGGCTATTGTTGATTCACAATAGATTTGTTGAGACCGTTAAACTGATAGTGTAAAATTTCCCATAGAAACAGTAATATTATAGGTAACCTTGCATGTAATGTACAAAAAAATGTGAGTATTTAATCTGTTGGCACACAGAGTGAAGTAATTTGTTAAAATGCACTGCTCAGCAAAACTTAAGGATAACAACTTGGTCGAAATGAATGAAAGAGTGGGAGCATGTTGCCAGAGGTCTCCTTGTCATGCACAGAAATGTGGACGTCATACAGCACGAGGTCAGCGACTATAGTGCCAATTGGAGCTGGCCCCGTAACATGAAGCAGTTGAAGGAACAGAAAAAGATGGTTAGCATCAATCAGCAAGCAGTTATGGTGTACTGTTGTGGTGGTCTTCATTACAGCATGGTATAGAAACAAAGTTTGGATTATTTCACATTGGAAGAATCATCTGGAACAAAAACGAAGTGTGTCTTGTGTAGCTCAGGAGTTTGGTAATGCTCACAGCATTGTTTTTCATGCATGGGGAGCATTCCAAACCACGAGCACTGCTGTCCGAATGAGAGGAGGTGGTCAACTACAGTAGCAGATGTCTGTCTCATTCTGCAACAGCCAAGGAGTGACCCATGTCAAACGACAGTGCAATTGTTGCAGTCACATTTAACAGTACTGCAAGGCACACAGTCTCACACTCCACAGTGGCACAGCAACTGATTACGGCTGTTTTCGTTTTCGTTGCTGGATGACGAGCACATTGTGTTCTATTGATACCTGTTCATCAGTGGCAACCTTTCGCGGTTGTGCCAAGAGTATAGGGACTGCACCCGTGAGGAGTAGATCATGCACTCTTCTTGGATAAGAGCAGATTAACAGTGTAGTGCTTCTGGATTTACCCTCATATGGCAATTGGTGGAATATGTGATGTGCCCAGAAACATTGTCAGACATGATTGTCTTGGTAGTCCAGGTGTTATGATTTAGGAAGACATAATTTTACATTTCCCAAATCTTTGAACATGGTACATTCATCGTTCAGTGTTATTGTAATACTGTACTCCTTCCCCCTGTACTTCTTTTCGGGGGTGCATTTGACCCTGATATCATTTTTATGAATGGCATTGTGCAACCACATCAAACAGTGGAGGTGGAGCAGCTGTGGGAATGAGAGGATATTCAGAAAATGGATTGACCTTCCCGTCCCACCAACATAATTCATATCGAGCATTTGTGGAATGCCCTGTAGATGTGTATTGATGCAATCCACAAACACTAATTGTCCAGCAGTTGTGAACAACACTAGTGGAAGAATGTAATGCCCTACCAAGTACCTCTTACCAACATTATGGCCAGCATGATGCAGCATGCCTTGCTGTTTGTGGCGATCACTCACCCTATTAAGAACCATGTCCTAACTTTTGCAATGTCCAGGGAACCATCATAAATTGTGCTAGCTTTTCAATTTAATTATTATTTTTGAATAAGGTCATATCTGTTTCTCATCATGTATTTCTTTCAGCTACCTTCTATTCTAAACATGTATTTCTTTCAGCTACCTTCTATTCTATACTGTAGCAGTTCTTTCTCTGTACGGTCCAAGTTTCATCGAGCTATGTTACTTGGCAGTGATACACCATGCAAAAGTTTTGCACACCAATGTATATTACATATAAGGAAATGTTAACTTTTCAGTGCTTTAAACATTATGAGAGAATTTCTTCTTTTTCACTTTTAACTGTGGTTAGAGAGGTTGATGATTTCTAGCTGAGTAAGTGAACAGTTTAGTGTATTCCCACCTACAGTTTCCAGTTTCTCTCCTTGGACAAGGGTACTGGATAACATTTCCATAAAAATATGCAAAAGGTCCCTTTAATATCTGCAACTGTGCAGTGATGATAAACTTTTGATGGTGTTGTGCTCTGGTATAAGCAGGTCTTGGATAAATCAGCAGAAGTGGAATATCAAGAATATCATAAGGAGCTGTACTTCAGCCATCAGACCTTTATCTACATATGTCTGAAATTGTGAAAGCAGATGTGCGTGGAGGCTAAAGTGGTTTTGTTGTTAGTACCACTTTTCAGATTCCCTTTCTAGTTTTATTGTGTGGTTCCTGTCAGTATACTGTGCTGAAGTTGCAATGCAGAAATGACCTTTGATTCTCAGCCTCCACGTCCCATCTCAAAAACTTTTTGCGAGAAGATTGGTTAAAATAAGCATTTCGAATATCTTTGTAACAATGCTGTTATCCGGTTGTGTAATATATGTTTCTTTAAACAACATAAATGATACAATTTTTAGTATTTATCATTTACGCATAACTTACATGTTAGTTTAACATCTTCTGTTCTAGGAAAATAGTGTGTGTCAGATAGAAATATCAGATCCTGATAGTAATTATGCCACTGAGGTAATAGAAAACAGCGAAATCACAGATAATAATGGCGATGTTATACAAATCAAAATAGAACAATCTGAAGAGTCTAATTCGAGGGAAGTACATAGAAAACGTGGAGTGAAAAGGAAACAGAAGATTGCTAATGAGCCACAAGATTATGATGCACAGGACAAGGTTTGTATAATGGGTTGTATCAAGTTTAATTGTAACAAAAGAGTTAAAGTTGGGCATTTATTCACTCTTAATAACCTGTCTTTGTGTGTTGCTCCAAAAGAACTCCTAGGCTTCAGGTAGTCTAATATGTAGGGTAACTGCTTAGTGTGAATTAGCTTCTTGCTTGATGTTATTGGTTTTGCTGTTTCCTGATTGTGACATAAATATGGCGTTTTGTGTTGTACATCGATGTACTTGTTGCAGATAATCTGAAAATCTCTAGTTACTGCTGTTTTGCATTTACTCGTAAGATATAATAGTGGAACTCTGTATATTTCTGTAATTTACGTTTACTAATTCTGCTAAGATTCATTTACCTATTCATTGTGTTTTTTTCTGAAAAGATCCTATTCAGTGTGGGATATATTTTAGTCCTATTCAGTAGGAGATGTATATTAGTGTAACCATTATAGTCCCAAAATTACCAAGTATTGAAAAATCATGATAACACCTACTTGAGTGATAGGTCATTGGTGCACTACATGCAGGAAGCACCTGCTTGGATAACAGAGTATATCCCCCCCCCCCCCCCCCCCCCCCCCCCCCCCCCAAGGCTGGGTGACAGTTCGGTATTCTCTGAATATTTGGTGGTAAAATCAAATCACGAACAAAGTGAAGACAGTCACTGTCAGAATTTTAACAGTAAATTGCTGAACCATTTGTAAAAGGTTCCTGAATTTACTACTCTCCAGGAAATTTGTCACACTGAAATTATTCACGGGACTGAGAGCTGGGTGGAATGTGAATAGAAAGCTCTGAAACATTTAGTGAGATACACAACATATATTGAAAAGACACATTGGATATCATAGGAGGGAGAGTGTTCTTTGTAGTCGAAAAAATAATGTCCTCCTTTGAGGTCAAAATTGAGCCTGACTGTGAAGATATCTGTGAACACAAACTTTGAACTGATTGTAAATTGTGCCTTAGAGAAATGTGTTAAAGTGGATTACAGATGGGAATGCCAACAGAGAAAAGTTAGCGAGAAATTGGTGCATCTATGAAAAGATAGATGTTCCAAGCATGTAACAACTTCACTTGTAATCCTTTGCGAAAGATCTTCCTAAGAACCTGAGAAAATTCTGGTCCTATGTAAAAACACTAAGCAGAATGAAGTCTTCTGTAAAGTCAGTCATCAGTTAGTCCAGTGTGACAAAAGAAGACAGCAAAAGGATAGCTGAAGTTTTAAATTTCGTGTTTAAGAAATCATTTCGTGCAGAAGAATTGTACAGATGTAATGTTGTTTGACCATAGTACAGACTTCCACTTGGAAGCCATACTAATAACCATCTCTGGTACAGAGAAGCAACTGAGCAAGTTGAAACCAAATAAATTACTTGGTTTGGATGGAATCCCAGTTCAATTTCGCAGAGAGTACTTTACAGTCTTGACCCCCTTAGTTAGCTTACATTTACTATCACTCTGTCATCCAGCCCAAAGTTCCAAGCAAATCGGAAAAAAATGCAGTTTACTCCAGACTATTCTAAGGTTAAAAGAAGGTACCCGCAAAATTACCGAACCTTAACACTGATTTTCTGGAGAATTCCAGAGCGTATTCAAAGTTCAAATATAATAAATTTCGTTGAGGCAGAAAAGCTTCTGTCCACAAATCAACACAAATTTAGAGAGCATTATTTGTGTGAAACTCGGCTTGCCCCTTTCTCACATGATATCGTGTGAACTATGGATGAAGGTCAAGAGGCAAATCCCATCAATTAAATATCTAGGTGGAACATTGCAAAGCGGTATGAAATGGAATAAGCTCATAAAGATGGTAATAGGGAAGGCAAATGGTCATCTTTGATTTATTGGGAGAATTATAGGAAAGTATAGCCCATCTACAAAGGAGACAGCTTATAGAACATTAGTGTGACTAATTTTTGAGTACTGCTAGAGTGTCTGGGATCCTCAGCAGGTTAGCCGGCTACTGTGGCAGAGCGGTTCTAGGTGCTTCAGTCCGGAACTGCGCTGCTGCTACAGGCTCGAATCCTGCCTTGAGCATGGATGTGTGTGATGTCCATAGGTTAGTTAGGTTTAAGTAGTTCTACATTTAAGGGACTGGTGACCTTAGATGTTAAGTCCCATAGTGCTTAGAGCCAGCCATTTGAACCTCAGTTGGGTTAAAGGAAGACAATGAAGCAATTGGGAGGCATGCTGCTAGATTTGTTATCAGTAGGTTTGATCAACATGTGAGAACTACAGAGATGCTTTGTGAACTGAAATGGGAATCCTGGAGGGAGGATGATGATCTTTTCGTGAAACACTGTTGAGAAAATTTAGAGACCCAGCATTTGCAGACTGACTGCAGAATGATTCTACTACTGCCAAAGTACAGTTCGCAAAAGGACCATGAAGACAAAATAAGAGAAATTATGGCTTTAATGGAGGCACAGAGTGTCATTTTTCCTTTGCCACAGTTGTGAATGGGACATTTCTTATACTTTTATATCTATCTTGGCAATCGTAAAAATTTTGCGTCTTGGGGGCAGGTACTGGCCAGCAGTTCTGTCTCACAATTTTATAATTTTCTTAAGTGAATTTTCCTTTTAATACAATGTGATTAAGCTGTATTTGTTCTAAGGCCTTTGCATTCTCATGAAAAGATGCTTGAATGTACATATTTCAGTGCAGATTCAGTATTTTCTAGAACGCCATGTGTTTCATAAGTGAAATTTAGATATTGAAAAATATTTTGAATTCCTAGAAAAATGGAATAAATTTTTTATACTTGGTGTATATGACACTATTGTTTTCAAACCTGTGTGCAGTCTCAAGCCTGCCCAATTAAAACAGTTGAAAAAAATTATCAATTCATTTTCAGTTTGCAGTTTACAGATTACTTTAAACTGAAACATGGAATTGTATATTTTCTCAGATATTTGTATCAAACACAAATATAGTAATTTGTTTCAGATCCATGTAATTCACTTTGTGCCAGCTGTTCACATATACAGAGAGACAGTGAAGTAGGAAATCCATAAAATAAAACTTACACAATACTATCTGTTCATTGTGAACTAACTTTGTCAGAGTATGAGGGGTTGCCTGGTTTGCCTGTGTAATGTTTTTCCCTTTGTACGAGGTCTGTTAAAAGAATTCCAGAACATTCATAATTTCGTACCAATGGTGTGTTGGAGTGAAACGGGATTGGCATCCCTGTATACACCTGTGTTCAATCTATAACTGCTGAAGTTTCATTGCTGTATGTCTGTTAGTTATTGTTCAGTGTTGTATTGAGTTGAAAGTTGTGTCGCACAGTTTTCAAATTTCAAGACATTACATTTAGAGGAATGTCTGCATTAAATTTTGCATGAAACTCAAGAAAACCTTTACAGAGACACACCAAATGAAGCAGGGAGCCTACAGTGATTAGTGCTTAAGCTGTACTTAGTGTTATGAATGGTTAACACAATGTAAAAATTGACTGGATGGAAATTAAAATGATCCTCATTCAGGATGCCCTTCAGCGTCTGATGATGCTCGTTTTAAATACATGAACAAAATTGTGCATTTCAGTTGAAGCCTGACTGTCCATGAGATTGCAGAACAATGTAACATTTCAGTTGGATCATGTCATGAAATCCTGAAATAGCATTTTGGAATGCATTGTGTTGCCTTGTAGTTTGTCCCATGGCTCATGAGTCAAGGCCATAATGACCTTTGCCTTGCAATGTGTGAAGAGCTTTTGGAGTGCATAAATGAGAATGAGATTTTACTTAAGAGAATCATAACTGGTGATGAGCTGAGTCTACAGTTATGATGATGAGGCCAAGGTTCAGTTTCACAGTCGGTTGGGAAAGGTTTTCCAAGATCATAAAAAGCTCATCAGGCTAGATCAAATGTCAAAGCCATGCTGAAAGTTTTCTTTGACTTTGAAGGATAAGTTGATCATGAATTCATGCCGCAGGGACAGACTGATAATCGATGGTGCTATCGCAACATGTTGCAACGCCTGCAAGAAAATGTGAGAAGGAAACTGCCTGAAATGCAGTGGGACAATTCATGGTTCTTGCATTACAGTAACACAGCTGCACATTCATCCCTGGTGGTGCACAACTGTTGCATAAAAACCGAAATCACTGTACTGCCTGTAAGTGATGTGGCACAGTGAATAGCACACTGGACTAGCATTGGGAGGACAACAGTTCATGCTGCAGGCAAATGCTAGGATGGTTCCTTTCATAGGGCATAGCTGACTTCCTTCCTCATCCTTCCTCCAATGGGACTGATGACCTCGCTGTTTGGTCCCCTTCCCCAAGTCAACGAACCAACCGTTGTACCACCTGATGGCGATAGCTCTGAAAGATAGTAACACTCCCTTGTTTTAGTTGTTGGGCTCATTGATGACTCAACACCTCAAATAACGTGGTTGTTACCTTTACTAATCCCACTGCTTACATTTTATGGAGCTCATGTCTTAAATTATTTTACTGTGTTTCATTTAACTGTCCCTGGAAACTGGGTTTTGTACCAGCACAGTCTGAACCCCCTAATAATTTAGGGATCCCTAACAACTTGGAAAACACCCTCTTGGTGCCAGAGCTGCAAGCTCCCCATGTGCAGGCCTAGGAATATGTGCTTTTCAACTTTGGGATACAGTGATTCTGAGCAAAGATTACCATGCCAGGCAGAGGAATAATTACCAAGGCAGGCAGCCATTGCTGTGCGGCTGGGGTGGGAGGGGTTAGCCATGGGGAGAGTTCCCAGATGGAATGGGTGACACAGTGGCAAATGATCTGCAATGTACAGGATAAAAACATTGCACCTTGTTGGCTGTGTGGCCCCTGTAGTCTCACCAGATAGAACAGTATATTCAGTGCAGAAAGGTACAACTCAAAGCACTTTCCTTCATTGACCACATCTTTGTTGGAAGGCAAATTCAATAGAAATTGCAACAATTATTCCCCTCAGCTTCTAAATATGTACACTTTTTGCATACAAAACCAATAGAAAAATGGTAAATGGCTGCATCCTCTTTAAAAGAGTGACACTTACTGAGTCATAGACGTTGCCTCATATGAGAAGCTTGGCGACATCCTGTATTGCAGTCACAATCACCCCCCCCCCCCCCCCCACACACACACACACCCTCTATGAAAGAACTTCAACATGCATCTCACATTACAGGCAGATGAAGAACTGCATACAAACTTGGAAAAGGAAAAATGGGATGTCCATTTTGTTTTCTGTATTCAACAAGCACCAAAGGATAATAGTGTGGATAATGGAGCTTTCATTTTGGCTTTTGAAAGGGATGTATTACTTCAAAAGGTCAAACTAATGGTTCACCCCTGTCATGTAAAGCTGTACCTGATTTTACAGTTTATATTGCCTGCAAGGTCATAAACAATAACATGAACAGCAACGGTCCCAACACACTTCCGTGGAACACACCCAAAGTTACTTCTGTCTCTGATGGTGACTGTCCATTCAATATAACACGCTGTGTACTCCCTACCATAAAGTCCTCAATCCAGTCACAATTTTGCTTGATACCCCATATGATCACACTTTGGTCAATAAACATAGATGCAGTACCGAGTCGAAGGCTTTTCGAAAATCCAGAAGTACTGCATCTATCTGGTTGCCTTAATCCAAAGGTTTCAGTATGTCATATGACAAAAGTGTGAGTTGGGTTTCACATGATCAATGTTTTGGAAATTCCTGCTGGTTGGCTCTGAGTAGGTCATTTTGTTGAAAATACCTCATTATGTTTGAGCTTGAATATGTTATGATTCTACAACAAATCAATGTCAAGGATATTGGATGCTAGTTTTGTGGTTCTCTTTTACTACCATTCTTGTAGATGGGTGTGACCTGTGCCTTTTTCAAGAACTGGCATAGTTTTTTGTTTGAGGGCTCTACAGTAGATAGTTAGAGGGGCTAACTCAGCCACAAATTCAGTATAGAATCTGTTAGGGAGTCCATCGGGGACTGGAGCTTCGTTCAGTTTTAATGATTTCAGCTGTTTCTCAACACCACTGACACTAATACTTAATTCGTTCATCTTTTCAGTAGTTGTGGTGGTCTTCTGTCCAGAGACTGGTTTGATGCAGCTCTCCTTGCTACCCTATCCTGTGCAAGCTTCTTCATCTCCGAGTAACTACTGCAACCTACATGCTTCTGAATCTGCTTAGTGTATTCATCTCTTTGTCTCCCTCTGCAATGTTTACCCTTCATGCTTCTCTCCAGTAATAAATTGGTGCCTTGATGCCTCAGAATGTATCCTACCGACAGATCCCTTCTTTTAGTCAGGTTGTGCCACAAATTCTTCTCCTCAATTCTATTTAGTACCTCCTCATTATTTATGTGATCTACCCCTCTAATCTTCAGCATTCTTCTGTAGCACCACATTTCGAAAGCTTGTATTCTCTTCTTGTCTAAACTGTTTATCGTCCATGTTTCACTTCCATACATGGCTATACTCCATACAAATACTTTCAGAAAAGATTTCCTGACATTTTAATCTGTATTCAGTATTAACAAATTTCTGTTTTTCAGAAATGCTTTCCTTGTCATAGCCAGTCTGCTTTTTATATCCTCTCCGCTTCGACTACCTTCAGTTATCTTGCTCCCCAAATAGCAAAACTTCTCTACTACTTTAAGTGTCTCACTTTGTAATCTAATTTCCTCAGCATCACCTGATTTAATTTGACTATATTCCATTATCCTCATTTTGCTTTTGTTGTTGTTGTTGTTGTTGTTGTTGTTGTTCATTTTATATCCTCCTTTCAAGACACTGTTCATTCAGTTCAACTGCTGTTCCATGTCCTTTGCTGTCTCGGACAGAATTACATTGTTATTGGCGAACATCAAAGTTTTTCTTTCTTCTCCATGGATTTTAATTCCTACTCCCAATTTTTCATTTGTTTCCTTTACTGATTGTTCAGTATACAGATTGAATAACATTGGTATAGGCTACAACCCTGTCTTACTCCCTTATCTACCACTGCTTTCTTTTCATGCCCTGCGACTCTTATAACTGCAGTCTGGTTTTGGTACAAATTGGAAATAGCCTTTCGCTCCCTGTATTTTACCCGTCACCTTCAGAATTTGAAAGAGAGTAGCGCTAGAAATGTAGGTTTGCCTTTCTCAAATCTATCTTCTAAGATAATTCGTAGGGTCAGTATTGCCTCACATGTTCCAACATTTCTACGGAATCGAAACTGATCTTCCCCAAGGTCAGCTTCTACCATTCATTCGTCTGTAAAGAATTTGTGTTAGTATTCTGCAGCCATGACTTATTAAGCTGATTGTTCAGTCATTTTCACACCTGTCGACACCTGCTTTCTTTGGGATTTGAATTATTATGTTCTTCTTGAAGTCTGAGGGTGTCTTGCCTGTCTCATACATCTTCCTCACTAGATAGTAGAGTTTTGTCGTGGCTGGCTCTCCCAAGGCTGTCAGTAGTTCTAATGGAGTGTTGTCTACTCCTGGGACCTTGTTTCGACTTGGGTCTTTCAGTGCCCTGTCAAATTCTTCATGCAGTATCATGTCTTCCATTTCATCTTCATCTACATCCTCTTCCATTTGCATAATATTGCCCTCAAGTACATTGCCATTGTGTAGCCCCTCAATATCCTCCTTCCACCTTTCTGCTTTCCTTTCTTTGCTTAGGACTGGTTTTCCATCTGAGCTCTTGATCGATCTTCATACAGGTGGTTCTCTTTTCTCCAAAGGTCTCTATAATTTTTCTGTAGGTAGTAGCTATCTTACCCCTAGTGAGATAAGCCTCTACATCCTTAAATTTGTCGTCTAGCCATCCCTGCTTAGCCATTTTGTACTTCCTGTCAATCTCATTTTTGAGACGTTTGTATTCCTTTTCGCCTGCTTTATTTACTGCATTTCTGTATTTTCTCCTTTCATCAATTAAATTCAATGTCTCTTCTGTTAACCAAGGATTTGTACTAGCCCTCGTCTCTTTACCTACCTGATCCTCTGTTGCCTTATTTATTTCATTTCTCAATGCTACCCATTCTTCTACTGTGTTTCTTTCCCCTGTATTTGCCAATCATTCCCTAATGCTCTCTCTGAAGCTCTCAACAACCTCTGGTAATTTCGGTTTGTCCCAATGCCATCTCCTTAAATTCCTACCTTTTTGCAGTTTCTTCAGTTTTAATCTACAGTTCATAACCAATAAATTGGGTCAGAGTCCACATCTGCCCCTGGAAATGTCTTAAAATTTAAAACCTGGTTCCCAAGTATCTGTCTTACCATTATATAATCTATCTGAAATCTTCCAGTGTCTCCAGTCCTCTTCCACATATACAACTTTCTTTCACGATTCTTAAACAAAGTGTTAGCTTTGATTAAGTTATGCTCTGCACAAAATTCTACCAGAAGGCTTCCTCTCCCATTCCTTATTTTCAGTCCATTTTCACCTACTACTTTTCCTTCTCTTCGTTTCCTTACTATCGAATTCCAGTCCACCATGATTATTACGTTTTCATCTCCCATGACTATCTTAATAATTTCTTTTATCGTATCATACATTCCTTCAATCTCTTCATCTGTGGAGCTAATTGGCAAACAAAGTTGTACTGCTATGGTGGGCATGGGCTTCGTTTCTGTCTTGGCTACAATAATGTGTTCACTATGCTGTTCGTAGTAGCGTATCCACATTCCTAATTTTTTTTTTTTTTTTAAATTCATTATTAAATCTACTCCTGCATTACCCCTATTTGATTTTGTATTTATAACCCTGTATTTATCTGACCAGAAGTTTTGTTCCTCATGCTGCCGCGAACTTCACTAATTCTGATTATATGTCACTTTAACCTTTCCATTTCCTTTTTTAAATTTTCTAACCTACCTACCTGATTAAGGCATCTGACATTCCATGCTCTGATCTGTAGAATGCCAGTTTTCTTTCTCCTGTTAATGATGTCCTCCTGAGTAGTCCCCTCCCAGAGATCCGAATGGGGGACTATTTTATCTCGGGAATATCTTACTCAAGAGAATGCCGTCATCATTTAACCATATAGTAAAGCTGCATGCCTTCAGTGACATGAGGATTAAATTGGGGCAATTCTCCTGGGTTTTCCCTTATAAAGGAACATTTGAAATCAGAGGAGAGAATCTCTACTTTTGCTTTGCTGCCCTCAATTTCAGTACCACTGTCATCAAAGTTACCTGATGCTAACTTTGGTGCCACCAACCGGCTTTACATGCAACCGGAATTTGTTTCTGTTCTGTAAAAGATCAACTGACAGTGTTCTGCTGCGGTAATCATTGAAGGCATCATATATTGCTGTCTTGACAGCCAAATGTGTTTCATTCAGTAGCCCTACAATTTGCTTTTCACCTGTTATGTGGTAATCTCTCGTGCTTTTTTTTTTTTTTTCCTTCCCCAGTGACTGTATACCATAGAGCTTCCCTCCCATTATAAACTGTTCTACAGGGTACACAACTATCCGGTGCATGGTCAACTATTCGTTTAAACTTGAGGCAGACTTCAGACTTCCTCTTCGTGCTCCTCCCCTGTGCTGGAAGTTTGAAGTTCCTCATTGGGATATGACGCTACTGATTTTTTTATCAAGTGTACTGAACACCCCCCCCCCCCCCCCCTGCCCCCACACACACAGAGATATATATAGTTATAATAGAGGAAACCCGTCCTTTTTTCCCCCTAAGGTAAGTCTTTCTGCTCCCGGGATTGGAATGACTCCTTACCCTCTCCCTTAAAACCCACAACCTTTCGTCTTTCCCTCTCCTCCCTCTTTCCTGATGAGGCAACAGTTTGTTGCGAAAGCTTGAATTTTGTGTGTATGTTTGTGTTTGTTTGTGTGTCTGTCGACCTGCCAGCACTTTCATTTGGTAAGTCACATCATCTTTGTTTTTTTTATATATATCTGTGTGTTTTAATTGTGCTTTGTACTTTGGTAATCATTGTTGCCACAACCACATCGTGATCACTGATACCAGTTTCGATGTGGACATCCACAAAGAGGTCAGGTAAAGTTCCACAAGATGTCTTATCTCGCTCACTACTAACAAAACTGTAATTTTCCCAAATAATCATTCGAGGATTGAAGTATCCACCAATGATTACAATATGATTGGGGATTTTATATACAAGTGAACTGAATTTCTGTGAAGTTTTCGGTATCATCAGGGGATGAGTCTGGTGGGTGATAGAAGGATCCAGTTATCATTTTATGCCCAACCCTGATACTGAGCCTTACCCAAACAAATTTACATGCAGTTTGAATTTTTTCTACCTCAGTGAATTTGAGTTTCTTGTTTACTGCAACAAGTATGCCACCTCTGTTTCCGATTTGCATATCCTTTTGATGTATACTTAAATTTTCCCCAGAAATCTCACTTGCCTTCCCCTCTGAACCACAGACATAAAATTATGTACAGTGACGTTATTCCCACTGAACATGGGTTGTAGGCAGAGGCGGAAACATGAACCATCTTACTGCTTTTTTCCCATCTCCCTTTAGTACCCCTACAACCATCATCTGGTGGAACTGGAATGGTTACATTCATCACATAGCAGAACTTGGAAATGTAGTTTCCTGTCATCAAGCAGTATGAACAGTCCTTTGGGAAGCTTGATTCCTTGAAATGTATATCCATATCCTACGTAATCACTGTGCTTATTTTAAAAAATAGAGCTATCTCTGAAAGGGCATCAGTTTGTGCCTCTACATTGGCGCTTGCAGACACTTTATCAGTCTCTACTCAGTACAGCTGTAAAGGCTGCGGCTGTGCACATATGGACAATAATGGATTTTACTATCAAAATACCTTTCTCTTTCCAGGCAGGGAGCTGACATATCAAGATATTAGTTGATCTGTTAGCTACCTCTAACTTTTCTCCTCTTGGACATTTTCAGTGCCCACAACCCGTTGGAGGATGGTGATGGAACACATACTGAGGTACTTTAATGGAACAACTAATCAAAGACCAAAGTCATTGACTTATGTTTATGAAACAGTGACAAACCAACTCATTTTAGTGTGGCACATATTCAGGAATTCTAGCACGTACTTAAATTTTACAGGAGCTTCAACCTGCTGCAGATCTTCTGATGCAGCTGGTACTACAGAAGCAGGTGTGACACCTTCAACTTTTTTAAAAAAACTGGCTGACTAAACAGTCTTCAATGCACTCACTTTTATTATCAGAAAACGCCACAAAAGCTGAAATTTTGTGGTTCTTATATACAATCATTTGTCATTCAGAAGTTCTGTTGCTCGTATATCATTATTTCTGGAAATGTTTCCAGATAGCCAAATTGCAGCAAAAATGCAATTGCAAAGAACAAAAATTGGATATAGTATTGTTTACAGTATTGCTCCCTATCTTCACGGCAAATTTGCTGACTTGATTAAACAATGTGAGAATGTTGTTGTTGAATTTGATGAGAGTTTAAACACTGTTTCTCGTAAAACACAAATTGAAGCCAACCCCCCCCCCCCCCCCCCCTCCCGCAGGTCTAGGGGTTATAATAGCCCCAAGGTATTCCTACCTGTCGTACAAGGCGACTAAAAGGCATTTCACACGTTTCAACCTTTATGTGATGGTCCCCTGTAGGGTTTGACCTCCATTCTTGAACATTTTCCTGAAGAGCGAGCCAATTGGGGAAGGGTGCCTTACAAGGTGCATTGTGTCCATCGTGCATTGAGATCTTTAGCCCACTTTCTCGTTGTCACATTGCAGTCCTGCCCATTCTCCATCTCTTGGGTGAGGACATCTTCCTGGGTGTGTTTTCTACCATGCACTATGCAGTGTCGATTTCTGCGTTGACGATGACCGTGGACTTCTTTGCACCTGGTATCCAGCACGGTAGCCAGTCCGTTGTGGTGGGACCGCCATGTACCCTGTTGGTTGTCACCCCTTGACCACACAGGGATCGCTCTGCTGATGATGTCTGCACCATTAACTCCCCACATATGCCAAGAGGTAGATGCCCAGCCCCCGGGGGCATCGGGATTCTCAGCAATGGCCATTCTACCAGGTGACCTTTGCTGCGGCTGGGTGGCGTCCATGGGGAGGGCTCCTGGTGGAGTGGGTGGAATCAGGGCAGATGACATGCGATGAAGCGTAGTCAATCATCCCTTGCTGGTGGTAAAACACCAGCAGTCTCTAACAAGGGAACCTCCCCATCGCATCCCCCTCAGATTTAGTTATAAGTTGGCACAGTGGATAGGCCTTGAAAAACTGAACACAGATCAATCAAGAAAACAGGAAGAAGTTGTGTGGAACTATGAAAAAAAAGCAAAATATACAAACTGAGTAGTCCGTGTGCAACATAAGCAATACAAGGATAATGTAAGATCAGGAATGCCGTGTTCCCGTGGTTAGCGTGAACAACTGCGGAACGAGAGGTCCTTGGTTCAAGTCTTCCATCGAGTGAAAATTTTACATTCTTTATTTTCACAAAGTTATGATCTGTCCATTCGTTCATTGACATCTCTGTTCACTGTAATAAGTTTAGTGTCTGTGTTTTGCGACCGCACCATAAAACCGTGCGATTAGTAGATGAAAGGACGTGCCTCTCCAATGGGAACCGAAAACATTTGATCGCAAGGTCATAGGTCAACCGATTCCTCCACAGGAAAACACGTCTGATATATTCTATACGACACTGGTGACGGCATGTGTGTCAGATGACAGGAATATGTTGTCAACCCACCTAACTTGTACACTAGGCGAGTGGGTAAAAAGATTCTTCTACCTCGCCCGATTTAGGTTTTCTTGTCGATGTGATAATCACTCCCAAAAAAGTGATCACATAGGACGGATGGATGGACAGATAATAATTGTCTGAAAATAAAAAATTAAAACTTTTCACTCGGGGGAAGTCTTGAACCAAGGACCTCTCATTCTGCAGCTACTCACGCTAACCACAGGACCACAGGGCTCCTGAGCTTACATTACCCTTGATGTTGCCTATCTTCTCATGGTCTACTCAGTTTGTATATTTTGCTTATTTTTTTTCATAGTTCCATACAACTTCTTCCTGTTTTGTCGATTGGTCTGGGTTCAGTTTTTCAAGGCCTATCCACTGTGCCAAATTATAACTAAATCTGCGGGGGGTGCGATGGGGAGATTCCCTTGTAAGCAATCAAGAGCTCAATTCAACGCACAGAAGTACGACCCTAAATTGTTCCCCTCTCTGGCCACACCATGGGAGGAACGTCAGGCTCAGGATGGCAGTGGATCATATTCGTCCCGGTACCTTGTATGTTCGAGAGCTGGTGGGGAATCTTTCATGACGAAGAAGCCTCAGTTTTTTGTTGCGCTTTTAGAGGACAAGTTTAGGGAGGTGGAGGGCTTGTCCACAATTAGATCTGGGCCAGTCTTGATCAAAACAGCATCCTCTGCCCAGTCACGGGAGTTACTCGCTTGTGACAAGGTGGGGGATGTTTCTGTAACCATCATGCCCCATAAGAGCTTAAATATGGTCCAGGGTATCGTATTTCACAGAGACCTTTTGCAATCTGATGATGAGCTGCGCACCAATTTAGAGCGGCGAGGTGTACATTTCGTCCGGCGTGTCCACTGGGGTCCGAAGGATAATCAGGTTGCCACCGATGCCTTCATCTTGGCCTTTGAGCATGATACATTGCCCGAGATGGTCAAGGTGATGGTCTACCGGTGTGGTGTGAAGCTGAATATCCCTCCCCCCATGCGGTGCTTTAAGTGCTGGAAGTTCGGCCATATGTCTTCCCGCTGTACTTCCAGCGTCACATTCAGAGATTACGGACGCCCACCATATCCCAACACTCCATGTGCCCCACCTTCCACCTGTGTCAACTGTGGAGAGCACCACTTGCCTTGCTCGCCTGACTGCAGGATTCTCCAGAAAGAAAGGAAAATCATGGAGTACAAGACCATGGACTGACTGGCCTACACTGAGGCTAAGAGAAAATTTGAACGCCTGCATCCTGTGTGTATGACATCTTCTTACGCCGCTGCTACAACAGTTCTGGCACCATCAGCTCCGCCAATCCAGGTCACCTGTCAGAGCCGGAAGGCTACACCTGTCCCATTGATGGTGCGGCATTTCCCTCCCTGTTGTGCCTGCACCACCTACTTCGGGATCAAGACCCCCCCCCCCCCCCCCCTCTCCAACCATCGGGGACATCCATCCCCACTTCTAAGCTGGAGAAGCGTAAGTCTTCTTCGGCTTCTCTCGCTAGGAAGGGGTCCCTTCGGTCACTCCCTTCCCAGGTTTCTTCTAGTGGGAAAGATGACACCCGTCAGTGGCTGAAGAGCCCAAAAGCAGCTGGTCATAGGGCTTCACGCTCATCCTCAATCCCGGAGACTGAGCCAGTGAAGTCCTTCCAGCTAGGGAAACCCAAGGAGCAGTGAGAGAAATCCAAAAGGAAAGCCCCTAAGACCAAGGAAATTGTGGTAGCACCCACACCACCACTACCTACAAGCTCTGCGGCTGAGGATGAGATTTTGGGGTCCGCTGAGGACCTAGGTCTCGCCAGACCCTCGGACACAATGGATATAGACTGCTCAGGCAATAAATCGGTGGCAGCAGGTAACTCTGAGGTGTAAACTGCCTCGGGTGAGCTACGGCAACTGTTAAGCTTCACAACTGCTATTTGCATTGCTCTCCAGGAAACCTGGTTCCCAGCAATGTGGACCCCTGCCCTCCGCGGCTATAAGGGATATTACAGGAACTGTTGCGACTATAATCGAGTGTCAGGTGGAGTTTGCGTTTATGTCCTAAAATCGGTCTGTAGTGAACATGTGCCCCTTTAACCGCCTCTTGAAGCTGTGGCTGTCAGAATGAGGACGGCGCAGGAAATAACTGTCTGCAATGTATATCTTCCTCCAGATGGTGCAGTACCCCTGAGTGTATTAGCTGCACTAATTGATCAACTCCCTAAACCTTTCCTAGTTCTGGAAGATTTTAATGTCTATAACCCCTTTTGGGGTGGTACCGTGCTTACTGGCCGAGGTAGAGATGTCGAACTTTGATTTTATCCACGCTGGATCAGAGGTCGTGGTTGTGAATGTCAATGTAGTGTTTTACACTATAAACAAGTGGTTGAGCCGATATATTTTTTAACATAGAGATGTCAAAACTTTACTGTCGCAGTTCGACCTCTGCCTCTTAAATACTGGGGCCACCACACATTTCAGTGTGGCTCCTGGTAGTTACTTGGCAATTGATTTATCAATTTGCAGCCCAGGATTTCTCCCATCCATCCACTGGAGAGCACATGATGACCCGTGTGGTAGTGACCACTTCCCCATCTTCCTGTCACTGCCCCAGCATCAGGCACATGGACACTTGCCCAGATGGGCTTTGAACAAGGTGTACTGGGGAACTTTCACCTCTAATGTCACCGCTGAATCTCCCCCACACGGTAACATCGATGTGATGGTTGAGCAGGTGACTAGCACAATTGTTTCTGCAACAGAAAACGTGATGCCTCGCTCTTTAGGGTGCCCAAGGCATAAGGCAGTCCCTTGGTGGTCGCCAGAAGTCGCTGAAGCAATTGAGGAGCATTGGTGAGCTCTACAACGGCATAAGTGGCACCCTTCCCTGGAGCACCTCATAGCCTTTAAACGGCTCCGTGCCCGTGGCTACCTTATCAAACAACAGAAGGAGTGGTCTTGGGAGAGATAAGTCTCCACCACTGGGTGCTACACATCACCTTCTCAAGTCTGGGCAAAGATCAAACGTCTTTTCGGGTACAAGGCCCCAACAGTTGTCCTCGGTGTTACCATAAACGGCGAGTTATGTACCGACACAAAGGCGATTGCTGGACACTTTGCTGAGCACTTTGCTCAAGCCTCTGTGTCGGAGAATTACCCCCCAGCCTTTTGCACACTCAAACGGCAGCTGGAAGGGAATGTCCTCTCATTCACTACACGCTACAGTGAATCCTATAACACCCCCTTTACAGAGTCGGGGCTCCTCAGTGCCCTTGCACATTGCCCCCCAACACAGCTCCTGGGCCTGATCGCATCCACAGCCAGATGATTAAACATCTCTCATCTGACTACAAGTGACATCTTCTCATCATCTTCAACCGGCTCTGGTGCGATGGTGTCAGGACAGCTTCCGCCAGTCCGCCAGGGTGACTCTATCACTGATATTCTTGTGTCCATCAAGTCTGCCATTCGAACACCTTATTGCCGTCTTTTTTGACTTGCATAAAGCATATGATATGACATGATTTGGCGACATCATATCCTTGCCACATTGTATGAGTGGGGTCTCCGGGGACCACCCCCGATTATTATCCAAAACTTCCTGTCGCTCCATACTTTCCATGTCCAAGTTGGTGACTCCCATAGTTCCATCCATATCCAGGAGAATGGAGTCCTCCAAGGCTCTGTATTGAGTGTCTCTGTATTTTTAGTGGCCATTAATGGTCTAGCAGCAGCTGTTGGACTCTCCGTCTCACCTTCTCTGTATGCAGACGACTTCTGCATTTTGTACTGCTGCTCCAGTACTGTTGTTGCTGAGCGGCGCCTCCAGGGGGCTATCCACAAGGCACAGTCATGAGCTCTAGCCCACGGCTTCCAGTTTTCAGCTGCAAAGTTGTGTGTCATGCACTTCTGTCAAGTGTCGTACCGTTCATCCGAGACATATCAATTCCTAGGACTGGTTTTTGAAGCTTGATTGACTTGGCTCCCTCATGTTCGTCAGCTTAAGCAGAAGTGCTGGCAGCACCTCAATGCCCTCCGTTACTGAGCAACGCCAATTGGGGTTCAGATTGCTGTACGCTGCTGCAGCTCTACGGAGCCCTTGTCCAATCCCGAATTGACTATGGGAGTGTGGTTTATGGTTCGGCAGCGCCTTCAGCATTGCATTTACTCAACCCTGTGCACCACTGTGGGGGTTCTATTAGTGACGGGAGCTTTTAGGATGAGTCCGGTGACTACCATACTGGTGGAGGCTGGTGTCCCTTCACTGCAGATCAGACGTGAGTAACTGCTCGCCAGTTACGCAGCACACATTCATAGTTCCCCTGAGCATCCAAATTACCGTCTCCTTTTCCTGCCCGCGGCAGTCCATCTCCCTCATCGGCGGCCCAGATCAGGGCTAACGATTGCGGTTCGCGTGTAGTCTCTTCTCTCCGAACCGGAGTCCTTCCCTTTACCACCTCTACTTGTGGTCCGTTCATGTACGCCTCCATGGTGTATCCCTCTGCCGCAGCTTCGTGTGGACCTTTTGCATGGCCCTAAGGACTCTGTTAACCCCGCCGCTTTCCGCTGTCTCTTCCTCTCAATTTTTGACATGTTCCGGACTCTGAAGTGGTTTACAATGGCTGATGGTCATGTAGGCTTCGCATATGTTCATGGAGAACAAATTGAGCAGCATTCCTTGCCAGTTGGCTGCAGTGTTTTCACTGCAGAGCTAGTGGCCATATCTCTTGCTCTTGAGTACATCCGCTCATGCCCTGGCAAGTCATTTCTCCTGTGTACTGACTCATTGAGCAGGCTACAAGCTATCAATTAATGCTACCTTCGCCACCCTCTGGTAGTGTCCATTCAGGAGCCCATCTATGCCCTGGAACAGTCCCACCGTTCCGTGGTGTTTGTGTGGACCCCAGGACACAACAGAATCCTCGGCAACGAACTTACCGACAGGCTGGCCAAACAGGCAACGCGGAAACAGCTTCTGGAGATAGACATCTCCGAAGCTGACCTGCGTTCTGTCTTACATCACAGGGTTTTCCGGCTTTGGGAGACGGGATGGCATAACAGCATGCACAACAAACTGCGTGTCATTAAGGAGACTATGAATGTGTGGAAGTCTTTCATGCAGGCCTCTCGCAGGGAATCAGTTGTCCTCTGCCAGCTGCGCATTGGCCATACGTGGCTAACGCATGGTTACCTATGCCGTCGCGAGGACCCACCTCAGTGTCGCTATGGCTCCCAAATGACAGTCGTCCTCCTCTTGCTGGACTGCCCACTTTTAGCCGCTCTGCGGCAGACTTTTAACTGTCCAGCACCCTGCCTTTGGTGCTGGGCGACGATGCCTCCACAGCAGCTTTAGTTTTACATTTTATCCGTGAGAGTGGGTTTTATACTTCTATGTAGGTTTTAGTGCATGTCCTTTGTCCCTCTGTATCCTCCACCCTAGTGCTTTTAGTGGAGGTCTTAATGTGTTGCAGAGTGGCTGGCTTTCCCTTTTTATTTTCGTGGTTGGCCAGCCACTGTAATCTGCTTTCATGTTTTACTCTCTTCTGTTTCCAACATCTCTCTGTTGTTTTCTTGTCCTCTTTTGTTCTTTTTAGTGTTCATTGCCTTCCCTTCGTTCTTGTGGCTTTTCGTTTTGTGTATATGTTTTGCCCGTTTTATTATCTCACTTGTGGCACTTTTTTATTAGGAACAAGGGTCGATGACCTCGTAGATTGGTCCCTTCTCCCGCCTTTAAATCGACCAACAAATTGAAGCCCTTTTTAGGTTTTGGGATAAAAATAAGTTAGTTTTCAATTTAATATTTTGACTCTGCTTTCATTCAGTGCACATGGGTCAGTGACTTACTATATACTTTGAAAGGTTCTTTTGGCGTGAAGAATCTTCCAAAAGTTTTGAATTTGTCAATGAATGGACCAAAAGTGAATTTTTAAGTTTGGAATGACATTTCTTATAACATGGAACTCTTGCATGTGGTTGGAGCCTGCATGTAGTTCACGGAACTTTCAAAACTGGCCTGTGACAAACAAATTGGGAAATTGCACCATTTTTTAGAACCTTACTCGTTTCAACAATTCTACGGCACAAGATGGATCAAAAATATACGTGTGGCTGAACAAGCCTTAAAAAATTTTCCACATCTAAGAACATATATTTCTCAGCTGCTCAAAATAAAAGTCAGCAGTTAGAGACAGATTCTTAGGTCCAAAATTGGCTTTTTTTGCTGCGATAGTGCATGCATTCGAAGATTTTTGCTTGATTTTCAAAGTAATGTATGTGTGGCTCCTTTTTATACAATGAATTGTTCCCTCTTACCACGCCGTTAATGTAGTGAATAGTCACATCAGACAGTTCAGTAAATGAAAAATCTCTTGTGAAGATTGACATGAAGGATAAGAATAATCTGGTCACTACGCAGTACTTTGTAACAGAAAGTTAAGGACCTGACTGACATCTTGAGGCATAAAGAAGAAATGCATTCTTGTGTTATTGGTGTGGTACAAAAGCTACTTGAAAGATCACCACTGAAATATAAACTTACATGTGCCATTTCATGTATCAGTAGCATTAAATTAAGAAATGGCTGTTAAGAGGTTGACATCATGCCTTGAAATTCTCATGCCTGCTCAAAGGTTATCTGGTGTAAAAGCAAATTGTGTCCGTCCTTCAGACACAGGCATTTGGGATGTAAACAAAGTTTTCAAGACATACACTAGGGGGCCATGACATAGTGTTGTTGACATGTAGTAGGTTTGTAGTAAATTAGAAACATACACAGAAAAGTATGTGGACTGAGTGTGCAAGACATATAACTAAGATGATGATGATGATGATCAGTTTGTTTGTGTGTTGGTTGCTATGGATATTTTTCAGAAGGAAAAACAATTTGTGACAAGTTTTTGTGTAATTTGCAATCAAATTACAAAGAATTTCCAACTTGTGGCACCTTCAAGAAATGTTGATTGTACATTTGTATAAGAAACTTTGTGACATACTTAGCAAACGCTTTAAATAACTAACAAGTGAAATTTTTTTGCTGAATATGCTTGACTACTTTCAGTGTTTATATCTAAATTATGGCAGTGTTAGTTAGCTGTAAATTTCGCTTTTATCCTAATATGTACACCTTGGAAAGATTAGACAACAATGTTGTCAGTCTTGTACTCCTATGAGAATAGGAGGGCTCTCTTAGATGTGGGCTCACACTTCCCAATAGAATTTTTGCCTCTCTGTACCCTTTCTTGACACCATTTCAACATGTAAAATTTAGTATTTTTATGTTTCTTTTTTTGTGACTGTCTTCGTCATTTTGTTTATACTGGATGGTTATAATTACAGGTTTTCAGAGTGTTGCAGTGTGGGCTATATACATTGCAGGATGCAGAAACATTGTATGCATGTTTGTTAATCTGTGTGCTAGCAGAGTATGCTAGAAAAAAAATATAATAGTTCCACTTTCTGGACCGGGTGAAAATATGGCACTGTAAGCAGTCAGAATGTGGTACAGTGCAGGAAAAGGGGAGGAAACATCACACACATGATAATGGTGGTTCTGCCACATTTATTGGGATGTGGTCACAAGTTACAATGTGTATTCAGTATGGTCTCCTGATTCAGCAACATGCTACATCTGTAACATGGTCTTGTCAACAGTTGCTCGCATCATATGCGATACAATCAGAGCAATGGGTCTTTGTGTGCTATCCTTCAGATCACGAAGAGTCCAGGTACATCTCTAGACATGATCTTTCAGATAGCCCCACAACCAGAAGTCACTTAGATTTAGATTGGGTGATCTGGAAAGCCAATCATCTTGAAACTTTGCAGTTGTTAGCAAGCAAGTCTTTCACATGGCAAGCAGCATGTCGTCGCTCCATCTTGCATGAAAATAAGGATGTACTCACGTCGGTGGTACATACACTAAAATTGGAACGATACAGAGAAGATTAGCATGGCTCCTGCACAAGGATGACATGCGAAATCGTGAAACGTTCCACATTTTTTGGAGAATGGGGTCCCGCAGGGGTCTGTGTTGAATGTATCTCTACTTTTAGTGGCCATTAATGATCTAGCAGTAGCTGTAAGGCTGTCCGTTTCACCGTCTCTGAATACAGGCGACTTCTGCATTTTGTCCTGCTCCACCAGTACTGGTGTTGCTGAGCAACACCTACAGGGAGCCATCCAGAAGGCACAGTCACAGGATCTAGCCCATAGTTTCCAGTTTTTGGCCGCAAAGTCTGATGTTATGCTCTTCTGTCAGTGTCGTACCGTTCATGCGGAACCAGAACTTTACCTTAATAATGATCCATTCACTGTAGTGGAGACATATCGATTCTTAGGACTGGTTTTCGATACCTAATTGACTTGGCTTCCTCACCTCCGTCAGCTTAAGCAGAAGTGCTGGCAGCACCTGAATGCCCTCCACTGCCTGAGCAACACTAACTGGGGTGCAGATCACTCTACGCTGCTGCAGCTCTACAGAGCCCTTGTTCAATCCTGTCTTGACTGTGGGGGTCCGGTTTATGGTTTGGCAGCACCCTCAGTGTTGCGTTTACTCAACCCGGTGCACCACTGTGTGTGGCATTTGCCTAGCGACAGGAGCTTTTAGGATGAATCTGGTGACCAACGTCCTGGTGGAGACCAGAGTCCCACCATTGCAGGTTAGGTGTGCGCAGTTGCTCTCCAGTTACGTTGCACATGTTCGTAGTTCTCCTGTGCATCCGAATTACCATCTCCTTTTCCTGCCCATGGCGGTTCATCTCCTGCATCAGCGGCATAGGTCAGGGCTTACAATTGCAGTTCGTGTGTGATTCCTTCTCTGTGAACTGGAGTCCTTGCCATTACCACCTATACTTGAGGTTCATTCACTAACACTTTCGTGGTGTACACCTAGGCTGCGGCTTCGCCTGGACCTTTCACATGGCCCTAAGCACTCAACTAACCCTGTGACTCTCCGCTGTCACTTCCTCTCAATTCTCAACATGTACTGGGGCCATGAAGTGGTTTACACCGATGGTTCTATGGCTGATGGTCAAGTTGGCTTTGCCTATGTTCATGGAGGACATATAGAACAGCAGTCCCTGCCAGATGGCTGCAGTGTTTTCACTGCAGAGCTGGCGGCCATATCTCGTGCTCTTGAGCACATCCGCTCATGCCCGGGAGAGTCATTTCTCCTGTGCACTGACTCCTCGAGCAGCCTACAAGCTATCGACCAGTGCTACCCTTGTCATCCTTTGGTAGTGAGCGTCCAGGAGTCCATCTATGCCCTGGAATGGTCCAGTCGTTCAGTGGTGTTTGTCTGGACCCCAGGTCACATCGGAATCCCAGGCAATGAACTTGCTGACAGGCTACGCAGAAACCGCTTATGGAGATCGGCTTCTCTGAAATTGACCTGCATTCTATATAACGCAACAAGTTTTTGTGGCTTTGGGAGATGGAATGGCATAACCTCAATATGCACAATCTGCGTGCCATTAAGGAAACTATGAATGTGTGGAAGACCTCGGTGCACACCTCTCGCAGGGACTCTGTGGTTCTCTATTGACTCCGCCTTGGCCATACGTGGCTGATGCAAGGTTACCTTCTCCATTGTGAGGACCCAACTCGGTGTCGCTGTGGCTCACGAAGGACTGCCGACTTTTAGCTGCACCGCGGTGGACTTTTTAACTTTCCCAACACCCTACCTTCGGTGTTGGACGACAATGCCTCCACAGCAGCTTTAGTTTTATGTTTTATTTGTGACGGTGAGTTTTATCATTTGCTCTAAGTTTTTAGCAATGTCCTTTGTCCCTGTGTGTCCTCCACGCTAGTGCTTTCAGGTTTGGGGTTTTAATGTGTTGCAGAGTGGCTGGCCTTTCCTTTTTATCCTCATGGTCAGCCAGCCATGGTAACCTGCTCTCTTGTTTTAACCTCTTATACCTGTTTCTTTCGTCTTCGTGGTTTTCTTGTCCCCTTTTGTCCATTAAAGTGTTTGTGGCCCTTCAGTCGTTGTTGTGGTTTTTCCTTTCATTCTGTTTTGTGTTGTCCAGGGACCAATGACCAATGACCTCTTAGTTTAGTCCCCCCCCCCCCCCCCCCCCCCCCCCCCCCCCCCCCCCCCCCCCCCCCCCCCCGTCCTGCCCATTTTTAAACCAACAAACCAACCAAAATATGGTGTGACAAAGTTGCGTACTTGCGAAGCTGGAATAAAATGTTGCACAAGGTCTTTATAACATGAAGATGTCACTGTAAGCTAACAGACCATGAGGTGTCATCTGCGCAGAGAAAAACAGATGGACAATGAAGGAGCTCGTGAAATGACACCACACAATCACACAAGTTGGGTGCAGTGGATGTTCCTGCACAACATGTTGTGGAGTAGAACTCAATATGCAACAGTTCTGTGCATCCATGACACCATGCTGAGTAAAATGTGCCTTGCCCGGCCAATGAATATTCCTTGGCCACACGTCATATATTTCCATGGGTGCCAAAAAACAAAAGACAAAGTCACGGTGTTGTAGCTTTGGGGCTTCATTTGAGGCACACTTTGAATCTTGTAGGGATACCAGTGTAAAATGTGATGCAAAATCTTTTATCAGTTGACCAGGGGAGAGAAAATTCCCATGACACAGCTTGAGCACTGTCTGTGCAGAGTTTGAGCCATATGCTGCATGTTCGGTTATAGCAACAGTAACTTCAACAACTACTTCCATGGAAAAGGGTCACTTCTGTCTCCTTGCTGCACCCCTAATTCTCCTCTTTCTTCAAAGTGCTTGATCATATTCTTTAGCCCATTTATTGACATGGGGCCTCTTCGTAGCTGTTTCTTTTGGCAATATTCCCGCAGTATAGCACTGCTATTGCTGTCATTCTGATGAAATAACTTTACCAGCAGTGCACGGTCATTCTTGTCAATACCACTGTGTTTCGAACAGAAAACTTCAATCTTCTTAATCATTTACACCAACAGTCACTTCACAGTAGATATCAACATGTGCCGCCAAGCCACAAACAGCACACTGATGTGAAAACAGGAAATGTTTCATGTTCTGACTTCTTACGGTGCCTAGTTTTTCACCTGGTGGCAGAAAGTGAAGCTTTTTCCCCCAGCGAACCCCATGAGCACGATTTAATGAACATACGTACTATGTTTCAGCAACCTGTTATGTATACAGCCCACACTGCAGCAATTGGAACAACATCAGTTTAATTATGACCACCCGGTTTGTTTTTCTCATGCGTTCATTATTGAACTGAGTGTTACACATTTATATATTTTTTTTATAATTGCAGGTAATTGAGAGAGATGGACAGAATTACACTTGCTTGTTATGTGACGAAGACCAGAGGGCTGTAGGGGACATGAAGAGCATATCATCACACACAAAAAATGTACATAACATCCGTGTTTACATTTGTGATATCTGTGGTCAGGACTTCCGCAAACGAAATGAATTATCTGCTCACTTAGATGAGCATGCAGCCACTGAGGATGGAGACTATCAGTGTGAAGTGTGTAATCGTATATTCAGTAACCTTAGACTTTTCCGTGTACACAAACGTATGCATTATCCACAGTCAAAGCTGTGGACATGTGAGACTTGTGGCAAGCGGTATAGCTCTCGAAATTTGCTAGAAGAACATATCAATACACATACTGGAGTGCGACCTTATGTGTGTGAGGTGTGTGGCAAAGATTTTGCATCAAAATACACATACAGGGCTCATGCAAAGACGCATGAAATACGCCCTCGACCTTTCACATGTAATGAATGTGGGAAGACATTCCTGAGTGCACAGAACCTTGCACAGCATGAACGTACTCATAATGGTTCTCGTGAATACATCTGTGAGCAGTGTGGAAAGGCTTTTGGTACACCTCGAAATCTGGAAGTCCATTCAGTTGTTCACTCAGGGTGTAAGCCTTTTGTATGCCGTACCTGTGGTAAAGCATTTGCAAGAAAGGCTGAGATACGTGATCATGAACGTACACACACAGGTGAGAAACCATATCAGTGTGAATTCTGTGGTGCAACATTCAGTCAGCGTAGCAACTTGCAATCTCACAAACGTGCTACACACCTCCAAGACAAACGATATAAATGTGCTGATTGTGGTAAAGGTTTCAAACGACGCCGTCTCCTAGATTACCATGTAAAAGCTGCTCACACCGGTGAACGACCATATAAGTGTCCCACGTGTGATGCAACTTTTGTTTATCCCGAGCATTTCAAGAAACATCGCCGTATCCATACTGGTGAGAAGCCTTTCCATTGTGAAGTATGTGGTAAAGCATTCAACAGCCGTGACAATCGCAATGCTCATAGGTTTGTGCATAGTGACAAGAAACCTTATGAATGTTTGTGTTGTGGAATGGGTTTCATGCGCAAACCACTCTTATACAATCACATGCAGAGCCAAGGTCATTTAAATGACACAATTGTAGTGAACCAGCCAAGGCTTACTTCAGATGATGATTTAACTAGAGAAGCAGTAGTTGCTACTGCTGGTGAACTGTCTGCTGGCGCAGAAGTAGAAATGACTGTCGTTGATGGCAGTCATGTACCTGAGCATGAAACCAAGGTAAATTTGGGATATGAATTTATTTTACTATTATTATTATTATTAGTATTAGTATTAGTAGTAGTAGTAATTTCAAGAAGTAAAGATAACCACTCACCATATAACTGATACGTTAAACAGTCAACAGACAACTATAAAAATTTTGTGAAAGCTTAACAATGATTTCAGTGTCCTTGCTTGGTGATTATTGTGTTTCAGTATTTTAACTCCAAATGAGTACATTGTCTGAAAGCTTAGTAACTATTTAACTCATGTTTATGTACCAGCCAGCCATTCAGTACCTTAACTATACTGTGTGTGGTTTCTTTTACCCCTTTCGGTATTTACTGTCTACCCAGAACTTTCAGGTATTAAATTAATAATTTGCAGCCGTTTTTTATGTTGTAAGTGTTAATCTAATATCACAGTTAAATAATATTGAAGTCCTAGCACAGAAGTAATAATGCAAGGAATTATTTTATGATGGAAAAAAGGAAAAATATTCATTCTTGCAAACCCTGTTCATGGAAGTGCATATAACTTAGTGTGCATTATTATAGTACCTTAAACGTTCTCATTGTACAATTAGTTAGAGCTATAGGAAATTTTTTAGTGATGCAAGAAGAAGTTAGTTTGGAAAACAGTCAACGAATGGCTAACCCACCTTAACTATTTTCTGAACCTTAGGAAGATTGTGAATCATTAAGCATATAACTAATTAAATTCTGAGTGAGTAATTCTGCCTGAACTGGCCTCGGTAGATCCAATGGTATTGACTGACTGTCATGTCATCCTCAGCTGACAGGATGCGGCTATGGAGGGGCACGTGGTTAGCACATAACTCTCCTGACCATTGTTAGGTTTCTTGACCTTAGCCCCTATTCCTCAGACAAATAGCTCCTCAATTGGCCTCTCAATGGCTCAGTGCACCCTGCTTGCCAACAGTGCTCAGCAGGCCCGTATGGTCACCCTTCCAAGTACTTGCGAAGCCCGACGGCATTTAACCTTGGTGTGCTGACGGGAACCAGTGTTACCAATAATGAGAAATGGACTAAAAAGATTCTGTTTTGGGTTTCTTATGTTCAGAAAGACCTTGAGGGTACCAAATGGAAAATGGACTGACGATGTAAAGAAACAAGCTGGGCGAAGTTGGGATGTGAAAAGCTGAAGATCATAATGAATGCAGAAGTCTGGAAGAGGCCTATATCCTGTAGTGGATGATAAATTGTTGATGATTGCAATGATCCATCTCAGATGTAATATTACTAATTGGATTTTGAATTGAGAAGAGAATTTTAAATAACCTGATCGTTACATAAAGAGGACAGAGGGAATAAACTGTTAAAATAAAATTGATGGGTACAGTGCACAGACATTGGTTTTAGTAAATGCTTTAATCAAGAGTAGTATGTTATGAAATTATCTTTCTTTCATCATTGACATATTGATCTCACTTCTTCTGTCCCAGAATACACCAAACATTTACCAAAACTGTCATGTTTACCATAATGAAGTTTTTTTCTCCAATATAAAAACATTATAATTATTGCATTAAAGGAGATGAAATTTTTTATTCCACTTGAACTTAAAAGATTAGGAACATAACACGAACTTCATTTTACTATTAGTATCGGTCTTATATAACTCAATGAAAAAGTTACATCAGTGTTAGTCCTCTTGCATATTCTTTCCTGTTGGACAGTGGCTGTCTGCTACGGGTATGTACTAAGTGTGATACTCTCGCTTTTAACAGCACACATCCAGATTGTGTTGCATAAGAATTTCAAAAAATAATTACCTATTATTAATAAATGATTTACATTGAATATTATCCGAGATAGCACAGAAATACGTTGTTCTAAATTTTTAATCAGGCTCTTTATTTACATTGTTCAGACTTAATTGTGAACTTTGCCATTTGCGAGTTCTGCCCCCTCGCACATGTGGAGTGGGCGAGTGGAGAAAGAAGGCAGGGATTGGGAGGGAGTGTTGGGGTAGAGTGACAGATTGCTGGGAGAGAAGGCAGCAGGTGCAAGGGATAGGAATGTGATGTCAGAGAGCTTGTTCTGGCTATAGGCAGGGGGCGTTGTGCACATTGCTCAATGATACGGAGGAGTGGATATGAAGGACGGGGAAGGGACTTTGAAGAAGAGGGTGTGAGTGCAGAATAAGTGAAGTAAGATCACGGAGCAGGGGTGGAGGCAGGAGCTAGCAAAGTTAAGAGGCCAAGAGGATCATGGGATTGAAGAATGCTTTGCAAGGACAACTCCCATCTATATAATTTAGAGAAAGTAGTGTTTGGCAAGGACCCAAATGGCACTGGTTCTGAAGCAGCTATTGAAATTGAGCATGTTGTATTTAACGGGTTCAGCTACTGTCTGATACCCACCCAGTACATCCTACTAAAGTCCCATCACAGGCCTATGCTACCTTACATTACCCTGTCATATCCTATCGGTGGCATGGGCACCTTTGGAAAGCAATCATCTTGTATACCAGCTTCGCTGTAATTTCTGCACGGCATTTCATGTGGACATAACGTCCAACTAAGTGTCCATCCAAATAAATGACTACTGTCAAACTGTGACCAGTAGCAAAATTGACCACCCAGTGCATGAGCATGCTTCTGAGCAAAACATGCTCGATTTCAATTGCTGTTTCACACCATGTTTTTAATTATATTGTATCCTTACTATCCACTTGTCATGTTGTGTGTATCTTACAGCGATTTGTAAACACTGCTATTCATTTCTCCTCATTTTTAGAGTCACTATATTACTTAGTAGCATAAATGTCACTTCATTTTAATATTTCTCTGTTTTCTGTGTGAACGTGACTGTACAGAAGGAAGTAAAAACACTTAACTTCATCCTTTTTACAGTTACTGTAAGCTGTTACACAGGGTGGTGCATGAAAAACCCGCCCTGAGTGCTACATTGCTCTTTGTTGCCATCTATTGTTTCAAACATGTTGCGACTGCGTTTTGTATTCTCAGTATGAAAGCCGTTGCAACTTGGTTAAGATGTGTTAAGTAAATATCTCAGTGAGGTGTATCCTGTTCAAGAAAAAATTGTTGCACAGGAGGCATACGTGTCTACCGCTTCATGTTAGGAAATGCGGGACATTTTTGCAAAGAAGTTTCCTGGCATTTCCGTAGTAGCAAAGAGCAGTATATAGGATATGGTAACAAAGTGGCATACTACAGGGTCAGCTGCAAATGATGCTGTAGTTGTGGATGTTAGAGCACAAGTGGTCCAGAGTCCAAAGAAGTAGAGACGTAAATTGTCACAAAAAGTGACTTTTTTGCATAAGTCTTGTCAGTGTGTTTTACACCATTTAAGGATAAAGCCCTACAAAAAGATATGTGCCAAGGAACTCAAAGAGGAAGATAATACAAATGTATGAATTACTGTACATGGCTATGTCAAACAATTGAGAGTGGAATGCTGGATCCTCTGCTGTATTTAATCAGTGGTGAAGACCGGTTCCATCTGACAGGACAGGTGAACTTCTAGAACACCACATACTGGTCAACAAACAATCCATGATTAATGAGAAACCCCTTCACAGTGAAAAAATTGGAGTGGTGTGCTGTGTCAGAAAATCAAATAGTGAGTCACATACTCCCTGCTCCACTATAAACATACCTATACTGTCTTTCAGCAGGATGATGTAATCTGTCACATTTCACGTGACTCAGTCTCACAAATTTATGAAAGATTTATAGAAGAAAGGACTGTCAGCAAAGGATTGTGGCTGCTGTATTCACTGGACCTAACCACTTATTACTTTTGTCTGAAGGCAGTCTAAAGGGGAAAGTGTATGCAAATAAGCCAATAATGTTGGGAGATTTGAAGGACAATATTCATAATGAAATTTTAAAAACTGATATGTCAGAGTTGTTCAAAATGTGTAATAACACATCAGGCATGCAAAAGTGGTTTGAAGCACAAGGTGATAGTTTTTGTTTTACGGCTTCTTTCTAACTTCTTTTTTCACGGTGCCTAAATTTTGATGAAACTGTAACTTAGCAGTTCACTTAATCTGATATCTTTGTTGCGAAAAATCCTAGACGTTATCTTCTACTTGTGTCAACCAGGGACCCAACTAATTTTTCAGAGCAGTTATCCCTATAATTCAAGCTTGTCATTTAAACTTTGAGATCTAACCTCTCTTGTTCATGTTCTTATTATGGAGTTGCTCGCAACTTGTGGCTGTTAGATGTTCCATTATTTTGATCCTTTCCTCTGATTTATGTACTATCTTATATCCTTGATCACACTCTTCTGTAACTGATCTATATGGCCATTGAATTGGCTCGACATATTTACCGATTCACATAATTTTTATGCTCTCTCATATCATCCAGTTTTGCACCCATACTAAGCTTTTGTCCATTGACACCAGCTGTTTCCTCCCTAAACTACTCAGCTGATTCCATAAACAAAGTTAGTTACATTTTACACTAGAACTGCCATACAAATCTGTATAAAAGATGTATCCTACTTGATAAAATTACAAGTAACTTATTCTGTTTGTTCAGAAGGAAAAGTATTTTCAATAAAATGCTAATTAGAAGTACTCAAAATGAACTTTTTAGATCATTACAGTTTAATTGTAACGTGGACAGGCAGACAACTGGACATTCTGCTTCGCTCTGTCAACTGTCTTAGTGGCTTTCTGAACAGTTTTCTTCTTCACTCCAAACCCTTCAGAGACAGTAACAACTCAAACTGAAATAACTTATTGTACTTATATGGTGCAGCTGCTGCAGGAGGTCTGTGTGGTTACAGTGGGAAGTAAAGTAAGCCCTTTTGAGCTGCCTGCTCCTTCTGAAGCCAGTTTGACACTACGGGTAGAGAGGGCACTGTCTCTTACGGTCACTACAGCCCACTGGAGGAAGATACACTACGAAGTTGTAATGTTGTGGCTCGTTACTCATTAGTGCCAACAAGAATCCCACCTGATGTAGTAGTGTCACTCCAGTACAACTGGCCAAATTTTTACTGCCTAGAAACCCACAAGATGATGTGGCTGTCCTGATGTTAAAGTGTCTTGTGAGTATGTCAGCTGAAATTCTGCTCAATACTATTGCGATGACTCATTGTTTAAAATCCTCTCAATCCGTGAAGGCTGACAAAGGGCCTCTGGTTAGGCACATCTATATCTACTTCAATATTGCACAATCTATTGAAAGGCACATGGCATGGGTATTTCGTACCACTACTAGACATTTCGTTTCCTGTTCCAATTGCATATAGAACGAAGGAAAAGTGACTGTCTGTACCTCTGTATGAGCCCTAATTTCTCACATCTGATCTATGTGGTCCTTATGTGCAATGTTTGTTAGAGGCAACAGGATCGTTCTCCAGTCAGCTTCAAATGCCGGTTCTGTAAATTTTCTCAATAATGTTCCTTGAAAAGAATATCGCCTTCTTCCAGGAATTCCGATTTGAGTTCGCAAAGCATCCCTGTAACATTTGTGTGTTGTTCGGACCAATCAGTAACAAAATCAGGCAGCCTGACTGTGAACTGCTTTGATGTCTTCCTTTAATCCAACTTGGTATGAATCCCAATCACTGGAGCAGTATTCAAAAGTTAGTCACACTAGCACTCTATATGTTGTCTCCTTTACAGATGAACCACACTTTCTTAGAATTCTCCCTGTAAATCGAAGTTATCCACTCGCCATTCCTACCACTGTCCTCACATGCTTGTTCCATTTCATATCAATTTGCAATGTTATGCCCAGTTATTAAAATCATGTGATTGTGTGAAGCAGGACACTACTAATGATGTATGACTTACCCAAACATTGTTTTTCCTACTTATCCACATTAACTTACATTTCTCTACATTTAGAGCTAGCTACCATTCATCACCCCAACTATAAATTTTGTTTAAGTCATCTTGTTATCTCTTACAGCTACTCAACTTCGACATCTTACCATACACCACATCATTGTCAGTTAACAACTGCAGATTGCTGCCCACTCTGTCTGCCAAATCTCTTTCCACTGAGGACAACATACTGCATTGTATAACTTGAGAAGTCTTCAAGCCACTCACATATCTGTGAGCCTATTCCATATGCTCGTACCTTCTTTGACAGCCTGTAACTGGGCACCATGGCAAATGCTCTCTCGAATTCTAGAACTATGGAATCTGCCTGTTGCCCTTCATCCATAGTTTGCATTATGTCATGTGAGAAAAGGGAAGCTGAGTTCTGCACAAGTGATTTTTTTCTAAAGCCAGGCTGATCCATGGACATCAGCTTCTCGGTCTCAAGAAAATTTATTATATTCAAACTTAGAATACGTTCAAGGATTCTGCATAAAACTAATGTTAGGGATATTAATCTGTAATTTTGTCGGTCTGTTATTTTGCCCTTCTTATACAAAGGAGTTACTTGCACTTTTTTGCACTTGCTTAGGACCTTGCGCTGGGTTAGAGATTCATGATAAATGCAAGCTAAGTAAGGGGCCAATGCCATAGACTACTCTTTGAAAAACCAAATTTGGATTCTGTCCGGACCTGGTAACTATTTGTTTTAAACTCCCTCAGTTGTTTCTCTGCACCAGGGATGCTTATTACTATGTTGTCTACACTGCTTATTACTATGTTGTCTACACTGAAGTCTTTTTGATGGTCAAACAGCAGTATATGGCTTTCATTTTGCTATTTTCAACTGCCACATCAGACTGGTCAACAAGTGACTAGATGGAAGCTTTAGACCCACTTAGCAATTTTCTTTGGTTCTCTGCCATATCTGTTACTAAGGTATGATGGTGGTAGTAGCTGTATGCTTCGCACATAGATCTTTTCACAGCCGCATGAATCTCTACTAACCTTTGTTTGTTGACATTTGTGCGTTCTCTTTTGAACAGAGAGCGCAACAGCCTCTGCTTCCACAGCATTTTCCAAGTATCGTTATTAAACCATGGTGGGGTCTTTTCCATCCTTAATCCAATTACTGGGCAATAAGCCTCGAGTCCACGATTTACAATCTGCTTAAACTTTGCCCGTAATTTCTCTATGTCCACCTTACTGGAACTAAGTGATTTCAGTTCAGTTCACTTGTGTAAGTGGAATGCTAACAACTGCTTATCTGCTGTTTCTAGCAGAATCACTCTCCTAGCCTTCTTAACTGGTTTATTAACTTCTGTAACTGTAGTTGCTATAATGGCATCATGATTGCTAATCCCTGTTAATGTACTTTGTCAATAAGGTCTAGCCTATCTGTAGCTACAAGGCCTAAGATATTTCTGTTGTGTGCGGGTTGTCAAAATAGCTGCTGAAGGCACGTTTTCAGAAAAAGTGTTCAAAAGTGCTTCACACGAATGACTACCCCGCTGCAGTGAATCCATAGACATCCCAGTCCATACTTGGTAGGTTAAAGCCACCCCCTACTAGTAATGATCTGGGTATTTATGTGCTGCTGACATTAAACAGTCTTTGAATGACTGTAGCTTTGAATGACTAGAAATGTCACAGCAGAATCAGATGGCCGGGAAAAACATCAAATAATTAGCTTGGTTTCACCTAGACCTGTTACACGCAACCAGATAACTTCATTATCACATTCAACTTTGACCTCAATAGAGACAATATTTTTGTCAACCACAATGAACACTCCCCCTCTTATGGCCTCTAATCTGTCTTTCCGATATATGTTCCATGACTCGCTAAATATCTCGGAGCTTTCCACTTTGGGTTTCAGCCAGCTCTTGGTCCCGAGAATAATTTGAGAGTGAGAACTTTCCTAGAGGGCAGTAAATTCAGGAACTTTGTTGCAAATACTTCAGTAATTTACTGATAAAATTTTGACAGTCAAAATGTCTTTACCCCTAATGCAGTATGACTTCCCTTGCTGCTTATCAACTGATGCTTGTTCATCAGAGTACTTCAGACTTTTTCACATGCAGTCCACAAGTAACCTGCTACCTGAGTAGCTGCTTCGTTTGTATAGTGCACCCCAGACCTATCGAGCTTGTTGAAAGCTCTGTCACCATACTCTGGCAGCTCAGGGTACGTAGCTGTTGGCTACAAAAAAGCTCACTCAGTATGGTCTCTTCTAGTCTCCCACTTCACGTTTCGTCTTGGAAAGTATATATAATTCATTTTTCTTATACCTACTGTTCATACTACTATGAATAAATTTGATTGCAATTTGCTACTTTCTTTCTGTCAAACACTAACAAAGATTTTCCTGGTTTGCTACAAAACCAGCCTTTAATTTCCTCGTGTGTGGAAAATTCAAAAAGTTCCATGATTAAATGATTTCAACTCCCCAAACTTCCTTTATTTTAATTGGCCTCTCTTCTCATTATGTTTTGTAATGTTCCCACATTCAGCTGTGGATTTTAAACAATAAAATACTCCTAATGCAACATTGTTCTCTTCACGCACAATATCGGAAAACCACAATTTCAGTGCCTTGGATCCCATCGCTACCCCAATTTCTTCTGTCTTCTTTCTGAACTAGACAGCTGTCAAATGGTCTTCTTTACTGGTGTAACTTGCTTTCTGGATGTTAAAAAATTTCACTTTAAACTTTGTATTTTATCTTCTTTGTTAACTGCGGCAACTCTTATCCAATTTTGTTGGTTTAATACCTAGATTGCACAAATGTACTCCTACCTGACAACAGCTTTGTGATTTTGCTGCATTAGAAATATTCTGCATTTTAATTCAGAATAATGTGTTGTATACTACTCTTTTTTCAGTCCAGCTTTCGTTTAGCTGATGAGACCAAGACAACCATTATTAATGCTCCTGTTTTTGCTACCTTCTTCTATGTCAGTACACTTTTTTTTCTTCCAGCTGTGGTTAATTTATTAACACCTTTTGTCCATTATTGACTCCCAATGCAGTATGACTTCCCTTGCTGCGTATCAACTGATGATTGTTCATCAGAGTACTTCAGACTACCACCTAGCATATGAGACTTACCAAACAAAAGCGCTGGCAGGTTGATAGACACACAAACATACACACAAAATTCAAGCTTTCGCAACAAACAGTTGCTTCATCAGGAAAGAGGGAAAGACGAAAGGATGTGGGTGTTAAGGGAGAGGGTAAGGAGTCATTCCAATCCCGGGAGCAGAAAGACTTACCTTAGGGGGCAAAAAGGACAGGTATACACTCGCACACACGCACATATCCGTCTGCACATACACAGACACAAGCAGACGTTTGTAAAGGCAAAGAGTTTGGGCAGAGATGTCAGTCGAGGCGGAAGTAAAGAGGCAAAGATGTTGTTGAAAGTCAGGTGAGGTATGAGCGGCGGCAACTTGAAATTAGCGGAGGTTGAGGCCTGGCGGATAACGAGAAGAGAGGATGTACTGAAGGGCAAGTTCCCATCTCCGGAGTTCTGACAGGTTGGTGTTAGTGGGAAGTATCCAGATAACCCGGACGGTGTAACACTGTGCCAAGATGTGCTGGCGATGCACCAAGGCATGTTTAGCCACAGGGTGATCCTCATTACCAACAAACACTGTCTGCCTGTGTCCATTCATGCGAATGGAAAGTTTGTTGCTGGTAATTCCCACATAGAAAGCTTCACAGTGTAGGCAGGTCAGTTGGTAAATCGCGTGGGTGCTTTCACACGTGGCTCTGCCTTTGATCGTGTACACCTTCCGGGTTACAGGACTGGAGTAAGTGGTGGTGGGAGGGTGCATAGGACAGGTTTTACACCGGGGGCGGTTACAAGGGTAGGAGCCAGAGCGTAGGGAAGGTGGTTTGGGGATTTCATAGGGATGAACTAAGAAGATACGAAGGTTAGGTGGACGGCGGAAAGACACTCTTGGTGGAGTGGGGAGGATTTCATGAAGGATGGATCTGATTTCAGGGCAGGATTTGAGGAAGTCGTATCCCTGCTGGAGAACCACATTCAGAGTCTGATCCAGTCCCGGAAAGTATCATGTCACAAGTGGGGCACTTTTGTGTTTCTTCTGTGGGAGGTTCTGGGTTTGAGGGGATGAGGAAGTGGCTCTGGTTATTTGCTTCTGTACCAGGTCGGGAGGGTAGTTGCGGGATGCGAAAGCTGTTTTCAGGTTGTTGGTGTAATGGTTCAGGGATTCCGGACTGGAGCAGATTCGTTTGCCACGAAGATCTAGGCTGTAGGGAAGGGACCGTTTGATGTGGAATGGGTGGCAGCTGTCATAATGGAGGTACTGTTGCTTGTTGGTGGGTTTGATGTGGACGGACGTGTGAAGCTGGCCATTGGACAGATGGAGGTCAACGTCAAGGAAAGTGGCATGGGATTTGGAGTAGGACCAGGTGAATCTGATGGAACCAAAGGAGTTGAGGTTGAAGAGGAAATTCTGGAGTTCTTCTTCACTGTGAGTCCAGATCATGAAGATGAAGATGTCATCAATAAATCTGTACCAAACTTTCGGTTTGCAGGCCTGGGTAACCAAGAAGGCTTCCTCTAAGCGACCCATGAATAGGTTGGCGTACGAGGGGGCCATCCTGGTACCCATGGCTGTTACCTTTAATTGTTAGTATGTCTGGCCTTCGAAAGTGAAGAAGTTGTGGGTCAGGATGAAGCTGGCTAAGGTAATGAGGAAAGAGGAGGATGCTCTGAACAGCCGGTGTGGATGTGGGAGAGGAAAGATTGAGGACTTTTATTAAGGATAGGAGTTGACGGGTGTGTCCATTGGCTGAGTTGATGTGTAGGTGAAGGATTAGGTGGGTGAGGGCAATGGATTGCTCAGTTTGGAACTGTTATAGGGACTGATGGAGAGAAGGGTTGCAGCCAGAGATGGGAACTTTAAGTGTGAGGCCTTTGGGGGTAATGCCAAATGTCAGACAAGCCTGAGAAAATAAAATATGGGAGTGTAGTCTGGCTCAGGCGAAGGCATGTTTGCGGAGGGAATGTAAATAAAACTTAATGGGGTCGTTGTGGGGGTGTTGTGAAGGTGACATGGTATTAGAAGGTGGAAACCTCAAAATTCCAATCAACACAATCTGGATCCACAACACCCTAATTCAGTAGTTAACCTTCCCTCCAAACCTCTCTCCCAATCCGAAACCTCTGTCCTATCCAAAGGCCTCACCTTCAGCCCCACTCCCAGATTGAACCAAACAGCCATCGTCAAAGATTTACTGTCCTACACTCTTACTCTCTGCTGGAAATATCACTTTGCCACGAAGAAAAATGATCCTAATCCTAGTCCTAATGATCCAACTCCCCAAGACACTATCCAAATTGAACCCTGCCTGGAACAGTTCCGTCCTCCGTCACAGCGGGACCCACCTCCTCTTCCTCAAAATCACCCCCTCCAAACCTTCCAGGAATTTCTGACTTCCAGCCTTGCCTCTCAATCCTTCTTAAAAAACCTTAATCCTACTCCCAACATCACCACTGCTGAAGCCCAAGCTATCCGTGATCTGAAGGCTGACCGTTCCATCATCATTCTTCCGGCGGACAAGGGTTCCACGACAGTGGTACTTGATCGTCGGGAGTATGTGGCTGAGGGACTGCGTCAGCTTTCAGACAACACCACATACAAAGTTTGCCAAGGTAATCCCATTCCTGATGTCCAGGCGGAGCTTCAAGGAATCCTCAGAACCTTAGGCCCCCTACAAAACCTTTCACCTGACTCCATCAACCTCCTGACCCCACCGACACCCCGCACCCCTACCTTCTACCTTCTTCCTAAAATTCGCAAACCCAATCATCTCGGCCGCCCCATTGTAGCTGGTTACCAAGCCCCCACAGAACGTATCTCTGCCTACGTAGATCAACACCTTCAACCCATTACATGCAGTCTCCCATCCTTCATCAAAGACACCAACCACTTTCTCGAATGCCTGGAATCCTTACTCAGTCTGTTACCCCCGGAAACCATCCTTGTAACCATTGATGCCACTTCCTTATACACAAATATTCCGCACGTCCAGGGCCTCGCTGCGATAGAGCACTTCCTTTCACGCCAATCACCTGCCACCGTACCAAAAACCTCTTTCCTCATTACCTTAGCCAGCTTCATCCTGACCCACAACTTCTTCACTTTCGAAGGCCAGACATACCAACAATTAAAGGTAACAGCCATGGGTACCAGGATGGCCCCCTCGTACGCCAACCTATTCATGGGTCGCTTAGAGGAAGCCTTCTTGGTTACCCAGGCCTGCAAACCGAAAGTTTGGTACAGATTTATTGATGACATCTTCATCTTCATGATCTGGATTCACAGTGAAGAAGAACTCCAGAATTTCCTCTCCAACCTCAACTCCTTTGGTTCCATCAGGTTCACCTGGTCCTACTCCAAATCCCATGCCACTTTCCTTGACGTTGACCTCCATCTGTCCAATGGCCAGCTTCACACGTCTGTCCACATCAAACCCACCAACAAGCAACAGTACCTCCATTATGACAGCTGCCACCCATTCCACATCAAACGGTCCCTTCCCTACAGCCTAGGTCTTCGTGGCAAACGAATCTGCTCCAGTCCGGAATCCCTGAACCATTACACCAACAACTTGAAAACAGCTTTCGCATCTTGCAACTACCCTCCGGACCTGGTACAGAAGCAAATAACCAGAGCCACTTCCTCATCCCCTCAAACACAGAACCTCCCACAGAAGAACCACAAAAGTGCCCCACTTGTGAAAGGATACTTTCCGGGACTGGCCCCGGTGAAAAACCTGTCCTATGCACCCTCCCACCACCACCTACTCCAGTCCTGTAATCCGGAAGGTGTACACGATCAAAGGCAGAGCCACGTGTGAAAGCACCCACGCGATTTATCAACTGACCTGCCTACACTGTGAAGCTTTCTATGTGGGAATGACCAGCAACAAACTTTCCATTCGCATGAATGGACACAGGCAAACAGTGTTTGTTGGTAATGAGGATCACCCTGTGGCTAAACATGCCTTGGTGCATCGCCAGCACATCTTGGCACAGTGTTACACCGTCCGGGTTATCTGGATACTTCCCACTAACACCAACCTGTCAGAACTCCGGAGATGGGAACTTGCCCTTCAGTATATCCTCTCTTCTCGTTATCCGCCAGGCCTCAACCTCCGCTAATTTCAAGTTGCTGCCGCTCATACCTCACCTGTCTTTCAACAACATCTTTGCCTCTGTACTTCCGCCTCGACTGACATCTCTGCCCAAACTCTTTGCCTTTACAAATGTCGGCTTGTGTCTGTGTATGTGTGGACGGATATGTGCATGTGTGCGAGTGTATACCTGTCCTTTTTGCCCCCTAAGGTAAGTCTTTCCGCTCCTGGGATTGGAATGGCTCCTTACCCTCTCCCTTAAAACCCACATCCTTTCGTCTTTCCCTCTTTCCTGATGAAGCAACTGTTTGTTGCGAAAGCTTGAATTTTGTGTGTATGTTTGTGTGTCTATCGACCTGCCAGCACTTTTGTTTGGTAAGTCTCATCATCTTTGTTTATAGATATATTTTTCCCACGTAGAATGTTTCCCTCTATTATGTATATATAAAAAACCTCACATGCAGTCCACAAGTATTCTGCTACCTGAATAGCTGCTTCCTGTATAGTATATTGCCATTATTATAATTTTTATTTTTGTGCATACTCACTGCTTTATGATCAGTATTAGTTTTTACCTACTTCATCATAAGTTGTGTCATTTATAACATCAGCGACATAGAGGAAAATTACTTTACAAGTAACAGCGGTACTGCAGAGTTTCTTACCTGCAATACAGTAGATACACTTCAATAGCGTATGTGAGGATTGCTTTATAAATACTGTGCATGTTGGCAACTTTTAGGATTGGGTGATGTGACAATAGTAAAAATACTGCTAGTTGCAATGAGTGGCTTCAGAAAAAGTTGTTTTGTTTTATCCTCTGGTTTTAAGTAATGCAAATGTGAAATTAATAGAGAATGGCTGGGTCTTGGGTACTATTGCTGTTGACCAATGATTGTACATAAAGATCAAAACGTTATTGCTCAAAACATGATAGAAACTCACAGACAATCAACAGTAAACTGTCGCGCAGTTTCTCATAAATTTCTTTTTTGTGGTGGTTGTACGAGCACAAATGGTGAACCAACAACATAGTTACAGAAAACTTGACATCATGTGACATGTTCTTGACGATCATTATGTGTGAATGTGGAAAACATTGTGAAACTGTCCTTGAGGATTTTGAATTCTGACAGTGATTTAAACAAGAGACCAATTTCTGTGCAGTGCATCCCTCATTGCCAGATAGCTGACTATAAGTAGAAATGTCTGGGCACTGCAACAGTCTCGTGTGTAATGAATACAGGCTTTCAGCTGGAGTTGAACTTCCAGTAAAACAGCGAAAGAAAATTGGACAAGCTGAGTCAAAGGTCAAACAAGTAATGATCTTTGATTATAATCACAAAGGGCAATGATTATTACAGACAAGTTTCACTGCAGTTTGTCTCCTTGTAAAAAAAAAACTACTTAGAAATGTGCATAAAATGTGACCTTAGCTTCTTGAGGCTGAGCAACTCGTTCTCTACAAATGCCCATGCTTGCATGAAGGAATTGTCATTAAAAACACACACACAAATAAGGTTAGGAAGTCAAGTACTCTACAGACATCAGCTTTGTATTGAAGAACCTGTGACTGTGATGGTTTCCTTCTCTGGTCACTGTTATCCAAGCCATTTGACATAATATGAAAACAGATTATCTTGGATGATATATTAAATCTTTTCAGACATTTGAACTCTTTATCATTGAGAATTGAAACTATATGGTAGGAATGTCAAGAGACACCATAAAATAAATGTGTAGTTGGAATAATTATCTGTATAATTATGTAACAACTGTTTCTGTGTCAGACTGAAGTGTTTCAGGTTGGCTTTGGCTGTGTGATGGTTTGTTATACTTAACCTCATGCACCAAACAATTAAATAAGTTGCCATCTGAACATTCCTTTTATATACAGTGACTCTTGCTTACTGAATATTCAGTTGCAGTGAAGTATTATTAATCAGGGTCCAGATAGTCTGTGCTCTGAATCCATTCACCTTCCTCCTCCAACTTGGCCCAGACTTCGCCTCCTTAAAGGCTGCAGATAAAGCTGCTGAAAATTAACTCCTCATTCTCATTAACTCCTCCACATAAATAAGAAGTGAGATTCAATTCACCTTCTTATATTATCTTCAAAATTATAACTCAGTACATGATAAATGAGGACAGCTACCAACTCTGCCTTTCTATAATATGTGTATAACACATCTGATATTCAACTTGATAATTAACAATTACAATACATTTATTATCTTCAGCATTTCATGTTCATAGATTTTGCGGAGCTCTTTCTTCCGCACTGCTCGCTCCATGGAAGTCCTATCTCCACCTCAGCATATACAGGGTGTTACAAAAAGGTACGGCCAAACTTTCAGGAAACGTTCCTCACAAACAAATAAAGAAAAGATGTTATGTGGACATATGTCCGGAAATGCTTACTTTCCACGTTAGAGCTCATTTTAGTTCTGTCCACCTACGCTCAATGGAGCACGTTATCATGATTTCATACGGGATACACTACCTGTGCTGCTAGAACATGTGCCTTTACAAATACGACACAACATGTGGTTCATGCACGATGGGGCTCCTGCACATTTCAGTCGAAGTGTTCGTACGCTTTTCAACAACAGATTCGGTGACCGATGGCTTGGTAGAGGCGGACCAATTCCATGGCCTCCACGCTCTCCTGACCTCTTGACTTTCATTTATGGGGGCATTTGAAAGCTCTTGTCTACGCAACCCCGGTACCAAATGTAGAGACTCTTCGTGCTCGTATTGTGGACGGCTGTTATACAATACGCCATTCTCCAGGGCTGCATCATCGCATCAGGGATTCCATGCGACGGAGGGTGGATGCATGTATCCTCGGTAACGGAGGACATTTTGAACATTTCCTATAACAAAGTGTTTGAAGTCACGCTGGTACGTTCTGTTGCTGTGTGTTTCCATTCCATGATTAATGTGATTTGAAGAGAAGTAATAAAATGAGCTCTAACACGGAAAGTAAGCGTTTCCGGACACATGTCCACATAACATATTTTCTTTCTTTGTGTGTGAGGAATGTTTCCTGAAAGTTTGGCCGTACCTTTTTGTAACACCCTGTAGAATCGTCTGACTGCTACCCACTTCCATACAGTCACTGGATCATTAGCTCTGGTATCAGATGTAAAACACATTTCAACAGTGGAGTGCTCTTCACTTTTCGATTACTCTGTCATGAGCATATTTTCTCTGATGTGTATTTCAGGATGTGATACCTCTCATTCAAGGAATGGGATGTGTCACTACAAGACTTGTGTGATGAATGAGTTGTTATATGTTTTCTGTAACGTTGAATATTGATTACGTTTTAGTTTTGGCAGTATTTCATAAAAAATCAGTGTGCGCCACATTTGTTGTTCGCCAATGATTTTCCACATCACTTTGATAGAATCATAATAAGAAATACGGAACCTAAGTTTGCTCTTCATTATTTTTATAAGATTATCCCTCGTGGAAAAATAGTTGATTAATTAATAGTTGCATTAAGTATGAATTTATCAGTGTATGCTCTTGTGCTAGATATCAGTATGCATATTAATAAAACATAGTCTGACTTCTGAAATTTTCCCGGCGTATTTCTTCTTCTAATAATTTCCGGGTATGCAGCCGGATCCCGTCGACATTCTGCCACGATATTTCGGCCCAGAGACGTCCGGCCATCATCAGGTGAGTACACAACTACTGAAGAGCCCAGGTGCAGTCGCGGTATTTATGCATAAATACCGCGACTGCACCTGGGCTCTTCAGTAGTTGTGTACTCACCTGATGATGGCCGGACGTCTCTGGGCCAAAATATCGTGGCAGAATGTCGATGGGATCCGGCTGCATACCCGGAAATTATTAGAAGAAAAAACATAGTCTGTGCATTTACTTGTTAAGCTATTTGTAAAGGAAGAATGTTTCTTTGATTACACAGAGGCCTGTATATCGATATTATGGCCATATATGTCTCTTAAAAGTTGACAATAAGGACACATTTGAGGGACGAAAACAAAAAAAAATTGGCGAAGTGTGATTAGGACACGCACACTGAAGGTTCCATATGAACTATAATGTATATAGACAAATCAGCCATTCCGGGAGTCAGTTTTTGCCCCTTATTGACACTGGCTCCGGTCCCAGGGATTCCAAGGCTGTTAAGAACGTTTTAATTTAAAGTTTGAAGTTGAATAACAAATGACAGGAAAATAATTTTTTTGTTTGATAAAATTACAAGTTTCTGTTTTTTCCTTTACGTGTACTGTGAAACCTATCTTTTTGCCACATTGCATGATTGTACATCAAGGGTAAGTGCCCTATAGGTTTAAATGAGTGAGTTTGCAAGTATCAAAATATGTGACATAAATGACTGAATCTTTTGATGGCATTGACTTAAAAGCTTAGTATGTGACATAAATTTCAACTCTATGTCTAGCAGTTTCTGAGAAAAAGGATTTTGAAAAGTCGGATGAATGAACGGACAGGCAGGCAGACAGACAACATAAGTGTTACATGTTTACTGATTTACGTACAGAACACTAAGAATGAATATTTTCCTAACTATTATTATTATTATTATTATTATTATTATTATTATTCAGGAATCTATTAAAATAAATAAATTTTTTCCAGGTGTACATTGCAGAACTGAAGGATCATGTGATTATCCAACAAGACAGTGATGATCGCTGCTATGCAGAAAAGACAGTAGTAGTGGAGGATGCCGACACGAAGAGCCAGACTGTCCAGGAAGCAGTGGAGCATCTTATAATTGATGGACAAGTTCACTTTGCGGACCCTTCGGAACTAGCTGATATTCACACTGATGTTGGTTCGGTAACGGAGATCACAACATCGTCCGGTGATACGAGCAGACACACACTTGTGGTGCCCGCTACTCCAAACTTAGGGGCAGCTGCAGCTGCATATGAGCAGGATGCTGTTGCTACCCTCAGTGGATCCGTACCTGCTATTCAGACTAGCTCTGGCCCCGTGCATCTTGTTCAAATTAGGATACCCTCATCAGAGCACCTAGGAGCTGGTCGGACGTGGTTTAATGTGGTGAATGCCAGCCAGTGAACTTTAAGTATGAATTGTAATTGAATGTGATTGCTCTGGTGTGATTACACTATGGAACTGTGCTATGCTGGCAGTCATGCCAGTATTCCTTGTTTGTTGACATATTTGTAAATATTCACATGTATAGTATGGGTGCATGTTAAATGATGTATGGTCTAATGTATCCTTGTACACTATTGTGGTCTGAAAGTAAAATGAGTCACATATGAAAATACCTGTGTGTGTGTGTGTGTGTGTGTGTGTGTGTGTGTGTGTGTGTGTGTGTGTGTGTGTGTGTGTGTGTTTAGATATGCGCTTGCTTGTAATTTTTCTTTGTAATTAATGATGTGGTTGAGTTTGTGATGTGTGTATATTTCGTTGTAATAATATTAATTGTTTGGGTACTCTGTTAATATTACCCAAGAATCATGTCTTCAAAAGCACAGAGAGCTGAAAGCAAGTGTTTCCCTTAGAGGCCATTGAATTTCGTCAATGTTTTTTTATCTATGAATTACTGTTGCAGAATTGTATAATGTACATAATGTGCGCCATGCAAGCTGTTATCTTGCGTAAGTGCGTGATTGACCAACACATTTTGTGATAAATTGTGTTTTGTGATATTGTGTTGTCAGAAGTTAGGGAAGAAATATCTACTTTTTTATTTTCTGTTCTTTTCTAGTGATGGCCTGATGAATGACATTGTAAAAGTTATTTTTCTGTGCAACTCACACTAGACTGTCATAACAGATGATAGCAAAACAGAAGAAAAGAACAGATGAACCATGCAATATGAACATTTTGCCTATATGCTCCACTGTTTTACCTTAACAGTGATTAAGGACATAAAAGCAAAATTAAAATTTTAGTACTGTTGTGTGCTTCAGTTATTAGTTTTTCATATTAACTGCTCTTATTTGGTTACTAAATAAAATGTTACCATCCCATAATTTCTTCATATTCTGGACTTCGGTTTTAAGCAGTAAGTTATTGACACTTGATTGAATAATGGAGTCCTTATGTGTTGTACAGCCTCACCAAATGGACTGGTCTGCCTGGCACCAAGGGCAGTGCTGTATTGCACTTCAGGAGGAAACACCAGTAGTTGTTTGTGTATGGATGGCAAATGAAAAGTGAAACAGACTTCAGTATGTCAAGTAATTTAATTCAAATCTGGAAATACATGTTACTTTGTTACCAGAAATTCAGGGCATAAATTTGTCAATGTTCACTATTTATCGTGCTTGCAGAGGACAATACCATGTCAGGTTCAGCAAAACCATTATCATAAATCATAACATTTAGAGTCTACAGGCTCGTGGTCAAAAATGCATCACAATTTTAATATAGTATGTGCTGATGATTCGAAGAAAGAAGTTTCTGATCTCTGTGATTTCCTCAGTGCCCTACTACCCGGCTTAAGCACTTCAGCTCTTAGTCTGTAGATTTTGGGTATTTTGCAGAGTGGCATGCTCATTTTTTCCCGTAGTGATCAGCCACCACAAATGTTTTGTAATATTCTTACTAGCTTATAGCAACATGGCCTTAATTGTATCTCCATGACGGGATAACTTTGTAACAGGATTATTATTCATTAAAGGATATGGGACATAGAAAAAAATAGTGATCACTCCAAATTGTAGAAAAGAGAATGCTTTGTGGCGTAGGGGAGGGAGGAGGGGGAGATAGTTAATGGATTAGGCTGTACAGAGTGTAACCAATGAAAACTTTGAATCTGATTGGACATACTGGATTTGACTGTTACCACCAAGTATATACCGTATTTACTCGAATCTAAGCCACACTTTTTTTCCGGTTTTTGTAATCCAAAAAACTGCCTGCGGCTTAGAATCGAGTGCAAAGTAAGCGGAAGTTCTGAAAAATGCTGGTAGGTGCCGCCACAACTAATTTCTGCCGTCTAATATATGTAGCACTACACAGGCATGCTTTGCAGGCACAAAGATAAATACTGGCACCAAAATCTCTGCGTCAGCAATTAAATTAAAAGAAAAGGTAGAACAACGTAAACATTATGCTGTGTATTCTTTCGTATTTGCTACTATCTCATTTAAATCCTGTCTGCCTAATAAATTACGAAAATGGAGTGAGACAACAGCAAACATGGAAGAATATACGTATCATGTCATGTTTGTATTCATATTATTCTTATGCTGGATAGTGATACAGTCACAAATGAAGCACAGCAACTGACTAGAGTTTTAAATCTAAGATGACTCTAATTTCTGTGCGGAATGTAATGTACTAAAGAAGCATATGCAAAGATTTTCAAATGGAGAAAAATTTTCGCTAAACTCTCGTTCAGAACATCTATCATACGCAGTATATTATTTGGTTCTTGTTGATCATTGTCAAAGAAAGCAGCAGTGTAAGTAACAACAAATAGCAGTCTCTTGCCATTGTTTCGCTTGTGAGACAATTCCTCTCTCTTTTTTAATTGTAAGCGGCGGTAGCGCGCACAAAAGCGAGCCAGGCTGCGAGTGGCTACAGGTTGTAAGCACTCATTATCAGAATGCGACAAACAATGCATGACACAGTAAAATAATGCATTTTCAGCTTAGAGTGATGTAAACAATTATAACAAAGAGAACGGCACTTATCAGATCAAAGCACAATAAGCAATCGATTCAAACAAGACGAAGCACGTGAAAAAGGAAGGGTACCAGTATAAATACGGACACATAGCAATGGCTACTTGGTAAATATTAACTGTTAAGCTTACGACTTGAACCAAATTACTGTAGCTGTATCTTCATCCATTCGACCTGAATTGTGTCTCATGTTACAATGGACCGACTTTGTTTAGATTTGGAGGTGTGATCTAAAACTTTTCTCTCCCCTTGAATTTTGACTCTCAAATTCCGGGTGCGGCTGAGATTCGGGAAAATTTTTTTTCCATGATTTCGAGTCTCATTTTTCAGGTGCAGCTTAGATTCGAGTAAATGCGGTATTTTACTGCACTGCATCCTCAATGGAAATTCTTCTTGCGGAAGTGTACTCTTCTAGGAACTTCCATACTTTAGGCCATAGTGGATGTTTGTGTTCCCTTATTGTTTCTGTGGTAAATTAGAAGTATTTCGAAAAACTGTGATGCAGGATAAATTGAATTTCACTGGTTGAATGAAATGTGCAGGTACTCCCGTTTTTAAAAAATAAGGTTTATCCATAAAACAACAGGCCTGTCTTGCTGATGTTAGCCTACTGTAGAATTTTACAACATACGTCATGCTCACATATATTGTGGACATCAGTCTACTGTAGAATTTTAGAGCACATTATGCTCATGTATTATGACCTTTCTGGAGACAAAATATGCTTTGTATAAGACCAAGAAGCCAGCAGGTAAAGACATCCAGTTTGATGATGTGTTTCTTGGCTTCTGGAAAGCATTTGATACAGTTTTGTACCATCGTACAGTGGACTGAAGATTTCCTACCAAATAGAACACAGTGGACCATCTTAAGGTAGCGAAACCACCAGACATAAAAGTAACTTTGGACATATCACAAAAAAATTGTAAGAGATCTATTATTTTGTTTATACACAATGACATAAGAATCATTGGAAAGAATCACATCCATTAAATATCTGAATGTATACATACCGAACAGTTTAAAGTGGAACAATCGTGTAAAACTAATAACGGGTAAAGCAGATGCCAGACAGATCCATTAGAAGAATCCATAAGAACTGTAGTCCACCCTTGGATGAGGTAGTGTACAAAAAAATTTGTTTGGCTGATACTTGAACATTGCTCATCAGTTCGGAATAGAACTTATGGAAGAAATAGTGAAGATCCAAAGATGAGGCACATTTTGTTGCAGGTTCATTTAGTAAGAATGGAAGACCGACAAGAGGTGCTCGTCCATCTCCAGTGACAGGCATTACAAGAGAGGCAATGTGTATTGTGGTGTGATTTATTGTTAAAATTTTGAGGGCTTCTTTTAAAGAGGAGTCGGCCAATATACTGCTTCCTTTTAAACGTATCACATCAAAACACCATGAAGGTAAAATAGAGAGATAAAATCCCCTCAACAATCGTTTTTACTACACATCATTCGTGCCTGAAACAGCAAAAAGAAGTAACAGTAACAAAGTACCCTCTGCCACACACCGTAAGGTGGGTAGCTGTGGGTAGACGTAGCTGTGGCTGCCTTCATTTGTTTGAGATATTCATCCAGTGTAACTTTGTTGGTGAAGAAATGTACTTTGTACAATATCAATGCATTTTCATAATAGTTTTATTTCCTGTGTTCAGTTGTGCTATGTTCTGTACCAATATGACACTTCTGTGGCATAAACAAGGGATATGATTACTTTATCAGTCACAGATATTGCTCTTATTGATTTAGTTATCCAGTCACACTTCGTCACCCATCTGAAAACCTATTTTCCCAACTCCTCATAGGCTGTTGTGCAAACTTGTAGATATTGCTCATTGATTGAAAGTGTTTTGACAACCCAGATTGTGAAAATACTCACTCTGAAAGGCAACACTTTGAATCTTAAAGAAGCTGCTGCCAAGACCTAATTCATTCAAAATTTTCCTGTATGCTGAAAACCTTGCATTGACGGCATAGATGATATTGAAGCAGAACACTTGCTGACAAGTGCTCTCGGAATGTTTTTTGATTACTGTAACAAGAGCACCTGAAGCCAAACCCACACAGAACTCAGGTCTGCACTTTCCACCTAAGACACAGACAGGCAGGAGGGGGAAAAAAGTACTTTCAGAAGCATTGAGCTGAAGTATTGTCTTACACACAAATAACACGGAGTTAACCAATTTTCAAGCAAAAAACCACCATTTGGAAATTTGTTTGTTAGTATCTGGGGGTGCCCAAACTCGGGTAGTCTGAACTTTTGCTGTGGCACTGTGTTTCTTGACTGGTGAATGTTCTTGTGCAATCTGGTACAAATGCACACACATGAAAGAAGTAGACATTGCGAGGTTACTTACTGGATGTGAGAGGTCAACTCTTGTTGATAAATTGTACTACCTGGCAGGCATTGCTCTTCGTGACATACATTGGGAAGTACTCGTAACTGGTGAAAGAAATGAAGATGACAAAAATGAGTTATACCCACTTCATTGACATATTTCTCCAAGACCTAGGCTGAAGTGTAGTAAGAGCAACATCTGTATTAAATACATCAGTCAAGGAGGCCAGAAAGAAATTGTGGTCAGCCAAATAAGTAATCTCCAAGAAGGTGTAAAGTCAGCAGAATGCTTACGAGCTGATCACAATTTAGTCTAGATCACATGGACATCACTGAACAACTTATGAATGGGGATGCTTACGAGGTCCGTAAGCAATGTTTTAAATTGCCCTGATTCTTGCAGGAAGGAGGAGGTTTTAAATGCACAAGAAAATATTGTAGCAGTTTCTTGTTTCTGGGCAAAAATTATTTATTTCAGTTTCATATGTCTGTAGCCTATATGTGTAAATTCTGTGTATTTCCTTAGCTGAAATTGTAAATTTATAGAATCCTATGTTTGTGCTTCTGATTTGAGTAAATTACATTGTGTACCCTGTTAGTGTGAAATATTCATTTATGTGTAACTATGTCACGATTACTTCAAAAGTTGGGTGCAACTGTCTTTCAAAGAAGCTTGACCGCATAATACTTCGTGTAAAGTGACAAATGCTCAGGGTAAGGGGGAATTTCTAACTAGCCAGTTAAGCATCATTGTGTGTGTGAATAGAAAGTAGAAGTTTTTAGTGCTTTCTTCATTTGAACATCTGATTTCTGTGGACCTGCAATTTAATTCACTCTTCTTTGAGCAGATAAAGGTAAACATGAGATTACACACACACCGACAGGGAGTAGCAATAATTTTGAATTAGACAGTATAAATCTGTTCTGAATGATTTTGTATATTAAGGGATAAGATGTATAAATATAAATAACCTCGTGGCAGAATGATATTAAGTGACCCTCATGATAATCTATTTTCTAATATGGGTATGCACTGCTAATACCCTTCAGATTGTTATGATATTGTCGCCTTTACTAATTATTTTATTTTCATGCCCACTAAATTCCAGGCAGTTGGGTTGTGTGACATTACTGGAATAACATTATTATTATTATTATATCAGAGAGAGATTCACTGTGATCAAAGGCATGTTATTAGTGAAGCTGCAAAAATTTGCTTTACAGAAGTTTTACTTCAGTAAATACAGTACCTTATTCTTCAGTCTTGCAAGTGCTTCGAGTGTAATTGTTTAGGGAGAAGACTTGGAGAGTACTTTCCATACATAGGTAGGTGAATAAAGATGAAACAAGCAAGATCACAATACCTGTGTAATGCTTAACAGAACTTGTTTTTCTTGCCTTTATAGGGCTCAATATGCCACTGAATTTATCCTCTTTGAAGCAATGTTACAAACAGAGTTTACATAAATGTTGACTGCTTTAATGTACGTAGATACTTTCTGTTTTTTATGCTTAGTTTGAGCCCAGGTGCATCTTTGAATGATGAGTTAAATATTTTCTTCATTTCACCTCAACTTCCTGCTTGATGGCAATTAATATGGACAGACAGATGGTGTCATCATGGGATATCCTCTGTTGCAGGTTGTGATGAACTGGTTTACGAAAGATTTCAAGGAGAAGGTCCTGGTGCAAGTTTAACTGAAGCCCAACATATTGCCGGCCGGTGTGGCCAAGCGGTTAAAGGCGCTACAGCCTGGAACCGCGTGGCCGCTACGGTCGCAGGTTCGAATCCTGCCTCGGGCATGGATGTGTGTGATGTCCTTAGGTTAGTTAGGTTTAAGTAGTTCTAAGTTCTAGGGGACTGATGACCTTAGAAGTTAAGTCCCATAGTGCTCAGAGCCATTTGAACCCAACATATTTCTGCCATTACTGGATGACACATTTGCTGTTTGGCTTCATAGATGGGACATCTTATGCGAATTTCACCATGATGTCAACTTGCTTCACTCCAACATATAGTTTACTGTAGAGGTGGAACAAGATGGTGTCCTTCCACTTCTTGATGTCCTGGTGAATTGAAAACCAGATATCAAGCTTGGACACAGTGTTTGCAGAAAGACTATCACACTGATTTGTATCTACTAGTCTCCAGTAGTCACCACAACTCACAGAGTGAAACTGTTTCCAGCACACTTATTCACAGGTCATGATCATGTGCAAACAATACAGCCTTCCAACTGAGCTGAAGCATCTGGAGACATTTGGAAGGAATGAGTACAATGATAAACAGATAAGGCATGTGTTTAGACAGGTTGTACTTAAGAAGCATGAAGAAAAAGTGTAGCACAAATCACGAGCATGCGTCCTGTTTGTCATCAATACCTCAGGAAAAGTCTGCAGGATCCTGGAGCAACACAGTATCATATCAGTATTTCACCCATCCTCTAAGACCTCGACATCACTTGGTATAATTAAGGATGATCTAGGCTCTTGCATTCCTGGATCTGCTAAGTCCCCTGCCATTGTGGCAAGGCATTCAGTGGGGAAACTGTACGCATGGTAGAAGAGGATTACCTTGAACTTAGATACCATGATGAATTATGGCAGACCACCAGGTAAGTAGTGGCTGACTATAGTATAAAAACTGGCCATACTACAGGTTGCAACTGGAATTGCATCATTAAAGAGGCCATTGAAATTAGGGTCAGTATGGTCTAATAAACAAAGATAATAGCTTGTAACTGAGTCAGTTGTGGGACCTTGTGCTGAGCTGAGAAAAAACAAAGTATAGCCTTACAGAGATGTCCTCACCTGGCAGTGAGAGCACAGAGACTGAAGACTTTAGTTCACAGCCAGTCATCACAACTGCCACCTCTCATTATGATGGCAAGAGGAGTGGAATGGTGGAGGGGGTAATGGCCAATGTATATAGGATGTCGACCCAAGAGCAGCAGTCATCAGGAACCATCTGAAGATGGCAACATGTCTATGTGATATGCGATTTATTCATCTTATTACGTACAATTTTCATGTCATTTGATTTGATCTGCAGGAGACATGTCAAGGTTTACAAAAGAAACTTTATTTCTATTTTTTAAGAGAAATACAAAAGTTTACATATATTTCTAAGTTACGGCTACGCAAGTACATAAAATAATAAATGCAATACAATCCCTGGTTTCAGACTGCGAAGCTTCGACAGAATAGTAACACTTTTCCACAAAAGTTCCATCTCAAATATATTACTGCCTTTTATTTTATTGTAAATTTTTAACCACATATACTCTGGCGTTTGGGCATAAAGTTTTAAACAATGTTTTGGAAGTTTGAATTATCTCTGTGGCTAGTGCTGTAGTTGTGGTCAAAATGGAAAGTGTCTAGTGTACGTTGATTTTTATGCAGGGAGGTGAGAGGCCAAGGGGTACAAGTGACAAAAAGTTAGTTTTGAGATAATCGAGTTTAAAGTTAAAGTTGAATAGTTAATCCTAGGACATAAACATAGAAAACATTATTGCATATCATTTGAAGATATAGTTTTATGTTTATCTCCCTCATATTTCTACAGCAAAAAAATTGGTCATTTAACAATTGTCATTGATAATTTGATGACACGTATCACTTGTACCCCTTGGCTTCCAAGTGAGAGTTAGAAAGGTATGATCTCAAAGAAATACTAAAAGAACTTTCAAATTATTTAGTATATTATGAATCATAGTACATAATGCACATTAAATACAGTAATAATTAGTGTTGAAAAAATCTAGAAAAAGTTTCTTTGCAAATTATAGAAAAACTGAAAATGCCTAATCTTTCCTTTTGATTAAAAAAAAAAAACATAAATTAAGGAAAGTAATGGTAAAAAATATAAAAATTTTCTTCTTATTATTGCATTCTTAATCTGAATCACTGTCAAAATATTGTCATTTTCACCTTCCGAGTTATCATTCTTTGTTATCGACTGTTCTTGATGGTGTGCTGCACATGCCGCTGACAAGGGCCGACACTCATTAGTGTCTCTTGTGGTTTCCCTCTGCAGGATTAATCAATTTCTTTCCTCTTGTGGATGGACTGCAGAACTGAGAACTGTGTAAAAACTGTGATGCACAGGAGGCACAAATGGTAGAAGGTTCAGTAAGTCTTTTTGGCGGAGTTGTTCTGTGAGTTAGTCTTGGGAGTATCTGAACATGTCTTCCAATGCTTTTTGCTTTCATATTGTAGGTGTAGAATTCAAAATCTTCATTGAAGGTACATTTGTAAAACAATGTCCATGGTTCATCTTTTTTGAAGTGCAACCACTGCATTTTTTGAATTCCCTTTACAGATTTTAGAAAAAATGGTTCAATTGCGTCTAATGTTACAAAATCTTTGTCACCCATTTTCACTACCTCAAAACGTCTTGACGCCTTGGTGATTACATCAACCCAGTCTTGAGGAACATAAATACCCCTTTGTGAAATTTTTCTACTGCGCTCAATAATTCCAGAGTTTCTGTCACAATCATTAAATGAATGGCCAGAAAGTAGAAACTTACGGTCAACGGTCTGAATGTGAGTGGTGTTGACTATATAGAGCCAAAATTTCACTATGTGTTGACTTTTGTTTTTTCCTCCTGTATTGTCACTAAATGCAGTGAGATGCATGATGATGGTTGGTGGCAAACTGTTAATAAATTTCAGTAGGCAAGACATTATCTCTTGACATCCTCCTGAAGCTTGACCCTCATGCCTCCTGTACCCAAATCGTGTACACACAAATTATAAGTCCACAATTGCCGAGAGTAATAAGCTTGTGAACATGTCAGAACTGGTGTTGGGAGCATTTCCTGTAAGTCAAAACATACAGCCACATGCCAAGCATCTTTAGCAACCAGATTTTTTGCATCCACCACTTATTTCCGAGCACTTTCTGCTTTCCTTAGATGGGGTTCCTCTTCAACAAGAGCACCCTGTTTTTGGTCAAGCAATCCATGATCAATGGTATTTTGCAGGTTGTCAAATGTAGCACGTGTCTGTATGAAGTGTTTTATTTAAACACGAGACAGTAATATTAATGGTGTACTTAATTACTCAGCTTCGGAGCTCTCAGAAAAGTCCCCTTCTGGAGATGTCATAGTTACTGTTCTCTCTCGTATTTTATGTACAATTTACAATAAAAATAATATTAATATTCATATTTACTGATGAAAGACAGTAAATGAAGTTTGTTTTATCACTTATATGCAATGAAACAAAGAACTTCACTTTGTAACAGTAGCACTGCATTCACACACATGCACCATCATTATTGCCGCTGCACGTATACCCCTTGGCTGCCAAACAATAAACCCGTTTCTGCAAGTAGTTAAATTTTCTGCCGCCAGATTGCAGCACCAGGCAGAGATGCACTTGTACCTCTTGGCCACCTAATTTTACATATATTAGGAACCCATTTCTGCACTTAACTCATTTTTTCTGAAAATGTCACTTATACCCCTTGCCTTCTCACCTCCTCGTATAAGACCACCACCTCATATATGCAAAGTGAGAGGATAGAGAGTGTTTTTAAATTTTTTAACAGTGGTCAACAGGATTCCCGCTTTTTTGCAACACACGTTTCTAAATACCTTCTTTTGTAATACTAGGAGCCTAGTGACATTTGCTGAATTTCCCCAGAAGATTATGCCATAACAAATAAATGACTCAAAGTAGCAGTGATAAACTATCTTTCTGGTATCAATGTTTGTGGCACCTGACAAAATACACATTGCGAATGCCAAGCTGTTCAGTTTATTTGCTAAGTAATCTATGTGTACCTCCCAATTTAAATTTTTATCAAGATTTAGGCCTAAGAAGTTCACGTGGTTTGCTTCTGTGATATCCTGATCATTGCAAGTTATCTTTATTTCGGTCCTTTCTACTGATTTAGCTTCAAATTGCATCATTTTGGGTTTAGTCACATTTAGGTTTCGTCCGATTTGATGGTACCAGGATTCGAGTTTTTCTAAAGTATTTTTGGCTTTTTCTGGAATACTTTCAGATGCCTCATTTTCAATTAGAACTGATGTATCATCAGCAAATAAGACTAAGTGAACATCAATAGCAAGTGGTAGGTCATTTTCGTAAATTTACATAAAAAAGAAACGGTTAGGGGCCCAATATCAAACCTTGTGGGACTCCTTGGAGAACTGTTTTCCAGTCTGAGGAATAAATGGTTCCATTTGAAGGTTAACTAACTCTTTGTCTCCTATCTGACAGGTAAGAGCTAGACCATTTTAAAACAGTGTCCCTGATTCCATACATGTGGAATTTGTGGAGGAATAATGCATGGTTCACTGAATCAAAAGCTTTAGTTAGATCACAGAATATTCCTGTGACCTTTCTACTCTTATTTAACGTGGAGCATATTTTTTGGATAAACTCATTTATCGCAATCACAGTGCTTTTACCCTGTTGGAATCGAAACTGGTTTTTAAAAATATCATTTACAGTAAGAAATTTATTAATTTGTTTTGCTGCAACCTTTTCAAACACTTCAGGGAAGACTGGAAAAAGAGAGATTGGGCGGCAATTCCCCATATCTTCTGTCGATCATTTTTTGAACAGAGGTTTGGTCTCGGCATATTTCAATACATTTGGAAAGCATCCCTGTTCAAAAGATTGATTTATAATAATTGACAGTGGTTGAGAAATAATATCATACACAAACTTGATTACAGATGTGGTTATTTCTTTCCACACATGTGAGGTTTTGTTTTTTAGAGACAATATTTCCTTTTCCACATCCCTTTGGGTTTTTTCTTTTTTTTTTTCCCCCAAATTGTTTAAAAGATGTGTTCTGGCCGTTTCCCATATTTGTGCTGCCTTGATAGAATGTCATATCGACATCTGATCTTACTACATTTAGGAAGAATTCATTGAAACATCCTGAAATCTGGACAGGGTTTACTATAATTTTATTTCCATGTCTAATTTTCAAAATGTCATGAATTTTTACTTCGGCAACTAATTCAAACTGAACAACTGACCACACTACTTTTGTCTTATTTCTGTGTTCTCATATGAATTTATTATTTGCCATTTTTTAGCTGCCACTACAACTTTCCTAAATACAGCTTTATACTGTTTGACATAAGTACCAAAATCCGGATTTCTGTTTGATTTTAACTCATTGTAGAGCTCTCTCTTTCTGACACTAGAAATTTTTATTCCTGTTGTAATCCATTTGAGTTTACCATTTACTTTCTTTTGCTTAGATCTATGAGGAAATGATTTATTAAATACTTCTAAGAAACAATTTAAGAATTTGTCATGGTTTATTGAGCTTGAACTATTGTGATCTACAGGCCAGCTTATTATACTTAATTTACTGTGGAATAAATCCATTTTACTTTTACTGACATCCCTTTTTATATACATTTCTGGAGGCTTTAGGTTATTTGCTTTTGGGAGCTCAATAAATGGAGCTGAGTGATCTGAAATACCCAAGTCTAAGCAGTATTTGCACTTATTTCCATTGTCAAAATTTGCAGTTGGTAACATTATCAATGCAGGACACTGATATGCTGTTTTCCCTAGTGCTTTCAGAAAAGTTTAGCTTGAAACCAGATTTCTGAATTAAGTCACGAAATTTTGTGGGATCATTGCTTTCAATTAAGACATTTACGTCAAAGTCACTGATATAAACAACTTTTTTCTTACTTTATTTCTGGAGTTTTTCTAGGGGGCATTCGAATTTGGCTAAGAATGCTTCTGCTGCCACACATCCAGGAATTCTGAAGATTGCTGCAGCAAGTGTGTTCACATCACTTGGTTCTACAGAGCAACTTTCAAATATGCTCACTTCATTTAAATAATTAAAACTGTCTCTTTATTTATAACTTACAGACGAATTGACAAGAATGCAGATTTGCTTAGTCTACAAAAGCTAGCAGCTACCTTAAAACTATTAATATTTTTATACAATCTTCTGTTAACCAGTGTTCGTTTAGGCAGATTATTTTAATATTTACAGATTCTGAAAGCAGAATTTTTAGTTGGTCTATTTTTGAGTATTTACGATTTTGTAGTTCTGCCCCTAAGCCATTTATATTCCAGCGCATCAATAGATCATTTTTGTTTTTGGTTATTTCACATGTATCCTTTGTTGGGTACATAAACTTTTTATTTTAAGTTTGAGTCTCGATTTCTTCCGCACTGTTACTGCAGGTGGAGTTTGTGCCCACATGGACTGAGACACCTCTGTCTGTGATCGTTGGTACTTAAAGTTTTGTTACCAGTTTCGCCCGTGTTTCTTTTCATGCACAATACATTGTTAAAATGTTTGTTGAGTTGATGCAGTGGAATTCCAGGTGACATCGATCTTACAGTCTGGTACAATAACATTTTTAAAATATAGAATCACCTATTAACAGAAAATCGTTTTTATCATCTTCTTTGTTTGTTGCACTTTTACATTCGTTTTCTTATTATAGGGAACCGTTTTCTATTTATACTTATCGCTTGTTTCACTGACGGAGTTCTCTGTGGTATTATTCGCTGTATTATAAATTAACGAATTTTTGCCATTTTGTTCAGTAACGGTTGATTTCTACACACAAAGGATTTTCTTTCAGTAACTAGTTCAGAATTTTCTTATTTCAATGCTAAATTATCTGCCTTCAGCAGTTTAATATTTTCTTCTTTTGAGTACACAGTACTTATGAGTTCGGCCGTCTCAATACATAAACAATGTGGACACGACCATGGAAAATCGTGTTTTATGAGTTTTAAATTCATTTTCGCCCATTTTTCGTGAAGCTAGTAGTTACATTTCACACAAAAGATGCCTTTCATGGCGCGCTTCGAACATTCTCTACAAGATGAACTATTTAACTTAACCTTTTTTGAGGACTGAGATGTGTCACAGCACTCTTCTATCGGCGCCGTCTTGAAATCTACTGTTTGTTGAGATATCAAAGAAAACCTTCAGTGTGACCCCGGCGGAAATTCGAGAATTCTATAAGTTCGAAATACTCCAGGAAAACATCATCAGTGGTGCACCATTCAACAGATAGTGACACCATAACAGGAACTCCTAGAAGGAGCATATGCAGACGCAATGCAACAGGTGCTCAGAGGCTACCGGTAGCTTCATCTCCATTACACTATGAAGATACAAAAAAGACAAAAAATAGAAAAAGGACAGAAAATGTTAAGTCAATGGGGTATCTTTATGGAATAACAATATTAATTAGGATAAATTGCTAGCCAAGGTTGATGCAAGTGGGTTATGGGAATGATGGTTATGCTCCATTGAGAGTTTTCAACTGTGCAATTCAGACAAACTGGTGGTGGCAATGGGAAGAATCGAGATGGCATGGGCATTGAATTCACCACCCTCTTTGCACAGTAACTGATTGGTCCAGCTATCTTTTACCACAATTTGGCAGTGGCCATTGATGTGGACAGGCACCTTGGTGGTCATGCTCACATAGAATGCCACACAGTGTTTGCAGCTAAGTTGACATGCAACATGGCTGTTTTCAAAGTTGGCCCTGACTCTGATGCTATAGGAAATGCCTGTGCCAGGATTGAAGTAGGTGGTAATGGGAGGATGTATGGGACAGGTCTTGCATCTAGGTCTTTTAGGAGAATAAGAGCAATGGACCGGGATCAGGGGGTGGGATAGGGATACACTTGGATATTGTGTTTGTTGGGTTGGTGGCAGAACACCTCTGTGGGAGGGATGGGGAAGATATTTCTCATTTTAGGGCATGATGGGTAGTAGTAGTCGAAATGCTGTTAGAGAGCGTGATGCAGTTCCTTTAATCCTAGGCCAACTGTTGAGTAGTGTGGGATGGTAGGTGACTGGAAGACAAGCTGTAGGAGATCTATTTCTTTATGAGGTGTGAAGTAGAGCCCTGCAGGCACATGGCCAATCACAGTGATCTAGACCCTGCTTTGGTGTTCAAGAGAGCATGAATACACTTTGTGTACCTTGGCAGAAGTTGCTAAGGATGAACGATGGAAGAACTCAGCTCAGTGAGCAGTTGTCCTTGGCCATCCAGATGTCATGCACACAGTCACTTGCACATAAGCTGCGAATTTGGAGTGCTTGTGTGTACGTGTGCAAGTGCTTCTCTTACCACCAGAGTTGGACAAAATTTATTCATATAATGAAGACAGATCAAAGTTATTATTCATTATTTATGAATAACAAATATTTGTTTGAAGCACTATTCATTTACATGGATAAGAACATTAATTCATCATCTGTGAACTAAAAGTGTTAGGAATAAAATAAAATTTATTATGAATAAGATAAATTTGAAATCCAATGACATTTATTGCTCAAATTATCAGTAATTTAGCAAACACATTTAGCTACATTTTGTTGCCTTTAAATTTGTTTTCAGGACACCTTTTTTCCCCCCAAACATCACATTGAAAATCTTGTTTGGTTTTTGAAGATCTTTCATTGTCACACTAAAGAAAATATGTTCTATCTTCTGCACATGCAAAGAAGATATCGATGACTTATATCTTCTGAAATTGCCATTATTTCAGGATAATGAACATCATTTCTGCTGTTGATTTTTGCATGTAACTGTGTTGATAACCAAATTAGCTTGAGCTACCAGGTTATGTTCAGGATAAATTTTATTTTTATGTCATAACATGATTTCAAACTCATTACTAAATTTCTTCAACATGCCTGTGGCTATTGCAGTTATGCCTGTAGTTTGTTGTAAACATTGCTTAGTAGTAGACAGCAGTACAGGTGAACTATTTGTTTTTAAGTTGTGGGTAAGACATAGCTGCAATAATTGCAGTTGGTGTACGATAAAAAAGTTGCTAGAGTGCTGCAAATATCAGAACCCTTTTATGTTTTCAAACCCAGAATCTCTTATGAATCATTTCAATTTCAAAGCTATGTGCGACTGCATAGACACATGTCTAATCAAAACACTATTCCATCTTCTAAAGGAAAATTTGCTAAGAGTTAATTGTAAAACACCTACAGATCGCCTTGTACATCCAGCAGCATTTCATAGACACTTAGAAAACTTTATGATCTGCTGATATTAATCATTAGTAACCACCAAGTTCTTATTTTTTGCTCATTCTGCAGCACTACAAACATGAATTAACTGCATAATTATATATCTTGATACAATGGAGAATAGTGTTGCAAATTACTAGGCATCATGTTTGTCCTTGTCTTCCTCCCACCTCTGGACTGACTTATGCAGCCAGTTGGGGAGGGGGGGGGGGGCGGGCTTTTAATTCTACATGTGCTCTGAAACACAGTGCTACTTGAGTTGCATTTTTCTCATTGTTGGAGATGAAGGAAGTGAGAAGTAAGAGAGAAAATATAGGAACAGTAGGTGATCATGCCCCAGATCTTTAGCTTTGTAATCTGGAACAAACCTATTTTATTCATCCTCCCCTATAGCTCCCTGTTGCACTCATCAACTCCCTTTGTTGGCTAGCTTCTTTAGCTTTATGAACTGCAATAACTTTTATTGACACTTGTGCATTCACTGAGGCGCATTTCAGTACAAACCACTAATAAAACAATGGAAAGTCTAGGTTCGAATATCAGAGCGATAGCATGCAACTCAATATAGAGAGTTGTATGCTTATGTTGATTTGCAGACACAACAAAACGACACACACACACACACACACACACACACACACACACACACACACACACACACTCTGAGCCACAAATAATTAATGTCTCCAGCCACTGCAGCCAGAATGCAACTGATGCGTGGAATAAAAGCACAAACCATAGTGGGAAGGGGAAGGAGGAGGGACAACAGGGTACAGGGGAGGTGGGGGGGGGGGGGGGATGAAGAGTGCTGCGTGGCATCAAAACAAGGCTGTGGGGGAGGGAAGGATGGGGAGGGGTGGGGGGGGGGGGCAGGGCAGAAATGGAGAGGAACAGAGAAGTGAGAAAAGACCATTCGGTATGTTGACAGGGAATGGTGGACAATGAGGGTGAGGGTATCCAAGAGACCTCCAGACACTTTCATCTAGTTCTTATGTCACAAATTTTGACTGCTTTCTGCAGATATCCTGCATGACCATTTCGCATCCTGATTTTACCATATTTTTAACATGTTTCTCCATTTCCCCTATTTACCTGTATCTTGCATATTTTTTCCATTTTACCATATTTTCCTGCTTTTCCATATTCTAGATGAAAATGTACAAGTGTATGCATGATCTTATAGCTTATATTAGCAGGTGTAGTTTCCTATTTTTCACCATCCAACTATGATACAGAGTCTCAACCCAGCTAGACTAGTTACGAACTATACTTCTTCTAAATGGGAGCCCACATAACCACAAGCTACCAAACTAACTAACTAACTAACTCTGACCGAACAGGCCTCGGAAGACCCAACGGTAGTGACCGGCCGCCGTGTCATCCTCGGCCCAAAGGCATCACTGGATACGGATATGGAGGTATGGGTGGTGAACACACCACTCTCCCAGCCGTATGTCAGTTTCCAAGATCAGAGCTGCTACCTCAGTCAAATAGCTCCTCAGTTGGCCTCACAAGGGATGAGTGCACACTGCTCGCCAACAGCGCTTGGCAAACCGGGTGGTCACCCATCAGAGTGCTAGCCCAGCCCAACAGTGCTTAACTTCACTGATCTGATGGGCACCGGTGTTACTACAGCAGCAAGGCAGTTGGCACTAACTGAGAAGGAAACATTCCACGTGGGGAAAAAAAATATATCTAAAAACAAAGATGATGTGACTTACCAAACGAAAGCGCTGGCACGTCGATAGACACACAAACATACACACAAAATTCTAGCTTTCGTGACCAACGGTTGCCTTGTCAGGAAAGAGGGAAGGAGAGGGAAAGACGAAAGGATTTGGGTTTTAAGGGAGAGGATAAGGAGTCATTCCAATCCCGGGAGCGGAAAGACTTACCTTAGGGGGAAAAAAAGGACGGGTATACAGTCGCACACACACACATATCCATCCACACATATCCATCCACACATATACAGACACAAGCAGACATATACAGAGGCCTCTATATGCCTTTACAAATGTCTGCTTGTGTCTGTGTATGTGCGGATGGATATGTGTGTGTGTGTGCGCGCGAGTGTATACCTGTCCTTTTTTCCCCCCTAAGGTAAGTCTTTCCGCTCCCGGGATTGGAATGACTCCTTACCCTCTCCCTTAAAACCCACATCCTTTCGTCTTTCCCTCTCCTTCCCTCTTTCCTGATGAGGCAACAGTTTGTTGCGAAAAAATGAAATTTTGTGTGTATGTTTGTGTTTGTTTGTGTGTCTGTCGACCTGCCAGCACTTTCGTTCGGTAAGTTACATCATCTGTGTTTTTAGATATAAAAACAAAGATGATGTGATATATATGTGTGTGTGTGTGTGTTTGTGTGTGTTGCTGTTATTCTGTTGTAAACAAACACACAGATCAATTACACTATTTTCTATTTTGCGTGTCGGTTTCTGGACCGGGGGGGGGGGGGGGGGGGGGCACCACCATCTGGAGTGGGTTTGGGATAGAGTTTCAAAGTGGTCTGAATGTGGATCCACCTGTAATACACCTAGATTATTGTTTGGTGTGGATTCACCAAGGTTAAGTCAGGAGTAATGTCAAATGCTACATCCATTAACATTACACCCAGGATATTTTTTTGGGGCAGATGCACCTGCATTATGTCCAGGATAGAGTCCAAAGATGGATCTGCATCTGTTAAGTCTGAGGTAGCATCCAAATGTGAACCCATATATATGGACGCAAGCACTGTAAGGTGGCATGATTCAGTAAACGAAATGTGTTACACATAGACCTCACTTTAATACTGTTAGAGAAGAAATCATGAGAAGTTTGCTGATATAGGATAAAAGTGCTGTGCAAATAATGTATTTGTTGATAAATAATTCGTTGCAATAAGAACATATACCCAGTGAACCACCTAAAACTTATTGAGAAAACAGAAAGTGCTATTGATGTGTGGTTTTTACAGAATGGATTGGTAGTCAGGGACTCGTATTGTTAGCCAATAAACAGATTGTAACAATACTTATAAAGTGTATTTTTTGTGCAAACATACACCTTTTTGAATGGAACAATTCCTCTTTACATTAACAAACTAAAAGTAGGATAAATCAGAAGGTCAGTGGTGTTTGTTATAGGATTCTTGTGCAAGTCATTTACAAGATATTGTATTTTGAAAAGTTTCCTCACTAACACCTATGTTTGCTACTCAACCTGCATAGTTGCTAGATATGATGATGTTATATTTTCTTACAGTGTGCTTGTTTGTTCCTCGAGTGCATTGTGACTTTATAGTCAGTTAGTGTAAGACAGATCAAGCAGTGGGTCGTGAGTGGACAATGGGATTTATCAATGAAGAAAAAGAAGACATGCTTATAGTTTATGGAGAGCGTAGGAGGAATGCAGTTTGCTCTAGTATGGTGTATGCAGCAAGATATACCAATAAACGCAAACCATCTCGGCATTTATTTACCAACTTCTACAATAAGATATGTGAGAGTGGTAATGTAACACCTAGGCATGAACAGAAGAAAGCGAGTGATGACAGAAGAAGAGGATATCAATGTTCTTGCTGCTGTTGCAGTTGATCACATGTTAGCTCCCGTGCAATCGCACAAGGAAGTGGCATGAGTCAGGCAAGTGTCCTACACATTCTCCATAGACACAGGTTCCATCCCTATCACATTCCTGTCCATCAAGTCCGGCCCCGGTAGCTGAGTGGTCAGCGTGACGGAATGTCAAGCCTAAGGTCCCGGGTTCGATTCCCAGCTGGGTCGGAGATTTTCTCCGCTCAGGGACTGGGTGTTGTGTTGTCCTAATCATCATCATTTCATCCCCATCGACGCGCAGGTCGCCGAAGTGGCGTCAAATCGAAAGACCTGCACCAGGCGAACGGTCTACCCTACGGGGGGCCTTAACCACACGACATTTCATTTCATTTCCTGTCCATCAAGAGCTTCATGGAAACGCTTATGAGAATCGTGTTAACTTCTACACATGGGCATTAAGAGGGGATACTCCAGATGCCTCATGTATTTTTTTTACTGATGACAGCAAGTTTACCAATCACAGCCACGTAAATCACCTCAACATGCACTATTGGTCTGTTGACTTTCCCCATTGGCTTCGTCAGGTGGTACGTCAGTGTCCATGGAGTGTACATTTGTGGTACGGTAGAGTGAACCATCAGCTCATAGATGGAACATTGAACACGGAAGTATCAAACCTCCTTTAACAGACTATCTTCCACGGATGCTTGAAGATGTTCCTCTGCACACAAGGAGGAACTTACGGTACAAACATAGTGGCTGTCCAGTCCATAGCACACGAAGTATACAGCAGGTCGCCACGAATTGTTTCCAAATCGTTGGAATGGATGCAGAGAACCTGTACCTTCGTTGACTCTTTCCCTATTAGACATTTTTTCTGTGTGCAAAGTTGAAAGACGCTGTCTACAAGAACATACCAACTACATCCAATGATAAGCATCGTTGTATTACTGCAGTTTGCTCGAAATTTCTGCTGAAATGGTAGCACATATGCAGCAGTCGTTCCGTACCAGACAGGAAGAGTGTATTGCCACCGGCAGTGGCCATTTTGAATACAACTTGTGATCGTCAGTTGTCTTGTTACTGGTCAGAATCCACATAACTACTGTACACACTTTGTAGTCCTTTAGTGCGTGGTACCACAGGTATTGTACTAGCGTCTGTGTGGGAACTTGAGGCATTGTTCCATTTAAAAGAGTACGCGTTTGCAAAAAAAAAAAAAAAAAAAAAAAAAAAAAAAAACCACTTTCTATTATTACAATCTTTCGAATGGCTAACGATACGACTCCCTGATTACCAATCCATTCTGTGAAAGCTGTACATCTATAGCACTTTCCATTTCCGCAATGTTTGCGGTCCAAATTTTTGGTGATTCATTCTGTATATTCTTGTACATTTACATACAGCCCATGGGAAATATGAAAAAACCGTGAAAAAGTATAAAAATTTGGGAAACTAGGTAAAATTGTGGAAAATATGGAAGCACACGAAAAATATGGAAAATGAGCATACCTACAAGTCTCACTGGGTTTTTTCTCGAATGAGTAATACTAAACTCAATTTGTTATTAACAAATATCTGCACCCCTATCCTCTCACTAGACAATGATTTAAGTTACTTAATTACAATATAAAAGTGATCTGTAACACATTTCGACAAACTTGTTCCCCCCCCCCCCCCCCCCCGCCCCTCCTCCTCCCCCACCCCCAAAACCTTGAGTGATATGACTTGGCACTATTACAATAAAATTAATTTGTTATTAACAAATAGCCACAACCTGTTCCTTCCCATATAGCGCACAACTCAAGAATGAAGCCACACATTCAAGTATTTTAGTTATAAAAGCAGGAGAGGGGAGGAGGTGTTTGAATCATATGGTCCAGGGGAAGGGTAGGAGAGGAAGAGAGGGGAGTGACTAGAAATATGTGCTAGTATGACCAAGGCCAACTGTAGCCTGGTATTGGAAGTTCTTATTGGAAGTGTGGACACACCTGGGAAGCATGGGCAGGGGAGTGACTTTGAATCTGGGCTCATACTGGCAGTACCTCAAATGTGTGGGAAGGCATGGGGAAGGGGAGTGGACTGATTTTGAAGCTGAGGTCATGTACCCAATTGCGTAACCTGATTGGTTGGTTGGTTGGTTGGTTGTGTTGGGGAAGGAGACCAGACAGCGAGGTCATCGGTCTCATCGGATTAGGGAAGGACAGGGAAGGAAGTCGGCCGTGCCCTTTGAAAGGATCCATCCCGGCATTTGCCCGGAGCGATTTAGGGAAATCACGGAAAACCTAAATCAGGATGGCCAGACGCGGGATTGAACCGTCGTCCTCCCGAATGCGAGTCCAGTGTCTAACCACTGCGCCACCTCGCTCGGTGCCTAACCTGACACTGGAAATGACATCATCAGTGACCTTGAGGCTGGGTTTGTACTGTTACTGGTATGCTACTGACTGATACTCCAGTATTTCCATGCCTGTGATACGTGTTGAATCAAACTGCATCTTTACACGAGCTTATTTTTGGTACAGGACAAAGCTATGGCACAGATGAAGAATGATGCGAGTACATGATGACTATTAGGTGTGTTTGACATTAGTGGAACTATTCAGATGCAGATTGCAACACAATTAGTCCAGAGGATGCATATGTACAGCTTATTGCCATCATCTGGACTTTGAGAAAGGACGAATCATTGGCACTAGGGACACGGGAGCATCATACTGATAGACAGTTGGCTACAGTATGAGTGGTGACAGGATGGGCTTGGAACCACAGTGTGGCAACAAGAATAGGCACAGGTCTTTCCAAAAAGATTACATTTTTCATACCATGACATGCACCCACTCATCCAGGTTACTGTGAACAGAAACCAGGACGTTTCTCTCAAAATTCTCAGTGAGAAAGTGGTTCTCTTTCTTCTACATCCATCTCTAATGACTTTGTTGTGCCATCTCTAATGACTTTGTTGTGGGCAGTACGTTAAACCCTAATCTTCCTCCTTTCTTTTTTTATTCTTTTACAACTTCCTGCTGAGTTTGCAGAGGACGCTCCCATCTTCCAATATGACAACAGCCATGCGTACGCTCCTGGTTTTATGAACACTCACGCACCCTATCGCGCTTCGTGTGGCCCTGTATATCAACCGATCTTAATGCCAAGGTAACTTTGTGGGACTATTTGGAACAACAGGGCGTGAAACGTAGCAATGAACATCCCTCCAATCTGCTTCCTCTACAGGATCGTCAGTGAGTTGCTTTATCTGGAATATGGCATGCGCAACTGTGACATCACTAACTGTTCCATCAGTATCTATAAATTTACTGACACTACCAATAACAGCCGCTGAATTTTCATGTTTTTTTCTCTCTATAAGGAGCTTCAAAACTGAGCAGATTTCAATAAGATCAAGCTGAATATCTCTTACATGATTTCGGCCAGCTTCATAAGTCTGTTCATAGAGGTTATTGTAGCACTGATCTCCTTGTAGCGTCAATGTCATTGGCAGCTTTTGCTATATGGGTAGATGTTATGTGAAAGGACTGAACATCAAGCCATTAACAATCGCCTATCTTGATGCAAGAATACTCCTGAAACTCCACTATAGCCGACATATTCGTCACGAGAGAAACCAGAAATTCTATTGATATTTTAAAACAGTTTTAAATTTATGGGAATGCAAAGCCAGGCTATCGCTCATTGGTATTCTAGGAACGACACCAGCATTGGCGTTCTAATACGTAGGTTTGTGACTGATTTTATAAGCACACAAATTTGGACACCGTATTAGTTAGGCATCGAACAGAATATACTTGAATTTGTGAACAATTTTAGTTGTAATGAAATTTCTCTACAGTCGAATGGACGAACCATTGGGATTTCAAGTCACAATTAGTTGTCTCTCTCATATGTTGTATACTACTAGTTCCATGACACCCTCAATTTGCAATCTGTCTGTTTCCTGTTTGATTTCTGCTCATAACGCAAGACCTATAGGACGTGTTTAGCAGAACCGTAGGATTGCATTCTGTTTTCACGTAATATAGTACGTGCCATTATTTGCACCACCCAAGGTATAGGAAAATAGAGATGCAAATGCTGAGCAGTAGTGGTCAAGCCGGTGAAATGGAATTGTGTCAGAGACGACTTGAAACTCGTCTATAATAGAGGAACCAGAAATGTAATGAATGCACCGAGCCCGCGAGTGAGTTCAGCCACTGGCCTATTGAATACGAAAAAGTACACTCTAGCAGCGAATACCAGCGACAACATTCCACAAAACTGGTAAAAAGAATCCGAATAAGTGCGAGAAGAACTCAGGTTCTGTACAAAATAAATTATCTACACCATCTGATCAAAAGTATCCGGACACCCCTCAAAACATACGTATTCCATATTAGGTGCATTGTTCTGCCACAACTGCCATGTACTCCACATCAGCGACCTCCGTAAACATTAGACATCGTGAGAGAGCAGAATGCGGCGCTCCGCAGAACTCACAGGCTTGGAACATGGTCACGTGATTGGGAGTCACTTGCGTCATGCGTCTGTACGCGAGGTTTCCACACTCCTAAACATTCCTAGGTCCACTGTATCCGATGTGACAGTGACGTGGAAACGTGAATGAACACGTACAGCACAAAATCGTACAGGCCGACCTCATCTGTTGATTGACAGAGACCGTCGATAGTTGAAGAATAGGCAGACATCTGTCAATTCCAAACTGCCTCAGGCACCACTGTAAGTAATGTGACAGGCGGGAGGTGAGAAAACTTAGGTTTCATGGTCGAGCGGCTGCTTATAAGCCACACATCACGCCGGTAAATGCCAAACGACGCCTCGCCTGGTGAAAGGAGCGTAAACATTGGACGACTGAACAGTGGAAAAACGTCGTGTGTAGTGACGAATCACAGTACACAATGCGGCGATCCTATGGCAGGGTGTGGGTATGGCGAATGCCCAGTGAAAGTCATCTGCCAGCTTGTGTAGTCCCAACAGTAAAATTCGGAGGCGATGATGTTAAGGCGTGGTCGTGTTTCTATGGAGGGGGCTTGCACCCCTTGTTGTTTTGTGTGGCACTATCGCAGCACAAGCCTACATTGATGTTTTAAGCACCCTCTTGCTTCCCACTGTTGAAGAGCAATTCGCGGATGGCGACTGCATCTTTCAACACGATCGAGCACAGATTAATAATGCACGGCCTGTGGCGGAGTGAAATGGCTCTGAGCACTATGGGACTCAACTGCTGAGGTCATTAGTCCCCTAGAACTTAGAACTAGTTAAACCTAACTAACCTAAGGACATCACAAACATCCATGCCCGAGGCAGGATTCGAACCTGCGACCGTAGCGGTTCCAGACTGCAGCGCCTTTAACCGCACGGCCACTTCGGCCGGCTGTGTGTGGCGGAGTGGTTAGACGACAGTAACATCCCTGTAATAGACTAGCCTGACAGAGTCCTGACCTGCATCCTATAGAACACCGTTGGGCTGTTTTGGAACACCGATACCTCTCCTCAGTGCAGCGCTCTGTGAAGAACGGGCTGCCATTCCCCGAGAAACCCAGCACCTGATTGAATGTATGCCTGCGAGAGTAGAAGCTGTCATCAAAGCTAAGGGTGGGCCAACACCTTACTGAATGGAGGGCGCCACTAACTTGTAAGTCATTTTCAGCCAGGTGTCCGGATGCCTTTTATCACATAGTGTATATAGATAGGTCATCAAATCCAGAAGTCTAGAATCTCGGCGATTTTTGCTTATTATCGATTTTGATACTGGGAAGGTACCAAAATATGTGACATAAATGGCCGTATATTTTTTTTTTTATTTTGACGTAGGAGCTTAAAGTTGTTACATCGCCAAGAGACCGTAGACTTTAGTATATGACAAATTTCAGCTTGTTACGTCTACCCGTTCCTGAGTAAAAGGGTTCTTAACAGTCAGACAGACAACAAAGTGATCCTAAAAGGGTTTCGTTTTTACTAACCCTAAAAACGATAGATTAATGATGCAGTGCAGTTCCTACGTGTTGAACTTGAAGGTTACTGCAAGTACCTTCATTTAACCACTAAAGTCACAATAATTACTGCAGCAATGATAGGAAAATAGTACATTGAGGGAAACAGAATCTCACAATAGGCAAGTTCGTACCTCCTTTTTGGGAGACAGAGAAAGGTGTTTTTGACTGACAGTAAATACCACGTGGCCATTATTTCGTTTAAGAGCACTCTCTGCTATGCTCACGATGACTTATTCCATTGTGACACACTGTGTCCAATCGTTATTTCATGAACTTCGAAATAATAAATGTAAATTGTTTTCAGACGACGTTCTTACTCCAGGATGTACCCCAATGGTCACCTTGAACATAACTTAACATGAATATATGAACTGTTCCAGCATCATTTTCCCAAATTACAACTCCGAATTGTAATTTCCTGGTAACGAGATGGAAGCATGTGTCAAATCAGCAGTGCTGCAGCGTACTACTAACTATGACTTTGTACTCAGGGTCGCTATGAAATGGCTTAGAAAACTGAGGTACCCCGTCCTGAGTTACATTCCGTTTACATGAACTCCCAAAACCGGATTCCGTTATTCGATTTCCCATTACCGCTTCTGGCTGGCCATGTAACACTTCAAAATCGTATCTGAAATCCGCCTCTGATTGCCGGTTTTCCAATTCCACAATCGATTTTCGCTCCCATTTAAACGCAGCCGGTTTTGAAATGTGCTTGGACTGTTAAGTTTTGTCTTGTTTTTTAAAGTTTTTTGCTAATATGGACGGAGTGGCTTTTTGTACAGTGAAGGGTAAGCAGAAATATTAGACTGAAGCTGTTTTCATCTCGTCTAATTGAAGACAAACAGTGATTGTGCTGACTAAATCACGAACTGTATCAGTTGGTTTCCAGGCGCCGTATTTAACTGGGCTAGCAAATCCGCTTCAGACCTTAACATACAATACGACAGCGAAAAACGGTTTCCCAAAAGTCGGTTTTCGTCTCCCGGAAGATGTGTCGCATGTAAACATAGTAACAGTGTTTTAACTGCTGTCACTTGTAGCGCTTTCTGAAAACACTGACAAGGTAACAGTTATTTCAAACGACTGCACAGTTTGTAAAATTTCGTCAAGACATGTAGTAGAATGACAAAAGTGCACATAGTTTATTAAATGATAAAACAACTCTGTCAAACAATAAATTACTATATTTAACTAACAAGCAAACACACAAATCAGACAAACGGACGTAAACATACAAACGAACTAAAACATTCAAACGACCATGAACAAATAAACGAACGAAAACTAACAAAAACAAACGAACAACTACAAGTAAGCAAATTAACAAACAAAACAATAGTGGCCGGGGAAAGAGGCGACGGGTGCTCTATGCTGTCGTGCAGTGCCTGGAAAGCTTTGAGTCTTCCTTACAACCGGCGCACTCTTCGCTTCATGAATGAAAGAAACACAACCAGCAGACTATGTTCACTACTGCGGTTGTTGATATTATTATTGTTGTTGCAATAGGGCCATCAGCTACTAATTGCGTTCCTCTTCTTGCTGAAGTATTTTTTCATTTAAATATATACGTAGCTTTGGAGATCTAACGGCTGGTCACTCTGCTAAAAAATAAATAATTGACATACAGTACAAAACAAATGGATAAATTAATATTAGAACATATAGGTACGAGTTTAACAAAGAGCTTTTTAAGCCTCTGTTGATTGACATATACTTAAAATATTGCAAAATAATTTCGATTAATTGAAAGGCGAAGATAACAACATAACAATGTTAACGATTGACAATAGTGTTGTGACACAAATATAAACACACAAATATACGTTTAACAAAGGTAGTTGATACGCCGCGCAAAATTGTACAGGGTAATTTGACAAAGGCAGTCGTTCTGTCACCACAGATCCAAGAAATAAAACGAAAAGGAACAGGAACAACAGCAACAAAAATGTTCAGTGTCTAAGTTGAGGTAACTGTACATAAAAAATAAGCATTAAAATGAAATGGCTGTGAACATAGCTCCTAGTGCTGCCCCATTACTACAAAGATATCCTGGCAACTGATAAAAAATCTCTTTCTTACATGCTCATGACTCCAAGAAAATAGAATAGTGATCCTCGTGAGAAACTCTGTTTTCAGACGATATAAATGTCGCAAGTATGATAAGCCCAAAACCCAATACGTTTAATATGTTGGGAGAATACAAGATCAACCGTAATGACTGCGACTGTTACCATGTCGGCCAGACTGACCGCTCCTACAATGTGCACTTTAAAGAACATACCTAGGTATCTGTAATGTTGGCGCAGTCACGGGACAGAGTTGGATTCCAATGCTGTAAAGGTTCGTCGAAAAACATCGGTGGTCGAAGCTCATGCGACAGCTGGTGGATGCGAACAAAGGAAAACCAGAGTCCAAGTCGAATAACAGCTGAACATAGGCTAATATCTTCCCCTGAATAATTGAGATAGCGTCCTAGTCTTCTTGTCGTTGTTAAAAGGCTTTTTTTTGTGGCCAGCCAAAACAGTTCAGAAGGCGAAAATGTGAGATCAATTAAGGTTCTGGATTTTGTGGCTTTTAGCAAGAATATCAGCTTCTTCATTATGAATTATACTGCACTTTCATATAATCCACCTGAACTCTATCTTCTTATTTGGAGTTCCATACTAGATGCATTGCCAACGACACCGAATAAGCCCAAAATCCAATACGTTTAATATGTTGGGAGAATACAAGATCAACCGTAATGACTGCGACTGTTACTATGTCGGCCAGACTGACCGCTCCTATAACGTGCACTTTAAAGAACATATCTATTCCCAAAATAGGACAGCTTTTGGTATGTATCTCACTATGGATAGACACAGTGCATGATACTGAGCACGGCCTAGGGGTGTTTCATAATGTGCGTAAAGGAACGACACTGGATTTACTCGAAGAATTGGAGATCTATAGCTGTATGAAGAGGGCTCCCCATTGCATATTAAATGAGCACTAGGGCTTTAAACAGTATTATTTCTTAAGTATTTTTTACTAACTACTACAGAACGTTTTGGTTCGTTATACTGGTGAGGGACCGCAATATTTCTGCCTGCGGAGTGTGTGCTTCCACTGTGTGCCCGTATGTACAACTGCAAGGATGATCGCCTATACGTAATATGAGGTGGCGTCCAGTCCAGTCTGCATCAGCTGGCGTCTCGACGTATCTGTTAATATGATTTTGTAGTACGATGTATTGCCAATATAATTTGATTATGTAATACAACATGTTGTCTATATGTTGTCTTACGTTGTGGCGACATTCAATATTGCTGTTTCATGTCCTGCTTGTATTTTTGTCTTAACTACTACTGACTCGATTTTCTGGCCTATTTTTTATGTACATTATCAGATTTTTATGTCAATTATTTTTAATTATTACATTGTTCTTTCTACACACAATTTCAGCTATGTTACCTTTTATTGTGTTTATATGTCGATCTATATAACGATATACATTTGCACTCCACCTGCCAGCTCTTTTGCAACTTTCGCTTCGGCCTGCACGAGTGCATGCAGCATTCATTTATGCTATGGCTATAAATAGATAACAGTCAAGTTAATCATACTGGACAAAGAAACATTTTATTTTGCTATCGACAAGTTACATGGTGTAAAGATGACCTACGATTTTATTACCCACGATATGTTCATCCCTTTGAATATTTCACAACTTTTAACGTTAGATTTAGTTATTATTGTTTATTATGTATTGGTTTGATTCGTTTATTCCTACAAGTGCAGAACTAGTCCAATTACTATTGTACAATTACAATTTTTTAAATATAAATTGCCAAGTGCAAGCTATTTCATGATATGGCTGTTGATGGAACATGCAGTTTTGGTCAATTTGCATCTCATTTGAGCATAGTATAGTTAAAATTATTTTCTTTTGTGTAAAACTTCATAGTTGTTTGTAGTTCACGTTCTTGTAATATTTATATGTAATGCTAGTTCCGCACATATATGCTGACATTTTTACCACGAGAATTAGGGTATTACTTTTGTATTTGTGTTTCCCGTCAAACATTTTAAGCGTGAAGGTTATCCTGTAAAAAAGGAATTTTCTTGTGCCGACATTGTTTTTTCTGCTTCTTTGCAGATCTGAGCGTGGTTCTACTCATAACTGAAATTAATCTACTCATAATATTTTAATTTCTATAGAAGTACGCGACCTATGGAATTACATATTTTTGAAAAAACTTAATTATTAAGATATTACATTGTTTTTGTCAGGGGCCCACGATGACTAAGAATCGAGCTTGCGATGTCACTGGGTAATAGTCAGAATCTAGGATCATTTTGACGGAAATCCGTGAATAGGAAGCTTTGAAAGATACGATGATTTGTGACTTATCGGCCGAAGCTCTCATGTCGTGTGCTCGGAGCTAGTCTTCCACATAGAACAAGGTTGACGAGAATATGGTTTCACATTCCGCAAATAAATGGAAGTGAATATACATACATACAGCATACATACGCTATTTAAGTTGATATGGGAAGAACTGTTCCAGTTGTGTTCAAGACGTAGTAAAGGATTGAGGATAGGCCCGTGTGGGAGGCCAGTAGGGGCAATGTGAGTGCCTCTCATTTTACTCTGGAAACCGAGAAAAACTTTTCTTTCCGAAATCATACATCCTAATCGATAAACAGTTTTTCCTTGTTATCTATAGTTCTTAGTTAGTGGAGCAAAATATCCTTGTTTACACTGTCACGCGCTTCTTCATACACTATGTGATCAAAAGTATCCGGACACCTGGCTGAAAGAGACTTATAAGTTCGTGGCGCCCTCCACCGGTAATTCTGGAATTCAATATGGTGTTGGCCCACCCTTAGCCTTGATGACAGCTACCACTCTCACAGGCATTCGTTCAATCAGGTGCTGGAAGGTTTCTCGGGGAATGGCAGCCCGAACTTCACGGAGTGCTGCACTGAGAGGTATCGGTGTTCCAAAACATCCCAATGGTGTTCTATAGGATGCAGGTCAGGACTCTGTCAGGCTAGTCCATTACAGGGGTGTTACTGTCGTCTAACCAATCCACCACAGGCTGTGCATTATGAACATGTGCTCGATCGTTTTGAGAGATGCAATCGCCATCCCCGAATTGCTCTTCAACAGTGGGAAGCAAGAGGGTGCTTAAAACATCAATGTAGGCCTGTGCTGTGATAGTGCCACACAAAACAACAAGGGGTGTAAGCCCCCTCCATAGAAACACGACCACACCATAACACCAGCGCCTCCGAATTTTACTGTGGGCACTACACACGCTGGAAGAAGACGTTCATCGGGCATTCGCCGTACCCACACCATGCCATCGCATCGCCTTATTCTGTACCGTGATTCGTCGCTCCACACGTTTTTCCACTGTTCAATCGTCCAGTGTTTACGCTCCTTACACCAAGCGAGGCGTCGTTTGGCATTTACCGGCGTGATGTGTGACTTATGAGCAACCGCTCGACCATGAAATCCAAGTTTGCTCACCTCCTGCCTGACTGTCATAGTACTTGCAGTGGATCCTGATGCAGTTTGGAATTCCTGTGTGATGGTCTGCATAGATGTCTGCCTACTACTCATTATGACCCTCTTCAACTGTCGAGGGTCTCCATCGGTCAACAGACGAGATCGGCCTGTAGGCTTTAGTGCTGTACGTGTCACTTCACATTTCGACTTCACTATCACATTGGAAACAGTGGACCTGGCGATGTTTAGGAGTGTAGAATCTCGCGTACAGACATGTGACCCAAGCGACACCCTATCACCTGACCAAGTGCGAAGTCCGTGAGTTCCGCGGAGCTCCGCATTCTGCTCTCTCACGATGTCTAATGACTACTGAGGTCGAATGCAGGAGGAAAGCGCAGTGGGTCGGTATGATGTTATTGGCAACTGTCTTTGCCTTTTTCCAGGACTGGGGCTATCCTTCGTGTCGTCCAGTCTTTGATGAAGTCTGTATAAACCCGGAGTGGTAACGCATTTGACGGCATATTGCCGAATAGCATAGTGGACACTATCGATGTCTGAAGAGCTGTGTGTGTAAACCGAGTGAACTGCCCTCTTCAGTTATACTGAGGTAAATGGAGAAGCCAGGCGTCATCACGTGGAGGTGACCTGATGGACCTGTGATTAGTCGCGAAGATACTGAAAGAGATGTGATTCGACCGACAAATTATTCTCATCGAGGTGCTTATATAGTAGGAGTGTAACCACATCACTTATTCCTCAAGTTCTTGATTTTACACCGTAATTCAGTAATACTGATTAACTTACTTAAAGAAAAACGAAATTTTATTCAACTTATCTTCTTTTCGCACTTGAGAGCTTTTTTTAACGTGTGACGTTAGACTCTTGATGTCCAGGAAATTATCGATATACTGCCATACTCACTTATACTCGTAACCTCTGGCGTGCCACAGGGGAGTGTTATGGGACAATGCTTTTCACAATATATATAAATGACCTAGTAGATAGTGTCGGAAGTTCCATGCGGCTTTTCGCGGATGATGCTGTAGTATACAGAGAAGCTGCAGCATTAGAAAAATGGTTCAAATGGCTCTGAGCACTATGCGACTTAACTTCTGAGGTCATCAGTCGCCTAGAACTTAGAACTAATTAAACCTAACTAACCTAAGGACATCATACACATCCATGCCCGAGGCAGGATTCGAACCTGCGACCGTAGCGGTCGCTCGGTTCCAGACTGCAGCGCCCAGAACCGCACGGCCACTTCGGCCGGCTGCAGCATTAGAAAATTGCAGCGAAATGCAGGAAGATCTGCAGCGGATAGGCACTTGGTGCAGGGAGTGGCAACTGACCCGTAACATAGACAAGTGTAATGTATTGAGAATACATAGAAAGAAGGATCCTTTATTGTATGATTATATGATAGCGGAACAAACACTGGTAGCAGTTACTTCTGTAAAACATCTGGGAGTATGCGTGCGGAACGATTTGAAGTGGAATGATCATACAAAATTAGTTGTTGGTAAGGCGGGTGCCAGGTTGAGATTCACTGGGAGAGTCCTTAGAAAATGTAGTGCATCAACAAAGGAGGTGGCTTACGAAACACTCGTTCGACCTATACTTGAGTATTGCTCATCAGTGTGGGATCCGTACCAGGTCGGGTTGACAGAGGAGATAGAGAAGATGCAAAGAAGAGCGGCGCGTTTCGTCACAGGGTTATTTGGTAAGCGTGATAGCGTTACGGAGATGTTTAGCAAACTCAAATGGCAGACTCTGCAAGAGAGGCGCTCTGCATCGCGGTGTAGCTTGCTGTCCAGGTTTCGAGAGGGTGCGTTTCTGGATGAGGTATCGAATATATTGCTTCCCGCTACTTATACCTCCCGAGGAGATCACGAATGTAAAATTAGAGAGATTCGAGCGCGCACGGAGGCTTCCCGGCAGTCGTTCTTCCCGCGAACCATACGCGACTGGAATAGGAAGGGGAGGTAATGACAGTGGCACGCAAAAGTGCCCTCCGCCACACACCGTATAAATGTAGATGTAGATCGCAAGACCGCGTTGTTCCACTGCCTTAGAGCAGGTAGGGTTCCATCCATCAAAGAGGAGGGAGATTCTTGGCAACAACAAAAATTTCTTTCGAGGACTGGAAACACAGGGCGCGTCGTTAATGGCATGAAGTAGCATCTTGTAGACAGACTGCGGCAGCTGATTCTTGTAGTACCGAAGCGTACTGTGGCCAGCAGACCTCTTTAATATTTAATAGAGTAGATGTGAAAAGTATTAGAGTATAATTTATATGAATTGTGATCGTTACCTCAGCTTGGAAGTGATAAGATCTTAGCAAGTCCGTTTTGCTCTATCATTAGCAGAAAAGAAATTTTTTAAGTAACCAGAACAATGTGTAATGTCAGGAACTGGTAATGTTTCAGATGTTATCGTCTGTGGCCTGCAAGGAAACTACGTCATTTGCATTCGCAGCGATACAGCCCCAAGAATGATGGAGAGTGTTGTAGTCTTCACAGACTACAGGGTGGTCCATTGATCGTGACCTGGCCAAATATCTCACGAAATAAGCGTCAAACGAAAAAACTACAAAGAACGAAACTAGTCTAGCTTGAAGGGGGAAACCAGATGGCGCTATGGTTGGCCCGCTAGATGGCGCTACCATAGAACAAACGGATATCAACTGCGTTTTTTTAAAAACAGGAACCCCCATTTTTTATTACATATTCGTGTAGTACGTAAAGAAATATGAATGTTTTAGTTGGACCACTTTTGTCGCTTTGTGATAGATGGCACTGTAATAATCACGAACATATGGCTCACAATTTTAGACGAACAGTTGGTAATAGGTAGGTTTTTTAAAATTAAAATACAGAACGTAGGTACGTTTGAACATTTTATTTCGGTTGTTCCAATGTGATACATGTACCTTTGTGAACTTATCATTTGTGAGAACGCATGCTGTTACAGCTTGATTACCTGTAAATACCACATTAATGCAATAAATGCTCAAAATGATGTCCGTCAACCTCAGTGCATTTGGCAATACGTGTAACGACATTCCTCTGAACAGCGAGTAGTTCGCCTTCCGTAATGTCCGCACATGCATTGACAACGCGCTGACGCATGTTGTCAGGCGTTGTCGGTGGATCACGATAGCAAATATCCTTCAACTTTCCCCACAGAAATAAATCCGGGGACGTCAGATCCGGTGAACGTGAGGGCCATGGTATGATGCTTCGGCAACCAATCCACCTGTCATGAAATATGCTATTCAATACCGTTTCAACCGCACGCGAGCTATGTGCCGGACATCCATCATGATGGAAGTACATCGCCATTCTGTCATGCAGTGAAGTATTTTGTAGTAACACCGGTAGAACATTACGTAGGAAGTCAGCATATATTGCACCATTTAGATTGCCATCGATAAAATGGGGGCCAATTATCCTTCCTCCCATAATTCCGCACCATACATTAACACGCCAAGGTCGTTGATGTTCCACTTGTCGCAGCATTCGTGGATTTTCCGTTGCCCAATAGCGCATATTGTGCCGGTTTACGTTACCGCTGTTGGTGAGTGACGCTTCGTCGCCAAATACAGGGTGTTTGAAAAATGACCGGTATATTTGAAACGGCAATAAAAACTAAACGAGCAGCGATAGAAATACACCGTTTGTTGCAATATGCTTGGGACAACAGTACATTTTCAGGCGGACAAACTTTAGAAATTACAGTAGTTACAATTTTCAACAACAGATGGCGCTGCAAGTGATGTGAAAGATATAGAAGACAACGCAGTCTGTGGTTGCGCCATTCTGTACGTCGTCTTTCTGCTGTAAGCGTGTGCTGTTCACAACGTGCAAGTGTGCTGTAGACAACATGGTTTATTCCTTAGAACAGAGGATTTTTCTGGTGTAGGAATTCCATCGCCTAGAACACAGTGTTGTTGCAACAAGACGAAGTTTTCAACGGAGGTTTAATGTAACCAAAGGACCGAAAAGCGATACAATAAAGGATCTGTTTGAAAAATTTCAACAGACTGGGAACGTGACGGATGAATGTGCTGGAAAGGTAGGGCGACCGCGTACGGCAACCACAGAGGGCAACGCGCAGCTAGTGCAGCAGGTGATCCAACAGCAGCCTCGGGTTTCCGTTCGCCGTGTTGCAGCTGCGGTCCAAATGACGCCAATGTCCACGTATCGTCTCATGCGCTAGAGTTTACACCTCTATCCATACAAAATTCAAACGCGGCAACCCCTCAGCGCCGCTACCATTGCTGCACGAGAGACATTCGCTAACGATATAGCGCACAGGATTGATGACGGCGATATGCATGTGGGCAGCATTTGGTTTACTGACGAAGCTTATTTTTACCTGGACGGCTTCGTCAATAAACAGAACTGGCGCATATGGGGAACCGAAAAGCCCCATGTTGCAGTCCCATCGTCCCTGCATCCTCAAAAAGTACTGGTCTGGGCCGCCATTTCTTCCAAAGGAATCATTGGCCCATTTTTCAGATCCGAAACGATTACTGCATCACGCTATCTGGACATTCTTCGTGAATTTGTGGCGGTACAAACTGCCTTAGACGACACTGCGAACACCTCGTGGTTTATGCAAGATGGTGCCCGGCCACATCGCACGGCCGACGTCTTTAATTTCCTGAATGAATGTTTCGATGATCGTGTGATTGCTTTGGGCTATCCGAAACATACAGGAGGCGGCGTGGATTGGCCTCCCTATTCGCCAGACATGAACCCCTGTGACTTCTTTCTGTGGGGACACTTGAAAGACCAGGTGTACCGCCAGAATCCAGAAACAATTGAACAGCTGAAGCAGTACATCTCATCTGCATGTGAAGCCATTCCGCCAGACACGTTGTCAAAGGTTTCGGGTAATTTCATTCAGAGACTACGCCATATTATTGCTACGCATGGTGGATATGTGGAAAATATCGTACTATAGAGTTTCCCAGACCGCAGCGCCATCTGTTGTTGAAAATTGTAACTACTGTAATTTCGAAAGTTTGTCTGCCTGAAAATGTACTGTTGTCCCAAGCATATTGCAACAAACGGTGTATTTCTATCGCTGCTCGTTTAGTTTTTATTGCCGTTTCAAATATACCGGTCATTTTTGAAACACCCTGTAGAACGCGTGCAAAAAATCTGTCATCGTCCCGTAATTTCTCTTGTGCCCAGTGGCAGAACTGTACACGACGTTCAAAGTCGTCGCCATGCAATTGCTGGTGCATAGAAATATGGTACGGGTTCGATCAATGTTGATGTAGTATTCTCAACACCGACGTTTTCGAGATTCCCGATTCTCGCGCAACTTGTCTGCTACTGATGTGCGGATTAGCCGCGACAGCAGCTAAAACACCTACTTGGGCATCATCATTTGTTGTAGGTCGTGGTTGACGTTTACATGTGGCTGAACACTTCCTGTTTTTTTAAATAACGTAACTATCCGGCGAACGGTCCGGACACTTGGATGATGTCGTCCAGGATACCGAGCAGCATACATTGCACACACCCGTTGGGCATTTTGATCACAATGGCCATACATCAACACGATATCGACCTTTTCCGCAATTGGTAAACGGTCCATTTTAACACGGGTAATGCATCACTAAGAAAATACCGTCCGCATTGGCGGAATGTTACGTGATACCACGTACTTATACGTTTGTGACTATTACATCGCCATCTACCACAAAACGAAAAAAGCGGTCCAATTAAAACATTCATATTTCTTTACGTACTACACGAATGTGTAATAAAAAATGGGGGTTCCTATTTAAAAGAACGCAGTTGATATCCGTTTGGCCTATGGCAGCGCCATCTAGCGGGCCAACCATAGCGCCATCTGGTTTCCCCCCTCAAGCTAGACAAGTTTCGTTCTTTGAATTTTTCGTTTGACGCTTATTTCGTGAGATATTTGGCCCGGTCACGATGAATGGACCACCCTGTATACAGGGAGATGGAATTTGCTTAAACAAGTTGTCTCAAGTACTGCTGTGGTCTCCATAGCTAGAAGGTTGAGGCGGTGCAAAATTCAGTAATAGCGTAAATATCTCTCGGACAATTTTCTATACTCGCTGGAAAGGAATAGCAGAGCTTATCGAACAAGCGAAGCCACCTTTGCCATCTTGTCCATTCCATCATACTAGCTCATAACTTCATAAGTGAATTTTAAGATTTGGTTGTAGTCATGTAGCACTCCTAGAAATTACAATATAACTGTTCTGGGAGAGTTCCATCTGAAAAGCTTCCTAATTAGTTCGAATATAATGAGCGTTCCCCAGACGTACAGAACGATCCGTGGGAGTTATTCATAAGATTACCTTCTATGTTCTGCTGTTTACAAACATTCACTGTTTTAAAAGTCTTGTCTAGCGACGTTTTGAGTGGTAATCGATGACTACCGATATCAGGACTCATTACATTTTCTAGCATATGTCTGGTATCGAACATGTCGATCGGTGTTGCGTCTTTTATTTGTTCGACAATTGAAGTGCCATCGTGATTTGATGCGTTACTGTTACAATATTCTTCAGTTCCTCTTGGTATATCACATGTGGCTTGCGGACATTAAGATGAACATGGGTTGCCTGTTGTAATACTAGATAAGTTGGAAGTTTGGTCACAGGCATTGGATTAGGGTGGTGTGGGTTGGGGTAAATCGATTGACATGGGCCTTGGTACCTGTACAGAGACTTTAACGTGTGTACGTTCGATTTTAGTACACCTTTGGCCGTGGAACGCTATTTAGTAGTTTGCATTGGTGTGGCTGTTCTGATTATCTCTTTGATTGGTGCTAAAAGGAAGTGCACGTCTCGGGAGTGGACTCTGCGGTGTAGTTACGCTGGTTGGCGACGATATCGACATCGCGCTAGCGTATAAGCGGCCTGCTGTACCAGGTGGCTTGGGGGAAGACCCTTGTAAACATGTTCTCGCCTAAGTGCAGGGCATTTTCTGTCATGTGATGCACACTGGCTGTAGATGTTCTGGCCGGAACACTTAAGAGCATCTTGGCTGTCCACGCCATTCTGAACCATTCCATTCCGGGAATCAACGCCCCAAGTGAAGGTGTGTTTTCACCGATGATCTTCCCATCATGTGACACATCCACGGTCGCGTTGAGCTGAATTGTGTTGAAATTTGGTGCCAATGTGACATCACTACCTCCCTTACAGCACACACACGAATTTCTGAGTTGTGGCCTTTTTTACGCATGTGTTTACAACTTAGTTTTTGAAGCGTCGCCGTGCCCGAGGGTAACATCGGAGAGTTCCACGCTTTTGCGCCGTTACAGAGGAAGGTTGTAGGCAATTTTGAGCCAAATTCCAAATTTCTTCTGCGCGATAAGAGACAATTACAGGGTTTCGAAAAAGTGACGCTTTAATTGTGTAGCCCAGTGCAGTTTCTGAGCTAACATTACGAAGGGGAGTGATTGCCATGGATATTTGGAATCGGTCCTTCGCAGACGGTCATCGCTGATCAAGGTACATAATCTGCTCGTCTTCAGTGGGACAAACAACGCAGAAACTGGACAGTAACTGACTGGAGGTGCGTAATGTCGTTCGCTGACTAGCAGTTTTTCTAATACCTTGACAGCTTTACGAGGTATTTACCCGGTAATGTGTATGGGTGGGACAGCTGAGTTTGGATGTGGTTCTCTAATATTTTGCGAGTGTTCTTTGTACCGTTACTTGGGTCCATTGACTCAGTTTACCGTAAACATGAATGAGAACGTTTGTTTCAATATCGTTGGTGGCACTGCATCTTCATGGTGAGTATGCTGGACACTCTCATCTTGCAGTACGGAACTGCAAGCTTTTATTCCTAGTTTGACGAGCGCTCAGGCACCCTACTGCAGCTCGACAGTTCGACTGGCCTTCCAAATCACCCAATGTCAATCCAATAGAAAATGTCTGCCACTATTTACAACAGCAAGTGGAACGTAGCAATCAACAGCCCTGCCATTCACCAATGTGTGTCTTCAGCTGGATTTAGCGTACATGCGAAGAAACTTGTGGAGCCTCTTCCTCGCCGAAATGAAATCATTATCGAGGCTGGAGACTGTGTTACAGGTTATTAGCGTGTACTCTTCGGGTGAAGGCTGGGGGTGGAGGGGGGGGGGGGCGGTGACTAGTTTTTTTCGATCTGTGTGCTTACAATCCTTACACTTTTAATGCGTTGGTTTCCGCGATAAAACATGAATCGCTCCACCTAGTAGCTGAATACATGAAACAAGTGTCTCTTCACTAGGGAGAGATAGGTACACCACCCTCCATAAGTTTGGAAACGCTCTGCATACCATTACAAGGGAGCAAAACGGAGGTGATCTATGTGAGTTATTGACCAGAATACAGAACACTATGCTCACATAACGATTAATAATGACACAGTATTGTACAGATAGTTATCGTACATACATATATATTGTCAAATAGAAGGAGGTGTAATGACGAACACTATCACTTAACGAAGGTTTATTCAGCACTTGCCTCCGGTCAGAATACATACGGTGTATATATAGTTACAGAACATTCAAGTACAATGATTCTTGACATTTGTGGATACTTCTAGAATGCACTCGAACCGAAAACAGAAATTAAAAGCTTACAGTGCAGGTGAGTTTTGAGCTCACGACCCTCCATGCAACAGTCTAGTATCATAACCACTACACCACGGTGGCTGCGCTACTCAGCTTCTTCTGAGAGATTTCTCCCTCCTTAAGAAGAGAACAGCGTCTCGGTGTTACATCCTCCTAGTAATGGAGCGAGTCATCGGCCCTGCATACTCCATCTCCCGATGACTGATGTTCGCCCTGGCGGTGATCTTCTTAGGACTACGCTACACTACGCTCTTCGTCACCTTTCCGCTTGTTGCCTGTCTCTGGAGCTTCGAATGTACTCTGGGTTGCAGGATCCTTATAGGGCTTCATTCGAAGGACATGGACCGTATCTCTGATCTTTCCTGTCTTGTATCGGGGTGGAAATCTTCAACTTCATAAGTAACATCAGACAACTGTTTTACAACCTTATAAGATACAAAATAGCGCCTGAGGAGCTTCTCAGAGAGGCCAACCTTCCGAACAGGATTGAAGATCCAGACGAGGTCACCAGGATGGTAGACAACAGGGCGGTAGCTCGCATCATACCTTCGGCGATCGTTTTCTTGAGCCTGCAGCGTGCGGAGTCGAGCTTCCTCAGTTCTGCTTAACACCTGGCCGACTTAGTCGTCGTCCACGTCATCGGGATGTAACGGAAAACAGTGTCCATCGTCGTCGTCGCCTCACGCCCATGCACCAGGAAAAATGGCGTAAATCCCGAGGTGTCTTGTTTGGCGGCGTTGTAGGCAAACGTCACGAAAGGTGGCACCTCATCCCAGTTACTCTGCTCAGCATTGACGAACACTGATAGCATGTCGGCCAATGTCTTATCAAGGCGTTCACTAAGCCCGTTAGTTTGCGGATGGTAGGCAGTCGTCATGTGACGAGTAATGTTGCACCTACGGTTTACCTCTGTCACAAGATTCGATTGAAAAACTTTCCCTCGATCCGTAATTAACGACCTTGGCGCACCGTGTTTTAATACAATGTCTTCCACGATGAATTTGGCTACCTTGAATGCTTCGGCTGCTTTCACGGCTTTTGTAATGGCATAGCGTGTTAGATAATCAGTGCAAACAATAGTCCATCTATCGCCACTAGCAGACGTTGGAAATCGTCCGAGGTCAGTCCCAACATGCTGGAAAGGCGTTTCAGCTGGTGGAATTGGTATGAGTCGGCCAGGTGGTTTCTGAGGAACTGCCTTTCTCCTCTGGCACTCTCGACAGTGCGACAAATAGTGACGGACACTCCTAAATAAACCTGGCCAGAAAAAATCTTGCGGATTCTATCGTACGTCTTAATAAATCCTAAATATCCGGCCTCAGGTGTGTCATGGAATTTCTGTAGAACATCTACGCGTATGTGTTTAGGAATCACTGGTAGCCACCTCTTTCCAAACGGATGAAAGTTTTTCTTGCAAAGTAATCCATTAACTTTAAATTGTCCTTTCACATCCTTTGACCGATTTAAGGCAAACATAATTTGAGATATCTTGGCGTCCTTCTGCTCAGCAGAGAGATCCTAAAGTGCAGCGAGATAGTCACTATCTTCATCAAAGTCTTGATGGTCTTGCACAGGGTTTGTTGAGAGACAGTCGGCATCTTGGCGTTTTTTTCCACTTTTGTACACTATGGTAATGTCATACTCTTGAAGACGTAGTGCCCACCTGGCGAGTCGTCCTGTTGGGTCCTTAAGACCTATCAACCGACAAAGTGTATGATGGTCAGTAGCAACTGTGAATGGCCTTCCATAGAGATACGGTCGAAATCTGTACATGGCACGGATCACTGCAAGATATTCTCTATCTGTAGTTGAGTACCTTCTCTCGGCTTTTGTAAGTGTCCTAGAAGCATAGGCTATAACCTTCTCTTTTCCATCCGAAATTTTGCACCAGAACAGCACCGATCCCATATCCACTGGCATCTGTGTGTAGTCCTGTAGGTGCTCTCTCATCATACAGATCACGCACAGGGTCGGTCGTCAGAGCTTTTCGCAGCACATCGAAAGAATCTTGTTGAGCACCACCCCAGATAAATTTAGCATCAGCTACTAACAACTGTCCGCAGCTAGTGGTCGTGCGGTAGCGTTCTCGCTTCTCACGCCCGGGTTCCCGGGTTCGATTCCCGGCGGGGTCAGGGGTTTTTTCTGCCTCGTGATGACTGGGTGTTGTGTGATGTCCTTAGGTTAGTTAGGTTTAAGTAGTTCTAAGTTCTAGGGGACTGATGACCATAGATGTTAAGTCCCATAGTGCCCAGAGCCATTTTAACAACTCTTGGAGTGACCTGGCTTTGATACAAAAGTCTTTGATAAAACGACGGTAATAAGAACATAATCTGAGGAAGATTCTCACATCTCTACTACTTCTAGAATTAGGAAATTCCGTTATAGATCTCACCTTTCCTGGGCCTGGCCGCACACCTTCGTTTGACACAAGGTGCCCAAGTATTTTGATTTCTTTTGCTCCAAAGAGACCCTTTCTTGGATCAAGTTTCACTCCGTCTTGTTGGAGACACTTAAGAACGGCCCTCAGTCTTTTTACGTGTTCATCAAATGTCTCTGGGAACACTATAATGTCCACTTCAGGTGACTTAGAAGATTATTCATCATCCGTTCAAAAGTTGCTGGTGCATTACACAAACTAAACGGCATTACCTTAAATTCATACAGGCCCTCAGGGGTGATGAATGCAGTTTACTCACTATCAGCCTTATCTACTTCGATTTGCCAGTATTGCGAGTACATGTCCATAGTTGACAAGAACTTAGCCACCTTTAGACAATCTAGTGTATCGTCAATTAATGGAAGGGGATAAACGTCCTTTTTAATTATCTTATTAAGCTTCCTGTAATCAACACAGCCGCGCGGGATTAGCCGAGCGGTCTAAGGCGCTGCAGTCATGGACTGTGCGGCTGATCCCGGCGGCGCTTCGAGTCCTCCCTCGGGCATGGGTGTGTGTGTCTGGCCTTAGGATAATTTAGGTTAAGTTAACAGTTAACTATCCGCAATTCACCGATTCCGTTCTTAAACGAGACGACAGAGGCTGTGATGACCAAGTTATTCTTCAGTGGTATGCTACAAGATCCATGGGTTGATGCATGGCATGACGCATGACAGTTACCTTTCTAGCGCTGGCTGCAGGAATCCAGCACACATAGTCTCCACACACTCGGACGCGCATCTTCCTGTCCACAGTATCTCATCACGTCTAGCATAATCTTCGAGCGACCACAATCTATAATTGCCTGAGAAGCTTTCAAAAAGTCCCATCCGAGAATGACGTCATGACTACACTCTTGTAAGTCGTTGAATTCTAAGGGCTGTGTATGGACACTTATACCCACACGAATGACGCATCTTCCTGTAGGTTTTACATATTTCCCATTAGCCACCTTCAGCAGAGATGTTTTATTGTCGACGAATACGATTTTCTCCAACTGGGGACGGTACTTCTCCGAAATGACTGAATATGATGCTCCAGAGTCCACAAGAGCTTGGGCTGGTCGGCCATCGACGTAGTTTCCTATCATTTTTGTAGTGATCGACGGCGGAGGATTTTTCTCTTCAGCCGCCTCACCTCCAAGGAATGTCGCACCCTTTAGTTTTCCAGGTTGCGGCGGCTAGGTAATCGGCTGGAACTTCTAAACGACGATGGAGACCTTGATCGGCGTGTTGGGGAGCGTCCTCTGCAGCGGCTAGCTTGCGGCGATGGTGACCTCGTCATCCTGCACCCTCACCTTCTTGTTCATCTTCGTCGTCTAGGAGTTCGCGTCGGCTAAGAGCGGTCTGTTGTCTTCTGGCGCGGGCGTCATCAAATATCCGCCGCCTTTCTCGAAAATAGCGCACCACATGTCCCGGTCGTCCGCAGTGGAAACATACTGGCTGGTTATCCTAGGTCCTCCAGACGCCAATCTTCCTTGGTGCCCAAACAGGTTCCTCATGCGGCATTGTAGGAACGTAATTTCGCCTGGGTCTCGACTTTTTTGCCGTTTTAAAGGGAAATGAAGGACGAGAGGTTGGGTTCAATGTCTGTTCCACTTCCTCCCTTACGACCTCTTGAAGCATCTGTTTTCTGCTCGCGGTGCAATCCAAGTGCCTTCTGAACTTCCTCTCTCACTATCTGACGAAGAACACTTGCGAAATCAGTTTTTTCCTCCATCACAGACAACGATACGACTTTTGGAAGCCGTTCAAACTTCTTGCGTGTAATTCTTTTTTGATGCATTGTCTCGATATACTGGCACCATTTTATGAAGTCGTCTGCTGTAGAAACCTCCTTCAGGAGTAGGGCTTGATACATGTCCTCAGCAACACCCTTCATGAGATGTGCAACCTTATGTGCCTCCTTCATTCTAGGATCCACTATTTTACACAACTCCAAGACGTCTTGAATGTAGGATGCTGTCGTTTCTCCTGGACGCTGTGCCCGGCACTTTAATTTATGTTCAGCCTTGCACTTCCGCCGTTGTGTGTCGCCGAAATACTTGCGCAGTTCCGCCTGGAATACTTCCCAGCTTGTGAACTTCTCCTCGTTGTTTTCATACCATTGCTTGGCAGTGCCCTCCAAGCAGAAGAATAAGTTAGCCGAACACACGGTGTCATCCCATTTGTTAAATTTGTTTATACGCTCATATACCTTCAGCCACTTGTTTGGATCATGGCCATCGTCACCAGAGAATCTGGAAGGATGTCACACAGTTGCTGTCATCGAGACGTCCTCTTCTTCTTCTGTCTCTGATAGATTGCGATCTCTTGAATATGGCTCGAACTCGGGTTTCTCACCACCTAAACGGCGTTCAGTCGTGGCCTGATGGGAGCCACTGTGTCGTCGATAATGTGCGCTATCACAATTTCCAATACCCAGTATCTCCACCAGAATAATGTCACGTAGAAGAAGGTGTACTTATATAAATGACGAACATTAACTTCACTTAACGAAGGTGTGTTCAGCACTTGCACATGCAAGAGCGCGGAGCGAACTGCCTCCGGTCAGAACACGTACGATATATATACAGCTACAGAACATTCCAGTACAATGATTCTTGACATTTGTGGATACTTCTAGAATGTACTCGAACCGAATATAGAAATTAAAAGCTTACAGTATAGGTGCGTTTTAAACTCACGACCCTCCATGCAACAGTCTAGTATCATAACCACTACACCACGGTGACTGTGCTACTGAGGTTCTGCCACAATATTGATATTGCTCACAAGTAGAACACGGCAAGCGCCATCAGACTATTTCCCAGGAACTTCGTTCAGTGGAAGAGGAATCAAAATGAGCGAACACGTGTCTCGAATTATCAGCAGACATTAGACCATTTCTGAAAAAACAAAGGTCACGGTTTTCAGGGTACATTACGTGGCTTAGTCCGCCCCGGTAGCTGAGTGGTCAGCGTGACAGACTGTCAATCCTAAAGGCCCGGGTTCGATTCCCGGCTGGGTCGGAAATTTTCTCCGCTTAGGGACTGGGTGTTGTGTTGTCCTAATCATCATCATTTCATCCCCATCGACGCGCAGGTCGCCGAAGTGGCGTCAAATCGAAAGACCTGCACCAGGCGAACGGTCTACCCGATGGGAGGCCCTAGCCACACGACATTTCCATTTCCATTTACCGGGCGATACTATCGGGTGAAAGGGTGGTTCAGTGGTTTTGCGTCGCAGTTTCTTAATTCTGCGCCCTGTATTCGAAATCAGGTTATTGTTTTTATATTGTTTTCATTTATCTGCCAATGCCCGCAGAAGGTTAGTGCACGAATATCTGTTATCAAATTACATGATACTAGGGCATTATAATAATTGTAAAATTACAACTGGATTTCACAGAAAGTGTCACACATTATTACATTATGTGTGTGTGTGTATAGTATGAACGTGTCCTCTTGGGAAAAATATTCTGGAGGTAAAATAGTCCCCCATTCGGGCGGGGGTTATTGAGGAGGACGTCCTCATCAGACGAAACAAAACTGGCATTCTGCGGACCGGAGCGTGGAATGTTACATCCCTTAGTCGGGCAGGTACATCAGAAAATTTAAAAAAAGAAATGGACAGGTTGAAGTTAGATATAGTGGGAATTAGTGAAGTTCGGTGGCAGAAGGAACTGGACTTCTGGTCAGGTGAATACAGGATTGTAAACACAAAGGCAAATAAGGGTAATGCAGGAGTGGGTTTAATAAAAACTAGCAATGAGGGTAAGCTACTATGAACAGCGTAGTGAACGCATTATTGCAGCTAAGACAGACACGAAGAACACACCCACAACAGAAGTACAAGTTTGTATACCAACTAGCACCGCAGATGATGAAGAGATTGAAAAAAAAGTATGATGAGATTAAAGAAATTATTCAGATAGTTGAAAAATACGTAAATTTAGTTGTAATGGGGGACTGGAATTCGATAGTAGGAAAAGGAAGAAAAGGAAAAATAGTACGTGAATATGGACTGGAGAAAGGAATGAAAGGGGAAGCTGCCTGGTAGAATTTTGCACAGAGCAAAATTTAATCACCTCTAACACTTGCTTTAAGAAACATAAAAGACGGTTGTATACGTGGAAGAGACCTGAAGAAACGGGAAGGTTTCAGATTGATTATATAATGGTTAGACAGAGATTTAGGAACCAGATTTTAAATTCTACGACATTTTCAGGGGCAGATGTGGAATCTGGTCACAATTTATCGGTTCTGAAATATAGATTAAAACTGAAGAAATTTGAAAAAGGTAGGAAATTAAGAAGATGGGATAAGTTCAAAGAACCAGAGGTTGATGAGAGTTTCAGAGGAAGCATTAGGCAACAGGTGGCTAGAACAGAGGAAAAGAATACAGTAGAAGATGAATGGGTAGCTTTAAGAGATGAAACAGTGAATGCAGCAGACGATCGAATAGGCAAAAGACATGGCTTTGTAGAAATGCTTGGATAACACAAGAGATATTGGATTTAATTGATGAAAGGAGAAAATTTTAAAAAGTAGCAAACGAAGCAGGCGAAAGGGAATTCAAACGTTTAAAAGTGTGATTGCCGGGAAATGTAATATGACGAAGCAGGAATGGCTAGAAGCCAAATGTAAGGATCTAGAAGCGTACGTAATTAGGGGAAAGATAGATACCTCCTACAGGAAAATTAAAGGGACCTTTGGGTGAAAGAGCAGCAGTTGATGAATATCAAGAGCTCAGTTGGAAAACCAGTCCTAAGCACGGAAGGGAAAGTTGAGGGGTGTTAGGAGTATATAGAGGGCCTACACACGGGAGGCAATGTTAGAGAAAGAGAAGAGGACGTAGATGAAGATGAGATAGGACATATGATACTGCGAGAAGATTTTGACAACGCTCTCAAAGATCTAAGGTGAAGCAAGGCTCCGGGGTTAGATGATATTCCATCAGAACTACAGATAGCCTTGGGAGAACCAGTCAAATTGGTTCAAATGTGTCTGAGCACTATGGGACTTAACATCTAAGGTCATCAGTCCCCTAGAACTTAGAACTACTTAAACCTAACTAACCTAAGGAGATCACACACATCCATGCCCGAGGCAGGATTCGAACCTGCGACCGTAGCGGTTGCGCGGTTCCAGGCTGAAGCGCCTAGAACCGCTCGGCCACATCGGCCGGCCGGAGAACCAGTCATGGTAAAACTCTTTCGTATGGTGTACAAGATGTATGAGACAGGCGGAATACCCTCAGACTTCAAGAAGAATGTAGTAATTCTAGTTCCCAAGAAAGCAGCTGCTGACACGTGTAAAATTACGGAACTGTCAGTTTAATAAGTCATGCCTGTAAAATACTAACACGAGTTCCTTACAGAAGAATGGAAAAACTGGTAGAAGCCAGCCTCGGAGAAGATGAGTTTGGATTCCGGAGAACTGTACGAACACGCGAGGTAATACTGCCCCTACTACTTATCTTAGCAGTTAGGTAAAGGAAACATAAACTTAGAGATATTCTGAGGGTAGCTACCGTAAAATACAGGGAGCGAAAGGCTATTTACAAACTGTACAGAATCCAGACGGCATTTATAAGAGTCGAGGGCTATTTAAGGGAAGCTGTGGTTGAGAAGGGAGTGAGACAGGGTTTTAGCCTATCCCCGATGTTATTCAATCTGTACATTGAACAAGCAGTAAAGGCAACCAAAGAAAATTTGGAGTAGGAATAAAAGTTCAGGGAGCAGAAACTAAAACTTTAAGATTGGCGAAACAGCAAAGCAGTTAGAAGACCAACTGAACAGAACTGACAGCGTCTTGAAAGGGAGATATAAGATGAACATCAACAAAAGCAAAACAAAGGTAACGGAATGTAGTCGAATGAAAGAATGTGATGCTAAGGGAATTAGATTAGGAAACGAGACACTTAAAGTGGTAGGTGAGTTTTGCTGATTGGGCAGCAACTAATAATGTGCCGAAGTTGAGAAGATATAAAATGTAGACTGGCAATGGCACGAAAAGCATTTCTGAAGAATTGAAATTTGTTGACGTCGAATACAGATTTATGAGCTAGCAATCTTTTTCTTAAAGTATTTGTCTGAAGTGTAGTCATGTATGGAAGTGAAACTTGGACGCTGAACAGTTTAGACAAAAAGATAATAGGAGCTTTCGAAATGTGGTGCTACAGAAGAATGTTGAAGACTAGAAGGGTCGATCACGTAAAGAATGAGGATGTACCGAATAGACTTGGGAAGAAAGAAATTTATGGCACGAGTTGACCAAAGAAGGGATCAGTTGATAGAACACATTCTGAGACCTCAAGGGATGGGTGGTAAAAAGCACAGAGGGAGACCAAGAGTTGAATACAGTAAGCAGATTCAGAGGGATGTAGGTTGCAGCAGTTATTCGGAAATGAAGAGTCTCGCACAAGATAGAGTAGCATGGAGAGCTGCATCAGCACCAGTCTTTGGACTGAATGCCACAACGACATGGTATGTTGAAAGGTTACAAGTTTTTTAAATTCTCACATTCTGATATTTCAACTTCTTATCAATTCTCATATTTTATTCAGGTGTTTATTTTTCAGGAAGATTTGTGCATTGCCTTGGATGGTATCGGTTGTAGTAACAGTCGAAACACAGGTATTTCGAACACCACGAGCATCGCGCGAAGGCAAGTTTTGCCACTGTGACGTTTCTTCGTATGAATCTCACTCGGGAAAGAAACGTCAGTAACACTGGGAAAGTTTCGCGCGTTAGCAATAATTTCGCGGCAAACCATGCATAACGATTCACTTTTCCGAAAACTGGCGCTTACAATTGATTACGAATCTTGATACTGTACAGAATCTCACCGAAAACAATTTCAAATAATTTTGTCATTCTTTTTTTGTTTTAATTCATTCATCTGACACTGATTTAGTAGACGAATAAGAATAACGTTATACCAATACAAACTGAAAAAAGATCCATGTAGTAATCTTCTGTAGATAAGGGTATATAAATGAAAAACAAAAATAAGTGATATTATTGGTTTTCGAATCGGGGGCGCGAAATTAAGAAGCCGCGGCGCTAACCACTAGCTCATCTTTTCGTCTGAGGGTATCACTCGGTAAAGGCACATATAGATTCTCGAAAATACTTTGACCGCTGTTTTTTCAGAAACGGTCCAGTATCTACGGAGACACTTGTTCGCTTATTTTGAACCCTCTTCCACTGAGCGAAGTTTCTGGCAAATCGGGTCATGATGCTTCCCGTATTCTCCTCGCCAGTTTTTTACAAATAGACTTTACCTGTCCAAGCAGTTCTACTGAACAAAGCAAGTGGCACCAGTAGATGACGCGACTGTGCAGAGGTACGTCGTTTACAGTTCTGTTCAGTTGTGGTTTCTTTTGTATGAAAGCAGGGCACGCCGCAAAAGAGGGTAATACACGCAGCGAAAGTCATTTAAAAGGGGCTCCATACTGCCAAATTTCTTATGATTCACGGCATTTGCACCAAGAAGGCAATAGTGTCAGAGAAATGACAAAGAAGTTGCAGGTTTCCAACTGCGAAATAGTCAAGACCATACACCGGCATCGAGGTACAGGTTCCTACGGTGATCGTCCTCGTTCAGGAGCACCCAGGAAAATAAAAGAACGCCAGGAAAAGTATTTAGTAGAGACCAATAAATGCAGTAAATTAAAAACTGGCAGCTGAACTGATCACAAGTAGGGATACACCAGTGAGTGAGTCACCAGCGAGACGGCGCTTGACAGAAGACAATCTCCAGGGTTATGTAGCAGCAAGGAAACGATTGTTGCGCCCTGTAACAAGAAGAGATGGCTTGAATGGTCTACGACATACCAACACTGTACAGCTGGTGATTGGGAAATAGTCTTATTCACTTATGAATCCAAGTTCGAAACATTTAGAAGTAAACGTCGTCAATTCGTACGTCGTTTGTCCCACGTGCACTTGAATCGTCAGGTATAATTCCAACTGTTAAACATGGAGGCGATTCTAGGATGGTATGGGGATCTCTTGAAGGTAATAAAGTGGGGGATTTGGTGAAAGTAGATGGTAAAATGAACCAAAAGAATTATCGTCCCTTTCTCCAGCGACAACTCAAGACATCTGTTAGGGTTTGTCTTACAGCAAGAAAACGACCAAAACACACATCTCGATTGTGTCAGAACTACGTGAAGTCTCTAGAGGCTCAGAAAATTTTGAAAAACATGGAATGGCCTTCTTAGTTACCTAAGTGTAACCCAAACCAGGTACTATGGGATAAGTTGGACAGGAGTACCCGAAAACAGGTAATCTTGAATTGGACACACTTGTGAGAGATCCTGCGACAAGAATGCAGACTAATTCCAACTGAAACCCTGACGAAATTGACCCATCAAAATGGTTCAAATGGCTCTGAGCACTATGGGTCTTAGCATCTATGGTCATCAGTCCCCTAGAACTTAGAACTATTTAAACCTAACTAACATAAGGACATCACACAACACCCAGTCATCACGAGGCAGAGAAAGTCCCTGACCCCACCGGCAATCGAACCCGGGAACCCGGGCGCGGGAAGCGAGAACGCTACCGCACGACCACGAGCTGCGGACAATTGACCCATCACGTGCCGAGAGTATGCAACCCAGTGATTAAAGTAAACGATGGCTATTTTGAGGAATCTAGGCTTTAATAGTTGCATTTGCCTATGTATTGTTTTAGGTTAATAAAAATTTAGAAAATAATAAAATGCAATATTATTATGTATTTATTTTCCATTGCCATAATCATTTGGCGTTTCCAAATTATTGAACTGTTGCTTAATAATCGGGGGAAACGGCCTTGCCGCAGTGGATACACCGGTTCTCGTGAGATCACCTAAGTTAAGCGCTGCTGGGCGTGGCCGGCACTTGGATGGGTGACCATCCAGCCGCCATGCGTTGTTGCCACTTTTCGGGGTGCACGCAGCCTCGTGATGCCAATTGAGGAGCTACTCGACCTAATAGTAGCGGCTTCGGTCAAGAATACAATCATAACGACCGGGAGAGCGGTGTGCTGACCCCATGCCCCTCCTATCCGCATCCTCCTCTGATGATGACACGGCGGTCGGTTGGTCTCGGCAGACCACTCGTGGCCTGAGACGAACCTCCTCGCCATTTCGTTTCGCTCCGTCCCCTGTCGATTTTAGTGCCCTCCAGTCCTTTCCTTTCTTTCTCTTCTACTCCTTTTCTCCCTCATAATTCGACCTGCATCCACCACTTTTCTTATGTCCTTCCTTTGTCCCAACCGTCACAAAACTAGACTGTTGCGGAAACGGCGCCCAGAGCACGCATCCTGGCTGTCATACCATAATTACGCTAGTGATCATGACAGATTGAAACATTGTGCCCGTTTGCAATGATTTCCCTACGTCGCTCTAGGCAAATGCCTCGACGATTGCTTTGAAAGGACACGGGCGGTTTACTTCCCTATCCTTGACACAATCCGAACTTGTGCTCTGTTCATAATGACCTCATTGTCGAGCGGAGATTTAACCCAAATCTTCCTTCCTTCGAAGTTAACTGGAGAGATTTCGTGAAGTTTGGAAAGTACAGGAAAAGCAGTGACAGAATGAAAGCTGTGGAGCGCATGTCGTTAGTCGCGCCCGCATAGCTCAGTCAGTAACCGCCAAAGACGAGATTTCGGATTCGAGTATCACTCTTGCACACAGTTCTTACACTACTGGCCATTAAAATTGCTACACAAGGAAGAAATGCAGATGATAAACGGGTATTCATTGGACAAATATATTATACTAGAACGGACATGTGGCTACATTTTCACGCAATTTGGGTGCATAGATCCTGAGAAATCAGTACTCAGAACAACCACCTCTGGCCGTAATAACGGCCTTGATACGCCTGGGCACTGAATCAAACAGAGCTTGGATGGCGTGTACAGGTACAGCTGCCCATGCAGCTTCACCACGATACCACAGTTCATTAAGATTAGTGACTGGCGTATTGTGACGAGCCAGTTGCTCGGCCACCACTGACCAGACGTTTTCAATTGGTGAGAGATCTGGAGAATGTGTTGGCCAGGGCAGCAGTCGAGCATTTTCTGTATCCAGAAAGGCCCGTACAGGACCTGCAACATGCAGTCGTGCATTATCCTGCTGAAATGTAGGGTTTCGCAGGGATCGAATGAAAGGTAGAGCCACGGGTCGTAACGCATCTGAAATGTAACGTCCACTGTTCAAAGTGCCGTCAATGCGAAAAAGAGGTGACCGAGACGAGTAACCAATGGCACCCCATACCAACACGCCGGTTGATACGACAGTATGGCAATGACGAATACACACTTCCAATGTGCGTTCGCCGCAATGTCGCCAAACACGGATGCGACCATCATGATGCTGTAAACAGAACCTGGATTCATCCGAAAAAACGACGTTTTGCCATTCGTGCACCCAGGTTCGTCGTCGAGTACACCATCGCAGGCGCTCCTGTCTGTGATTCAGCGTCAAGGGTAACAGCAGCCATGGTCTCCGAGCTGATAGTCCGTGCTGCTGCAAACGTCGTCGAACTGTTCATGCAGATGGTTGTTGTCTTGCAAACGTCACCATCTGTTGACTCAGGGATCCAGACGTGGCTGCACGATCCGTTACGGTCATGCGGATAAGATGCCTGTCATCTCGACTGTTAGTTATACGAAGCCGCTGGGATCCAGCACGGCGTTCCGTGTTATCCTCCTGAACCCACCGATCCCCGAGCAGCAATGTCGCGATACGATAAACTGCAATCGCGATAAGCTACAATCCGACCTTGATGAAAGTCGGAAACGTGATGGTACGCATTTCTTCTCCTTACACGAGGCATCACAACAACGGTTCACCAGGCAACGCCGGTCAACTGCTGTTTGGGTATGAGAAATCGGTTGGAAACTATCCTCATGTCAGCACGTTGTAGGTGTCGCCACCGGCGCCAACCTTGTGTAAATGCTCTGAAAATCTAATCACTTGCGTATCACAGCATCATCTTCCTGTCGGTTAAATTTCGCGTCTGTAGCACGTCATCTTCGTGGTGTAGCAATTTTAATGGCCAGTAGTGTATCTTTCAGGGAGGTAGTACACTGATACGTGCCTTATTACAGAGTAAGCGCTCGATACAAATTATTAAGTATATAATTTGGATGAGTAATTTGGATAGGGCGTTACAGATAAATAACAAAAGGACAGCGGTGTCACTAGTCGGAAACCTGTGGAGAGACGGAGGCGGAGGAGGCACTGAGTAGCTTCTTGTCTTGCAAGAAGTCGCTGGGCTGGTCGCTGTAGGGGCAGTACTCCGCGTGGAAGACGAGGAAGTCCTGCTCGGAGGCGGTGAGCGGCGGCGGCGGCGGCACGCGAGGCGGCTTCAGCTTCGGCAGCGGCGACCGCGACACCCGCGCGCGCACCTGCGCCGCGTCCGGCGGCGGCGGCGGCGACTGCAGCGCCTGCGCAGCAACGCCGGTACCTCTCACGTCTGCTCTGTTTAACGTATTTGAATTCGTATTCCTACTTCGTGTACCGGGTGGTTATAATTAAAGTGTAACTACTCACAGAGGTTCTGTGTGGGCTGTAATTATCGTATGGCAGCGAAACTTGGTAGATATTCTAACGCGTAATGTGGAACCAATTTACGCTAGAAAAAAAAAAAAATTAGTTCCAGTTTTGACTACCAGGTGAAAATCTGGCGCGTGAACTCAAAAAAGACTTAGAGAAATGTTTCCATATGTAACGGATTAGTTACAGGGCGTGGGCAGAAGAGGCCAAACAACTGATGATGATTTTATTATTAATCATCGCTTACATAATTTGTTCAATATGCGCACCAGAGACGCCGACGAGATGCTGCACAGCGCTAGATCTGCTGGCCAAAATAGGACTAATTTTTCCCCGCGTGAATTGGTTGTGCATTAATGCATTACCACATCTACCAAGTTTCGCTGCCGCACTATAACTGCAGCCCATACTGCACATCAGTGAGTAGCTGAATGTTAATTATAACCACTCAGTACTACTACTGTCACCACCGTGGTCTAGTTGCTTATCCTGCTGCCTGTTGATGCTAATTTTGATTTTTGGTGACCATTTTGGATTTTTCTGCAACTTTCTCGACTTCCACGTCATTTGGATAGAAATCGTGCAAATGATCTACAGAAGAAATAATTAACTGAATATTTGTAACTTCCTACTTCACTGGTTGCTTTTTAGTCTTCATCTCAGAGATTGGTACAACCGGTTCCATTCTATGCAGGTACATCCTCAGGTGTATTTCTACGTTAAGATTTTTTATACAAAACTTTATAAGAACCGTACAACTGACTTACAAAGTTCAGAATTCTTAATACTAAAAATTAAAATCATGGCATACGAATTGATACCAAAATGCACGAGCCGCTATCATATGGTTCATATGGCTCTGAGCACTATGGGACTTAACTGCTGTGGTCATCAGTCCCCTAGAACTTAGAATTACTTAAACCTAACTAACCTAAGGACATCACACACATCCATGCCCGAGGCAGGATTCGAACCTGCGACCGCAGCGGTTGCGCGGTTCCAGACTGTAGCGCCTAGAACCACTCAGCCACTCCGGCCGGCGCCGCTATCATAAAATTACTTACAAGGTCTAATGCCCCTCGTTATCTAAATGTCTTAAAGCGTGTTCCAAGATGCAATGAGGAGCACTACTGACGCAACCACCAACGGAAGTCAAACGTAATAAAACCAGTTGTTATTGATAATTTATGTTCTGGGAGCGCCAGACGTCCATAAAATGAAAAAAAAAAGAAACAATAGCGAGGAAGGTTCAGCAGGGGCTATAAGTAAACCCAAATGAAAGAATAATTAAAAAATAGTGTTGGACTCACATGTGGTAACGTGAAATCGTCTAGACTGTTGTACACCTGAATATTGAGATGACGTCGGAGAATACACCAGTCTGCTCCCATTTTGAGGACACCTCTATTTCATCATAAATCTATGTGAAGTGAAATTTCTGATCGTCCCAAATAACTAGAAGGAAACAGGGCTAAGGACGGCATTTACCAAAAATTGCTACTGTACTTTTGTGTGCTGAATAACTTCATTCCACATAGTAGTAAGGCCGCCAGAATTAGTTTCCTGGGTTAAAGGACGACGTAGCCGCCGTGACGAACATGCGGAGTTCAGGTAATACGTAGCTTTAAACACTAAACAGGCGTGCCGTGCGGGTAACAACAGGGAGTGCGAGGTATGCGGCCATCTAATACTGTGAGGTTCCGAGAAAGCAGTATGCTAACTGGACCTTGGGATTCGCTAACAGAACAGAAAGAAAATGTATATAATTTGCATTTTAATTTTTAGAATTAAGATTTATGAACTTAGTAAGTCAGAAGTACGGTTCTTATAAAGTTTTGAATAAAAATTTTTACGCAGAAGTACACCTGAGGATGGTACGAAGCCGGTTACACCAGTCTGTCAGCCACCACAATAACACAGCTAACGCGGCTGATTGGACTCTCAATGAATTTTACCAGCATTTCAACACCTGGCTATATGTTAATTTGTTTGAATGTTCCTTTCACAATGTGTAGTTATTTTAGCTGTGGATGCCCTACATATAAAATTGGTTGCCCTTAGATATGGCTACAGTAGGCAAACATATAGTGTTTTTAGATTGCCGATGTTTGCAGTGGCCAGGCACAAAGCGTTCGCGGCCTGGAGTCAACCGACTTAAGCCCATCCAGAACTAGCGAGGCCTTGGTCAGGTCATCGTGAACAGATACTACATGTTCCCCAGTGCAATGCTGGCAATGCCTGCCCTGAAATGTATTGGTAACGCAAGACGCTGTGTTGATAGCTGGCTTCAAGTAGCCAATGAGAGAACTGCACGCATATCACATACTCTACAATAATTAATTTAAGATAAACTCGTCCTCTAACCAAATGACAACCTTGTTATGTGCAATTACTTGAAGAAACAGCGATCAGCAACCTGCAGCAATTATAGCCAAGCTGTTAATCACATTCGCTGGTGTAGTCCACACAACTGGCGTTCAAAACAGGTTTTTCGCAATAAAATTGAGAAATTGGGTTAGATAGAGCAGCAATCAGTCGTGGAATTAAGTTGGTTTAATATGACATTTATAGTCACAACGCAGATCAGATTTCGACCTGTGTCAGGTCATTATCAATGCAGTGCGGAATTGTAGCAGTTGTTCGTGCTCAGGTAAATGCTTACACAGTAATGGTTGAACTGTGTAAGCATTCACCTGAGCACGAACAACTGCTACAATTCCGCACTGCATTGATAATGACCTGACACAGTTCGAAATCTGATCTGCGTTGTGACTATAAATGTCATATTAAAGCAACTTAATTCCACGACTGATTGCTGCTCTATCTAACCCAATATAACCACAGTCGTTGCGTGCACCCACTCCATGGAAGGCAACCTGATGAAAATTGAGAAACTTTTTTTTCAACGGTTCTATAACTTTTTTGGGAAGCTGAATCTGAATTTCAAATTTACTGCGCTGTAGGAGGTCGGTTCCACAATGTAAAACGCAAAGTACCTCAAAATTTCTGCCCTTTTCTCGGTTTCTGGCTTATATCTCGAAAACTATGCGTTTTTGGAAGGTAATGACTCGATATCAAACTAGGGCAAACAAAATTTATTACAAATGCACCAGTCAGGGTTGATTTTATGACGAGCGGTATGAGCGTTACAGCGCGCTGAAAAACTGCGATTTTTTGGCTCCTCTGCAAAAACGTCTAAAATGCCCACTACCATCCCTACAATTCGAAAAATGTAGATGTTATCAACAAAAATTCCTACTCCATGCGAAAGTACATTAAATTTCTTACAAGTGCCGTCTGTATCATTTAATTTCATTGTAAGGGGGGAAGGAGCAAAGCGAAAATTACGAAACATACCTTCTGGATCCCATAGCCAGAAGATCCCTTCCACCTGTCTACCGTTCATCGGCGCTGCACTTCTCGTGTTGTATTACGATTAAAAGACACTATTTTGTATGAATTGATGGTATGAAAATATGTTTGATGAAAATATTAACAAATTATATTTACAACAATTGGGGACATGACACTGAATATGAGATCTGTATTTAGTATCAAAGGAATATTTGGCGATGACCTCCAAGCTGTCAAGTTTAAACGGACTGACCGAGGACGGGCCCTCGCAATCGTTAGCTCAGCCATCCACATTAATGATCAACCTGTGGTCATTATGCCAATCACTCTGTTTCAGTGAGTGATTGTTGCCAAATAATCGAAGCAGTACAGGATTTCTTAACCTAGGAATGGGTTCCATATCCCCTAACTATCTCCGATGAGTGTGGAATGCACAGAGGCATAAAATCTGCTTTGCGCAAAACTTTTAAACCTCTTCCAGACACCACACTGAGACAGCGGTACAGTATATGTTACTGATGGGGGCTTTTCGTTGCGCAGATTCGTATGGTCGAGTCGGCGTACCTTCCAATAAATTTGTGACTCATATGTTAGTTATGTAGGAAGTAGCTACAACCAGAGTGGGACAACTGTGTTCGATGGGTACTTGGACGGAAAGAAGACTAGCAAGTCGAAGGAACACTTGAGGAGGTCGGCCAGAAAGCAATACGAGGAGATTCAACTTAGCAGCATCATGACACCAACAGTTTCACAAGTAACAAGTCTGTTTGCGTGGCCATATTTCACAAGTAAATTTTCTATCGAATGCGAAAAACATCACTATGCTGATGACGCTATCCAATGAAAGTAGAATCGCCTCCAAGTTGCCTCCTAGTGATGAGACACATTGTTAGTGTCAGTGGCAGAATCCTGGGCTTTTGGCTCACAATAGGGTCGCAGTAGTGGGGAAAGATTTCCTGGTGTTAATATTGTGTCTCAAAATTCCCTCCAATGTATATTTCCTCAAGCCAGGGAGAGATAAAGCCCCTCGGCTCCTCTTTCATCCGGGGAGTGCAGTGAAGCATGGTGTTGGCAACGATATGCTCTTCCTCTATGCAATGGATGGTTGTAAATCCACTTCCGCGTTATCCAACCAAGGCAAGATTAAATTTCTCAAGACCCTCTCCAAAAATCCGCATCTCGAGTTCTACATTACTAAATTCTCTCATCCTTCAGCTCATATAAAGGAAATAATAGCTGCAGGTGTGGAATTCCTGAATGTTATTTCTGGTGGTAACCACGCAACCACAACACTCAACAAACTGAGGTATAAACCATATGTGACATCAGCCCACAAGGCAACAGCAGACACAGCTTCCATACCTCCCAGTGAAATTGCAGCTCAGCAACACACCTCCAGAGGTTTCCATTAGGTGCATCAGTGAATCGGAAACTACTTGGGTCCAGAGCAGTGGGGGTGGAAGGTGACAAAAAATGGGTTGCCTCCCATTACCACCTTGAAAGGCCTGGCTCCTGAGAGGGTTCTTCAGCCTACATCTTGCAAATGCAGGACAGATTCCAGTGTCGGTGTGGGTATAGGCAAGCAGGACTTTTCTGCACAAAACTGTGCTAGCAGTTGTGAGTGGTCGTATTCCAACATCAACAACAATTTGGATATGAAGACAAAGACAACCTGGACCAATCCCTTGCAGTACCACTGCCTGAAGCAGCTGAGGCGACAGAAGGTATTAACTCAAATAGTGTTTTGCACCATTATCCACCTTTTCTAATCATTTTTCTCTATTACAACATTAATCATCCAATTATCGTGTTTTCAGTTGAAGAACAGCACAGTTTTCTAATCATTTTTCTCTATTACAACATTAATCATCCAATTATCGTGTTTTCAGTAGAAGAACAGCACCAATTCAGTGTTCAGCCTAGACCTTCCACAGCTCCTGACGCTTTGCCTGGACCTTACAATGCTCAGACCCTGGATCTGGATCTTCTTGTGCCCAAGAAACATTGCCTGGCCACCAACTGCCAAACGGAGACGAGTAAAGAAACTGTACAAATGACATCAGTACAAGTATTACTTCATACGTCTGTCTTTTGTATCTACATTGTATCACTATATACCTTTCTCTTTCAGATGGAGATCCTATTCGAAGTGATGACCCAATCCTGTGCTCAACATTTGTACATCCCACATATAGATTTCATATTCAGCTTTCTATTCAGTGTCATGTGCCTAATATCTTGTAAATATAATTTGTTAACGTTCTAATCAAACATGCTTTCCCATCATTCATTCAAAGCAACCTCCTTTAAGCATAATACATAGGAAATACATCACCGATAAGAGATAGGTGATAGGGTCCGATTGGCTGTAGGGCGCAAAAGGCATTTTACGTAATTTTCGCTTTGCTCCCTTCCCTCTCATCAGAAGATTCAATGTTACAGACGCCTCTTCTATGAACTTCAATCATTTCACGTGGTGTAAGACGTCTCGGCGATAACACTTTTTTTTCGATTTGTTTGGGTGGGAGTAGCGTTGTCTACATTTTTGCAGAAGGGCTGTTTTTCAGCGCGCTTTAACACCAATACCGCTCATTACAAAATCAAAATTGACTAGTTCATTCTGTAGGACATTTTGTCTTCTTCAATTTTGTAAAGATTGGACAACTTCAAAAAAACGTGTGGTTTTGACATATAAACAAAACCTGAAAAAAGTGCGAAAAATTTGAGACTTGTTCCGTAATTTTGTTACGGGAAAACCACTATTCGACCGGGCTAGCGGGTGGAAAGTATGCAAGTGGGTGAGAATATTGCCTGCAAAAGGCCAGATTCCAGGTTCGAGTACCGATCAGACACACAGTTTTACTCTACCAGGAAGATTCGTATAAGCCATTTCTTGCACCTGAATGGGAACCATGGCGCGTCTAACAACTTTCCATCGTCGATAAGACCATTAACAGATTGATGTCACTCACGATGACGCAGTGTCACCAATTAAAGGCAATTTATTGGTAATTCGAATCCAACACAGCAGAAGTCACTATAGTCCGTTGTTCCCGATGCAAATAACGGATGTTATCATGGAAAGCTCGAATTATTATTCTGCGGTTAGAAGACCAAGAACATTTCATATATAATCTGCTTCCTTGAAATAGAACATCACGTTTTCCAAGCAATGTGACGCCGACAGAAAACGGAGACCCATCCCATCATGCACCGCTGGCCGCACAAGGTAACAAAGTTTCGGAAGGTGAAGCATTACACACTTACATGTAAAAGCCGGTGTTCGCCCCTGCGTAGACGCTGCACAATCTGCTCTGCGGTGTGCGCTCTGCGCATGCGCCGGCGCTCTTCAATGTGCACGATTCGCCTGGAGTGTGCCACGATAGAAGCCGGCAAGGCGTCCAGTTCCCGAAGCAGGGACCAGTACCTGAAATGCAAAACCTCCAACACTAGCTGCCACCATAAGTCTCTCACTTATAATACGATCTGCAAGGTGAAAGGTGTCCACGTCTGCGCGCTGGTGCTATTTTTGTCAGTGTAAAGCGAGAGTGCCACCTTTCATCACTCGACCGAATGTAGCACGTGTGATTGTCTAAATCCAGTCTCAGATGTGCCAGAGAATGCCTGACCTACATGCATTTCCGGACTGTTTCTCAGATTGCCCTAAGAGATTCCTCACGGTGCAGAAGTACATGCATTAGTCGTTGATGTCATCGATCATATCGAAAACTCTCCTTCGGGCTGCCAAGTTAACTGATTGCGTGCCCAGGCGATAAAAGGTGACACAATCGCTTTACATAAAACTCGAAAATCGTCAAGTACGCCGGCATGGACACCTTAGAATGGTTACCATAACACTATACAGATTGTTGATTGCGCTGCTTCACTTCGTGTGAGAAGTCTTTACCCTATATTAGGTATTTTTTTAGCAGTATACTCAGCAGCATTTAAATACTCTTACGTTGTCACTGTATCTTTGGTTTTGGCTTAGGGCTCATCAACTGTGGATCCTGAAAATTCGAAATTATGTTCGAAGCCTTTGACCAATTCCAAATGAAAATATTTTTTAGTCACGATCTCAGAAAAGCTTGCCTATACACCATCAAACCGCAGTACTGTGACCACCATTCCCAGAAAAAAACATCTACATAAAAAAACATCTACATAATTCACACGAGGCTAACCGAACGAAATATAAGGGTGTTTGAGGCCAGGATGTCCACCTCCTCAGCAGTGTGATCAGTGCGTCTGACTACTATGCAATGGGTCCGGGTTCGATCCCCGGCCGGCTAAGATAGTTTCTCCGCTCGGTGCGACCAATGCGGCGTCACCTATAAAGACTTACAACTCGGCAGCCGAACTTCCCCACTCTTTTTTCAGAGGACAGGATGCAGTCTTTATGCATTCCACGCACTCACGTCGTCGGTAGAGTAAGCGATTTACTGCAGTTAAAAAAGGAATTATCTTTGACTTTCGGGCCAAGATGTTTGTATTTCTAAAACAGTGTATGAGGAATGGACTAATACCAACATCATGGATAACCGCACTCGAAATTGTGGAACTCCGTGTGCCACTACTATCCGACGAAACGGTCAACTAAGACGTTGTATGAACAACAATCGTGAGAGGCATTGGGAAACAAACACTTCGCATTGATTGCTGGAAAAGTACAAAAGGCTGTGTTATCGTTTGGGACTGTGTTCATAGTATGCCACAGAACAATTAATTCGTATGGAGGGCATTCTTGAACGATCTGGTTACATATCAGTCCTCGGAGATCAGAGTCATCTACACACAGGATTGCCATAATCCAAGGACGAAAATCAAGGACAAAATTCGGTGATTATAAAGATGTGGTTGAAACACGGACCGATATGTTGTGCAAGTGACCATTGGTTTGCATTTCAGTTGAATCTTCATCATTACTTTACAGTGGTAATTATGAAGATGTATATCTTCTATGAGAAGAAAGAGAGAAACTTGAGGTGGATTTTAACTTCCGCATAGGACTACGAAGTTTTTATTTCCAAAAGACTAATCCGATTTTAAAAGGCTACGCTGTCTGATCAAAAGTATCTGGACATCTTTTAGGAGACATTAATGTTGGGTATGTCCACATTTCGTCTTCATGACAACTTGAACTCTGCTGGCGACACTTTCAATGACGTGTCTACATGTCTGTGGTAGAATGACAGGCTATTCTTCCTCAGGAGCCAAAGCCATTGAAGGTAGTGATATTGGACGCTTCGGACTGGAGCGAAGTCGACGTTCTAACTCATTCCAAAGGTTTTTCTTTGGCTTCAGGTCGGGACTCCGGGCAGGCCTGCAATTGTCCAAAAACCGTTGCTTCAGAGACGCAGCTTTGTGACAGGGTGATATAAACAATCATCGTCTCTGAACGGTTGCTCTTCTGGGCACACTACGAAATGCTGTAAAATGAGTTCATATCCTTCCGCATTTATTTTTTTTAAACACAATATGGGGACCACGCCCCTTGACACTGCACATCGTGACAGGTAACGTTCTCCAGGATTTCTTCAAATCCTAACCCTCCCATCGGATTACGATAGGCTAGAACGTAATGCATCACTCCAAGTCACTCGTTTCCAGTTATCTACCCTCGGGTGGCGTCGCCATTTACACCACCTCAAGCGCCGCTTAGCATCGGCTACAGAAATGTGTGATTTGTGAGGAGCTGCTCGACCACAATGGTTAAAAAATGGTTCAAATGGCTCTGAGCACTATGGGACTTCTGAGGTCATCAGTCCCCTAGAACTTAGAACTACTTAAACCTAACTAACCTAAGGAAATCACACACATCCATGCCCGAGGCAGGATTCGAACCTGCGACCGTAGCGGTCGCGCGGTTCCAGACTGTAGTGCCTAGGACCACAATGGTCTTTTGAACTCCTTATTCACAGTCACTGTACTGGTAGGACTGCTGGTAGCACTCTGGAACTCACGAGAGATTCCTTCCGCTTGTTTCACGCGATTTTTTACAGTCAGCCTTCGCATTGCTCTTTTGGGTACGGATCAGGATCCTCGGCAAGCCAGTCTAATTCATGAATGTTACTGACCGCAAACCATAGCCTCACAGACGCTGCTTTATGACGGGATACACTGTCGTGTTCATACAAACAGTCGTCGTCTCCGAACTGTTCTTCAAATGTGAGCAATACACAATGCTGAAAAATGTGTTCATATCATTCCGAATTTAGCATTTTCTTAAGCGCAGTACGAGGAACACACCCCAACAACGAAAAACACCCCTATATTGTAACGCCATCTCCTACGTACTTCTCTTTTGGCACAATATATCATGGAAAGTAATGTTCTGCGGATATTTGCCATATTCAAAGCCACCCATCCGATAGTCGCTTGTATAGCGTAATTCATCACTCCAAATCACTATTTCCGGTACCTGACTGTCCAGTGTCATCGTACTTTACACTGCTTCAAGCACAGCTCAGCACATACTACAGAAGTTAGTGACTTACGTGGCGCTGCTTGACCACCGTCTCACGTTCTTTGTAACTCCCTACGCGCAGACATTGTATTAGCTGGGCTGCTGGCAGCACTTTGGAACCTACTGATTTCATGCAGTTTTTACGACCACCCTCTATAATGCTCAGCGGTGCCTGTCCGTCAGTTCACAAGCTCTACCTGGTCTAGGTTTAGGTATGGTTGTTCCCTCGCATTTCCACTTCACAAACACTCGACTTGGGCAGCTGTAGATGGATTGAAGTGGCTTTGACGGATTTGTTACTCTGACGACATCCAGTGGATAATCCACGTTCAAAACCACTGAGCTCTTCTGACCAATCCATTCTCCCATTACTACTCCTCTACTGGCAACACAAATTCCCCTCCCCTTCCCGCCTCCTTTTATGCTGACGGGTCCGCCTGTCGTGGAATCTTGTGGTGAATCCAGCATTGCTTAGCATGTCCGGATACTTTTTATGAGAGAGTTTGTACAAGAACTAAGAGGGGCATTCAAAAAGTAATACAACGCATTTTCTTCTGGGACAATGTCGGTTGAAAAAATTCGGAATTTGTTATGGGGCACCGTGGAATATTCCCCCTTCAGCCCTATTGTTTTATTAAGCTACACTCCTGGAAATTGAAATAAGAACACCGTGAATTCATTGTCCCAGGAAGGGGAAACTTTGACACATTCCTGGGGTCAGATACATCACATGATCACACTGACAGAACCACAGGCACATAGACACAGGCAACAGAGCATGCACAATGTCGGCACTAGTACAGTGTATATCCACCTTTCGCAGCAATGCAGGCTGCTATTCTCCCATGGAGACGATCGTAGAGATGCTGGATGTAGTCCTGTGGAATGGGGCTTGCCATGCCATTTCCACCTGGCGCCTCAGTTGGACCAGCGTTCGTGCTGGACGTGCAGACCGCGTGAGACGACGCTTCATCCAGTCCCAAACATGCTCAATGGGGGACAGATCCGGAGATCTTGCTGGCCAGGGTAGTTGACTTACACCTTCTAGAGCACGTTGGGTGGCACGGGATACATGCGGACGTGCATTGTCCTGTTGGAACAGCAAGTTCCCTTGCCGGTCTAGGAATGGTAGAACGATGGGTTCGATGACGGTTTGGATGTACCGTGCACTATTCAGTGTCCCCTCGACGATCACCAGTGGTGTACGGCCAGTGTAGGAGATCGCTCCCCACACCATGATGCCGGGTGTTGGCCCTGTGTGCCTCGGTCGTATGCAGTCCTGATTGTGGCGCTCACCTGCACGGCGCCAAACACGCATACGACCATCATTGGCACCAAGGCAGAAGCGACTCTCATCGCTGAAGACGACACGTCTCCATTCGTCCCTCCATTCACGCCTGTCGCGACACCACTGGAGGCGGGCTGCACGATGTTGGGGCGTGAGCGGAAGACGGCCTAACGGTGTGCGGGACCGTAGCCCAGCTTCATGGAGACGGTTGCGAATGGTCCTCGCCGATACCCCAGGAGCAACATTGTCCCTAATTTGCTGGGAAGTGGCGGTGCGGTCCCCTACGGCACTGCGTAGGATCCTACGGTCTTGGCGTGCATCCGTGCGTCGCTGCGGTCCGGTCCCAGGTCGACGGGCACGTGCACCTTCCGCCGACCACTGGCGACAACATCGATGTACTGTGGAGACCTCACGCCCCACGTGTTGAGCAATTCGGCGGTACGTCCACCCGGCCTCCCGCATGCCCACTATACGCCCTCGCACAAAGTCCGTCAACTGCACATACGGTTCACGTCCACGCTGTCGCGGCATGCTATCAGTGTTAAAGACTGCGATGGAGCTCCGTATGCCACGGCAAACTGGCTGACACTGACGGCGGCGGTGCACAAATGCTGCGCAGCTAGCGCCATTCGACGGCCAACACCGCGGTTCCTGGTGTGTCCGCTGTGCCGTGCGTGTGATCATTGCTTGTACAGCCCTCTCGCAGTGTCCGGAGCAAGTATGGTGGGTCTGACACACCGGTGTCAATGTGTTCTTTTTTCCATTTCCAGGAGTGTATATGTAGCTTTCAAATTAGCGTCTGTAACGGAGGTGCATTCCAAAGAGTGAGCTGTCATTGGGTTTCTTTTGACGGAAAACCGGAGAATCGCAGATATTCATAGGCAGAATGTCTGCAGAGATCTGGCACTGAACAAAAGCGCACTGAGTCATCGATCGTGGCGTCTGTCATCATAGGAACAAGGTTGCCCAAACATGTCCGATCTCCCGCAAGCCAGCTGGCCACACACAATTACGACTCCTGCAATGTTGGAACATGCAGACACTCTCATTCGAGGTGATCGGCAGATCACAATCAAACATATCGGTGCTCAACTGGACATCTCGTCTGCCTCAATAGCTAGGCAATCAACGCGGCGGATTGTTAAACGAAGGGGCCAGGGTTTGGTTACCAAACGGGTCGGAGATTTTCTTTGCTCAGGGACCGGGTGTAGTGTTTTCCTCACGTTGCATTCGTAATACTTGACAGTCCATTATTGATATGGTCACATGGACACATCCCGAAAGGCAATACATTTTTAAAAAATGGGTGTATCTGTTGGTAGTGCTGAGCACTAATAGGGAGTCTCAAAGGTGAGTGCCCAATGGGTTCGTCACTGCCTAACAGAAGACCATAAAGAACTTCCATCTGTTTGGGCCAATGATGGATGCACTCCACGGGAAGCAGTACTTGGATGATGGGGAGAATACTGATGCAGCATGGCATTGACTCCGACGTCGACCAGCAGAGTGGTACCATGTGAGCACACAGACCCTCCCACTAAGATGGTGTAAGGCCGTCGCAATGAATGTATACTATGCTGTAACGTAATGTCGTGTAACTAGGGCCTCCCGTCGGATAGACAGTTCGCCGGGTGCAAGTCTTTCGATTTGACGCCACTTCAGCGACCTGCGCGTCGATGGGGATGAAATGATGATGATTAGCACAACAAAACACCCAGTCCCTGAGCAGAGAAAATCTCTGACCCAGCCGGGAATCGAATCGGGGCCCTTAGGATTGATTCTGTCGCGCTGACCACTCAGCTACCGGTGGCGGACGATACTACGCTGAAAAAAAGACAACTGTAGCCAAAAGAATGGGGAATAATATGGTGTACTTGAATCCTGAATAAAACCAAAATGTGTTGCGTTACTTATCGAACACCCCTCGTACAATCGTGGGAAAGACGGGCTGGTGTGGAGACGCACTTGTTCTCGACGGCGGTCATCATGTCGAGCAGGCCGAGCTTGTCGTCGTTGGGGCCGACGCAGGCCTCGTAGGCGTCCTCGACGCAGACGTAGAGGCAGAGCGCGTCGTCGCTGACGAGCAGCCGCGAGAAGCGGCCCCGCAGTAGGTGTCGCGTGCGCGCCTCCAGGTCCCTGGCGCGGGCCGTCTCCCACGCCACGCTGCGCTCCAGGTCGCTGATGTGGTCGTTCACGTAGGCCAGCTGCTGCTGCTGCTCCGTGATTGTCTGCACAGCAGTCACACTGCTCACAGCGCTAACTGCGTAATGGGAAGCATCTCCTACGTGAAACACGTTTGCAGATTCGAATATGGACAACCGTCAGCTGTATAATGGAATGAAAACAACGAAAATTTGTGCCTGGCCGCGACTCGAACCCCGATTTTCCGCTCATCGCGGGCGGTCGCCGTACCGTTACCCCATCTGAGCACGAACCGCGGCCAGACCTAAACTTCCTTATTTCGTCAATCATGTGTCTACAACCTGCATTAATACGTCTGCTCTGCACATTCCTGTACAGGGGAGACGAATTTTCATTGTCGTCATTCCACTATACAGCTGATGGTTGCCCATATTCGGACTACATTTTATGTGCACTACTGGCCATTAAAACTGCTACACCAAGAAGAAATGCAGATGATAAACGGGTATTCATTGGACAAATATATTATACTAGAACTGACATGTGGTTACATTTTCACGCAATTTGGGTGCATAGATCCTGAGAAATCAGTACCCAGAACAACCACCTCTGGCAGTAATAACGGCCTTGATACGCCTGGGCATTGAGTCAAACAGACCTTGGATGGCGTCTACAGGTACAGCTGCCCATGCAGCTTCAACACAATACCACAGCTCATCAAGAGTAGTGACTGGCGTATTGTGACGAGCCAGTTGCTCGGCCACCATTGAACAGACGTTTTCATTTGGTAAGAGATCTGGAGAATGTGTTGGCCAGGGCAGCAGTCGAACATTTTCTGTATCCAGAAAGGCCCCTGCAACATGCGGTCGTGCATTATCCTGCTGAAATGTAGGGTTTAGTAGGGATCGAATGAAAGGTAGCGCCACAGGTCGTAACACATCTGAAATGTAACGTCCACGTTCAAAGTGCCGTCAATGCGAACAAGAGATGACCGAGACGTGTAACCAATGGCACCCCATACCATCAAGCCGGGTGATATGCCAGTATGGCGATGACGAATACACACTTCCAATGGGCGTTCACCGCGATGTCGCCAAACACGGATGCGACCATCATGATGCTGTAAACAGAACCTGGATTCATCCGAAAAAATGACGTTTTGCCATTCGTGCACCCAGGTTCGTCGTTGAGTACACCATCGCAGGCGCTCCTGTCTGTGATGCAGCGCCAAGGGTAACCGCAGCCATGGTCTCCGAGCTAATAGTCCATGCTTCTGCAAACGCCGTCGAACTGTTCGTGCAGATGGTTGTTGTCTTGCAAACGTCCCCATATGTTGACTCAGGGATCGAGACGTGGCTGCACGATTTGTTACAACCATGCGGATAAGATGCCTGTCATCTCGACTGCTAGTGATACGAGGCTGTTAGGATCCAGCACGGCATTCCATATTGACCTCCTGAACCCACCGATTCCATATGCTGCTAACAGTCATTGGATCTCGACCAACGCGAGCAGCAATGTCGCGATACGATAAACCGCAATCGCGATAGGCTACAATCCGACCTTTATCAAAGTCGGAAACGTGATGGTACGCATTTTCTCCCCCTTACACGAGGCATCACAACAACGTTTCACCAGGCAACGCGGGTCAACTGCTGTTTGTGTATGAGAAATAGGTTGGAAACTTTTCTCATGTCAGCACGTTGTAGGTGTCGCCACCGGCGCCAACCTTGTGTGAATGCTCTGAAAAGCTAATCATTTGCATATCACAGCATCTTCGTCCTGTCGGTTAAATTTCGCGTCTGTAGCACATCATCTTCGTGGTGTAGCAATTTTAATGGCCTGTAGTGTATTTCATGAAGGCTGTAGCCGCCATAGTGCCTGTTTCTTCAGAAGGAACATTGCACCGCACTCCTGAACAATATAGGCACTGCAATACTGTATTTATCCGCCGACAGTGCGGAAGTGACTTTCAATTAAAATGTCTCACCTGTACAGGAACATACAGGGTGAGTCGAAAAGGAACTCACAAATTTGGAATGATTTAGGAATTTTTTGAGATAACTTACAGAATCAGGAGATGTGTCATTTTGTAGCAAGCAACTTCAAGATCCACATAAAAGTGTCAATGTCATTTTGGTTCAATGTGTCTACCATTTGTGATGTGACAAACATCTCATTGATAACTAATTTCTTTCCACACTCGTTGCAGCAAATAGGGCATAACGTATGCAACGGCAGCGTAGATTCGATTTTTCGTGTCGGCTAAATTGTTTGGTAGGGGAGAAACATACACGCGGTCTTTAATGATACCCCAGAGATAGAAATCCACTGGTGTCGACACTGGGGACCGAGGTGGTTATGCGACTGGGCCCTCACGGACAATCCACCAGCCTGGGAAGCGATTAACCAAGAAAGCTCGAGCTTCCGTGAGGAAATGAGGTGGTGCACTATCTTGCTGGTAGTAAACCATCCCACCTCGGTAATCTTTATCGATTTGTGGAATTAAAAAGTTTTCAAGTATACATAAGCACCAGTGACAGTTTCCTTCATGAAGAAGGAAGGCCGGCCGCTGTGGCCGAGCGGTTCCAGGCGCTTCAGTGCGGAACAGCGCGACCACTACGGTCGCAGGTTCGAATCCTGCCTCGGGCATGGATGTGTGTGATGTCCTTAGGTTAGTTAAGTTTAAGTAGTTCTAAGTTCTAGGGGACTGATGACCTCAGATGTTAAGTTCCACAGTGCTCAGAGCCATTTGAAGAAGAAAGGGTCATGCACTTTCGATTTGCTAAGGGCACAAAACAAATTAACTTTGTGGATGTCACGAACGTGTTCCTGGGTTACATATGGATTTCACTGCCCCATATCCTGCAGTCGTGGGTGTTAACCAAGCCGCTGATAAGAAATGTTAACTCATCGCTGAAGATTATTGTGTTCAGGAATATCTTATTGTCCTCTGTCCAGTTCAACATTTCCTCACAGAACTCCCCATGAGTAACCTTATCTGCATCATTTATGTACTGTGCCATTGTGAATCAGTATGGTTTCAAGTGTAAATGTCTACGTAGTACTTGCCAAATAGTTTCTGTGGAATGCACGCTCGCGAGACGCAGATAGCGTTGATTTTTGTGGACTAACGGTAAATGTCTCCCTAATCTGTTTGACATAATCATCAACACTCTGATGCTCTGGGGTTTTATCATGTCGCAGTGAACGATCTGTTTCAACAAAGTTCTTGTTCCAAGTGTACATTGTACCCTTGCTCCGAGGTTCTTTAGCGCACTCGGTGGGAAATTTACACCGAACAGTTGTTGCAGAGTTCGTTTCATGGAACCAAAACACGCTGCGAGCACGCCCCGCACCAAGGAAATTAGTCACTTTAACTGTGCATTATGCTCGCGCACCTTGGGACGAAATTTGGCACTGCTGCACTACTTGTATCAAACTTCAGTGTTTTTGCTACAAAATGACACTTCTACCGAGTATGTAAGATATTTCTATAAATTTTCATATTATTGCAAAGATATGAAGCGTTTTTGACTCATCCTGAACATATTGGATACACGAGGGCAGGCTGTTGACACATGGTTGACGACTTGTGGAAATTTGGGTCTCGATGTGGAGCATGCTCGGGTAGCCTAATGATAAGGTGACCGCTCGTGACAAGCGGGAAATCCGAGTTCGAGTCCTGGTCGGCACAAATTTTCAATGCCGTCATTCCACTATAAAGATGATGGTTCCCCATATTCATAACTCCAAATACATTTCATGTATTTCGTAACGCTTGTAGTCGCCATTGTGTCTGTTTCTTCCTACATGCATGTATATCTGAAGCAACATTGCATCATACTTCCGAACAACAGTCACTGATATTACTAACTATCTAGTTCAGTTAAATATTTGATCGTTCTAACCAGGTTCAGGGAATACAGATGTCTAAAAACGAGATTGGCAATAAGTGTACATTGACAAAGAAGCAAAGATTAAACGGAAAATGAAAGTTTGTAGACTCGTGCATGTTGATGGGAAAGGTAGATGCAACGGACAAGAAAATTAAAGACACTTTTCGAGAAACGATAAGCAGTTGTACGAAAATTAAGAACTCAGATGGCAAGCCAGCACCAAGTACAGAAGGGAAAGCTGAAAGGTGGAAAGAATATTCGTATAGAGGATCTGTATTAGAAAAACAAACTGGAGGACAATATTATACCTTGCCGGAAAAGAAAAACATGCAACATCCTCAAGGGTTGTCCTCAGTTACATCAGGGTATAATATATGCATACCGCGGGGTAGTAGCAGAGTTGTAAAACTACCGTAGATTATCGTAAGTAAGCGTAGACTATGATAGGTTTCCTAGTAGCTTTGGTCAGTTAAGACCGCAGCCGCGTTACCTGTACGTTAGATGTGTTGCATATCTATTGGGCATTACCTTATTTCGACCGCTTTTTTTCCATATGCGATCAGTGCCCTACTAAAATCCCCCAGAAATCGGAAGTGGTAAGCCGTATACAAGGTGAGTGAGGATATTTAACTGGCCGCGTAACCATCGGAACATTTTTGTTCTACGTACTTAACCTTCTGCCTGTTGCTTAAAAATAAACAATATGTACAGTAAAATTTATTCAAAAACTGTTGATTAATAACGTGAAACAGAGGCACGTTGTGGTAAAAATAAAAAAGTACAGTTTTATCACGTAGTGCTAGCAACAGCAGTTTCCCCAAGAAAAGTTAAACTTAAAAAAAGGAACCTCGAAACAAAAATATATGAAACATCGCTTCAATACTTGGGCGAGCTTACGTAAAACATGTTTCTGTTATTCATAAACAACTTTCGCACTTATCAATAGTAACAGGAAACTCTTGCCTTTGATTATGATGAAGAACCGTCTGGCAGGCCGGTGTGGCCGAGCGGTTCTAGGCGCTTCAGTCTGGAACCGCGCGACCACTACGGTCGCAGGTTCAAATCCTGCCTCGGGCATTGCTGTGTGTGATGTCCTTAGGTTAGATAGGTTTAAGTAGTACTACCTTCTAGGGGACTGATGACCTCAGATGTCACGTCCCATAGTGCTTAGAGCCATTTGAACCATTTGAAGAACCGTCTATTGAGTACAAAACAACAAAAATGATAATTAAACATATTTTTTGTTTGTGCAAGTAAACTGTACTTGCATCAACAGTAATTGCTTTAGTTACGCAAAAGCACAGAAGTTACAGGTCAACCAATTTTTATTTCTTATAAAATGAAGTTCTTATTTTGTAAGGATGTAAAATACACAAGGGACTAACGTTGAACGATTTGCGTTTCTAACTATGTGCAAAAGAAATGAACAAACGAAGACAAAGAGAAGTCTTCGGCGGGTAGTTTCTCTACCACATTTATTTATGTTTTTTTTCCCTACCACTGCTACCAATACTACCGGTAAAGCTACAGTTTACTAAATCATTTATGTACTGTACCAAAACCACCGAACCGTAGTTTTGATAGAGTTCAACTGTAGGTAGTAGTGATAGGATTCATTTGTCATGACCGAGCGAGGCAGCGCAGTGGTTAGCAAACTGGACTCGCATTCGGGCGGGCGACGGTTAAAACCCGCGTCTGGCCATCCTGATTTTGGTTGATTTCCCTAAATCGCTTCAGGCAAATGCCGGGGTGTTTCCTTTGAGAGGACACGGCCGACTTCCTTCCCCATCCTTTCCTAATCCGATGGAACCGATGACCTCGTTGTTTGGTCTCCTCCCCCAAACCAACCAACCAACTATTTGTCTTGATCATCGGCGATCAGACGGCAACTAAGGGGCATATCTCTGAACGCTCTCTTTTGCCTCTGCAAGCAGTAACTGTGCTGATTTTAGCACATTCTAGCGTATAACCATGCCTACCGACGAGTACGCACTCCTGTTGAATAGCTTAGGCCATTTGAAGAGGGTCGCATTATGGGCCTGCGGGAAGCTGGATGCACGTTTCGACGGATTATTGCACATTGTTGGCGCACTCTACCAGTGGTGTGTCGCTGCTGTCACGATCACACCTGTAGACCAAATTCTGGACGTCCTCATAGTAGAGAAGCACGTCAAGATCGATGCGTTGTGCGAGCAGCGGTGGCCAATCGAACATCATCCAGGACGAAATCCGGGCACACATTGAACTTCCTCTTTCATCAGGGACCACTAGGAAACGCCTGCTCGCAAGCAGATTAAGATCGTGTGTGTCTCTGACAAGGCTACTGTGACATCGTGAACGCAATGGCGCTCTGTTGTCGTCAGTGATGACAGTGGGTTCTGTGTGCGAGCGATGGACGTACACGTGTATGGCGTAAACCTAATGAGCTGCCTATTCCAGAGTGCTTACGCCCACGAAACACACGTCCCAAGCCGGGCTTCGTAGTGTGGGGGGCCATCAGTTACAAGTCGTGGTCACGTTTAGTGTTTCTACAGGGTAAAGTAATCAGTTTCTGCTATATTGCACAGATTGGTATCCCAGTGCTATTGCCATTTTTTCTACAGAAAGGTGACGTGATTTTTCAGTAGGAAAATGCACGCCTGCAATGACTGCCGTGACGCAACATCCTCTTCCTGGTGTACAACAACTACCCTGGCCAACTGAACATGTTTGATAAAGTGGGATCTTAGTCGTTCTCCTTGATCTGCAAGAACGATTGCCGAATTGCAACAAAAGGATCACGATGATTGGGACTATGGTTCAAATGGCTCTGAGCACTACGCGACTTAACTTCTGAGGTCATCAGTCCCCTAGAACTTAGAACTACTTAAACCTAACTAACCTAAGGACGCACACACATCCATACCCGAGGCAGGATTCGAACCTGCGACAGTAGCGGTCGCACGGTTCCAGGCTGTAGCGCCTAGAACTGCTCGGCCACTGCTTGGGACTATCTATCGCAGGATGCCATTCGGTACTTTATGATTATTTGCATGCGAAAATACACGCCTGTGATGCTGCCAGAGAGGCGTACACTGCGAAATAATTCGATCGTTCGGATATCCTTTACTGTGACGTGGGTGTTTCGTTTGTTCCAATTTCGTTGTCATATACTCATACAATGATGAAGTACCTGTGACCTTACTTGTCTGTAAAATGGCCTTGTCCTTGGGGTGTTGCAGTATTTTACCCTGCTGTGTATAATGAGAAGAGGAAATAAATTGAAATGAAATGGGAGATAAGCTACAGCGATAAGAATTTGAGAAACCTCTGAAAGACCTCAGGATTAATGATAGCATTGGGAGAACAAGCTATAACAAAACTCTTCCACGTCGTACGCGATATACATCAGACAGGCGAAACACTTCGACCTCAAGAAGAACGTTACAATTCCTCTTCCAAACAAAGCAGTTGTTGACAAGTATCTATATTACCCAACAATCAGTTTGATAATACTTGACTGCAAGATACCAATACGATTTTTTTACGGAAGAGTGAGAAAAATGGTAAAAGTCAACCTCGGGGAAGACCACTTTTGGTCCCGGAGAAATATAGGAACAAGGGAGGCCACAGTGACGCATCGACTTAGAAGAAAGGCTGAAGAAAGGCAAACCTGCGTTTATACTTTTATAGAGTGGGAGAAAGGCTTTGACGACGTTGATTGGAATACACTCTTTGAAGTTCCTAAGGTAGTAGTGTAAAATACAGGGAGCGAAAGATTACAGACAGATCACTTGTACAGAAACCAGACAGTAATTATAGAAGTCAAGGTGCATGAAAGGGAAGCAGCAGTTGGGAAGGGAATGAGGCAGGGTTGTAGCCTATCCTCGATGCTGTTCAATCGGTACCAAGGAAAAATTTGGAACGGGAATTAAACCTCAGGAAGAAGAAATACAAACTTTGAGGTTTGCTGATGAAATCGAAGCTCTGCCGGACACGCCGAAGGTCTTATAAGATAAGTTCAACAGAATGCATAGTGTCTTGAAAAAAGTTTACTAAGCCAACACCGGCAATAGAAAAATAAGGGTAACGGAATTTAGTGATATTAACCCTTTCATTACCAATTTTTTTCGAGGTGAAACACATTAATGTATGGTTATTTTAATTTATATCGCAGTCAGAAGTAACAATATGGAAAAATATTTCCCACCTTTTCGTTTTGCAGCGCGGGGAGGGACGTGACACGTGTCCCACTGATATTTTGAATATGAAATGAACGAGCGTTCTGTGTTTTCATTTTTAATATCACTTGGGTCGTAATTATAATTTCAAATATTTGACAGTTAAGTAGATCATTCCAAATGAGAGGCTCTTTATTATTACATGCAGTTTGAGTGTATCATGTGACACTCACATCGGTCCCCCTGCTTGTGATATGGCGTGAAACAGTTTTTGCACGAAGCAATTTAGGTACGAGGGTGGAACATGCAAGAAATTCCCACTGGTTCTCTAACACAAACGTCCCAATGATAGCGAAAGGGTTAAATCAGGTGACGCTTATAAACTGAAGCGTCAAAACAAGTTGTATAGGCATGCGTGTTCAAATACAGAGATACGTAAGCAGGCAGAATACGCGCTGCGGTAGTCAACGCCTGTTTAAGACAGTATCTGGCGCATTTATTAGGTCGGTTACTGCTGCTACAATGGGAGGTTATCAAGATTTAAGTGAGTTAGAACGTGGTGTTATAATCGGCGCACGAGCGATGAGGCACAGCATTTTCGAGGTAGCGATGAAGTGGGGATTTTCCCGTAGGACCATTTCACGAGTGTACCGTGAATATCAGGAATCCGGTAAAACATCAAATCTCCGACATCGCTGCGTCCGGAAAAAGATCCTGCAAGAACAGGACCAACGAGAGTGAAGAGAATCGTTCAACGTAACAGAAGTACAACGCTTCCACAAATTTCTGCAGATTTCAATACTGGGCCATCAACAAGTGACAGCAGGCGAACAATTCACCGAAACATCATCGATATGGGCTTTCGGAGCCAAATGCCCACTCGTATACCCTTGATTACTGCACAACACAAGGCTTTACGCCTCGCGTCGGCCCGTCAACACCGACATTGAACTATTGATGACTGGAACATGTTGCCTGGTGGGACGAGTCTCGTTTCGAATTTTATCGGGCGAATGGACGTGTACGGGTATGGAGTCAACCTCCAATCCATGGACCCTGCTTGTCGGCAGAGGACTGTTCAAGCTGGTGGAGGCTCCGTAATGGTGTGGGGCGTGTGCAGTTGCAGTGATATGGGACCACTGATACATCTAGATACGACTCTGACAGGGGACACGTACGTAAGCATCCCTTCAGATCACCTGCATCCATTCACGTCCATTGTGGATTCCGACGGGTTTGGGCAATTCCAGCAGGACAATACGACACCTCACACGTCCAGAATTGCAACAGAGTGGCTCCAGGAATACTCTTCTGTGTTTAAACATTTCCGCTGGCCACGAATCTCCCCAGGCATAAACAGTGTTGAGCATATATGGGATGCCTTTCAACGTGCTGTTCAGGAGAGGTCTCCACCCCCTCGTACTCTTACGGATTTACGGACAGTCCTGAGGGATTCATGGTATCAGTTCCCTCCAGCAGTACTTCAGACATTAATCTAGTCCAGGGCTTAACAACTGGCCGGTTTTGAGCGCGAGTACTCGCGTCTGCTCAGGCACGTGCTCGCGAGCAGGTGCAAGTTCGCGGAGTAGGGAGGGAGGGGAAATGCGCGCGCACGTTTGAATAGGGCCGCAGCATGCCTATTGAATTCGCACCGACTGTGTAACGTTTAAAGTACTTCGATCAGCTCTAACAGTCACTTCGCTGGTTAAGAATCATGTCAAGTCGCCGTTGTGTAACCCCAACCATGCTTTCGCAGTTCAACCCCAATTGGGAGGAATTGTATCTGTTTACAGAAAAAGATGGAGTTGCAAAATGTTTAGTATGTCACAAAACGCTGAATTCTTTTAGGAAATTTAATTTGCAGCGACATTATATGTCGTACCACGCGAAAGACTACGGAAGTGGAAAATGTGATGGACCAGATCGTGCACAGGAAGTTATTAAACTTAAAAGGAAGCTATCCGAAGAAGATCTGGACGACGAAGAAACATCAACTGAGGCAGCTCTCAGAGTGAGTTGTAAAATGCTTTGCTTTTAGCAAAATCCCTGCGCCCCTTCACTGATGGCGATTTAATAAAAGAATGTTTGGTAGCTGCAGCGGAAAATTTGTGTCCATCTCAAGTTGAACAGTTTCTGATTGTGCCATTATCTAACATGACCATTATGCGTCGCATACAGGACATGGCAGACGACGTCCAGAGCCAGCTTGCAAATATCTGTAAAGATTTTATGGCGTATTCTCTAGGTCTGGACGAAAGTGTTGATATCACTGGAACAGATAGCTTGCCATATTTATTAGAGGTGTTAATAGAGATCTTCAGGTGAGGGAGGAGCTCCTTGATGTAGTAGTCATGAAGAACACTGCAACTGGAGGTGATATTTTACGTAGTGTTGAAGAAAGTGTTGAAAATATAGGATTGTCGTGGAATTCTTTAGTTTCAGTGTCTACAGACGGTGCACCAGCGATGACAGGAAAAAAATTAGGTTTCGTTGCGCTGTTGAAGGAGAAAATGCAAAAACTGACCGTGCCGAATGAAATAAGGGGCGTTCACTGTGTGATCCACCAGGAAAACGTATGTGCAAAGAGTATCGCTCTAAAAAATGTGATGAGTGTTGTTGTTCGTACAACCAATTATATAAGGAAGCATGGGCTACAACACAGACAATTTAAAAGCTTTCTTGAGGATGTAGAAAACCAGTATGGTAGCCTGCCTTATTACAGCGAGGTTCGATGGCTTAGTCGTGGCGAATTATTAAATCGATTTTTTTGCCTATTAGATGAGATAAATATGTTCATGGAAATAAATAACGTGTTGTTGTTGTTGTGGTCTTCAGTCCTGAGACTGGTTTGATGCAGCTCTCCATGCTACTCTATCCTGTGCAAGCTTTTTCATCTCCCAGTACCTACTGCAACCTACATCCTTCTGAATCTGCTTAGTGTATTCATCTCTTGGTCTCCCTCTACGATTTTTACCCTCCACGCTGCCCTCCAATACTAAATTGGTGATCCCTTGATGCCTCAGAACATGTCCTACCAACCGATCCCTTCTTCTGGTCAAGTTGTGCCACAAACTTCTCTTCTCCCCAATCCTATTCAATACTTCCTCATTAGTTATGTGATCTACCCATCTAATCTTCAGCATTCTTCTGTAGCACCACATTTCGAAAGCTTCTATTCTCTTCTTGTCCAAACTATTTATCGTCCATGTTTCACTTCCATACATGGCTACACTCCATACGAATACTTTCAGAAATGACTTCCTGACACTTAAATCAATACTGGATGTTAACAAATTTCTCTTCTTCAGAAACGCTTTCCTTGCCATTGCCAGCCTACATTTTATATCCTCTCTACTTCGACCATCATCAGTTATTTTGCTCCCCAAATAGCAAAACTCCTTTACTACTTTAAGTGTCTCATTTCCTAATCTAATTCCCTCAGCATCACCCGACTTAATTAGACTACATTCCATTATCCTTGTTTTGCTTTTGTTGATGTTCATCTTATATCCTCCTTTCAAGACACTGTCCATTCCATTCAACTGCTCTTCCAAGTCCTTTGCTGTCTCTGACAGAATTACATTGTCATCGGCGAACCTCAAAGTTTTTATTTCTTCTCCATGAATTTTAATACCTACTCCGAATTTTTCTTTTGTTTCCTTTACTGCTTGCTCAATATACAGATTGAACAACATCGGGGAGAGGCTACAACCCTGTCTTACTCCCTTCCCAACCACTGCTTCCCTTTCATGTCCCTCGACTCTTATAACTGCCATCTGGTTTCTGTACAAATTGTAAATAGCCTTTCGCTCCCTGTATTTTACCCCTGACACCTTTAGAATTTGAAAGAGAGTATTCCAGTCAACATTGTCAAAAGCTTTCTCTAAGTCTACAAATGCTAGAAACGTAGGTTTGCCTTTCCTTAATCTTTCTTCTAAGATAAGTCGTAAGGTCAGTATTGCCTCACGTGTTCCAGTGTTTCTACGGAATCCAAACTGATCTTCCCCGAGGTTGGCTTCTACTAGTTTTTCCATTCGTCTGTAAAGAATTCGTGTTAGTATTTTGCAGCTGTGACTTATTAAGCTGATAGTTCGGTAATTTTCACATCTGTCAACACCTGCTTTCTTTGGGATTGGGATTATTATATTCTTCTTGAAGTCTGAGGGTATTTCGCCTGTTTCATACATCTTGCTCACCAGATGGTAGAGTTTTGTCAGGACTGGCTCTCCCACGGCCGTCAGTAGTTCCAATGGAATATTGTCTACTCCGGGGGCCTTGTTTCGACTCAGGTCTTTCAGTGCTCTGTCAAACTCTTCACGCAGTATTATATCTCCCATTTCATCTTCATCTACATCCTCTTCCATTTCCATAATATTGTCCTCAAGTACATCGCCCTTGTATAGGCCCTCTATATACTCCTTCCACGTTTCTGCCTTCCCTTCTTTGCCCAGAACTGGGTTTCCATCTGAGCTCTTGATATTTATACAAGTCGTTCTCTTATCTCCAAAGGTCTCTCTAATTTTCCTGTAGGCGGTATCTATCTTACCCCTAGTGAGATAGGCCTCTACAGCCTTACATTTGTCCTCTAGCCATCCCTCCTTAGCCATTTTGCACTTCCTGTCGATCTCATTTTTGAGACGTTTGTATTCCTTTTTGCCTGTTTCATTTACTGCATAACGTGTGTGTTCCTGAATTGAAAGAGCCTTCATGGAAATGTGATCTCGCGTTCTTAGCAGATTTAACTAGCCATCTGAATGCTTTGAACATTTCACTACAAGGTAAATATCTGCTAATTACTCATTTCATAGATCGAATACGAGCTTTTAAAATGAAATTGACACTTTGGGTATGAGTCAGCTGGAAACAGGAAATCTAGCTCATTTTCCTAAATTACCATCCATGCAAGATGTTCACAAAAACTGTGAACGTTATTCACATAGTTTAGTTGCCCTTAAGGAAGAATTTGATCAACGCTTTCAAGATCTGACAGCACCAGACAGTGATTTTGATCTGTTCTCCTCTCCATATTCAGCGAATATTGAAGAGATTCGTCCTGAGCTGCAACTAGAAATTATTGACCTGCAGTGTGACAGAGAATACGGAGACAAATTTCAGAACAAGAAAAACATTTTGGAATTCTACAGACACATCCCTCAGCATAGATTTCCTCGTTTGCACAAACTGGCGGCTACAATAATACACTCCTGGAAATTGAAATAAGAACACCGTGAATTCATTGTCCCAGGAAGGGGAAACTTTATTGACACATTCCTGGAGTCAGATACATCACATGATCACACTGACAGAACCACAGGCACATAGACACAGGCAACAGAGCATGCACAATGTCGGCACTAGTACAGTGTATATCCACCTTTTGCAGCAATGCAGGCTGCTATTCTCCCATGGAGACGATCGTAGAGATGCTGGATGTAGTCCTGTGGAATGGCTTGCCATGCCATTTCCACCTGGCGCCTCAGTTGGACCAGCGTTCGTGCTGGACGTGCAGACCGCGTGAGACGACACTTCATCCAGTCCCAAACATGCTCAATGGGGGACAGATCCGGAGATCTTGCTGGCCAGGGTAGTTGACTTACACCTTCTAGAGCACGTTGGGTGGCACGAGATACATGCGGTCGTGCATTGTCCTGTTGGAACAGCAAGTTCCCTTGCCGGTCTAGGAATGGTAGAACGATGGGTTCGATGACGGTTTGGATGTACCGTGCACTATTCAGTGTCCCCTCGACGATCACCAGTGGTGTACGGCCAGTGTAGGAGATCGCTTCCCACACCATGATGCCGGGTGTTGGCCCTGTGTGCCTCGGTCGTATGCAGTCCTGATTGTGGCGCTCACCTGCACGGCGCCAAACGCGCATACGACCATCATTGGCACCAAGGCAGAAGCGACTCTCATCGCTGAAGACGACACGTCTCCATTCGTCCCTCCATTCACGCCTGTCGCGACACCACTGGAGGCGGGCTGCACGATGTTGGGGCGTGAGCGGAAGACGGCCTAACGGTGTGCGGGACCGTAGCCCAGCTTCATGGAGACGGTTGCGAATGGTCCTCGCCGATACCCCAGGAGCAACAGTGTCCCTAATTTGCTGGGAAGTGGCGGTGCGGTCCCCTACGGCACTGCGTAGGATCCTACGGTCTTGGCGTGCATCCGTGCGTCGCTGCGGTCCGGTCCCAGGTCGACGGGAACGTGCACCTTCCGCCGACCACTGGCGACAACATCGATGTACTGTGGAGACCTCACGCCCCACGTGTTGAGCAATTCGGCGGTACGTCCACCCGGCCTCCCGCATGCCCACTATACGCCCTCGCTCAAAGTCCGTCAACTGCACATACGGTTCACGTCCACGCTGTCGCGGCATGCTACCAGTGTTAAAGACTGCGATGGAGCTCCGTATGCCACGGCAAACTGGCTGACACTGACGGCGGCGGTGCACAAATGCTGCGCAGCTAGCGCCATTCGACGGCCAACACCGCGGTTCCTGGTGTGTCCGCTGTGCCGTGCGTGTGATCATTGCTTGTACAGCCGTCTCGCAGTGTCCGGAGCAAGTATGGTGGGTCTGACACACCGGTGTCAATGTGTTCTTTTTTCCATTTCCAGGAGTGTACCTACGTTCGGTTCCACGTATGTTTGTGAACAACCGTTCTCTGCAATAAAATGTAACAAGACGCGCCTGAGAAACGCAATTTCTGATCGAAATTTAAACTGCACGCTGCGCCTGCAATGCACAAGAGCAATTACTCCGAACATAAACGCAATTGTAAAGGGCAAAAAGTACAAGATAACCGAGAATCCCACACTTCAGTGATACCTTTTATTGTGTAACAGTTCACAAATTAATACGAATGTAGAGGCATACACTGAGCTAATAAAATTATCTGGCACGTGTACATTCTCCTTTATTTGTTGCATTTGTCGCAGTATAGTTTGTGAGTGATATCCCTGCAGGTGGCCGCGGATTTACATTGACTGGCGGCAGCTGTTGTGCGCCTCACATGACTCTCCCCACTCTCCGCTCTGGTCCGGTAGTGGGTAGTGGGGGTAGCGTGCTCGCGCTGCTCCGTGCTCGCGCCTTGCTGCTCACAGCTTGCTCTGCGAGCACGTATGTTGTGAAGCCCTGATCTAGTCCATGCCACGTCGTGTTGCGGCACTTCTTCGTGCTTGCGGCGGCTCTACACGATATTAGTCAGGTGTACCAGTTTCTTTGGCCCTCCAGTGTAGAATTAGATTAGAAAGTGAGACGTTGAATGTAGTCGATGAGTTTTGCCACTTTGGTACCAATATATATATGATGATGGCAGAAGCAGAGGAGGTATAAAAATGCAGACTGTTGTAAGACGTCGTGGTCTCCTGACCTTCATTGCTTACATATTCTGTCCTCACAATCATATTCCGCACATCAAGACGCTTCATCCGAACCCAAACTCGATAAGATAAAGTCAATGTTGTATGAATTAATGTAAACGATATGCAATTAACAAGTAAGTGCACCGTGGTTGAAATACTCGAGGCTGGCATACACACATACATTCCAGATACGAGGGTCACAGAAGCTTTTAGTTCGGGAGAGAAATCGCACAACGGGGCGCCGGTCCCTTCAGAGGACGACCCAGCGTATGTCGGCCGGTGACCACCCGTGTAGCGGACAGGGTGGGCCCGAGTGAAAGGCGGGGAACAACCCTGTGTTTGGCTTAAAAGCAAATTCCGCTACATTGTGTGGGAGTGGCCAGCCTACGCTTTCTTTACACATAGCACGCAGTTTCAGAGATTTTCACAGGGAGACAGCAAACGCCAATGCTACAGGTTTCTGGATTGGTTGCCTTAAACGAAACGTCATTCTCCCGTTTTAGAAGAGCAATGCTGATTGGCAGACGATATTTCTGACGCCTTGAGCTGAAGGAATAATGGAAGAGACCGAAGGATATACTCCTTCACGTCTGGCATGGAGAGGCGCCATTCCATTGTCACTCTTGGAGCGAGGAACAAGTCTCTCCTCAGTACTTCACTGGGAGAGCACCTCTGTCGAGAGCGAATCGAAGTGCTACTCTATACTGAGTCCTTGCGATTAAGCGTTGTTCACTGTGTTGGCCGACACACTTATTGTGTGGCGTGAATGGACAGAGTTATAGTTAAACGCCTGCGAGTGAATTTTTAGTGGCATCACAGTGGACTGGTTATCTGACCGGTGTACCACGCCAATAGTTAGACTAGGGGCGAATAGGAATCCTTGATTTCATCAAGGCATAGGGAGAGTTTGATTGGCGAAGGTCAATCCAGATAGAACGAGAGTTATCTTATTTGTCAGCAGTGAGCGGCGCAGACAGCAGTCATCGCAGCTTACGGTATTGTGCGCTACAGCTATTGCGAGCCCCATATTTCCTCCACAACAGTACACTTCACTGCATTTCGCATGCGACAGCCTCGACCGTACCTAGCAACATCCTAAAGGATAATTATTCAAGTTGAGTAGGTGCGCCCGTCAGCCTATCTGCCAAGTTAACAACCATCTTAAACTTTGAATAGAAATTTCATTAGCGAATTCTATCCTTGAGAGGTAACTTCACATTCCGAAAAGAACCAGGATATAACTTGTTCAATTCATAACTAGAAGTGCCATTGTGATTTCTCAGAATTTTTGCAAAATAAATAATAACTTCCGTTAGTTTCATAATTTTCTTACACTAACTAGCACTACTCCAGTACCCAAGTATCCCACCAGTTACGTAAGAAATTTTGTGAATTTTTGTGTCATTTCCTTACAGCGGACGACTCCAGAAGATATTTATGGCTGAAAGTTTTTCAGGCATTTCTCTTTAGAACGTTAGGAGCGTCTGTCTGACTTCTGTAGTAGTGTAGGGGTGGAAATTGCATCTTGCAGGAGCCACAGGGTAAAGGGTACATCTCAGATTAATCTGTTGCGCAGAATAACAGATCAACCCCACACCTCAGACTGTCAATACCAAGAAAACCATTTATGAAAAAGAAAAATTTAACAACAAATATAAATTTAAGTTTAACTGAGTTAGTGCCGCATGCAGCTGTCATTCTGCTTGACTGCAGTCTTAGTCCATTGTCAGGTATCTTATCAAATGGAAGCACCATGCGTTCGATGTATTAGCACTCCTTAAGTATGGAACATAAAAACAGGTCAGATTTTAAAAGACGTTAGAAAAAATACAACTTACTTTATAAAACATTAATCGTCGGCACATTATGCAATACAAGTTCCTGCATCTGTCTATATTTAAATCGCGTTCACCGTTATTGTGCCTGTAAGTGTAACTGTCGTAATTGTCATAAATTTAAGTGTTTGGAAGTCATTTCTGAAATTGTTTGTCTGGAGTATAGCTTTGTACAGAAGTGATGCGTGGACAATATACAGTTCAGACAATAAGAAAATAGATAATTTTAAATAAAGTGGTACAGAAGAATGTTGAATATTAGATGGATAGATGGACTAGCCGACGAGAAGATAGTGAATGAAACTGAGGACAAAATAAATTTGTGACGCAGATTGACCAAAAGAGGGGATCAGTTTATAGAACACATCCTGAGGCATCAAGGAATCGTCAATTTGGTATCGGAAGGAAGCTCGTGTGTGTGTCGTGGGGAGGGGGGTGGGGGAGAAAAGTCACAGAGGGAGATCAAGACTTGTATATATTATTATGTACACGACTACGTAAATGGTTGGACAAATCACAGAAAATACTAGTAGGCTCCGAATACAACAGATAAAACATGACAATTTTTACTTGCATTAAAGAGAGCACTTGTTCCGATTCAGAGAGCGACATTGACGAGGTAACATTTCGTAGCATTATTATAGCTCGCATCATGTTGGAAGGCGGCTCCACTTTCTGCCGTTCTGCGCATCCCCCATCATAAACTGTTAGAAGCCAATAAGATTCATTCTCTTTCCGAGCGGCTAGCCGCGAGTTACAAACTGGACTGCCAGAATCTCTCCCCCACGTGCTTCGCTGTTGCCGTATTTTGCGACAATGCAGTTTCATTCACAGCGCTACCGAATTATTCACTCAGATATCGATGTTACTTTCTTGTAGCAGCACAGCTCTGAATGTGTATCTGTAAGCGTTCTAGTAAGATTTTCAAATGATGTCAGGTGACGGTAATAAACATTAAGTTCCTCATACGCAACTTAAATTAAATTGCATGCCTATGGGGTATTGTCTTAGTCGTGCGATTGGTTTTGTGATTTACTGTCAGTAAATCGACGGAAAATCATCGGGTAAATCAGAAGTGATAGGTGCGATATCTGGCGTTTGCAAGGAAATGTTATAAGCGCTCATGTGTTCCTGATCTACATAAACGATTTATGAGACAATCTCAGCAGCCCTTTTAGGCTGTTTGCAGATGATGCTGTGATTTACCTTCTTATAAAGTTATCAGAGAATGAAACAAATTAGAAAACGACTTAGAGAAGATATCTGTATGGTGAGAATCCTAAATAATTAAAAGTCTGAAGTCATCCTCATGATTACTAAAAGGAATCCGCTAAATTCGATTTACAGTATAAAACACACGATTGTAAAGGCTGTAAATTCAACTAAACACTTGGGGATTACGATTTAGAATAACTTAAAATGCAACTATCACATGGATAACGTTGCGTGGAAAGCAAACCAAAGACATCAATTTATTGGTAGAACGTTTAGAAAATGCAACAGGTCTATTAAAGAGACTACTTACACTACGCTTTTCCACCCTCTTCTGAAATATTGCTGTCAGGCGTGGGATCCACAGCAGATAGAATTGATCGAAAAAGACGGGCACCTCGTTTTGTATTTTCGCGAAATAGGACTGCCACGGATATAATAGGCGAATTGGGGTGGCAGTCATCAAAACAATGGCGTTTTTCGTTGTGGCAGGATTTTTTCATGAAATTTCAGTCGCCAACTTTCTCCTCGGAGTGTGAAAATTCTTTGTTGGCGCCCACCTACGGAGAGGAATGTTCATCATAATAAAATAAGAGAAATTAGAGTTCGCAAGGAAAGATAAAAGCTTTCGTGTTTCCTGCGCACTGTTCGAGAGGCGAATGGTAGATAAATAGCTCGAACGTGGTTCTATGAACGCTCTACCAGACACTTCATTGTGAATTGCAGAGTAATCATGTAGATGTAGATGCTTCACAAGCAGTCGAGGAAGTTTATGTCCCGCGTTTATACTTCTTCAAATTTGAATCTGAAATCGATACTTCTATTTCTGACATTCTGAAGACTCAAGAACAAACTGCAGAAGCACGTGTCGGCAAGAGAACTGCATAGAGAATATTAAACAAAAGTGTCGGAGATGTCCAGAGAATAGTAAACAAAACCCAGGAAAATTTGTTTTCATTCCGCCTGAAAATCATCGAAATCGCATAGATGGTTCTGACAACGCTGTTTTACAGTTCTCCGTGTTTGAAATCTGTATAAGAAGGGAATACTCAATATCACAAAAACTTGTTACAATTATGCCTGAGGAAATTGACTTCAAACGTAGCCCTTCGTCAGTGTAAGGAATTTGAAAATACATTGGTTTTAAACATGTTAGGAAGAAAGTTTTTAATTGAAAGAAGTAACATAGAAGCAGCATGACGCACGTCTGTTTTAAAGATACAAGAGGAGTAGGTAGTTCTACAGTGTATTACTTTGATGAAATATATTCCATAAATACTGGGAAACGAGTGATGGTAATGGCGGTTTTAAAGTTCCCTTAGGAAAAGGTTCTCGGATACTTATTCTGCATGCTGGCTCTTCTACTGAGTTGGTTCCTGAGAGTAAACAGAGGAAACTTGTATGTAGACGTAAGAAAAGCACTAGTGACTACCATTCGGAAATGAACGGTGTCACTTTCAAGAAGTGATTCATTGAACTACATCTTGCCATACCTAGCTTCGAAGTCGATCACTGTAATTACCGTGCCAGTTATCGTTTAGCTGTTACAGAGAAATGAACAACTACGAGTACCAGGAAAGGGGATATCGTGCTCTGACTGAAAAATAAAAATATTCCTGACAATATAAGCCAGACTCGTGCTGAACTCCTGCAGCTCGTTAATTTATAAAAGTCACACGATAGAATGTACAAATTTGACTTACATGTGAATGTGGTCACACAGTTTTGCGTTTACCCACATATTACTGTCAGTATAACCCGACAGAATCAATTTGCGCACAGGTTTACAAGCTATGTGAGGAAAAAGACAAAATAGTCAAGATAACAGACACTGAAAGGTTTGTGCTTTAAGCAATAGACAGCATCCCCCTTCAGCGTGGGCACACTGTGTGTAGACTTTGAAACAAAGTAAAGTAATGATCTATCTTAGTTTTAAAGACTCATGGTTTAAATGGTTCTGAGCACTATGGGATTTAACATCTGACGTCATCAGTCCCCTAGACTTAGAACTACTTAAACCTAACTAACCTAAGGAGAGCACACACATCCAGGATTCGAACCTGCGACCGTAGCAGCAGTGCGGTTCCGGAATGAAGTGCCTAGAACCGCTCGGTCACAACGGCTGGCTGTCAACATATCAATTGCATACACTGTATATGAGAACTTCCTATCTTTTATTGATTAGGAATATGTAGCCTGTGAAATATTCAGACCATAACGTTCAACTCATTGCCCAAGGAGAAGTAAAGCTTTTCCCAGCCTGTTGTATTACTTGCGAGAATTCGGCTGGATAAATTCGTCAAAAACTCCAGTATTTCGACACGTAAACCCTTGTCATTTTCATGAAACGAACTGGAAAATGCCTTAAAATGAAAGAGAGGGTTAACAGTCGAGATATCGGTGGTTTTCGACGTTATCAGTCAGCTTCCGCCGAATTATTCACAAAAGATGGTTAACCGTTAGCTAGTTCAACGGATCATAAATGCGTCTCCTGCAGTAATGTCGAACGAGTTAGTTTAAACTCATAATACCTCTTGACACCGAAAAACATGATAACATACTGACAATTTTTACGGTAGTCGTTCCTACTAGTGTTTGCTACCAGTAATTCTTTTCTACGCATAGTGATTTACATTGAACAGTAGTGAAACAGACCTACATACGCGCATTATACACTTTTAAAAAATTATATGGAGTAGAAGCAGTTGTCAAACAAATGTAACGATTTCGGCTTGAGTTTGAAGTTTATTTTGTTGTGTATTACAAATCGCAATAAATGGCAATTATTGCAACTATTTTCGATGATCTTGTTACACAATCGTCATTTTAAGAAAAAATGTTCTTCACGTCTTCACAAAGCTGCATAAGCTGTTCTCGCGTTCCGACGTCACACAGACAATTGCTGCGGAGCAGTGGACACAACCTCAAGACTCAAAAGTATGAATTGTTTCATGTAGACGGATGATCGATATCGGTTTTAAAATGTATTATTCCCTAATGGATTTGAACGTATAATACGGTGTACCGAAAGCAAAGGAGCGTGACTGCTGTCCGCAGCAACACAGTTCGGTAACAAGGACTTCGTTTCCCCGCTCTCTGCCGCCATTGATAGCCGGCCGGTGTGGCCGTGCGGTTCTAGGCGCTTCAGTCTGGAACCGCGTGACCGCTACGGTCGCAGGTTCGAATCCTGCCTCGGGCGTGGATGTGTGTGATATCCTTAGGTTAGTTAGGTTTAATTAGTTCTAAGGTCTAGGCGACTGATGACCTCAGAAGTTAAGTCGCATAGTGCTCAGAGCCATTTGCCGCCATTGATTGTTTTGTTTTGTTTTAGGGTGCAAAAACAACTGGGGTCATACGCGTCCAAGTCAAAACTATAGAACTCGAAGACAGAGAGGAGTTAAAAAAACCACTATACGTCAATCCCAACTGACATGGATGGGTAAACCTCGCCCCCTCCACGCCGCCCTATCACTCAGCCTCTATGCGCGTAAGTGTCGTCTTACGTGAAACGGGCTGCAGTAGAGGAGTAGAGGGCGCCCTATCTCCTGCAAAGAAAACAGCAGCTGTGAAGCATATATCGATATACCAATACATCGAGTTCTAGCGGTCATCAGCAGATGGCGCCCGAGCAATAATCTCCGTACAGCCCGGATGTAGCATTCTGGTCTCTGTGCATAAAATTTCGGCGTACCTGCATCTTACTGTCATCACATAGTCCGCCTTGCTGTAGTCAGGCAAAATGTTTCCATCGATCTGTTGGTGATTGAGGAGAATTTCCTTTAGCTACTTTTTAACCTTACATTATTGCCCGTAACAGCGGCTGAAGAAGGAACTATGACGTGAGCTCGATAAGACTGCCCCTAAATCACAACAAAGGCCAGCTGGAAGAGGATGTTAGAGCAACAAAAATACCGTTTTGCAGAAGATTCTATTAAAAAAGGCCAAACGGATAGTGTTAACAGAAGATTTTAATACATGTTAAAATAAAATCATTCCAATGCCGGCAAAACTGCAAGAACTTCCTAGATATTCTTCAAGAAAATTCCAAGAGTTGTTGTAGGTAATATTTTATCTGTGGCCTCATAGATAAAGGACATCCTGAATACAATACAAGCAACAACGATTTAAGGAGGAGACTATCTCATGAGGAACTGCACTAATGAAAATATTGAGTGGGACAAGGCAAAGAAAGTGTAATAAGAATTATTTGATGTATGAACTCAAGAACATCCTGCAGAGGCCCTTTAGGAAATTAGGTATACTAACTACTGATTCCCAACACATTTACTCTTTAATGAAATCTGTCATTAAAAATATATCTCTTTTTCAAACGAACAGCTCAGTTCATGGAATCCATACTAGAAATAAAAATAATTTTCGCAAAAATTTGAAGTTACTTACGTTGGTCCAGATAGGTACCTATTATTCACTAACTTGCAAGCAGCCTTAAAACGTTGAACTATTAATAAGTTCATTTTAAGAGATGCCTAAAGAATTATTTTTGGTCAGCTTCTCCTATTCCACTGATGAATTTCTGAGTAGAACCAACTGATGCTTGTATGTTAATGGCAATCCCAAATAATGCGAATATTTTTACAGTATGACTTCTGTACAAAGCCAGTGCAGTAATGCGAGCGTTGTAACTAAGCACTGCAAAATGATTTTTCTGTTTGGTGATGCATAGCTACAATAGCCTAAGAATTATCATGCACACCTTTGTGTGTCCTTGTTCTTCTGACATTTTCTACATTCTGAAACTGAAAACTCTGGAAGGAATTAACATGACCTGCGGCAGCAAACTGACATAAAACTTGGTATAAAAACTCAATTGCGATCTTAAGTTAGTCAAGCAACCATCCAAAATAGTGCCCAACCAATCTGTGCGCTACTCCTCCTAAATGGAAAATCTAACAAAAAGATGTCGGAATTTCAAACTCAGTAGATGCCCACAGCCAATAACTCATTGTGCCATTTTCCTTAAAAGAACTCGACCTACGTATAAACATAATGAAAAGTGGAAAAGCAGTCGGGGTAAACGAAATTTGTGTCGAACAGACAAACGCTTTGGCCATAGATCCAAACGATGAATTCAGTATTTTATTAACCACTCATTCGAGAAATGCAAGATCCCAAAAATGCGAAGAAAAACAGACTGGGAAAGTGCCCGAAGAACTGTCGCCCGATATCGCTCTTATGTCACCTATACGAACTACGAGGTCTGTTCAAAAAATTCTAGAACATTCGTAATTTCGCACCAATGGTGTGTTGGAGTGAAATGCTGTTGGCATCCCTGCACACGCCTGTGTTTAACGTGTAGCTTCCGGAAGCTTCGTTGTTGTATGTCTATTAGTTACTGTTCCGTGCTGTATTGAGTAGAACGTTGTAGCGCACAGTTTGCGAGTTTCGAGATGGCAGAGTTAGAGCAGCAACGCGTCTGTATTAAATGTTGTGTGGAACTCAAGAAAACCTTTACAGAGATACACCAAATGATGCAGGAAGGCTACGTGATGAGTGCTAAAGCCGTAGTCCGTGTTACGAGTAGTTTACACAGTTTAAAAATGGACGGACGGAAGTTAAAAACGACTCTCGTTCAGGACGCCCTTTGAGTCTACCAAAGACACTTATGTCAGGAACTTCAACACAATTATGCGTGCCAACTGAAGACTGAGTGTCCGAGAGATTGCAGAAGAATGTAACATTTCAGTTGGATCATGTCATGAAATTCTGACACAGCATCTTGGAATGCATCGTGTTGTCGCCAAATTCGTCCCACGGCTCATGAGTAAAGACCAGAAAGACCTTTGCCTCGCAATCTGTGAAGAGCTTTTGGATCGTGCAAATGAAAACGAGATGTTTCTTAAGAGAATCATAACTAGTGATGAGACGTGCGTCTACGGTTATGATGTTGAGACCAAGGTTCAGTCTTCACAATGGATCTGTAGAGGTTCTCCAACACAAAAACAAGCTCCTCAGGTCAGGTCAAATGGCAAAGCCATGCTGATAGTTTTCTTTGACTTTGATTAATTAGTTTATCATGAATTTGTGCCACGCTGACAAACTGTTAACCGGTGGTACTATCGAGATGTGTTGCAACACATGCGAGAAAATGTAAGAAGGAAACGGCCTGAAATGTGGAGGAGACAACCCATGGCTCTGGCGTCTCGATAACGGACCCGAACGTTCATCCCTGTTGGTGCGTGATTATTGCGCAAAAAACAAAATCACTGTGCCGCCTCATCCTCAGTATTCTCCAAACCTGGCCCCTGTGGACTTTTTTTATTTCCAGTGCTGAAAACCCCGTTGAAAGAACGAAGATTTGCAACAATAGACGAGATAAAATAAAATTCCCAGACGACACTTCGCGCGAGTCCGGCCCCGGTAGCTGAGTGGTCAGCGCGACAGACTGTCAATCCTAAGGACCCGGGTTCGATTCCCGACTGGGTCGGAGATTTTCTCTGCTCAGGGACTGGGTGTTGTGTTGTCCTAATCATCATCATTTCATCCCCATCGACGCGCAAGTCGCCGAAGTGGCGTCAAATCGAAAGACTTGCACCACGCGAGCGGTCTACCCGACGGGAGGCCCTCGTCACACGCCATACTTCGCGCGATCCAGCAAGGGGCGTACCAAGACTGCTTCCGGAAGTGGAAGCGGCGTTGGGAGCTGTGTATCAGTAGTAGAGGAGAGTATTTCGAACGAGACCATGCACAATAAGAAAACGGTAAGTGTCGAAAAATTTTGTGAACGAAGCTCTGGAATTTTTTGAACAGGTATCGCATGTGAACGACTGATACAGAGCCGCCTGCGTAGCAGGCAAAGTGGGCGCAAAGCTCTTCGGTCCAACAGGCCTCTTTCAGACCAGGAAAATCTTGCTCCAGCCACATATCGTCCCATATCGGATATATAGAGGAATAAAATGAAATTATAGTGCATAGTCACCAAGAAAATCGTATTTTGCACTTTCAGGATCACTCGGAGAAATGTTTTGTATCCAACAAGAAATTGAAGGGATCGGAGAAATAGTCATAAGCCACAATTTTTCCGAAATTGAGTTTTTCATGCTACGACATTCTTAGCGATGCCCTCTTCACTTTCTGTTGAAAAAGTTCCGTCTTTCTGCATCCGATGGCAGGGTATGATTGAGTATGTTCTATACTTTGCCATATGGTGATATGTTCAGAAGTCTCACAGTCACAAGCCACAGCAAAATTGCAGATAGCTCAGGAGCATATGAAGCTTCTTCGCATATTCAATGAATATTCATAAGAGATACTAGTAGAAATGAAGACTCTGATCCTTTTGACACTGACAGTGATGGATCTTGGCATCCATCGAGCTATAGTTCCAGCTTAGATGATATTTCAGAAAGTAAATAAAAGTGTTCATTTCTGGTAACTATTGTTCAGTGGCTTGTGAATTTGCCTCTCTTAAATTTTCTCACATATTTGATCGCCGTATTTTGTGTGAACTTTGAAGGCATATTTCATTGATATCTTAACGCTGTAATAGTGTACCTTCAATGAAAACAGCCTTGTACACACATTTTTCTCAAGAATGCCATTTCGGCGGTATTTAATTTTTTGTGTGATTTACGATTATATCTCACTCGAGTTCTGAGACTATTTTGCTCTTCATATTACAGCTTAAAATAAGTCGAATAACTGCAGAATCGCGACAGAAGCCAAAATCTCAAAAAAAGGAAGAAAATACTTACCAATGGAAGAAAATGAAGGCGAAACATCGACGTAATGCTGGTCATCAGTACGTACCTTCCAAACCCAACAAGAGTGTTCAGGTATGTGTAATGGAAGTAATTATTTGCTAGGAAGCTTTCCTGAGGGTTCATGACTTACATATACGTGCGAGAAGAGCGAGGAATTTACAACAAATGAAGCTGGGTTTTCCTGTTCCAGAAGAAGAGGGTGGTGGTTTGTATGTAGACACTGTACTATAAGTCTCTCTCTTGTTCCAAACAGAATATTGTTGAAATATTTGTGTTAGGAAATCAAAGGACTTTTTCTCTTAGGAAAACATGGAAACTAGCCACATAAATGTCAAGATGGAGCTGTGCAAACCGTCATAGATTTTCTCAACACCATGCGAAACAAACAGTCATTAGAGTAGGCAACAGGACCCCAACAAAGTATATCTGGAATATGATCTCACAATTTTACCCTTATTTCGAGATAAATACTCGGAATACTACAAAGAAAAGTGTGGTCCTACGGTGTCTGAAACTATATTCGCAGTAATTTTTCTATTCGAATGTCAAATAGGCTTCAAACTACCAAAACGTAACAGCTGTTCAAAAAGTGATGCCTCTCTAATGGCGATAAATAACCCAGAATTATATGCATTAAAATTTACAGGAAAGAAACAACATGAACTGTATCTCAGAAAGGATGAGATGGGCAAAATATGATTGTGCCTACAACTGTTCTGGCTGAAGAGAACCCGAAAGAGCACCGTGCAAAAGTAAGTGACATTTAACAAACGTTACCCACATCTATATTAAAATTGGTACAGCTTATTACAGGAGGAAATCGTGGACTTCTGATAACGGTACTCGCGACTATGGATCAAATAAGGGATATATGTTGCATGGAGTGAGAAAGATGGAGGAGGGAGTTCACATGAAGCTGGGAGCTGCTTGATAAAACACTTCGAGGTAACTAACCCTCAAACGAAACTTTTCCTCATAATCATAGATAACTCCAAGAGACAGGCAAGGAAGTGTGCTTTTATTGCTTTGGAAATATCTCTTGTTTGTGAATCTGTCCAGTATTGTTTCCCTGTGGTAGGTCACACTAGACTCCCTTGCGATCGTGATTTTAGTCGTACTGAGTGTATGCAAGAAATGCACGTCCAATAGTATACACACCAGATGAATGACCAGAATTGGTAAAATCTGCGAATCCAAAAAGTTTCTTTGTGATCAATAGTGAAACATCTGGATAAACTTAACACATTAGCCTCGAAACCAGCCTTATTCACACCCAGAGATCCGATTCATTTCAGTGAAGCTACTCAATTTGAGTCTGAAGATAACTTCAAGCTAAGTGTGAAGCACTGCTTCTCAGACAAAGGAGCCCTCACGTCAGTGGCTATTCATATCAAGAGGAAGGGAAGGCGTATTGAGCCAGATCCATTTCAGTTGCCAGTAAAATACAGAAAATGGCTTTCGATTAACCAAAGAAAGCGATGATGTACTGTCTTTCATGGCATACATAACTGCAGCAGATCAACACTTCTCTCGGTCATGTACTGAGAATAATGTGTAGAACGATGAGATACAGAAACTTCCTTGATGTGTCTACGTAAAATACTTTATTACGCTGAGAGAGAGAGAGAGAGAGAGAGAGAGAGAGAGAGAGAGAGAGAGAGAGAGAGTAATCACGAGTTAGGTGTAGTTCAAAATAAATCATATAAATTAATGTTTTGTTTTCTAAATTTTTTCCAAGGGATCAAATTTGTGAGTGAATAATCGTTTTCTAGATGACGAAGAGTTATTTTCAGCTCTAACATTTATAGAAAACGTATTACGCAGAACCTTGCCGTCACTAGACATAGGAATTATTTGTTCTCCAACTTTAATACCAAAATACTGCTGTGACATCACATTGCAAGGACACCATAGAAAAAAATGTGAACAATAAAGCATACATCTTTTCATTTCCTTCGTCCCCCAGTTTTGAAGCATCTACATCTATATCTATACGCTGCAAACCACCGTGAAGGGCAGGGCAGAGGTTACGTCCTATTGTGCCATTTAATACGGATTCTTCCCGTTGCATTCACGTATGGAGCAAGGAAAGAATGATTGTTTGAATGCCTCTGTGCACGCAGAAATTATTCTAATCTTATCCTCACGATCCCTCTGTGAGCAACACTTAGGAGGTTGTAGTATATCCCTAGAGCCATCATTCAAAGTCGGTTCTTGAAACTTTGTTAACAGACTTTCTCGGGATAGTTTACGTCTGTCTTCAAGGATCATCCAGTTCAGCTCCTTCCGTATCTCTTGACAGTCTCCCAAGGATCAAACAAACCTGTGACCAAAGGTCGAAAATACCGCTTCAGCTGTAAGCTGTGACCATACGTGCTGCCCTTCTCTGTATACGTTCCTTATCCCCTGTTAAGTCCTATTTGGTACAGGCCCCACGCACTTGAGCAATATTCTAGAACCAGTCAACGGGAGATTTGTAAGCAATCTCCTTTGTAGACTGATTGCACTTCCCCAGTATTCTAACGATAAACTGAAGTCTACCACCTGCTTTGCTCACGATTGAGCCTAAGTGATCACTCCATTTCATATTCCTACAAAGTGTTACACCCAGGAATTTGTATGAGTTGGCCAATTCCAGCATGCAGTCGTATTTCCGCGAGCTTCCACTAGCCTATGAGGAGAGACGCGTCGTGCAGAACAGAGAGCCTTACCTGGTTCAGGTCGTGTCGCATAGCCTCGAGCGGTGCCCACAACTCCTCTGTGAGCAGCAGTGAGTTCAGAATGTGGCGCTCCATCGCGTCGAAAACACTCATCAGCTCCTCCGGGTCCTTGAAGAACAGTGGGACTGTTTGGACTTCCTCGGTATCTTCATCCTGTCATCAGACACATACTAGTTAGCTGTGACTTTTCTGAATTAAAAAATCAGACGTGGCGTATGATGCATAGTAGAACGTAAAAATTTATTGAATATTAAGAAAAAAAAACTGTAAAATAAGTTTGTTGGAAACGATACTGAACATCCAATGGTCAAAGTACATAAAAGCCAATATAATTATTGAGTTGCACGTTCATATTTAAGCCAGAAGATCCGTATCAGCTAGGCCCGATTGCCAGTTTTGACACCATATAGCACCACCCAGAGGATACGCCCAGCTGCTGAAGAGGTACTCTCTGCAGACCTAAGTACAAGCCATAAATATTCCAAAAAGTGGAGGTTAACACCATATCCAACGAAGACTGAAGATAGTTGCTTTCATCTTAAGAACAGAATGGCCAGTGCACAGCTAAATGTCACCACCAAGACTTCCCGAAATACTTAGGTGCAACACTGGACAAAACCTTGTCCTACAATAAACACATATAAAATACAGCAACAAAGCTGAGTTTGCACTATAACGCCGTATATAAGCTGAGTGTGGTACCTCATAGAGCGCAAGAACTACAACACTACGATGTTATTCCTTATGACTTGTCTACTTTGCTGCAGAGTATTGTGCTCCAGTATAGCGTAATAGTTCACATATGAGAATAATCGATGTTCAGCTAAGTGCAGCAATGAGGACAATGACATGGTGCTACGATCTGTTCCTCTTCACTGTTTACTATCTCAAAGAAATATTGCGCCACCGGATCTGCGAAGGCTGAATGCCCTTCTCAAAGAATGTTGTTGTTGTTATTGTTGTTGTTGTCTTCAGTCCAGAGACTGGTTTGATGCAGCTCTCCATGTTCTCAAAGTATATGAAGAACTAATTGTAATTCTCCATCTGCCAATCCACTCTGATGTACCTGCACTTAAAATGCGCCAATTAAGATTCAGGCAGCCACCCATCTCATTGGCAGAATCGCTGCAAGCAATGGACTTGAACATGAACGGGAAGTCGTCAGAAACGTGGGCTAACACTGCACATGAGGACTGTCAGCCTCTCATAACACCTGCTACAAGGCCAGCTGGCATGGAATCACCGTGACATGCTTAGAACACAATCTGCAGGATTCATACCCGCCATGGCATCTGTGCTGAAAGGCTCCGCTGGCGGAAAAGGCTTTTTCTTTTCCATGTGACTTTGGGAATGAACATCAAACCATCAAACACGTTGTAGCAAGCTTTAGTAGACGAAGTTACCCCAGGAATTTAGAAGGATTCTTTGAAGTGACAGATACAGCCCTTACAGGGATTGAAACTTGGATATTAATTACGGTTCTAGCACTATTTATTTTGGAAAATTATGAAACTTTGAAGAGTTTTTACACGAATTGCATTAACAGTTATATTAATTAAGTCTCAAAGGAGATCAAGCTCCAAAACAAAAGCACTTGCACAATAAAATCGAATGAGCTACTCACACATTGTTGTATTTAATCAGCGAATGAGAACCATCTGCCACATATATAAAGAAGAGTGTATTTGTGTGAGTATCTGCATGATCTGCTTCCAAACATCTTGATCCATTTCAACCATATGCAGCACAAAAACAGCAGACCTCATAAGTACCAACACTGTGGGGTTTACAACCTCCTAGCTCCAACAGAAGTGGAAATATGAGCAAAAACATTTTTTTCAGCCCTTGGCATGTATGATGCCGTGCACAACAGGCATATCGTGTGGGAACAGAATCTGCCTGCCAAACCAACATGCTTTGCAGGGCAGACTGCATGTTTGGGGCAAGAAATAGTTTTCTGGCCTCCAACATGCAGGCTGCCCTGCAAGACAGGTATGTCGTGTTGGGGCAGTGTTTGCCTGCTTTATCAATGTACTTTGTGAGGCAGCCTGTACATAAAGACAAGTAAATGATTTTCAAGCTCCTGATGTGTATCCTGACCTGCATGACATACATGTTGTGGGAGTAGTATTGGCATTCTTTATTAAACTGTATTGCAGGGGTTACACATGCAGACTGGGGACAGGCTGAGGTGGTTGGAGGAGGGATGAACAGAGCAAGAGGGAGGAGGAAATGGTCAGAGGGAGGATGGGGAGACACATGAGGCAGGTGGAAGCTGTAGACAGATAGTGAAGAGGTGGAAAAAGAAGAGGGGGAGGCAGAGATTGAGAGAGGAGGAAAAGGATGTGGTCAGGGGAAGGGGGAGGAAGGTATGGTCAGAGAAAGGGTGTGGAGGAAATGGACAAAGAGAGAGGAGGATGAGATGAGGAGACAGAGAGAGTGGGGAGGAAGAGACGGACAGATAGGGGTGGGAAAATGAGATGGAAAGACAGAGGGGGGAGGAATTGTGTCCAATATACAGGCGGACGAAGCCGTGGGAAAAAGGCTAGTGATTAATTAACATAACTAATTATGCAAGTCAGCTACACCACCAGCATCGCAGCAAATGTTGGAAAACGTGATCACACATTATGAATAACATGTAGATAGTAGTTTTCAGTGTTTAATTGCCGATTTTGATTATTAAATTAGATTTTTCATAGTTTCGCCCGTAATATAAATTCTATCAGAGCTACATAAATTTGGATGACACCAGTGGAAAGACCAGCTGATTTCCTGTGAGACTGATGTCCCAGTTGTATGTGTGCTGTAAATGTTCGAGGCACAGTTAACTAACACTAAATATGGTTTTCATTATGTAAGTTTTGGTATTACTTTAATTAATAATGTGGGACGAACTAGTCATCCAGAAACTTTACAAATATGCCATTGTGATGAGCGTTTCAGCGTGCATCTAGTTAAGACAGAACGTAAGGATAAATTGTCGTAACTCGGACTGGTGAACGTCTAGTTAGTTGTTTATCGCATTTGGCAGGAAACCCGAGTCTTGTACATAAAAGGAGGCCGCCATCTTGGCCTGGGGCTAGTCTGCCAGATGAATTTAAAGAGGCAGGATTTGTGTCACTCTGGGAGGTGATTTAGCTTCTTGATTTTTCGGACTTAGGAAATTTCGCGTCCTTACTCTAGGACTCAAAATTATATCGCTATGAATCAGTTGGATTTTTGTATTTTTGCATGCATAGCATGTCTCGACTTTCAGTTATTTCGCTGTGAGATGGGATTTTAACTCTGGTAGTACAGAGTGATTTAGAACATTTCGCGTCTGTGGACACTTGCACCTGAAATTATTTTGCTCTTTTTTCAGATTTATTAAAATTTATAGCGATTTTCAAACTACTACACGGGGGCTCGAGACGCATTTAGGTCAAAATTATGATAGCCATTATATCCTCACTAGTCCACTGTTTTATATGTAGATTAAATTTAAAATATTGGCGGTTTTCCATAATTAATCTCGTTGCTGGATAACTATATTTATACACAATACATGTTTATCTGGCCTAACATACATCTTTTCCTCTTGCATACATCAGTGAAAATTAATTTAAATTTATAGTGAAGTACGGACTGCAACGATCCCTATGGTACAAAGACGATCCAAAGGGGTCGTTGAGAGACAAAATTTTGTTGTTGTGCCATCACAAGCCTTAACCGTGTATACGGTGTTTTAAAGCTGCCGTGTCGTGTGTGTTGCTTTCAAATGGACAACATGCCTTGTTTCGGACACTTTACCGCCAAAGAAAATTCACACAAAGTTATTAACGTCTAATGAGTGATGTCTTTCATTTTCAACAATTAGGAAATGGGTGCCTGACTAAAAACGTAGCAGTAATACTGTTGAAGAAAATCTGTGTGAAGGAAGTGAAAGACGTACGTTAATTTTCATACCTCTTTCATAAATCAATAGATCGTTAACTTATCTGTGTACCATATTGGTGCTGCATCCCGTTCTGTTGCAACTGATTCACACCACTGCCTAGAGGAAATGGACTGTGGATCAAAGGTGCCTGACTAAAAACGTAGCAGTAATACTGTTGAAGAAAATCTGTGTGAAGGAAGTGAAAGACGTACGTTAATTTTCATACCTCTTTCATAAATCAATAGATCGTTAACTTATCTGTGTACCATATTGGTGCTGCATACCGTTCTGTTGCAACTGATTCACACCACTGCCTAGAGGAAATGGACTGTGGATCATGTGTTTCATTTCATTTCAATTCCCTTCCATGGTCAGCAGCCTCCGTCCCATGCATGTTAATTACCTTGCCTGGAAAGCGAGTTGTAATCTGGGCAGTGTGCAGGGACGGTTTTATTCCCATGTCTTGGTAGAGGAGGCTTGCAAGAGTTTCCGTCAGCTTTCACGGAACACCGCAAGGATGGTCCTACTATAAAAAAAGTGGTTGGGCACAACATCTCCACATACCTGAGTGGCCTACATTACTCGCGGGAAAGTTGAGAAGTGAGGTTTTCTGCCGATTCTACAGGCGAGAATTTTCAATGGTTCTTCTAGATTCGCTGTGGAATCGTATAGTATGCTTGAGAACATTTATCTGTTTTCAAAGGAGCAAGAACGTCTACTTTCCGTTCTTTCTCGCATGCTCTGACTGGCCTAGTGCTTCGCGCCTTAGAACATGGCAGTGGATTCGTCAGATAAGACCTTTCAGAAAACCCAGTCGTAGTAATGTAGTTTAAGGAGAAGTTAGATGGTAGTTAGGAGATGGACAGATAAGAGTGGGTAGCCAGTAGGCAGATGGCAGCAAGCAGCCAGCAGAGAGAAGAAGAAGATTCTGGACGACAATGAGGTGCAGAGCTGCTGTGTCTGCTAGCTGAGAGTCTAAGTAGAAATGGAATTGCACTTTGGTTTTTGGTAGGAGGTTAGGACACGAAGGAACGTGATAGTACCAGATAGTTCCAGCGCAGAGAATGTTCATAATCGCCCATATTAGTTTTCTTGATGAGAAGATAGCAATAGCGAATCAACCGTGGTGGCATTGTTATAGTCTGCGAATGTAGCCTGGCCACACATGTGGAAAAGTACGGGCCTACAGTAACACATACTGTTACCGTGAATCAACGCTTCATTTAACGCAACTCTAACCTTGCTCCTCCGGTTAAATTCTGTGTTCGACTTTTCGTTACTGCAATTGAATCCCATATAGTTGCAGGCGTTCTCTCAGCACCCTGAGAAAAGTTGGTTTTGGAGTTCATAGCTCTAAACTGACACTAGACGTTGCTTTACGTGCACTTCTGAGGAATGTTTCCAAGATCCGCTCAAAGTGTTCCTCAGACGTTGAGAACAACCAACTACTTTTGCCTAAGACATCAAACACACCATGTTTCTTAAACTTCTGTATGCATTCGTGATATGGTTAAAGATGTTCCCAAAGTTCAAACGCAATGCGTTTGCTGACTCACTCTTGCAAAATGCCATCTCAGTTGGTCTAGTAGCCAAGTTGCTGGAGATCACAGTAACACACACAAAAAAAAAGTCTTGAGTTGCTGTTTCCATACATACACTCCTGGAAATGGAAAAAAGAACACATTGACACCGGTGTGTCAGACCCACCATACTTGCTCCGGACACTGCGAGAGGGCTGTACAAGCAATGATCACACGCACGGCACAGCGGACACACCAGGAACCGCGGTGTTGGCCGTCGAATGGCGCTAGCTGCGCAGCATTTGTGCACCGCCGCCGTCAGTGTCAGCCAGTTTGCCGTGGCATACGGAGCTCCATCGCAGTCTTTAACACTGGTAGCATGCCGCGACAGCGTGGACGTGAATTGACGGACTTTGAGCGAGGGCGTATAGTGGGCATGCGGGAGGCCGGGTCGACGTACCGCCGAATTGCTCAACACGTGGGGCGTGAGGTCTCCACAGTACATCGATGTTGTCGCCAGTGGTCGGTGGAAGGTGCACGTGCCCGTCGACCTGGGACCGGACCGCAGCGACGCACGGATGCACGCCAAGACCGTAGGATCCTACGCAGTGCCGTAGGGGACCGCACCGCCACTTCCCAGCAAATTAGGGACACTGTTGCTCCTGGGGTATCGGCGAGGACCATTCGCAACCGTCTCCATGAAGCTGGGCTACGGTCCCGCACACCGTTAGGCCGTCTTCCGCTCACGCCCCAACATCGTGCAGCCCGCCTCCAGTGGTGTCGCGACAGGCGTGAATGGAGGGACGAATGGAGACGTGTCGTCTTCAGCGATGAGAGTCGCTTCTGCCTTGGTGCCAATGATGGTCGTATACGTGTTTGGCGCCGTGCAGGTGAGCGCCACAATCAGGACTGCATACGACCGAGGCACACAGGGCCAACACCCGGCATCATGGTGTGGGGAGCGATCTCCTACACTGGCCGTACACCACTGGTGATCGTCGAGGGGACACTGAATAGTGCACGGTACATCCAAACCGTCATCGAACCCATCGTTCTACCATTCCTAGGCCGGCAAGGGAACTTGCTGTTCCAACAGGACAATGCACGTCCGCATGTATCCGGTGCCACCCAACGTGCTCTAGAAGGTGTAAGTCAACTACCCTGGCCAGCAAGATCTCCGGATCTGTCCCCCATTGAGCATGTTTGGGACTGGATGAAGCGTCGTCTCACGCGGTCTGCACATCCAGCACGAACGCTGGTCCAACTGAGGCGCCAGGTGGAAATGGCATGGCAAGCCGTTCCACAGGACTACATCCAGCATCTCTACGATCGTCTCCATGGGAGAATAGCAGTCTGCATTGCTGCGAAAGGTGGATATACACTGTACTAGTGCCGACATTGTGCATGCTCTGTTGCCTGTGTCTATGTGCCTGTGGTTCTGTCAGTGTGATCATGTGATGTATCTGACTCCAGGAATGTGTCAATAAAGTTTCCCCTTCCTGGGACAATGAATTCACGGTGTTCTTATTTCAATTTCCAGGAGTGTACATTCATACAATACCTCACCTCAATACAAACACTTATTATGATCACTTGGAATTGTTTAGATTATTTTGAACAGCCCTGTATTTTCGAACACGTGATTTTGCAGAAATGAATAGGTCCACGCTGACTGTGCAAAGCCACTACCGCCTGTCAGAGAGACATGCGCCCGGAACTGCAGTAGCGGTGTTCGTTATTGTCGCCTGTGCTGCTTTTACCTAGGCTACCCGTGGTACAGTACTGTAATGCTGGAGGGCTATGAGCCCCGACAAGGCAATTCCAGCTTCAGTGTCGTTAATTTGCTTTAAAACGAGTTCCTGTCAAATCGTTTTGGCAGAACGGAGCTTCATAATCTTGTTAGGTTTGGGATGCTTCCCCTTCATGTCTCCCGACACCGCAGAACCCAGTGTTCTGTATAAATGTTGTTACTCGTCAGCTGTAACAGAGCAAGGTAACGCAGAGGTAAGAAACTTTGTCTCGAAACCTGGCAGAAAATCCAAAGAGATTGTGGTCGTATGTGAAGTGTGTTAGCGGCAAGAAACAATCAATGCCTTCTCTGCGCGATAGCAATGGAGATGCTATCGAAGACAGTGCTGCCAAAACAGAGTTACTAAACACAGCCTTCCGAAATGCCTTCACAAAAGAAGACGAAGTAAATATTCCAGAATTCGAATCGAGAACAGCTGTCAACATGAGTAACGTAGAAGTAAATATCCTCAAAGTAGTGAAGCAACTTAAATCACTTAATAAAATCAAGTCTTCTGGTCCAGACTGTGTACCAATTAGGTTCCTTTCGGAGTATGCTGATGCATTAGCTCCATACTTAACAATCATATACAACCGTTCGCTCGACGAAAGATACGTACCCAAAGACTGGAAAGTTGCACAGGTCACACCAATATTCAAGAAAGGTAGTAGGAGTAATCCACTAAATTACAGGCCCATATCGTTAACGTCGATATGCAGCAGGATTTTGGAACATATATTGTGTTCGAACATTATGAATTACCTCGAAGAAAACGGTCTATTGACACGCAGTCAACATGGGTTTAGAAAACATCGTTCCTGTGAAACACAACTAGTTCATTATTCACATGAAGTGTTGAGTGCTATTGACAATGGATTTCAGATCGATTCCGTATTTCTGGATTTCCGGAAGGCTTTTGACACTGTACCAAACAAGCGGCTCGTAGTGAAATTGCGTGCTTATGGAATATCGTCTCAGTTATGTGACTGGAATTGTGATTTCCTGTCAGAGAGGTCACACTTCATAGTAACTGACGGAAAGTCATCGAGTAAAACGGAAGTGATTTCTGGCGTTCCCCAAGGTAGCGTTATGGGCCCTTTGCTGTTCCTTATCTATATAAACGATTTGGGAGACAATCTGAGCAGCTGTCTTAGGTTGTTTGCAGATGACGCTGTCGTTTATCGACTAATAAAGTCATCACAAGATCAAAAAAACCGCAAAACGATTTAGAAAAGATGTCTGAATGGTGCGAAAAGTGGCAGTGGACCCTAAATAACGAAAAGTGTGAGGTCATCCACATGAGTGCTAAAAGGAACTCGTTAAACTTCGGTTACACGATAAATCAATCTAATCTAAAAGCCGTAAATTCAACTAAATACCTAGGTATTACAATTACGAACAACTTAAATTCGAAGGAACACATATAAAATGTTGTGGGGAAGGCTAACCAAAGACTGCTTTTTATTGGCAGGACACTTAGAAAATGTAACAGATCTACTAAGGAGACTGACTACACTACGCTTGTCCGTCCTCTTTCAGAATACTGCTGCGTGAGGTGGGATCCTTACCAGATAGAACTGATGGAGTACATCGAAAAAGTTCAAAGAAAGGCAGCACGTTTTGTATTATCGCGAAATATGGGAGAGGGTATCAAAGAAATGATACAGGATTTGGGCTGGACATCAATAAAAGAAAGGTGTTTTTCGTTGCGACGGAATCTTCTCACATCCTCGAAACTTGGAATGGTTGCACTTATTACTTCTCCTCTCCTGAGGTAAGTGGCTACATTTAATTAGCTCAAGGCCGAATTAAGCAACGTCAATTGAAATTAAGCAGACCTTAAAATATTACTCTCTCTGAAAGAATTTTTGTTTGTTATTGAATAGGAAAACTACACTCTTAAGAAGCTCTTAAGCTGATGTCGGGGTTCGGATGTTGCTAGATCCGTATTATCAAAAAATACGGCTGTGAACCGCGGTCGGCACGGATACTTTGTTCGCGCCGCATATGGCCCTTGGGTCACAACTTGACAATCACTGGCTTAAGGCGAATGCTAGGTTGGTTTTTTCGAAAGGCAACGGCTGATTTCCTTTCCTATCCATCTACAATCCGAGCTTCCGCTCCGTTTTTAATGACCACATCGCCTGCGGGGCATTAAACCATTATCTTCTTTCCTACTTTTAATCAGTACTGCAAACTGTAAGCGAAACACCATTAAGACAAATTGACATCTAAATTATAGTACTTAAGTTTGTAATACTGAGATTCAACGACACAGAAAGAACGAAAATTCAGAGCAAATCGCTATTATAAAGCATGTAACCTAGAAGAGAGGTTTCCAGACAGTTGAACGCGTACCACTGACGCAATGCAAGGACATATAAGGTGCTAAGCGCACAAATAAACAAAACATATACTGACATAAGTAAAATTATTTTATTTACCTTATTTTTAAAAAATAAAATGCTAGAAAAAAACTGTTCTATAAAAATGGCATCTATAAAATGTTAAAGAATATGGATTTGCCGCGGAATGTTCGTTTCTGACGGTGCTCAGGACACAGGAAGGTCGAATTGTAACCTCCCAACCTATCCGTTCATTAGTTGGCCCTCCCTTGGCCCGGAATGATTCAACGTGTTTTGACGTTGGCAATATTTCGAACGGATCTTGGTGGTTATTCGGAAGTTTTCGTGCAGCTTTGCAACTGCTGCCAACTTTGACGGTATACCAATGTGTGGCGCTGCCGTAATCATTACGCAATGAACGGTTTATTGTTGTTGTTGTTTTAGCTTTGTTGGGCACTACGATAAGTGGCGCCGTGACACGAAGAAAGCTTGCGTCTGGAACTGAAGTGTGCGTATTACAACGAGCTGATTCTTGACTAATATAATCGTGATGTGAAGTTGATAGTGTAACATATACGTGATTGCGCTTTAAGATAACAATGGAGCGCTTTTTAAGCCAGGAAGCTAGCTCGTTTTATCTCCAAGAATACAGTTGAAAAACATAAAGCAACATCTTACCACAAGTATGATAATAAACTACTTACCATCTGGCTTTACAGTAAAGACCAGTAAAGAAACCAGTGATAACCCAATTCCCCAATGCCTTAAATGTTTAGAAAAGCTTTCAAATCAGAGGATGAAGCACTCTTTAGCAAAGTTATAAGCCACTCTGAGTTTGTTGGTAAACGTATTCATTTTTTTCGAAAGAACATTGCATTTAGTAAAAAAGAATCCAAATGCATGGCAAATTTTATTAACGCTGACGCAAGTTTGATAAAAGCCTCGTACCTGGCTAGTTTTAGAATTGCAAAGGAACAAAAACCTCACACAGCTATTGAGTCTCTCTTACTAGTCACTGCTAGAGACGTGTTCAAAGCAGTTTTGGGGGAAAACGCGGCCAAAGAAATACAAAAGGTTCCGTTATCCAACAATACGGTAAAAAGAATTCAAGACACGTTCCATTATTGAAGAATCGTTGTCATTACAACTTCAAGAGTGCGTTTGTTTCGCTCTTCAAATAGAGAGTGTACAGATGATACAAATATGGCGCAGTTACTCGTTTGTATACATTTTGGCTATCATGAAGATATAAAAGAAGAGTTTTTATTTTGCAAACCGCTTGAGTCAAATGCTACAGCAGAAAACATATTCAATATGACTGATATTTATTTGATAAAAGTAGACATTTCTCGGCAAAAATGTGTTGGAATTTGTACAGATGGCGCCAAGCCAATGTATGGTCATTTAGCAGGACTACAGTTGGAGTAGCGAACGATGGCGGTCGAGTTTAAGCTTGTTCTGCGCACCTACATCATGCATACTCCGACAGCCAATGAGTTTGCAGTAGTGTTCTGAGCGCTCATCATCGCTGATGGTGGTGGTAAGTGATAAATTCTACATAAGCAAGCAATAGACATAATTTGCAGGATATACACTTCCTTCAATCGGCAAGCACGCGCATGTGCATTCCACAACTGTCGCTTGGAATCTTCAACAGTGCCATTCCCTTCCGTGCCTCGACATGCGCGGACCACCATCGTTCGTGGATCGGATTATAGCAACAAAAGTGAAGAGACTTGCGCATGATTGTCGAAGCACACACTGTATAGTACACCGAGAAGCAATGGCGTCTAAGATATGCCCGAAACTCTTCATACTTTTTTTACAGACGTTGTAACGGTTATAAGCTTCATCAGATCAAGGGCTCTAAACTCACGGCTATTCATCCAGTTCTGAAGACAGGGGCGGTAAATTTAAAAGTTTGTTTCTTCATGTTGAAGTAAAGCGATTCTCTCGCGGTAAGTTTTTAAACCGAGTATTTGAACTGAGATCCGAGGTTTTCATGTTTTTCATTGCCAAAAACGCTGAGTGGTCGTCAAGATTGGCCTATTTAGCTGATATCTTTGACAGGTTTCACATTTTGAATATGGGCCTATAAGGACGAGGAACAATAGCTGCCTTTGCAGATAACAAAGTATCTTCTTTCAAGAGAAAGTTGACTCTTTTTAGTTCACAAACACTGAAGGAAAACATTTTCGCGTTCCCTGCTCTCACATCATTTTTGGAAGACAGTGAACTAGCTCCCATGGAAGACTTAGCTCGAGACATTATTACACATTTAGAAGCCCTTCAAAAAAGTTTTAAAAAATGCTTTCTCGAAGTAATCACAAAAGCAACTTTCGTCGACATGACTAGCGACAGTTCAATGGAAGATGCTTTCAAAAGAAAATTGTGCTCTCTTTTTGGATGGGAATGAAAACAGAACACCTTCCGTTTTCAAGCAAGCAGTCCGATTGTTGGTACCATGTGTTTTTATTTATATGTGTGAAAGTGGGTTTCCTAGTTCTTGTCTACATCTACATCTACATTGATAATCCGCAAGCCACCCAACGGTGTGTGGCGGAGGGCACTTTACGTGCCACTGTCATTACCTCCCTTTCCTGTTCCAGTCGCGTATGGTTCGCGGGAAGAACGACTGTCTGGAAGCCTCCGTGCGCGCTCTAATCTCTCTAATTTTACATTTGTGATCTCCTCGGGAGGTATAATTAGGGGGAAGCAATATATTCGATACCTCATCCAGAAACGCACCCTCTCGAAACCTGGCGAGCAAACTACATCGCGATGCAGAGCGCCTCTCTTGCAGAGTCTGCCACTTGAGTTTATTAAACATCTCCGTAACGCTATCACGGTTACCAAATAACCCTGTGACGAAACGCGCCGCTCTTCTTTGGATCTTCTCTATCTCCTCCGTCAAACCGATCTGGTACGGATCCCACACTGATGAGCAATACTCAAGTATAGGTCGAACGAGTGTTTTGTAAGCCACCTCCTTTGTTGATGGACTACATTTTCTAAGCACTCTCCCAATGAATCTCAACCTGGTACCCGCCTTACCAACAATTAATTTTATATGATCATTCCACTTCAAATCGTTCCGCACGCATACTCCCAGATATTTTACAGAAGTAACTGCTACCAGTGTTTGTTCCGCTATCATATAATCATACAATAAAGGATCCTTCTTTCTATGAATTCGCAATACATTACATTTGTCTATGTTAAGGGTCAGTTGCCACTCCCTGCACCAAGTGCCTATCCGCTGCAGATCTTCCTGCATTTCGCTACAATTTTCTAATGCTGCAACTTCTCTGTATACTACAGCATCATCCGCGAAAAGCCGCATGGAACTTCCGACACTATCTACTAGGTCATTTATATATATTGTGAAAAGCAATGGTCCCATAACACTCCCCTGTCGCACGCCAGAGGTTACTTTAACGTCTGTAGACGTCTCTCCATTGATAACAACATGCTGTGTTCTGTTTGCTAAAAACTCTTCAATCCAGCCACACAGCTGGTCTGATATTCCGTAGGCTCTTACTTTGTTTATCAGGCGACAGTGCGGAACTGTATCGAACGCCTTCCGGAAGTCAAGAAAAATAGCATCTACCTGGGAGCCTGTATCTAATATTTTCTGGGTCTCATGAACAAATAAAGCGAGTTGGGTCTCACACGATCGCTGTTTCCGGAATCCATGTTGATTCCTACATAGTAGATTCTGGGTTTCCAGAAATGACATGATACGCAAGCAAAAAACATGTTCTAAAATTCTACAAGAGATCGACGTCAGAGATATAGGTCTATAGTTTTGCGCATCTGCTCGACGACCCTTCTTGAAGACTGGGACTATCTGTGCTCTTTTCCAATCATTTGGAACCCTCCGTTCCTCTAGAGACTTGCGGTACACGGCTGTTAGAAGGGGGGCAAGTTCTTTCGCGTACTCTGTGTAGAATCGAATTGGTATCCCGTCAGGTCCAGTGGACTTTCCTCTATTGAGTGATTCCAGTTGCTTTTCTATTCCTTGGACACTTATTTCGATGTCAGCCATTTTTTCGTTTGTGCGAGGATTTAGAGAAGGAACTGCAGTGCGGTCTTCCTCTGTGAAACAGCTTTGGAAAAAGGTGTTTAGTATTTCAGCTTTACGCGTGACATCCTCTGTTTCAATGCCATCATCATCCCGTAGTGTCTGGATATGCTGTTTCGAGCCACTTACTGATTTAACGTAAGACCAGAACTTCCTAGGATTTTCTGTCAAGTCGGTACATAGAATTTTACTTTCGAATTCAATGGACGCTTCACGCATAGCCCTCCTTACGCTAACTTTGACATCGTTTAGCTTCTGTTTGTCTGAGAGGTTTTGGCTGCGTTTAAACTTGGAGTGGAGCTCTCTTTGCTTTCGCAGTAGTTTCCTAACTTTGTTGTTGTACCACGGTGCGTTTTTCCCGTCCCTCACAGTTTTACTTGGCACGTACCTGTCTAAAACGCATTTTACGATTGCCTTGAACTTTTTCCATAAACACTCAACATTGTCAGTGTCGGAACAGAAATTTTCGTTTTGATCTGTTAGGTAGTCTGAAATCTGCCTTCTATTACTCTTGCTAAACAGATAACCTTCCTCCCTTTTTTTATATTCCTACTAACTTCCATATTCAGGGATGCTGCAACGGCCTTATGATCACTGATTCCCTGTTCTGTACATACAGAGCCGAAAAGTTCGGGTCTGTTTGTTATCAGTAGGTCCAAGATGTTATCTCCACGAGTCGGTTCTCTGTTTAATTGCTCGAGGTAATTTTCGGATAGTGCACTCAGTATAATGTCACTCGATGCTCTGTCCCTACCACCCGTCCTAAACATCTGAGTGTCCCAGTCTATATCTGGTAAATTGAAATCTCCACCTAAGACTATAACATGCTGAGAAAATTTATGTGAAATGTATTCCAAATTTTCTCTCAGTTGTTCTGTCACTAATGCTGCTGAGTCGGGAGGTCGGTAAAAGGAGCCAATTATTGACCTAGTTCGGTTGTTTAGTGTAACCTCCACCCATAATAATTCACAGGAACTATCCACTTCTACTTCACTACAGGATAAACTACTACTAACAGCGACGAACACTCCACCACCGGTTGCATGCAATCTATCCTTTCTAAACATCGTCTGTACCTTTGTAAAAATTTTGGCAGAATTTATCTCTGGCTTAAGCCAGCTTTCTGTACCTATAACGATTTCAGCTTCGGTGCTTTCTATCAGCGCTTGAAGTTCCGGTACTTTACCAACGCAGCTTCGACAGTTGACAATTACAATACCGATTGCTGCTTGGTCCCCGCATGTCCTGACTTTGCCCCGGACCCGTTGAGGCTGTTGCCCTTTCTGTACTTGCCCAAGGCCATCTAACCTAAAAAAAAACCGCCCAGCCCACGCCACACAACCCCTGCTACCCGTGTAGCCGCTTGTTGAGTGTAGTGGACTCTGATTTATATGCAACTCACATAACGTAACTGTCTTCCAGGTCCTCTGCAATCATTTGACTATACAAAACGGTTACTACAATAGGTCACAAGCATAACTCCTCTGTATGGCTACCCCTCCAGATGCAAACGAATATCACAATAATGCAAATATAGAAAAACATGATATTAGATGTGACACAACAATTACGCTTGTAAACTCATATTTACTACAGTAAGTGACATTTCAAAATGTAAGTTTCAACTTGAATTATTTTACGAACATTTTTGAACTGGACTAAGACCCAGCACTCCTATCCAGTAACTATTTTTCCTGTTAACTAACTACGAAAGATCTTAAGTATGGTTTCAATCACAAGTGGCAAAGTGTGTGTAGGTTTAAACTTGAAATGACAAAGTATAAAGTTATGTATTGGGATTCGAACCCAGCACCTAATCAGATTTTTAACTAAGCGCAGTCAAACGATAGAAATCATAAATTTTCACCAATAGCGAGCTGACTGAAACTGAAATGAAAGGACGAAAAAGTTTTCACTTACCAGGATGCGAACCCAGTACCTAATGTCATAGACTTCTAGTCACTAACAGACATTAAAAATCTGTTTACTTCACCAGTAGCGATATGTGTACATGTCTGAACTGGAAATAACAGGAAGTAAAGGTATGTGCTGACTGGGAGTCGAACCCTGGACTTACTGTCGTTGACTACTCACGAAGAGATGTTGACTATCAAATTCGTTTTCACCACTAACTGAAAATGGCATATTTGAACCCGAAATGATATGACGAAAAGTTCTGTGTCTGACTGGCAGTCGAAATCGATAGAAACCGTTAGTGTTGAAAACGCACGAAGACGTGTTAAAAATCATAGCCACTTGACACCTACAGTTTGGTGTGTGCATGCTACAACATGAAATGAAACGATGGAAAATTTTTTGCCAGATCGGGATTCGAACCGAGACACGAACTTCATGGAGACCTTGGGGGCTCCGGAATCTTGGGAAATACTGAACGATGGTACTGCATAGTCTCAAAGGCGTCAAATCCAGTCCAGCATCAATATTTTTAATATCTCAAATCCAGATACAATAAGAAATAAGTGCCATTGACCTTACATGACGATTCGCTCATTAATAAAAAGAATCATGTAAGAAAGAGAACACTTGATATAGTTTCTACATGGCGTTAACTACCGCCTCTGCCATGTCCCAACCTTCACTGAATCTCCTAAAGTACGTATCAAAGGGACGTCAGGTTTAATGTGGCTTTAGAAGCATCATGCAACCCTACAATGTTCAATCTGCGTTACCAGAGGGAAGAGGCTGTTTTTGTACTTGTTAAAACGATTGCCTGATGTGTCACTCGAACCTGGACCATAAGCATAGGTAGTTAGAATCATTTCAACAGACCACTAACCTACGCAGAGGATTGTGGCACACAGAAGAATGCTCCGCATGGAAAGAGAATTCTGATTCTCTGGATTTGAGTACAACTTGCTCGATACAATTATTTCCTTGTTAGTCCACATCGATATTCACTAGCTGTCTACCCAATGTGTGTTTTTGACTTGATTATTTAATTACTGAAATAAAGTTACATAGCAGAAAACTGTACAAACTGGTTACGCGGTGGAGTTTGGAAATCTGTGCTGGACGTGTGTTTACCGCTTGTGATTGTGTGCTGATGCATGTATTTATAGTCTATTCATAAATATAGCTGTAAACGTAAATAGGGTATTAATTTATGTAATGCACCAGCGCAAAGTTTACCTAAGGAAATTGAACAAATGCGAGTAGGGCTCGCGTTCTGAGGAGTCCGTTAAAACTTAATTATGTTTACAGATAATAATAATAATGATAATTTTGTGGGACTGAATGCCCTGGTGCAAATATTTCTATTGGGCGCCACTTGTTTCCTTCATTAGTTTTTTTTCTGTTTGTTGTTTGTTTCCTTTCTTTGAGCCCTTTGTTACACCGAAGTAAGCGCTTTTGTCGGTGTGGCTTCGTCGCCATTATTATTCCTATTTCCATAATATAAGTATCTTGAATGAAGTAAGTAAATGATTTCTTCTTGAAATAAATAATAATGTCTTCCTTGTAGAGAACAAAAATAAACGCCTACTATATGAGCTAAATGCTGAAGACAATAAACAAAATAAAAATCTCTTAAAACGACGTCTCAAAAATCGGTAATCCGATCGAGAATCCAACCTCTCAGTTTGCAAAAAAATGGTTCAAATGGCTCTGAGCACTATGGGACTTAACATCTATGGTCATCAGTCCCCTAGAACTTAGAACTACTTAAATATAACTAACCTAAGGACAGCACACAACACCCAGCCATCACGAGGCAGAGAAAATCCCTGACCCCGCCGGGAATCGAACCCGGGAACCCGGGCGTGGGAAGCGAGAACGCTACCGCACGACCACGAGATGCGGGCTCTCAGTTTGCAGGCACGTGCTTTACCGCTAGACCCCGAGGACTAAAATGTCTGTAGGCTGTTCATCTACAGTATTGGATGCTTGCGAGTGTTAAAATATTTGACATACAATGTATCGTCGTATTGACTTAGAGATTAAATTAATTAAATCCCCAAGGCACCGTAGATCTTAAAAATTGACATAAATTTCTTGAGAAATAGGGATCTTCGCAGAAGACCGTATCTGCAGTCAATTAGAACATCCTTGTTACTCTCTCCTCTCTCTCTCTCTCTCTCTCTCTTTTTTTTTATTTTTTTTATTTTTTTTTTTTTTTAAGGAAGCATATGCCAGTGTGAATCCTGAAAATATAACTCTATGCACACAGTGGCACAAACAACATTTGTGTTAATAATTGCATCGCAGAAGCGTGTCCATCGCAGTTGGCACCTACGAAAAGTGATGCAATTCTTCTTCTGATCTAGAGCCCTCAGACGCTTATCCTTTTCGCTCGTTACGGAATAACTATCAAGAAAATTTCTTTGTGGACGGAAATGCAGTTCAAACTTGGACTGACGACATCTTTATCTCCATATCAGTAGCTTTCTATTTGCGTGGACTCTAAAAACTGCCGGATCATCGTCACATTGTTTTAGTTAATAGAAGAGTGGAGATATATGTTATTGCAGATTAATTTCGCTCTTATGTTTTCTTCTTGTATTGAGTAAATCAACTTGAAGCGCTATAAAATATCCTTTGTTCTAATACAAATAAACTGTAGTTTACCAGAACACCCTTATAGCAAAAGTCTAATTTAGTAGAAGAAAACTACCTGTAACACGAGCCAGCCCTTTTGAGCATCATGCAGCATGTGTCCAGTGAAGTCCTGTGTCTCACCCAAGAAGCATTTCGGCATTCCAATGAAAATGTATAAACCTTACAGTGAGAGTAGATCCAAAAAGAAACTCAGTTAACAGATTATTCTATGTCACACATAATCTACCGAATTGTGTATTCACAAAAACTAAGATATGTCTTGGCGTAAGCGACAAAATGAGTTTGATTTTGGCTTGGTAAGAGGCACGTGTGGATTGTGATATTCATTCTGCAAACCTTTATACAACATGTTTTGCTACTTTGATGTTTATTGTTAAGATCAGGCACTTTCGGCGCAGTCTCAGAAAGCCAGGCATGAAAATGAACCTGTAAGGTTCGAAACTAGTCGCCTAATATAAAAACTTCACTTTTAGCAGAATCGTCAGTAAACGCTTTAAAAATGTATAAGTTTTAATAAGGACGCAAGTCACAATTTCTTAAATTTTACACCTTTAGATCTATGGGTACAAAACATAAATTGTGATAATACTTAAGATGGTGAATTTAAGATTTTTTTGAATGGTTTTCGGTCTGGAAGCTTATAGCTCGGTAAGGGAAGACGTGAAAAAGCAGATGAAACGTTTAAACCTCTTGCGAGGTTAAAACGTAGGGCTAACACAGCGTTCCTCTTTACAAAGCGGCCACATTATCTCATTTTGCTAGCGGGCCAGTGCTGACGAAAATTCTCTCTCACTGCGGTATTGTTGCTAACGTTAAATATGGGATTACTTGCAGATTTTGTGTGGAATGACATTCCTGGAATCAAATAATAAATGACATCCTAATGTTACACATTAAGTGAGAGTCATTCTACATCTACACCTACATCTACATTTATACTCCGCAAGCCACCTGACGGTGTTTGGCGGAGGGTACCTTGAGTACCTCTATCGGTTCTCCCTTCTATTCCAGTCTCGTATTGTTCGTGGAAAGAAAGATTGTCGGTATGCCTCTGTATGGCCTCTAATCTCTTTGATTTTATCCTTATGGTCTCTTCACGAGATATACCTAGGAGGGAAGCAATATACTGCTTGATTCCTTGGTGAAGGTATGTTCTCGAAACTTCAACAAAAGCCCGTACCGAGCTACTGAGCGACTCTCTTGCAGAGTCTTCCACTGGAGTCTATCTATCATCTCCGTAACGCTTTCGCGATTACTAAATGATCCTGTAACGAAGCGCGCTGCGATCTGTTGGATCTTCTCTATCTCTTCTATCAACCCTATCTGGTACGGATACCACACTGCTGAGCAGTATTCAAGCAGTGGGCGAACAAGTGTACTGTAACATACTTCCTTTGTTTTCGGGCTGCATTTCCTTAGGATTCTTCCAATGAATCTCAGTCTGGCTTTACCGACGATTAATTTTATACGGTCATTCCATTTTAGATCACTCCTAGTGCCTATTCCCAGATAATTTATGGAATTAACTGCTTTCAGTTGCTGACCTGCTATATTGTAGCTAAATGATAAATGATCTTTCTTTCTATGTATTCGCAGCTCATTACACTTGTCTACATTGAGATTCAGTTGCCATTCCCTGCACCATACGTCAATTTGTTGCCGATCCTCCTGCATTTCAGTACAATTTTCCATTGTTACAGCCTCTCGATATACCAAAGCATCATCCGCAAAAAGCCTCAGTGAACTTCCGATGTTGTTCACGAGGTCATTTATATATATATATATATATTGTGAACAGCAACGGTCCCACGACACTCCCCTGCGGCACACCTGAAATCACTCTCACTTCGGAAAACTTATCTCCATTGAGAATGACATGCAGCGTTCTGATATCTAGGAACTCTTCAATCCAATCACACAATTGGTCTGATAGTCCATATGCCCTTACTTTGTGCATTAAACGGCTGTGGAGAACTGTATCAAACGCCTTGCAGAAGTCAAGAAACACGGCATCCACCTGGGAACCCGTGTCTATGGCCCTCTGAGTCTCGTGGACGAAAGGCGCAACCTGGGTTTTACACGATCGTCTTTTTCGACACCCATGCTGACTCCTACAGAGTAGAATTGTAGTCTCCAAAAAAGTCATTATACTCGAACACAATACGTGTTCCAAAATTCCACAACGGATCGACGTTAGAGTGCAATCTTCCTCTGTGAAACAGTTTTGGAAAAAGACATTTAATGTTTCGGCCTTTAGTCTGTCATTCTCTGTTTCAGTACCATTTTGGTCACACAGTGTCTGGACATTTTGTTTTGATCCACCGACCGCTTTGACATAAGACCAAAATTTCTTAGGATTTTCTGCCAAGTCAGTACATAGAATTTTACTTTCGAATTCATTGAACGCCTCTCGCATAGCCCTCCTCACACTACATTTCGCTTCGTGTAATTTTGTTTGTCTGCAAGGCTTTGGCTATGTTTATGTTTGCTGTGAAGTTCCTTTGCTTCCGTAGCAGTTTTCTAACTCGGTTGTTGTACCACGGTGGCTCTTTTCCATCTCTTACGGTCTTGCTTGGCACATACTCATCTAATGCATATTGTTCGATGGTTTTGAACTTTGTCCACTGATCCTCAACACTATCTGCACTTGAGATAAAACTTTTGTGTTGAGCCGTTAAGTACTCTGAAATCTGCTTTTTGTCAGTTTTGCTAGCCAGAAAAATCTGCCAACCTTTTTTAATATTTCTATTTACGGCTGAAATCATCGATGCTGCAACCGCTTTATGATCGCTGATTCCCTGTTCTGCATTAACTGTTTCAAATAGTTTGGGTCTCTTTGTCACCAGAAGGTCTAATATGTTATCGCCTCGAGTCGGTTCTCTGTTTAACTGGTCAAGGTAGTTTTCAGATAATGCACTTCAAAAAATTTCACTGGATTCTTTGTCCCTGCCACCCGTTATAAACGTTTGAGTCTTCCAGTCTGTATCTGGTAAATTAAAATCTCCACCCAGAACTATAACATGGTCGGGACATCTACTCGAAATATTTTCCAAATTTTCCTTCAGGTGTTCTGCCACAACAACTGCTGAGCCAGTGGGCCTAGAGAGACATCCAATTATCATGTTTGAGCCTGCTTTAACCGTGACCCCGCGGTGGTCTAGCGGTTCTAGGCGCTCAGTCCGGAACCGCGCGACTGCTACGGTCGCAGGTTCGAATCCTGCCTCGTGCATGGATGTGTGTGATGTCCTTAGGTTGGTTAGGTTTAAGTAGTTCTAAGTTCTAGGGGACTGATGACCACAGATGTTAAGTCTCATAGTGCTCAGAGCCATTTGAACCATTTTTTTAACAGTGACCTTCACCCAAATTATTTCACATTTCAGATCTCCGTGAATTTTCTTCGATACTATTGCACTATTTCACCGTCCAGCCTGTCTCTGCGGTATACATTCCAATCTGAGTTTAGAATTTCATTACTGTTTACATCTGGTTTCAGCAAACTTTCCGTCTCTAGTACTATGTGGGCATTGTGACCGTTTATTAATGAGAGCAGTTCTGGGACCTTCCTATAGACGCTCCAGCAGTTTACTATTACCACATTAACATTGTCATCCCCTGTTGCGTTTTGCCTACTACCTTGTCGCGTCTCAGGAGGCGTCTTGTCGGGCCTAGGGAGGGAATTCTCTAACCTAAAAAACCCACATGTGCACTCCACACGTACTCCCTTGTCGGGCCTAGGGAGGGAGTTCTCTAACCTAAAAAACCCACATGTGAACTCTACACGTACTCCGCTACCCTTGTAGCCGCTTCCTGCGTGTGGTGCACGCCTGACCTATTCAGGGGGACCCTACATTTCTCCACCCGATATTCAGTTTACTTACTGGAAATACGCCGAAGCGTCAAAGAAACTGGTATAGGCACGCGTATTCAAATTCAGAGATACGTAAACAGGCAGAATACGGCGCTGCGGTCGGCAACGCCTTTATAAGACAATGAGTGTCTGGCGCAGTTGTTAGATCGGTTACTGCTGCTATAATAGTAGGTTATCAAGATTTAATGAGTTTGAACATAGGACGACCGGAGAAGCCGAGCGGTTCTACGCGCTACAGTCTGGAACCGCGCGACCGCTACGGTTGCAGGTTCGAATACTGCCTCGGGCATGGATGTGTGATGCCCTTATGCCACTTAGGTTTAATTAGTTCTAAGTTCTAGGGGACTGATGACCTCAGAAGCTAAGTCCCATAGTGCTCAGAGCCATTTGAACCATTTTGAACGTAGTGTTACAGTCGGAACACGAGTGATGGGACACAGCATCTCCGATATGGCTATGAAGTGGGGATTTTCCCGTACGATCATTTCACGATTGTGGGGATTGAATATCAGGAAACCGGTAAAACATCAAATCTCCGACATCGTTACGGCTGTAGAAAGATCCTGCAAGAACGGGACCAACGACGACTGAAGGAAGTCGTTCAACGTGACAGAAGTTCAATCCTTCCGCTAATTGCCGCAGCTTTCAATGCTGAGCCATCAACAAGTGTCAGCGTGCGAACCAGTCAACGAAACAACATTGATATGGGCTTTCGGAGCCGAAGGCCCACTCGTGTACCCTTGATGACTGCACGACAGAGAGTTTTACGCCTAGTCAGGGCCCGTCAACACCGACATTGGACTGATGATGACTGGAAACATATTGCCTGGTCAGACGACTCTCGTTTAAATTGTATCGAGCGGATGTACTTGTACGGGTATGGAGACAAGCTCATGAATCCATGGACCCTGCACGTCAACAGGGGAATGTTCAAGCTTGTGGAGGCTCTGTAATGGTGTGGGGCGTGTGCAGTTGGAGTGATATGGGACACCTGATACGTCTAGATACGACTCCGACGGGCGACACGTACGTAAGCGTCCTGTCTGATCACCTGCATCCATTCATGTCCATTGTGCATTCCGACGGACTTGTGCAATTCCAGCAGGACAATGTGACACCCCGCACGTCCAGAATTACTACAGAGTGGCTCCAGGAACACTCTTGTGTGTTTAGACACTTATGCTGTCCACCAAACTCCCCAGACATGAACATTTGGGATGCCTTGCAACCCGCTATTCAGAAGAGATCTCCAGCCCTCGTACTTTACAGATATATGGACAGCCCTGCAGGATTTATTGTGTCAGTTCCCACCAGCACTACTTCAGACATTAGCCGAGCCTATGCCACGTCGTGTTGCGGCACTTCCGCGTGCTCGCGGGACCCTAAACGATATTAGGCAGGTGTATCAGTTTCTTTTGTTCTTGAGTGTAAATAATTCAAATACCGTAGGTGCCGGTTGCTGACAGACGAGACTATTACAGGGTTGTTGGCCTAATAATTCATGGTTTCAAAATACTGGCACAAATTATTTATTATGTAAGTAAAAAAATAACTAGAGAAAGGCGGGCTCAGGGAAGATCAATTTGTATTCCGGAGAAATGTAGGAACACTTGAGGCAATATTGACTATATCATAGAAACTAAGCTGAAGAAAGGTAAACGTACGTTTTGACATTCATTGATTTTAAGAAAACATGTGACAATATTAACTGGAGGACACACCGATGCCGGCCGGAGTGGCCGTCCGGTTCTAGGCGCTACAGTCTAGAACCGAGCGACCGCTACGGTCGCAGGTTCGAATCCTGCCTCGGGCATGGATGTGTGTGATGTCCTTAGGTTAGTTAGGTTTAATTAGTTCTAAGTTCTAGGCGACTGATGACCTCAGAAGTTAAGTCGCATAGTGCTCAGAGCCATTTGAACCATTTTTTTTTTTTTGACACACCGATATTCTGAAGGCGGTAGGAATAAAACAAAGGGAGCCTAAGGTTATTTACAACATCTATAATCACCAGACTCGGGTGAAGGACATGAAGGGCAATAGTTATTAAGAAGGTAGTAAGAGAGTGTTGTAGTCTAGTCCCAATGTTATTCATTCTGTGCGCTGAGCCACCAGTCAAGGATACTAAACGGAAATTTTTAAAGGAAGTTAAAGTTAAGAGAAAGAACTTTAATTTGTGTTGTGCAGATGTCATTGTAATTATGTCGCTAACGGAAAAAAGACTTATAAGAACAGCTGAATGGTAGGGTAATGAAATGTTGTCGAATTAAATCAGGTAATGCTGAGGGAATTAGATTAGGAAATAGTGAACTAAAAGTAGTAGATGAGTTTTGTTATTCAGGCAGCAAAATAAGTGAAGATGCTGAAGTAGAGAGGATAGAAAAAACAGCGTGCAATTGCAAGAAATACATTTCCGAAAATGAGAAACTAATTTATATCCAAAATAAATATTGATGCTGGATTTGAATTTGAACTCAGATCTCTCCTTTGGGTTTGACGCCTTTGAGACGCTGAAGTTCCATCGTCCCCATATTTCTCCAAGATTCTGAACTCGTCAAGGTCTCCGTGATGTGCAGACCTCAGTATGAATCCTGATTAAGCACAAAGGTTTCCATTTTGTCATTTCAAGCTGTAGCATGCGCGTACCAACGTAGAGGTGACAAATGATTATGATTTTAACACGTTTCCGTGCATTTTCAACACTAACGTTTCGTACCGGTTTCGACTCCATGTCAGACAAATAACTTTTAGTCACTTTATTTTGAGTTCAGAAAAGTGCACATCTCGCTACTGTTAAAATAAACCGTTTTCTAACGTCAATTCGTGGCTAGAAGTCAACGACGATAGGTAATGGTTTCGAGTCATGGTAGGTGAAAACTTTTCCGTCTCGTCATTTCAAAAAAATGTTCAAATGTGTGTGAAATCTTATGGGACTGCTAAGGTCATCAGTTCCTAAGCTTACACAGTACCTAACCTAAATTATCCTAAGGACAAACACGCACACCCATGCCCGAGGGAGGACTCGAACCTCCACCGGGACCAGCCGCACAGTCCATGACTGCAGCGCCTGAGACCGCTCGGTAATCCCGCGGGGCGTCGTCATTTCAGTTTCAGTCAGTTCGATGTTGGTGAAAAATTACAATTTCTAACAGTTGTTGGTGCTTAGTTAGCAATGCGATTAGTGGCTCGGTTCGAATCCCCGTCCAACACAAAACTTTATGCCTTGTTATTTACGGTTTAACGCTGCACACACTTTGTTACTTGTTATAGAAACGACATTTAAGATCTTTTGTGGTTAGTTACCAGGAACAACAGTTATTGGATTGGACTGGCGGGTTCCAGTCCAGTGCAAAAATGTTCGTAATGTAATTTCGGGTTAAAACTTGTTTTTTGAAGTGTATTTGACGGTAATAATTCGAGTTTGCAAGCGAAATTGGTTGTGTCATCTCCAAAATAACGTTTTTTATCGTATATGCGTTATCGTGATATTGATTTGCATCTTGACTGACAGACATATAGAGCAGTTATATCCTGTGGCATCTTGAAGTAATCAGTGTGTGTGTGAATTCCTGAGGGACCAAATTGCTGAGGTCATCGGTCCCTAGACTTACACACTATTTAAACTAACTTATGCTAAGAACAACACACACGCCCGTGCTCGAGGGAGGACTCAAGCCTCCGGCGGGAGGGGTCGCGCCTCAAATCGTGCGGCCACTTCATGAGGCGAAGAAACCAGTTTTTATGACCAAACGACTCTTCCGAAAAGAGATCAGACCTGCAAGATAGTTACATTATGCGAGTTGCATACAAATCACGTGAACGCAGTTCAGGTCGTTGGGATACTTCTGAGTATGATAGTACATTAAGAATAACTACAGTAACAGGCTCTGTGTTGAAAAAGCCTTGAGAGTTAAGCTGAGCTCAATTGAATCAGACTTCAAACGTTTGATTAAAAATAAACAGCAACATGCTTCGAACTGAAACATGTAGTTGCTGTTTCAGTAGAAACTAAATTTGAAAATTCGCTGTTTACTGATTCTGAAGTCTGATTTACCGTCAAAGTTTGATTTGATACGAAATTTGTTTGCTTTTTGGACTCTTCAACTGGTTCAAATGGCTCTGAGCACTATTGGACTTAACTTCTGAGGTCATCAGTCCCCTAGAACTGAGAACTACTTAAACCTAAGTAACCTAAGGACATCACAAACATCCATGCCCGAGGCAGGATTCGAACCTGCGACCGTAGCGGTCGCGCGGTTCCAGACTGTAGCGCCTAGAGCCGCTCGGCCACTCCGGCCGGCTTTTGGACTCTAATTTACAGTACTCCATGTTCAGTTTATTGCTCTGTTGCAAAACTGGTTTACATTATTTGTGAAGGAAAAGTTTAACAAACATGTTAAATGTTATTCCTCTCTTACTCACTGAATATTAGTATCAGAATTGGCTTAATTCAACTTCACGTTATTTGCTACAACAGAGTGCTTCCACGACACCATATTACTTGTGTGTGTGTAGACGCAAAAACTGTATGTGTGTTGTCAGCACTTAGCAAGAACCCCCCCCCCCCGTACCGCTCCGCTCCACACGCCTGTGGTAATCGTCGCTTAGACTACACTGCCCCTGTCCCCACGCACCACAGTAACCGTTAAAATGTGAACAAGTTATAGTGGTACGTCCAAATTTCTAAAAGCGTCAAGTGGTACACAGTGACAAAAAGTATGGGAACCCCTGACCTAGGGTATTAATAGCCTGGAGGGCGGCTACTTATCTTGTGCACTGAAATCGTTCAACCGCAACACGGAAGTTTAATCACTAACTAGTTACGTTAATATAACTATAGCCTGAGTTCGACGTCAGCGCGCAATAGCCACTCACAGACGGCAGGTTACACCACTAGCTGTGGAGGTTATATGAGGCATGTCGTGGAGACGCGGAAAACAGTGCATTCGTTGTCATAATGCGGAAACGGAGCACTTTATCTGACGTTCAAAACGGCTTTCAGGCCAAGGGTGGAAGCATTTCCAAAATTACTAATTTTGTAAAATGATCGCGAGCCGCCGTGGTTAAACTGTACATTACAAGATAAAAAGACGCCATCCAGAACCAGCGCGGAGGGAACTGTGGTGCACTTCTGGTTGGAGATGAAAGAAGTGAGAGACGGCTGTGGAGACGTGTACGGACGAATAGACGTGCAACTCTTAAGTAACTGACTGCCCAAATGAAATAAGGGGCTACCAACTACCAACAGTGTGGCCTCAGCAGTCGTTAAGCGAAAGTTGCCTCCGCAGCAGACGCCTGGTTCATGCACCCATACTGACTGCTGTTCATCGGCGACGAAGGCTGGAATTTGCACTAGGGATGCGTAAAATCGACTGGTTAAAATTGATACCCGTATTTTAGTTCTAAATCACTTCAGAGAAAGTGTTTAGCACGATTTTGGATGATGTTTTATGCATACCTCCGGGATTAAACATGTATTTTCGCCAACATATCGAGGGTAAATTAAGATCACCACCAGCTATAATCGTATGAGTCGGGTACGTGTTTGAAGTCAAACTGAAGTTTTCTTTGAACCTTTCAGCAATTGCACCATCTGAACTGGGAGGTCGGTAACAAGGGTACAATTATTATTTTATTCCGGTTACTAACAATGACCTTTGCCTATACTAACTCACAGGAATTATCTACTTCAATTTTGCTACAAGATGAACTACTTCTAACAGCAAAAAAGTGCCAACGCCAGCTGTGTTTATCTCTGGCTTTAGCCAGCTTTCAATGCTATAACGAGCATCAGTGCTTTCTCTTAGCGCTTGGAGCTCTGGTACTTTCCCAATACAGCTGCCACAATTTACAACTGTTAAGCTAATTGTTCCTGGATCTATGTTCTTCCTGTGTGCGATCTGCTCCCTTTGAGACTGAAGCCTTTTTTGTGTTTCCCCGAGGCCCTCTAACCTAAAAAACCGTCCTAACGTTGCTCTAAATTCCGGTGTTCTATTTTCGTAACACACAACGAAAAACAGAACTTCACTAATTGCGCTCTCAAAAATAATGCACGGTGCCGAAACGCTGACTTAACATCTGGAAGATTCCGTATTGGGAAGGAGCGCCTGGTCCCCGGCACGAATCCGCCCGGCGGACTTGTGTCGAGATCCGGTGAGCGGGCCAGTCTGTGGATGATTTTTAGGCGGTTTTACATCTGTCTCGGCGAATGCGAGCTGGTTCCCCCTATTCCGCCTCAGCTACACTATGTCGACGATTGCCGCGCAAACAAGTTCTCCACGTACGTGTACACCACCATTACTCTGCCACGCAAACACAGGGTTTGCACTAGTCTGGTGTGAGACGTTCCCTGGAGAGGGGGGAGGGGGAGGTGGTCCACCGGGGGCCGAACCGCACAATAAGCCTGAAAGAGTGGTTCGGTGTGGGGCGACGGAGGAGTGAAGTGGACTGCGATAGTCGTCGTGGGGTTGTGGACCACCGCGGCTGCAGCGAGGACGGAGCCCCTCCGTCGTTTCTAGGCCCCCGGTTAAAATACAATACAATAACAGCAGGGTCTATACAAGGGCGATGTACTTGAGGACAATATTACGGAAATGGAAGAGGATGTAGATGAAGATGAAATGGGAGATATGATACTGCGTGAAGAGTTTGACAGAGCACTGAAAGACCTGAGTCGAAACAAAGCCCCCGGAGTAGACAATATTCCATTGGAACTACTGACGGCCGTGGGAGAGCCAGTCCTGACAAAACTCTACCATCTGGTGAGGAAGATGTATGAGACAGGCGAAATACCCTCAGACTTCAAGAAGAATATAATAATTCCAATCCCAAAGAAAGCAGGTATTGACAGATGTGAAAATTACCGAACTATCAGCTTAATAAGTCACAGCTGCAAAATACTAACACGAATTCTTTACAGACGAATGGAAAAACTAGTAGAAGCCAACCTCGGGGAAGATCAGTTTGGATTCCGTAGAAACACTGGAACACGTGAGGCAATACTGACCTTACGACTTATCTTAGAAGAAAGATTAAGGAAAGGCAAACCTACGTTTCTAGCATTTGTAGACTTAGAGAAAGCTTTTGACAATGTTGACTGGAATACTCTCTTTCAAATTCTAAAGTTGGCAGGGGTAAAATACAGGGAGCGAAAGGCTATTTACAATTTGTACAGAAACCAGATGGCAGTTATAAGAGTCGAGGGACATGAAAGGGAAGCAGTGGTTGGGAAGGGAGTAAGACAGGGTTGTAGCCTCTCCCCGATGTTGTTCAATCTGTATATTGAGCAAGCAGTAAAGGAAACAAAAGAAAAATTCGGAGTAGGTATTAAAATTCATGGAGAAGAAATAAAAACCTTGAGGTTCGCCGATGACATTGTAATTCTGTCAGAGACAGCAAAGGACTTGGAAGAGCAGTTGAATGGAATGGATGGTGTCTTGAAAGGAGGATATAAGATGAACATCAACAAAAGCAAAACAAGGATAATGGAATGTAGTCTAATTAAGTCGGGTGATGCTGAGGGAATTAGATTAGGAAATGAGGCACTTAAAGTAGTAAAGGAGTTTTGCTATTTTGGGAGCAAAATAACTGATGATGGTCGAAGTAGAGAGGATATAAAATGTAGGCTGGCAATGGCAAGGAAAGCGTTTCTGAAGAAGAGAAATTTGTTAACATCCAGTATTGATTTAAGTGTCAGGAAGTCATTTCTGAAAGTATTTGTATGGAGTGTAGCCATGTATGGAAGTGAAACATGGACGATAAATATTCTGGACAAGAAGAGAATAGAAGCTTTCGAAATGTGGTGCTACAGAAGAATGCTGAAGATTAGATGGGTAGATCACATAACTAATGAGGAAGTATTGAATAGGATTGGGGAGAAGAGAAGTTTGTGGCGCAACTTGACCAGAAGAAGGGATCGGTTGGTAGGACATGTTCTGAGGCATCAAGGGATCACCAATTTAGTATTGGAGGGCAGCGTGGAGGTTAAAAATCGTAGAGGGAGACCAAGAGATGAATACACTAAGCAGATTCAGAAGGATGTAGGTTGCAGTAGGTACTGGGAGATGAAAAAGCTTGCACAGGATAGAGTAGCATGGAGAGCTGCATCAAACCAGTCTCAGGACTGAAGACCACAACAACAACAACAACAGCTGGGAGAGATGAACATGCCGATCTACACAAGTAGAACAACACAGCGTTGCCAGATCTCTCGCAGTGTTGTCAATCTCATTACTTTGCTCTCACACTTAGTAAATGCAAGCAAAAGAATAGGTACGGTAAGGGACAAATGATTTCAAGCTATTTTATGTAGTGATCGAAAGTGCACGTTATGTTGCATCAGAAACATATTTTATTATGTGGAAGCTAGGTTATGACGAACAAAGCAGTTTCAATCTGAAGAACAAAAAAGAGCGATGAGTTGATTGGAATTGTATCGGAGAGTCGGAAAGAGGATGGATGACAGATACAGGTGCGTGATTCCCTGTTGCGTCCACTCACTGCCAAGGGTTACTCACCGTAGCGGCTGGTGAGTGGCGGCGTGTCAATCTCTCAGCATGCATGACCAGATGTTCTGAGTGGGTGAGAGGTCTGGAGACCGTGCTGGCCAATGCAACAGTTGAACATCCTGTGTATCGAGGTATGTCAGGCCAGCTCGGGAAACATGCAGTCTTTGCGTTATCTTGTTGAAAGATAATGTGATGGGGGGTTCAAACATAGGACTGGGCCATAGGTCCTAACACGTAAAAAATCAAAGCCTGCTGTCCAAATTACTGGCTATACGAACCACAGGCGGTCGTGTTACGTACACGATGGCACCACATACCATCAAGCCAGGTGCTGAGGCGGTGTGTCGATGACAAAAGCAATGTGGCAACGCTCTTTGTCCTTGGAGCCTTCACACATGGATACATCCTTCATGATGCTCTACGAAGACCCTGGATTCAAAGCAGGTGGTGTCACTCCTGTGTCCAGCTTTGCCGTTGGGCACACCAGTATTCCTACTAGTATATCATTCTCTGTTGCCTTGTTAAGGGATGCGGCTCAATAGTCGCCATGCTGAAAATCAGTGGTGTTCAAGACTTTGACACATAGACGGTGTGCCTTGCTGCACACAAGCCTTATTTCCAGACTCAAAGTACGTGATGTGTATGTACGATCCTGCGCCGGAGAGCCAACAGTGGGTGTGTTCTCTGATGCACTCGTATCTAGGGGCGCTGAGATCCTGCATGGTGTTGAGTATGGCCCTTCTGAAACTTTCGAGTCCATACGCAACACAGTTGTGGTATCCCGCCCAATACGATCACCAATATCTTGGAATGATAAGCTGTATACCCAAACTTGTGGTACACTTCATGGGAATTTAACATTTCTTTTGGGGCGCCTTCACAGTGTTGCAATTTGAATGGCCAGCAATATACGGTTTAACACAAAAAAATACGCACTACAAAGGAATTACCAGAATGGACGGAAATCGGCAGATCTGACGTACATGAACAGAGAAATAAACGATTACAATTTTAGAAAAATTGGATGACTTATTCCAGAGAAAGAGCTTCACAAACTGAGCAAGTCAAGTAACGCATTGGTCAACGTCTGGCCCTTATGGAAGCAATTATTCGCTTACACAGATTGACAGAATTGTTAGACGTCCTTCTAAGGGACATCACGCCAAATTCTGTGCAACTGGCGCGTTAGATCGTCAAAATCCCGACCTAGTTGGAGGGCCCTAACCATAACGATCGTAAGATTCTTAATTGGGGGGAGATCCAGAGATCTTGCTGGTCAAGAAACGGTTTGGCAAGCAGGAAGACAAGTAGCAAAAACTCTCGCCCCGTGCAAGCGGACATATCTTGCTGAAATCTAAGTCCAAGATGTCTTGCCATGAAGGACAAGCAGACGGGCCCTAGAATATTGTTGACGTACCGCTGAGCTGTAAGGGTGTCGCAGTTGAAAACCAAAGGGGTCCTGCTGTGAAGTGAATGGCAGCCCAGACTACATTTCCTGGTTGTCGGGCCGTGTGACGGCTGACAGTCTGGTTACTGTCCCACTGCTGTCTGGGGCAGATCCAGCTGGTCATTGTCTTCAGTGAAGAGTCCCACTTCGAAATGAGTCCAGATGACAAACGACGACGTGTCTGGAGACGCCGTGGACAGTCGCCCGAAATTTGGGCCGACAGCCAGGAGATGTGGTCTGGAGTTCATTTCATTTCATTTCATTTCATAGCCGGACCTCTTTGGTTGACATCTGCGGCACCCTTAAGAACGCAGCGGTACGTCGAGGATATTTTACGGCCCGTTTTGTTGCCCTTTATTACAAACCGTCCTAGGCTTACATTTTACCAAGATAATGCCCGCCTGCACACGGTGAGAGTTTTTACTACTTGTTGTGATTGCCAAACCGTACCTTGACCAGTAAGATCTCCCACAACTGAGAACCTTAAGAGCATTATGGGCAGGGCCCTCGAACCATCTTTCATTTTGACTGTCTAACGTGCCAATTCGAGAGAATTTGGCATTATATCCCTCAGGAGCACATCTAAGAACTCTGTTAATCAATGCTTACATAAGAGCCAGAGGTGGACGAGCGCATTATTAACTTGTTCAATTTGTAAAGCTTTTTCTCTTGAATAAATCATCCAGTTTTTCTCAAAATGTGTTCATTGGTTGTCCGTGCACTAACGTCACATCTAGCGATTTCCGCCCTCTTTGGAAAATTCCTTAATGGTGCATGCTTCTTTTTGAGTGTCTGTACGTCACACATAGCTTGAACAATAGTGTTGCTATGCTTCTTTCCGACGTTTTGTCGCGAGTTCGAGTATCTTCGCAAATCTACAGATCAGAGACTATTGGTGGTTAAGTGTGACGCTCACATCTCGCTTGGTAACAGCAAGAGCTGACACGGACATCACAACAGACTGATCCGTGGTAGGGGTGTGGTGAGTGCTGTGCCTACCTCGCGGCCGCGCATGTCCTCCTGGAAGACGGCGAGCATGGCGTCGAGCGTGGCGGGCTGCGGCTGGTAACGCTGCAGCGACTTCTCCAGGGACTCCACCACGGCCGCCTCCTTCTGCTCCGACTCCTGCAGCGCCGGGTCGTACTGCTTCCGCCACCACATCGGGCTCACCTGCGGAAGAGGAAAGATGCTCAGCTGCTGTGCTAACAGAGCTGTATTTAGCTGCAACTGCTGTTGTTGTGGTCTTCACTCAGAAGGCAGGTTTGATGCAGCTCTCCACGCTACTCTATCTTGTACGATCCTCTTCATCTCCGAATAATTACTGCAACCTATATCTTTCTGAATCTTCTTATTCTAGTCGACTCTTGCTCTCCCTCTACGATTTTTACTACCCACACCCCCCTCCAATACTAAACTGGTGATCCCTTGATGTCTCAGAACGTGTCCTATCAACCGACCCCTTCTTTTGGTCAAGTTGTGCTACAGATTCCGTGTTTTCTCAGTTCTGTTCAGTACCTCCTCATTATTTATGTGATCTACTCATATAATATAAAATGTAGACTGGCAATGGCAAGGAAAGCGTTTCTGAAGAAGAGAAATTTGTTAACATCGAGGATAGATTTAAGTGTCAGGAAGTCGTTTCTGAAAGTATTTGTATGGAAAGTAGCCATGTATGAAAGTGAAACGTGGGCGATAAATAGTTTAGACAAGAAGAGAAAAGAAGCTTTGGAATGTGGTGCAACAGAAGAATGCTGAAGATTAGATCACATAACTAATGAGTAGGTATTGAATAGAATTGGAGAGAAGAGAAATTTGTGACACAACTTGACTAGAAGAAGGGATCGGTTGGTAGAGCATATTCTGAGGCATCGAGGGATCACCAATTTAGTATTGGACGGTAGCGTGGAGGGTAAAAATCGTAGAGGGGGACCAAGAGATGAATGCACTAAACAGATTCAGAAGGATGTAGGTTGCAGTAGGTACTGGGAGATGAAGAAGCTTGCACAGGATAGAGTAGCATGGAGAGCTGCATCAAACCAGTCTCTGGACTGAAGACCACAACAACAACACAACCCATCTAATCTTCAGCATTCTTCTGTAGCGCCACACTTCGAAAGCTTCTACTCTCTTCTTATCTAAACTGTTTATCGTCCATGTTGCACTCTCATACATGGCTATGCTCCAGACAAATACCTTCTGAAAAGGCTTCCTAACGCTTAAATCTATATTCGATGTTAACAAATTTCTCTTCTTCAGATACGCTTTCCCCGCCATTGCCAGCCTACATTTTATATCCTCCCTATTTCGACCATCATCAGGTATTTTGCTGCCCAAATAACAAAACTCGTCTTCTGCTTTAAGTTTCTCGTTTCCTGATCTAATTCGACTACATTCCATTATCCCTGTTATGCTTTGCTGATGTTCATCTTATATTTGCCTTTCAAGACACTGTCCATTCCGTTCAACTGCACTTCAAAGTCCTTTGCTGTCTCTGACAGAATTACAATGTCATCGGCGAACCTCAAAGTTTTTATTTCTTCTCCATGGATTTTAGTATCTACTCCGAATTTTTCTTTTGTTTCCTTTACTGCTTGCTCAATATACAGATTGAATAACATCGGGGATAGGCTACAACCTTGTATCACTCCCCCCAAAATCACTGCTTGCCTTTCATGCTCCTCGACTGTTGTAACTGCCGTCTGGTTTTTGTACATGTTGTAAATAGCGTTTCGCTCCCTGTATTTTGCCCTGCTACCTTCAGAATTTCAAAGAGAGTATTCCAGTCAACATTATCAAAACTTTCTCAAAGTCCACAAATGCTATAAATGTAGGTTTGTCTTTCCTTAACCTATCTTCTAAGATAAGTCGTTGGACACGGAAGAGGAACGCTTTAAGTTATCTGGAGCTATAGATACTGCGATAAGGTATAACTCAGTAGGAAGTTAAGTTGAAAAGGAATAGACATCTTTAAAAAGGCAGGCACAGAAGTTGGAAAGAAAAACGTAGGTACAAAGAAGGTAACTGCGAAGAAACTATGGGTAACAGAAGAAATATTTCAGTTGATCGATGAATGAGGTACAAAAATGTTCAGAGAAATCCAGCAATACAGAATACAAGTCACTTAGAAATGAATAGGAATTGCAGGGAAGCTAAAGCGAAATGGTTGCATGAAAAATGTGAAGAAATTGAAAAGGAAATGATCGTCGGAAGGACTGACTCAGCATACAGAAGATTCAAAACAACCTTCGGTGAAATTAAAAGTAAGAGAGGTAACATTAAGGGTGCGATGGGAATTGCACAGCATAAGATAGAGCGGGTAGGTGGACAAAGTACTTTGAAAGTCTCTATGAGGGAGAAAGGCTTGTCTGATGACGTGGTAGAAGAAGAAACAGAAATCGATATACACTCCTGGAAATGGAAAAAAGAACACATTGACACCGGTGTGTCAGACCCACCATACTTGCTCCGGACACTGCGAGAGGGCTGTACAAGCAATGATCACACGCACGGCACAGCGGACACACCAGGAACCGCGGTGTTGGCCGTCGAATGGCGCTAGCTGCGCAGCATTTGTGCACCGCCGCCGTCAGTGTCAGCCAGTTTGCCGTGGCATACGGAGCTCCATCGCAGTCTTTAACACTGGTAGCATGCCGCGACAGCGTGGACGTGAACCGTATGTGCAGTTGACGGACTTTGAGCGAGGGCGTATAGTGGGCATGCGGGAGGCCGGGTGGACGTACCGCCGAATTGCTCAACACGTGGGGCGTGAGGTCTCCACAGTACATCGATGTTGTCGCCAGTGGTCGGCGGAAGGTGCACGTGCCCGTCGACCTGGGACCGGACCGCAGCGACGCACGGATGCACGCCAAGACCGTAGGATCCTACGCAGTGCCGTAGGGGACCGCACTGCCACTTCTCAGCAAATTAGGGACACTGTTGCTCCTGGGGTATCGGCGAGGATCATTCGCAACCGTCTCCATGAAGCTGGGCTACGGTCCCGCACACCGTTAGGCCGTCTTCCGCTCACGCCCCAACATCGTGCAGCCCGCCTACAGTGGTGTCGCGACAGGCGTGAATGGAGGGACGAATGGAGACGTGTCGTCTTCAGCGATGAGAGTCGCTTCTGCCTTGGTGCCAATGATGGTCGTATGCGTGTTTGGCGCCGTGCAGGTGAGCGCCACAATCAGGACTGCATACGACCGAGGCACACAGGCCCAACACCCGGCATCATGGTGTGGGGAGCGATCTCCTACACTGGCCGTACACCACTGGTGATCGTCGAGGGGACACTGAATAGTGCACGGTACATCCAAACCGTCATCGAACCCATCGTTCTACCATTCCTAGACCGGCAAGGGAACTTGCTGTTCCAACAGGACAATGCACGTCCGCATGTATCCCGTGCCACCCAACGTGCTCTAGAAGGTGTAAGTCAACTACCCTGGCCAGCAAGATCTCCGGATCTGTCCCCCATTGAGCATGTTTGGGACTGGATGAAGCGTCGTCTCACGCGGTCTGCACGTCCAGCACGAACGCTGGTCCAACTGAGGCGCCAGGTGGAAATGGCATGGCAAGCCGTTCCACAGGACTACATCCAGCATCTCTACGATCGTCTCCATGGGAGAATAGCAGCCTGCATTGCTGCGAAAGGTGGATATACACTGTACTAGTGCCAACATTGTGCATTCTCTGTTGCCTGTGTCTATGTGACTGTGGTTCTGTCAGTGTGATCATGTGATGTATCTGACCCCAGGAATGTGTCAATAAAGTTTCCCCTTCCTGGGACAATGAATTCACGGTGTTCTTATTTCAATTTCCAGGAGTGTAGAAGAGATAGGGGATTCAATATTAGATTCAGAATTTAAAAGGGCTTTGGGAGACTTAAGGGATAGATTCCATTCCATCAAAATTTCTAAAATCATTGGGTTAGTGGCAACATAACGTCTATTCAGGTTGGTGTGTAGAATGTATGAGTCTGGCGATATACCATCTGAGTTTTGGAAAAGTATCATCCATACAGTTCAGAAGATTGCAAGTGCCGACAAGTGCGAGAATTATCGCACAATAAGCTTAACAGCTCAAGCATCCAAGTTTCAAACAAGAATAATATACAGAAGAATAGAAAACTAAGGGTGTATTAGATGACGATTAGTTTGGCTTTAGGAAATATAAAGGCACTGGAGAGTTCTGACGTTGCAGTTGATATCGGAAGCAAGAATAAAGAAAAATGGAGATACGTTCATAGGATTTGTCGATCTGGAAATAGCGTTCGACAATGTAAAACGGCGCAAAAGTTCGTAATTCAGAGAAAAACAGGGGTAGGGTATGCGCCCATCGTCGAGGCTAGCAGCGCTCTTACACATATTAAAAGAAACTCGGATTAAAAATGATGTAAGATAGGGATGTAGTTTTTCGCCCCTTCTGTTCTATCTATTAGTCGGTGTTCAACCACAGAAATAAAAGAAAGGTTGAGGATTGGAATTAAAATTCAGGTTGAAAGAATATCAGTGATAAGATTCGCTGATGAATTGCTATTCTCAGTGTAAGTGAAAATGTATTACAGGATTTGATCAACGGAATGAACAATTCAATGAGTACAGACTATGTTTTGAGAGTAAATCGAAGAAAGACGAAACTAATAAGAAATAGCAGAAATGAAAATAGCGAGAAACTTAACATCATGATTGGTGATCACGAAGTAGATGAAGTTAAGGAATTCTTCTACCTAGGCAGTAAAACAATCCATGACGGACAGAGTAAGGAGGACATCAAAAGCAGACTAGAATTGGCAAAAAGGACATTCCTGGCCAAGAGAAGTCTACTAGTATCAAACATAGGCCTTAATTTGAGTAAGAAATTTCTGAGACTATACGTTTGGAGCACAGCACTGAATGGTAGTGAAACATGGACTGTGGGAAAAGAAGAGCATCGAAGCATCTGAGATATGGTGCTACAGACGAATGTTGAAAATTGGGTGGACTGATAAGGAAAAGAATGAGGAGGTTCTCCGGAGAATTGACGAGGAAAGAAATACATGGAACACACTGTCATTAAGAAGGGTGAGGATGGCATCTGTTAAGACATCATAATGACTTACATAGTACTAGAGGGAGCTATAGAGGGTAAAAACTGTCGAGGAAAACAGAAATTGGAATACTTACAGCAAATAATTGAGGAAGTAGGTTGCAAGTGCTACTCTGTGATGAAAAGGCTAGGAATTTGTGGCGAGCTGCATCAAACCAGTCAGAAGACCGATGACTCAAATAAACCGCCCACGGCATGGAAAGCATTTTGTCCATATTGTGTTTTCGTACAGAAATCAGTGCTGTCGAAAACAAATTGCGAAAATTCGTTACCATCGATATTCGACGGTGAGCGCTAATGCCGAAACTTCAAAAAGCATTGTTTCAGCGTACGAGAAGAGAAATCTGAGAGCTGATAGTGTATCTGTTAGTCGCAAGAATCCAGACTTCTGAAACAAAAATGCTGCTACTCCGATCTGCACTGATGATTTGAAAAATTTCGGTTAGCTGAGGGAATTACGCAATATGCGAGGGCAATAGTATTTTTCTTACATTTCTCAAGAGATGCACGTTTATTCTTCAGTATGACATCGTCCAGAAAAAAGCGTAAATTTTTCAGGTATATCTGACTCAATTTCTTGAGAGAAATTATCTGATGGAGGATAATGTTTTGTGTCGTAGACTTTGGAGCGAATATCCTCTACAACGATTGCTGCAGCTGTCTTTACAATACGCCGACGCTCTTCTGTCTGGCTATCGCGTTTTTGGTTGTACCAGGCTTCTGCCAATAACTTATACCCGTCGGAAGCAAACTACAGTAGCCTTATTGGCAGTGAAGACATTCAAAATAACGTCACCATATCTCTTGATGACTTGTGCTTTCACAGTTTTTATGTGTGGGCGATAATCACCTTCAATTTAGCCATCTGTTCATCCAGAGAAAACTGACAGTCTTCAGAATTCCGCTTGAGATGAAAGTAAATATACTGCATACAGAATGGATCTGGTTTGCAGATGGACCTCCTTTTTAACTTCTCCAGTCGGTGGTGCTTAGTACAATTTTTTCACGTACGAGTTGTGATACTGATCATGGACTGCGACCAAACCACTGACAATCTGACGTGCTCGAGACTCTCAACAATCGCTCGACCCCATCATTGCAAGCTCTAGTAAATTCTGAAATGCTGTTTCCCATCGATAATTTACACACTCTGTACAAAATATTACAACCGCAAAAGCGCGCATCTTTTTGTTTCGCCACAAACTCTGCTGTTATCTTGGCAGCGAAAAAGAAACAATGATCTCTGAATGACAATATCGGATTAGTGAATGGCAGTTGTGGATGGGAAGGTGCGACATCGCTTTCTCTATGCGAAGATGCAGACATTAATTTCTGATTATTATAGCGTTTTCGACTCACGTTGTGAACCTCTATCGATCTCTGTCCCTCCAAGAGTTTGCCCTCGTTGTACTTTCTTTCCTTTCTTCGAACACTTGACTTACGAAATGTCTCCAATCCTTTTTCAGTCACCGTTCTTGCTTGCAATGCATTTTCTCAAATAATACGGTTCACTTCCGTAGAAGCTATGGCTCTAAAAATGTGAACGGCGCTGTAGAACGATAGACTCGATCTGATGACTCAGGCAGAATATTTGGGCTCTGCCGGCAGATGTTCCGTAGAAGAGAAAGGAGGGTGGGGGGTGGGGGGCACAACGCCTAGGCGGCGTGCGTCACTGTATCATTGATGGTTACAATGTATGTGATTATACAGTGCCTGTATCTTCATAGCGTTGTGGAAAATATTGCGAAATGTACGGTATGCGTGGTACGAGGATGTGGCAGTGTGACGTTTGGAATTTTGAGTCGATCCTCGACAGCCCGGATAGCTGAAGTGGTTAAGGCGACCGCTCGTGATATGTGGGAAATCTGATTTCGAGTCCAGGACCAACACAGATGTTTATATGCGACAAACAGCTGGCATCAATCCGCATTCGCAAAATGCGAATCCGTTTAGTAACCGTCATTTTATACCAACGGTGCGTCTATTTATACCCGCGGCACTAGTTTACCACACAAATTATAGGAAATTTTCTATATTTCAATTTATTACGTAAATATTTTCATCGTAAACTGAGTCGGAAAGGAGAAACCGTTTTTGGGCGCCATTTTTCCTATGTCGTAACACGATCGGCAAACACAAGAGGTGGCAAAGTGAAAATTCGTAAAGAGCACGTCGAAATCTATAACAATACTCCCGGATAACTATTCAGGTATCCTCCCATTTTGAGTACCAAGTTACTGTACTATTATGACAGTCAAGTGAACTGACATGGGAAACAGGAGAAGTGATGGCCACAATGGAGGCGTGTAATTATCTTCTAAAATCAATCGTAGTCTAGTGTGTATGAACAATGGGACTGTCAAGGAAGTAGCAGTGTGATAATGCCTTCCAGCCTGTTTGAGTCTGTAGGAGACTATGTGAGAGTATTTATTGCTGACAGTATGATTCCTTATAGCCTATGCTTACTTCGGAAAGCAACAATTCTTTATTTTAGCGCACCGACACATCACACGCACCCTAGCAGCAGAAACAAATCCTACACAACCACTGCATCATATATAATTGGTTTGGTTTGGTTGTTTGGGGAAGGAGACCAGACAGCGTGGTCATCGGTCTCATCGGATTAGGGAAGGATGGGGAAGGATGTCGGCCGTGCCCTTTCAGAGGAACCATCCCGGCATTTGCCTGGAGTGATTTAGGGAAATCACGGAAAACCTAAATCAGGATGGCCGGACCCGGGATTGAACCGTCGTCCTCCCGAATGCGAGTCCAGTGTCTAACCACTGCGCCACCTCGCTCGGTCATATATAATTAGCAAGCAACAATTTTTTAATAGCTACAACAGACTGCACACATAGGAGGCATGTCACTCAATTCCTATGTCTCAACCTGACACTGTGCAAATTACTGTCACAGCTTCATGAACACAATGCACACGTGCGTGTAGCTTTCAGTCAAACACAAATTCTGTACCTTTTGTTAATGTTATAGTCGGATGCTATAGGTAGCTTATGGAATCCCGCGTTCCCGCATGTGTGTTGCTGCCTGGTGTGTGTGTGTGTGTGTGTGTGTGTGTGTGTGTGTGTGCACGGTTACCACGGATTTTGCGTCCACGTCACTTACGCGTTTTCTACGTTCGGTGCGAAAGCTCTGTGACACTCGAATTAGTAGTTATTAGTGTCGCCTGTCAGAACAACAGGTATTAATTTGCTCTTGTTTTGCGATCTGTGCTGCCCTTCAAGAAAAACGTTTCACTGATGTTCTTTCTTCAACTCCTCGGGATTACCGTGCATTCTTTCGGAACGATGGAAAATGACAACTGTCGAATCAGAATGTGACGGGAATTTTTGGCAAAGCACATCTCTGCAAAACTGCCAAGGGCTTTCCAATCCACGCCACGCAGAATCGCAGCTGTATTGGAAGCAAAGGTTGACCAGCACGCTATTAAGTAGGTGGTTATTATGTTTTGACTCATCTCTGTTGATATCTGCCTCCAAAGTCACGTGATTACGCACCCACGCACACACACACACACACACACACACACACACACACACACACACATACACACACACACACACACACACGTCTACTGTTATTGGAACACTGGTTCAGAGAGTCTGGGCTGGATAATTTTCCAGAATGTGAGGTGATGTTAAAATACACGTTAATATTTCAAAAACCCAGCAGCTGCTGGGTTTTATCTACAACAAGGGATTATACAGCTAAGATTGCCATCCTCAAGTCGCACATCATATAGTCCACATTCCCTCCACTATTTCGCGATAACGCAAAATGAACTGCCCTTAGTTTTAAGATGACTCACCCCCCACGCCGCAGAGGATGATGAATAAACGTGGTGTACGCTGCCTCTTTCAGAAGCTTTGGTGCAGCGTCTACGTGTTCTCCTAGAAAACGCACTTTTTCACTCGATTAGCGTATAGAGAAGATTCATATGCGCAGTAACATGCCCTGGTTCATGTTATTTAAAACATAAAAAACATTAAGTAGTGCAGAGTTTATTACTAACTTAAATGATGAGCTGGTAGAATTGAAGAATATACCCGCTCTGCTTGTATAAAAATTTACATTATTCAAATTTATTCAGATTTAAATCGTAAGTTAACAACCTAAGCTGGATGTTACTAAAACTACACCAAGCAAACATAAGTTCGACACATTTCTGATGAACACTGGTCATAGCTGTTACAGTCTACAGGATATGCCTCTGTAAGCGCTGTATAAACATTTCATGTTTGCACAAGATTTCTGTGTCATTTCTGATGCGATTAATTCAACAAGACGCATATATTTTTGCTGACCAAGGTTGTGGACGACCATCATAGTGAGGTCTGCTGTTACAGCTTACATTACACTCTATCTGGTGATTAAAGATAGCCAGCAGATTGAGTGTGGTAGCAAGCCAGTGCTACAATGGATCCTCCAGCTATATGGCATCACGTGTTTTATGCAGCCTATAGATACATCATACCAGACAACGACTATGTTATGTGGAGTGAGATATGAGGATGTGTGAAAGTACAAAATATTTAGAGGGGTAGCTGCCAACAATACGATAATTTCATGTAGGTTTGGATAGCATCTGGATTTAAGTGCAAGCATGTGTTTCTTAGCCTGTTTCCATGTTTTTTTTGTTTTTTTTTGTTCAGTCCCTGTACCACAGATCACTGTACATGGCGCAGGATGTTTGGTACAGATTTTTTGTATTGTGTCAACAATGAATGTTGTCATTGAAGACGTTTTCTCTGTTTCGGAATGTGTTACTTGAATCAAGGTACGGGCTGGACCATCTTCTCCTGCGCTGGAAGCCTGCAAAGGCTGATGTCAGTGTCATGTGTCTCTGCGTTGACTGGATCAAGGCCATCATATGCCGTTGCCCATAGTTCCGTCGCCTGCTTCCCCTGGGATGTAGGCAGTTGAAGTTAATTGAATTAAGGCCCATGCAGCTGTGCACCACAGGGAAAAGAACTCATTGCTTGGCCTGACCACTCTCAATGTCAGGCTGCCAGCATGCGCAGAGTGTGCTCCAGACACTTGCGGGTGACACACTCTGGATATAGCAGGAAGAGGCTATTACCTCGAGTGGCCAAATCCCACAGAAATGCGGCATTTGGGTTTGCTGGTCGCCGTATTTGTTAGTAACTGTAAAGGCATAGTCCTTGATCCTCTCTTTACTGCCTACCAATGTGTCATATGTAATCTGTAGTGTATGTGTTCTGTGTGTTCTGTAGTGTGTGTGTGTGTGTGTGTGTGTGTGTGTGTATGTGTGTGTAGGAGTGTGTGTGTGTGTGTGTGTGTGTGTGTGTGTGTGTGTGTGTGTGTGTGTGTGTGTGTGTGTGAGAGAGAATGAGTGAGTGAGTGTGTGTGTGTGCAGCGTGTAAAGGGCCGGCCGCGGTGGTCTAGCGGTTCTAGGTGCTCAGTCCGGAACCGCGCGACTGCTACGGTCGCAGGTTCGAATCCTGCCTCGGACATGGATGTGTGTGATGTCCTTAGGTTAGTTAGGTTTAAGTAGTTCTAAGTTCTAGGGGACTGATGACCACAGATGTTAAGTCTCATAGTGCTCAGAGCCATTTGAACCATTTTTGCGTGTAAAGACATTTATTTTTAAAACCAGTAGGCTATCTTACATTTTAAACTTGAAGCAAGCGAGCTTAACTGGAGAAAAATGTACTTGATATGCTATTCAATGTGTGCAGGTAGCTGGCTTTTTCCGCCAGTGACAGTGTTATTACCAGAATTGATAGTTCAATTGGACTCAGCTATCATGGAGGGACACACTCCTATACCAATTTTGAGCTATAAATTATTTAGCAAATCCTGTATCATGTTATTTGTAAATAGATGCCCACCACAAGTTCCTTGTGTTTGGGGTAGTATTCCCAGGTGGGTGTACATAGGAAATGAGTGAAGGTAGAAGATATCAGTCCTAAAACCCAGTCATATTGACGAATCCACAGCACAAAATTTGAAACAACAGGTCTACTATTGGTACTAACAGTACATGCTCCTCCATATTGTAATTGTTATGTGCATAGAATAAAGCAGTCATAAATCATAGTTTATTTTAAATTAGGAAGAAGTTGTAAAAGACAGTTCTACTGCATATAAATGTACAAAACGTGTCAGCTGGGCGATATATGTGCAAATAGTGGCTGCAGTTGAATGTATAAAGTCTCTGCTTCATTTCTGATGAAAAAATTGAGCACCCTGCTCCATTACTATAATGCTATGGGAAACAGCCACATAACTCATTAATAAATTACCTGACCTCTGCTACCTACGGTGTATGGAGCGTGAGTGAGGAGACAGTCTCACAACTAGTAAGACCACAGGGAGTGGTGGGTAGGGCCACCAACTATATGCTGTAGTGACATCATAGTCCACCATTTTTGTCACCATTTATATCTGCCGTCATTTTTAACTGTGACATCAGAAGCAGCCACCTTAGTGCCAGCTTTTCCCAGCCACCCAATTGCCAAAACAGGGGTGAGGGGGTGGGCGAGGTGGAGGTGTGGGGAAGGAAGTGACCTTGGAAGTGACAGCTCATTTGCATAATTATACCATATATTGCGCCAGGAACGGTACAGCTCTACTACTTGTTATTAAATAATGGGACTGAAACACTTTCGTAATGAGCCAAGGTACAATCAACTAAGATTTGTGTGTAAAAAAAGAGCTCTTTCACAACAATGTGGCTAATTATATATCGGCCAATGCGATAACAAAAACTGTGCTATAGCTGCTTAGACTTTTCACCAGTTTCCATATTACGAGGCTTTCGCCTCATGTGACGTTTGTTATGTTTTCCGTCAAAAGAGGTTTACAGTAACCAAATTTTCGTAGAATGAAGACACTCTCTGTTGTATACAAGTATTAGCAGATCTTGAATGAGATTTTCACTCTGCAGCGGAGTGTGCACTGGTACTGAGACTAGAACTCGGGACCTTTGTCTTTCGCGGGCAAGTGCACTACCATTTTTTTTTTGGGGGGGGGGGGGGGAGTAGTGGACCGGTGGGGGCTCAGGGGCCAAAGTGGGCAGGGGTCGAAACCTGAGGCCTGGCCACAGTGTCCCCGTCACCACCACTGAGCCTGTGGTGCTTAGGGAAGTGGGAGACACAGGTATCAACAGAAGTGGAAGGCGTTGTTGTTTTTATTTATTTGCATTGTGTTTTTGTAATATTCACTATTATCATGAAATTATGTGAACACATCGGCGAAAGAGAAAAAAATATAAATTCTGGGTAAAGAAATAGAAAGCAAAAAGGAAAAGCAAAAAGAAATAAAACCCGCACAATCTGTGACACGCTGTCCCATGCGCGGAGGTCAGAAGTAGAATCGATCGTAGGCGGCTTAAACTCAGACACCGCTGGGGGAGGAGGGGTAGGTGCCCTCTGAGCCAGGCACCCCGCCCCAACTTAGTGGAGGTCTAACAAAGACCCCTCGAAGATAGCAAATAATGTTCAGTAATGTGGCGTGGTTTCGAGGACTGCATGGGCTGTTCGTAAATAAGCCCAGAAGTCGAGGTGGGATTTTCGTCCCTCATAAAAGAGATAAGCGACCGCCCACCCTTCGACCCACGAAACAGCATGACATTTGGCGGCGGGAAAATGTTTGTCCTCCGGGTATAGGAACATTCGAGGTTCAATTGTGCCTGGTGGCACCCAGAGATAGCAGGCAATGATTTGCTGCACGAAGCGCCATACATCTTGTGAAGAGGCGCATGTCAGACGGTGTTCATCAGAGTCCAGTTGCTGGCAAAGGAGACAAAGAGGGGATTCTGACAAGCCAATGTTGTGCAGTCGCTGCTTCGTAGCAAATTTCCTCTTGACTATGTGATACCACAGTGCCCGGACGTTCGTAGAGAGGAACGGCTGGTGGATGTTAGTCCACACTGTGGGCCACTTGATGGAGGAATGTTTTGTCTCCATCACATTCCGGGGAACACAGCGCAGTAGCTGGCTGTAAAAATCCTTAGTCCTGGGTGGGCGCGTATCTCGGAGACTGCTATGTATGTAACTGTAGTCGACGAAATAGGTCGAAATATGAGACAAATGAGGCACGATATGGCCGACAAACACCGGTGGTGAGATGGAAGCAGGTAGGAGGACCTCAAGCAAGCTGCGTGTTAGAGATGTACCCTGGCCCGTCCACTGTTTTCTCATGGTACTCACGTACAAGGCTGCAGATCGCATTTGGACATTGACGAGCCCGACACCACGTGGGGGCAGGGTAAGTGTCTCATAACGGACTTTAAACATGGAACCAGCCATGAGACAATAGCCAAATGCCGCCTGAAGGTTGTGCCCAATTGCAGTTGGCAGACGGAGAACTTGCGCGATATGGACCAATTTTGGTGCCTCATAAAGATTAAGAAACTCAACCCGTTGAAGTGTGTCCTGGCGGCGCAAGAGGTTCTGGCGGACGTCGTTGCGGATGACTTGTAACAGGCGACGGAAATTCGTTGTCGCTGTGCGTGTGACCGTGGGGGTAAAGGTAATGCCCAGGTACCGGAAAGTCCGTACAAGTGGCAGGGGTGCCACTTCACCCTCCCGGAGGCCTCGTCCAATGTGCACTGCAGAAGATTTGGCGACATTCATGGCACTGCCTGCGGCAGCCCCATAACGGGTAATCAATTCGAGGACTACTCGAATCTCGGAGCCGGAGCGAATGAGGAGGAGGAGGTCATCAGCAAATGCCCGACAGCAAAAAGTGTGTTGGTGTAGGGTGAGGCCAGTGAGCTTGGTCGTCAAGGCCCCAATGAGGGGCTCAAGGGCAATGGCATACAGGAGGGTAGAGAGGGGGCACCCCTGCCGTATCGAACGGCAGATAGGTGCCGGCCCTGCTAAACGTCCATTGACTTGGATTCGTGAACTGGCACTGTTGTAAACGTCGAGAAACGGAGGGGGGATGCCCATTCGGGCTGCCACCAAAAACAGGGAACGATGGCGCACTTTATCGAAGGCACTGTCGAAGTCTATAGGGACGACCGCTGCACGGAGTCTGCAGGCCGCCGCCATCGCAATTAAGTCGCAGCATTCCCCTGAGGCAGTCTGTATGTTAACCTGTCCTCCAGGCGTCGTTTGCACTGGCGAGAGGATATGAGGGAGTATTGTTCGGAGCCACATTGCCAGTAAGTGCGCATTGTAATCGGCATTGAGTAGGGTGAGCGGTCTGTAACTCGTGACCATCGAACCACGGGCTTGTTTGTGGACTGATATGATGATGCCCTCAGCAAAGGCGGGTGGGATTGCTTGGTCAGATGTCATCAGTTCTTGATACATAGTCGTCCACCGCGGTACGACGAGGTCCTGGAAGGTACGGTAAAACTCAATCGGTAAGCTGTCAATGTCGGGCGATCTGTTGACGGTACCCTTGGCGATTGCGTTGTTGACTTCGTCTCGCGTGACCGTCACTGTCAAAGCATCCGCCTCCGTGTGGGGGAGGATGCGCGTGACGTAATGCAAAATGGAGTCGTCTGCTACAGTTTCAGTTCACACGGTAGTGCTCGACGAATGCGTGGACGCTGTCATTCTGAGTGATCACCTGCGTGGTCAGAGTGCTGATTATCTGGGGAGAGTATGATCAGTGGTTCAAATGGTTCAAATGGCTCTGAGCACTATGGGACTTAACATCTGTGGTCATCAGTCCCCTAGAACTTAGAACTACTTAAACCTAACTAACCTAAGGACAACACACATATCCATGCCCGAGGCAGGATTCGAACCTGCGACCCTAGCAGTCGCGCGGTTCCGGACTGAGCGCCTAGAACCGCTCGGCCGCCATTAGTGGTTCGGCCTCCTCCTTGACCACCTCCTCGTGCCACGCCGTGGAAGCGGGCACCGGTGTATCGTCCATTTTGTCTGCAGAAAATGTTGTAATGGTGTGTGGTGTAGTGTTGCCTGTGATATGTTCATGAATTAGTTCAGCATCAGCACGGGGCGCAGGCGCACCGGTGGATATCTCCGCGCTCATAACGTCTTCGTCAGCAGTAGCGGGTTCTGGGGACTCGTGCTGGTCGACGGTTGCGTCCTCCTCGACTTGCAATGTCTCCTCTTGGCCGGAAACTGTGCGACATCTTCGCTTGCGACGTTTCGAGGAACGTTGTTTCCTTGTGTGACCCTCTGTGTCCGACGACGGAAGGGAGTCGCGTCGCTCTGGCACGAAGGCCGCTGTAGGAACGACGAGCGAGTCGATCTCCATCGTGTTGCCGAAGTCAGGAGCAGCGTCCGATTGCGTGCGCATCATCGGAGTGGCGTCGATGGCCGGCCGAGGCGGCGGGCCGTCTGAGGCGCTCTCCGTCGGTGGCTGGTCCGGCTGGTTGGTGGCGTCGTTGGTGGCGCCCGGGCGACGTTGCAAAGCGGTAGGAGAAGCTAGAGCAGCGGCGTAGGTCACCGGTAGCACTGTAGGTCGCGACGTGGGTGGTTCTTCGGCAGCTGGAAGTTGCGTCATACGCCGTTGTAGGCATTCGCATCTAAGGTGGCCTTCTTTGCCGCACCCGGAACAGGTCCGAGGCTGGCCGTCGTATATAATTATTGCACGGCATCCGTCGATCTGTAAGTAGGACGGGACGTGGCTTCGGAGATCAATGGTGACCTGTCGGGCCCCGTTTAGGACAGGATACGTCCGAAACTGTGTCCACTTCTCCGCAGTGTGGCCACGGACTGTGCCGTATGGGCGGAGTGTCGCGACGACTTCCTCAGCAGGAAGTTCGAATGGCAATTCGAAAATGTGTATCGTTCGCATACCTAAGCCTGCGTGGTCGACGGTTACCTCCCCCACATTGTCATCACCATGACAGAAGCGGAGCCCCTGTTTGGTCTCACGTAGGGTGCGTGCGCAAGCCGCGTCGTTAATGATTTTAACATAGGCCGTGCTGCTCACGACTGACAAATGTATGCCGATAATATCGGTCGCCGGGATCTTCACTTACTCTCGCAGAAAACGCTCCACCTCGAGTGCTTTGGGTCGGGCATAATCGTTGCAGAAAGTAAATCGGAGTGTAGATTTACGGTGACGGTTCGCCATGGATCGTACACGGTAAGCCGGCACTTAAGCAACGGCCGTCAGAATGTAAACAAGGCGAGCTCGCGCTCCGCACGCGACCATCACGGACACGGCCGCTCTGTTGCCCTGCCGAAGGCAGACTGCCGTACCATCTGAGCTACCCAAGCACGACTCACGCCCCGTCCTCACAGCTTTACTTCTGCCAGTACCTCGTCTCCTACCTTCCAAACTTTACAGAAGTTCTCCTGTGAACCTTGCAGAACTAGCACTCCTGAAAGAAAGGATATTGCGGAGACATGGCTTAGCCACAGCCTAGGGGATGTTTCCAGAATGAGATTTCCACTCTGCAGCGGAGTGTGCGCTGATATGAAACTTCCTGGCAGATTAAAACTGTGTGCCGGATGGAGACTCGAACTCGTGACCTTTGCCTCCCGCGGGCAAGTGCTCTGCCATCTGAGCTACCCAGGCACGACTCACGCCCTGTCCTCACAGCTTCACTTCTGCCAGTACCGTGTCTCCTACCTTCCGAACTTTACAGAAGCTCTCCTGCGAACCTTGCAGAACTAGCACTCCTGAAAGAAAGCCCGCGAAAGGCAAAGGTCCCGAGTTCGAGTCTCGGTCCGGCACACAGTTTTAAGCAGATCTTGACATAAATTTTATTTCTCAGGGAATAATAACTATGCAAACGTTGGTGGTCCAATATCGATGAACAAAAAAGAATTTGAGTTTTGAAATGAACATTAGTTTTTCACAGACAAGTTACTTAATGCAGATCTGTTAGGTTTATTAAGACATACTAACCTGTATGAGGAAGTTCTGGTAGACCTTGGCCTTGAGCCACTTCTCTGCCAGCAAGTAGACACGGCGCTCGGATGCAGCCAGCTGTGCACGCAGGTTCACGTACTCCTGCTCCAGACTGCTCTCCAGCTGAGACTGTTCCTCTGCCTGCCACAGTACAAAGCGTCCCATTATTACAACCCATGCTTCGGCACACGCTTCAGCACTATTGTACCTCCGGGCGCAGCACACAGACATAAATTATGATCTCATGTCACGCTTTATAATGGCACATATTGTAGCATACAGTTCAGCAACGCGTTATCAGAACATGGATCTATTCCCTAGCTGGGTGAGGTGTTTAATAAAAGTAACAGACTTGATGAGGTCTAACTGAAGGCAATAAATTACATTTGTTTTTGTGGAAATTTTGAGCTTTCGTTGTTATTATAGTTTTTCAACCTATTGCAAGAAACATGTATTTCTCAAATTATCAGATGAATGCTTTTCAGATGCTAGTTGTCTTAACGGCATTTTTTCGAAATTTTGTTAAGGCAGTGTATTAAGTACTAACGTAAATAAATTATTGCTATTATTATATTGGAACGCTTTATATTGTTTACTGTATTTAAACAATTTATCATTATTGTATTAAACATATTATGCACTTAATGGTTATTTTTATTACATATGTAGGCATTAGAGCCACATTAAAAGTGGTGGTGGAGGCAAGCTATATTAGATCGAAACAAACAGTGAAAAACGTCCCGCCCCCTCCCAGAGAGAAATACACCACAGTTCGGCACGTGTATTCATTCGCACCCCTCCGTTTCATTGCTTATAGGGTTGAACCTCCCTATTCTATTTATGCAGCATGTTTGAGACAGCGTTTGCTAAATTATTTAGTACTGTGTGTTCCCGAAATCCAATCTCCACGCAACTGCATTGATGCTTCTGGCTGAGATTTACAGGCTTTAAATTTGCTTGATAATGAACATGTTCAGTAAAGGAATTGACGATGACGCGTCTGGGGCCTGCATGTCCCACTTCTATCTTTTCCTTGATGCTGGGGAAGAATATACACCGAAGAGCAAAGAAACTGGTACACCTGCCTAATATAGTGTAGGGCCCCCGCGAGTACGCAGAAGTGCCGCAACACGACATGACATGGACTCGACTGATGTCCGAAGTAGTGCTGGAGGGTGGGGATCTCATCTGAACGGCAAGTTGCAAGGCATTCCAGATACGCTCAATAATGTTCACGTCTGGGGAGTTTGGTGGCCAGCGGTAGTGTTTAAACTCAGAAGAGTATTCCTGGAGCCACTCTGTAGCAATTCTGGACGTGTGGGGCGTCGCATTGTCCTGCTAGAATTGCCCAAGTTCGTCGGAATACACAATGGACATGAATGGATATAGGTGGTCAGACAGGATGCTTACGCACGTGTCACCTGTCGGAGTCATTTCTAGACGTATCAGAGGTCCCATATCGCTCCAACTGCACACGTCCCACACCATTACAGAGCCTCCACCAGCTTGAACATCCCCCTGCTGACATTCAGGGTCCATGGATTCATGAGGTTGTCTCCATACCCGTTCAAGTCCATCCACTCGATACAATTTGAAACAAGACTCGTCCGACCAGGCAACATGTTTCCAGTCATCGACAGTCCAATATCGGTGTTGACGGGCAGAGGCGATGTGTAAAGCTTTCGGTCGGGCAGTCATTAAGGGTACACGAATACGCCTTCGACTCCGAAAGCCCTTGTCGATGATGTTTCGTTGAATGGTCCGTACGTTGATACTTGTTGATGATCCAGCGTTGAAATCTGCAGCAATTTGCGGAAGGTTTGCACTTCTCTCACATTAGACGATTCCATTCAGTCGGTGTTGGTCCCATTCTTGCAGGATCTTTTTCCGGCCGCAGTGATGTCGGAGATTTGATGTTTTATCGGATTCCTGATATTCACAGTTCACTCGTGAAATGGTCGTACGGGAAAATCCCCACTTCATTGCTACCTCGTAGATAATGTGTTCCATCGCTCGTGCGCCGACTGTAACACCACGTTCAAACTCACTTAAATCGTGATAACCCGCCATTTTAGCAGTTGTAACCGATCTAACAACTGCGCCAGACACTTGACTAATATAGGCATTGCCGACCACAGTACCATATTCTGCATGTTAAAATATCTCTGTGTTTGAATACGCGTGCCCATACCAGTTTCTTTGGTGCTTCAGTGTATATACTCTACGTTTATGGCCTTCGTCACTGTTGTCCCATTTCCTCTTTCAGGCATCCACCCACCATCTTCTCAGTTGGCGTCTGAGTTATACAGAGCGGCGCACATAAAACCGGCCCCTGCGCTGAAAGGAATATGAATGAAGAAAATCAACGTACATAATCGCTTTCTTACATTTTTATTGTACAGTTTCATTATTAACTATGTAATTAACATTTTAAGTAATAGATTTACTTTTATTAGTTTAATAAGCATATTTTAGAAAGGAATTTAAGCCTGTGTTCAAATGTTCTCCGCCAACATCCAAGCAAAGTTGTGCACGTCGAAGCGTGTTAAGGAAAACACTTTCCAGTACTCTTTGAGGAATGTTCGAAAATTCTTCACATATTTCGTTTTTTAATGTGTCAAGTGTTCTGGGATTGCTGCGGTAGACTCTAGCCTTTAGAAATCCCCAGAGGTAAAAGTCACATGGTGACAAGTCGGGATAGTGGGGTGGCCACAAGCCCTTTCGAATGGTCCTCTCTTTTGTAAAATCAGTATGTAACGAGCTAAGGACAAATCCCCCATCTTGCTGGAAATATGCACAATATTTTTCATTTGGAGTTAACAGAGCCGAAAATTCATTGTAGAGTTGCAAGTAAACATGTGTGTTGACAGTTTCATTGAAGAACAATGGCCCGATAATTCTGTTACCAGATACAGCACACCACACACCAATTTTTAAATCGTGTAACCGCTTTTTCAGTATGCCATGGGGATTCTCTGTAGCCCAGTGTCCTGTGTTTTGTGAATTAACGGAACCCAACAGATGAAACCAAGTTTCATTCGTCGAAAAAAGGAGGAACGGATCAAGATGTCCCCCAGGGACATTTTCCAGCAAACGATTACAGTAATATTCCACATTGCTTGTTGAATAACACTCACACGGTAAGGTTTCATTTTTAAGCCATGAAGGGTTACGTTGACATGACCTACGAGATATTCCACATTGCTATGGACCTGTAGGGACTTCTTTCAATGTGTGCCGTCACGTCTGCCACAACTTCAGACGCACGTACAGTCGGTGCTTTATTTCTCTTTGAATCAACAACACTGCCTGTCGAACGCCACTTTTTCACTAGATCGTGAATAGTTGATTTTGCAGGAATATTACTTTCAGGAAACTTTTCATGAAAAGTGTCATGAACAAATTTAATGGATTTAGACCGCACATATTCTTCAACAATGAAACACGTTCTTCAATGGAGTAAGGCATGACAATGAAGTACACGGTTTATAAAGACTACTTTCCGTATGAACTACTCACACGCTACTGCTGTTGCAGGTGGTAAAGAAACTGACAAGCTAGTAATGCTACTCACGCGTGTTCGCAGTCCGGTTTGGGCCGGTTTTATGTGCGCCAGTCTCTATATTCTTCCTGTATGCTAATACTTCCTTTATAAATTACCTCTTTAGTCTGGAGGTTGCAACTCTGCATTTAATGGTGACATCTTTAGGTTAGAATCCTATCGCCACATAAGTGATTCCACTGACATGTTGGTGAAAACCCCTAACTATATCACAAGAACTCTCCTTTGTCTTCTCTTGAACTTAATGGTGTTGGTTTATTGGCTTAAAGGGGTAATCTGGGACCCACATCACTCGCAACTAAATGGGTCAGAGAGTGCTACTCTCGTAAGAGTGATAACGTCTGTTTCACCATATGTCTTTGGTGCAATTTCAGAGAACAGTAAAGTACATTGCAAATGGCAACTGGCGAACAATGCAGACATCATGAGCCCATTATACCTGCCATGCCATGAAATTAAAGCCTCAGTAGAGAAGCACAAAGGTCGATGACCTGGAGTGGAAAATCCATCATGGTTCTCCTGCATCGCCTGCAGTGGATTCTTTCTTCCACTCATGGTGAGAATTGTGTCGACCATCTAGATGAATGTAATAGCTGATGCGTTCCCTGAAAATCTGATGCCCATTGCCACCCCTCTATTAGAGATACAGTGCGAGGGTGAGGAAGCCATAGATTTCACCACAACCGAAAATGTCTAGGAGCAAATTCAGAAAATCAGATATTTAACCTACTAACAAACCTGATGCTACGACAAGTCTCAGTTCCAATACTTGAGATCTGGTAGGCAATATGAACTGCATTATCCGTAACAGAAGCTTCCCAATGGCATGGAGGCTCTGCAAGATTGTGGCCATAACTAAGGCAGATCAAGTTCTTCACGTGCCAAAGACTTACCAACCTAGCTGCCTATTACCCACACTGTCGATGGTCCTTGCGGTCCTGCACTGCCAGTGCCTCCCCCACTACATGGAAGTATAGTGACTGCATTTTGGGCAGCAGATTACCTTCAGTAAACAACATGCCACAACCCACAAACTTTCGAGACTTACGGAGGTAGGACGTCAAACCGGTCGACAGGTAACAGGACAGGCATTACAGGACGCTTTAATCTCCACTGTCAATACTTTTCCTAATAAATTCATAAAACTTTTTCAGCATGTCTAGGAAGGATTCATGATTCACACTCATAGTAGTAGAAGTTCCAAAAGCCAAACAGATTTTATTTTTATTTATTTATTTTTTTTTTTTTTTTGCAGGCAAAATCTCTCTTGATTTTTTTCTCCAACTTTTGTATGCGGCTGTGGATGTAAATACACTTTTCTTCATAAGTAAAAGAGATTCTTCGAAGAGTTTTGAGCAGCATACAAAGCATACCTGTAAGTGTTTGAAATTCTGCAATTTATTTAATTGACGAAAAAGTGAATGAGAACGACTTGTTTAGAAAAAAACTCAAAATTAGCAGTTAATTATTTCAATTTCTACCCGTTTTTAACAGATTTGGAAAATTTTAGAATTTTGCATTAAGAATGTCGTGTTTTACAAGCGTACCAAGTTTGGAAATAATAGGACTTTCACTTCGGGTGCTATCTATACTTACGTACGTACACACATTTTTGCTTCGAAGAAAATGCTCGTTAAAGTTTCTGCTTGTATTTAGCATTCTTTTAGAACTGTCCAGCATCATAAGCAGGTTCTTTTTCATGTTCTATATCAGTTTTCTTTTTTCATATTCCAGTGATCCATTCTTCTTGATTTTGTCACCTCCAAAATGATTTATCTGCTTTCACTACACGCTCTCTGTCTATCGCATACAAAGCTTTCATACAGTTCACTACAGGCTGAGTTCCTGTTTTCTCTAAAACATATTTCCTGCTTTTCACACCACCAGTAAAACATGAAACTGCTTCATGAACACCAATATCAAGTGCACTTCCTCCTACAAAAGTTGTTTTGGCAATCTTTCCCATATACATCGGTTAAAACTCTCTTTCGTGTTTTGGGTATCGCCATGAAGACATTTCTTGAATATTCCTGTGATGATATTAACCTTTAGTAGCAGAACCATGACTCACTTCCCTTTGGGCACAAGTTCTGGATAGGGTTATTGCACTTTGTGGAAGTGTAAGGCCAGAACTGATTGCTTCATGTTTCCCAAGTTCCTTGTATTTCTACTTATTTCCAATCCATAATATGTCCGTAGCTTGTCAATTTCTGCATCAGTCAGTCGCTCTCTCCCTTCTATTCCCCTCCCCACAGGTAATTGTTTTCCTTTCCAATCTTGTCTCACCTTTCTAAGTCCAGGGCCAAGTCTTTCCTGTACATGCCCCACAAATTCTAACTTCTGCACAACAGTGTTAGATCCATGTGAAGCATATTTTTGAACCTCAAGGAAAGCTTTACTGTCACCGTAGCTTGGGAAGCAACTGGTCTGGTAAGCAAGCTAACTTCGTGCACTTCCATACGTCCAAATGGTTCAAATGGCTCTGAGCACTATGGGACTTAACTTCTGAGGTCATCAGTCCCCTAGAACTTAGAACTACTTAAACCTAACTAACCTAAGGACATCACACACATCCGTGCCCGAGGCAGGATTCGAACCTGCGACTGTAGCGGTCGCGGGGTTCCAGACTGCAGCGCCTAGAACCGTTCGGCCACTCCGGCCGGCTCCATACGTCCACTTAGACTATCAAAGAGCGTCTACATTTTTCTGGACTCCCCCCCCCCCCTTTCTCTCTTTCTTATATATATATATATATATATATATATATACAGGATGGCCCATTTATCTTGACCACCCTAAATAACTGTTTGTCCAGATGCAAATTACAAAATAAGCAAATGTTCTTTAGCCGTCGTGGGGACGTCAATCCGTATGATTACCTTCGTTGTAGCTTTGTCTTTTACAAAGATATGGACATCAGTATGACTTTTTTAAATGGCACCCTGTATTTTTTATTCTGTAATTCATTTCCTTTCCTAAAGACCTATTCAAAAATGTATCACAGTGTATCATTCACTGAAACACAACGTTATTAATTACATAACACAAGACTGACGTTGACGCTCCCAGCGCTTAGCCCAGGAACTCGGGGCAATGGAACACATCCACGTGCTGACGTTGAGAGAAGACAAATGTAAACATAAGTACAATACACACCCGTCATTCCGTCAACCATCGTCAGTTGAAGAGTTGTATGAATAGAATGTACACCAACGAAGAGAAGGTAGAAGCAAAACAGCAATTGCAATACTGTTTTATTATGTACGGGTACATTTAGTACAGTAGTTTAGTCTTTTTAAATACTGTTGTGTAGAGTAGGCATACAGTAAAGTCTGTCCTTCCTACAAACTGCATCGACATAACGTTTTTTTATTGTTGTTGTTGAAGGTAGGCGAACTGCTAAGCAGGCAGCGGAACTGTACAGAGAGCGATATCCCGTCAAGCACCATCCTTCCCGACGGATGTCTTCTCGTCTTGTTGCGACGCTTCAGGAAACGGGAAGTTTCAACCCACGACAACACAATCGTCGTAGCACTCGCACAGATGAAGCTGCCGAAGTTAGTGTTCTCACTTCCGATGCTACGAATCCACATGTGTGCACACGACAGCTTGAACACGAGATTGGCATTCCTAAAACCAGTGTACATCGTATTCTTACACATCACCGGTTCCATCCTTACCATGTACACCTACATCAAGAATAGCATGGGAATGATTTCCAGAATCGTGTACAGTTCTGTCAGTGGGCACGGCAGACAAATGACAGGTAAATACAAGGAACGTGCATTATTGATCCAGGGACAACCCACGATGGCTTAGACAGGTGGAACATCAGGGTCAATGGAGAGTTAACGGCTGGTGTGGGATGCTTGGTACTACAATTATTGGCCCTTATTTCATCAATGGTAGTCTAAACGGCACGGCGTATTCCAACTTTCTCAGACGAATTCTTCCTCCTCTTCTGGATGAAGTGCCGCTAAGAGCCAGAATGCTTATGTGGTGTCAACACGATGGATGTCCAGCACACAATGCCTTGCGTGCACGTCGTGTTCTGAACCGTAGGTATCCTGCCAGATGGATTGGTCGAGGAGGAACAGTTACTTGGCCTGCTAGGTTCTCTGATTTAAATCCTCTGGACTCTTTTTCTTTGGGGAAGCATAAAAATCGTTGTCTATCGCGATATTCCAACAACTCCAGAGGACATGCAGGAACGTATCGTGCTTGCTAGTAATTCTCTTCAGCAGGCAACACTGGAAGCAATAAATGATTCTTTCATTCAACGAGTGCACCGGTGTATCGGTGTCCAGGGTCACCACTTGGAGCACCTTTGAATGTTCTACTCCTGGGCAATGTTACAGGAGGGTCAAAGTAAATTTTTTGTGTTATGTTTTTACTTGGTTTTCATTTGTTTTCTGACAACTTCAGCAAGTGTACAAGTTTGTGATCCCGGTCTCAAAGTCAGTGTTGAGTTATGTAATTAATAACGTTGTGTTTCTGTGAATGGTACACCGTGATACATTTTTAATAGGTCTTTAGGAGTAAATGAATTACCGAATAAAATATACAGGATGCCATTTAAAAAAGCCATACCACTGTTCATATCTTTGTAAAAAACAAAGCTACAACGAAGGCAATCATACTGATTGATGTCCCCCCGACAGCTAAAGAACATTTGCTTATTTTGTAATTTGCATCTGGACAAACGGTTAGTTAGGGTGATCAAGATAAATGGGACACCCTGTATATGTCGAGAATGACACACTACAGTGTTACTCTCGATAGGCAACAGAACGTCACGGATTTGAGGGCCTAACAAATAATAAGCTACGCCATCTCTGCCGTCTACTGAACCCGACTTCTACACAAACATAGGATCTCGCAATTGTTCTGTACAAGGCGCTGCTGCTCTCTGTTCTGGATGGTAACCCTTCTTGAAGTGCAAAAACGGAATCTACAACTTGCTTTGCATCTATCGTCGGATTTCCCGACGAAGGAAATACACCATGCAGCCGGAGTCACTTACCTCCAGAGACGATTAGGCAACCGGCTGGCAACGTCTACGAAAATCTAGGGTGTCACAACGTGGGCACCACGGCGTAGCGCCAATGTACTACTAGATGGCAACAAAAGTTGCCGAGCTAAACTCGATCCTACAGAATGATAATACAGTCACGTCAAAACCGCAATTGAGACCAAATCCGAAGAAAGATCGTCAATGAAGTACTACACTTACAACTGAGAGCATATTTATTACTGACACCAACGTACAGCTAGGACAGAGAGTGAATTTATTTATACAGCCATCGGATATTCCAGATATACAAACATTAGAAATGTGAGTCAAGCACTGGACAGAAATATGGACAGTCGTGGTCAGGACAGCGTTCTGCGTAGTTCAAATGTGTGTGAATTCCTAAGGGACCAAACTGCTGAGGTCATCGGTCCCTAGACTTACACACTACTTAAACTGGCTTAAACTAACTTATGCTAAGAACAACAGACACACCTATGTCCGAGGGAGGACTCGAAACTCCTGCGGGAGGGGCCGCGTAATCCGTGACATGGCGCCTCAAACCGCGCGGCCACTCCGCGCGCATCTGCTTAGTTATGAGTGCATTATTACAGAGATAAGTGAATTCGAACGTTGGAAAATTGTCTGAGCTCGTATGATGGTTGCTTCCATAATACCGGGAACCGAACTGTTTGGTGTTGGAAGAAGCACCATATCGAAGATTTATACTGCAGACTGGGAAAGCGGGAAAACAACACCCGCTAAGTCCCATTGTGGACGAAGGTATGGGCTGAACAATGGTGACGGACGATCACTGAAGAGGAATGTGACGAAAATAAGAGGATGGCAGCTACAAAGTCACCGCAGAACTGAATGGTCATGGTCAGTTTGGTGTTGGAAGAAGCACCATATCGAAGATTTATACTGCAGACAGGGAAAGCGGGAAAACATCACCCGGTAAGTCACATTGTGGACGAAGGTATGGGCTGAACAATGGTGACGGACGATCACTGAAGAGGAATGTGACGAAAATAAGAGGATGGCAGCTACAAAGTCACCGCAGAACTGAATGGTCATGGTCAGTTTGGTGTAGGAAGAAGCACCATATCGAAGATTTATACTGCAGACTGGGAAAGCGGGAAAACAACACCCGCTAAGTCCCATTGTGGACGAAGGTATGGGCTGAACAATGGTGACGGACGATCACTGAAGAGGAATGTGACGAAAATAAGAGGATGGCAGCTACAAAGTCACCGCAGAACTGAATGGTCATGGTCAGTTTGGTGTTGGAAGAAGCACCATATCGAAGATTTATACTGCAGACAGGGAAAGCGGGAAAACATCACCCGGTAAGTCACATTGTGGACGAAGGTATGGGCTGAACAATGGTGACGGACGATCACTGAAGAGGAATGTGACGAAAATAAGAGGATGGCAGCTACAAAGTCACCGCAGAACTGAATGGTCATGGTCAGTTTGGTGTTGGAAGAAGCACCATATCGAAGATTTATACTGCAGACAGGGAAAGCGGGAAAACATCACCCGGTAAGTCACATTGTGGACGAAGGTATGGGCTGAACAATGGTGACGGACGATCACCGAAGAGGAATGTGACGAAAATAAGAGGATGGCAGCTACAAAGTCACCGCAGAACTGAATGGTCATGGTCAGTTTGGTGTTGGAAGAAGCACCATATCGAAGATTTATACTGCAGACTGGGAAAGCGGGAAAACAACACCCGCTAAGTCCCATTGTGGACGAAGGTATGGGCTGAACAATGGTGACGGACGATCACTGAAGAGGAATGTGACGAAAATAAGAGGATGGCAGCTACAAAGTCACCGCAGAACTGAATGGTCATGGTCAGTTTGGTGTTGGAAGAAGCACCATATCGAAGATTTATACTGCAGACAGGGAAAGCGGGAAAACATCACCCGGTAAGTCACATTGTGGACGAAGGTATGGGCTGAACAATGGTGACGGACGATCACTGAAGAGGAATGTGACGAAAATAAGAGGATGGCAGCTACAAAGTCACCGCAGAACTGAATGGTCATGGTCAGTTTGGTGTTGGAAGAAGCACCATATCGAAGATTTATACTGCAGACTGGGAAAGCGGGAAAACAACACCCGCTAAGTCCCATTGTGGACGAAGGTATGGGCTGAACAATGGTGACGGACGATCACTGAAGAGGAATGTGACGAAAATAAGAGGATGGCAGCTACAAAGTCACCGCAGAACTGAATGGTCATGGTCAGTTTGGTGTTGGAAGAAGCACCATATCGAAGATTTATACTGCAGACTGGGAAAGCGGGAAAACAACACCCGCTAAGTCCCATTGTGGACGAAGGTATGGGCTGAACAATGGTGACGGACGATCACTGAAGAGGAATGTGACGAAAATAAGAGGATGGCAGCTACAAAGTCACCGCAGAACTGAATGGTCATGGTCAGTTTGGTGTTGGAAGAAGCACCATATCGAAGATTTATACTGCAGACAGGGAAAGCGGGAAAACATCACCCGGTAAGTCACATTGTGGACGAAGGTATGGGCTGAACAATGGTGACGGACGATCACTGAAGAGGAATGTGACGAAAATAAGAGGATGGCAGCTACAAAGTCACCGCAGAACTGAATGGTCATGGTCAGTTTGGTGTTGGAAGAAGCACCATATCGAAGATTTATACTGCAGACTGGGAAAGCGGGAAAACAACACCCGCTAAGTCCCATTGTGGACGAAGGTATGGGCTGAACAATGGTGACGGACGATCACTGAAGAGGAATGTGACGAAAATAAGAGGATGGCAGCTACAAAGTCACCGCAGAACTGAATGGTCATGGTCAGTTTGGTGTTGGAAGAAGCACCATATCGAAGATTTATACTGCAGACTGGGAAAGCGGGAAAACAACACCCGCTAAGTCCCATTGTGGACGAAGGTATGGGCTGAACAATGGTGACGGACGATCACTGAAGAGGAATGTGACGAAAATAAGAGGATGGCAGCTACAAAGTCACCGCAGAACTGAATGGTCATGGTCAGTTTGGTGTTGGAAGAAGCACCATATCGAAGATTTATACTGCAGACAGGGAAAGCGGGAAAACATCACCCGGTAAGTCACATTGTGGACGAAGGTATGGGCTGAACAATGGTGACGGACGATCACTGAAGAGGAATGTGACGAAAATAAGAGGATGGCAGCTACAAAGTCACCGCAGAACTGAATGGTCATGGTCAGTTTGGTGTAGGAAGAAGCACCATATCGAAGATTTATACTGCAGACTGGGAAAGCGGGAAAACAACACCCGCTAAGTCCCATTGTGGACGAAGGTATGGGCTGAACAATGGTGACGGACGATCACTGAAGAGGAATGTGACGAAAATAAGAGGATGGCAGCTACAAAGTCACCGCAGAACTGAATGGTCATGGTCAGTTTGGTGTTGGAAGAAGCACCATATCGAAGATTTATACTGCAGACAGGGAAAGCGGGAAAACATCACCCGGTAAGTCACATTGTGGACGAAGGTATGGGCTGAACAATGGTGACGGACGATCACTGAAGAGGAATGTGACGAAAATAAGAGGATGGCAGCTACAAAGTCACCGCAGAACTGAATGGTCATGGTCAGTTTGGTGTTGGAAGAAGCACCATATCGAAGATTTATACTGCAGACAGGGAAAGCGGGAAAACATCACCCGGTAAGTCACATTGTGGACGAAGGTATGGGCTGAACAATGGTGACGGACGATCACCGAAGAGGAATGTGACGAAAATAAGAGGATGGCAGCTACAAAGTCACCGCAGAACTGAATGGTCATGGTCAGTTTGGTGTTGGAAGAAGCACCATATCGAAGATTTATACTGCAGACTGGGAAAGCGGGAAAACAACACCCGCTAAGTCCCATTGTGGACGAAGGTATGGGCTGAACAATGGTGACGGACGATCACTGAAGAGGAATGTGACGAAAATAAGAGGATGGCAGCTACAAAGTCACCGCAGAACTGAATGGTCATGGTCAGTTTGGTGTTGGAAGAAGCACCATATCGAAGATTTATACTGCAGACAGGGAAAGCGGGAAAACATCACCCGGTAAGTCACATTGTGGACGAAGGTATGGGCTGAACAATGGTGACGGACGATCACTGAAGAGGAATGTGACGAAAATAAGAGGATGGCAGCTACAAAGTCACCGCAGAACTGAATGGTCATGGTCAGTTTGGTGTTGGAAGAAGCACCATATCGAAGATTTATACTGCAGACTGGGAAAGCGGGAAAACAACACCCGCTAAGTCCCATTGTGGACGAAGGTATGGGCTGAACAATGGTGACGGACGATCACTGAAGAGGAATGTGACGAAAATAAGAGGATGGCAGCTACAAAGTCACCGCAGAACTGAATGGTCATGGTCAGTTTGGTGTTGGAAGAAGCACCATATCGAAGATTTATACTGCAGACTGGGAAAGCGGGAAAACAACACCCGCTAAGTCCCATTGTGGACGAAGGTATGGGCTGAACAATGGTGACGGACGATCACTGAAGAGGAATGTGACGAAAATAAGAGGATGGCAGCTACAAAGTCACCGCAGAACTGAATGGTCATGGTCAGTTTGGTGTTGGAAGAAGCACCATATCGAAGATTTATACTGCAGACAGGGAAAGCGGGAAAACATCACCCGGTAAGTCACATTGTGGACGAAGGTATGGGCTGAACAATGGTGACGGACGATCACTGAAGAGGAATGTGACGAAAATAAGAGGATGGCAGCTACAAAGTCACCGCAGAACTGAATGGTCATGGTCAGTTTGGTGTTGGAAGAAGCACCATATCGAAGATTTATACTGCAGACTGGGAAAGCGGGAAAACAACACCCGCTAAGTCCCATTGTGGACGAAGGTATGGGCTGAACAATGGTGACGGACGATCACTGAAGAGGAATGTGACGAAAATAAGAGGATGGCAGCTACAAAGTCACCGCAGAACTGAATGGTCATGGTCAGTTTGGTGTTGGAAGAAGCACCATATCGAAGATTTATACTGCAGACTGGGAAAGCGGGAAAACAACACCCGCTAAGTCCCATTGTGGACGAAGGTATGGGCTGAACAATGGTGACGGACGATCACTGAAGAGGAATGTGACGAAAATAAGAGGATGGCAGCTACAAAGTCACCGCAGAACTGAATGGTCATGGTCAGTTTGGTGTTGGAAGAAGCACCATATCGAAGATTTATACTGCAGACAGGGAAAGCGGGAAAACATCACCCGGTAAGTCACATTGTGGACGAAGGTATGGGCTGAACAATGGTGACGGACGATCACTGAAGAGGAATGTGACGAAAATAAGAGGATGGCAGCTACAAAGTCACCGCAGAACTGAATGGTCATGGTCAGTTTGGTGTTGGAAGAAGCACCATATCGAAGATTTATACTGCAGACTGGGAAAGCGGGAAAACAACACCCGCTAAGTCCCATTGTGGACGAAGGTATGGGCTGAACAATGGTGACGGACGATCACTGAAGAGGAATGTGACGAAAATAAGAGGATGGCAGCTACAAAGTCACCGCAGAACTGAATGGTCATGGTCAGTTTGGTGTTGGAAGAAGCACCATATCGAAGATTTATACTGCAGACTGGGAAAGCGGGAAAACAACACCCGCTAAGTCCCATTGTGGACGAAGGTATGGGCTGAACAATGGTGACGGACGATCACTGAAGAGGAATGTGACGAAAATAAGAGGATGGCAGCTACAAAGTCACCGCAGAACTGAATGGTCATGGTCAGTTTGGTGTTGGAAGAAGCACCATATCGAAGATTTATACTGCAGACAGGGAAAGCGGGAAAACATCACCCGGTAAGTCACATTGTGGACGAAGGTATGGGCTGAACAATGGTGACGGACGATCACTGAAGAGGAATGTGACGAAAATAAGAGGATGGCAGCTACAAAGTCACCGCAGAACTGAATGGTCATGGTCAGTTTGGTGTTGGAAGAAGCACCATATCGAAGATTTATACTGCAGACTGGGAAAGCGGGAAAACAACACCCGCTAAGTCCCATTGTGGACGAAGGTATGGGCTGAACAATGGTGACGGACGATCACTGAAGAGGAATGTGACGAAAATAAGAGGATGGCAGCTACAAAGTCACCGCAGAACTGAATGGTCATGGTCAGTTTGGTGTTGGAAGAAGCACCATATCGAAGATTTATACTGCAGACAGGGAAAGCGGGAAAACATCACCCGGTAAGTCACATTGTGGACGAAGGTATGGGCTGAACAATGGTGACGGACGATCACTGAAGAGGAATGTGACGAAAATAAGAGGATGGCAGCTACAAAGTCACCGCAGAACTGAATGGTCATGGTCAGTTTGGTGTTGGAAGAAGCACCATATCGAAGATTTATACTGCAGACTGGGAAAGCGGGAAAACAACACCCGCTAAGTCCCATTGTGGACGAAGGTATGGGCTGAACAATGGTGACGGACGATCACTGAAGAGGAATGTGACGAAAATAAGAGGATGGCAGCTACAAAGTCACCGCAGAACTGAATGGTCATGGTCAGTTTGGTGTTGGAAGAAGCACCATATCGAAGATTTATACTGCAGACTGGGAAAGCGGGAAAACAACACCCGCTAAGTCCCATTGTGGACGAAGGTATGGGCTGAACAATGGTGACGGACGATCACTGAAGAGGAATGTGACGAAAATAAGAGGATGGCAGCTACAAAGTCACCGCAGAACTGAATGGTCATGGTCAGTTTGGTGTTGGAAGAAGCACCATATCGAAGATTTATACTGCAGACAGGGAAAGCGGGAAAACATCACCCGGTAAGTCACATTGTGGACGAAGGTATGGGCTGAACAATGGTGACGGACGATCACTGAAGAGGAATGTGACGAAAATAAGAGGATGGCAGCTACAAAGTCACCGCAGAACTGAATGGTCATGGTCAGTTTGGTGTTGGAAGAAGCACCATATCGAAGATTTATACTGCAGACTGGGAAAGCGGGAAAACAACACCCGCTAAGTCCCATTGTGGACGAAGGTATGGGCTGAACAATGGTGACGGACGATCACTGAAGAGGAATGTGACGAAAATAAGAGGATGGCAGCTACAAAGTCACCGCAGAACTGAATGGTCATGGTCAGTTTGGTGTTGGAAGAAGCACCATATCGAAGATTTATACTGCAGACTGGGAAAGCGGGAAAACAACACCCGCTAAGTCCCATTGTGGACGAAGGTATGGGCTGAACAATGGTGACGGACGATCACTGAAGAGGAATGTGACGAAAATAAGAGGATGGCAGCTACAAAGTCACCGCAGAACTGAATGGTCATGGTCAGTTTGGTGTTGGAAGAAGCACCATATCGAAGATTTATACTGCAGACAGGGAAAGCGGGAAAACATCACCCGGTAAGTCACATTGTGGACGAAGGTATGGGCTGAACAATGGTGACGGACGATCACTGAAGAGGAATGTGACGAAAATAAGAGGATGGCAGCTACAAAGTCACCGCAGAACTGAATGGTCATGGTCAGTTTGGTGTTGGAAGAAGCACCATATCGAAGATTTATACTGCAGACAGGGAAAGCGGGAAAACATCACCCGGTAAGTCACATTGTGGACGAAGGTATGGGCTGAACAATGGTGACGGACGATCACTGAAGAGGAATGTGACGAAAATAAGAGGATGGCAGCTACAAAGTCACCGCAGAACTGAATGGTCATGGTCAGTTTGGTGTTGGAAGAAGCACCATATCGAAGATTTATACTGCAGACAGGGAAAGCGGGAAAACATCACCCGGTAAGTCACATTGTGGACGAAGGTATGGGCTGAACAATGGTGACGGACGATCACTGAAGAGGAATGTGACGAAAATAAGAGGATGGCAGCTACAAAGTCACCGCAGAACTGAATGGTCATGGTCAGTTTGGTGTTGGAAGAAGCACCATATCGAAGATTTATACTGCAGACTGGGAAAGCGGGAAAACAACACCCGCTAAGTCCCATTGTGGACGAAGGTATGGGCTGAACAATGGTGACGGACGATCACTGAAGAGGAATGTGACGAAAATAAGAGGATGGCAGCTACAAAGTCACCGCAGAACTGAATGGTCATGGTCAGTTTGGTGTTGGAAGAAGCACCATATCGAAGATTTATACTGCAGACTGGGAAAGCGGGAAAACAACACCCGCTAAGTCCCATTGTGGACGAAGGTATGGGCTGAACAATGGTGACGGACGATCACTGAAGAGGAATGTGACGAAAATAAGAGGATGGCAGCTACAAAGTCACCGCAGAACTGAATGGTCATGGTCAGTTTGGTGTTGGAAGAAGCACCATATCGAAGATTTATACTGCAGACAGGGAAAGCGGGAAAACATCACCCGGTAAGTCACATTGTGGACGAAGGTATGGGCTGAACAATGGTGACGGACGATCACTGAAGAGGAATGTGACGAAAATAAGAGGATGGCAGCTACAAAGTCACCGCAGAACTGAATGGTCATGGTCAGTTTGGTGTTGGAAGAAGCACCATATCGAAGATTTATACTGCAGACAGGGAAAGCGGGAAAACATCACCCGGTAAGTCACATTGTGGACGAAGGTATGGGTTGAGGAATGGTGACGGACGATCACTGAAGAGGATTACAACGAAAATAAGAGGATGGCAGCTACAAAGTCACCGCAGAACTGAGTGTCTCTATCGTGAACCCCGTCAGTACCAAAACAACGCGAAGGGAACTCCATAAGAGGAAACTGCAGGCAGACTTGGAATTCTAAAGCCAGTTATCAGTGATATAAACGCCCATAACAGAAAAACGTGGTGCTGAAGCTATTAAATCTGGGCTGTGGTACAATGGAAGAAAATCATTTGGTCGGATGAGACTTGTTGCACAGTCTTTCCAGCTTATGAAGGAGTTTACGCCCCAAATGTGAAACGTCGAGGTTTGGGCGATGTTTTGAGCAGCCATTTCGTGACATTCCGTGAGCCCCATGGTCACTCTGCAAGGTCGCATTATTGCCAAGGATTATGTGAGCATTTTGGCTGATCAGGTCCATCGCATGCTGCAATGTTTGTTCTCCAGCGGCGCTGCTGAGTTGTAAGACTATAGGCCCCTGTTCACACAGCTTGCATCTTCCAGGACAGGTTTTGTGAGCACCTGGATGAATTGTCTCATCTCCACCGGCCACCAAAATCCCCAGATCTGAATATTATTGAGCCTTTGTGGTCTGTTCTGGAGAGAAGGGTGAGTGATGGCTACCCACCCCCATCATTGTTACCTGTACTTGCCACTATTTCGCAGGAAGTATGATATAAGATTCCCTTGAAGACCATACAGGACCTGTATTTATATATATTCTGAGACGACTGGAAGCTCTTTTAATGCCAACGGATTTCCTACACCGTATTAGGCATGGCAATGTGTTGTTTTTGGTGTTTACATGTATTTACCCATTATTTGTATTTCAAGAACCTTTCAGAAATAGTAAATACTAAACAACAAATAATTGATGGTGATCAGGTTTGAACCAGTGACCCACAGCACACCAATCACTACGCCATGTTGCATGCAGCAAGGCGCGTGCAAAGCAGAGATCAACTGTTTCAGAAGTCCTCACTGGAGCCTACTACAGCATCTTGGATCTAAATCTTACCAGTAGTCCTCCGTATGGCGACGCTGGGCAATCATTAATTAAAACTTCTGGGCTGAATTACCGTGGTCCATATATAAAACTTCTTCTCCTTCCTGACGTTTCATTGCCTACTGCGGGCAACATCTTCTGAGGTGAGTCGGCGACTGGCTGCTGGGCGCTGGTGGTCCCACTTATGTAGAGCGCTTAGATGGCGCCACCACTCGTCACGTGCTTTCGACTTTAAAACTATCTCTGGCTAGTTCCATCTCTCTCGATTACAAGTAATCGATTGTCACTTCGTTGGTACAAAGTCGACCGCCATATCTTGTGTAGTTTTAATCCTTCTTATTTTCTATTAAAATTATTTACGTGCTTGTAGATCTCTATAGCTTCTCTATACAAGCGAGTATAATAATGTGAGGTCCTAGCTATCACGTTTGTCTCACTAAATTTTATTTCGTGATCACCGTCTTTGAAAACGTGTTCCGCTACAACTGATTTGTCAATCTGTCCCAATCTACAGTTCCTTTTGTGTTCCGTTAGGCGGGTATTAACACTCCTTTTAGTTGTTCCAATATAAACCATGCCACAGCTACACGGAATTTTATACACACCAAGAAATTTAGTTGTCCATTACTCTCTTTCTCCAAGGTGAATTGTATCTTTGGATTGAAACTGTTTCTGTCCACCAAAAAACTATTTCAATCCAAAGATACAATTCACCATGGAGAAAGAGAGTAATGGACAACTAAATTTTTTGGATGTATTAGTTATTAAACGGGCAGATGGGACTTTAGGGCACAAGGTATATAGGAATGACACACACACCGATCGTTACCTACATAAGAATTCGAATCATCATCCTAGGCAGAAGAGAGGAGTCATAAAAACTTTAATGGACAGAGCTAATAACATCTGTGAGCCAATTTACTTGCAAGATGAATTAAGCCATTTGCGAACAGCTTTCAAGAGAAATGGGTACACTGACAAGGAAATAGATCGATCACTCCACCCTAGAAGAAAAGTGTCCGAAAATACACGACAGCAACAACCGTCGGCTGGAAAAGTTTTTCTCCCATTTATTCATAACATCACGGACTGTATTCGTAAAGTTTTGGCCAAGTTTCAAGTGGAGACAATCTTTCGACCTACGAAGGAAATTGGTGAAGTTTAAGATCGGTGAAAGACGCACGACACCCCTTAGCTACCCCAGGTGTGTATAAAATTCCGTGTAGCTGTGGCATGGTTTATATTGGAACAACTAAAAGGAGTGTTAATACCCGCCTAACGGAACACAAAAGGAACTGTAGATTGGGACAGATTGACAAATCAGCTATAGCGGAACACGTTTTCAAAGACGGTTATCACGAAATAAAATTTAGTGAAACAAACGTGATGGCTAGGACCTCATATTATTAAACTCGCTTGTATAGAGAAGCTATAGAGATCTACAAGCACGTAAATAATTTTAATAGAAAAGAAGAAGGATTAAAACTAGACAAGATATGGCGGTCGACTTTGTACCAACGAAGTGACAATCGATTACTTGTAATCGAGAGAGATGGCAATAGCCAGAGATAGTTTTAAAGTCGAAAGCACGTGACGAGTGGTGGCGCCATCTAAGCGCTCTATATAAGTGGGACCACCAGCGCCCAGCAGCCAGTCGCCGACTCACCTCAGAAGATGTTGCCCGCAGTAGGCAATGAAACGTCAGGAAGGAGAAGAAGTTTTATATATGGATCACGAAAATTCAGCCCGGAAGTTTTAATTAATGAAGACGCCGGCAGTGAAAGCTTACATGTTATGACGCTGGGCAATACTAACGTTCTGGCCATGTTTAACATCCTCTTCACTGTGATAAGCATCGAAGTTTGGCCCTCTCATTGAACCTTCGAGATAGTCGCGTGGGTCTTTCCTTTTCTTGAACGTCATGTCGTAGATAATTGCCTCTGGACTGTAGTGGGCTTCATCCAAAGGACATGGACGACATCTCTGTTCTTTTGTCTCTTGATGAAGGAACATAAATCTTGACTTCATTTGTGATGTACGACAAGCAACGAAAGATATAATATTGCCCAAAATAGCGCTTTCCTATTGTTCCCGATAGTATCAATTCCTGCACCAGGTGTAAAAATCTATATCAAGTTTCCTACGTTGTGTCTCACTGGCCAGCGCTTGGGGTTACGACGCTCTCGGTGGTTTTCCTGGACATACAGGATCCGTATGCTAGCTAGTTGCCTTGTTTCTTCAGTCCTGGTGATGAGGTGTTTCGCTTAGTCATCCTGAGTACTGGCCAGTTGAAACAGGAACAGTGTGCAGGTATCCACTATCGTTTCGGCCTTGCAACTGTGGAGAACAGTGTGAAGGCCATAGTGTCTTACTTCACTATGTTATATGTGAACGTCATGATGTGCAGCACTGTATTCCAGTCTCTCTGTCTGACAGCAACGTACACTGAGAGCATGTCCACCAATGGTTTATTAAAGCATTCTGCGAGGCTATTTGTCTGTGGATAACAGGTAGTCGTGTATTCTGTCAGTCGTGCTGCTATGTGAAACTATCTCTGAACTAGTCTCGACTGGAAATTTTTTTCGAAGATCGGAGATCGTCCCACAAGCTGCTCCGTGCTATCAAATGATGTCTTCTACAAGGAGCTTGGCAATTTATGGAGCTTTGGCTTTGGTAACAGTATAGCTTGCGAGGTAGTCAGTGCAGACTATTATGCACTGACTTCCATTTGTCAAGTTTGGGAAATTCCCCAAGAGGTCGATTCCGATTCGGTAGAATGCCGCTTCTGGAAGCAGGATTGGCACCAGACGCGCTAGAGATAACTGCTTCCATCATTGTCATCCCTTACAGTGCCTCACATAATGTAAAATAGATCAGTAGAGACCTGGCTAGTGATACCTGCATCTGATTCAGTCTGAAGTCTCCACAAATCCTAAGTTAACCAGAAGTTGAAGCATCATGAAAATATTTAAGAATCACTGGCTGCAGATGGGTTGGAATTACAAGTAAACATTTCCATCTCAATGGATCGTAGTTTCTCTTATACAGTATTCCGTTTATTAATTAGAATCCTCATTTGGTCAGTTCTCCATTCTCCAAGGTTTCTGCAGTTTTCAGCAATTATCTAACCTCTGTTCAGCAGAAATGTCGGTTAACACAGAGATGACTGAGATTTTGTCCATGCTGCTGTGTTCCATCAAAGAGTTATTTGAAAGGCGGCCAGCACCCTTGCGTTTGCGTCCTTTCTTGTATACCACTGTGTTATTCTGAAGCCTCAGTGTCGAACTCGCCAGCCAACCGGAGGGATCCTTCAGGCTAGCCAGTTAGCATAGCAGTCGTTATTCATCACTACAGTGAGTGGCTTGTCAAATACATATGGCCAGAACTTTCTGATGGACCAAACAACTGCAAGGCACTCTTTCTAGGTTGAAGAGTAGTTCTTCTCAAACCGGGAAGTACTCTGGAAGGATTAGCTATCACCTTTTCAGCACCTTTCTGAATTTGTACTAGAACTACCCCTATCGCACAACCGCTAGCATCAGAGTAAAATTCTGCCTCAGCATTCTCTTCATACAATGCTAGAACTGGAGACGTTTGCGGATCCTTAAGAACAAGGAAAGATCTTTCTTGCACCTCATTCCAGGAAAATCTGGCGCCTTTCTGCAGTAGGTCTTGCAAGGGACGTGCCTTGGCACAGGTGTCGATGAACTATGGGTAATAAGAGCGCGTACCTCGAAAATTTCTCAGATTCAAGGTGCTGTGTCTTGTAAGTTACAGTTATTTTTGCAATACATATTTCTGTTGGCTTGAATTATTTTCGACTTATCACCTTCAGCACGATCACTTTCATATCACGACTGGCGAAAGTAAGCATTCAACACTACAAAAAACAATTCCCTGAGTAGACTAGCACCCAGATTGGTTGGCCGTCAATGACGATGTTGATGAAATTTCCTGTCACCTTGCGAACTTTCGTCCATGGAGGATATACATATGTGGCGTCCTCACCTCCGTAGATTGTCACATCGTCTAGTTTTCCTGAATTTGATAGCTAGGTGAGTTGCTGGCACCTCTGTACGGCGATGAGGAATGGCTATGGCGTTTTGGGCAGCGACCTCGTTCAGGGTACAGCGATGAATTTTGGCCCTTAGGTCGACTATAGTCGTCTACAGTTGACTCTGTGAATAGGACTGATGATTGACGTCTTATGGTGTAACAGTCGTTCAACACTCATCTTCTTTCTCTATAGTAGTGCTCAACTTGCCCAGGGCATCAACAGTGAAAACAGACTGGCGTTTTGCCCTCTGTCCTCCATATGTCAGTTCTTCTGCAGAGCTTTTTACTTGTGGAGGAAATGTTTGTACTTGGGTTGGTTGGGTGCTAGGTTGTCATTTATGGCCACAGTCTGAGTTGGCTGTGTCCATTCTTCAAAACCAGTAGATGAGTTCCTCTGTTATTGTGGTATCCTTTACCAGTAGAGCTTGGTACATGCTTTCTGGGATTCCTTTAATCAAGAATAAGGTTTTGTCAACTTCTGTCATGTTAAGGTTCACGATGTGGTAGACGCCCAAACCATTCTGTACGCCCAACTGCGTCATCTCCCCATGTGATTAGGACCTGTTCTTCAGTTGTTTTTTCTGCTGACTGGATTTGATGCTCATTAACGACAAATGTATTATTCAGTTCAGCTGTTGAGCTTCTATTCATTGATCTCTATCTGCTGCTGGGCTGTGCCGGTTGTATGTGGTGACTCGGTCGAAGCTCTTTTGTCATTTTGACGAGTCCTGATCATCGTCTCTGAAAACTACTGATGGATGCCTGATGTGCAGCTGACTTACTGATGTTTTGGAATCCATCTGTCTGCTGAATACACAAATCTTAGGCACAATGTACTGCTTGTAATCCGATTCCTGTCCATGTAGGCGATGGCTCCTATATTGCCTAATTGGAGCACGGTGATGTAGATGTTTTAAAGTTCCCGGTATCTCCTCTAAACAATGTCATATCGAAACCACAATCAAGTTAAACAAGTAGAGATGGGGTCGTCAGTTAACTACAACACTTAGAACTGAAAACTTGTTTATTACAGCCACCAATATACAGTCAGCACAGAACTGAACTTCTGGACCGAGAGTGCAGTTATTTATACGAACACTATGTAATCCAGAATTCTAGTATTTATACAGTCATTCAACAATCCAAATATATAAGCATTGCAAACAAAAGATATTTCAAGAACCTTCCAGAAATGATAAATACGAATTAGCAAATAATTGTTGCTGGTTGGGTGTAAATGCAGCCTGCCAACCCTCAATGCTAAGCAGTGTACCACATAGCACGCAGCAGAGCTAACGGCAATATTTCTTTAATTTTTATTACAGACTGGCACCTATGTAAATCTTAAACAGAAAAGAAACTAATTACCGTTATCTAGATCGTTTGAAGGAACGGCACATTGGAGACAGGAATTACTGCGAAAAACATAGATCTATAACGGTGCTGTCAGTCGTTTTTGACTAGTTCTGGACACAGGATGTTTGTCTGTGTATAGTAGTTTCGTCGCAATCTTTGTGGTTGGTTTCCTTACCGACTTCGTTTATTGAAATTCTAAGAGGACTGCGATTAGTTGGCACTTTAACAAAATTCGTAGAGGGACCAAGTTGTGTTCTGATAGCTTCTCTAAGCTTCATGGGTCAGATCACAGGGATCTTGATTAGATTTCTAGTTTCATATCAAGCTTGATTATACAAAAGTGATTAGTATAAGAATTTGTCGAAAAACAGTGGCTTTGGCGCTTTGCTTTAGTCTTTAGGAAACAAAATTGAGAGGCTAGCTTTCTTTCATCACATCTGGTGAGCAGATCAGATCATGCATTGCCGCCTACATGTATATGACCGCCTGCGTGGTCGATGGATGAAGCTCGTGCGATATCTCAGCGTGTTCGGTCAGGGGGCTGACCACTCTCTGCAATACAAAAACGGAGTAAGTTTTCACCGATAAACGGTGAAAAGACGTTATGCGACGACGTCACGGAACTAATCTCCTTGGAGAAAGAGAGGGACGAAGAGAGTAAGAGAGGGAGAGAATATTTATGGTTCACGTCGCGGCCTTTGGGGTGCAATGATCCGGGTCCGATTCCCCCCATTTCCCCAGTCACTTTTCTGGGGTAAAGAGGTCCGATCCGGGGTCCACTTAGCCTTTGTGACGTCAGATGAGGAGCTGCTTGAATAAAGAAGGAGGGGCATCATCAAGATTCATCTGCTGACAATAACGGCTGGAGGGATTGGCAACATGCTGATGTTCCACTACTTAGTAGGAAACAATCCACCAGACGGAATCCGTGAGCGGTTCAAAAATGGTTCAAATGGCTCTGAGCACTATGGGACTTAACATCTATGGTCATTAGTCCCATAGAACTACTTAAACCTAACTAACCTAAGGACAGACAGCACACAACACCCAGTCATCACGAGGCAGAGAAAATCCCTGACCCCACTGGGAATCGAACCCGGGAAACCGGGCGCGGGAAGCGAGAACGCTACCGCACGACCACGAGCTGCGGACCCGTGTGAGACCATTTATATGTGTGTGTGTGTGTGTGTGTGTGTGTGTGTGTGTGTGTGTGTGTGTGTGTGTGTGTGTGCGCGCGCGCGCGCGCGCGTGCGTTCTGGGAGCGCTCGTTATTAGTTTGCACTACAAACTAAAAATCCACTCAACGGATAATTTCACGACATTTATCATCCATCTGACATCATGTTAGATAAACTTCTATATGCTTACTATCTTCAGCTAAACGGATCCTCTACAGCTGAACCTCAACAGATGTTACTAAAAGAAAATTGTGCATATAAACAGTTGAATGGTATAGCCAGTGAATGTGAGTTTATATTTTTAGGGAAGTTGAACATAACAACGAAGTGCATGGCACAAAAAGAAAGAAAGAAAGAAGAAGAGTGAAAATAGCCTAAAGTATTTATGGTGAACTGAACAGAGTTTTCTGATGTTTATCTGAAGTATTATTGTGTATCATTAGTTTTTACTTACTGCAGTGATGCATGGATTTAAACGTCAAAAACAATCCAAAACTATGGGTTGTCCCGCGATAAGTGGAGTAAGTGGTACGACTTGCTAACAGAGGCACGAAGGTAGACAAATGGGCAAGGAAAGTGGCTTCAATGTAAGACGCAACTACAAGTGTAACGAAAATGAAATACAAGTGACAGGGACAAATAGACTGGTGAGTGGATGATAACTGGACCTCGATAGTCCTTTCCTGTATTTCCAGAGATGAGGGAAGACCAAGCGGAAAACCTAATGGAAGATATGTAAATTAGACTAGAAAAAACGCAGGAGCAAAAAGTATAATCGAAACTGCGAGTTTTGGAAAAGTCTAGGAGGCACTTTCATTCAGTTATGGACGGCACAAAGGCAAGTTGCTACTGTCGATGACGTTACTAATGAAAGCTGAATCAATGTCTCATTTCTCAAAGACTGTGAAAGCAGATACTGTTGATATTTTCTCAAAAGATTTCTCAATGTCTATGACACCCAAGCGAAATGGTAATTCATATTCAGTGCTTCGTTCTATTATATAATTTCTTGAGATCGCATAGTAATGTTCAGTGCCCTTTGAAAATCTCCATGATTTTGTAATCACTCTATATTTTTGAGTGCAGTTTAAATAGATCACTGTAGTACAATCGGTATTTCGAAGACAGCTACTGATAGACGAGTATGGCAACAATGTGTCGCGATTAAGTTGTCCATCTCCTTACGAGAGAAAGGACAACGCACAAATATTATGCAGCATGGAGTTGTTATAGATGAATTTTGTAATTAACGCGTCGGTGCATACTGTCCAATGACGTACGTCAAGTGTCTACTTAATCTGCAGAATAATTTTGTTCCTACTGTATTTTAAAAGTAGTAATGTTCTGAATGTCGTTAAAATAGATAAATTGGAATACCGTGCATTCATTGTATTCTTTGTTTTGGGTGGTTAGTGATGAACAGAAGTTCATACGAAGTTGATGAAGGTTTCCAAGCACTGTGATGCCTCATTTCCAACACTTTGGAAATGCGTAATAGACTTCACACTAGCCGTATTGTCCTTGAAGATATTCCCTTTAGCTTCCAGTCGACGCACACCAGAAAAAAGTTTGCCACCCCTAGGTGACAACACTCTAATACCATGTAACACCGCTTCTAATCTCAATAATGTCGTCAGTTCGCCGAGGAATGGAGCCCAAACATTTTTGCGAGCATGCCATATCCACTTGAAGCCACTCAGTGATGCTTATATCCCGCGGAACTACCAAACGACGGGGTATGTTGATTGTTACGTTTCACCTGCTATCTCAAATAATCCCAGACATTTCTGTAGGATTAATATAGGGTGATTTAGCGGGCCACTATAAGAGCGAGATGTGTACAGGTACCTGAACATTTGTTAAACCAGTAACGTATGAGTGCACGTCTATGAATGCGGATGGCGTAGTTTGCGAAGGAGGGGGTGTGTACAACCATCAGGTATATGAAGAAAAAAGTGCAACACTTGGTCACCTATACTCTCGCGATAAATATCGTGCTTTAGGTTAACGTTAACCTGAATGTCATGGTACGAAAAACGCCCCCCAAAACGTCATAGAACCACCTTCAGCCAGAACTAAATCCCCTACGCACTGCCGGCTAAACGCCTAATTGGACAGTCGGTGGACTCGAACCTTGCATCATTTGAAAAGAGGCAATAGCGCGGCTCGCCTGACTACGCCACACGCCTCCGGTTACTAATGTCCAGTTTCTGCGTTGTTTGGCGCAGTGAGGAGCTGCGGCCATGTGTGTGGCTGTGAGCAATGACCTTTTGCGAGGTACGCAGCTCCAAATGTCCATTCCCTGGCGTTCCCTACGCAATGTTCGCGGGAAATCTGGTTGAGATGGACCAGTCACACTGACAGCAGCAATTCCTGTCCGTTTTAAACCGCGTGTCACTGACGCGGTGTAACATTCGACACCGGTTCCTAACGGTAACGATGTTTTAACGGGCACTGTTTCTCACCTGCGGGCGGTACACCTTTCTTGTACACAAGCTGGACAGTCCGACAGGTCGCTTATGTGCACCAACAAGTCGTGTAGTTTGATTCTTGGTGTCATGATGGGTATGTCCAGACACTTCTGCTTTCTGCCATTTTGTCACGTCGCCACAGCGGCACGTTTCACTGCGCTGATTCCATACAACTGACTAGCACCCACGTTACTTCACTGTAATGACTTACGTCAGTCATGATGGTTTACATGACCACCTGACACCAGTTGTTTACCACCTACAGTGCTCCGAAGTTACCAGTGTGCTGTTTTACGTGGGTGAGTATTATTTTCTAGAGCTGGATTATATAATACAAGCTCTAAATGGAAAATTGATCTGGGGGGAGAAATAGCTCACGATCGTTTAAGGAGCCAAGCTTGCACTGATGTCAAGTATTTAGGGAAATTTTGGAAAAAATCGACATTTTGTCAATGGAGTGAGTGATTGATTATTTTGTATTTTTTTTTGTTTATTTATAGACGCAATCACATTCTTATGACACATTCATAATCGGTTTCGGCATACAATCTTCAGATTCTATAACAATACAAAAGAAAATTTATATTAAAACTTAAAAATAAGTGCAATATTTAACCTGGATTATTAGTAATCTAACTGAATTTATGCTAAATACATATAGTTCATACCTAAAGGCGGCATACACTGAACACAGATTCATGAGTTGTCAAACTAGCTATGAAATGTAAAACGCCGGCCTTATATAGATATAAATTTGTTAGATTTTGTTCCCTCTCTTTGCGCGAGATGCGCGCGTCCTCTATCACATAGTCTTTATTTTTCAAAAGCCTAAAATATGACAGATTTATTATTAATACTTAGGTCATATGTATATGAAGTTTAAAACTAAGGATCAGATAGTTAAATGAGTGAAATAACATTTCAGAACAAGGAGAAAACATTGCTATAGATGAAAATAGTAGTAGCACTTGTAGAGTGTATTTCTGTTGCGCGATGGCGCTGTATTTCCGGCTATTGCCTGTTTATGCCGTTTTCCATGAGTACGGCAGGGACGACAAGGCAGGACGACGAGTGTGGTGCTCTGCTGCAGGTGGATGGCACGCTCCTCCGCCTCAAACGTTGTTGACATCTGCTGCGGCCCGCACTAGACAGTGCAATACTCGACCGCTGGAAGGCTCCATCCTCAGCTGAAGCACGTATGTAGTAAAAACGATTCGCTCAAGTGCACAGATTGTCGTAAATGTTGACGTATGCATCTGTTGCAAATTTATTCTGTTCATTGAGGAGTTTGTCAGGTTCTCTGCGTCTCGTAACATAAATCTCCCGTTGTTCTAAAACGTCTAATCGTTTACTTTTTTTAACTTCATATAGAATTTGAAGCTGTTCGTCGATGTTACCAATATGAATATGTAAGTGTAGCGCTGTCTTATTACTGGGATACGTGTGTTCTTTAAACCTTACATCAGAGGACCTGCCTGTCTGTCCGATATAGCTTTTTTCGCATTCATGACCTGATATTTTGTAGACCCCCGATTTACTATATTTATTACTTTTAGGTGGCAAGTTATGACGCACTAGTCTTTTTAAATTATCAGAAGTCCTAAATGCAATTTTAACACCGTGTCTTCGGAATATATGTTCGATTTTATGTGATGTTTTGCCTATATATTTCATAGTGGCGTACTTATCCTTTCCGGATGTCGGTTTTACCTGCCGTTTCTCGCTCCTTTTTGTCTTCCTTTTTATCTGTTATGGAGTTAACTATATCTGGGTCACAATCATTTGCAAGGGCGACGTGTCTTAATACGTCAAGTTCTTTTATCACTTCAGTTTGACATAATGGAAGTCTTACTGTTCTGTGGAACACTGAATAAAAATATGCATGTTTCTGACACAGTGGGTGATTGGAGTGGGCATTGATAATCACGTACGTACATGTTGGTTTCCTAAATATTTGGAAAGCATGTCTACCATTTTTGTTATGAATCGTCAGATCTAGGAAATCTATCTTTTTGGCTACTACATACGTGCTTCAGCTGAGGATGGAGCTTTCCGGCGGTCGAGTATTGCACTGTCTAGTGCGGGCCGCAGCAGATGTCAACAACCTTTGAGGCGGAGGAGCGTGCCATCCACCTGCAGCAGATCACCACACTCGTCGTCCTGCCGTGTCGCCCTGTCGTGCTAATGGACAACGGCATAAACAGGCAATAGCCGGAAATACAGCGACATCGCGCGTCAGAAATACACTTTACAAGTGCTACTACTATTTTCATCTATAGCAATGTTTTCTCCTTGTTCTGAAATGTTATTTCACTCATTTAACTATCTGCTCCTTAGTTTTAAACTTTATATACATATAACCTAAGTATTAATAATAAATCTGTCATATTTTAGGCTTTTGAAAAATACAGACTATGTGATAGAGGACGCGCGCATCTAGCGCAAAGAGAGGGAACGAAATCTAACAAATTTATATCTATAGGGTTATTACAAATGATTGAAGCGATTTCACAGCTCTACAATAATTTTATTATTTGAGATATTTTCACAATGCTCTGCACACACAGACAAAAACTAAAAAAGTTTTTTTAGGCATTCACAAATGTTCGATATGTGCCCCTTTAGTGATTCGGCAGACATCAAGCCGATAATCAAGTTCCTCCCACACTCGGCGCAGCATGTCCGCATCAATGAGTTCGAAAGCATTGTTGATGCGAGCTCGCAGTTCTGGCACGTTTCTTGGTAGAGGAGGTATAAACACTGAATCTTTCACATAACCCCACAGAAAGAAATCGCATGGAGTTAAGTCGGGAGAGCGTGGAGGCCATGACATGAATTGCTGATCATGATCTCCACCACGACCGATCCATCGGTTTTCCAATCTCCTGTTTAAGAAATGCCGAACATCATGATGGAAGTGCGGTGGAGCACCATCCTGTTGAAAGATGAAGTCGGCGCTGTCGATCTCCAGTTGTGGCATGAGCCAATTTTCCAGCATGTCCAGATACACGTGTCCTGTAACATTTTTTTCGCAGAAGAAAAAGGGGCAATAAACTTTAAACCGTGAGATTGCACAAAACACGTTAACTTTTGGTGAATTGCGAATTTGCTGCACGAATGCGCGAGGATTCTCTACCGCCCAGATTCGCACATTGTGTCTGTTCACTTCACCATTTAGAAAAAATGTTGCTTCATCACTGAAAACAAGTTTCGCACTGAACGCATCCTCTTCCATGAGCTGTTGCAACCGCGCCGAAAATTCAAAGCGTTTGACTTTGTCATCGGGTGTCAGGGCTTATAGCAATTGTAAACGGTAAGGCTTCTGCTTTAGCCTTTTCCGTAAGATTTTCCAAACCGTCGGCTGTGGTACGTTTAGCTCCCTGCTTGCTTTATTCGTCGACTTCCGAGGGCTACGCGTGAAACATGCCCGCACGCGTTCAACCGTTTCTTCGCTCACTGCAGGCCGACCCGTTGAATTCCCCTTACAGAGGCACCCAGAAGCTTTAAACTGCGCATACCATCGCCGAATGGAGTTAGCAGTTGGTGGATCTTTGTTGAACTTCGTCCTGAAGTGTCGTTGCACTGTTATGACTGACTGATGTGAGTGCATTTCAAGCACGACATACGCTTTCTCGGCTCCTGTCGCCATTTTGTCTCACTGCGCTCTCGGGCGCTCTGGCGGAAGAAACCTGAAGTGCGGCTTCAGCCGAACAAAACTTTATGAGTTTTTCTACGTATCTGTAGTGTGTCGTGACCATATGTCAATGAATGGAGCTACAGTGAATTTATGAAATCGCTTCAATCATTTGTAATAGCCCTGTATATAAGGCCGGCGTTTTACATTTCATAGCTAGTTTGACAACGCATGAATCTGTGTTCAGTGTATGCCGCCTTTAGGTATGAACTATATGTATTTAGCGTAAATTCAGTTAGATTGCTAATAATCCAGGTTAAATATTGCACTTATTTTTAAGTTTTAATATAAATTTTCTTTTGTATTGTTATAGAATCTGAAGATTGTATGGCCGAAACCGGTTATGAATGTGTCATAAGAGTGTGATTGCGTCTATAAATAAACCAAAAAAAGAAAAACAGGGAAATCGCAGAAAATAATAATTGGGGCAGACACGGTCTTGAACCCTTTTGCTCCAGAAGCGGAGTCAATTGTATTACCCATCTGACTAGTAAAGACGTACTCTCTACGTTGCGCCGGCCGAAGTGGCCGTGCGGTTAAAGGCGCTGCAGTCTGGAACTGCAAGACCGCTACGGTCGCAGGTTGGAATCCTGCCTCGGGCATGGATGTTTGTGATGTCCTTAGGTTAGTTAGGTTTAACTAGTTCTAAGTTCTAGGGGACTAATGACCGCAGCAGTTGAGTTCCATAGTGCTCAGAGTCATTTGAACCATTTTTTTCTCTACGTTGCGTACTGTGAGCGGCTTTCTTGTCGCTGTACTGCTCGCCTGAAGCTGCTACCTACGCTGAGTGACGGCGTACCGGCGGCTATGAAATATTTATCATCCGATTTTAAGAAAACTATTAGGCGAAACAATTGATTTTTCATCTTACACACTGATATCTTCGCTCGATAAAGGATCATATTTCTTTACGTTTTTCATCATAGTTAGTATGCTGCACCAAATTAAGCAAAGGGTTGCCCAAAATTGTAAAGAGTTTGCAGAAGTAAAACTGAAATGCGTAAATACTGCATACAGTTGTTGTAATTCGTACCCTGAAGTGCCAAAGAAACTGGTGTAGGCATGCATATTCAAATACAGAGATATGTGGACAGGCAGAATACTGCGCTGCGGTCAGCAACGCCTATATAAGAAAACAAGTGTCTGGAGCAGTTGCTGCTACAATGGCATGTTATCAAGATTTAAGTAAGTTTGAACGTTGTGTTAGAGTCGGCGAACGAGCGATGGGATACAGCATCTCCGAGGCAGCGATTAAGTGGGGATTTTGCCGGCCGGGATGGCCGAGCGGTTCTAGGCGCTACAGTCTGGAACCGTCGACCGCTACGGTCGCAGGTTCGAATCCTGCCTCGGGCATGGATGTGTGTGATGTCCTTAGGTTAGTTAGGTTTAAGTAGTTCTAAGTTCTAGGGGACTGACGACCTCAGAAGTTAAGTCCCATAGTGCTCAGAGCCAATTGAAGTGGGGATTTTCCCGTACGACGATTTCACTAGTGTACCGTGAATATCAGGAATACGGTAAAATATCAAATCTCCGACATCACTGCGACCGGAAAAAGACCCTGCACGAGTGGGGCCTATGGCGACAGAAGAGCGTCGTTCAACGTGACAGACGGGCAAACATTCCGCAAATTGCTGCAGATTTCAATGCTGGCCATTCAACAAGTCTCAGCGTCCGATCTATTCAATGAAACTTCAATGGTATGGGCTTTCGGAGACCAAGACCCACTCGTGTACCCTTGATGACTGCCCGACCGAAAGCTTTACACATCGCCTGGGCCCGTCAACACCAACACTGGACTGTTGATGACTGGAAACATGTTGCCTGATCGGAGGAATCTGGTTTCAAATTATTTCGAGTGGATGGACGTGTACGGGTATGGAGACAACCTCATGAATCCATGGTCCCTGCATGTCACCAGGAGACTGTTCAAGCTGGTGGAGGCTCTGTAATGGTGTGCGCTTGTGCAGTTGGAGCGATATGGAGCCCCTGATACGTCTAGGTACGACTCTGACAGGTGACACGTCCACAAGCACCCTGTCCGATCACCTGCATCCTTTCACGTCCATTGTGCAATCCGTTGGACAATGCGACACCCCACACATCCAGAATTGCTACAGAGTGGCTCTAGGGACACTCTTCTGAGTTAAACACTTTCGCTGGACACCAAACTCCCCAGACATGAACATTATTGAGCACACCTGGCATGCCTTGCAACGTACTGTTCGGAGGAAATCTCCACCCCCTCGTACTCTTACGGATTTATGGACAGCCCGGCAGGATTCATTGTGTCAATTTCCTCCAGCGCTAGTTCAGACTTTAGTCGAGTCCGTGCCGCGTCGTGTTGCGACACTTTGCGTGCTCGCGGGGGCCCTACACGATATTAGGCAGGTGTACCAGTTTCTTTGGCTCTTCAGTGTGCATTGCTGCCTACGAAATGTAGATACAATATCGAAATTTTATCTAAAATTGAATGCAGAACGATATCTCATTTTATTCTAGAGTTATTGATTTTATATCAGGTAGACAAACGCACCCGGCGTGGCCAGTTCTGTTCATGCAGACTTCCAGGATGCTATGAAAAGTTAATCATCCGATTTTAAGTAAACTGCTGGGTAAAAAAAAATTCATTTTTGTACATCTTACAGTCTGTCCGATATCTTCACTCGATAAAACGCTGATATTTTTCAGTGTTCGTCATAGCCACTGTGCTGCATGAGATTCAGTAAATTATTGCACGAAATATCAAAGAGTTTGCAGGGGTAAAAACGCAAAGCAAAACCCTGTACATGACTGATTTAGTTTATACATTTAAATTATGAAATGTAGATAAGATATCAAAATTTTATTTAAAATGAGAACAGAACGATATCTTATTTCGTTCTTGAGTTATCTTGAGTTATTGGTTTACATATCATTCATAATTTCGCAAGTGATGCGCTCATTTGCGCAACTGTGCATAGTGCGTCATGTGGTCATAACAATTCTTATATTCCTTAAACCGTTTAAAATACCGAAATTGGTTTCTTTTGCAAATAACAGCACGCAAAGAGGTATGTTGAAAGATAAACAATCGAAAAATTTGTATTCACCGTGGTGTGGAATTACCTCGTCCGCAGCATTGGGAAGGTCGGCGGAATGGGACACCTAAACACGTCGGCAGTGTATAAGTGAAACCGAGGGGCTGCATTTAAACACGTCCTCAGCGCCTGTGGAGTAGCGGAGCACGAGGAGTTAATTTATCCACAGAGGGTAAAGGGTTAACCACGGGTCTACATTCCTCGGTTTCAACTTGCTGCAGACTGTGTAGTAAGATACCGTGGGCAACGGCCTTAACTCCCCTGGGAAGGCGATGGCTTCCTTCCAGATCATCAGCAGATCAAAACCTTCCTAGCTGGATGCTACTGAATACCATCTTTACCGTCACAGCATGATATGATGCTTCCCCTTATGTATTTTGTTTCCTCGCACCGCCGGCCGGTGTGGCCGTGCGGTTCTAAGCGCGTCAGTTAGGAACCGCGTGACTGCTACGGTCGCAGGTTCGAATCCTGCCTCGGGCATGGATGTGTGTGATGTCCTTAGGTTAGTTAGGTTTAAGTAGTTCTAAGTTCTAGGGGACTGATGACCTCAGTAGTTAAGTCCCATAGTGCTCAGAGCCATTTGAACCATTTTTTTTCCTCGCACCGGCTAGAACTCGGCAACAGGAAACACTTGCTAAATGTTGAAACCGTTGGAAATTAGCAATTGAACTCTTCACATACTTGCTGACATGGGGTTTCTGTTTCAGAAGTGATTGTGGCTGATAGTAATGCACTGCAGAAGGGAAGGGATAGAGAGTTCTACAAACTAGCGTAAGAAGTAGCCGAACATGAGCAATTGGAGTAACGCAGAAAGGGAAACACTGACAAAATGTAGTACCGTTCATGGTACAAAACAGGTATTGCATTCTAAGGATTCGTGGGAATCGTTTAACCGAATGTTAATCACAAATGGAAGATTGGGTGTGTCCTTGGCGCAAGCAAAGTACTTACCAATAGTCGTTGTTTCTGACCATAGCCCATCACTGATATCAAAAACACCTGAAAACTCTGAAATTTCTAACTCACAATGAGCGAAGTACACTGTCTAATCAAAAGAATCTGGACGCCTGTATGCAGTGCACAACTGACCACTAGATGTCACGAGAGGCGGACCTGCAAGTATAAAAGAAGGTGGGGGGTGTTGTCAGCAGAGACGCAGTAAGAGTAAAATGGGTCGGCCAGGAGTGCTCAGTGACTTCGTATCTGAACTACTCACTGGATGTCACTGAGTAACAAATCCAACAGGAACGTTTCAGCCCTTCTATATCTGCTCAAGCTGACTGTTGGTGATGTGACTGTGAAGTGGAAACGCGAAGGAAAAACTACAGCTAAGCCAAGACTAGGTAGACCTCATGTACTGATGGGCAGCGACTGTCGAGTATTACGGAGGGTGGTTCTAAAAAATTGCATAAAATTAGTGGATGGAATCTCTCGTGAGTTCCCAGGTGATTACATCAGCCCAGCTAGTACAATGACCGTGCTTAGGGAGTGAAAAAGAATGGGCTACTATGGTCGAGCAGCTCCTTGTAAACCACACATTTCTGTAGTCCGTGCTAAGTCGTTCTTGAGGTGGAGTAAAGAGCAATGTCACTGGACAGTTAAATACCAGAAACGAGTGATTTGTACTGATGAGTCATTATATACCCTGTGGCAGTTCGATGGGAGGATTTGGGTTTGGCAAATGCCTGCAGAACATAACTTTCCATGATATATTGTGCCAAAAGTGAAGTACATAGAAGGTGGTGCTACAGTATAGGGGTATTTTTCGAAGTTGGAGTGTGGTCCCCTTACTGTGTTTAAGACAACACTAAATATGGAAGTATATGAACACATTTTTGAGCATTGTGTACTGTGTACAGTTGAACAGTTCCGAGACGATAACTGTTTGTGTCAACATGACAGTACACTGCCATAAGCTTGCATCATTGAGGCAATGGTCTGTGGACGACAACATTCCTGAATTGGACTGAATCCAATTATGAAACCAGTGGAACATCTTTGGGATGAATTAGAACGTCGACTTCGCTCCAGACCTTCTCTAGTTTCAGATCTTGAGGAAGAATGCACCGCCACTCCTCCACATACATCCAGACACCTAACTGAAAGTATCCCCAACAGAGTTCAAGCCGTCAGAAAGGCGGAGGGTGGAAACACCCTACAATGATGTCCAGTGATACGTGTTCGGATACTTTGAATCAGATAGTGAATTTATAAGTGGTTGGAAAGCATAAGCGTAGGTCCAGCGAGGATGAGAATTCACATGAGACTGTGCTCCTTGGGTGCGTGGCCTGGAGTGTAACCAGCAGTGCAACAGCGTGGTTCTTAATTAATGAATTAATTACTAATTCTGTTAAACCGAAACTTTGGGTACAGTGACTCCTGCATCTGCATATAATTCTGGCAGTTCTCCTTGCCCAATGCAACAAGATTAAATTCTGGACATTTTACTGAAAAGTTAATTCATTTTAACAATGCGGAAGGTATGTAAGTTGTTGTATACTAAATCAGTGATTTATACTTCTGCTTCTTTACTTACTATGTATATTAGGAAATGGGTTATGTCACATTATTATTAAAAATAAATTTAAAAAAAATTGGGAACGTTTTAAAAATTTCAGTATTTTACGTGCTTGTGTAGCTGCCTGGCGAGTTTGTCATATGTTCTGTTCCGACAAGTGAAACAATGAGTTCGTATTAATATTGATTTATCTAGTGAGGAAAACCGCTCTTACTGCTGTTACAACTGTAGCATACAACAAAACATTGTTTTTGTCGAAATTTAAGATTTCCTTAAAGTGAGCTGAGTTGAGACGGAAGGCAGTATTGAAAACAGTCTCCTGTACCGAAAAATTATGATGGCTCTTGTAATGGGGCAACCTCTTCTAACATTACCTTCCTTTAATAGAAATAGTCGATACCAGGAATATTTTCGAATCTTGTACAAGTTAAAATTATCTCAGCTGTTTCACTAAAAGAATTTCATATGATTTTGTATACGATGCATTATATTTCAGGCTAAAACATATAAAAAAATTGATTTGTTACAATCGCTATCCACTAACTCTGTATCTACAGTTAAAAGCACTCTTCTTTTAGAAACATTTGAATTTACTAAATATCTGGCATACTAGAATTCCTATTAATAATTGCACAATCTGACTTTTATTAAATTTACATCTGGATTCATTTACAAAATAATAATATAACGTTATGAAGATTCTTCTTTTATGAAGAAAGTATGTAAACTCTTTTTGTTTTGTAGACTCTTTGGAATATTGTTAGTACCGCAGAATGAATTAGAGTAGTGGGCATGCCTCTGACGGAATCGGTCGTATTTTTTATGTTTGGCAATAACAATGTAAATTTCTGTTTTAAAGTGGAGATCTTAAAGACAGTGTGACACAGAAGTATGGGATAAAAAAAAGTTATAGAAACAGAAACAACACAACAGAATTACCCAATATTTACCCACAAAGTTAAAAAATATCAGCCTGAAGAATCTACCCTTAGACGTGACGTTCTGCAGCCAGCAACGAGAAAATAAAAATAAGTTATTTATACATCTTACGCCTCTTGATGCTTTTGGAACAAATCAATATTTATGAAGAGACTAAAAATTTACTGGTGATGTGTGGGAGGGTAAGATTACTCTCTTTGGCTAAAAGGAGCAAGGCAATAACACTTCGCGGAGAGGGTTATACTGGCGCAGAAATAGCAAACAGGTAGAATCCGCCGTTTTTCTCTGCAAGGTCGTCGACGTGCCGCAAAAGATGTAGATGCCATCTTGAACACTTCACGGTTGAAATTTCTGATCGAACGGTCAGACAAAAACTTTGTGAAAATGGTTTGTGAGCGACTACCCCAAGAAAGAAGCCTTACCTCAAGGAAATACGTATACAATGGGCCTTCATACAAAGTGAGTGGGCCTAAGAAGACTGGGCGTGGTTCGTTTGTAGAGAGGTGACTAATTTCAGCGCTGGAACTGGGCGAAGACTTCCCGCCTGCGTGCACCACTGCCACTATGAAGCAACTCATTAGGGTCGTGGCATGGGACGGCATATCAAGATATGGCATTGGGTGCCTACAAACGTCACTGGGCAACATTAACGCCAAAAAGGAGCAAGAAGAAGGCTTACCGGTGAAACTGCTTCCCCGTAGCCGTGCTTTGCTGCAAGATAAGAACGATCGGTGCAACCCTGCCAAGACAGTGATCGTGTCACAGCACTAGGATCAATAACAAGTGGTTCGCTGACCATGGCATCAGTGTGCTGACCTGATGACCTGACCTGGCGACAGTCTCGACTTCATCCCGATTGAAAACGCGTGGTTAAGGCTGAAAATGATGGCTCACGACGGAATTCCAGTAACAAGACCGAACAGCTAGAGACAATCATAAGTGCTCGGTTCAGAGTTATCAAATCAGAAAATCTCCAACATTTCGTAGACTCGACGCAGTGTAGGATCGAGACCATGATTTAATCAAAAGTCTGTCTCACGAAATACTGAGACACATCGTAGTAATTTTTGTATTTGTAAATTTTTGAAATTGCTGGCTTGTGAGTAGTTCGTTAGATTTTGAATTATATTTAATTATGTTTTTATATTTTAACTCAACTTTTCAAACTGCGGAGCACAGGGTATGCCTCTTGAACATTTGTAATAAAGTATAATGTACAATTCAACGAAAATAAACTCCTGAATCCGATATTCAATTAATCTCTACAAACAGCCCGCAATTAATGCCACTACTGCATACAAAAATTATCCAATAATTTTCACTGAATGTAACCTAGTTAACATATCAAAATTTCAATTAGATGACCACATGCCTTTAATTATTTCTTATTTGAATGATACTACACTATTGTGCATTCTTTTTTTTTCTTATTTGAAAGGTACTACACTAGTCTGCAGAACTTGAGGACGGAAGCGACTTCCACATGTTTCACTGTCACGTAACACAGCTCGATGAAACTTGGACCATACATAGAAATGACTTTCAGTATACTACAGAAGATAATTGAAATAAATACACAATAAGACGTGCAGAAATGATATTTTTGTTCAAAGACAGTAACTACAGAGAGGCCACCGCTATTTATGATGGCCCCCTGGAAAGTGCAAAAGGTGGGACATGGTCTTAATACGGCGTGTGATTACCACAGCCGATAGGACACGCTATACAATGTGCTTCCATGCTGGCTACGAGATTGATAAGGAGTGCTTGCGGCAGGGTGTTCCGTCCTCTACCAGCGCGGAGGGCCGTCCGTTGGTGCATGTGGACATTCTGATCCTCTATGCATCCCACACGTACTCCACGGGATTTAAGTTGGGAATTGGGCAGGCCAGTCCATCTGCCGAATATACATTCTTTCCAAGAGCTCCTCCACCTGATTAGATTAGATTAGATTAGTTTTTCGTTCCATAGATCCGTGCTGAGGAGATCCTCGTGGACGTGGAACATGTCACTGTTTGATGCGGCTGTGCATTGTCATCCATAAAAATGATGTCAGGGTGGAATGCAGCACTGAAAAGACGCACGTGGGCAAGGAGTACAGTGTCACAACAACGTTGACCGGTGAGAGTGCCAGTCTCAAAGATCTGGAGGATAGTATACCCATGCACCATTCTACCTCCCTGGCATAACACCTGGATCACCAAAACAGTCGTGTTCTGGAATGTTCAGGGTGCATTACATACCTTCATATAGCGAGAGGTTGGAGCACCTAACGCTCCCAGGAACAGTGTCGAACATAATCATTTTGGTGGTCCAGGTGCTATGGTGTGCGGACACAAGGTGTTGCATGAGTGTACTCACCTTCACATCGTTGAACACACTACTAGCCAGCATTACTGTGTCACTGTACTTCTTCCCAATGAGGCTCTTTTCAGGGGCGCATTCGGCCCTGACTTCTTTCTTATGGATGACAATAAGCGATGCCATCAGACAGAACGGGTGAGTTCTTGGAAAGGGAGGATATTTGGTGAATGGAATGGAGTGGCCTGTATGTTCCACCGACTTAAGACCCGTCGAACACGTATGGGACATGTTGAGGAGACATAGAGTAGCACGTCCATATGCACTAACAACCCCACTGGTGGAGAAATCGAATGCCTCACCACAAGAACTCCTTACCAACCTTCCGTCCAACCTGAGAGCACGTTGCAGAGCCCGCTCTATCGTCTGTGGTGATCACGCACCCTATTAAGTACCATATCAGGTCTTTTGCAATGCCCAGGGGACCATTGGCTCATTGGAGTTACTGCCTTCTAAAAAAAGTGTCAATCTGTTCATCTCATTGCATAGTTCTTTCAGTCACCTTCTGTACTATTCTGCAGCAGTTCTTTCTATGTATGGTCCACGTTTCATCGAGCTGTGCTTCTTGGCAATGACACATCACGCGAAAGTTACTTTGGTCCTTAATTTTTGCAGTCCATTGTATTGTCTGGTGCGTTAGGTGTAAGACTTCGAAAGGAAGTGAGGCAGGCTTGCCATTTTGCGGAGCTCCTGCGTCTCGCTGCAGTCCTGTTCGAGGAAGGCCTGCAGCTCCTCCACGTGGTTCTGGATGGTCTCGCCCGCGACGGTGAGGCGGGCGCGCTCGGCCTGCATGCACGCCTGCAGGCGCAGCCGCTCGTCCCTCCCCTGGGCGGCGCACAGGCGCATGCGCAGCACGTCCCGCACCTCCGAGATGTAGCGTCGCAACGTCGTGCGGTGCCTGCTCACACAGCACGCCGACTCAACTAATCACACTACCATCCGACAAAGGACACCTTTCTGATCACTTATTTTCCACACCGATATTCGGGCACAGAACCAGTCAACAGTAGCACCTGATGCAGGCTATAAACCACAAATAAAAGCAGACGAAGGGCATTTAGTAGATAATGCAACACGTGTTTTGATCAATTTCGGTTGGAAAAATGAGAAATTTGTTGCGGGACATCACGAAATATTTCTGCTTCGGCCCCTATAGTTTCATGGAGTACCGATAGGTGGCGGCGCTGTATGTAGCCTTCAAAATGGCGTCTGTAGCGGAGGTGCGTTCCGAGTAGAGAGCTGTCACTGGGTTTCTTTTAGCGGAAAACGAGAGCATCGAAGATATTCATAGGCGCCTGCTGAATGTCTACATCTACATATATATACTCCACTAGCCACCAAGCGGTGTGTGGCGGAGGGCACAATTCGCGCCAAAGTCATATTTCCCTCCCTCTGTTCCACTCGCGGATCGCGCGAGGGAAAAACGACTGTCTGAACGCCTCAGTACGAGCTATTATTTCCCTTATCTTTGAATGATGATCATTGCGCGATGTGAAAGTTGGTGGTAATAATATATGCTCTATATCCTCGGTGAAGATTGGATTTCGGAATTTAGAAGGCAGCCCCTCCTGTTTAGCGCGTCGTCTATGTGGAAGTGTGTCCCACTTCAAACTTTCTTTGAGATCTGTAACGCTCTCGCGATGGCTAAATGTACCAGTCACGAATCTTGCCACTCTTCTTCGGACCTTCTCAATCTCTTGAATCAGACCCAACTGGTAAGGGTCCCATACAGACGAACAATACTCTTAAGACTGGACGAAGTAACGTATTGTAAGATATTTCCTTTGTTGAAGGACTGCATCGTTTCAGGATTCTACCAATAAACCGCAATCTATATTGCTTCAAATGGCTCTGAGCACTATGGGACTTAACATCTGAGGTCATCAGTCCCCTAGAACTTTGAACTACTTAAACCTAACTAACCTAAGGACGTCACACACAACCATGCCGGAGGCAGGATTCGAACCTGCGACCGTAGCGGTCGCGCGGTTCCGGACTGTAGTGCCTAGAACTGCTCGGCCACTCCGGCTGGCCGCAATCTAGAGTTCGCCTTACCCGTTACTTGTGTAATCTGACCATTCCAATTGAGATCATTTCGAATAGTCACACCCAGATACTTGACTGATGTTACCGCTTCCAAAGACTGATCACTTATTTTGTACTCATACATTAATGGGGATTTTCGCCTTGTTATACGCAGTAGGTTACACTTACTGATGTTGAGAGATAACTGCCAGTCATTACAACACGCATTTATTTTCTGCAAATCCTCATTGATTTGTTCACAACTTTCGTGTGATACTACTTTCCTGTAGACTACAGCATCATCGGCAAACAGTCTAAGGCCGCCAGATCGTTTATGTAAATCGTAAAAAGCAGAGGACCTATTACGCTGCCCTGGCGCACACCTGAAGTTACTCTTGTTTCTGTTGAAGCTACCCCGTTCAGGACGACATACTGCTCCCTGTCTATTAGAAAACTTTCTATCCAATCGTATATGTCATCGGACAGTCCGTAAGCGTGCACTTTTTGTAGCAAGCGACAGTGCGGAACTGAGTCGAACGCCTTTCGAAAGTCGAGAAATATGGCACCAACTTGGGAGCCGGTATCTAGAGCATGTTGTATGTCTACAGAGACCTGACAGTGGACAAAAGCACGATGAGTCGTTGGGCGAGGCGTCTGTCTCGTAACATGCCCTTACTAACAATGAATGATAAAAATTCACAAAACGTAAAGAATCATTACGTGTTGAAAATGTAATATGTATTTTATTTATCAAGAATTATTTTTTGTAATTGATGTATTCATTAACGAATAACTACATGTTAAAAAAGATATATATTAGAGTTACATATAATAATATCTGAGGTCATGCTAATTTTTCGTTATTAAAAGTGCTCCATTCTAGGTTTCGCTCTCTCTTCTGTTTGCTTTAGATGTGAATGGTCGAACTGTATCTGAGTAATCAGAGGAGCTCGCGTGCGAACACATTGTGTGTGTGTAACTCTGTTAAATATTTCAATATATGATTACAGAGCACTTGATGGAATTATTTAAGTACTGTAACTACCCTTACACGTCAAATTCATTAAGATTTTTCAGCATTCAGCATTTTTAGCTGTTCGAGCATCATCGCTGAGGAGATGCAGTCGCCGCAATGACGCAGCAAATATGAATTGAAACTAATGGTGCAAAAGGCGCACGATCTGAAACGATTTAAATTGTTTGATTTGCAGAACAGCAGAGGAGCTGAGCAGTGCAATTTCTAAACATTTTCTCACTGAATTTTGACTTAAAGCGCAACTTGAGACTTTGCATGGACTAACGTAGGCATTTATATCTTCGTGAACAGTAAAGAGTATTGCGATATAAAGTCAATAGAAGCATTAACTAATATAACAGTGAAGTATTCCTTTTGCACTCAGTATTACTACAGATGTTAAATAAGCTCTACACAGACCCATGCGAGTCTCTATGAATCTCTCCACCTTACGTAGAAATGGTAATACGTAATATTCTAAATGCAAGAAACTTCATGGCAGATTAAAACTGTGAGCCGGACCGCGAAAGGCAAAGGTCCCGAGTTCGAGTCTCGGTCCGGCGCACAGTTTTAATCTGCCAGGAAGTTTCGTATCAGTGCACACTCCGCTGCAGAGTGAAAATCTCATTCTGGAAACATGCCCCAGGCTGTGGCTAAGCCATGTCTCCGCAATATCCTTTCTTTCAGGAGTGCTAGTTCTGCATGGTTCGCAGGAGAGTTTCTGTAAAGTTTAGAAAATAGGAGACGAGGTACTGGCGGAAGTGAAGCTGTGAGAACGGGGCGTGAGTCGGGCTTGGGTAGCTCAATTGGTAGAGCAATTGCCCGCGACAGGCAAATGTCGCGAGTTTGAGTCTCGGTCCGGCACACAGTTTCAATCTGCCAGGAAGTTTCATATCAGCGCACACTCCGCTGCAGAGTGAAAATCTCATTCTGGATTCTAAATGCAACATAATTGAGCTTAGCCGGCAAATAATAATTTTCAGTATCAACTGCATTATTGCGGTCAAACAAAAATAGACACCAGTCATTTCATTACGATTTTTAAAGACAATTTGCAACAACATATAGGTTTTCAAATATCACTTTATAGAAAAAAAATATCTGAAACGGAGATACAGCATATTGTCATCGTCACGAGAAGTTGCGCAGACCTGTCTGACCTCACGTGTGCCGGCTGCAGACAGCTGTGACTCCTGCAATATGGAACGTACAGACAGTTTCATTCGAGGTAATCGGCGAATTACAATGAAACACCTCGCTACTGGACTTGACGTGTCCGCAGCTTGTGGTCTAGTGGTCGCTTTCTCGCTTCCCGAGCACGGGGTCCCGGGTTCGATTCACGGCGGGGTCAGGGATTTTCCCCTGCATTGAGATGACTGGGTGTTTGTGTTATCCTCATCATTTCATCGTCATTTATGAAGGTGGCGCGATTGGACTGAGCAAAAGTTGGGAATTTGTACGGGAGCTGATAACCGCGCAGTTGAGCGCCCCACAAACCAAACATCATCATCATCGTCCGAACTTGATGTCTCTGTTGGTAGAGCTGACACAATCGGCCACCAGCTGGGGTACTCAAAGGCGGATGCTCACTGGGCTTCTGTACGTCTAACAAAACTTCCATCTGTTTCGCCCCACGAAAGCGCCCCGCAGGAAGCAGTACGTGGAAGATGGGGACATTATTGATGCAGCATGACACTGTCTCCGTCCTCTACTAATAGAGTGGTACCATGTTGGCATGCAGACCCTCACACTAAGGTGGCGTAAGGCCGTCACATTGCAAGGAGATTATGTTGAAAAATAGGGGTTTATATTCAAAAGAATGGGGAATGATATGGTGTTTGGAATCCTGGATAAAACCAACCTGCTTTTAGAAAAAAAAGTGTTGCATTACTTATTGAAAGTCCCCTGCACATACCGGGTGATCAAAAAGTCAGTATAAATTTGAAAACTTAATAAACCACGGAATAATGTAGATAGGGAGGTAAAAATTGACACACATGCTTGGAATGACATGGGGTTATACTAGAACAAAAAAAAAAAAAAAACGAAGTTCACAAAACGTCCGACAGATGGCGCTGGACAGCAAAACGTCAGTAACTGCGCATGACAATCGTGTATAAAAGGAGCTGTAATGAGAGAGAGAATCATCCTCTGTTATGCCCATCCTGCCTGGATATCCACCCCCCCCCCCCCCCCGCCCTTATCTTTCACAAATCCCTTCAGATCCTTGAACGCCATGCTCTCCACCTCGCCTATCGCATCCGTCTCCCCTCCCACATGCGGATTCTGTATGACCTAATTCTGTTCCCCCACCTCCTCCTTTTCCTCGAAAGGATACGGATTCTCTACACCTCCCATAAACTCGATCCTCCTCACCCACTTGTCTCACCCATCCTCTCCCACCCCCACCCACTGCCGCGCCTGTATTCCCACATCCCACCTGCTCTCCATCTCTCCACTCTCCATACCCTCTCCCAAGGTGGCTTCCGCCAGCTCCCCCTCCCTGATGATGCCCTCCTCCCTTCCATCTACCCCTCCTACCAACTTTGATCCTCCCTCCCTCTTCCTGAGTTTGTTCCTTCGGGCACCCTCCCTCCCTTCTCTCCCCCTTCCCACCCTCCTCCCTTTCTCTCCCGGGCTTCCCGTCCAGCCCTTCCTCCATTTCCTACTTCTGTCTCCTCTGCCAATGGCATCCTCGTTCACCCCTCTCCCTCCCACTCCCCCTTCTTCCCCTCTTGGCAGGTCCCCAGACTCGTACACGCTCTGTGGACATTCGCGCGCCGGAGATCATTGCCATCAGTTTCGCGTGTGTGGACCGTCGTTTTGTGTTTTTAGTGTCTGCCGTCACGCTCATTCGTTCACTTGTGCCGTCGGATTCATCAGTGTTATGTGCGCCGTGTCAACATGTTTTCAGTGTCGTTATTGTCGAGTGTGAACGGCTCCGTGTTTTTTTTATTTCTGTGTCCACTATTTTTTGCCCGTCGCTATGTTTATTCTGGATCTCCATTCTGTGTTATATCATTGTCAACTCTATGGCTGAAGAGCGGCGTAGCGTGCCACTGACAGCCTACCTGATTGTACAGGTATGAAAATATCAATAAAGGAAAAAAAAGAGAGAGAATCAGATGCGCCAGCAGTCGCAGCATGTTGACGTTACCTGAAAAGGCACCTTCAGTGAAGCTGTATTATCAGAATGGGGAATGTGCTAGTTCAGCGTTATGATCCTATCGCCATAGGAAGAAGATTCGAACCGATAAAGGTCCTTTGGCAAATGCAGCTATGGCGAGAATGAATTCGAAGTTCGAAGCCACGGATTGTTTAGACGATAGACCCTGTAGTGGCTGACCGAGCACAAGGCATAATGCTGCTGAGACAGTTCAGGAAGAAATGGAGACTGTAGCGGATTTGTCTATGCACGGGGAAGTCAGCGCTCATGCAGTCGCACGTCGCATTGGCATTCCATACACTACTGTTAGGATGGCACTGAGGCATACCCTCCGATGCTATCCGTACAAAATCCATCGGCATCATGAACTGTTACCTGGCGATTTAGTGAAACGGAGGACATTTGCGGTGTGGGCGTTTCAAAAGATGGCGGAAGATGACGACTGGTTGAGTAACGTGTTGTGGACCGATGAAGCACATTTCACGCTCCAAGGGTCTGTCAACGCCCACAACTGCAGAATTTGGGCTACCGAAAATCCTAGAACTGTCGTGGAAACTTCATTGCACGACGAGATAGACACGGTATGGGTTGGATTTACCACATGTACCGTTATCGGTCCTGTTTTCTTCGAGGAAATGCATGATTGTGGTTTTGAAACTGCTACCATGACGGGTGAGAAGTACGCCGATATGTTACAGAATCGCATCATCCCCAGCCTGCCTGATAAAAACCTGCTGGAACGTACGATGTTTTTGCAGGATGGCGCTCCACCCCATATTGCTAGACGCGTGAAAGACCTCTTGCTCGTGTCGTTTGGTGATGGTCGTGTGCTCAGCCGCCACTTTCGTCATGGTTGGCCTCTCAGGTCACCAGACCTCAGTCCGTGCGATTATTGGCTTTGGGGTTACCTGAAGTCGCAAGTGCATCGTGATCGACCGACATCTCTAGGGATGCTGAAAGACAACATCCGACGCCAATGCCTCACCATAACTACGGACATGCTTTACAGTGCTGTTCACAACATTATTCCTCGACTACAGCTATTGTTGAGGAATAATGGTGGACATATCGAGCATTTCCTGTTAAGTACATCATCTTTGCTATGTCTTACTTTGTTATGCTAATTATTGCTATTCTGATCAGATGTCTGTCGGACATTTTTTGAACTTTTTTTTTTTGGTTCTAATAAAACCCCATGTCATTCCAAGTATTTGTGTCAATTTGTACCACTCTACCTACATTATTCCGTGATTTATTCAGTTTTCAAATTTATACTGACTTTTTGATCATCCGGTACGTAAATGTAGTTCTATATGGACAACCATCAGCTGTATATTGGAATGACGACAATGATAATTCGTCTCCCCTGTACAGGAATGTGCACAACAGACTATTAATGCAGGTTGTAGACACATGATTGACGAAATAAGGAAGTTTGAGTGTGGCCGCGGTGCATGCTCAGATAGCGTAACGATAAGCCGACCGCCCACGATAAGTGCAAAATCTGGGTTCGAGTCGCGGTCAGGCACAAAATTTCATTGTTGTCATTCCATTATACAGCTGACAGTTGTACATATCCGAAACTTTAATACGTTTCAGGTAGGAATTGCTTCCCATTACGCAGTTAGTGTTGTGAACAGTGGGACTGCTGTGCAGACGATCACGGAGCAGCAGCAGCAGCTGGCCTACGTGAACGACCACATCAGCGACCTGGAGCGCAGCGTGGCGTGGGAGATTTCCTGTAAAGCGCATTTCCTGTAAAGAACATCATCTTTGCTTTGTCTTACTTTGTTATGCTAATTATTGCTATTCTGATCAGATGTCTGTCGGACATTTTTTGAACTTTTTATTTTTTTGGTTCTAATAAAACCCCATGTCATTCCAAGTATTTGTGTCAATTTGTACCACTCTACCTACATTATTCCGTGATTTATTCAGTTTTCAAATTTATACTGACTTTTTGATCATCCGGTACGTAAATGTAGTTCTATATGGACAACCATCAGCTGTATATTGGAATGACGACAATGATAATTCTTCTCCCCTGTACAGGAATGTGCACAACAGACTATTAATGCAGGTTGTAGACACATGATTGACGAAATAAGGAAGTTTGAGTGTGGCCGCGGTGCATGCTCAGATAGCGTAACGATAAGCCGACCGCCCACGATAAGTGCAAAATCTGGGTTCGAGTCGCGGTCAGGCACAAAATTTCATTGTTGTCATTCCATTATACAGCTGACAGTTGTACATATCCGAAACTTCAATACGTTTCAGGTAGGAATTGCTTCCCATTACGCAGTTAGTGTTGTGAACAGTGGGACTGCTGTGCAGACGATCACGGAGCAGCAGCAGCAGCTGGCCTACGTGAACGACCACATCAGCGACCTGGAGCGCAGCGTGGCGTGGGAGATTTCCTGTAAAGCGCATTTCCTGTAAAGAACATCATCTTTGCTTTGTCTTACTTTGTTATGCTAATTATTGCTATTCTGATCAGATGTCTGTCGGACATTTTTTGAACTTTTTATTTCTTTGGTTCTAATAAAACCCCATGTCATTCCAAGTATTTGTGTCAATTTGTACCACTCTACCTACATTATTCCGTGATTTATTCAGTTTTCAAATTTATACTGACTTTTTGATCATCCGGTACGTAAATGTAGTTCTATATGGACAACCATCAGCTGTATATTGGAATGACGACAATGATAATTCGTCTCCCCTGTACAGGAATGTGCACAACAGACTATTAATGCAGGTTGTAGACACATGATTGACGAAATAAGGAAGTTTGAGTGTGGCCGCGGTGCATGCTCAGATAGCGTAACGATAAGCCGACCGCCCACGATAAGTGCAAAATCTGGGTTCGAGTCGCGGTCAGGCACAAAATTTCATTGTTGTCATTCCATTATACAGCTGACAGTTGTACATATCCGAAACTTCAATACGTTTCAGGTAGGAATTGCTTCCCATTACGCAGTTAGTGTTGTGAACAGTGGGACTGCTGTGCAGACGATCACGGAGCAGCAGCAGCAGCTGGCCTACGTGAACGACCACATCAGCGACCTGGAGCGCAGCGTGGCGTGGGAGATTTCCTGTAAAGCGCATTTCCTGTAAAGAACATCATCTTTGCTTTGTCTTACTTTGTTATGCTAATTATTGCTATTCTGATCAGATGAAGCGCCATCTGTCGGACATTTTTTGAACTTCTGTATTTTTTTGGTTCTAATAAAACCCCATGTCATTCCAAGCATGTGTGTCAATTTTTACCTCTCTATCTACATTATTCCGTGATTTATTCAGTTTTCAAATTTATACTGACTTTTTGATCACCCGGTATATCGATAACACCAGAACACTTCGTATACTCTAAAGTGCACCTCAAGATACAAATTCCCCACCCAACCAGTGTATCTACAAAATATACTTCTTCCAAGCGTTTATCCTGAAAAACTCCTGTAAACACACACTGGTAGCTGTCCAAGCCAACCCTTATACACACTAAAACACATGGATTGGGGTGGATGTAAGGTGCCTTATAATCTTAGTTAGCACTTTAAAACATCATTTTATTCTCTGCAGAGTCCAATTGTGAGACCTGTACTAGACAGCTCCGTATCATCCGGTAACAGGTGCTTTGCGACGTGAGATAATCATGTGAGAGGTAACTTATACACTCTGATAGCCTAGCCATGACCTGAATTTGCAGCAGGAAGTATACCATTCCATAACAACTATAATCAATTGCCTGCATCCATATGGTGGATCTGTGCTACACAGTTCTGCATCATTTGCTAACAAGTGCTTTGAGATGTGTGAATAGCACTCCAAAGGCAACATGTGCACACCAAAAAGCAACTGAACAGCTCAGAGAACGCATCATTATTCACAGGATATTGCTTCATAAGGTGTGGAACGAACTTGACTACCGCTTTGAAGTGTGTCACGTAGCTACGGCGGCATTCACAGAATCTTTGTAGAATGCAAAAAAAAAAAAAAAAAAAGCAAACTTGTTGAATTTGTGGATCTTTTCATGTGTCAGTAATATTTTTAAGTATAATGCTTTAGAAAATACAGATCTCTGAAAATGAATTAAACATTTATAGTAGGCCTGTAAAGTAAAATTGCGTTTTATTACATTTGTGTCCGTCTTGCTCAGTGTCTTGGTCATAACATTTGGTGTCAATTTTGTCTCTTTCTATATCTATTTATTTTATTTTCTTAATCTGGCAAGTTTAAGGCCATCAGTCCTCTGCTACACCTAACAAGGCATTCTACATATTCCTTATTACACTGAAGGGCCAAAGCTAGTGTTGTATGCATGCGTATTCAAATACAGAGATATGTAAACAAACAGAATATGGCGCTGCGGTCGGCAACGCCTATATAAGACAACAAGTGTCTGGTACAGTTGTTAGATCGGATACTGCTGCTACAATGGCAGGTCATCAAGATTTAAGTGAGTTTAAACATGGTGTTATAGTCGGCACACCAGCGATGGGACACAGCATCTCAGAGGTAGGGATGAAGTGGGGTTTTTCCCATACGACCATTGTGTACCACTGTGTACCGTGAATATAAGAAATCCGGTAAAACATCAAATCTCCGACAGTGCTGCAACCGGAAAAAGATCCTGCAAGAACGGGACCAACTATGAATGATGAGAATCGTTCAACGTGACAGACGTGCAACCCTTCCATAAATTGCTGTAGTCTTCAATGCTGGGCCGTCAACAAGTGTCAGCGTGCGAACCATTCAACGAAACATCATCGATATAGGGTTTCGGAACCGAAGGCCCACTCGTTCACCCTTGACGACTGCACGACACAAAGCTTTACGCCTCGCCTGGGCCTGTCAACACCGACATTGGACTGTTGATGACTGGAAATCTGGCTCTGAGCACTATGGGACTTAACATCTGTGGTCATCAGTCCCCTAGAACTTAGAACTACTTAAACCTAACTAACCTAAGGACATCATACGCATCCATGCCCGAGGCAGGATTCGAACCTGCGACCGTAGCAGTCACGCTGTTCCGGACTGCGCGCCTAGAACCGCGAGATCACTGTGGCCGGCACTGGAAATATGTTGTCTTGTCGGAAGTCGCATGCATTGCAACAATAACGCGATTCCTATTTAATCGCTTCATTGCCAATCAGTGCAAAGCCACAACAAACAAAACAACAACCTCTACACATACTCTTTGTTCTTTGTCGTGTTGGCTTACTTGGCGTATCTAGAATGACTCCAACTAGAAGCTGCAGACAAGAAACAAGAGTTCCGTACCAAGGACGGATAGATATTACATAACGGTCACTCAACACACTTTAATTAAAATCCCCTCATCCCATGCATTTCGTACACGTTCACCTAATTCTCATTTTACTGCCCTCCAATCTCTTCCATCAATTTTCTGTTCTTCTTCTTCTACAACTATTACTACTACTACTACTTGATGTGTTGGCAAATGTGCCAACACCTTGTAGATAGAGGAGGCCGAAATGCACGCTATCTAACGCAGACGGGCGTGAATTCTGGAACAGGATAAGTAGTGAATGCTAATAAGAAAAGTATGCAGCTCCTCGAATACTTAACTTTTATTCCTTCATGTGAATACAGCATTCTTGATGAGACATTTCATACGATAACTATCAAACTATGTAAGGCTAATGGCGCCTTGCTAGGTCGTAGCCATGGACTTAGCTGAAGGCTATTCTAACTGTCTCTCGGCAAATGAGAGAAGGCTTCGTCAGTGTAGTCGCTAGCAAAGTCGTCGTACAACTGGGGCGAGTGCTCGTCCGTATCTCGAGACCTGCCTTGTGGTGGCGCTCGGTCTGCGATCCCTGACAGTGGCGACACGCGGGTCCGACATGTACTATGGACCGCGGCCGATTTAAGCTACCACCTAGCAAGTGTGATGTCTGGCGGTGACACCACATTCCTCCCCCGCAAATCGGCGAACGGTCGTGTTATAAGGCCTCCGCCCGCCGTGGGGAGGACCCCATGTTGACGTGCGACGAGGTGGGGAGCCTAACAACAGGCGAGGCTGTGCCACCCGCACCCGGCCATTCGGTCCGAGGGGAGCTAGGAAACGCCTGAAAACCTAGTCCAGGGTGCATGTCAACATGCGGTGTATGCGCCCGTAAAGAGACAAGAGGGGCCGAAGGGTCGACCTCCATTGCGTCGGGGTATCCGACGCGCGATGACGTCACGTGGTCCGGAGCGGGCAAGAGTTCCATGGCGGAGGACAGCTGGTCACGGGAAGCGATCGGAGGCGCGTGACCCAGGTAGGCGCTTGGCGGCTGCAGCGAAGCGTCGAATGCGGGCGGCGCCGGCGGGAGAACAGGCGGCGGCGGCGGCGGCTGCGGCGGCGCGTCGCCATGGAGCAAAATGGAAGGCATCGTCGGTAACACCTGGGGATGAGGCGAGCCAGTAGATGGGTCCCCAGGGCGCTGACCGGACGGCACCGTCGCTGAAAGCAGACGGGGAGCGGCAGAACCCGTGCGACGACAGAGGCGCAGCTGATTGAGATGCCAACGCACCTCACCAGAGGCCCCCAAAACCAAATACATCGCGCGGCCGAGGCAGCGAAGAATGCGCCCTGCGAGCCAACGCCGTGAACCCCGATAGTTGCGATAAAATACAACGTCGCCTGGAGCAAAAGCAGAAGTCTGCCGCTGCAGAGGAACCTGATGCGGCGGATGCAGCAAAGACATCAAGGTTCGATGAGGACGACCGTGGAGCAGCTCAGCCGGCGAGCGACCATCTCGGGGCTGAGAGCGATACGATGACAAAAAGAGCAACAACGCGTCCTCCCGAGAATGCGACTCTTTCAACTTCAACATCTGTGACTTGAAAGTCCGGACCAATCGTTCAGCGGCACCGTTTGACTGAGGCGAAAACGGCGCGGATGTCAGATGTTGAATACCATTGGCCTGGCAGAATGACTGAAATTCTGCGGATATGAATTGTGGGCCATTGTCGGAAACAATAGTCTGCGGAAGACCTTCAATGCAAAAGATAGCAGACAACGCTTGGATGGTGGCAGTTGACGTCATGGAAGACATCCGGACAACAAAAGGAAAATTACTGAAGGCATCTACCAGAACCAACCATCGAGCATTCCAGAATGGACCAGCAAAATCGATGTGCAAGCGTTGCCAAGGGGAAGGGGCTTTTGGCCATGCAAAGACTTTCCGCGGCGGCGCGGATTGTTGTTCGGCACACGCCATGCAAGAAGAACACATATTCGTAATCGCAGCATCGATTCCGAACCAAGTACAGTGCTGACGAGCAAGTTGTTTCGTTCGCACTATACCCCAATGTCCTTGGTGAAGAAGCCGTAAGACAGAGGACTGTAACGAACGTGGGACCACGACTCTGGACTGATCATTATCAGAACGCAACAACAAAACACCACGTCGTACAAAAAGTCTCTCCCTATGAGCAAAAAATCTGCGAACCAATGGATCCTCGATCCGAGACTTTGACAAAGGCCATTGCGTAGCAACAAAACGCAAAACGGTAGCAAGGACCGGGTCAGCAGCTGTGGCTGTAGCTACTCGACGAAAATCAATCGGAAACGATTCGACCACTTCATCGGTTTCCGAATCAATGAACATGCAAGGAAGTTCGGAAGAATCGAATGCTTTATCCTCAGCAACAGGCAAACGGGACAACGCATTGGCGTTTCCGTGCTTAGCAGTGGACCGATACAAGATATCGTAGCGGTTCTGCGAGAGGAAAATAGACCAGCGAATGAATTTCTGCTCTGTACGCGGAGGTACAGGCTTGTTCGGATGAAAAAGCGACGTCAAAGGTTTGTGGTCTGTGATGATGGTAAAGTGACGACCATACAAGAAATCATGGAACTTAGTAACCCAAATACGAGAGCCAAAGCTTATTTCTCTATCTGGGAATAATTTCTTTGCGCAGTTGAGAGCAATTTGGACGCAAAGGCAATAGGGCGATAATGCGTGCCAACTTTGTGCGCAAGCACAGCACCGATCCCGAAATCCGATGCATCTACCATCAACAAAAGGGGTTTCTGGGGATTGAATGGCGTAAGGCAAGTATTAGAAAGCAACGCCGATTTCAACTGGCGAAAGGCGCGTTCGCATTCCGACGTCCAGACGAACAGAACACCTGTACGGCGTAAGCGATGAAGCGGAGTTGAAAGGGAAGAGGCATTGCGCACATCCACTCACACCTTGTGATTCTAAATCGTTTAATGTTCTTGCGACCTCATCACGCAATGCGTGGGGAACATTGCGCGCTCGGAAAAATTTCGGTTGCGCGTTTACTTTCAGTTCCAAATGTGCTTCATAGTTTTTAGCGCAACCTAAGCCCGGTGCAAAAATGTCTGCAAATTCTTCACATAGACAAGAAACACTGTCGGAAGACACAGTCTGATTCACTGATAGGACCTGATTTACTATAGACATGTTAAACAATTGAAATAAATCCAAACCAAACAAGTTCACTGCAGTAGAAGAACGAAGAATGTAAAATGACACAAGTTTTGTTTGTCCCTTGTATGTTGCAAGAAGAGTGCACTGTCCTAACACAGGGATCTGCCATCCTGAATAACTTTTTAACTGAACATTTGCGGCATGCAACGGAGGTTTGCCCAGTTGTTTGTACGTGTCGTGATTGAGCAGTGAAACTGCAGCTCCGGTATCGAGCTGGAATGGTATGACCTTGCCATTAAAGTCCAAATCTACAAAAAGTTTATTGTCCTGCTGGCGACAAGAGCGACTGTCTCGTGCAATTTGAACCGATACAGGTACAGCATCACTCGCTAATTGACGTGATTTCCGGCGACGTTGACGCACACTTTTTGTGGGACGAACACAGTCACTTTTAGAGAAAGTGGCACTGGACGGGGTGGAAGTAACTACATGAATGTCCATGGGCGAAGGTCCATGAGCCTGAGTGTCCTTGGTTCGATTCTGGCGCGAAGCAATGGGCCTGGAATGGTTGTGATTGTCTGATCGGAGCTTTTTCTGGCAAAACACTTTGAACATGTCCTTTCTTATTACAGAAAAAGCAAATAGCTTGGCGTGACGGGCAATTTTCACGCGAATGTCTAGTAGCACACCGCGGGCATGATTTCACTGCATTTGTATGCTGGCGCGGCACACCTGGTTTAGAGCGTGGCGGCAGTTGCGTGGATGTGCGCGAGGGCAGTTTACCAGGCCACGCAGCGCGCCCGGCGGGCCGGTTAATGTTACACACGGCTGGCGAAGTTTCAAAAGATTCCTGAGCAAAGTCAAGTGTGTCTTGTCTATCTAATATGTCTATCACTCGTTGAAGGGAGGGATTGACGAGTTTCAAAATCTGTTCCCGTATGCGAACATCATAAACGTTCTGTGCAATTGCATCACGTACCATTGTATCTGAATAAGAGAGTCCACATTCACACTCAAAAGCACAATTCCTTGTAAAGCCTTGCAATGTTGCAACCCACTCCCTATTAGTTTGACCGGCCGTACGTTTTGTACGAAAGAAAGTATACCTTTTTGCAACTACATTAACTGTTTCTTTGAAATAGGCGTCCAATGCCGACAAAATTTCTTCATAGGACAGAGTTGCTATGTCGCGTCGGGGAAACAATTTCACTATCACACGGTACGTTTGCACGCCGACACAAGACAATAAGTGAGGCTGCCGCTCGTTACCTTGAATTCTGTAGGCGGTGAGATGAAATCCAAACTGGCGTGACCATTCCGTCCAGGATTCCACGTCTGGGTCGTAGGGCCTAAGAGGCGGTGCAACTGCGAGTTGTGGCTGCGGTAGCGGTGAAGCGGCGGCTGCCGCATCGGTTTGAATGGCACGTTGACCCTGGATGAGCTGTCCAAGGGCATCCAATAACGCCTGCGTCTGCTGATTCTGCAAGCGATAAAATTCGGACAGTACATCTGGCGAAGCCATGACACAAGTAAATATAAGCAATTAGAAAGAACACGTTTCCCTCGTCGCCAATGATGTGTTGGCAAATGTGCCAACACCTTGTAGATAGAGGAGGCCGAAATGCACGCTATCTAACGCAGACGGGCGTGAATTCTGGAACAGGATAAGTAGTGAATGCTAATAAGAAAAGTATGCAGCTCCTCGAATACTTAACTTTAATTCTTTGTTGGTTTACAACGTTCTTCTTGAGACATTTATACGATAATTCTCAAACTATGTAAAGCTAATGGCGCCTTGCTAGGTCGTAGCCATGGACTTAGCTGAAGGCTATTCTAACGGTCTCTCAGCAAATGAGAGAAGGCTTCGTCAGTGTAGTCGCTAGCAAAGTCGTCGTACGACTGGGGCGAGTGCTCGTCCGTATTTCGAGACCTGCCTTGTGGTGGCGCTCGGTCTGCGATCCCTGACAGTGGCGACATGCGGGTCCAACATGTACTATGGACTATGGCCGATTTAAGCTACCACGTAGCAAGTGTGGTGTCTGGCGGTGACACCACACTACTACTACTACTACTAATATTCTCCACCCTCCTACTTCCCTGCCTGTTCCCCTTTCCTTTTGCCCTTCCCCATTTTTCCACCTGTCACAAAAATGCACCACCCACTCCCAACGAAACGACATGCAGGGCAGGCATTCAGCTGCTACGCATTAGCTACGCCACTGCCTCATGGCTACCATTGTTGCCTACTGGTGTTCTGGTCCCTGCATGTTGCTTTAAGGTCTAGTTGCCCCATTGTACTGGTGAACTTCAGGGTCCCTATATGTCAATAGTACTCATTTTTCTAAGGTATTGTTTTACTTTCATATATAACAGATAGGTTACATCTAATAAAATTTTATTTCACTAATTTAAGCACTAGCCTTCTGCAAATGATAAGTCTCTCCATAATAAAACTGACATAAAATCTTTGGACCATTTTTCTATTACAGGTAACCATTGCTCCTGGATTTTACCACTCGTCGATTAAACAGCGACCAGAACTGACAGTTGCCTGCTGTTGCAGGCGCTAACTTGTGCAGGTTGTCTTGTAATTGATTACACAGTTCCACCATCTTCGATTTTAAAAGTGGCCATCTTGCATTCTATACTTAGAACAAGTGATCTGGCAACCATGAGGGCTGTGTTCAGGTCTGCCATCTTGTGTCAGTAAAGTGTCCATCTTGGATTCTACACTTGACACAAGTGACCATCTTGGATTTGACAAATGGCCATCTTGGATTCTTTACTTAGCATGAGTGGTGTGTTCAGGTCTGCCATCTGGAATTCTATACTTAGGACAGTTGAGCTTGGGCGATTTTTCAATTTTCCACTATTTATTTTTAATTTCCTGCCATTTTATGCAAAAAGAATTGGCCTATGTCTATCATCGTGGATAGTGATATCAGTGGGGTAGGGGAGGGATGGAGTAGAAATATGGAAATGTTGCATGATGTCTTCTGGTGATGTCATCAGCTGACTGCAAGCAGGATATTTTCCAATATTTCCAGTAGTACTCCACAGAATAAGAACGGTGATTTCCTCTACTGAGCTTGCTAGACAAAGGATACGGGCTTATCAGATGGTTGTGAACAATACAAACCCACATATTTATGGCAACTCTCTGTTGTTGTAATTGTGTTGCAAATCAGATTCCAGATTCAGTGTGTTGCATTGAAAGCAGCCAAAAAAGTTGTGAAAATTGACCTGCGGGAAATCCAGCAATCTTCAAGCATCCGTGGTGGGAATAACTGCAGCTGTGACATTTGGATTACATAACAAAATTGTACCTTTTATTTCTTCTAATAACTCTACGAATTTGTTTACGTAGTTCTTTTACTCTGTATAGCCACACAGAAGATTACAACCTCTTCACCATGCTTCACAGTTAGAAGAGAGTCTGGATTGCTTACTACAGCTCTGTCATCAGAAAGCAAGATTGGTACCCTGTGATGTTTGCTGTCAAGGACTCTGTTGACAGCCATTAAGAGGCCCCAGTGGGGTGGGACATCACACATGCTTTGTCACTTATGTCGAGATCGAGATAAAACCTGGGTACTAAGTGGCTGGGCTAAAGCCTCTGCTTCATTTACAATGTACTTTTGAGACATGGCTATTCACTGGATTTCAAAGAGACCACATTGCTGGTCTACAGATTACTGATGGATTTACTTCACCCTGTACTGTCTGCATCATTCTATTTGTGTGTTTTACAGTTTATGAAGATCTGCCACGGACTGGAATTGTGAACTGTCAAGTAATAATGATGTGTCTATATTTTCCGTGAAATGAAAAGTGTGTTGCACAATAGCAAGTATAACATTTGCACGAATATTCTAACTTAGTGCTTGTGTGAGGACCAGAGACTAAGGTAAGTGATCATGGATCCGGAATTTTTGAAACTGTGGCAGGAACAAATGCATATTCAAATGAAATACCAGGCATGACAAGGCGAACTATAAATGAAAATTCTGGAACAACAAAATAATTCTCCATAAACCATTAGTTTCGGTGTTTGCTCCTAAGAAATGTGTCCCAGAAAACATAACATAACACCTACAATTCTGGGCCCTCTTCTTCAGCCATTAAATTATTCAATCCACTATTGCTCAACATCAAAACATGCTAACTCCAATCCCCTATCCATGCTATCTGTGAGACCAGCCCCCACAACTGACTCTCGTGAAGTACTGAGGTATCAGACAGACAACACCTAACAAAGTCGCCTACAAAAATTTTCTGATACCACATCTGTAACAGCGAAAGATACAGCCGAGGCTCTTATCCTCAAATAAGTTAAGAAATACATTCAACAACGTTGCCTGGAACGCCTGCCATGCCACTTTCCTTCCAGAACACGTTTTCCCCTAAATAGCGAAATCTAGATGAGACAGGGAGTACTGTTTCTGACATCGGAGAACGACTACTGCCCAGTGCTCATCCCACCGCTATTGTGTTAGTGTGTCGAAAACGTCCAGCACGCTAACCACTGGTCGATGACACAGATGAAGGCACGCACAAAGCGGCATGGCAACTGGCCCAGCATCACACTGGACACTGAGAGGACAGTCTGCAGTGCGAGACCTGCGAGTCAACCCAGTCAGCACCCCCAAAATGATTTGAACACCACAGCGCCCATGGGAACACTTCCATATGGATTTCGACGGTCCCTCCTTCGGAGAGATGTGGCTCATCGTCATGTAATCATTTCCCAAGTTTCCTTATGTTGTTAAAATGTCAAATACCACAGCAATGGGGACAATAAGAGCCATACAGAAAAAATTTGCTATTGAAGGGGCCCAAAAAACAATATTTTCTGATAATGGCTCCCAGTTTTCATCGAATGTTTCAGGATTTCTGCTCTCGGGCGACATAACGCATCTGACAACGGCGCCATTCCATCCAGCATCCAGTGGTGAAATCGAGCAATTTGTAGGCTCATTTCAGGTCCTATCAGCTTGCTCTCAATTTTGTACAAAAGTTTCACAAAGATCTTGTTAAACCGAATTAGTTCCACCCTAGATTCAGCCCAACCTATAGAACAAGCAGGATTACGAAGCAATTTTAGCACTATTGACCACATTCTGACCGTTAGTGAAGTGATAAGCAGAGCGAACGAATACCAACTGCCTCTCTGCATTGCCTTTGTTGACTTTGAAAAGGCATTTGACTCCGTTAGCCACGTAGCTGTCCTCTAAGCATTGAGTGAGCAAGGAATGGGAGCAGTATATATTGAAGTGCTCAGGAAAATCTACGAGAATTCTTCAGCTTATGTTAACATCGGCGAATCAACCCAAGAATTCCGCATCATGAGGGGTGTCAAGCAAGGCGATCCCATCTCCCTAAAACTGATCTCTGCTGTATTGGAAATGGCTATGTCAAAGCTGAGCTTGGAAGGTAAGCGAATTAGAATTAATGGAAGAAGGCTTACCAACTTGAGATTTGCTGATGATATTGCTTTACTGGCCAAAGACTTCGCAGAGCTCCAAAACTTAGTTACAGATCTTGCATCGGAATGTCAGCTGGTTGGCTTGAACATGAATCTTTCCAAAACAAAAGTAATGTCCAACAAATGGGTCCCAGTTGGAGATGTGAAAGTCAAGGACAGTCTATTAGAAGAGGACAGTGAATATGTCTGCCTTGGCCAGATTATAAATATGAAGGGAGACATAAGGCCAGAAATCTATCGACGCATCAAGCTTGGCTGGCAAGCTTTTGGGAAGAATTCAACAGTATTCAGATCAAAAATGCCAGTAAATCTGAAGAAAGCAGTATTTGATCAATGCATTCTTCCTGTGATGACGTATGGCTGGGAGACATGGACACTGAACTCATTTACAAAAGGGAAACTTAGGACAACACAGAGAACCATGGAGAGATCAATGCTGGGCTATACAAGAAAGGATAGGAAAAGGGCAGATGACATCCGGTCTGTGACGAAGGTTAATGTCATCTTAGAGACAGTAGGTTCCTTGAAATGGCAGTGGGCTGGCCACGTCACAAGAAGAAAAGACAACAGATAGACGAAGCTACTACTGGAGTGGAGTCCGAGAGAGCACTGGAGGCCTAGAGGAAGACCACCAGACAGATGGGACAGAGACATCAAGAAGATTGCTGGTAACACCTGGCAGAGAACTGCCCAAAACCGCCCCACTTGGAGAAGACTGCTGAGAGCCTACCTGAATCCACGACTAGAAGAGGCCACATCATTTAATGATTGAATTGGCTGATGATGATGATGATGGTGATGATTTCAGGTGCAGATGTAGAAGACGCTGTCAGCCGCACCCAAGGTAATCGTTCTGACTCAGTTCCTGGCTTCCTACCTTCCTACAGGACTGCATCCACATTTGTACATGGTTGACCTCACGGGAATGCTGTATAGCCACTAACACTGAACCCTCTGTGGCATACTGAGGGCGACATCACGCCTACATCAGTCCAGCTGTTGCCCCCACTACTCACTGGACGGAGGGCTTTAGGCTCATACCTTCGGGAGGATCATAGGTTGGATATTAGGTGTTATGTAAGGCACCCTGCGACAGAGAATGTTCATAGTGGACGCCAACGACAACATGCTGGTACAACACGCCAACCAGATGCGCCTATGCAGAGTAGCTTCCACCTCGGGACAACCACCACTGACCTTGAAACCAGTATGGTACAATTCCAGAAGCCTGCTCGTGACCCACAATTCCATGTTCAGTGCCATTGGAGCTGGTCTAAGTTTCCCACTAATGTGTTTATGTATAAAGTTTAGCCCAGATTTACCTACCAATTCATACAAAGTCTACGTATTACCAAAATTATGTACCCACAAACTGTTAGCCAACTAAAACTCATATCCTAACCTTTGACTAAACAGAACCTAATTTGAACTGATCTGTAACTGGTCTTAATACAACTTATCTTTTTATATTTTTATTAAATGTGCAACTGAAGTAAAACAATTATCTGACCCTAATAAAAATTTTCACTTAGCTCGTGTTTTGACAATATTATTGCAGATTTTTCGAAAGCGCAACAGCTAACAGCAAGCCGGCAGCAGCTAAGCTAGATTTCTATTTTTAAGTAAAATTTCCAAATAATATCAAACTGTTGCATTCCATAAAGTGCAATGTGGTAGTGTGTAATAAGAAACCTTCTTTAAAAAGTGGACTGCAGAGAGTAACATTTTCTAAGAGTTTAGAATGAAGTACATATTCAAAAAGACAGATTGAAATTTCGCGTGATCTTCATACATAACATTGGTATGAAAAATACTAAGCTTAACAAAGAGAATGATGATATAAAAAGGATATGTGGCGAGCAACTATCGATCATGCCATGTTACAGAAACAGCACATTGCTCAGTCGGGGGACCATATTGAACACATGTTGTAACTTGCGACCATGTGCTAACGAACGTGCCAGAACCACCCTTATCATGTGTTTTATCGTTCTTCCCTCTTTCCTGCACCCACACCACATTCTGACTGCTTACAGCACTATATTTTCACCTGGTGGCAGAAAACTGAACTGTGATGTTTTTCAGCATACTCCGCGAGCGCGCCGTTTAGTGAATGTACCTACGATGTTTCAGTCTCCTGCGACGTATACATCCCAGATTGCAGCATTCGGAATACCTGCAGTTTAGTTACAATTGCACAGTGCAAAGATTCAAGCACCAGTTTTAAGTGAGGAATCTAGGGATATACTAAAGCTACCTACACATCGCTCTTGCAGAAATCGCGTAAATTAATTACAGGTTGCAGAGAGACATTTAAGCAGTCATTTTCCCTCGCTTAGAAGAGGTACAATGGAAAGTACCCTTTGCCATGTACTTCACAGTGCTTTCCGGAGTATGGATGTAGATGGAGTTGTAAACATAAATGTATGGTGTGTGTGAGAAACAGCTTAAATGAGGACCACTTGTCTAAACAATGGTGTTGGCAGCTCTGCGGGCACGGGACGCAGTAACGAAAGTATACCAGTGGAACAGACACTCGGGGGAATCTTTCCAGGTGAATGGCTGCTCGAAACATGCACTGCACCACAGATGCACACAGACTGGGGTAGTCATTACGGCTGTTTGCTGATTACGCTCTGGTGTACGGGAAGATGTCGTCGTTGAGTCACTGTAAGAGGATACAGAATGATTTAAAATTTCTAGTTTATGTGGTGAATGGCAGCTTGCACTAAATGTTCAAAATGTAAGGTAATGCAGCCGAGTAGGAAAACAAATACTGTAGCGTTGGTATACAAGATTAGTGGTGTGTTCCTTGACACAATCATGTCGATTAAATATCTAGGTCTAACGTTGTGAAGCTATAAGAAATGAAAAGAGCACGTCAAGTTGGTAGCTGGGAATGCGAATGGTCGACTTCGTTTCATTGGGAGAATTTTGGGAAGTGTAGCTCATGTATATAGGAGACCACATACTGTGATGCATTCTTGAATACTATTCGAATCCCCACCAAGTCGGATTAAAGGTAGACATCGAAACAATTCTGAGGCATGCAGCTAGATTTATTACCAGTAGGATCGAACATCACATGAGCATCACGGAGATGCTTTATTGGTTGGCTGGTTGGTTGTTTGGGGAAGGAGACCAAACAGTGTGGTCATCGGTCTCATCGGATTAGGGAAGGATGGGGAAGGAAGTCGGCCGTGCCCTTTCAGAGGAACCATCCCAGCATTTGCCTGGAGTGATTTAGGGAAATCATAGAAAACCTAAATCAGGATGGCTGGACTGGGAGATGCTTTATTAACTCAAGTAGGAATACCAGTAGGGAAGGTGATATATTTGTGAAGACTAATGAGGAAATATAGAGAACCAGTATTTGAAGCTGACTGCAGAACGATTCTTCTATTGCCAACATACATTGGACTTAAGGTCCATGAAGATAAGAAGAGAGTAATTAGGGCTCGTACAAAGATTTATTGATACTCGTTTTTCCCCACGCTGTATCTGCGAGTGGAGCAGGAAAGTAAGTGACTATAAGTGAGATGGCGTAAGAAGTTCCTTGACAGCTCAAAGCGCTGTTGCCAGCTTTCAACAATGAAGCGCTAATGGCTGCAGGCGAAAACAATAACTGTTTATTGAGCTGTGACAACACTGAGGCATTGCCATACAGACGTTACAAAATCACGTTATGTTATCGACTGAGGTAGGTCTGCGAAGCTGCTGCACCCAGCCCACTGTAACTGTCAGGGATCAACTACACCGACTCCCATAGTAATGGATACGTGGACCCACCACCATGCATTTTGCGGTGGCTTGTGGAGTATGCATGTAGATGCAGATGTGAGGTATAATGCTATGGAGGACGTTCACGTGGCATCCCATGGGACGTGTGGCTGTAATGAAAGGTACCATGACAGCTGTGAACTACGTGAACATTATTGCAGAGCACATGCATCGCCTCGTGCTTGAATCCTTACCCAACGGCAATGGCATCTTCCAGCAGGACAAGTAGCGGTGTCACAAGGCCAGAATCGTTCTGGAATAGCTTGTGAGGAGTTATAGTGAAATCACATTGATAGCTTTGTCGCGGAATTCGCCTGCTCTGAACCTGATAAAAGACATCTGGGATGCTATAGGGGTCACCGTGCCCAAACACCATCGGCCCGTAATTAACTGGAATTCTGTGACATGTGTGCAGATATCTAGCGCAGTTACCGCCTATATCTACGTCTACATACATACTCCGCAAGCCACCGTATGGTGAAAGCCATTTCCTTTCCTATTCCACTCGCAAACAGAGGAGCCATAATTTCTCACATCTTATCTTCATGGACCCTATGCGAAATGTACGTTGGAGGCAGTAGAATTTTTCTGCAGTCAGCTTGAAATGCCGATTCTCTAACTACCTGTAGTAATGCCCTGCGAAAAGAGCTTTGTTTTCTCTCCAGGTATTCCCATTTGAGTTCAAATAGCACCTCCGTAATACCTGAGTGCTCAACGAACCTATCGGTGACAAATCTAGCAGAACGCCTCTGAAGTGCTTCAGTGACTTCCTTTAATCCGGCCTGGAGAGGATCGCAAATACTTGAACAATACTCAATAATGGGTCGCACTAGTGTTCTATAAGGATCCCAAATACTTGAACAATACTCAATAATGGGTCGCACTAGTGTTCTATAAGCCGTCTCCACTTGGAGGAGCTACACTATCCCAAAACACTCCCAATAAAAAAAGTCCAGCATTCTCCTTCCCTAGTACCAACTTAAGTGGTCATTTCATTTCATATCGCTTTGCAGTATTATGCCTAGATATTTAATCGGTATGATTGTGTCTATCAGCACCCTACTAATGTGTATGACGTCCCATACTCCGAGGAGCATATGGGACGATGCGGGAGACCTGCACCGCTGTATCAGGCAAGGTCCTAGTGGAGGTGGTTTGCCATTGCCTTCCTCCAACCGTAATGGGGATTAATGATGATGATGAAGACTACACAACAACATCCAGTCATCTTGAGACAGGAAAAATCCCTGATCCCGCCTGGAATCGAATCCGGGACCCCATTGTGGGGCGGCTGGTGGAAAATTTACTGTTGTATAAATGTTTGAATTTAGAAACACTGCAGTTTCCGGCCGATGCACCATACATGGGGCGACTGGTGGAAATGAAGGTTGCTGTTATTTAATGTTTGGTTTGTAATGTAGAAACATTTCCCGGCCGTTTAACCATATGTGGGGTGGCGGGTGGAATTAATTGTTATATAAATGCTCCTATTAATTATGCTGTCTTTTGCTGTTCTCAACACTGGCTCTCTAACTACAATTTTGGCAACCAGAAAGTGATTAGCAAAACGTGAAGCCTGTAATTAGAATTCCTAGTGCCCACTTCATCTGAGAAATACACTTATAGCTACAGCTTATAGCTCTGAGGAATTAGGAGATTGTCTGGGATTCATAATCAAAAACGATCGTGAAAAAACGTTCGCTATATTCTGAAAGTCACAGATGACAAAAAAGAATCCACACAATCTGACTAACAGAGCAGTTCAGAGTCTAATGCGCTGATGCAACTATAACTGTCCAAATTAAATGTTTAAGTGAATGCTCGCCATAATTTGATGATAATGTTCATCAAATGCCACGCTAAATAATGGTACAATGTTTGTCCCACGACGGCACGTGAAAATACGACATACGCAAACTGAAGATAGATCATTAAAGTCATTCCAGAATTAACACTTCACTTGAAAATGATTTCATGGTTACGCGTAACCCGAGTAACTTAATACGGCATCCGAGGCTGTTTATAGCAATGATACCGACGCAACGCGACTCCCGACACAGATGGTGTGCTATTCAGCGTCTGGAGAAAACTGGGGCCTTTTCCTCACGCAGCGTTCTTATATATAAAGCCGCGGTGCGGACGGCTAAGGGAACGCCTGATTAAATCGGCTCTCCCGACTAGCCGCTGGGCTAGTAATGCACCACTTTAAGTTATTGAATAAATCATCGCTTCCTTTGCTGACGGCCAATGAAGCTCTCAATTTAAATGTGCATTCAACACACAGGTAAGTAATCATAATAAAAGTCTGACGTGGCTAAGTAAAATATTTTCGCGAGAGAATTAATTTAATTACACTGCACGCAGTAGAAGAGCTCTGAACTTGCCCTTTGGAGATACGCTATCGCTATAGTTTTATAGTTATTCAAATGAAACTTCTCACATCTTTATGGTTATAGCGGATCTCCATTCTACTTAAATATAAACATCCTAGCCTTATTTATTAGCCTACTTAATCTATCTTGCTTCCTTAATTTTTAAGACAAAAACCAGAAAATCATGAATTTCAACTAAAATCTTAATTTGTGAGATCCAAAGTACTGTTTCTATTAAATTATTATGAAAAAGGAATCTAAATATAAATTTTTAAGTCTCTAGCTCTTTTCTGTTGCGCCAATGATTTGTAGAGAAAAACGTCCAAATTTCGAAAATGGTTAAAGTTATTGAACTGACATTCAGCACTTGTTGATTTAGTATTACTCCTGACATGTTAGAAACGTTTCAGGTTATTTACTTGATTTTTAAAGTATTGCGCAACATTTATGACGTCAGAGCTAGTTACAGCGGACTAGGCTGGCACACAATGGAAAGACTGATGTGAATTTTATACAGCGTGAGTAGGTTGCTTCCCTACACCGTGCGCGGGAAGAGAGAACGCTACCCCAAGACCACGAGCTGCAGACACCCTCTTAATGCTGTATTCGATCATTACATATTGTTTTTCCTACTCATCCGAATTAATTCATTTTTTCTGTATTTAGAGTAAGCTGCCATTAATCACACCAACTAGAAATTCAGCCCTACAAACACTCAACGACGACACCTTCCCGTACATCACAGCATCATCAGCAAACAGCCGTAAACTGCTGCTCACATCATCCATCAGGTCATTTACGATCCAATCACACATATCGGAACCTAAACCGTATGCTCGGATCTTCGACAACAATGTGCAGTGGCGCACCGTGTCAAAAAAATGGTTCAAATGGCTCTGAGCACTATGGGACTTAACATCTATGGTCATCAGTCCCCTAGAACTTAGAACTACTTAAACCTAACTAACCTAAGGACAGCACACAACACCCAGTCATCACGAGGCAGAGAAAATCTCTGACTCCGCCGGGAATCGAACCCGGGAACCCGGTCGCGGGAAGCGAGAACGCTATCGCACGACCACGAGCTGCGGACGCGCACCGTGTCAAATGCTTTCCGGAAATCTAGGAATATGGAATCTGTCTCTTGCCCTTCATCCATGGTTTGTAGAACATCATCAGAGAAAAGGGCAACTGAGTTCAGCACGGGCAATGCTTTCTAAATCCGTGTTGATTTGTGGACAGAAGCTTCTCCGTCTCAGGGAAATTTCTTATATTAGAACTCTCAAGGAGACGTCCCAAGCGGTAGGATCGACTTTTTGAAATTAGCTATGCCGCGATATAGGTCGTGGTTCCAGGTATCACACCATGCAAGCATTTACCCTGGTGGACCCTTGTTTGCGAGTAGTTGACGAAAAAATGAAATTGGAGTTGTACGCGACGCTCAGTAGCGTTAAAAGAGAAGAGTTTGCAGACCGGTTGTGTGGTGCAATAGATACGGTAAGGCCTTTACGAGCTGAAGGTTATGGGTTTGAATCTCGTCACGTGCTTTACACATTTTATTTTTAAATCTTTGTCGAAATGACGTAAATAATTATTTTTATACAGAAAACTGGTTTAAATGTAGCTTTTTATTTCTGTTTCTTCGTTACATCATTTTAATCATCGTATGAATTTTTTCATTTGCTCTCATTTTTTCTCTATAACATTCTTTTTTCACTCGGAATTTTTGTGAATGTGATTTTGCTTACATTTATCTGATATATTTAAATATTTGAAAATGCCGATCTATCGGTTAAAAAACAAAAGACGTAATAATGTAGTTATACTGACTGTTGAATGATATCAAAAGTATTTTTTGCTCGAAGAATTGTACTTTTTTTGGATGACAACACCAGTCAACAGCCATTTTGCATCTGGGATGTGATACATCAACTAGTGTATATTTTGGTGTGTAGAATCCGAATATACCTTTCAAAATGTTCTAACACGTACAATTTTTGAGTTTTTAAATGTTTTTTATTTTTCGTATTCAGTACTTCGCTTTTTGCTGTTCTTCTGTTTTGATGTTTATTTGCAGAGAAGAGCTGGAAGATCTACAAATCGTCAGTAAATAGTTGGTGGGGTAATTCAGTAGTGTGAAAGAGATCCTCAGTGAGTGTCCCCAATGAAAGATAGTGCAAACTTTCTGTGTTTAAAACTTATACTACGAAAAATGGCATCTAGTAAATCTCGTTGGCACTGTCTAAACACCCTGACAACTTTTGTTATGTGTATGGGAAATTCACTCCAAAAGCGCAAAGAAAACCAATCACTGCTTGGTTAAGAAGGCATATAAATTGTATTTTGATTGTCCTGTTGGTGATCAAGATAAAAATTTTGCAACTCATATTGCCTGCATAACCTGTACTACAACTTTAACCGAGTGGTTGAAAAGAAAACGTCGAACCATGCCATTCGCTGTTCCGATGGTGTGGTGTGAGCCTAATGACCAATATTCAAACTGTTACTTCTGTCTTACAAATACTGAGGGGCATTCAAGCAAAACTAGACATAAAATAAAGTATGCAAGTGTATCTTGAGTGCATTTGCCTGTGCCCCATGATGAGGGGTTGCCTGTTCCTGTCTGTAACTTGAAAGCCACGGAAGCAGACACCATGCCAAGTACATCAGAAAGTATTGAGCATATAGAAGAGTACTGCCCTCAATATCACGACACTTCGCCTCAGCTCTTTAATCAAAATGATTGAACGATTTGGTTCGCGACCTAAAACTTTCGAAACAGCAAGCTGAAATCTTGGGGTCGAGAGTGCAACAACGGAACCTTCTAGCTCCGGGACAAAAATTTCCTGTTTCAGATCATTAGGTGCTCCCTTCACTCAATATTTCTATAAGCAGAATTCAATGTGTGTATGTAGAATGTCAATGGTCTGATGATGCAGCTAGGTTACAACATAACCCCAGAAGTGGCGACTATTTATTGACTACAGTAGAACCAGCTTGAAAGCAGTACTACTGCATAATGGCAATGCATTTCTATCGGTACCTTTGTCTTACGCAGTAGACATGAAAGAAACTTATGAAACCATGGCCTATAAGGAAGTCATATGTGCCTGAAAACGTAAATGTGAACAATACCCCATTGGTTGAGCCCGATAAAATCATTTTTCCTCCTCATCGTATCAAGTTGGGCCCTATCAAGAACTTTGTAAAAGCTCTGGATAAAGAAGGTGAGGTCTTCAATCACTTAAAAGAAAAGTTTTCCAAATTAAGTGAGGCAAAGCTGAAAGAGGGTAAATTTGTTGGACCACAAATAAGAAAATTGTTGAAAGATCCAACCTTTGATACCAAACTCACAGAGATCCAATTAACTGCTTGGTCTTCTTTTAAAGTAATTGTGAATGGCTTTTTGGGTAACAGAAAAGACAAAAACTATGCTACCATTGTGAATTACCTGTTGAACAACTATAAGAACATTTGTGTAGAATGTCGCTTAAAATTCACTTTTTACATTCTCACTTTGATTTCTTCACGGAAAATTTGGGAGCCGAAGCGATGAGCATGGTGAACGCTTTCACCAAGTCACTCTTACCATGGAACACCGTTACCAAGGCCATTGGAACCCTTCTATGATGGGTGACTACTGCTGGGTTCTTGTTAGGGAGAATGATGAAATGGCAAACAAAAGAAGAGCCCCGTCGTCGCATTTTTCAAAAACCAAAGACGATTAAAGGGTAAAATATCTTCTGAACTAATTTGGACCCATATATACATACAAAATAGTACTGATTTCAGACGTTCTGAATCTGTATTTTTGTTTGACTTAATTTCGCCAATTTTCGGTATTACCATTTTTTTCTTCTGCTGTGTATTTAGGAAATGTGACGTCGTAGAGAAAAACTGATTTTACCAGTGTATACAGCGCCACAAAATTAGGTAAATCCACCCATTTACAAACCAGATGCAGAAAAAAGTTTAAATTTATTAACTAGTGTAATCATTGTGCAAACATTTAAAACATACCCTAAATTGCTATTGCACTATGGACAAATAACCACAGATGAAGATTTCAGTGAAAGAGGGGATTAAGTAAAACAAAATTCAAGCAAAATGAGAAATAGAAATAATGAATGCAATAACATGGACGAAAAAATAGGATGATAAAATGAAATAAATTAAATTGAAATTAATATCTAACATTAATTAAAATCACACGACCGAAGATTTCAAGCGGAAAAAGGATGATTATTGGGTAAAAATACCAAACTGAAGTAGCTGATGCGATGTTTAAAATGATTTGCGAAAGGAAGAGAAATAAAAAGTTACATTTAAACCAAATAAGTGAATAAAGATGATCAAAAATTTAAAAGTAAAAGAAAATTAAAGTAGCTACCATGATTAGAGCCCACGTCTACTGCACAGCAAGACCTTATCCTATCCAATACACTATTAATACGATACAAGTCTTTTAATGCTTCACACAAAATTCCGAAATTTCTTGGTCAACAACTCGCAATGGAGGTATAATGGAGCATATTATTTTTTCTTTCTTCGCTCTTCTCCTTTTATGCATGTGAACGATATATACACAAAGCCAAAGGTAAATTAACCAGTTGCTTCGTGGCAGAGATAATGTTTTGAGAAGAGATACGCTCTTCAATTGATTAACTTCTTTATCTTCACCTGTTTGTTTCTATAATTGGTTCCGGGTGGACGTATGACGAGATCCGTCACACCAGATTTGTTTAAAAAGGGGTATTTCAAACGTACATTAAAAGTGTTAGAAAAAGTTACTAGGAAACTAAAGTTTTATTCGTGTATTCACATCGACCATACTCGTCCGTTCATCATTTCGCCCGCGCCGAGAAGCCTGCATCTGCAGGTTCAGAGCAGATAAAAGGAATTTGCGCGAGCAGCGGAGGAGCAATCCTGCATTGGAATTGTTATAATCAGGACTACGCACAATGAAATTAATGTGAAGAAGTATGTAACGTAAATGATGAATATCGATCTTAAATATATTGACACTGAAGACCTATTGATATTAGTAGCAGTTAAAGTTCATCCCGGATAAGTGCAACTTCCAATTTCTTTCAGTTATTCTTCCCAATTAATTTTGTTTATTATTCAAGCAGCAATTATTAATCAGCTTCCTTCATTTGCCTGCCCGCCTATTTTGCCTCTATTCAAGGGCCCACCAGCGTGAATGGCTACAAGTTGTGATAGCTGGGACCTTAATCTACACTACTGGCCATTAAAATTGCTACACCGAGAAGGAATGCAGATAGTAAACGGGTATTCATTGGACTAATATATTATACTGGAACGGACATGTGATTACATTTTCACGCATTTTGGATGCATAGATCCTGAGAAATCAGTATCCAGAACAACCACCTCTGACCGTAATAACGGCTTTGATACGCCTGGGCTTTGAGTCAAACAGAGCTTGGATGGCGTGTACAGGTACAGCTGCCCATGCAGCTTCAACACGATACCACAGTTCATTAAGAGTAGTGACTGGCGTATTGTGACCAGCCAGTTGCTCGGCCACGATTGACCAGACGTTTTCAATTGGTGAGAGATCTGGAGAATGTGCTGGCCATGGAACCAGTCGAACATTTTCTGTATCCAAAAAGGTCCGCACAGGACCTGCAACATGCGGTCGTGCATTATCCTGCTGAAGTGTAGGGTTTCGCAGCGATCGAATGAGGGTTAGAGCCACATGTCGTAACACATCTGAAATGTAACGTCCACTGTTCAAAGTGCCGTCAATGCGAACAAGAGGTGACCGAGACGTGTAACCAATGGCACCCCATACCATCACCCTGAGTGATACGCCAGTATGGCGATGACGAATACACGCTTCCAATGAGCGTTCACCGCGGTGTCGCCAAACACGGATGTGACCATCATGATGCTGTAAACAGAACGTGGATTCATCCGAAAAATGACGTTTTGCCATTCGTGCACCCAGGTTCGTCGTTGAGTACACCATCGCATGCGCTCCTATCTGTGATGCAGCGTCTAGGGTAACCGCAGCCATGGTCTCCGAGTTGATAGTCTATGCTGCTGCAAACGTCGTCGAAATGTTCGTGTGGATGGTTGTTGTCTTGCAAACGTCCCCATCTGTCGACTCAGGGATCGAGACGTGGCTGCACGATCCATTACAGCCATGCGGATAAGATGCCTGTAGTCTCGACTGCTAGTGATACGAGACCGTTGGGATCCAGCACGGCGTTCCGTATTACCCTCCTGAACCCATCGATTCCATATTATGCTGACAGTCATTGGATCTCGACCAACGCGAGCAGCAGTGTCGCGATACGAAAAAGCGCAATCGCGATAGGCTACAATCCGACCTTTATCAAAGTCGGAAACGTGATGGTACGCATTTCTCCTCCTTACACGAGGCATCACAACAACGTTTCACTAGGCAACGCCGGTCAACTGCTGTTTGTGTGTGAGAAATCGGTTGGAAACTTTCCTCATGTCAGCACGTCGTAGGTGTCGCCACCGGCGCCAACCTTCTGTGAATGCTCTGAAATGCTAATCTTTTGCACATCACCGCATCTTCTTCCTGTCGGTTAAATTTCGCGTCTGTAGCCCGTCATCTTCGTGGTGTAGCTACTTTATTGGCCAGTAGTGTAGATCACTGTATAGATGGTTTCAATGCTGGGGACCACTTCTTGTCAGAATGTGTTCAAGAATTCTGCAGCAAATAGATGTTATAATATTGGTCATTAATTATAAGGGTGCGTCCTTTTACGTTTCTTATATGCAGGAGTCATATGAGTTTTGTACTAGTCACTTGGGACTTTCCGTTGGTGCAGAGGTAAATGCCATCTAATTCGTGCCAAAGAAAATCACTCCTATATTGCTTCCTAAGGTGGACCGACACGCCATGAAACAAGCTGTCATGAGGTTTCGGCTGCACAGAGTGCGAAAACGTCAGTACATTGCGTACGAGTGAGGCAGCGAGTTGAAGGACTGGACTTACTTCATGGCGGCGCGCTGCATGGTGCAGAACTCGGCGGGCCGCAAGGGGTGCGCGCCGCCTGCGGGGGCGGCCCCCCTCTTGGCCCCCAGCCTGCGCGGCGCCGCCTCGTCAGACGGCTTCTTGCGGCGGCCCTGCTGCACCGCCGGCCGCTCGCGGCGTGCGCGCGACTCCACCGCATTCTGCGGAAACCAGCCGCACAGCTCAGCAGAGACAACACAAGCATCTGCGACGTGTCCCAGATACGGAGTAAACAGAATTATAGCTCGCCGACGTGAACACACTTCCGTGTTTGAAAAGCAACTTTGTTGTAAGTCTCTTCGGGCATGCTGCCGGATCCTAAAATCAACTTGACTCGATATTTCGGCGATCCAACTGGTCGCCATCTTCAGAAAATGCTGCTTCAGCTGATGACCGGGACTCATCAGCAGAAGCAGCATTTCCTGAAGATGGCGACAGTTGGATCGCCGAAATATCGAGTCAAGTTGATTTTTAAGATCCGGCAGCAAACCCGAAAAGACTTTCAAGACTTATTACGCCGGGAAAGCCTACGTATTCACAAGCAACTTTGTTGATTGCGAAGGACCACTAACTTCACCGAGCGAGGTGGCGCAGTGGTTAGACACTGGACTCGCATTCGGAAGGCCGACGGTCCAATCCCGCGTCCGGCCATCCTGATTTAGGTTTTCCGTGATTTCCCTAAATCACTCCAGGCAAATGCCGGGATGGTTCCTCTGAAAGGGCACGGCCGACTTCCTTCCCCATCCTTCCCTAATCCGATGAGACCGATGACCACGCTGTCTGGTCTCCTTCCCCAAACCAACCAACCACTAACTTCTGACTTTAGTTAAACACTTTCAAACACCATCTCCTATCTAAAGGGCTGCCGATTTGACACATCATCCTCACGGTGGCTGCCGACCGACTCCTCGATTTCGCGAGCTGCAGAATACTTCACGAAATTATGAGGGGCAGTCAAATGAAAACTGAACACCCGCCACATCGGGACTTTAGAACGGTTCCATTCCAGAATAATCACCGCAGACGTTAAGCCATTCATCCTACTGGGAGACGGGAACAGGACTAGCAAACAGGCGCGGCCAGGAAATCAAATGCTACATTATGACGACGTCTTTTCTCACATCATTACACGAGGCAGGTTCCGTGTCAACACCTCCATTTGTACACATGGGCTTCGAAGCTGAGGAAAAGGCCTCTTGTGAGTATTGTATTGTATAGTGATTAAAATTCTTCTGGGTATTATGCCGCGTCATTCCTAGAAACTGACAACAACAATAAACTAAAACCGACGTTTCGGCCGAATTGCAACGGCCTTCCTCAGGGAACGACTAGTTTTGCATTGGGATAGGTGCTTCTATTTATTACAGACTATCAATGTCTGACGTCACGGTTGTAAAACTTTTAATTAGCCCTCTAATATGATTGGCTAGTCATGACGTAAGGGAAGATGGAAAGAAAGAGGCTATTCGTGGATATCCATGTCGTCAACGATTCCACTGGTACACTTACCATATGTAAAAGGCGTCAGTGAACGGCTAAGCAATTTCCTCCGCCGACGAGGTTTCAAACCGATTTTTCGAAGCAGTCACAGGATCCGTGTTTACGAACTACGGTGTGAGTGCGGAGCTGCCTACATAGGAGAAACAGGGAGACCTGTTAGCTTAAGAGTAACAGAACACGAACGCTCTGTCCGATTACAACATAATAAGTCGGCAATAGCGGAACACCACCGTGACTATGGACAACCTATCAGGTTCCAGGAAGCCCGAGTACTGGCGGAAAAATCGTGGATGCGAGAACGCAAAATACGGGAGGCGATCGAAATTATTAAGCAGCCTGACATCAACAGAGAAGATGGCTACAAACTCCCAGCGTCCTGGCTGCCGGCCATCCCAGTCCAACGGGCGGCGAGCGACCGCGGGGCAGAAGCTACACGGGACACGGACGTATCTGCACAAACAGCTGTAGAGCAACTCTCAGTAAACTTCCGCGCCCACCAGGAGGAAAACTTGCCGACTAGAAGCCGAACGCTGATTGGCGGACAGCTACCAATCGTTGACGACGTGGATATCCACGAATAGCCTCTTTCTTTTCATCTTCCCTTACGTCATGACTAGCCAATCATATTAGAGGGCCAATTAAAAGTTTTACAACAGTGACGTCAGACATCGATAGTCTGTAATTAACAGAAGCACCTATCCCCATGCAAAACCAGTCGTGCCCTGAGAAAGGCCGTTGCAATTCGGCCGAAACGTCGGTTTTAGTTTATTATTGTTGTCAGTTTTTAGCAATGACGCGGCAAAATACCCAGAAGAGTTTTAATCACTATGACACCGGCCGCGGAAGCCTACGTTCTTATATTGTATTGTATTCTTACACCATTTCGCTGTTTTAGCTATGAAGTCATCGCTGGTGTGCGTCCACACACACAGTAAACAACGGGTCGTATGGATAAAACGGAGAATGGTTCAAATGGTTCAAATAGCTCTGAGCACTATGGGACTTAACTTCTAAGGTCATAAGTCCCCTAGAACTTAGAACTACTTAAACCTAACTAACCTAAGGAGATCACACACATCCATGCCCGAGGCAGGATTCGAACCTGCGACCGTAGCGGTCGCGCGGTTCCAGACTGTAGCGCATTTAACCGCTTGGCCACCCCGGCCGGCAACGGAGAATGTACTTCATTCTCGGAGAACATACATTTACATGAAATTCCGAGTCGGAGAATATGCTTCATCTGAGAATGTCCTCAGCTTGAGTTAAAAGAGGGTAGAAGTTGCTCAACGTGAAGATTCAGCGATTCTGTATGAATATGACTAGAGAAGTTTTTCACAAGCGGATTACATTCTCCGTTTTTTTTTTTTAAGTGAGCTCTGTATCCTAATCCAAGCTCAGTGTAAGTTTTGTTGAGGTTAAGTTCTTCCCAGTTTTATCAGTGAAAATGGCTGTGTTTATATTACTCGGAAGATAAAAAAAATCAACGTAGCCCTAAGAAATACTGAAGGGAGAAACTGTAGAAGTTTACACAGGTTTAACGACAAAAACATTGTAAGCATAGACTTCCGTGGCCGTTGTCATAGTCAATAAAATTCTTCTGTTTATGTGACCTCATCGTGAAAGTGTAAAATTTTCCAACGTATCGGCCCCTGTTATAATTGGCCTTCGGTTGTGAGGTACCAGGTACATCTACATCTACATGGTTACTCTGCAATTCACACTTAAAGTGCCTGGCAGAGAGTTCATCGAACCATTTTCATACTACTTCTCTACCATTCCACTCTCGAATGGCGCTTGAGAAAAAGGAACAGCTAAATATTTCCGTTCGAGCTCTGATTTCTCTTATTTTATTATGAAGATCATTTCTCCCTAAGTAGGTGGATGTCAACAAAATATTTTCGCATTCGGAAGAGAAAGTTGGTGATTGACAAAATGGTTCAAATGGCTCTGAGCACTATGGGACTTAACTTCTGAGGTCATCAGTCCCCTACACCTTAGAACAACTTAAACCCAACTAACCTAAGGACATCACGCACATCCATGCCCGAGGCAGGATTCGAACCTGCGACCATAGCGGTCGCGCGGTTCCAGACTAAAGCGCCTAGAACCGCTCGGCCACTTCGACCGGCGGGTGATTGACATTTCGTAAGTAGATCTCGCCGCAAAGAAAACCGCCTTTGTTTCAGTGACTGCCACCCCAACACGCGTATCATATAAGTGACACTCTCACTCCTATTGCGCGATAACACAAAATGAGCTGCCCTTATTTGCACTTTTTCGATGTCCTCCGTCAACCCTACCTGGTAAGGATCCCACACCGAGCAGCAATATTCCAGCAGAGGACGGACAAGTGTAACGTAAGCTGTCTCTTTAGTGGGTTTGTCGCATCTTCTAAGTGTTCTGCCAGCAAAGCGCAGTCTTTGTTTCGCCTTCCCCACAATATTATCTATGTTATCTTTCCAATTTAAGTTGCTCGTAATTGTAATTCCTAGGTATTTAGTCGAACTGACAGCCCTTAGATTTGTCCGATTTATCGTATACCCAAAATTTATCGGATTTCTTTTAGTACCCGTGTGGATGGCCTCGCACTTTTATTAGTTTAGTGCCAATTGCCACTTTTCGCACCGTACAGAAATTCTCTCTAGTCATTTTGTAATTGAAATTGATTGTCTGATGATTTTACTAGACTGAATCATGTTGAAACAGCCGGCCGGAGTGGCCGAGCGGTTCTAGGCGCTACAGTCTGGAACCGCGCGACCGCTACGCTCGCAGGTTCGAATCCTGCCTCGGGCATGGATATGTGTGATGTCCTTAGGTTATGTAGGTTTAAGTAGTTTAAGTTCTAGGGGACTGATGACCTCAGAAGTTAAGTCCCATAGTGCTCAGAGCCATTTGAACCATGTTGAAACACCCATATCAGTAAGTGGTGTAGCCTCCACGGGCAGCAACGCAGGCGCTGACTGTGGCACCCAGTCGACCGCACAGATGGCGAGCACTGTCCTGGACCACATTACGCCGCCCCTACTCGACCTGTTCACGTAGTTTTGTAGGAGTTGTTGGTTGACTAGTCGCACGAGTCACGTCTCGTCCCATCATACCCCACACGTGCTTTATTGGAGACAAATCTAGTAATCGTGCTGGCCATTTTGCAGAGGACGTTGAGTTTCAAGGGAAGTGTGTGGCCAAGCATTATCCTGTTGGAACAACACGTCACCTTCCTGTTGCAAGAAAGGCAAAAGAACGAGTCAGACAACATTCTGCGTGTACTTAGTGCTGGTTAGCGTACCCTCCAGAAACAACAGAGGTGAACGAGTGTTGTAGCTTATCGCCCCTCAGACCATAAGGCCTGGGACAGGATCGGTGTGTACTGGACGAATAGACTCTACGAGACAAGGCTCACCAGGACTACGTCGTGCACGCCAACGAGCATCACTTGCGTCCAGGCAGAATCTGGTTTCTTCGCTGCAGACAACGGCGCGCCATTCCGTCTTCAATTGATCCTATGACGGCACGAGTCGACACGTGCATGTCGATGCTGTGGCACGATTGGAAGACGGACTAGAGGTGGAGTGCCTGTAGTCCCACTGCTAATAACCGGATCGCAACAGTTCGTGTTGACACGTCTGGGATCACAAGTCCTCTTATCTGTGCTGTGCTAGCGGTTCAATCTGCCACTGCTGCCCTTACAGTATGACAATCTCTGTGCGCATCTGTGCTGCGTGTAGGCCTACGCCAGGACATCGTGTATGGGTGTGAGAATGTTCACTTGACAACTGATAACTGTGTCGTTGCACAACTGACGCAGCACGGCCAACTTGTGTGGCAGTTATCCGAAAGGACCATCCCACCACTCAGAAGGCCACAATTTGATTCCTTTCAAACTCGCTCAGTTGGCTGTAAGAAACACCAGTGCGTCCCCGTGGCATGGTCTCCTGCTTACTTTCCACGTTTGCACCAGACTGAACCTTCTGGCTGTGAATATTCCCTATTAAAGGATAGACTTGGATGGCGTTCTGGTAGCTATGGCACTATGCAGGGCGGTTATACACTACTGGCCATTAAAATTGCTACACCAAGAAGAAATGCAGATGATAAACGGGTGTTCATTGGACAAATATATTATACTAGAACAGACATGTGATTACATTTTCACGCAATTTGGCTGCATAGAGCCTGAGAAATCAGTACCCAGAACAACCACCTGTAGCCGTAATAATGGCCTTGATACGCCTGGGCATTGAGTCAAACAGAGCTTGGATGGCGTGTACAGGTACAGCTGCCCATGCAGCTTCAACACGATACCTCAGTTCATCAAGAATAGTGACTGGCGTATTGTGATGAGCCAGTTTCTCGGCCACCATTGACCAGAAGTTTTCAATTGGTGAGAGATCTGGAGAATGGGCTGGCCAGGGCAACAGCCGAACATTTTCTGTATCCAAAAAGGCCCGTACAGGACCTGCAACATGCGGTCGTGCATTATCCTGCTGAAATGTAGGGTTTCGCAGTGATCGATTGAAGGGTAGAGCCACTGGTCGTAACACATCTGAAATGTAACGTCCACTGTTCAAAGCGCCGTCGATGCGAACAAGAGGTGACCGACATGTGTAACCAATGGAATCCCATACGATCACGCCGGGTGATACGCCAGTATGGCGATGACGAATACACGCTTCCAATGTGCGTTCACCGCGATGTCGCCAAACAGGGATGCGACCATCATGATGCTGTAAACAGTAGTGCACCCAGGTTCGTCGTTGAATACACCATCGCAGGCGCTCCTTTCTGTGATGCAGCGTCAAGGGTAACCGCAGCCAGGGTCTCCGAGCTGATAGTCCATGCTGCTGCAAGCGTCGTCGAACTGTTCGTGCAGACGGTTGTTGTCTTGCAAATGTCCCCATTTGTTGACTCAGGGATCGAGACGTGGCTGCACGATCCGTTACAGCCATGTGGATAAGATGCCTGTCATCTCGACTGCTAGTCATACGAGGCCGTTGGGATCCAGCACGGCGTTCCGTATTACCCTCCTGAACCCACCGATTCCATATTCTGCTAACACTCATTGGATCTCGTCAAACGCGAGCAGCGGTGTCGCGATACGATAAACCGCAATCGCGATAGGCTACAATCCGACCTTTATCAAAGTCGGAAACGTGATGGTACGCATTTTTCCTCCTTACACGAGGCTTCACAACAACGTTTCACCAGGCAACGCCGGTCAACTGCTGTTTGTGTATGAGAAATCGGTTGGAAACTTGCCTCATGTCAGCACGTTGTAGGTGTCGCCACCGGCGCTAATCATTTGCATATCACAGCATCTTCTTCCTGTCGGTTAAATTTCACGTCTGTAGCACGTCATCTTCGTTATGTAGCAATTTTAATGGACTAGTGTAATTAAACATTCGCTTCTTGAGCTTTTCGAACGGCGGACCATGGAATCTTCAACTGCCATGACACAGCTCGTACATTGCTTGAAGATCGCACATTGCGTCCAGCATTCTCCGTCATGGCAAAAAACTTCTTCAGCAATTTGTGGCGCAATCGGCTGTCGGCCTGTCCCAGGAGCAATACCCATCACCAGTTACTTCGAACTTCCGAATCATGTTCTTCAACCCTGTTTTGGAAGAGGAACTCTTCGTATCCATTTAATGCTTCGATACTCGCGAGAAGCAGCAGCGCTGTTGCTGTTGTAATAAAATAGCTTTACGAGTAAAGCCGTGTCCACATTGTGCACGCCCATGTGGATTGACTGCAACTGTGATTCACACTCACGCTTATGTTTCAACTTTTCGTCGCCGTACTACTACCAGCGCCTAAGGGCAAGTCATGGCACTAACACTACTAACATTGCAAATCCTGCAGCAAACAGTCTGAACATCTTTCCTATGAAGTTTAGTACCCATACAGCTAATAGTTTTCCGTCTACTATGACTCAAGTAGTGAAAATTTAATTGGAGCCACCGTATACTTGACTCGCGAACGGACCATTATGCGTCATACTAAACCAAAATTATCTCCTGTTAGAAAACTCTGACAGGGTTCCGGTTTGGAGCAGATGAAAATGTGATGTGTTCTTAAGATTTCTTTCGCATAAGGTATTCACCTAACTTCAATAACAAAAAGTGTCCCACATTTCGAAAATGCATTTTCGTAAATTGCTAGTAATTAAAATTGCATAGTGATTATCTTAATAATTTGTGATGCGCATAAAACTAAGGTCTAAATGTAGATGACTGGGTGTTGTGTGATTTCCTTAGGTTAGTTAGGTTTAAGTAGTTCTAAGTTCTAGGGGACTGATGACCATAGATGTTAAGTCCCATAGTGCTCAGAGCCATTTGAACCATTTTTCTAAATGTAGCGCAACTCCTTCAGAACACACTGATGCCAGTTCCATATTTGTACATTGAACACTTTTCCTATTTGAGCGAGTTGATCGAAATATAAGATTACGCGTGTGTTCTGTGCCGTATGCGGTAGACGACACACACCGAGAACCTTCTCGAGGAGGAGAGGGAGGGGAGGTAGTGAGTAAGTACTCCCACGTAAGAGAATAAGCTCAAAATGGTTCAAATGGCTCTAAGCACTATGGGACTTTACATCTGAGGTCATCAGTCCCGTAGAACTTAGAACTACTTAAACCTAACTAACCTAAGGACATCACACACATTCATCCCCGAGGCAGGATTCGAACCTGTGATCGTAGCAGCAGCGCGGTTCCGGATTGAAGCGCCTAGAACCGCTCGGTCACCGCGGCCGGCAGAGAATAAGCTGCGAATTTTTTATTCGTACGAAACTGAGAACTTTCTCAGAGAATGCTTTTTGCTCTGAGAACCTTCGCCGGATAATGTTCTCTTTTTTACTCATATGACCCAACGACACAAATAACGAGTAGGTCTAGAGATCGCTTTGGCAAAGCCCTAGCTCGTAGAACAATCCTGCTTGACTGGAAGATACGTTCCAGGCAGTGTCAAAGACATGTCGCGTACTGGACGTCAGAAAACGCGAGAGGAAGCGAGTGCCGCCGTCCCTCTAAGTCAGCAGTCTTCTATGAAACCTAAACGCAAAAGAGCAGCTGAAATTCAGGTACGCCACCGCGATAAAAAAATGGAAATGTCGTATGGCATTGGTGGTCGCGATATATCACGGGGACGGTTCAGCCGCCCGTCGGACAGGGTGCTCTTCCTCCGCGCACATTGCTCCCTTCACTTGCGGGTATGTGACAGTTGCGTCGCACGTGTATTTGCAGAGTGCAGTTGTATGTAACGGATACGTGTATATTGTAGTGTTCTGTTCGTGTTGTATGATGATGATCATGATGATAAGAAAAGGGAGAGGTGTCAGCCGGCCTAAGTGGCCGAGCGGTTCTAGGCACTACAGTCTGGAACCGCGCGACCGCTACGGTCGCAGGTTCGAATCCTGCCTCGGGCATGGATGTGTATGATGTCCTTAGGTTAGTTAGGTTTAAGTAGTTCTAAGTTCTAGAGGACTGATGACCTCAGAAGTTAAGTCCCATAGTGCTCAGAGTCATTTGAACCATTTTTTTGGATCATGGAGACCAACGCTAATTCATTCACTCGAAAATACGCAGGGCCCAATTTTCCTGTTTTTTTTACGACCTCCAAAAACTCGCTCTCCGTGGTATCGCGCCAGCGGTGTTGCCTCTTTTAGTGGAGTTTACCTTTTCGCCCTTGGATCTGTGTTTCAAAGACGCACTTTGCGCAGTATTTTGTATATTCTCAGTAATTCATGTATAGTTGCATACATTATCTGCAGCAGTTCTCCAGTGAAGAAAAATTATTGGCTCCTCAAGACCATCTAATAAGAATAATATAATATAGTGTGTAATCCTTTCCTCCTTATAGAAAGCTCTTTTGACAACTGGGCATGTTGACATCAACCTTCAGCATTCAGTTGTCGTTCAGAAAATCTACAGCGACTGTGATAAATGCAGCACTAGAAGGAAACATAATCTATGCTCTCTGGTTCTCAGATTCTTGATATTTGATTCATCTAATAGACAAAATATAATTTTAAGAATAAATTAAACTACACTGTGTAGCACAATTAAATTTTTTTTTTCAAAACACAGTAATTGTCTCACATTGCCACACAGAAGTCTGAAATTTGGCTCAAAGCTACGCACAATCTTCCTCTGTAATTGTGCTAAGGTATGGCGCTCTCCCTCGTCATCTTTGAGCTTGCGACGCTTCAAACAGCAAAGCGTCACCTCCTGTGTAAAAAGGCCAGAGCGCAGGAGTTCATGTAGCGTGTAACGTGGATCAATGATGTCACAGTAGCACCACATTTACCGCCTCCGGTAGCTGAGTGGTCAGCGCGATAGACTGTCACTCCTAAGGGCCCGGGTTCCATTCCCGGCTGGGTCGGAGATTTTCTCCGCTCAGGGACTGGGTGTTGTGTTGTCCTAATCATCATTATTTCATCTCCATCGACGCGCAAGTAGCCGAAGTGACGTCAAATCGAAATACTTGCACCAGGCGAGTGGTCTACCTTGACGGGAGGCCCTCGTCACACGCCATAATTATTATTAGCACCACATTTCACCACAATTCTTCCCAAAGCCACCGTGAACCTGTCACACGATGGAAATGTCATCACACCCAATGTTACCCCAATTTCACTCCTTTTGACGCTCTGCGAGATCAGACCCACGAAGCTCGGAGCTGAAATCACGCCGTTGTCTTAAGAGTGGCCGAGAAAACCATTTCAGACTCACCGTCGCTTATAATCGCCACGAAAAGGCCACAGGCGGTGGCGTAGAGGGTACTAATGAAACTGCCTCTTTCCTTGGGGAGATGATTTTCATACATTTCGCGATCGAAAAAGACAGTTCGCAGGCCGACGAGCAACAGGACGACGTTCTTGACAAGCTTTGACGCTGCTGACACCCCCGGACGTTTCTCTAACGACAGTGGGACTGCATCCCTATCGAACGCATTCGCACCCATCTGAAGTGCAGCCCGATTGTAGTTCTTGCTCTCGTGTACAGGTTGGAACAGTTCAAAACCATTCGACGAAACTTGAATGTGGTACAGAGCAGCGAAGAACGCTTTTGCACTTTTAGCCTCCCTGTTTCGCACCCTTCTCGTGGCGCTTCTGAGCGGCGGTGTGTCTGAAATGTTTTCCTCGGTCACTCATAAGAAAACCGCGTGACTTCAACACTGATCGTCTCTGTTCTGACCTCTGTATCAAAGGCCCGCCATAAGGGGTGAAATGTAGGTAAGAGTGGGTGTAACGACCTTCCCATTGTAGTTTGCGTCCAAGCTAAAGCCGGCCGGAGTGGCCGAGCGGTTCTAGGCGCTTCAGTCTGGAACCGCGCGACCGCTACGGTCGCAGGTTCGAATCCTGCATCGGGCATGGATGTGTGTGAAGTCCTTAGGTTAGTTAGGTTTAAGTAGTACTAAGTTCTAGGGGACTGATGACCGCAGCTGTTAAGTCCCATAGTGCTCAGAGACATTTTCGTCCACGCTAAAATTGAGCAGAATTGTGAAATTTGGTGTCAATGTGACGTTAATATATCGTGTCCCGAGAGGGAGTGAGATTGACACGAATTGTATTCAGGGGTCTTACCTCGTTCGATCTTCTCAAAGAGTAGAAGTAGGTGTGGCCAGCTTCTGTAACTCCGATAGCTAGAAGGAGCAAGCTAACGCTAAGGTGCAGGATATGGAACTCCGTGAGGAGTGGTTGCTGCTGCATGGTAGAATTCATAAGATCCCTTATAGTCCGACAACTGAGAATCCCTACTGGCACTGTCTTGCACTACTTTCTGTCAGTTGAATCTCTTACTCTGGAATCTATCTCCGTGGTTGTTGCGGAGCCGACGCTAGCGTATGGTACTAAGTCCCCCACATCTACCGTAGAACGACACAGGTTCTGTGTCGGTATGCTCAGCAGATCTCGACTGACTGTAGGGTCCTCCTGTCCCCCTATTTATACTACCTTCGTGCGTCATGGAAAGCTTCTAGAATGTTCTATACCTCCTCCCTGGAGGCTGACCACGCATTTGGTATATTTCCGTCATCATGTGATGTGACAAAGCTACTTTGATCCCTGTTATGCATCCAGCTACAGCGTCCAGCTAGTCACGTCTCCTGGCGTCGCTTCGTCGGCGCTGGCCCGTATCTTCCACAAATACTGTGGCACTGCTTCCGTCCCGGAGCTTACGCCTAGCTGCCTTTCCCGCTGAATAAGTCGTAATACATTTAATTTGTACTTGTCGCCGATTGAGATTCGTAGCAAATAACCGACCTTATACCTCACGTGGAATTCTGAGCTCTATCTTTTTTTTTTTTTTTTTTTTTTTTTTTTTTTTTTTTTTTTTTTTTTTTTTTTTTTTTTAAAAACCACATGTCGATACCTTACCGTTTGAAGCGTCGACGAATCCGAGAGTGAGGTCGCAGGGCGGCACACTTTCTCACCATTACAGAGGAAACCAAATTTAAAAATTCTGCGTCGTAATGGGAGAAAGTTACGGGGCTTCGAAAAAGTGATCCTGTAATTGGGTTGCGCATTGTGATTTTCTTAGTTAGTACTCTAAAGCATCGGTAAATTTCGTAAAAATGGTACTGTCCATAACTGTGCGTACGATTTTTTGTAGTTCTAAACGCAGAATGAAGTCGATTTATTAAAATAAAAGGAGAGGACAACTATTTCAATGGCACACGTTCAGCGACATAAGCACTTGAAAGACATTTCTGACACACAGCCTTTGTTACATATGATGGGTGGTCGTAGCGGTGGTGTTATCATCAGGAAAAAAGAAATTTAAGGCCAAGACTATGTGTCCCAGAGTTATTCGTTTTGTACAGGTTCATAACACAAATTGATATATTTACCCTACACACGTATGATCTTATAAATAACGCGATTTAACAACTCACGTGGGTTTTGAAGCACGCCTCCTGTTATCGCGTTGACGTCCTGCAAATCGCTACCACACAGTTGGCTCCTAATGAAAGGAAGAGGAAGATTGCATTGGGAGCTATGTAGGGTGAATTTAGAGGATCAGACAATATTTTATAACCCGAGTCGACCCCATGCGTTACTATTTGCTGTGAATAATGTACTGGTGCGTTGTCATGCAGCAAACGGACAAAGTTATATACTTTCCAGAAATACTGTATAGTTTTTACAGACATAATCTGAAAACAGCACACCGTGGAAACTCCCAAAAGACGTTCAGTATGCCATTCCCAGATGACATCGACGCCTCCGCTTTCTTGCGTATACTCAAGAGACGACAGTAATAAGATAGACGCTGGTAGCAGTTAAAGCAGACCAGACGGCTTCGACACAGACAACGACGATTCCAACTGACGACTGACTACTCTTAACTCAAGAGGCATGGTCTCTCAGAGCGCGCCAGATTTTACTAAGTCGCTCTCGTAGGTCAGTTATGGCGAAATGGTTTTATACACGACCTACCCTCTTTTAATCACCGATCCAAGAGCCGGCCGCGGTGGTCTCGCGGTTCTAGGCGCGCAGTCCGGAACCGCGCGACTGCTACGGTCGCAGGTTCGAATCCTACCTCGGGCATGGATGTGTGTGATGTCCTTAGGTTAGTTAGGTTTAACTAGTTCTAAGTTCTAGGGGACTGATGAACTAAGATGTTAAGTCCCATAGTGCTCAGAGCCATTTGAACCATTTGAACCGATCCAAGAAATTATTATTGTCAGTTACATTATCGCTCTGTTGCTGACGTGTTGTTCACGTGTAATGGGGTCTCCTAGACCGCGCTTCGTAAGCTAAGCCATTAAAATTGCTATACCACGAAGATGACGTGATACAGACGCGAAATTTAACCGACAGGAAGAAGATGCTGTGAGAAGATGCTGTGATATGCAAATGATTAGCATTTCAGAGCATTCACACAAAGTTGACGCCGGTCGCTCCTCGCGTTGGTCGAGATCCAATGACTGTTGGCAGAATATGGAATCGTTGGGTTCAGGAGGGTAAAAACGGCCTCGTATCACTAGCAGTCGAGATGACAGGCATCTTATCCGCATGGCTGTAATGGATCGTGCAGCCACGTCTCGATCCCTGAGTCAACAGATGCGGACGTTTGAAAGACAACAACCATCTGCACGAACAATTCGATGACGTTTGCAGCAGCACGGACTATCAGCTCGGAGACCATGGCTGCGGTTACCCTTGACGCTGCATCACAGACAGGAGCGCCTGCGATGGTGTACTCAACGACGAACCTGGGTGCACGAATGGCAAAACGTCATTTTTTCGGATGAATACAGGTTCTGTTTACAGCATCATCATGGTCGCATCCTTGTTTGGCGACATAGCGGTGAACGCACATTGGAAGCGTGTATTCGTCCTCACCATACTGGCGTATCAACCGGCGTGATGGTATGGGGTGCCATTGGTTACACGTCTCGGTCACCTCTTGTTCGCATTGACGGCACTTTGAACAGTGGACGTTACATTTCAGATGTGTTACGACCCGTGGCTCTACCCTTCATTTGCTCTCTGCGAAACCCTACATTTCAGCAGGATAATGCACGACTGCATGTTGCTGATCCTGTACGGGCCTTTCTGGATACAGAAAATGTTCGACTGCTGCCCTGGCCATCACATTCTCCAGATCACTCACCAATTGAAAACGTCTGGTCAATGGTGGCCGAGCAACTGGCTCATCACTACACCAGTCACTACTCTTGACGAACTGTGGTATCGTGTTGAAGCTGCATGTGCAGCTACACCTGTACACGCCATCCAAGCTCTGTTTGACTCAATGTCCAGGTGTATCAAGGCCGTTATTACGGCCAGAGGTGGTTGTTCTGGGTACTGATTTCCCAGGATCTATGCACCCAAATTGCGTGGAAATGTAAACACATGTCAGTTCTAGTATAATACATTTGTCCAATGAATACCCGTTTATGATCTGCATTTCTTCTTGGTGTAGCAATTTTAATGGCCAGTAGTGTAGTTAAAACTAAATGCGTACTGAGTGATGGTAAAGAAAAATTTAGATCTCAGTATTGAATGTTAATTAGTTTTATGTGAAAATCTGCCTTCCACAGAGATACCACAATTTTTAAGAACGTAAAATTCATTTCTCTAACAGTTCGTTTATGTGTATTATTGAGGAAGCTTCACAAAAGTACGTGATTCTGCGTGATACAAAAATGAAATACTGCTGGCCTTATTTAGCGCAATACAGTCAACAAGGAGTATTTAAACAACACTTATGTACTTGTAACCATAAATTTTATACAACTTAAATTAAATTTTCAAATGATTTACAGCTTAAATCTTGGTTTAAAGATAGGAGCCCCGGAGATCACACCTCGTAGTATACGTTACGGGAAAGTCTCCTCGTGGATTAAGGGCTAGAATAGCTCATTCTGACTGATAGAAACTGACCAGAATAGCTTGAACGTACATAGATTTAACAGAAAGTCAAAATGAGTAATAAGAATAGTTAGTAAATAATATAATGACGCAAACAGTGTACAGCAACACTAACATGTAGTAGTTACAGCGCGTTTGTATTAGAAAAATTAACAGAAGTGTAGTACCAGACGCACACAAGGCTCTACAATAGGCATTTATAACATCTTCTGTGCTGGAACAGCTCAAAGCTCTATGCTGCGATGCTCATCCACAGGTGGACAGTGGAACTGAGAGAGGGTGTTGCTACCCAAGAGCGAGCAGTTCAGTCTCATACTGAGGCCTTCGTCCCTGGATATCTTTGGTGGTGGTGGTCTTTTAAGCCTCACACTTTCCTAACTGTTGTTATTACTCTCTTCTTGAATGCAAACATTGTTAAACTTGCACTTCCTTATTTCTTAATTTTAGTAAGTGTGAGACGCTGCAATTACAGAAAACTAGGAACAGAAGATAACTGCTACTGGTCCGTCCTGCGTCCACATGGCCGGACGCAGCAACTAGAACGGCGCTGAACAGCGCAGGAATGTGCAGACTGGAGCAAAATGCTCGTAGGTGCGCAGCATTGTACCGATGTGCGACCGCAATAACGGTGGGAAATGAGAAACGCCGTCCAAATAGAGCCGTGCGCTAACGAACCATTTACTTTCACGCACCGATACTGCGCTAAACTTGTTCGTTGTTGTGCAGAGCGATGTGGTTTGACGTCCACGCCAGACGCGCCGCACTGCGCCAAACCTCTTTCCAGCCTGTGCGGGGTATCTCGCGCAAATTAACGTGGCACCAGCACGGGAAAGCATTCTCGTCCTGAACACCGGGCGACTCCACTCCGTCGTTCCGGAGAGGTAGCCGCCTCAGTTGACGGTTGTCTGCCGACATGCACAGTTGGGAGCAATCTCCTTGTCTCTTTCCAACATTGCACAGTACCACTGACGTGGAGCACCATAGTTGCAAGAAAAGTTCTTCAAAATCAGGCACGTGTGATTATATGCAACATCATTACACTTTTGTGGAAAGAGGAAAAATCTCACGATACTGTGCTGTAGAGGCTTGCACGAACCACTAGCTATTTGAATCACATGATAAAGAGATTAAAAAAGAAGGAGTGAAACTTAGCTGCAAGTGCTTCCCAAAGTTCCACTACTTCAGAAGAGACACGGAAGGAGGACAAGAAAACTAAAATAATTTTGACGAACAGGCTGTGAGGCAACTGACAAATAATTTCCTCCTGACTCCTATTTTTTATTTTACATTGTCAGTATCGGAGCAGCCACCATTGTCCGCTACTCAACATTTTTACCCCTTTTTTGTTTTATGAGACTTCCTTCTGGCAACGAGAGGCTGGACTTTTTTATGTGGTTGACCCTATGTTTACGAGACTATTTATTTTTCTGTACTCTAGTGAGAAACTATCGACTTTGAAAACCTATATTGATTAAATGATTGGTCATGCTGACGTAACTTCTTAATACCATCGCTTGCTGGCTCACTAGCTGTAGGCCACAAATTATGCGGGATTTGCGGCTGCACGTAGGTTACAGCTGTCGAACTGCACCACTCCTTCCGTTTGGTTGTCATTCACAACGGAGCTCCTACCACGCACTACTGCTCAGTCTGTTCAGGTATAGGCCAAGTTATTTTATGCATGCTCGAACAGTTTTCCGTCCAGCTTTAAGTTATTCATGTAGCTGGCAGCACAAGAATGCACAGTGGCGGAAAAAAAGTGTCTCCGTACAGCGCAATCAACAGCTTATGTATCAACTTGGCATTTTCTCCGTTCAAAAAAGGTAGGAAGACGGATGTATCAGCCCGTCGAAGATGAAGTCAGTGAGGAGGAGTAAAACGTCGAATTGTGGAAGAAAGCAGATGTGGCCTTTCAAAGAATCCATCCAGGAATTTTTCTTAAGCGATTTAGGAATGTTATGTGCTGCACCACTGCTTTGTAATTTGGCATTTGTTATTGGCCAATTAAGAAATTGGACAGCTGTAGGCTTTAGAGAGGCCAAGCAGATGGGAAGCTGGCAAGCACGGTGTCTCTCAAACCATGGGTGGGCCGAGCCATCCCGTTTCAGCCACGCAGTGTCTATCACCGCTTGCAGCCAACCCCGAGAGGTACTCCATGACAATCATCGATCTGATGCGGGTTATCCAGTCTGCTCTTATTAGATGCCACATCCACTAACTGCAAAACTATCAATTGCGTGGAGGCTTCACTCCGTTCCATTGGGCAAAGGGGGGGGGGGGGGGGGGAGGTGGCACCTATCAACTTCAGGCTGCCTACCTGCTATCTGCAAGTCCATTGTTCACACCTGGCTCTGACTACGTAGTTGCTGGACCACCGTCTCCCTGTGTGGGGACACTCTGCTGCTGTAGACTCTCCTGTGCAAGGCGCTGTCATTGCACATTAACAAATTGTTCCGGTCTATTATGCCGTGGTCAAATGGATTTCACTTTAAAACCCGACGTTTCGTCCCCATCTGCGGAGGACATAGGGGGATCGTAGTTTTGTTGAATGTCCGATTCATACCCTGGATCACTACTGACTACAGCAAAGTTCCGCTTCAGCGAGCTTGTGCCCAGTGGCGTAACATCATATGTTTTGAATACGCGAGCGCAATTGGCCACCGTTGGCTGCCATCATTCGATGTTGCTATCATCCCATGGTAGAAGACTGGTACACATTTTTTTCAGCACCGGAATCCAAATGTCATTCAGTTTCAAGCCCTCCTCCTTCCTACTGAAATTCCTGTGGTGTTTTGCAGTCTCCATGGCCTCTCTGTATAGCCTTTCATGGTATCCGCTTGTGGCTGCCAGTAGCTGAGTCCTATCCAAATGAATGTGGTGGTCTCCTGGCTGGAAAGCATGTAGCGCAACAGCTGGTCTGTCAATCTCCTCTCTTCTGCAATTACCCTTATGTTCTTCGAGTCGTTTTTTGACAGTTCTTTTTGTAGTTTACCGAAAACTCATGCACAGAGGCTGTTATCTACGCAGGGATTCGAACGACCACCCACAACATTGGCGGACAGAGCAAGGAAAATCTGCGAACCAGAGCTGCTCGACGCAGAATTAAAACATCTCACCAATGCACTGCTCAATAATGTTAATCGTTCAAGGGTGAAAAGAGCGTTAAGACCGCCGCGTAGGAATTATAGCAAGGCTCAAGCGCCGGTGAAATCGAAAGCTTTCCTACTATTCATTAAGGACGTGACTGACCACACAAGAAAAATCCTGAAAAAGGGGGACATAGTGGTAATCTACATACCAACACAGTAGATACAAGCTCACGTAAAATGTTCACCAGCCGCTGGAAAAAGCTGGAGTTTATACGATTCCGTTTAGTTGTGGGGAGGTGTACGTGGGTAGTACAAAAATAACAGCGGACGACGGCAGTCGACAACGGCCAATTGCGCTCTCGTATTCAAAACGAGGCCTACGAGAAAGACAGGCTGCAGCGGATACGTCACGAAAGTAGTCCTGAGCTCGCTCTATCAGCTGAGCAGACAAAATAAGTTTCTAAATCTGTTAACTTGCAGTTGGGCGTGTAAGTACTAACGGGAATTGCATCTTCCATTGGAATCTGCTATTATGAAGACTTACTGATTAACAGTACCGCAGCAAAATTTAATATCAGATCAATACTCGGCCGCGCGGGATTAGCTGAGCGGTCTAGGGCCGCTGCAGTCATGGACTGTGCGGCTGGTCCCGGCGGAGGTTCGAGTTCTCCCTAGGGCATGGGTGTGTGTGGTTGTCCTTAGGATAATTTAGGTTAAGTAGTGTGTAAGCTTAGGGACTGATGACCTTAGCAGTTAAGTCCCATAAGATTTCACATACATTTGAACATTTTGATCAATACTCGATATAAATGGTATAACGGCTTGTTTATAGCTTTTAGTCTCTTCTGCTTAACAATACTCATTACATGCTGGAAGTGGTGCCTTATGCAACTGATAATAATTTTAGCATGACTTTATTTTATTGTACGCCAGTACAGCCTTAACAAATTATAAGTAGGCCCATGGACTTCCCATCATTATAGGACTAATAACAGTAAGATTCCATGATAGCGGATTCCAGTAGAAGATTCAATTTTCGTTTGTACGGACACGCCTAGTCACGAGTTAACAGGTGTAGAAACGTAGTTTGTCTGCTGATTTGAGCGAGCGAGCGAGCACAGGACTACCTTCGTGACGTACGCGCAGCGGCCTGTCTTCCTCGTAGGCCTCGATTCAAAACATGTGACGTCACGCCACTGCGCGGAAGCTCGCTGAAGCGGAATTTTGCTGTTGTCAATAGCGAGTCAGGGCGTGAATCGGACATTCAAGAAAACTAAGATTCCCCCTTGAAAATGTCCTCCGCAGATGGGGACAAAACGTCGGATGTTAAAGTAAAATCTATTCGACCATGGCATAATAGCCCGGAACATTTTATTTATTGTGACATTTTCGCCTGGAAAGTTTACATTTTACAACTGTCGTGCCCGCATCTCGTGGTTGTGCGGTAGCGTTCTCGCTTCCCACGCCCGGGTTCCCGGGTTCGATTCCCGGCGGGGTCAGGGATTTTCTCTGCCTCGTGATGGCTGGATGTTGCGTGCTGTCCTTAGGTTAGTTAGGTTTAAGTAGTTCTAAGTTCTAGGGGACTGATGACCATAGATGTTAAGTCCCATAGTGCTCAGAGCCATTTGAACCATTTTACAACTGTCGTTGTAGCCTGCACTGGGGTCTTTAGTTCCTCTCCGTGTGCTGTGGTGCTTCCTGTACTGAGTTGCACATCTGTGCCGCACGGCGTGACCTACTTTCTATGACGCTCACCGTATCTGCGTGCTAGCCCTCGAATGGGGCCTGTTGTGCAGCTTCACTTGCCTAGGTGCTGACCACGTAACTTCGCACCGCTGCCGCCTGCTCTGCGTGGCTAGGCTGTGTCTTGGCCTCCTCATGAGGCTGTGTGCTGAGGTCAGCACACTCCATGTCGTACAGGGTCAGCTTGCATCCTAGGTTGCTGACTACAGCACGGTGTACAAGTTGCGGCTTCTCTTTCAAAAGAACGAACTTGGCGATAAGGGTGGCAGAAATTTAAATGGCTACCTGACTTCAGACTCTCAATTACCAAGTGCATTTAACCGTACCTATTAATCTTCTGCTGTCTTGACCGTGGCCTCATCTATTCTAATATGAGTTTCTGACTATTAATTAAAAGGTTGTAGGAGGCAACAGGGGAATACTATGGACCAGAAGTCGGACAGATCTTTTAAAATCTTGCATATATTTCCATAATGTTAGGTAGCTTGTTACAATTAAATTATCGGATTCCACACGCAAAGAATTACCACAAAACTGACATAGTAAACGTCTTGCTGCAGGACAAGATAAAGGGAACAATTTGCAACATAAACGAGCTTCCTGTTAACTTGTTCAGTCTTTGATCAGAGAAAGAGTGTTTGTTTACACTGAGAGATAAATGGTAATTATTATTATCCACGAGAAAGAATAAACTGAAGCCCAGGCAGAGGCAGTATACTGTACTATGGAACAAACATGGTTAGGTTCGTCGCGCCTATCTATCAATATGAAACCAGCTGCATTTGTGATGGTTCACGACCGAAATAATAGCGGTTGCGTTACCTTTAATGCGAAGCAGCTGGAACCGAACTGTAAGGCCCACATCTGCTACTGATAACAGAAAGCCAAGCACAAAGACATACAAATGGCGGCAGCTTCTGCACTACTGAACTCCACGGAGCTACTCCCACTAGCCACTGCAACCAACCGAGGGCGAGAGGGCCTCTCCCGTCAGTTTTGTTACCGAGAATGTCGCAAACCAGTAAGCGCCCTCCGCAAAAAGAGTCGTAACTAACCTAACCGGAGTGAGGGTTAAGTTTTGTTCTGGCGCGCAAGGCCTGGTCTCACGCTTCTGAAGTTGGTTCCCTGGAGTGGCGCCAATTCGTCGAAAGGGAAGGGGTAGACTGGTGTCCCTCCGCCACGTGGAAGCCGTGGTCTTGAATAACGGCTCGAACAGCCTTTGTGGCTGTTCGCCCTCGCCATGTTGCAAACTATTAGGAAATTTAAGTCAAGACTGGGAAAATTACTCCACCCCACGAGACAACAGCCTTCAGGTTAGACAAGCTTACGGTGATAACTGCCTGCCGGGGAAAAATAGTTTGCTATGTTTTAAATGACGAGTAATTTCATAGTCTTTCTGAACATTAATCGAATGTACCTTTGTGGCGCATCAAATGGTTCATAAATTTGCTTGTAGTCTGAATCTACTGTCAGAAAAGTAAAATCTATTTTGTTATGACACACTCACTTTGTGAGAAAGGCTGGACAGGGTGGCTGTCGTTCCTACTACACACTTTGTGGTAGGCTACAGAAAAGTTTCTGCTCTACAAAGCTAACATTACGACTGCTTTACTTTACCCACGGAATAAATAAACCAGTGTCTTTACTACTCCCGTGACTTGTCATCGGACGTCCATCTGGCTCCACGCACCTGCTGCGCTGCAGATCAACCTATAATGCCACATCAGATTGTAGCGAGGTGAATAACTACATTCGCCCCCCTAACCGACGCTACATACCGAAAATGTAGATCTTTACAATGAAAGGAACACCCTTAGCTGCTTACAGGCGTTGACATCCGTCAACTGGGACAGATGAAAATGTGTGCCCCGACCGGGACTCGAACCCGGGATCTCCTGCTTACATGGCAGACGCTCTATCCATCTGAGCCCCCGAGGACACAGAGGATAGTGCGAATGCAGGGATTTATTTCTGGCACGCCTCTCGCGAAACCAACATTCTCAACGTATTGTCCCGCATTACATTCGTAGTGCCCCCGCCCATTGTACTCATTACTCGCGGCGCGTTGCCGATTCCCGTAAGAGTTCGGGCACTGTTTGTGCATTCGCACAGAAGCTAAGGGTGTTCATTTCATTGTAATTTCATTCTAACGAGCTGCATGGTCACCGATGGTATCTGTTCTTTCGGACATGTTCGAAAGAGCAGATACCCTCTTAGTGTATATAAATGTAGATCTTGCTAACGGAGGGGGAACTGACTCAGCGTCCTCCCGAATGCGATTGCAGTGTCTTATCAATGCGTCACTTCATTCGGTGTTCAACAACAGAAAACTCGGTTTCCATCCTTTCAGTACGGTTTGCTACTTCGCAATTCATACTCGAGCGGCATTCCGAGAAGGAATAGTGCGGTAAATAGTAAACAGCGCACAGTACAAGGAGCATATGACGGCTGCTCAATGCAGAACTTCAAGTCATTCTTCATCGCTGCTTCTGATAATACGAAAATGATTGACGGCATTCGTATTGACACGAGCTTCGAGCGTATGTTCTAAGGAACAAATAGTTCACTAAAATAATGTATCACTTACAAATAATGTATCACTAACCTGTAGGAGGAAATGCTCGTCGTCCGGTGGCAGCCAAAACGGCTTCAGGGTTTCGGGGATTGCGGTGACATTGCCTTTCGGCGGCACGGTGGGACTTTGGCCAGTGAGCGGCATGTTCACGAGGAAAGCTCCAGGTCAGTTGCGGGGAGAGACATCCAGTGATACAGTGCCCCACACTCGCGTCGGTAAAACCTGTATTAATATCAACGAAACGTCTGAATGTACATTAAACTGATGGTGGGTATAGACATGGATAGCACTAGCACACCCTCAGAAGTACAGGGGAAATAACACACCGGAACTCCAAAGTTTGCTATTTGTTTCCGACAAATAAGCCCAAAGTACGCTATGTGAAGAAATAAATCGTGAGGACCTTAGCTGTTATTGCAAAAGTCACCAGCATGTAACTCATAACATACAAGGTTCCCTTTTACAGCTATTACAGAATCAATCTATTAAGAACTCAAGCGATCTTTCAGCTTTCATTGGTGAATTTCATTATTTACGAGTTCTTCGGTTTGCAGCTGAGTTGGACAGATTGTAAAAACTGTTGAACAAAATTGTAAAGAACAGAAGCGTTGAAACTCCACCCAAGCAACCAAATACTTATAAATCAATTGTTACCTAATACTGTCTCGTCTTCGAGCATGAACTAAAAGACGAAGAGACCAGCATTATGGTGCAAGAGATTTATCTTCTGAGACAGTGTAATAAACGAAGCAATGGAGATCAAAGCAATGACTAATTTAATTGAGAAGTATAAAGCCTTTAATTTAAGCAAAGCGAGGGATCTGACTCTCTGTTTGTTTGAAACACTACGTAAAACATTGGGATACTCTCTCTTTCTCTTAAAGTCTCTTTTTTTCGTTCTGGATGGGTGGTGGTGGAGGGGTGGGGGGGGGGGGGGCGTCATCAGCCTTGCGGTCCACCACGAATTCCTCTCCTGTGCCAATCTTTTCATCTCAGAGTAGCTCCTTCATCCTACGTCGTCAGTTATTTGCTAGATATATTCCAATCCGTGCAGTTCTCTACAGTTTTTACCTTCGACAGCCCCCTCTAACACCATGGAAGTTATTGCATGATGTCGTAACACATGTCTTATCATCTCGTACCTCCTTCTTGTCCTACGGTCGCAGGTTCGAATCTTGCCTCGGGCATGGATGTGTGTGATGTCCTTAGGTTAGTTAGGTTTAAGTAGTTCTAAGTTCTAGGGGACTGAGGGCCACAGATGTTAAGTCCCATAGTGCTCAGAGCCATTTGAACCATTTTTTTTTCTTCTTGTCACCATCTTCCACGCGTTCTTTTCTTCGCCGCTTCTACTGTGAACGTCCTCATTCCTTACTTTATCATTCCATATGATTCTCAAAATCCGTTTATAGCGCCACATCTCAGACTCTTTGATTCTCTTCCTTTCTGATTCTTCCACAATCCTTGATTCACTGCAATAGAATACTGAGCTCCAAACGTACATTCTCAGAAATTTACTCCTCAGATTAAGGCAAAGTTTGATACCAGCGGTCTTCTTTCGGCCAGGAATGACCTATTTGCTTGTGCTAGTCTACTTTTCATGTCCTCCTTGTTTCATCTGTCATGTGTTACTTTGTTTCCAAGGTCCCAGAGTTCCTTCATTTCATCTACATCATGGTTCCCAATTTTTAATGTCAAGTTTCTCACTAATCTCATTTCTGCCACTCCTCATTTCTTTCATCTTTCTTCGATCTGCTCTCTATCCATATTCTGTTCTCATTAGGCTACCCATTACAATCAACCTATCGCAATTCTTCTTCAATTTCAATGAGAATAGAAATATTATCAGCGACTCTTACCACTGACATCCTTTAACCCTGAATTTTAATCGCACTCTTTAACTTTTCTTTTATTTACGTCATTGCCTCTTCGATATATATACCGAATACTAGGGTCAAAATATTACATCCCTGTCTTACAGTCTTTTAATTTGAGCATTTAGTTCTTGCTATTCCAATCTTATTGTTCCCTCTTAACAAATTGTATATTAATTGTCTGATACTAAAACTTGCTCGAATTTTCCTCAAAATTTCGAACATCTCGCACCATTACAAACTGTCGAACGCTTTGTCCAGGTCGGTAAGTCTTATGGGCGTGTCTTGATTTTTCTTAAGTCTTGCTTCCATTATCACCTGCAAAGTCCTAACTGCGTCTTTGATGCCTTTACCTTTCCGAGAGACAAACTGATCGTCGTCCAACAGTTTTCTTTTCCATTCTTCAGTATGTTATTCTTGTCAGTAGCTCGGACGCATGAGCCGTTAAGCTGACTGTGCGGCATTTCCTGCACTTACCTGCCCTTGCGATCTTCGGGATTGTGTTGATGCTATCTTATCGAAAATCTGATAGTATGTCTCCTGATTGATGGATTCAACACACCAACTTGAATAGTCGCTTGGTTGTCACTTTCCCCAGTTGATTCAGAAAATCCGAAGGAATATTATTTACCCTCTTTGCCTTATTTGATCTCAAATCTTCGAAAGCTGCATTTAATGATGGCTCTAATGCTAGGTCCCGCAAGTCTTCGACATCGACCCCCATTTCTTCGCCAGTCACGTCATCAGAAAAGTCTTCCCCCTCCCAGAGCGTTCAATACTCTTTCCACCCATCTACTCTCTTCTCTGCGCTTAACAGTGGAATTCCGCTTGCATTATTATTGTTGCAGCCCTTGCTTTTAATTTCGCAGACGTTTTTGACGTTTCTATCCGCTGAATCAGTCCTTCCGACGACCACTTCTTTGTCGATTTCTTCACATTTTTCCTGCAGCTACTTCGCCTTAGCTTTCCTGCACTTCATTTTTATTTTTTCCGTAAGTGAATTATATTTCTGTATTTCTGAATTTCCCTGAGCATTTTGGAACTTCGTTTTTTCGTCAGTCAATTGAAGTATTCCTTCTGTCGTATGTGGTGTCTTCACAATTATCTTCCTTGTACCTATGTGTGATTTGCCTTTTCAGAGATGTCCATTCCTTTTCAACTGAACTACATACTGAGGTATTTATTATCACCGTATTTCTAGCCTCAGAGAACTTCAAGCTCATCTCATCATTGCTTGGTACTGCACTATACCACTTCTTTGCACATGGTGCACCGTACAAACCAATATCTAATTTCGATGTCTGCAGCTCGTGGTCGTGCGGTAGCGTTCTCGCTTCCCGCGCCCGGGTTCTCGGGTTCGATTCCCGGCGGGGTCAGGGATTTTCTCTGCCTCGTGGTGACTGGGTGTTGTGTGATGTCCTTAGGTTAGTGAGGTTTAATTAGTTCTAAGTTCTAGGGGACTGACGACCATAGATGTTAAGTCCCAGAGCCATTCGAACCATTTCTAATTTCGAAATCTCTGCCTGACTACGATATAATCCGTCTGGAATCTCCCTGTATCTCCAGATCTTTTCAGAGTATACCTCTACCTCTTATAATTTTCGAACATGTATTTGCTATTACTAACTGAAATTTATAGCAGAATTCAATTACTCGTTCTCATCTCTCATTCCTACTGCCAAGTCATATACTCCCATAAACCCTTCTTCTATTCATTCCACTACTGCCGCATCCCAAACCTCCATGATCATTTGGTTATCATCAGTAGTATGGCAAAGTGCCATCTAGGGCACTTTGACCTTTGCAGCGAAGTTGTCTACATTCAGGGGCATGGTCAATAGCCTTCTACACATGATGTCATCAAGCCATGCCCGTTCTTCTAACCGCCTCCCATATAACTCCCCACCCCTTCCCCCTTCCCCTCCACTCCCATCTCCCTCGCCTCTCTGCTCTCACCCTATCTCCAACCATTCATAGCATAGTATTAAAAATGAAAGATGGTTGGTTTGGTTGGTTGTATAATGTGTATTGTGTATTGAACCGGAGGCCTAGAACCGATGGAGAGGCTTTGTTGCGCCGTAGCCCTCAGTGGTTCACAACACCACAACAGGCCAAAGCAGTCGACCCACCTCACTGGCAACCCACACCGAACACAAGGTTATTGAGTGGTTCGGCCCCCAGTGGAACACCCCCCCCCCCCCCCCCCTTGGGAACATCTCATACCAGACGAGTGTAACCTCAAATGTTTGCGTGGTAGGGTAATTATGGTGTACGTGTATGTGGAGACAGTGTTTGCGTAGCCATCGCCGACATAATGTAACTGAGACGGAATAAGGGGAACCAGCCCGCATTTGCCGAGGCAGATGGAAAACCGCCTTAAAAACCATCCACAGGCTGCCCGGCACACCAAAGCCGGCCGGAGTGGCCGAGCAGTTCTAGGCGCTTCAGTCTGGAACCGCGCGACCGCTACGGTCGCAGATTCGAATCCTGCCTCGGGCATGGATGAGTGTGATGTCCTTAGGTTAGTTAGGTTTAAGTAGTTCTAAGTTCTAGGGGACTGGTGACCTCAGATGTTAAATCCCATAGTGCTCAGAGTCATTTGATCTGGCACACCAGAACTAGACACTAATCTGTCAGGCGGATTCGTGCTGGGGACCGGTATGCCTTCCCCCTCGGGAAGCAGTGCATTAGACGGCGTGGCTAGCCGGGCGGTACTTGGTTGGTTGATTTGAGGGGAGGGGCCAAACAGCGAGGTCATCGGTCCTATCGGATTAGTGAAGGATGGGGAAGGACGTCGGCAGTGCCATTTCAAACAAACATCCCAGCATTTGCCTGGAGTGATTTAGGGAATCGTGGAAAACCGAAACCAGGATGGCCAGACGCGGGTTTGAATCGTTGTCCTCCTAGATGCGAGTCCAGTGTGCTAAACACTGTGCCACCTCGCTCAGTAAAAATGAAAGAACCAACGAGAAATCCAGGATGGCGGAAGTAGTCTAATCATGTAAATGGAAAAAACATTAAAAACCCATCTCTTGTCCATGCCCCCTATCTCCAATCAATCACACAGTGTAGTACTACTGATTTTCAGCCAATCATACCAGAGCACTGAAAATTCAAGGTGATGAAAATAGGTCAATCGTGTGCTTCATACCTCACACCTCCTCCTCTTTACAACCAATCAGTGTACTAGAAAACAGTGCCAAATACGCATTACTAATAACTTACCCCCAACTTGAAAGTCAATGACATGCATTATATATGTGAACTGGTGCATACACATTGCATAGTGTTCCACCTCTTTCCCCTCTCCTCCAGCCAGCGCCTAGTATTGCTATTACAATGTAGCCACATTTGGACTGCACTAAAAAGTATCGGAAGCAATTATTATAAAATCGTCAAAGTATGTGAATTGCGTTAAATACCGAAAATGTTATCAACTACATTCAAACAGCTCACAGGAATGCTGACAGGTGACGTCGTCAACACACTCCAATTTTTCGACAGGAGCACACCCTGCCATTTGCAACAGGTGAGGTATCATAAACTCTGTCTCTCTGTTTTTGACAAGTGAGAGAGCAGGAATTCGTGCACAATTTAAACAAAAACCATCATCTCCGTTCGTAGGGTTACTTACTATTTTAATTTCAACAGCTTCCTTAATAATACTATTCCAATAACTGGAAGTGCATGCCAGAATCTCTGTACTGTTATATTCCATTGGATGACCGGTGCCAAGACAGTGTTCTGTAATAGCGGATTTGCTCTGCTGTTGTAAGCGTCAGTGCCGCTTACCCTCAGTACAACGCCCCTCCAGAGTCCCGATAGTCTGACCAAGACATGACGTGCCATAACTGCAAGGAATACGGTAAGCACCCGCCTTACGTTAACCAAAGTCATCCTTTACCGAATCTAAAAGAGCGCTGATCTTAGATGGTGGTCAGAAAACTCACTTCACATCATATTTCCGCAAAATATGACCAATCATCGAGTTCACAAAAAAAAAAAGGTTCAAATGGCTCTAAGCACTATGGGACTTAACATCTGAGGTCATCAGTCCCCTAGAACTTAGAACTACTTAAACCTAACTATTCTAAGGACATCACACACATCCATGCCCGAGGCAGGATTCGAACCTGCGACCGTAGCGGTCGCGTGGTTTCAGACTGAAGCGCCTAGAACCGCTCGGCCACATCGACCGGCTCCGGTTCACAGTTGGTCGATAGCGCAACGTATATCTGATCTGTCTTCCACTATAACCATTCTGACGAAAGGTGACTTCGAGATCGGCTAACTCGCTGAAGAACTCTCAGGGTCCGAGATGACATCGGCCCTGTGAACAAAGATACAAAGTACCCCTTCACGTTGAGCTGGATGGTGACAACTATTAGTCTGCAGATACAAGTCACTGTGAGCAGGCTTCTGACAAATGCACGCCCCAACGCACCATCCACCTTCCTACTTGTAATTGCTGTACTTTTGCCTTGTTAATAGCAGGTTGTGCTCCCGTCGAAATATCCGCGATTGTCGACGACGTCACCTAGCTGCATTCCCGTAAGGTTTTTGAACATTGTATGTGCCGGAAGAAACTAAGGTCCCACGTTGTCAACTACGTTTGCATTATTGTCTTTCCACAAATTGTTTATAGACTGCATCACCAATCTCTCTTTTCTTGTTGTGTCATCCGCCTCACGCCATATTTCTGTATGGTGGGGTGGCTGGGTCAGCGGTGCAATATTCCGCTCTTCGGCCAAAGCCAGTCTTCAAAATATAACAAAGATGAGAAAAGTGTGAGGACTGTTTTTCATTTCTAAATTAAAATGGTTAAAGATGACCAGCTAAAAAGACGAAAATCCATATAATTTAAAAACACATAGCAACTTGCTGAGATTCTTCTACGAAAAAGCACTGAAGCAGTGCACTTTCACTTTAAGTCCAAAGAGCTGCAAATGAGTAAGAAGTATTTTGGAAGGAGAGAGGATATTCCATACGATTGTTGGGTTTGGGTAGAAAGATAGGGGGTCTGTTAGGTAGGAAGAACATGGACATTATAGTTAGGGGTTGATGTGGATAGTGGGAGAGCAGAAGATGGGAAAGACAGAGAGTGAAGAGAAGTTTGGCGTGTGGGTGAAGTAGTGATCACAAGAGGAAAGCGATGGGGATGGATGGAGATGGAAGAGTAGAGAGGAGTCCTAGTGTGTGGTGGTATAAATGGGGAAGACTTGAAGCTGCTAAGAGGGATAAATGTCAGTGTGGATCTTTTTGTCTAGGAAAGGGCGTGGTTGAAGTTGCATTGAGATACTATGTGGAGTGTGTAGGGGTAGGGACAGTGGGATGAGTTTGTAAAGGTGCGGCAGCACACCAGTGTTGGTGATCAGATAGGAGACAATGGGTTTATGGGAATCTAGGTTGTGGATAGTATAGGAGATGCAGAGGTGTTTGATGTTGTGAAGAGGTCTGGTATTTACTGAGTTGGTAAAGGACACAGGGAAGGTGAACAGAGTACGTGGCTTTCGAGGTTTTGGAGGAACTTAATAGAGCTTTGATGTGGTGGACATCCATGAGTAGAGGATGAGTCAGGTCAGGGTTTTGTAGGTGTAGAGTATAGTGGAGGGGTGTCGTCTCCCATTTCAGCTTGTTAGCAGTTTTAGTCTATTGTGGGCTTTCTATTGGATGGCTAGTTTCCACGTTAGTTGCTGGTCGAGCATAAGTCCAAGATATTATAGTGTATTAGTTAACTGGACAGAATAGTCATAAATGGTACGGTAAAAGTCTTGGGTACAGAAGATATGGATTGTTCATCCTATAATTATTACCTGAATATTGGAGAGGTTGATCTAGAGAAGCCATTTTTTACTCAAAGAGGTAAACTGACTTAGGTGGATTTGAAGGGAATATTGGTACCTCTGGGCTGCAGGGTAGAGGGTGTGAAAACAGCGTCATAAGCACACTTAAGCAGGTGGAAAGCAGGTAGATTGGTGGAGGTGATCTGAGCACATCAGCAATGTGGAAATAAGATAAAGGAAGGGGGGGGGGGGGTTGGATGGAGCATGCAGTGGACTGGACGGTAAGGGAATTGTTGTTAATAATGACAAAGAATGGGAGATTGGAGAGAAAGAATGCAATACACGCAACATGGTTAACTGGAAGTGTGCATGACTGGAGTTTTAAAAGAAGATCAGAATGTCTCTGATTGTCAGAGGAGAAATTGGGATGGGTGCCACACTGGTTAATGGAAAGAAAGTGGTGTTGGTTCAAGTGTTGACTGATGCAGTGGGAGAGGATGGGTTCCAAGTCCATGATAAACACTAAGGTGAAGCAAGTAGGAAGAGGTATCAGTGCGAGGTTTGTGCAGTTTGAAGAAACCATGATTTTGGAGGTTGTCCATAATTGAAGACAGTAACCTATGGAGAGGACAGAACGTTAAGAGTGGCGAGGGTCACTAGGAAGGAGAGGGACATTCTTTGAGGTAATGCAGTCATGATTGGGGCTGTGTCGTGTTTTTTGTGGAGTATGTCATGTGCTGTGACTGGTGTACTTAATTCTGGTTGTGGTACGCTGTCCATGTATTGGAAGCTGGGACTCAGGGGTGGGACAGCAATGTTTGTTCATTCATGGATGGTAGGGAATGATAGTCATCAGAGATTCATGAGATGTAGAACAGATAGGATGCAAAGTGGTCAGTTTTGCTCAGGTCGTCAGGTAATGGATGTTTGTTGTGGAAGAATGGGTAGTGAGGGATGGGGGAATTTGCTAGTGGCTCGACTGAATGCCTTCTAATACTTCGAAGAGTTAATGGAGAGTGTGGCGTTTAGTGTGATGCATGTCTGGCACCAATCCCAGAGTTTCTTTATATTTGATAATTTACTGATGTGACTCTGTATTTGCCAGTGGTGTGCGGGTGAGTCAATCAGTAAATTTCATTCAGAGCTATATATCATTCACTATGGAATACTGGAATGAGTATAAACATATTCTCTATAAATACTTAAAAACCATTTGCTTATAAAATACAAATAACGAATTAGGAATATATGTGGATCTAAGCGCTATAGGACTTAACATCTGAGGTCATCCGTCCCCTAGACTTAGAACTACTTAAACCTAATTAACCTAAGGACATCACACACATCCATGCCTGAGGCAGGATTCGAACCTGCGACCGTAGCAGCAGCGCGGTTCCGGACTGAAGCGCCTAGAACCGCTCGGCCACAGCGGCCGGCAGGAATATGTAGCTGTCGAACATATTACTTTCATTACCACTACGCAAAACCGGAAAATGCGAAATAAACTTAACTACTGTTACGCATCACAGTGACTTACGTATTATCACCAACCTGCAAAAAAAGTTCGATATCCACACTTCGAGTTGTTCTCACTGTCACCAACATATGTCTGCACTGGGTAACATATGTTGTAAGTTTAAGACACAAAAGACCCTTTTTTTGTCCTCATTGTACTTGCAAAATGCGTAGAATCTCACATATTCTACAACTTTATTTTTACTCGAATTTCGAGGAGGTCTTGCGTATTACAATGAACTTACAAGTTGCGTGTGCTTTTATAAGTTATACAGTCACGTATAGAAGCGGAAGAATATTTAGTTTAGAGGTGCGCAGAGTTTGCATGTGTACTACATGTATCGAAGTTTCATCATAACCAGGTTCTGTTTAAACTAAGAATTTCAGCTGCAGTGCCCATGGGCAAGCCACGAGTATTTTAATAAGTAATATAGTAAGTATGCGACAATGTTTAATATGACCTTCATTGTTCTTGCACAGTGTATGAAATCTTCACATAATGCAAATTTATTTTGCTTGAATTTTGAGAGAGATCCTGCATATAGCTGTTTTCAGTTTATTAACTAACATAGACAATTTAGATGCTGAAACATTTAATTTTGAAGCATCACTGTGCTTGCAACATGTGAGAAATCTCACAATAACTTATAAATAATTTTATTTATATTCAAGATATCGACTTCGACATTGTCTCGTTCTGTTTAGGAATGGAACAGGGAGAGAATATGCTAGTTGTGGTACGAGGTACGCTCCGCCACGCACTGTCTGGTGGATTGCGGAGTATGTATGTAGATATGTAGATGTAGAAGTCTTTACATCTCTCACTATTACCATCTCTGGTTGTCTCTCGCACAAGTGTGTGTTTATAAACAGTCCATGTCACTGTCGTTCTGCAGTTGAATAAAACACTTATACCTTTCTAAAATCGAACAGCTTATTCCTTCCATCCCTTTAAAAAAATCACGTGTGTGTGTGTGTGTGTGTGTGTGTGTGTGTGTGTGTGTTTGGTAGTGGGCTTGCTTTCTATTAGATGTTGGTATAACTAATGACAGATCAGCGAGCCACAGTTACCCAAAATGCAACAACAGTTTATTTTAGTAATACTTGTAATCGATTTTATTTTTCTTGTGATGCATTACGTTCGTTCCCACCCCATCCTAAACTGACGATGAAAGAAACAATGTCACGTGATTTTTAACAGTATGCAAACATTATCAGACAGAATACACTTTACGTAGTTACATACTGTTGCAACGTAAACATTACATTTTCCGACGTATCCTAGAATACTGCGGCCTCATAGATGAGGTAAGGTACTTAATTTGAACCTTACAACGTTTCTCTGTTAATGCAGTCAATTTGTGCTCAAAATTGCCCCAAGGGGGAACATTGTGGCGTAGTTCTTATTTCTTACATTCTATCTGTTTTCTGGAATGCTGAATCCGAAACTCAGATTTGTCAACAAAACTTCGTGACACAAAATTGAAAAAAATGCAAAAAGATACAAAATCTCATTTTCCGCGATTTTTTTGCAACTTTTCATATATAACCTCCCTAATTCAAAACGAAAGTGCACAAAAGTTTCTACAAATATCACTATTTACATTTTTATCTCCAACAGACCGTTGTAGCTCAAGTGCCAGTTGAAAACTGGCATATTTCTGCTGACAGCAACAACCCACTTTTCCCACCAAACCTCTAATTTATTATTAAAGGCTGTAATTTATTGAATTCCTTCCAGTTTTAAGTAGAATGCGTTGTACACTGGTTTCATTTGCTATGCCAGCACCAATACTAAATAAAAGCAATTCCAAAATCACATTATATTTACATTCTTTGCAAATAATTCTGTCTTGTACATCTTTTCATTTTATTTATTCTCATTCTTCATCAGGGCCAGTTCGAGAACATGTTTCCACATAAGCGACTTATTATTTGGCACCCTCCCCTTGCCTCATTTTTCTTCCCTCAAGAATGAGGTCCCACAAGGTTCAGTCTTAGGTCCCTTATCATTCTTAATATATATTAATGACTTGCCACTCTATATCCATGAAGATGCGAAGCTAGTTCTTTTTGCTGATGATATAAGTAATCACATACAACAAACAAGAATTAGCTGAGGGAATTGTAAATAATGTCTTTCAGAAAATGATTAAGCTGTTCTCTGCAAATTCACCCTCATTAAATTTTGATAAAACACAGTATATACATATCTGTACAGTAAATGGCACAACACCATTAATAAATACAGAATTTGAACAGAAATCTGTAGCTAAGGCAGAATGTTCCAAATCTTTGGGTGTGTGCATTGATGAGAGATTTAATTGGAAGAAACACACTACCAATCTGCTGAAACATTTGAGTTCAGCTACTTATGTCGTTAGGGTTATTGCAAATTTTGGCGATAAACATGTAAGTAAATTAGCTTACTATACCTATTTTCATTCAGTGCTTTGGATGGCATCATATTTTGTGGTAATTTATCATTTATCATTCTACATCAACGCACTTTATCCAAAGTTTCACAAGTTTTTTAATTCCTTTGGATAAAAGATTTTTCTAGCACCTGTAAACCATTTTGCACTGCATCAGTGACTTCTGAATCGGTTCCAAATCTTCTTCCCCTGAGCGCTTCCTTCGATGGTCCAAACATATGGAAATCATTTGGAGCCAGGTCTGCACCACTACACAAGTATGCAAATATGTTTTCTGATGTATTGGTGCGACACGTTGAATTCTTTCCAGACTTGGAGTTTCCACTGTATCCATCGCATGTTGCACTTGTAGAGTCTCATATAGCTATGAAATGAGTTTCACTGTTCTTTTAACTCTCTAGTTCAATTACTTTAACGCTCATCCCATCTGAGAGGCATGCACGTACATCATCAAAAATTGTGAAAATCGCAGCAATTTTTTAGTAGGTTGATAGGTATTACATGGATAAAATCAAACCATACCTGGTTATGTTAGCAATATGAGCATATACATATTGTAAAAATTATGACTTGAAAATCGGAAAAAATTACTAAAATTGACGGAAAATGCATGTAAATTGTGGGGAGACATGACAAACTGCGGGAAAATTGAGGGAGAATGAGAGAGTACTTACATGTCTGCTAAGTGCAGAAAAATTTTTGTATGTGGGATCGAGAAAAGAAATGAAATGGGAGCACTGGGACCCAGGAAAACAGTAATGTGATTATGGGCAGCGATAAGACGACAGGAATACACTGTTTAACGTGCATGACCTGCAAATGTAGGGTATTAAATTTTTATAAGTCAGATCACAAGCCCAGGTGCAACCACCATATTATATGTAACCACCCACCTTAAAAAATCTTTTACATCCTCTGTAGTAAAAGGTACTGTATTACCAGATTTGGGGCTGCAGTATACAACTACTGAATGGATCATGTGTTTGCCCCTGTGCAATAGTGCCTAAGTGATTTAAACTTGAACAAACAGTATTTACAATGTGTTGCTCTGTACTATCTACCAACCACAATCATGTGGTCCTGCTAATAGTTAACTTACAGAACAGTTGCTGCATGATTTTAACAACATTCTGCAGTATGCCTACTGATGTGGTAGGAATACCTACAAACTGTCTGCAGTCTTGGATGTTTTCATATAAAATTGTTCTGGACCGAGTTAGAACACTACATACCTGCAACCATAGACCTCTTCAAACCACAGCCAACAGAGGACTACCAACACAAGTGTGCCGAATCATGTCCACCAAACCGATGGGAAACCTGTTTTGGCACCCTCTTTTAGATGAATGAAGGTCCATGCGTATTACACCATTTCCCATTTTGGATGTGAATTGAGTCGCTAGTATCATAGCTACTTTGATTCCAAGTTACTGTCAGATGTTTGTGAGGCACTGCAGCCCCTGTGCATACATTTGCTTGACATTTGTTGTGTATGTGCATGTGTGTGTGTGTGGGGGGGGGGGGGGGGTGGGGGGTTCATGGAATTAGTGCAGCATGTCAGCCAAACCGATGGAAAACCTACTTCAGCGCCCTCCTTTTAAGAACGAAAATGCATACGCAGTTCACCATTTCCCAGTCACATTTTGGACATAAATTGTCTGTCTTATAAATACATTGATTCTAAGGCCCTGACAGAGGTTTGTGAGGTGCTGCAAACCCTGTGTGTACATTTGTTTGACAGTTGTCCTGTTCATAGAGTTAGTGCAGCATGGTGTGTGATTTCACATGTCAAACACCGCTGCTATGCATTTGTCTATTTCCTCATAACATGCATTTTCTGTTGCTAGTGATCATTTATAGGACTGATGCGAATATAGCGTAATTAGTGTTAATGGTGGGCACTATACACTTCCAGAAAGCTATATTATGTATGTGCAGCAAAGAAATTATTTTTTTCTTTGGTGTAGAAGCAAGTAGTTTTAATTTTTAAAGTTTGTCACCTCACTCAGAAAACGTACAGGGTGCATGTGCGTCAGATGTTGGACATATATGTCCTGTGTTAGAATATTAAGAGCATTGCACTCTGCATAACTAATATTTTGGAAACCACATGGCTTTAACAACATAGTGTGTTTAACTGCAGAATCTTCTTGGTACTGATTCCACATATATAACAACATTCCAAAACTGACAGTACAGATGATTTACGTAAAATGCTTAAACCTCCATCTGTCCAAAGCTCCATCAAGCGTAAACCATATGTTTCTTCTTAACTATTTGTTGTATTACCACAACATTCTCATATCTACTATACGCCGCTAACATGTGCTAACCTCCTCAACATGCACGCATCTGGAAAGATCTTGTGCACTTGGACAGGTCGCGTTTGTTAGACTGGTGCAGAACAGTCTTTGTTGAACAGCAGTTACGGACTCAGATCGTTATGTTCCTTTGCTAGACGTGGAATGTAGCGATAGCGCCCTTCTACTTCTGGTGAGTAGCAGATTAAATCGCAGACAGTGTTGCAGGGAGGGTGGTCCAGAAATTAACCATGAATGAACATACTGTGCAGTCAACTACCTACATTCACAATCAAGTAGATGGTACAAGCAAAGCGGTGGATGTGTGGTTTATTGTTGGTACAGAAACTGGGAAACATGCTGCAATGTCATTAGTCGGCGCTGAAATTACGGAAAAAACGGTAAAATTTCTAAAATTGATCGCACTATCAACTGTGGTGCTTCTTACAGTACATCATCCCATATCAATGGTCCCTTTTCCATCCCATCCATCCACTAGTATGCTGTTCATTACAACATAATAATTGACTGACCACTTGCTTGAGATGGTGAGAGTCCTCGTGGGAACAAATCTTCCAGGGACAGCCAGCACCACAACACTGATCATGTACATGGCTGCAATATGTGGAATCACTGCTCCTGGTCTCTTCAAACTGGAACACTGAGACATCTTCTACCCTGTCACTGTGGAAGATGATATTAAATTTAGAGGTCATCACCTTTGGACAGCTGTACAGCTGTTTGGAAATGCTCCACAAGGCCGCAAATGATGCCTGCCACTTTTTTGTCAATAAGAAACACCACCTCTGACTTCTATTTCAACCATCCTGTGTGTTGTGGGAGCAGCATAGTTTACACCACGCAATGCCTGGTTTTATGTGAGAGCCAATGGATTGAAATGCGTTAATGTCAGTTTAACATCTGACACAGACCTCAAAGTCACGGTAGAAAAACAAAATCTATGGCTGTATGCACAGCTGTAGTCATACATCACTTTGATGTGTTACAGCAAAATGCAATGTATGAAACTGCTTATGGAACAACAACACAAGAACACTGTCCTTGTGACTGATAGTCTGTGAGGTACAGTCTCCGTCCAAACTATTTATGAAACAAGAATGCAAGAACCGTTCCCTTGTGATTGATAGTCTGTGGGATATGGTCTTCATCCAATACAGGCGACCAAACTTTACGCAGGTCCGTGGAAGCGACTTTAATCACTGGATGCCTGCTCCAGTGGACCAATACTTGTATATTTAATAGTATCACTGCATAAGATCGATGTTAACACGTTTTTCCAAAATATATGAAGACAGAGACAAAGGAAAAATCTTATTGTGTTCTCCACCAAATGACATTAGCGAAGTTTTTATAGTTCAGAGATTTACTCTGTTGGATGTTGAAAGAATAGCGAGGAGATGGAGAGAGAGAGGGGGGGGGGGGGGGGGGGAGAGACACTGTGCTGTCAACGAAGACTTAGACACGATTACACTGTCATATTTCTAGTGGGGTAATCATAGGAATACAATAAAAGAGATTAGGTCAAGAACAGGGGGAAACTTATAGACTGTCTTTGAGTATCAGTGAATTGTAGATGTTATACTTCTGAATTTATTTTTGCAGTCCATGTATGCTCTGCATGATTGTGAATTTCCTCCTATACGTTAGTGTGCTACTTTTCTTTTTCTGATAGTTCTCTATCCAGTCAGTGACGGATGGTGAACTAGACATCCTTCTAACTAATAGAACATTGCTGTCAGAATGTAATGGGATTTCGAGATAAATGATAGTGGACATCTCTTACTCATCGAAATCAGATGGACTGAAATGAAGAATGGGGGATTCATGAGAATACGGCATGTAAGTGATACTCTGACGAAAGGGGAGCTCAGAGATGGGCTATATACCATTTTTCTAAGTACTGTGGGCAAACATATTACAGCATCTCACAAAGTGACTGCAATGAGAAAATTAGGGCGTAATATGAAGGTTCTTAAGAGATATAATCAGTAGCAGAAGTTCCATCTTAGTTTTCTTTATAATAAAAAGACAACATTCTTTCGTGGGATTTGTGTGCCTATAAATGGATGGATTGACATCTTAAAAGGTGGACTAAATTTACATCTACATCTATATGTATACCCTGCATGCCATCGTAGGGTGCATAGGAGAGGGTATCCAATGCCTATACTAGTCATTTCCTTTCCTACTCTACTCACAGAGCGAGGGAGAGAAATACTGTGCCTCCATATGAGTGCTAATTTCTCATCTCTTATTTCCTTGGTCTGCATACGAAATTTTTGGTGGCGGCAGTAGTATCCTTCTGCAGTCAGCTTCAAATGGTGGTTCTCATAGTGTCCCTTGAAAAGAACATCGCATTCCCTCCAGGGATTCCCATTTGAGTTCTTGGTGCATTGCCCACTAATTTGGCGGTAGCCAATAGAAACACTTCTATAAAGCTGAGTTCTAAAGGAAACCTAGGTCTGCAGACTCGTACACATCTGAGATGTGGTGGTCAGTAGACAGGTATTTTGCTATTGCTCCCTGGTTCAGCCTTTCTGGGATATTTTGAAAACACATCTCAGAACATTTTGCTTTGCAGGAGGGATGAGGGGAAGCATATTGTTCAACATCCCAGTAATTATTGCAATAGCACTGAAGCGTCTAGTCCTTCTTAGAAGGATAGGACAACTTTTGCGATTCTGGAATCCTTAACAGCTGTCTGGCACAGCGAGCGGCGGGTTCTCGGCCAGGAGGAGTGCAACCATGATATGCTTGAGGAGGTTCATGACCCGGTGACAGCAGTGGCAGCAGTTCGCATGCGACCAGGGGGCAGGGATGAGGGCACAGGTGTCGCGGAGGTGGAGAGGAGAGTGAAACATCCTACTGCCCTCATAGACTGACAGCTCTCAGCAGGATTAGTTTGGGAGTAGTATATCAGTATTCTAAGTGTCTTAGTTGCATCACCGCGACAGAACGCAGTTAGCATTGGATATCTTCAGCTATTTGACAACAGCTGCCACACATTTGAGCATCAGAGGAAATGACTACCTAGCCTGTGGGAAGCCTTCAGAGACGTCCTGAAAACCACTTAGCAGAACAATGTGTTAATGTAGTAACTAAATCAGCTGTCACAATTTAATTAATTTCCATATCAATCTAACATCGAAAGTGTCCCAGAACTGGCTTTACCCTTCTACACCTAGGTGTTACCTCCAGTACTTTTGAAATCACGTGATTTATATGTGAATTCACAGCCTAAATCGCCGATTTTTCTACATTAAACCTTTTAACGAATTCCTTCAACACATTACAAGAAGTTCAGAGTTAATTCATTCTCTCCTGTAAATGCATCATTCTCTACTGTTTCAGTTATTCTCACCTCATCGAGCCGGCCGGTGTGGCCGAGCGGTTCTAGGCGCTTCAGTCTGGAACCGCGCGACCGCTGCGGTCGCAGGTTCGAACCCTGCCTTGGGCATGGATGTGTGTGATGTCCTTAGGTTAGTTAGGTTTAAGTAGTTCTAAGGGACTGATGACCCCAGATGTTAAGTCCCATAGTGCTCAAAGCCATTTGAACCATTTTTTTCACCTCTTCGAAGTCCGCCCCGGTAGCTGAGTAGTCAGCGTGACAGACTGTCGGTCCTAAGGGCCCGGGTTCGATTCCCGACTGGGTCGGAAATTTTCTCCGCTCAGGGACTGGGTGTTGTGTTGTCCTAATCATCATCATGTCATCCCCATCGACGCGCAGGTCGCCGAAGTGGCGTCAAATCGAAAGACCTGCACCAGGCGAACGGTCTACCCGACGGGAGGCCCTAGCCACACGACATTTCCATTTATACCTCTTCGAAAACAGCATAGATACCAAGTCAGCAGCAGCATTTACACATGGCAAAACAGTTTTAATTTACGCCTTGTCAGTAGTAACACGATTCTATCAGTGCACACATTTTTTTTGTCTACTTTAATTGTAGTTCTTCCTGATTTCAGTATGTAGCAAAGTCCAGTTTTATGACAATTCCAGATCTGTTGCAGCTGAATTGTATTCTCGAGTTTTTCACTGCTCATCTTTTTCTTAAAATAAATGCTCATTTTCTACAGTGTGGCAAATTTTATGCTGTGCTTAGAAATGAGCCGTATTGCTCAGGAAAATGACACTACCTTTCCCTGCTTGCACAGTTTTTGGTGTCACTGAAAGTGGAGTTGTTAGTATGAGCCTGCAGCTTTTTTTGTCACAGAAAATATCAAATGTCACATCCTGTTAACAATCTGGTCATATCCTATCTCCCACATTATAATTATAAACCTGCCTATTTTACCAACAGCTACATTATCTTAGTTGCCATCAGATTGGCTCTCACTATACTTGACAGAGTGAGGCGTGGCACTGATCTGCTGTCTCACTGACCACACTCATTTCCAACTTCAGAAGTTACGCAGATAAGTCAGTAAAGTAAGAGAACGAATGATAGTAGAACATATCATCAATGTGTGCTCCATTTAATTTGAGACTAATTGGTGTTAACCGCAGCGTAATCACAGCTTTTGACTGGAAGATATTTAAATTTCAGTTGAATGCTGGCATCCGAATTCGCTCAGCCGCAGTAAGCCACTTAGGGCTAAGTAAAATGAAGCTCACTCTGCTGGGGTCAGAGCAGAGCTCCGGGTCTTGCAGACTTGCCGGAAGGATACAACGTGAAAAACTAAAAATAAGACGCAGTTTGCAGGGGCAAACAACCATTAACAACAAGCGATTGGATTTTTTGCAAGCCCTGAAGCCAGGTAGAAGAAAACTAGTCATCCAGCAAAATACAGTTTTAAGGAGTTAGCATAATCATAAAATTATCGCAAGCAGTGTTCGACGATGGAGCTGCCAATGTAGGAACAGGTATAACACAAGATATCATCAAAAGTGTAAATATAAGGAAAGTGATTTGTCCGACATCACAGTCGCCAGAAATGTAATAAATAGGTGTCACAGATCATTGTGCAAGAAGAACGCACCGGGTATTGGTTGGGGCGTGACCTGTGTTTGATTTCAGTTTCATATCAGTGGTTTTATGTTGACAAAGTCTGAATACGGACATCCGTATAGGCAGTGACGTTGACTGGTGTTTTGAAGCTATACTCTTGATTATGACAATACCTACAGACTTAGATGTTGACAACGTAAACAAAGCTGTTGTGTCATTATGTCATCTTTCCCCTTGCTGTTGGTAAGTTGGACGATGCTTATTATATGGTTGAGAAATTTCCTGATGTATTAAATCGTCGCCGATGAACTTCTAGTCATGACTGTGTGGGTTAATTTTATCGTCTTGTAGAATATTGTGCCTCTTTTTACCAGCCAGTTTCAGATAGTGTCTTCACATTTTTCTGGTTCCAAATGTGCACAAAACTAATAGAAGGACTCAGCAATATAGTTTTTTTGACAGAGTAGCGTATTATTTATTTTATTGTGTACAAATCTCTTCTTGAGTTGTGTTGCGTTGAAACAGAGATTCATTATTCATTAGGCCGCATCAGTGGGAGGGCAGTGTGAGAACGAGTGCAGTACGGGTAAGGGCACGTAAGTTTTAACAGGCAGAGCATGTGCGGATGAACTCCGACTACACAGAGAAAAAAGATAAGTCTCTGTTATAACTCAATCACCCACCCCAGTTATTCCTCTACTTACAGTTGCAGGCAGCTAGTTTTAGTATACGTTGCAGGAGGGTTTTTTGCACATTCCTCCTACTCGTTTAAACGAATTTACTAATTATTGATGTCTATATCACCTAAGATGTTTAACAAGAGTGCAGCTCTGATTCTGTGAACTATCAATATCCTAATAATTCACAGGTCGGGAGAATAAATGTTACAAGCAGACTAACAAGAGAAAAATGTTTTATAGGCTTGAATACAAAATAAATCATTTTTCTCTAAACACATCAAAACCGTTCCATGCAAGTACAGTAGTTAACTGATTAAGTTTATCTTTATATTTTTATTTTTTCGTGAGTCCACGGCCAACAATAATTTTTTGTGAGGGGGAACTTGGTGCATAGTACGCTGTAATATTCTTTATTACTCTTGCAATTGGCCGAGTTTGGCGTTTATCATTTTCGAGCACTTGTGGGTAACCATAATATGATTTATCATGTCTGACGTGGCATATGAATCAAGTTTTTGTTGCACATGTGAGCCATATTCGACCTAATCCATACACAACATTAAATGTAAACGAAAATCAAGTCCTTATATTACATGATGATAAGAGTTAGCTGTAATCACACACTACACAAACTGACAGTTACACTCAGTTGTTCACTAGTTCATTAGCTCATTAATAAACTAATCATCTGCATTAGTTAATTAATGGACAGGTGATTGTAACTGTCACTTTGTGTAGTGAGTGGTTACACATAGCCTTATTGTTCGGTGGTCCTGTAAAATAAGGACTTGGATTTCGTCCGCAAGTAATTTTGTATATGGACTATGTTAAATGTGGCATCATATGTGGTTTAATAATTTCATTTGTACGCCATGTCAAATGTAATAAATCATATGTTGGTTACTTGCATGTGCGTGACAATGTAAATACTGAAATCGACCGAATACACAATTTATAAAGAATATTATAGTCTACTACAGACCTTGTTTTCCTTTATAGAATTTGCTTTGTTCAGTCTTTAACGAAACTTTCAGGGAGACACGGCTGTTATATTGCTTTAGAAGGTTGATCTGCATTGTCATCGCATTCTATACATAACTGAAAATGTAAGAATAGCTTATATGAATGCGTGGTGTCCGTTTTTTCGGACGAGTATTACATAAACTGGAGGTAGAGGGGAGAGAAAGGACAGGAAAGGGAAGGAACTAATTATATCAGCTGCATCAGGACCTTACGTGGAAACAGAAGCGACGAGTGAAAATGTATGCCTTTCGTTTCGCCTCACCCTCTCCATCTTCAATTTACATAATACGTAAGAATATGTCCACCTTTTATAAGTCGTTACCCCAAAAGTAATGAACTAAAATCTGACTCAGAGCGAAATGTAACAAATATGAACGTTTTTGAATAAAACTGTATAAGATACATGAGAAATTTTCCCCATAAGGTAGCCACATCGTTTACTTTTATGGAGACAGCGTCGTTTCACTACTAACTTAACAATGAAATTGTCATGGACTCTCTGCAATGTCAGTCAGCGTTTATTCTTTCGAAGACATGAAATTCACAAGTGCAGTTTCACTTTACAAAATTTGAGACACAGTTATGGAAACGTGTCACGCAGTAATACTTGCACTGAAGGATTATATTCGGGTAAGTAATGTATACAAAGAGATAAATATCTATATCTATATATACATACTGTTATTAATAACTTTGAATTAATTTTTTTAAAAACATCTTCCGTCGTGGCCGTTCTCTGTATTTTCTGTGTATCAAATCTTGCGATTCATCATTCGTAACATTTATATTTTTGTACTCGTCTGCCCTAACATTCGACAATGCCGGGAGTATCATAATTTTCGTTGCAGTCTAATAATTTATTTCGTCTTGTTTTTAACTCATTTTCCATACAACAACAACAACAAACTTAACCTCTTTGGTCTGTATGCCATGCGACAGACTGTCAAGGATATTGCCAATTGTGCCCACAGGCGGCACATTTCTGGGCAGCACAGTATATTTCAAAAGTTTTTGATGTTCGCAATATTATTGCGTAACCTCTAAATCTCACTTCTACAAGTTCAATATTACTGCTCACCAAGAAGTACTGCGCAGTATTATTGACCGTCTAGAGCAATTATTTTACTCCTCCCCCCCTTCCTATTTCCTTTCCTCAGTACTTCGCATACTTGGCACAGAAACAGCCCACGAATTCTATTTACTTCTTTCTAATGATTGTAACTATCACTTACAACAACAACAACGACAAAAACAACAACAATAATAATAATTAGAGTGTATCGTATTAGCACATCGCACTTAAGAATTATTTTAAACTTATCATACTTTTGTATTATTCAAACGTGGTGAAAGTTCACAATTACAACAAATTTACAAATAACCATGGCTGCCAGTGTAGTTATTGGAACGGAGAAAATATGTGTACTTTACAACATATTTTTTTACGGAGTAATTAGTTAAATTTTAACTGTTTCCATCTATATCGCCTTTGATTTATTTTGAATGTATTAGGCCTATTATTTGAAAGATCACGATGACAGAACAATGACAAACATTTAAATGCCAACTTAAAAACTGTTATATTCAAACTGATTTGATGTGTGTGCTTCAGTTTGTTAAGAAAGCAAATTCAGTTTTTGGCTGGGTCTTTGAAACCTCAACTCAGAGATTCCCTTCCAGCTGCAGTGGAGACCGATGTTTCTCCGTCTTGATTAGAGGAACTGCGGGAAGTGTTGACTCATACAAGTAAGTTAATACGAAGGGTTGATACACGTCCACTGCTCCTGTTGCTAAATTGAACTGTACGTATCTTGCCTGCATTCAAAACTTTTCGAGAGACTACAATGTATATTTATTTTGAAGTATTCTTTCACAGGGGAGTTCTATTAGTTCCTCCTTTTCTGTTTTTGACGAATGGTCTCTTATGACGACATCGAACGGATTGTGCAACCAGTCATACTCAGATGAAGATTCGGGGCCTCGAATTGTTGACGAAGGTTTTCCAGATATACTACGCCAATTGTACTAATTTTATTTACATCCAACTCACTTTCCTTCTACGAAATCATTCGGACAAGAAAATAGCTCGCAGTTGGCCTTCTCCATCTAGGTTTTCGTAAGTCCAAGTTTTCTCTTAAATGAACGTACTTTCTCGCTTAGAAATATGATGATGATACTATTATTTCGACCTTGAAGTGGTAAGTTAAGATCATACAGTTTCTCAAAAACGTTGGGCTAGTAGCACAATTTTAGAGGCAATTTTTCATCTAGATACAGGGCCATGAGTGTATGTCTACTCTTCAATAGGGAAAACCTAAGTTCATCCTTCAGTTGAACAACGCGACGAAGAATTTTACCACAAGATAACCCGTGCGCAGTAGAAGTGATCATGAGAAGAAGCCACCTCCCCGCAAAGAATGGATATCTTACTGTTTAAAGCTAGTGCTTTCGCGAAATTTATGGCACTAACTGCATCGTTCTCGTTTGGCAATTACTGACTTCCGGCTGTATTACTTTAGAAGACAATGCCTCCCTGTACATCACGCAATGTGTGAATCTTACAGAAGGAGAAATAGCATACGCTATTGTCGTGAAAGCCCCTTTGAGTTCCAGTAAATGGTGCCAACCGATCTGTACATACACCAGCACAATTTGCCCATCACATATTGTTGTCAACAGAGGAGGAATTCACTAGAAAGAAAATATCTTCCAGAGCTTTATAAAATAGAAGTCTCTCCTGCATTTCAGTGTCATAACAGTAGCTTACAAAACAAGATGTTGCGGAATTGTGATCGTTCCTCACTACTCAAAAGAACGCTGGTAAAGCCTAATATCAGATACTAAACTTGATCTTTGTGCCTCTGATTTTGGGTTTTAAAACAAACATTATGATAAGAACAGAGAAAGATGCGAAAGAAGTGTGTATTTTGATTAAATTCGAATCTTTTTCGTTATTACAACTATATACTCTCGAAGGAGGAGAGAAACTCGGTGAATTGCTCCCATGGGATTTATTGTTACCACGGCGAATCGGGCACTTACCCATGCGAATGTCGGAACTTGTGTCACTTCATTTTACATCAGGATAGCTTTTACTACTGAACATGCACTAGGATTCAACTGGTAGCTAACTCACTATCTTTGATCTCACTCCGGAATCCAGGCTGAAATCGCGCAGATAGTTACAGTGGCTGTGATTAATAATCTGTTACTGTGATCAGTGTTGTAAGGACGTGGCGGTCACCTAATAGCACGGCTTGTTGTCACTAGTGGTTGTTGAAAGTTTGGTAAAAAGCACCCCGCGGTTGACAGCTGACAGAAACTGTGTGACGAAATATTACTTGCGACTTTTTTTCTCAGCATTCCTGCTGACAGGATTCACTGGTCAGTTCTTGTGAAATAAGATAGAAAATTAACTTAGCTCACGAAAAAATGAGAATATGACGACTGCCTTCTTTGTTCACCGGAAGTCTTTTTCTTACATAATCTGATATATAAATATCAATGGAAGCCGTCGCCCCTCTCTATTACACTCTGCACACATCCCCCCCCCCCCCCCCCCCCGCCCATACACACCGCAAATTAAGGACGGCAGGTGTACGGGACGCTTAACCAGCGGTCCTGTCATAGCCAAAGTACAGCATTTGGCGGAAAGCGAATAACAAGATAATAGCGGAGGAACGCAGTTGATAGTAAAGAGCTTCCGCAGTTTCAGATTCACGTTTACTTTGATACCAGTCTTCAGTAAATATTATGAACCAACCATTCTGCTAGCAGAGGTGGTAAGGTCTTATGGGACCAAACTGTTGAGGTCATCGGTCCCTAAGCCTACACATTACTTAATCTAACTTAAACCAACTTACGCTATGGACAACACACACACCCATGACCGAGGGAGGACTCGAACATCCGACGGGGGGAGCCACACCATTCTGCTAGCCTGACGTCTTTTATGTACCAGGCTGGTGTAATTAATTAGGTTGCTGAAAAGCGGATGACTAGGTTCTATTTACTAAAGGATCCAAAGGGAGTTAGTTGTTCATATTATTGCCCATTATTAAAGATAGCGAAAAAATCATTATCACAACTAAGTAGTGTCTGTACTGTAGTTATGTTCGGAACTAGCAAAGCGCTTTGGAGCAGTGGTTTGGAAGCAGAAACCTGATAACAGCATTGTTTGCGATGAGGTGACATTAATAATGAAAGTCAGGAAGGAAAATAAAATCGTTCATCTAATGTTCTTAAAAGGGCAACGGCCTTGCCGCAGTGGATACACCGGTTCCCGTCAGATCACCGGAAGTTAAGCGCGGTCGGGCGTGGCCGTCACTTGGATGGGTGACCATCCGGGCCGCCATGCGCTGTTGCCATTTTTCGTGGTGCACTCAGCCTCGTGATGTCAATTGAGGAGCTATTCGACCGAATAGTAGCGGTTCCGGTCACAGAAAACCATCATAACGACCGGGAGAGCGGTGTGCTGACCACACTCCCCTCCTATCCGCATCCTCAGCTGAGGGCTGACATGGCGGTCGGATGGTCCCGAAGGGCCACTTGTGGCCTGAAGACGGAGTGCTTTTAATGTTCTTAAAAGGGGCACACCGCTATTCGGTATAACAAAGCAGTAGATGGTTAGTAAAAGGCAACATCAAAGAAGGGAATTCGCTATTTATACAGCTTCCATTTTATGGCATACTTCACGTTTTAAGAAAAGATGCATACCAGCAATGGGAACATCACTGACGAATATCGTAGTACGGAAAGCAGGTGTAGTCTACATACGTTTGAATCCAGCGTACCATTCCAACTAAACCGTGCTACAGTCTCAACAATCTGCCTAGGAGACATGGGACATCAGTTGCCCGTTCCAGTGTGGGGGAGACACGCGTGTTCCAGCGCTCCTCTATGATCGAAGTGACAAACACTCCCACATGAAGTGAACATCCAGAGACTATGGAGATAGGAATCAGGTCATGTTGGGAAATTCTACATATGCTCCGCACCAAAATAAACTGTGGGAAAACCTTGCAAAAATGCAGATTTCCTTTCCAAGGAATACTATTAGAGCCAGAACAATCTAGAAATTAACAGTTTAATAGCACGTAATCTACAAGAGGCGGGCATAACTCTCTGACATATCAAATACTGACGTTTATAAACTGGTATATGCATGAAATGGCTGTGTACGTTTGCTTTAATTACCTTCATTAAACTTAGTATGTAATGACTGCGTTCTTTCCACCAAAAACCCAGTAAAATTAAAGAAAAATGAAACGGCTGTCATTCTTACTTAATAGCGGCAAATTCCATTCGCGAGGCACCAGCATATGCAGACTGACTTGTCTGTTGTGAACCGTTGAATCTCTATGGGGAACTCTCAAGATTATTACACAGGGAAACTCCAACCAAACCACATTAAGTAATAATTCTGTATTGTCACGAAGAAACGTGCAGTCGAAATTCGGTAGTTTCATCTTACTAGAGTGGTCTAAAAGTTCGGAAGAAAAAATAATAAATAATAAGAAGCTATATTTATCAACCTCATCTTCATTGAGTCCAATGCCTTTAGTTTAGCTATATTCCTTTTTATTTCCTCGGAAGAGATAAATGTTTCTATGTATAATAGTGGTTTACAGCACAGATAGCGCTCTCATTAGAAGAAGTTTCCTTTCTTTTCAGCTATTTTAATGCTCGCAACCAAAAATAACACGTGGGGCTAAATCTAAAGAAGCATGTGGATGGAGGATTGTCTCGAACCGTACCAGCTTACGCTCTTTTGCTATCGAAATGATAAGGGCAATAGTTTCGATACGTTCTGCAGTCTACTGCCTGTCCCTGAGGAAATATGTACCACAAAAATACTAGCTGTCATCCTTCTTCCAAAACGGTATCGCTTTGGTGTTATTGGCCAAGAAGTTTGCAAAAACACATAGCTGGAACACTTTTTCTTGGACGCAAAGCATGTTGTTTACCTTGTAAAACTGTCCCACTAACAATTATATACTTGGATTTCGTTTTGGTCTGTAAATCTACTTCAAAAAAACGCAGTGAAAGTAAGTAAATAAACATATCTAATCCGTTAATAGTGGGTATTATCCACTGGTATTACTGTTGCCGAATATGTAGCACTTGCACATATTTCCGAAATAAGTATGAGCCTTACATAATACGTTCGTCGTGACTGTCCAATGTTTCCTAATGAAAAGTTGGAGATAATGTTTATCATCCTGGTGCGTATTAACTGGAAATATGAGAAAATCTGAATAGAAATGGAAAACACTGACGTAATAAAAAATGCGCTACTGGAAATGAATAGCTAAAAACACTACCATAGCAGCTTATCTAACATTACCTTGACGCGTTTGTAGAACGAAAGCGTGATTACACTGTACAGAGAATTGTGTTTTTTCTCAATCTATAAAGTAAATAACAGACTAATATAAACATTTAAAAGATATATCACACAGATGCTATATATGAAGTCACGAATGTATGAAGCATCTGTGAACATGACTTCCTGTTGCGGAATTTTAGTAAGCTCTCTAAAATCCATTTATACTCTTTTTTTCGCTCATAATCCACAAAAACTTTCCACAAGTAAAGGTATCTGTATCAGAAGTACTTGTATCATTGGAACATTTTTCTCCATTTTTACGGTCAAGAAGCGTTTAGCGCTGCCACCTTACACCACGCTAACATTTTTTATTTTGCCCAGAGCTGTTGAAAATGTAATATCGGCAATTTGTCCCTATACTGGAGTACAGTATGATTGAATCGTCGATAGAGGTGACTGTTACCGGTGTCCAGATTGTATACTACGGAACCCTACAGTTCCATGACAAAATGCAAATGAATTTACATTTCAGATGGATAATAAAACCATCTTACAAGTATAGGAACTAAGCCCTCCAGTTGTTTATAGCAATCTTACAGAAAATTTCGGTCTGCAATTATCATTAGAGTTCCCTGAATCCTTTTAAAAGATTCATGACGAAACAACCTCATAGTATTTTACCTCTGTGACTTGTAAACCGCAACTACCGTCAATTGTTTTGGGTATTTTTATTTGTCACTGCTAACGTATTGACGTCATGTCGAGTGTCACCAGAAATCTTATTACCGGTACTGGCTACTTATGGAGATTGGTCCTGTTGAAATTAGGTAAATGCCTTTTTTATACTCGCGTTTGTTTCCATGAGTTAAGAAATAAATCATAAGGTAAATGCCTTTTTTATACTCACGTTTGTTTCCAGGAGCTAAGAAACAAATCATAAAAACGAAGATTATTCGGAAAATGTAAATCAGCCGACTACGTAGTTGACTGTATCTTGTTCCCACAGTAGTTACAGGTCCGTGAGGCTGCAGAAATTTGCAGTAGTATTGACTTTGCGGTTAAAAGCTTGTGTCATTACGGATATGTGAAGGTGCATCTGCTGTTATCCGCAATATTAACTACTTCGTAGTTAAAAGTTAAAAAACAAGAGTCTGTTGCGTACTACAGCTCGTTGTGTGATAATCTCTGAATGTCTGTGTGTATGTAGATGTTCGGATCCAAGAGGGAAGGGGAGAGTCCAGACACTTCTCCCTCAGGCCTCATAAAAATAAGTAGAGACGCTTATATCTATACATATATAAATTTCCACGACATTCCTCCCTCAGGCCTCAAAAACTTAGTAGAAACACTTATACCTGAACACATACAAATTTCACACCTGACTTTAAGACAATAATGAGAACAGAATCTCGAAAATAACAATAAGTTACAAATCTTACAAGCATCCGAATATTTTACAGCTCATGGTAGGTCGATCGGCTAGTGACCTGATCGTAAACATTTTAGCCAGCAAGGTGCATATGTACAGGCTGAAGAACTTGCCGTCAACAAAAAATCTGACATAGTTCGTGAGCCCGGTGATGGGACCATACATAACAATAGTCTGTGTAGAACCGGGAGACAACTGGAGGTTGAGTATTGGAAGACAGAAGGACAAAAATCCTCCATAAAGAAGAAAAGTAACAGAAAAAAGGATTTCGCGAGAATATACTGAAACGACTCAGAGGAACAGCATTCCTTTCATTATTATAGCCATAGTTTGCAGACCGGTCACCGATGTTCGCAGTCGTAAAGCTTGGTGAAATACTAATAGTCCTTAGTGTACAGTTCGACTGTGCAGGGTGAACATAAATAAAACAGACAAACTGCAGGGACGAATTCCTGACTGGAAATGTACGAAAAAAGGTCCTATGAACATGTGCCCGGGAATGTATCGCCGCCACGGTAGATGGCGCTGACGAATGAAAGTTCCTTTGACCACGTGCCGAGTGTTCCATGTGTGTTGCAAGCTGTGTGATTGACGCAGCGCGCTGTAAACAGCAGATGGGCTATTTCCAGGAACTTTCAAAATCTGTACCGAACGAACTAAATAAATGTATAAATGAGGAGATTTGCGAATATATACATTCAAGTACGGACAGTACCCATGTTTTATGCCTGCATTGCGGACGAAGCAACCGACGTTTTAGGCAAGTCACAACCCTCTAGTGTTGTGAAAGTAGTGGACTGCAGTGGCTACATTCAAGAACATTTTCTTGGTTTTCGTGATGTTAACCAAGCTGGAAGTGCTGCTACTTTATTGACTGTGTTGTGGCATGTTTCGGAATAGTGGTTCAAATGGCTCTGAGCACTATGGGACGCAACTGCTAAGGTCATTAGTCCCCTAGAACTTAGAACTAGTTAAACCTAACTAACCTAAGGACAGCACAAACATCCATGTCCGAGGCAGGATTCGAACCTGCGACCGTAGCGGTCTTGCGGTTCCAGACTGCAGCGCCTTTAACCGCACGGCCACTTCGGCCGGCTTCGGAATAGTGATATGAAGAACAAAGTAGTGGCCCAAACCATGATAGTGCTTCAGTTCTGGCAAAGAATTAAATGGCCTGCAAATTAAGGTCCGTGAAATTGCCCCGCAAGCTCTTTTTGCTCGTTTAGATTTAGTTTTGGACCACAGTTGTTCTTGTATAATACCATTATCTAAGCATCTTTTATTCACGCTTCAGGGCATTCCTGCTTTCTTCCACCGGTCTTCCAAACGCACAACAGTTCGCAACAATACTGTTGATAAACGCATTCCTTCGAACAGTGAAATGAGATGGAACTGTAACGCCAGAATAATATATGCCATCCACGACAAACGTCCGGGGCTAATTGAGGTTTTAAATGAAGTAATTGACAGCCCAGTTTCTAGTGCAACGACTACAACAGAAGACTGGTTTCCAAACTAACCTCCTACCCGGTTTGTTTTTCTTCTCTCTCGTTTACAAAGCATATGCTTCTCAACACTTCACAAAAAAACCAGTCATGCACAGTTTTGCAACAATGCCGTCTCTGAATGCATAGCTTACATGAAAAACTTAAGAAATGAGGATTAATTGATGGACTTTTTAAATTCCACGAAACGCTCGACTAATTCGCAAGCTGAACTTCCACGAATAGAGCTGAATCGATGGATGAATGCACTGGCAGTCCGTTGATGTGAAAATACGAACAAGTGTACTTCGAAGTGTTGGATAACATTGCAACACAGCTGAAAACAAGATTTTCTCGTGGTAAACTGCTCTTCTTCAAATTAGACGATGCTACTCAGTTCGCCGATTACGCCCAGCGTTTTGCTGCAGACGGTTTGGATTCATTATGGTGCGTTCTCGAGTCTCTCTCGGTTACGTGTAGAACTAAAGACTGTATTTTCTTCCCAGGGCAAAGAAACATCTGACTCTATCATTTTGGAAGACATTATCAAAAGAAAGATTGAGAATGAAACGGACCAAATTCTTCCACAAACTTTCAAATTACTTTGTCTAATTGTCACCATTCCTGCAACAAGTGTTTCAGCTGGAAGGAGCTTTTTTTCTTGCCTTAAAAGCGAAGAAACGTATTTGAGGAACAGTATGGCCCAGGATTGCTTATCAGCTCTTTCTTCTATCTCAGTTGAAAAATCAGTGCAGCAGATACCTGCGAAAGCCGAGTCACATGGTACGGCCATGGTCATCGAAAGATTCGGGAAGAAGAAGGATCGTCGCGTTAACTTGTTTTACAAGTAAGTACGCTCAAATGCCAATCCATCAGTTCCTTTTTAAATAAAAGTGAGTGTCATTATTGTTATTTGGAAATTTATGGTAAGTTCCTATGGGACCAAACTGCTGAGGTCATCAGTCCCAAGGCTTACACACTTCTTAGTCTAACTTATGCTAAGGAGAACACACACATCCTTGCCCGAAGGAGGACTCGAATCATCGACGGGGGAGGGGGGAGAGCCGCGCGAACCGTAGCAAGGACCTGAGACCACGCGACTAAACAGCGCGGCTATTATTATTAGCAATAGCAATAATAGTAGCAGTCATCTTACTGATAATAGTGATAGCAGAAGCGTTAGTGGTGGTCGTTAGGAACGCTAGGTGTGCGTGCATTAAAAGGGAAGGAAAGGGGCTTTTCCGATATGTTTCTTGGACTCCCCAGAATTCGAGCTCAGGATCCGCCACTGGCTGCCTGTGCTGCTTGAGAATGTACCTTTGGCAATGCGACAGGTTGTATAGTTTATGTATGACGGAGCATCTCCCAACTCCCCCATTACAGCTTGCTGACATCTCAGCAACATCTTCCCCAGACGATAGAAAGGACGTGGAGGTCGTGTAGCATGGCCTGCTAAATCACCGTTAAACTCCCTGGATTTTTACCGCTGGGGGCATCTGAAAAGCATTGTGTATGCTGAACCAGTTCCTGATGTGCAGACCCTTCAATAGTGTCTTCATGACGTCTATGAAGCTATGCGGAGAGAGACCGGAACGCGTGAAAGAGTGCGACAGTCCATGATGCGACGTGTGAACCGTGCATTGCATCCCATGAAGACCACTTTTCACATCTGTTGTGACGTGGATCCGATACCACGAAGATGACGTGCTATAGAAGCGAAATTTAACCGACAGGAAGTAGATGCTGTGATACGCAAATGATTAGCTTTTCAGAGCCTTCACACAAGCTTAGCGCCGGTGGCGACACCTGCAACGTGCTGACATGAGGAAAGTTTCCAACCGATTTCTCATACACAAACAGCAGTTGACCGGCGTTGCCTGGTGAGACGTTGTTGATGCCTTGTGTAAGGAGGAGAAATGCGCACCATCACGTTTCCGACTTTGATAAAGGTCGGATTGTCACCTATCGTATCGCGACATTGCTGCTCGCGTTGGTCGAGATCCAAAGACTGTTAGCAGAATATGGAATCGATGAGTTCAGGAGGGTAATACGGAACGCCGTGCTGGATCCCAACGGCCTCGTATCACTAGCAGTCGAGATGACAGGCATCTTATACGCATGGCTGTAGCAGATCGTGCAGCCACTTCTCGATCCCTGAGTCAACAGATGGGGACGTTTGCAAGACAACAACCATCTGCACGGACAGTTCGACGACGTTTGCAGCAGCATGGACTATCAGCTCGGAGACCATGGCTGCGGTTACCCTTGACGCTACGTCACAGACAGGAGCGCCTGCGATGGTGTACTCAACGACGAACCTGGGTGAACGAATGGCAAAACGTCATTTTTTCGGATGAATACAGGTTCTGTTTACAGCATCATGATGGTCGCATCCGTGTTTGGCGACATTGTGGTGAACGCACATTGGAAGCGTGTATTCGTCATCGCCATACTGGCGTATCACCCGGCGTGATGGTATGGGGTGCCATTTATTACGTGCCTCGGTCACCTCTTGTTCGCATTGGTGGCACTTTGAACAGTGGTCGTTACATTTCAGATGTGTTGCGACCCGTGGCTCTATCCTTCATTCGATCCCTGCGAAACCCTACATTTCAGCAGGATAATGCACGACCGCATGTTGCAGGTACTGTACGGGCCTTTCTGGATACAGAAAATGTTCGACTGTTGCCCTGGCCAGCACATTCTCCAGATCGCTCACCAATTGAAAACGTCTGGTCAATGGTGGCCGAGTAACTGGCTCGTCACAAAACGCCAGTTACTGAACTGTGGTATCGTGTTGAAGCTGCATGGGCAGCTGTACCTGTACACGCCATCCAAGCTCTGTTTGACTCAATACATAGGCGTATCAAGGCCGTTATTACGGCCAGAGATGGTTGTTCTGGGTACTCATTTCTTAGGATCTACGCATCCAAATTGCGTGAAAATGTAATCACATGTCAGTTCTAGTATAATATATTTGTCCAATGAATACCCGTTTATCATCTGCATTTCTTCTTGGTGTAGCAATTTTAATGGTCAGTAGTGTATTTTCGGACGCGTGTTCGTAGGACTTTTTTTCCTCCATTTCCAGTCAGGAATCGGTCCCTACAATTTGTCGGTTTTATTAGCGTTCACACTGTATATTCCGTAAATTAAGACATAAACGAACTAATGAGAATTCGATGCTATTGTAGTTGTATATAGCTCGAGTGATGTACTGGATACCAATGTTATTCCGCTGTTGTTAATATTAGGACCCTGTTCTTTAGCTGACCTATATAGGTCAACTGAAGTACAGGATACCAATGGTAGATACCGTAAGTCGCCCATTTCGCTGTTGGTAATACCAGTGTTTGGTTGGTCGCTTTTTCCTTCATGGGTCACATTGGTAGCCTCTTCCTCAGTTAAAGAATGGGACACCAATTGTCATTTTTTCCTATTTTTCGTGTCGCAAAATACATTTTCCAGATATTTTTGTTAATTTTTTTCTTTTGTGGTAATGTTTGCGATTCTGTTTTTAGTTCGTCCCGCCCCAAACCCACTAATTCCCGCGTCTTTCACGTTGATTTCAATTATTTTGGGGACTTATATAAATCGTGTTTTCTTATTTTTTCGTTAGATGAGATTCTTTTACAATTATGGGTTTACGTAATGTACATCTACGATCTCTATTCTCCATGCTATGTTTCTCTTTTACAATGGTAAATGCATTTAAGTGGCAAAATAAAGGGTATCTGATACGTCCATCGTTCGGTTTTGCCGCATATCGGATTTGTCTGGACTATTTCATGTCCACTTTCCTGTTGTTTTTTTTTTTTGTTTTTTTTTTTTTTTCATTTCTGCAAACGCCAGCGACCCAGCAGTTGTAGTGTCAAAATTGCGTGATGAAGCTAAATATTGCAGTTTCCGCTGGTAGGGCTGAGCGCCGATTACGTTAGCATTTCCCCTCACACGTCTCCGAACTCGGCAACGACCAGTCTTGTTATTTAGATTTTTGTTTATCATTTTCAGCAACTGTGTTTGAAGAATGTCGATGTAAAGAAATAGCACCCTAGTAGCATTAAAAATTGTTTTTTAACGCAACCGGTGTGCTGTTTCTTCACATCAGAAATCGTGTTATTCCATCCACACAACCAATCCTAGTGCAACTGGAGCTCTTCTGTGCCACATAAACTTGCTTCATACAATCAAAGAGAAAGAGTGGAAGCTCAAAATGGAGCAAGACTCCGCCACACAGTGAAAGTAAAATTAAGTCCTACTACAATTTCTAAAGAAAGTCTTTAAATATTTTCTGAAAATTGTGAAAAAGTGTAACATAAAATAAAAATATCGGCACTCGATTTTGCTCTTTTGATATTGATATATCATGGGGAAAATATCGCTGACATATACCGACATTAATTGGAAAAAATGTCGACAGCCCGAGTTTGAGCACACTCAACGCAGTGTTTTTGTGGTTCTGCCCCACATTTCAGCGTCTACTAGTTACTACTAGTAATTCTTGGCTACTTGGCATTCTTGCTTTTGTCTGAGCACACTTTTTGCTCTGTCACATTCCATGATTCTACATCTTGTTCTTGTTTTCTCTTGTCTCATGCTAATTCGGTTTTTTCCTTTGCTCCGATGTTTTTCCTTGTGCTGTTTCACTGTCCCATCTGTTTCCCTCACTTCCTGTCAATACTGGACCCTCTGTCATATTTTCGTGATTGGCCTCACTTGCTCTTTTACCATGGCTACTTCCACTCCAGAATTATCTCTCCTGAAGCTTTCCCAGTTACATGGTTACCAGTGGCACTGTTTAACACAGGGCATAACCCACTTGACACAGCAATGTTTGGTGACAATACCCCCATATGGAACAGCACATGTCCTGCATCATGTATGGCACTCCCTGCATACCACTGAGCTTTGATGGAGCCTCACCCATCGTGACATTTCCCTTGCCCAGGCCTTGTCACCACTGCTATCACTTCCTCTGTAGTTCAACAATGCCTTTGATTCATGGCCCACCTTCCCTGCTGCAGTGGACTACCTCCTATATGTTTCTGCACTTCCTATTAGTTCTCTCCTGGCTGCCTCTGACCAATCTGCCTCTGGCATACTCACCACTGGCACTGACTCCACAGGTTCTGCTGCCCTCTCTTGCTCTAATGCATCCCTGGACTCCAGTGCCCTCTCCTGGTCTGATGCAACTCCAGGCTCTGATAACCTCACCAGTTCTGATGCGTCCTCTGACTCCAGCCCTTCTGCCACCTCGGGCTCTGCCACCTCCTCCAAAGCCCTCCAGAGCCACCTCTTCCAGTGCTGCCTGCTCTGGCACTGCCCATTCTGGCGCTGCCCACTGTGGTGCCTCCCATAGTTGCACCACCGTTTCCTGCACCACCTGCTCCTGCGCAGCCAGGGCCCTCACTGCTTCCCCCGCTGCCTCCTTAGGTTCCAGACCTTTTGCCACTGACTTCTTTGGCCCTCATTCCAGCATGGTTTCGGAATCTCTCATAATGTTCCCTCTCGGAGCAGTGAGTGAGGTTGCTCAGAACATGCATTGCCCAGTTGGTAGCTAGCACTACTGAGTCAACAATGATGGTCAAGCACTGGTTGCAGCCCCATTGCAGATATGGAAAGGCGGCAACATTATCTCACTTGTAGCGGGTCGCATCATTGCTCAGAGTCAAATTCTGGACTGAGGGCTGGAGAACAGCAGAGGGTGAATGGTAGACTCGGGTGCCAGATATGAATGCAAATGGCCCCATAAAGGTGTCAGCAGAGTGTTGGCTGCCAGGGCCTGGGCTGTCAGGTAGTGGTTCTTTGACAGTGGCCCAGTAGCAACAGAAATGTGTGTCACATGGAAATATTTTGGAACAGACCCAATGGCTGAGATGTGGCTGTTATCATGTGGCAGTCAGTCAAATTGCTGACATTTCCTGTAGGCTGTTTCAGTTGCAGGCTTTTGACATTTGGAAGTCTGACAACAAGTGAGCAGTGACTTCTGCTGAGTTGTTGAAATGGCAAGGACGTTGAACAGAAGCAGCCAATGCCTGGGTCCTGGTACACTGCTTTCAGCTCCAAGCTTAGCTCCAGTTCACCTTTTTACAATTCCTCCCTCCTAGGGGTAACTCAGTCACCAGATTTCTGTTGAAAACTGATTGAATGTGGTGGCAAAGTATTGGCTTCCAGGGCCTGGGCAATAAGGGGCTGTGTTTCTGTGGCACCATGGAAATGTCAGGAACATGGGTGGTAGCCAACGTCCACCTGTGTCAAGTGGCAGTGTGTCAAACTACAGAAACTTCCTGCCATCCCAGACTGTTGACGCACATGCAGAAGTTTGATGCTTGGAAACAGCTGCTCCTGCTGAGTTGCTGAATGCTGCTTCTGCTGGGTTTCTGAATGGGAAGGGGCACTGATCAATAGTGCTCAAGGCTCACACACCAGCAGTCTGTCCATGGCTCTGGCAATGTCTTTTCCATTCCGTTCCTGTTATGAGGGGCCACTTACATAAGCATATTTCAGTCAGAAGGATGGTTCCAAAATATTGTCAGTGGTGACTTATCCTGGCCCTGTGTTCATATAAATATTTCACCTAACCACATCTGACAATGAAAGATACCTTTCAAAACATGTAGTGCAAGGAAGAAATTAATTATGTGACAAAATTAAAACATTTTATTATTGCTTACCATGCATTTTAACTCTTATCAGTAAATTTATATTTTAACTTGTAAGTTTCTATATTACCCTTACTACTGTTACATTAATTTAAAGAGATCCACTTCAGTTGCACTAATGACTTATTCAATCTGTGAACAGTTTTGGGATGTTAAAGTCCCATCTTGAGGTGTATGAAACAGTAACATACAAAGAAGGTGAGGGAAGAAATATAACATATTTGGAAAAACAAGAAGAGCAGAATCATGAAACGAGGTTACCTGCATATGAGGGGCAGTCAAATGAAAACCAAACATCCACCACAATGGGCTGTGAAAATATTTCATTCAAAAGTACTCACCACATGTGTTAAGACATTGATCTCACTTGGAGATGAAATGATCAATTCCCGTTTTGTAGAACACAGTCAGCTGCTGACAGATCCCCACCTGCTCCCACACTTGCACTTCCTCATCCAACTGAAACCAACATCCATGCATATCTTCCTTCAAATCACACAGTGAAAGATCCAGACAGTGCAGAGGACATTGTAGTGTTTCCCAACAAAACTGTTTAAGTGTCATCTTCATCTAATTGGCAGTGTGGGGGCAGGTATTGTCATACAAGAGGATGATACCATCTGACAGCATTCCCAGGTGTTTTGACTCTATGGTACATTGCAGTTTCTGCCAAGTATCTTCATAGCACTGCACATTGCTTGGGGTTCCATGCTCAAGCAGAGGAAGCATCCTGTTGCTCAATAACACAGCCGCTGCACCGCCAGTCGGCCGAATGCTATACATCACTGATATGGTTGGTAAATGCTGCAACATCAGCCTTACAACCAGGATCTTTCACATGTGATTTTACACCTTTGTTGACCTGAAAAAGACGTGTGTGGATCTCCGTTTCAGTGAGACAAGGAAGTGGATCCATCAGCAGCTGATCATATTATACAAAACAAGAATTGATCGTCTCCTCTCCCACAGGAATAAATGTCTTAGCACATCTGGTGATTACTTTTGAATGGAACCATTCCATGGACCCATTGTGGCAGGTGTTCAGTGTTGATTTGACTGCCCATTATACTATATCTCATTATACATAATATGCAGTTGGTCCAGTCAGTGCAAGGGTTCCAAATCACTGCATCTTAGGTGGTTCAACTAGAAAAAAGAGGAGATAGTCTAATAATCAAATGGATATAAAAATGGAACGTCCAGGCAGATGCAAATAGGATGAAGGACAAAGAAACCAAAACCAAACAGTGTACTCGCATTGTTGCTATGGGGCAGCTGCATGCTATGAATGCCAACCACGACAGTGTAGAAGGTGAAAAAGACAGAATGAGGATTGTGGCAGCTTGTTCCCAATTTTTATGTCAGTCTTTTAAAGAGGAGCAATTTTTTTTTTTTTTGCTCTGACACAAACATTTTCCAGCTGGTATTTTTTACATCTATAAGTGAAGAGTCCTATTTATAGTATATTACAGCGTGACAATTATTGAACTATATGAAAAAATGTAAATTAGTTACAAAGTACAGTGTGCACATATTTTATTCAACATGTAAATGACACTACAAATATTCGGATTTAGGTTATGAAATGTTTGATATGCCTTCCATCATTGGAAATGATGTGGATCAGACAAATAGTAAAATTCTGCATGATCTGCTAAAGTGTTGGAACATCGTGACCTGCTGAAGTGTTGGAACATCGATGCTGTGCGTCTTGCCTTTAATACAGCCCCACAAAAAGGAGTCACATGTTTTCAGATCTGGAAAATATGGCGGCCAATCGAGGCCCATGTCAGTGGCCTCTGGGTACCCCATAGCCAGAATGTGGTCCCCAAAGTGCTCCTCCAAGACATCAGACACTCTTCTGCTTCAACAGGGTTGAGCTCCATCTTGCATGAACCCCTTCTTATTGAAATCAGGGTCACTTTGGATAATGGGGATGAAATCATCTTCTGAAACCTTCATGCACCATTTGATAGTCACCGTGTCATCAAGGAATATCACACTGATTATTCTGTGACTGGACATTGCACACCACATGTTTAGCCATTGAGGATGAAGAGACTTCTCGATCATGAAATTCAGATTCTCTGTCCCCCAAATGCGCCAATTTTGCTTATTGACAGACCCATCCAAATAAAACTGGGCTTCATTGCTAAACCAAACCATACAACACATACTAATTTCCATCATGCTGCGCAGCCAACCACTCAGTTTGAATGTCTTAAAGCAAACCATTCATAAGTTATGATAATTTTATTTCATATGGTTCAATACATGTCACCCTGTATTATTTCCCCCTACAGCTTTCAACAAACACTGCGACTTGCCATGTAGCTAACAGAACTCGCTAGTCCCTGAATCTAGATGTGCAGAGAATTTGTAGAAAGAGTGGTTGTTGTGAGGTATCTTTTTAATTCTGTTTTGAATTGACAAGGGTACCCAGACTCATCGTTTATCTTACATGGTAGCTTATTGAATATCTTTGGGCCATAGTACACAACTTCACTCTGAGCTGTAGACAGGGAGGTAATGTCTATGTGAAAATTATCTTGTGTTTTGTATTGTGTTGGTTGCACAATTCACAATTCATTTGAAACTGATTTTTATTATCAGCAACAAAAGCCATTAAGCAGTAAATGTGTTGGGAAATGAATGTAAGAATTACAAGATCCTTAAAAAGGCTTCTGCAAGACTTGTGGTTAACTGCTTTGCACAATAGTCTTACTACTTGTTCCTGCTAAACAAACATTTTATTTACTTTAGATACACTGCATGAGACAATAATTTCATAAGACAACAGGGAGTGAAAATATGTAAAATAGACCAACAGTTTTGTCTTTTGGTTAATATAGTGAGAGATTATCCTAAGGATATAACACAATGAACTGAGCTTTATTAGCTCATGTGTTGACTCCATTTTAACTTGTTATCCAGATGGAGCCCAAAACATTTTACACACTGCACTTCATTCAGCATACTCTCTTTGTCAGAAAAGTAGAAAAGTTACAGAACAGTTTTTTCCAAAATTAGAAAACTGCACTTACCAAGTAATGATCCTAGCTCCTATCAAAGTAGTCCCCTTGGCTACCTGTAAAAAGTTGCCAACATTTTTTAAGGTCTTGGAGGTAAGCAGGGAAATTTTCTGCTGTAATGCTAGTAAGCTCATTTGTCACAGCTCGCTAAATGTCTGTGATATCTTGGTGAAGCTTTCCTTTCAGTCACCTTTTCACTCACAGAAACAGGAAAAAAACCACATGATCGAGAGGCCAGGCAGACATGGGATGGTAGTAACAGTATGTTTGGCCAGATGATCAGTAAGAGATAGATCAGTATGGGGTCTCACATTGTCATGTAGTAAGAACCAGTCCTGAGAATGCCACTAATCAGTGACATGAATTGCTTGTTGCAAACATTTCATGACTGTGATGTTAAGTGTTGGTTCACTGTTTGACCTGGAGAAACGTACTCATGTTGAACTAATCCTTTACTGTCAAGGAATGTGATCAACTTTGTGTGTTCTCAAAGGTTGTCATTTGACTATTTTAAGGCCAGTAATCCAGGACACTGCCATTCAGCACTGCGATACTTCATGTAAGGGTCATACTGGTAGCACCAACTTCCGTACCCAGCAATAATCTGTGACAGAAATGTGGGATCTTGTCTGGCTCTATCCAGTAGTTCAGCAGAAATTCTTCTTTCCTCTTTCTGTTCATCTGTTAGTGTGTGAGGTACAAGTTTTGCATTAAGTTTCCATTTTCCTAAATCTTCACGTACAATCTTACGACACACATCATGATTCAAGTTAAGTTCTTCTGATATCACATGCATTTTGCAATAACTGCCTTACATGCTCCATGTCTGCATTGGTATCTGCTGTAGACGGGCAACCAGCTCTGGGACCATCTTGCACTGAATTGCTGCCTTCATGAAACATTTTGTGCAATTTGAAAACAAAACTTCTTGTATATACCTCGCCTGCATATGCTTGCTTAATCATGCCAAAATTTCACCAGAGGTTTTCCAGAGCTTAATACAGAACTTAATGTTCACTCTTTGCTAGCAATGCGCATCCATTGTGCCACCATAATTAATGTGACGAGAACCCTGACACTGTCTTACTAAGCACAGCCATGCCACCTAGTGAGTTCATGTGGAAACATGGCCAAGGTCATTTTAAGGATGCATACATACCAGGTAACATAAAAACATTTGTTCCTTTTTAGTTTTGCAAACTTAGAAACAAAAAAGAACCTGTCCTGGAACTTTTCTGACAAAGGAAGTATGACCACTGTTTTTAATCTTGATATCGAAGTCTTTGGATAAAACTTGTAGAGGTGTTCAAATCATGGTGAATGACTTTTTTTAGAGACAAATGTCCACTGATGCTTGCTGCACAGACCCTGGGATGATGAGATTTCACCAAACTAGCAGGGTCTACTAACAATGTGTTCTGGGTACTACCTACCCCAGTAAATTGAAAGAGTGATTTTCAACAAGAAAAACCACAAGATTTAGTGCCTATTAGTGAAGAAATATATTTTGAAAGTGAATCAGGAACTTTAATATTGTTGGATGCCTAGTGTCACCAGGAAGTATCTCATCTCTAACTGAATATCTAGATTCAGGGATTGAAAAGTTCTGTTAGCTTCATGGCAGGTGGCAGTGTTTGTTGTAAAGCTGTATGATAAGTAACAATATACTGCTACTATAAATAGGCCTCATTATTTATAGATGTAAGAGAAATCTAAGACTTTTTGTTTTCGTGCTACTTTACTCTGTGAAAGTTAGCTTAAAATTCCTAAATTTATGTATTTCAAAATATGAACACATTGCGTACAAAAAAAAATTTTAATTGCTTTAGTTCTACAGGTTTACTATGTAGATGAAAGTTATCCTTTGGTGCCGCATGGTCATTATTGTTTGTCTGAAACTGCATAAGAAAAACTTTCAGCAATTGGCAAGATTGGCAAGTACTTGCATCAATATGCATAAGACCATTTCCACTAACTTGCAGAAGCACGTGCCTTATGTCTTAGTGCCGAAGAATGAGTATCTGATAACAGTGAAGCTCGTTGGCCATTTGTGTGCTAGTTATGGGCCTCTATGGAAAGTGGTTGAAGGACAATGCGACCACAGTCAGGTAACAAAGTGTTGAGCTTCTATTCCTCATCACAGAACTTGGAAGTTTGAGGCTAGCCCACTCTGTAAAGCAGGACAGACCTGTGGCGTACCTGATACAGAGTACAATACTGGTGTATGCAAGTGTTTCAGAGCACACTGTTCAGTGCACCTTGTCGAACAGGGCTCCACAGCATATAACCCCTACACGTTCCAATGTTGACACAATAACATCATCAGTTTCGATTGCAGTGGACTTGGGATCATTGATATCAGACTGTGGACCAACAGAAACAAATTCAACAAGTCCTTGATAGTTTTCTGCAAGTTTATAGCACCAGATGTCTCTGCACAGGCCACAGAATTTCTGTAAATTATGAGCTGTTGATCTGTGGGTGGGGACCTGACGCTTCAGCTTAGATAATAGTTAAAAATGCGTACAAGTGGTCCACAGCTAACTGTTTAAGCCCTTATCTCACAAGGATTCATATTATGCAGTTTTTCTTAAACTTACAAAAGTTTTGTGTGTTCAGTACAGTACAAATATGTCAGTGTCAGAAAGGAGAATGGCTAAAAACAAATGGGCCAAAATAAATGTACCATACCATAGGGACACCTAAACACGTATAATTGACTGCCACATCCAGGGAATATGAAATTAATTTACAGATTACCTCATTTCACCAGAAAGGGATGTGGAATGGCAGTACAGATATCTTTCAATATTAGCCAGATGTTTAATTTTAGTGTAAACATAATTGCATTATATTTGTAATAAAATTAATAAATACCATTTGGAAAAACTGAACAGTAATTAAATGTAAAAAATACCAGCTGAAAAAAAACTTCTGTCAGAGCACAAAAATGTGAATATGTTTCTCTTCAAAAGACTGACAAAAAGTGGGGAACCAACTGCCTCAATCCTCATTCTGCCTTCCTCATCCTCTATGTAGTCATTGTTGGCATTTATACCATGTGGTTGCATTATTATGGTATTGGGGACATTCATCTTGGTTTCCATGGGATATGTAATTGTAACTGAAGGCATCATTGCAACTGTGGACTGTGTGAACATTACTACACCCCACCTGCATCCCTTCAGGCTTGATGTATTCCACTATGATGTTGACATCTTCCAGCAGGATAACTGTCTGTGTCATGAGGACAGAGTCATGCTACAAGAAAACAGACCTAAGGAAACTCTACACAAAAGAAAGAGAGAGGGTAAAAAAAATCAGATTTGGCAGAAATATTTGAATGTCAATTTGAAATCACCAACAAGACAATGTTGTTACTAAGACCTTATTCAGTGACTTTACCAAAAGAATGAGTATAGATACACTGAAGACTGCCTAAAAATAGTGAAGCACCCAGAAGGGGGTGGAGGAGGGGGTCGGGGGGGGGGGGGGGGGGGGGGATGAAATGAAAGTTCACAGGTTGATAGAGTATGTGATATTGTTACATTCCATCCTGGATTTTCAATTGTTTGATATTATTTCAGTAATTACAATATGGAGTTAAATTTACAAAGAACTTGACAATATGAGCACACTTACTAGTCTTACATTGTGCCCCCTCTGGCTTCGATGCATGCAGTGATTTTGTCGGGAAGAGTGTCTTAAAGCTGTTGTATCTTCTCCTGCGGCAAGCTGGCCCCACAACTGCTGTGACTGGACACAGGCACTGGAACAGAGTTGACATCCCAGCTGGTCCCACACATGTTCTGTCGGATACAGATCCTGTCCACAGGAATACCTCATAATCAGGCAGACAGCTCATGGAGACACATACCATGTGTGGACAAGAATTATCCAGTTAAAAAACAGCACAAAAATATTGTCACATGAGAGGTATCACATGACAATGCAGAATGTCCGTGAGATACCACTGTGGTAACAAAGTTCCCTCAGTCATCACCAGCTGTGCCCTGACATCATACCTGATGCTTTCCCATACCCATACACCAAGAGTTACACAAGAACTGAAATAAAAAATGTTTCTGGTTGTGGACTGTAACTCAGTTTTCACTTCATCACAATCTGTCACCCAGATGCTTCTCATGCTCAATTTGTACTTAACTTAAATCTTCAGTCATCTTATTGTATTTTCTTGAAGCTGTGGACCTGCCATGCAGTTCCACTAATCATACCATGTAGATTTCTTTGCCATCTGCAGAGAGTTGAGGACTGTAAGAGAGCTCACAACCACATCAACGTATTACAAAATGATGTAACCATTTTTTGAAGAACTCTTCTGTATTTTGCTGCTCAGATAAAACCATTACACAGTTGGCTGAATAGCTCTCCATTAGCTAGAGCAACACATCTGGAGTGAACCTTATGACAGCACATCAAAGAGTACATTGAATCAAGTTACATTTCAGACTTAAAACATTTCAGTTGTTTTTGCCCCTCTCTTTCTGTCATCAGAAACACAGCCAAACCACACCAACAAAGCATTAGCAACCTCTTCACAGCAGGTGGAGAAGGTTGATTGCCAACTCACTTTGTCAGTATCCTGTGTTCACACTTATTTCATCATCTCTGCCCTCATATCAATATAAAGTATAAACAGTTGAATATTCTCTGTCGATGAGCTACCTAATATATACACTCCTGGAAATTGAAATAAGAACACCGTGAATTCATTGTCCCAGGAAGGGGAAACTTTATTGACATATTCCTGGGGTCAGATACATCACATGATCACACTGACAGAACCACAGGCACATAGACACAGGCAACAGAGCATGCACAATGTCGGCACTAGTACAGTGTATATCCACCTTTTGCAGCAATGCAGGCTGCTATTCTCCCATGGAGACGATCGTAGAGATGCTGGATGTAGTCCTGTGGAACGGCTTGCCATGCCATTTCCACCTGGCGCCTCAGTTGGACCAGCGTTTGTGCTGGACGTGCAGACCGCGTGAGACGACGCTTCATCCAGTCCCAAACATGCTCAATGGGGGGCAGATCCGGAGATCTTGCTGGCCAGGGTAGTTGACTTACACCTTCTAGAGCACGTTGGGTGGCACGGGATACATGCAGACGTGCATTGTCCTGTTGGAACAGCAAGTTCCCTTGCCGGTCTAGGAATGGTAGAACGATGGGTTCGATGACGGTTTGGATGTACCGTGCACTATTCAGTGTCCCCTCGACAATCACCAGTGGTGTACGGCCAGTGTAGGAGATCGCTCCCCACACCATGATGCCGGGTGTTGGACCTGTGTGCCTCGGTCGTATGCAGTCCTGATTGTGGCGCTCACCTGCACGGCGCCAAACACGCATACGACCATCATTGGCACCAAGGCAGAAGCGACTCTCATCGCTGAAGACGACACGTCTCCATTCGTCCCTCCATTCACGCCTGTCGCGACACCACTGGAGGCGGGCTGCATGATGTTGGGGCGTGGGCGGAAGACGGCCTAACGGTGTGCGGGACCGTAGCCCAGCTTCATGGAGACGGTTGCGAATGGTCCTCGCCGATACCCCAGGAGCAACAGTGTCCCTAATTTGCTGGGAAGTGGCGGTGCGGTCCCCTACGGCACTGCACTGCGTAGGATCCTACGGTCTTGGCGTGCATCCGTGCGTCCCAGGTCGACGGGCACGTGCACCTTCCGCCGACCACTGGCGACAACATCGATGTACTGTGGAGACCTCACGCCCCACGTGTTGAGCAATTCGGCGGTACGTCCACCCGGCCTCCCGCATGCCCACTATACGCCCTCGCTCAAAGTCTGTCAACTGCACATACGGTTCACGTCCACGCTGTCGCGGCATGCTACCAGTGTTAAAGACTGCGATGGAGCTCCGTATGCCACGGCAAACTGGCTGACACTGACGGCGGCGGTGCACAAATGCTGCGCAGCTAGCGCCATTCGACGGCCAACACCGCGGTTCCTGGTGTGTCCGCTGTGCCGTGCCTGTGATCATTGTTTGTACAGCCCTCTCGCAGTGTCCGGAGCAAGTATGGTGGGTCTGACACACCGGTGTCAATGTGTTCTTTTTTCCATTTCCAGGAGTGTATTTTCAAATATCACAAACATCTTTTGTTGGGCTAAGAGGATAACAGTGGAACATGTTATTCCAGACAATCTCGTGCTACAACACAGATTCCCCCAGTTATGTGAAAAATGTATTGAAACTCAACTTATATAAATCATTATAGTTTTATTATTTATTATAACATTTTACTTTTAACAAATTATTAGCACTATTTAAATAATTGTCTCATGACACGAAATTAAATTTCTGTATAAATAAAACATGACTGATTATGCATCTTCAGTCAGCCATTTCCCATTTAATAATTGCTTCGTCTGTTAAAGGCAAGTTTCATAACTTGAATTTCCAGTTTTGGATAAGCATTATTTTTCATTTTGCTAAAAAAATTACATCTTTTTACAATATTCATTTCTTTTTAACATACTTAGATCAACTTGCTAGCAGGTATTTATTTACCCTGGAGCTTGTCTGATTGTTAGAAACAATCCATGGGTGCTAGTTGTCCTGTTACATCAGGCTAAACCATGATTTCACTTCTTTTGTTCAAACATTATCAGCTTTATGCTGTCTTTAAACCACTGTATAAAATGTCACTAGGTTCTCAAATATATTAACGTAAAAAAAATGAACAAGTTTTTGTTTATCGTAAGGAGTTACATGCTGACATTTTACTATACAGTGCTTTCCACACTTCAAAATCTCAGAGTTGTGATAAGCCAATATGTACAAAAATGAAGATTCAAAAATATCCATTGACCAGGAAAGTCTATTTGCTTTTGGCTATTTTGGGAGACTATTTCATTCATGTGGCTAACAGTCACATTACAGTTACCTACCTTTGTAAGAACTGCACCTACACTTTATTCTTTGGACATATATTGTGAACATACATTGTCACCTCTGCAGTGGGAATGTTCCTCTCCTCAATCCTCTGCATGAGGAAAAAAGTATATATAATTCCTTCTATCGATTCATCTGACCATGGATCAGACTATCCCTTTCCACAGGTTTGTCTGTCCTTTACTCTCCACTACATACAGTATACAGTGCAGGCTATTCCTTCTGTGGATTCACCTGACCATGGATTAGACATCCCTTACTATGAGTCCAGCTAACCCTTACTCCCCAATACCTGCATAATACTAGGTTGACACCCATCTTAAAATTTTGAATTCATATGCACAGCTTAATATCCTTACTTCTATAACTTTTCATGTTTCTCCAAAGCCTATTGATTTTACCCAACTAAGTAAAACACCACTTTCCTGTCTTCTTCCCTTTTTACTCTCCATGCTTTTCTCTATACCATCATCCATATACACTCTTTTGCCTGAAACACTGCACAGCATCCTTTCCCATGTATGTGTCTTTAATGGCTATTTCTTATAAACCTTTTCTTTTCTACCAGGTTAAACTATTGTTCTTAGTCTTTATTGTAATAACTGTGTAATAAATGAAACTGATCAAAGTAACACAAATATGTCTTTATTCAAAAATCTCTGAAGAATAATGGAAATAAGCCTCTCATGAATCCATATGAATAAGACACAGAAAAACTGACATGAGCAGTACAACTGGATGAACATAGAGAGAGTCAGTCAGCAGCACTCCAAGCACATTTGTGCAAGAGTCACTGACAGACATCATGGCAGAGACTGCGCCGTGTGCACACTTTCCATAGGTCGCCTCCAGCAGCCAGTCTGCACTGATTCAACTGGTGGCTGATTCAAGTGCACACGCGTGGCTACACCACAATTAGTGCACTCACATTCACACACAATAGTAGCAGGATACAGCAAGCTTCTGACTCGAGAGGACTGGGCATCCAGGGGACAGAGATGTCAGCTGCCTTTGAGAGAAACATCTATCGAATCCTGAGTGGATTCAGCCAGTGCTGATGGAGGAGGCAGGATGATGTGCCTGGCAGGCACCAGAGCATAGGCCCAGAATGCGCAGGGGTTCGGGTATGTCTGAGGATGGTGTGTCCGTGCAGTGCCTGATGACAGCACCGGAGAGGAGGGTGCCATCACCATCACCATCTCTGCATCATCATCAGCAGGCAGGTCCCAGAGCAGAGGAGATGGACCTGACGTGATGATGGCAAGGGGGCTGGTGGAGATGGCCAGACCAGAACAGCAGGCTGCAGAAATGGACCCGAGGTCAGAGACGGAGTGGCACCCCATGCTGGGAAGCTGGAACAGCAGGGTGCCATATGTGGAGGAGGTAGCCAGTTGAACTGGGGTGCCTCCACAACAGGTGACAATGGGCTCGAGGTGGAGGGCAGTGAGGTGGGTTGCGATGGTGGGGGGGTGCACCTGTGAACCAGTAGTTTCCAGTGGTGAATGGGGATGCAACTGATCAAAATGGCATGCCACCACCCGTTGGCAGTACAGATGTCACAAAGAAGGCATCCCTGTCAGCTTACAACAGCGGCTGCTGTCCACTTGGGCCAGCAACCAAACCCTCACACCCACACTGGTGATCCTGGCACATAGTGGCTGGAATAACCCGACTGCAGCAGGTGTAGCACAGGCTGCAGAAGGTGGAGGAGAGTGCATGACTGCTGGCCATGAAGCAACTCAACCAGGCTCCACTGGCGTGAAGCGATAGATGCTCAGAAAATGGAGAAGGGCATCACTTGGTGAAGAATCCACTACCTTTTTCATTTGGGACTTGAAGGGACGCACTAGTCATTCTGCCTTACCATTTGATTGAATGTGTAATGGTGAAGCCATAACATGATGAATACTGTGACAGGAACAAAACAGGTGAAAAGAGTGAGAAACAACCTGGGGTCCATTATCAGAAACTAAGGTACAAGGCAACCCCTCATTGAAAAAACACTCAAAAGTGTATGAATTGTGACCTCAGCCAACATTGACACACAAGGGAGAATGTAAGGAAACTGTAAAAATCCATCCACAACCAAGAGCCAACAGGAATTCAAGAAGGGACCCACAAAGTCTACATGAATGCGTTCCTATGGCTGGTTTGGAGCAGGCTAGGGGTACAGGGATGCCCTGGGAGCTGCTTGTTGTTGGGCATGCCAGTCACATACTGTAACAAAATGGACAATTTTGCTATCAATCCCTGGCAAAAAAACACATCTCCTAGCTAATAGTTTATTGCGCAAAACTCCCCAATGGCTCTGGTGGAGAAGGTATAGAACCTCACACTGTAGAGGGATGGGGTGACTACTCTGAGAGAGAGGTCTTCTGTGGACAACAGCAAAACTCTGTCAAAAACAGAGGGGCAATACCATAAGGAAAAATAGTTTTGCAGGGGATCTGAAGCCTGACCCAATGGTTTTCCATCCAGCCCTGTTGAACAAACTGAACTACATGGCAGAGAAACAGGTCAGCAGCAAAGGCAGCTGCTTTGCATGAGCTCATAATTGCAAAACCCATAGCCATGGTCTGCAATTCAGTACAAAGTTGGAAATAAAACAATTCTTCATGATCAAAGTCAGGATCAAGGCTCTCAGGAAGACAGGACAAGATGTGCTCTCATTGGCATGTTTAAACGTAGGTTGAATATGGATTTCATAATTGTAGCTAGGCAAGAACAGCTCCCAGTGTTGTAGGTGGTGTGCTGCCTTGTCAGGCAAGGAAGTTGACATTTAAACAAGGCAACCAAGGTTTTATGGCCAGTAATAAAGTGTAACTTGGAGCCACACAAAAAGCATGAAATTTCTAGAGAGTATAAACTACAACACGGGCTTCTTTCTCCATCTGAGAGTAACACTGCTGGGCAGGTGTCAGAGATTTAGAGGCAAAATCAACAGGTCATTCAGAACTGTCAGCATGTCAATGCACTAGGACCACACCAAGGCAGTACTGTGAGGCGTGTTAGTCACTAAAACTACATGTTGGTCAAGAGAGAACGTGGCTAAGCAACAGGCCAAGAATAGTTTGAATTTCAAAATTTGAAAAGCACATTCGCAATCTGAGCTCCAGCAAAAAGGTACATTCTTGTGTAACAAAGTATACTATGGGTGGGCCAATGTGGCCACCCCATAAGGTAGTTATGGTAGTAGGCTATCTTCCCTAGGAAGACCTGAAGCTTCTTCATGGATGAGGGGTGAGGCTTAGACATAACAGCAGAGATATGGTCTGGCAGAGGGCGAACCCCAAGCTGCGAGACCTCAAATGCCAAATAAACAATAGAAGGCTGTAAAAACTGAGATTTTGCGAGGTTACACTCCTAGCCTCCTCGCTGTAAGACAGTAAACAAAGTGTGCAAATTTTTCAAGTGATCAGCTGTGGAGAAGCCTGCGGCAACAATATCATCCAGATAATTAATGCAACCCGGAACAGTCACAGACAATAGCTTTAAAAATCGTTGGCAAATAACAGGAGTGCTAGCCACACCAAAAGGCAGGTGCAAGTATTGATAGCGACCAAAAGGAGTATTCAAAACCAGAACTTGCTGAGACTATTCATCCACAGGAACCTGCATACACGCTTCAGACATATCAGTTTTAGAAAAGCACTGACCTCCTGATATTTTTGCCAATAGTTCCTCATGGCATGAGAGGGAATATGTATCTATGATCAAATGTGCGTTGATAGTAGTACTGATGTCATCACACAGGAGAAGTTTTCCTGATGGCTTCCAGATTACAATCAGCAGAGATGACCATTCACTGACTAACAGATTGTACCACTTGTAGAGATTGAAATCTGTCCAATTCTGCTTTCCCAATTCTGCTTTCACTTGATCTTTGTGGATGACAGGAATAGGATGAGCTGTGGATTTCAAAGAAATATGGGCAGAAAAATTGTAGCACACTCTATATCTTCCAAAAACTCCCCACACAGTGTTTCCAATTGAAAATACAGTACCCAATTAGATGTGAGGTGAAGAATATGGTATCCAATCAGACACAAGGTGAACTGTGTTGGCGACAGAAAATCCAAATGCCTGAAATGCGCCCATTCCAAACAAGTTGTCAGAACTGGAATCAGTAACGACCAAAATTGTAATGGAATGAACCAATTACTTGTAAGAGGCAAATTGTCCCAACAGTGTACTGTTCTGTTTGTTATAACTGACCAGTTTTCATGTATGGTGTCAATGGCAGCGAGCCTAAACTCATGTAAGTTTGAGAATTCAATTATGTCACTCAAGCATCTGTGTCAACCTGTAGCATTTGGTGAAAAACTCGTAGCTCAAAAAATAACTTGGTGGGAAATCACAAGCATTGTAATGACACAGTTTATGTCCATGGCCATATCTTGAGCAATCTTCAGTGAAAGACACATGGAAGTGATGTGGCCTTTCTTCTGGCAAGCATTACACTCAGCCCAGCACTTAGGGCATGCTGAACATTCATGCTGGACAAAACGGAAAGGACAAGACAGACACAGAGAACGCTGATGCTGCCACTGTGGTCGTCACAGCTGCTGTGGCTGGCCTTGCTCTGATTGGTACTGGGCCTGCATGTTTATTGCCATCACTGTCACTTCCTGGAGCAAGGTATCTGTCATCCTAGTGGACACATCTTGTGACACTACTGCCGCATCACCCCATTCTTCAATTTGGCCACCTACTGCCTGAGAAACTTCAAAACATTCTCTGTTTCCAAAGCTTCTACCAACAGGGGATTTTCACAGAGTAAAGCCTTCAGGCACAGTTCCTTGGCCGGAACTAAATGGATAATTGCATTGCGCACCATAGAATCTGTGTAAGATTCATTATGGGTATCAGTACTGAATTGACACTTACAGTTAAGGCCATGAAGTTTGGCTGCCCAGGCTCTGTATAACTGGTTTGGTTTCCTGTAGCATCAGTAGAATTCATCTTGCACCACTGTGACACGCATTCGGTTGCGATGGTAGTTGGACAATAAACTGCACATGTGATCAAACATAAGAGCTGCTGGTTCTCGTAAAGTGTCAAGCTGACACAGTAATTAATACATTTTATGTGGAATCTACAAGTGGAAGAAGGATTTACACGAACTCTAGTCTGTCGAGCCGAAAGCCAAAAAACTCTGTCTGAGTCTTTTTTGTTAAGGTTTTCGCCGGCCAGAGTGGCCGAGCGGTTCTAGGCACTACAGTCTGGAACCGCACAGCCGCTACGGTCGTAGGTTCAAATCCTGCCTTGGGCATGGATGTGTGTGATGTTCTTAGGTTAGTTAGGTTTAAGTAGTTCTAAGTTCTAGGTGACTGATGACCTCAGCAGTTGAGTCCCATTGTGCTCAGAGCCATTTTTTGTTAAGGTTTTCAACCCTTGGCTGAGTCATCATACAGAGGAAAAGTGGGTGGATGGACTGGTGGAACAGTATCCCATCTGTTCATGGAAGCCGACAAAGTGGTCACTGCCGAAGTAAGCCGTTCAATCAGGGCAGAAGCACGCACCCATAAACACTAACTTGATGAAACTGCACTTAAAGACAGCACACATGGGAACCATTCCAAACTTGTCACCAGTCATGTAGTAACCAAGTAATACATGAAACTAATCCAAATAATACAAATATGGTTTTATTCATAAGCCTCTAAACAACAACAGAAAGAAGTCTCTCGTGAATCTACACATAACAAGACACAGAACAATTGCTCTGAGCATTACAACTGGATGAAGATAGAGAGAGTCAGTCAGTGCTGCTCCACACATACAATTGCATGAGTCATCAGTAGACATGTGGCAGAGACTGCGCCGCAGGCACACCTCCCACAGATGGCCTCCAGCGGCTGGCCCACACTGATACAGTTGGCATCTCATTTCAAGCACACACACATGATGGCACCACACTGAATGCACTCACACTCACATGCACTAGTAGCAGGATACAGCATTTATTATTCACATTGCATTTACTTTAAAGAAACAATGGAGAAGTACTGAGAAATACAGAAATAATTTCCTTCAATTTGTTACTTTTTACTTCCAATTGTATGGACAAATACTAGTGACATATATTAAAACCTAGGTTCCTAAATCAGTTAAGAACATTTCTTCATTGATTTTATCTCTATTTAATCCTTTTTTTTTGTATAAATCATCATGTACAAAACCTTTACTTAATTACTCTTGATTTTTTTTACTCTACAGTAAAATATATGATTGAGCATTAATTATTGCCTTTTTCTTACGTTTGCCTTAATCTTTTGTACACAGCACACTCTTCCATAGCTGATGTGAGTTTCTTAGAGTACTTCTTTCTTCATCTGTTAAAACAAGTTATAACTGTTATTGGAGGCTAATGCCATGTACTGTGGCCTCAGCAATGCAGTTCGTGCTTTTCTTATTTGATACCTCCCTTTCAATTGACATTACTAACATATACATTTAACCATTTTATAAACATTTTCCTATCTTTATCTTTGTTAATAGGTTGCATGGAAGTTATCTTGTATCTTCCAGCTAAAACCTGTATTGCCAGTATGTGGTACAGATGAAAGAAGGATTACAGCTACAGAAACAGAAAGAGGGAAGATAGAATCACTGCTCCTGTCAGAGAGGAATGAAAGGAAATAGAGAAATAAATGTGTTAAGACCAAAGAAATAAAGAAGACAGAACTCCAAAGATAGATTCACTTACCACCCCCATCCCTACCTACACACCCCAAGGTACCCTTCACGATGGGTTCTTCACTAAAATGCCGGAGGACGAGTGTATTCAGCATGCCCTACAGAATGGCCTTGTCCTGGTTTCACCTGTATAGGCCCTGAAAATTGATCCTAACTAGACCCTATATGTAGCCGGTAGAGATTCGGTAACCACATTTCAGTTGTCAGTAGTGTTTTTGAATCAGTAGTCTGTAATTCAATGGTTGCTCACGTTATTTCTTTACTGTGAAACGTATGTATTTGATGATAAGTATCTCTGTATTTCACAGTTTGTAGTATTTACTTTACATCTCACATTACCCAACCTCTCCTATGAAAGACATACGGAACCCCACCATTTTTCGTATATGAGAGGAAAGAAAAGGCAGAAAACTTACCCAACCTCTCCTATGAAAGACATACGGAACCCCACCATTATTCATATATGAGAGGAAAGAAAAGGCAGAAAACTGTCACATACAAAACATACAAAGGTCCTCCATCCACATTATAACCAAAGTTTATGAAGCTATTTCATGTTTACTGCAATCATGTGCTTGAGCATTCCATTTTAATCCTTACACCATAACAAAGATTCATGTCATTCTAACATGCGCTCAAACAAAAAAATAAATATATTTCTTTATTTTAAAAGGATGAGTTTCTTTCTCCTTTTATTAATGTTCTTGTAGTTTCTGTCTGTGATATGGTAGTTTAAATCTCTCTAGGAAAAGATGTAATTCATGTTTTCTCTTACAAATCCAGAATAGGATAACGAAAGATGAATGTAGCTAAAAGAGAATAGGATGGCTGAAGATGAAGGAATTGCTCCATGGAAAGCTAAATATGAAGTAATGAAGCAATTAACTCTGAACCTAGCAGATGTCAGTCTGCCTCGTGCAAAGTTTGCAGATTTTCCTGAGGGTTTTATATTTCTTTCTTGTATCTGTATTACACAGCTTATGTAGCTTAGTGTACATTAATGCTTGCTGTAATATTTTCTAGCAATTATTATTCATTTTATATACAAATAATACTCTCCATAGTGCACACCAATCTTGCCATCTCACATAAAAAGTGCCTTATTCATCATTAATATCCATCATCAACAGTTATTAAATTTATTTAATATGCTAGTCTAATGTACTGACTATCCTATACAATCCACAGTAATGCCTCAGTACCTGTGAAATATTTTATTCAGTTTTAAGCACATATCTTGTTGCTTAACCAGAAATTACATTTGATTCAAACTTTTCTGCTAAGATGGTGCTCAAACTCAACAGGAATTTGCAGAACAATTGAATGTGATGTAGAAAGCCATTTCTCTTCAGTTTCTCTTCGAATAGTGACAGGTGATGAAAAATGGATATATTTTGAGAATACTAAGCATCATAAATCATGGGTGAATCCAGGCAAACCATCAACAGCGACTGCAAGACCAAATCACTTTGGAAAGAAGACAATGCTTTGTCTTTGGTGGGATCAGAAGGGTTTCATCTATTATAAGCTGCTAAAACCTGGTGAGACCATTAACACTGATTGGTACCAACAGTAAATGATTGATATAAATTACATGAAAAATGACAGGAATATAAGCAAAACAAAGCCAGATTGCTCCATGATAGCACCCCATTACATGCAGCAAAACAAGTCGGGGAAATGATTGATGCATTCAGTTGGGAAATGCTATGGCATGTGGCTTATTCTCCAGACTTGGCTCCATCCAGTTATAATCTGTTTGAGACATACTCTCACTGAACAACACTTCAATTCATATGAAAATGTATGAAAATGGCTTGCTGACTGTTTTGCTTCAAAAGAAGAACTGTATTTTTGGCATGTAGAGGTCGAAGAACTGTTTAAATAGCAATGGAGATCATTTTGAATAAAATATTGTTTATCAGTTTCAAACAACAGACATGTAATTATTGCAACCAAATTCCAGTTTCATACTTCTACACCTAGTATTTTTTTCCTTTTCCCTGGTATGGATAAATTTGCATTAAACCTTATTTTCTCAATAAACAATAAATAACATGAAAACTTACATAACATATGTCCAAAGCTTAATAGTTCAACTTGGTGTTTGTTCATAATCCTATGCTTGCAGCAATAGAGCTTGAAATTAGTATATACTTGACTTCGAATCGTAGTTTTAATTTCCAGAGCTACACTACAGCTGCATCTTCCTTAGAAAACTCATTATAGCTTAAACTTCTTTCAAATATTCATTTGCATTTTCATACTTATAATGACAAAGCTTAATTTTAGTATACCTATGAATATCTTTACTAGTAAGTCTACCTCCTTGACATGAATTGAAATCAGAAATCTTTTCTTCACTTATATACTTGCTACAGCATAAATATTTTTCATACTGAGGTTTACTGTAATCAAACACTTTTGTAAGCTCACTAGGACACAGAAATCCTCTTTGAAACACTGTTTGAAACGGACACATTGTCTTAAACTTATACTTGTAAATAGAGCTCCAATCTACTGCTTCCTGCTGTAAAAAATAAATTCAATTTTGGTCATATCTACCCAACTTTTGATTAACACTTCCTTAAATTGCTTAAAAAAAGTAACCGGATGCACCAAACCATAAGGTGTGAACTTAATAAATTCCTTCTGGTGTATCACAGCATCATCCAAAGAGCTGGTGAGAGTGCTCATTAACTCAAATTTCTCATGTACCTTTGATTAATCTACTTCTTGTAAGTATTCCTCCAAACTAATAAAAGCATTTTTCTCACCATTTACTTCAATAAATTTTTAAGTTCAAGTATTTATACATATCCATGCTTATCTGAGATTTGGTCACTTATACTTTCACCTTCCAAAACTGATGATTTGTCTAGGTCAGTATATAACCTCCTAGGTAAGTCTACTAAGATACCTTCTGCCCTAGAAAGTTTATCTGCATTTGTATCTATCTCTTTCCATTTTGTTTTTGAAATCTGTCATACCGTTACACAATGCATCATTAAAGCTTTTAATATCATTTAAGACAGCTTCCCTTTGAATTTGAAGTGTAGAGTTACTACTTTTTAGTTCTTCCATTTGGGTTTTGTTACTGTTCTTTAATTCCTCCATTTGTGCCATATTACTTTCTTGTAATTCATCTCATTTAACAAATAAAGCCGCTTAAGAAGAGTAAGAACAACAGTATTCCCGTTAAATCACACTGCAATACCGTTATACAATTTCAACACCACTGCACAATACTAGAAAGATGTAAATCTACAATTCTGCATGTCAGATTAAAAAAGAAATTCAGCTTGGCATTTTTACAGCTCACCTAATGGGGGCACATAGCAAGCTGCACTGCTTTGCTGATGCAGTGTGTGTGGGCGAAGTGATGTCTCATTGAACCATTGTGTAGCCACTGACATAGTCAGCTGACTGGTTGCCACGTTGCAAAGCAAAGGTGTGCTGCTGTTGTATTGTTCAGCTGCCACATAATCATTCTCAGAGATCACAGCTGACTGGGCAACACTGCAACAAGTGTTTTCCTATACCTTCTTGGTTGTTTACTTCAGTTGTTCTAGGCAATATAATATATTTCTTCAGTATTACTTCCAAATTCCTTTCTATAGCACAAAAGCCCTCATATTTCAGCGCCTCTTATCCATGTCATTCACCTTGGGTGCCAAACTGAAGTGAAATAAAAAAGGTTTCTGATGGGGGGTTGTTACTGAATTTTCACTTCATGACACTCTGTCACCCAGAGGCTTCTCATGCTCAGCTTCTAACTTACTTTAATCTTTAGTTACCTTGTTGTATTTTCTTAAAGCTGTGGAGCTCTAATGCAGTTCCACTAATTATACCATGTGGACTTCTTTGCCTTCTGCAGAGAGTTGAGAGCTATAAGAGAGCTCACAACTGTGTCATCTCACTATGAAATGATGTAATCATTTTTTGAAGAACTCTTCTGTATTTTGATGTTCAGATAATACCAGTACACAGCTAGGTAAACAGATATCACATTAACTAAAGAAACACATCTGGAGTGAATCTTATGACGTGACATCAAAGAGTACATCTAATCAAGTTACATTCCAGACGTAAAATGTTTCAATGTTTTCTTGGACATTGACAGTGCAGACAAGACACTTTCTCTCTGCCATCCAGAACACCACTATGCAACAACACCAAAGCATAAGTGATCCCTTCACAGCAGGTGGAGATACTCGGATCACCATCGTGCCTTGCTGATGTTCTGTGTTAATGCTTATTTTATCACCTTTACATATAGACACTATGTGATAAGTATCCAGACACCTGGCTGAAAATGACTTACTAGTTTGTGGTACCCTCCATCGGTAATGCTGGAATTCAACATGCTGTTGGCCCACCCTTAGCCTTGATGACCGCTTCCACTCTCACAGGCATACATTCAATCAGATGCTGGAAGGTTTCTTGGGGAATGGCAGCCCATTCTTCATGGAGTGCTGCACTGAGGAGAGGTACTGATATCGCTCATGAAGTTGGTGTTCCAAAACATCCCTAAGGTGTTCTATAGGATTCAGGTCAGGACTCTGTGCAGGCCTTTCCATTACAGGGATGTTATTGTCATGATATTGCCATGCAAAACAACAAAGGGTGCAAGCCTCTCCATGAAAAACACAACCACACCATAACACCATCACCTCCAAATTTTACTGTTGGCACTACACACACTGGCAGATGATGTTCACTGGGCATTCCCCATACCCACACCCTGCCATCGGATCACCACATGATTTGTCACTCCACACAATGTTTCTCCACTGTTCAGCTGTCCAATTTTCATGCTCCTTACACCAAACAAGGCATCATTTGGCATTTACTGTGTGATGTATGGCTTATGAGTAGCCACTTGACCATGAAATCAGAGTTTTCTCACTTCTCACCTAACTGTCATAGTACTTACAGTGGACCTGATGCAGTTTGGAATTCCTGTGCGATGGTCTGAATAGACGTCTGCCTATTACACATTATGACCATCTGCAACTGTCAGCGGTCTCTGTCATCAACAGATGAGGTTAGCCTGTATGCTTTAGTGCTGTACATGTCCCTTCACATTTCTGTTTCACTGTCACATCAGAAACAATTGACCTAGGGATGTTTAGGAGTGTGGAAATCTCGCGTACAGATGTATGACACATATGACACCCATTCACCTGACCACATTTGAAGTCTGTGAGTTCCACAGAGGACCTCATTCTGCTCTCTCACGATGTCTAATGACTACTGAGGTCACTTACATAGAGTACCTGGCATTAGGTGGCAGCACAATGCACCTAATATGAAAAACAAATGTTTTTGGGGTGTCTGGATACTTTTGATCACAGTGTATCAACACAAAGCGAGCACAGTTGTATGTTCTCTATCTACTAACTAACTAACATATGTTTTCAACTTTCACAAGCATCTTTCATTAACCTAAGAGTTAATAGTGGAATGGGTTTTTCTGGTGACTCTCATTTTACACTACACACCACTGTGGCTCTCCGAAATATTGGAAGAATGGGACCTTTCCCCAAGTTTCCACCATAATTACTGATAATGGAGTCATCAAAGATAATACAGAAATGTGATTCATCACTGAACACAATGTGATGCCATTCATCAGCAGTCCATGGCACCAGTTCCTGGTCATGGCACCACTCCGGAATCAGCTGTTTGTGTTGTGCTGTTAATGTCAACCTACTTATGGGATATTAATTTCCTCGTATGGCTGCTGCTAGTCCCTGACCAATGGTGCAGGATGACACAGAATCCTACAGAGACCCTATTACTTGTTCTTGGATGGCAGGTGCAGATGTGAAGGGGTTATGATGTGCTTGGTGCAAAATATGGCAATCCTCCTTTTGGGTGGTCAGACATAGTTGATCTGAACCTCGATGATGAGTATGCCTGTCTGCCTTCAGATTCCCATGCAGTCCAACACTGGGCCACTGTCACATCTAAATGCCTCACAAATCTGGTTATTGCACAATTTGAACGGCGGACCAAATGGAGATACACAATGAGGCCACTTTTAAGTTTTGTCAGGTGCTGATAATACTGTCTCACATGAGAACATAGAATCTCCATGTCCTTCACAGTGACCACTCAACATTTGATGCAATGCATGCCCCTTATATATCCTACCAGACCTGGTAACTAAACCAAATACAGACAACACTAATGCACTCTAGTGGCCATTCTACCTGTCACAGAGAATTTGCAACTCTAATTATTAACATATCGTAGGTGATGTGTATGAGTACAAAGCTACACTGACATCCGACCATGTTTTGTTGGTGATGTGTTGGTAAATGTGCCAACACCTTGTAGATAGAGGCGGCCGAAATCTAACGCAGACGGGCGTGAATTCTGGAACAGGATAAGTAGTGAATGGTAGCAAGAAAAGTATGCAGCTCCTCGAATACTTAACTTTTATATATCCTTTGTTGTTTACAGCATTCTTGATGAGACATTTCATACGATAACTTTCAAACTATGTAAGGCTAATGGCGCCTTGCTAGGTCGTAGCCATGGACATAGCTGAAGGCTATTCTAACTGTCTCTCAGCAAATGAGAGAAAGGCTTCATAAGTGTAGTCGCTAGCAAAGTCATCGTACAACTGGGGCGAGTGCTATCCCGTATCTCGAGACCTGCCTTGTGGTGGCGCTTGGTCTGCGAGCACACAGTGGCGACACGCGGGTCCGACATGTACTAAATGGACCGCGGCCGATTTAAGCTACCACCTAGCAAGTGTGGTGTCTGGCGGTGACACCACATTCCTCCCCCGCAAATCGGCGAACGGTCGTGTGATAAGGCTTCCGCCCGCCGTGGGGAGGACCCCATGTTGACGTATGCGATGAGGTGGGGAGCCTAACAACAGGCGAGGCTGTGCCACCCGCACCCGGCCATTCGGTCCGAGGGGAGCTAGGAAACGCCTGAAAACCTAGTCCAGGGTGCACGTCAACATGCGGTGTATGCGCCCGTACAGAGACTGGAGGGGCCGAAGGGTCGACCTCCATTGCGTCGGGGTACCCGACGCGCGATGACGTCATGTGGTCCGGAGCGGGCAAGAGTTCCATGGCGGAGGACTGCTGGTCACGGGAAGCGATCGGCGGCGCGTGACCCAGGGAGGCACTTGGCGGCTGCAGCGAAGCATCGAATGCGGGCGGCGCCGGCGGGAGAACAGGCGGCGGTGGCGGCGGCAGCTGCTGCGGTGGCTGCGGCGGCGCGGCGTCATGGGGCAAAATGGAAGGCATCGTCGGTAACACCTGGGGATGAGGCGAGCCAGTAGATGGGTCCCCAGGGCGCTGACCGGATGGCACCGTCGCTGAAAGCATACGGGGAGCGGCAGAACCCGTGCGACGACAGAGGCGCAGCTGATTGAGATGCCGACGCACCTCACCTGAGGCCCCCAAAACCACATACATCGCGCGGCCGAGGCAGCGAAGAATGCGCCCTGCGAGCCAACGCCGTGAACCTCGATAGTTGTGATAAAATACAACGTCGCCTGGAGCAAAAGCAGGAGTCTGCCGCTGCACTGGAACCTGATGCGGCGGATGCAGCAAAGACATCAAGGTTCGATGAGGACGACCGTGGAGCAACTCAGCCGGCGAGCGACCATCTCGGGGCTGAGAGCGATACGAAGACAAAAAGAGCAACAACGCGTCCTCCCAAGAATGCGACTCTTTCAACTTCAACATCTGTGACTTGAAAGTCCGGACCCATCTTTCAGCGGCACCGTTTGACTGAGGCGAAAATGGCGCGGATGTCAGATGTTGAATACCATTGGCCTGGCAGAATGACTGAAATTCTGCGGACATGAATTGTGGGCCATTGTCGGAAACAATAGTCTGCGGAAGACCTTCAATGCAAAAGATAGCAGACAACGCTTGGATGGTGGCAGAGGACGTCGTGAAAGACATCCGGACAACAAAAGGAAAATTACTGAAGGCTTCTACCAGAACCAACCATCGAGCATTCCAGAATGGACCAGCAAAATCGATGTGCAAGCGTTGCCAAGGGGAAGTGGCTTTTGGCCATGCAAAGACTTTCCGCGGCGGTGCGGATTGTTGTTCGGCACATGCCATGCAAGAAGAACACATATTCGTAATCGCAGCATCGATTCCGAACCAAGTACAGTGCTGACGAGCAAGTTGTTTCGTTTGCACTATACCCCAATGTCCTTGGTGAAGAAGCTGTAAGACAGAGGACTGTAACGAACGCGGGACCACGACTCTGGACTGATCATTATCAGAACGCAACAACAAAACACCACGTCGTACAAAAAGTCTCTCCTTGTGAGCAAAAAATCGGCGAACCAACGGATCCTCGATCCGAGACTTTGACAAAGGCCATTGCGTAGCAACAAAACGCAAAACGGTAGCAAGGACAGGGTCAGCAGCTGTGGCTGTAGCTACACGACGAAAATCAATCGGAAACGATTCGACCACTTCATCGGTTTTCGAATCAATGAGCATGCAAGCAAGTTCGGAAGAATCGAATGCTTTATCCTCAGCAACAGGCAAACGGGACAACGCATCGGCGTTTCCGTACTTAGCAGTGGACCGATACAAGATATCGTAGCGGTACTGCGAGAGGAAAATAGACCAGCGAATGAATTTCTGCGCTGTACGCGGAGGTACAGGCTTGTTCGGATGGAAAAGCGACGTCAAAGGTTTGTGGTCGGTGATGATGGTAAGGTGACGACCATACAAGAAATCATGGAACTTAGTAACACCAAAGACGAGAGCCAAAGCTTTTTTTTTTTCTATCTGGGAATAATTTCTGTGCGCAGATGAGAGCAATTTGGACGCAAAGGCAATAGGGCGATCATGCGAACCAACTTTGTGCGCAAGCACAGCACTGATCCCGAAATCCGATGCATCTACCATCAACAAAATGGGGTTCTGGGGATCGAATGGTGTAAGGCAAGTTTTTGAAAGCAACGCCGATTTCAACTGGCGAAAGGCGCGTTCGCATTCCGTCGTCCAGAGAAACGGAACACCTGTACGGCGTAAGCGATGAAGCGGAGCTGAAAGAGAAGAGGCATTGCGCACATTCACTCACACCTTGTGATGCTAAATCGTTTAATGTTCTTGCGACCTCATCACGCAATGCGTGGGGAACATTGCGCGCTCTGAAAAATTTCGGTTGCGCGTTTACTTTCAGTTCCAAATGCGGTTCATAGTTCTTAGCGCAACCAAGACCCGGTGCAAAAATGTCTGCAAATTCTTCACACAAACGAGAAACACTGTCTGAAGGCACAGTCTGATTCATTGATAGGACCTGATTTACTATAGACATGTTAAACAATTGAAATAAATCTAAACCAAACAAGTTCACTGCAATAGAAGAACGAAGAATGTAAAATGACACAAGTTATGTTTGTCCCTTGTATGTTGCAAGAAGAGTACACTGTCCTAACACAGGGATGAGCTGTCCTGAATAACTTTTTAACTGAACATTTGCGGCACGCAACGGAGGTTTGCCCAGTTGTTCGTACGTGTCGTGATTGAGCAATGAAACTGCAGCTCCGGTATCGAGCTGGAATGGAATGACCTTGCCATTAAAGTCCAGATCGACAAAAAGTTTATTGTCCTGCTGACGACAAGAGCGACTGTTTTGTGCAATTTGAACAGACACTGGTACAGAATCACTTGCTAATTGACGTGATTTCCAGCGACGTCGACGTACACTTTTTGTGGGACGAACACAGTCACTGTTAGAGAAAGTGGCACTGGGCGGAGTGGAATTAACTACATGAATGTCCATGGGCGAAGGTCCACGAGCCTGAGTGTCCTTGGTTCGAATCCGGTGCGAAGCAAAGGGCCGGGAATGATTAAGAGTGTCTGATCTGAGCTTTTTCTGGCAAACACTTTGAACATGTCCTTTCCTATTACAGAAAAAGCAAATAGCTTGGCGTGACGGGCAATTTTCACGCGAATGTCTAGTAGCACACCGCGGGCATGATTTCACTGCATTTGTATGCTGACGCGGCACACCTGGTTTAGCGTGTGGCGGCAGCTGTGCGGACGTGCGCAAAGGATGTTTACAGTTCCTTGCAGCGCGCCCAGCGGGCCGGTTAATGTTACACACTGCTGGCGAAGTTGCAAAAGATTCCTGAGCACAGTCAAGCGTATCTTGCCTATCCAATATGTCTATCACTTGTTGAAGGGAGGGATTAACTAGTTTCAAAATCTGCTCCCGTATGCGAACATCAGAAACGTTCTGTGCAATTGCATCACGTACCATTGTATCTGAATAAGGAAGGCCACAGTCACATTCAAAGGCACAATCCCTAGTAAGGCCTTGCAAAGTTGCAACCCACTCCCTATTAGTTTGACCGGCCGTACGTTTTGTACGAAAGAACGTATACCTCTTTGCAACTACATTAACTGTTTCTTTGAAATAGGCGTCCAATGCCGACAAAATTTCATCGTAGGACAGAGTTGCTACGTCGCGTCGGGGAAACAATTTCACTATCACATGGTATGTTTGCACACTGACACAAGACAATAAGTGAGGCTGCCGCTCGTTACCTTGAATTCTGTAGGCGGTGAGATGAAATCCAAACTGGCGGGACCACTCAGTCCAGGTCTCTTGCTGTGCATCAAAATTGCGAAACGGCGGTGCAACTGCATGTTGTGGCTGCGGGAGCGATGAAGCGGCGGTCGCCGCACCGGTTTGAATGGCACGTTGACCCTGGACAAGCTGTCCAAGGGCATCCAATAACGCCTGCGTCTGCTGATTCTGCAAGCGATAAAATTCGGACAGTACATCTGGAGATTGTGGCGAAGCCATGACAAGTAAATGTAAGCAATTAGAAAGAACAAGATCCCATCCTCGTCGCCAATGATGTGTTGGTAAATGTGCCAACACCTTGTAGATAGAGGCGGCCAAAATCTAACGCAGACGGGCGTGAATTCTGGAACAGGATAAGTAGTGAATGGTAGCAAGAAAAGTATGCAGCTCCTCGAATACTTAACTTTTATATATCCTTTGTTGTTTACAGCATTCTTGATGAGACATTTCATACGATAACTTTCAAACTATGTAAGGCTAATGGCGCCTTGCTAGGTCGTAGCCATGGACTTAGCTGAAGGCTATTCTAACTGTCTCTCGGCAAATGAGAGAAAGGCTTCATAAGTGTAGTCGCTAGCAAAGTCGTCGTACAACTGGGGCGAGTGCTATCCCGTATCTCGAGACCTGCCTTGTGGTGGCGCTCGGTCTGCGATCACACAGTGGCGACACGCGGGTCCGACATGTACTAAATGGACCGCGGCCGATTTAAGCTACCACCTAACAAGTGTGGTGTCTGGTGGTGACACCACAGTTGGTGCCACTTTTTTTTTTCCAGTGATGGTATGTTTAAGATAATCAGCATGGGAACTGCTTACAGTATGTTATACGAGGCATTACCTGAAAGAAATCAAATTATTTTTTTTGTGGTACCATGTTTTCCCACTAGGAGCGCATAGAGTGAACTGTGCCATTGCTGAAAAAAGTCAGGACTAGTCTTGCCAGAGTTTACAGTGACATCTATATTGTGTGACTGCTGTTTTTGCAATGGCTGATTTTGGTGAACAGTGTGCAGTGGTGAAATTCTGCTTTTTGCCTGGAAACTCTTGAAACGTACAATTGGTATACCAGGATGATGCTATGGGAGAACTTATGTATTTGAGTAGTTTTACAGTTTTAAAAATGGTGAAATATCATTTGGTGACAAACCTCATTCTGATTGTCCTTCCATGGCCTGAACACATGAAAATGTTGAAAACATTGCTGCAATCATCAACAAAGATTGTTGATCGATCGCTGAAGAAATTGTGGAGTTGTCAAAAGTGACTTGGAGTTTCTATAGGGACATTCTCCTCTAGCATCACTTTTCCTCAACAGTAGTAGTCAATATCAGTAACATTTTTTAATTTTGGACAGATCAATATTATCTCAGCTGTTTTTCTGAAAAATTTCATACTTTACAACTACAACCAGGGACATCAAAGGGAAAGATAATACAAGCTACTTGTGAAGCTAATTTGTTTGTGGACTTGTGTGTTTGTTAAGAAAATGAATAGGGATGAAGGAAAAAGGGAGGCAGAAATGGAAACTGTAGGATCAAGTCAGGACATGTCTGAGCCAAGTGAAATTGCAGTCAGTAAATAAACAGTAAAAACTGATATTTTGCAGTTAATTTTGGAAAAAATAGAGGAAATGAAGTCAGATAACAATAGCAATTTGGGCACAGTACAGGATCAGATAGATCAACTTAGTAATGAAGTTTCAGAGCTAAAAAATGGGTTGTCAGAGGATTTAAAAAGTGTGAATGAAAAAGTTGTTTTAGTCATATGTGGTTAGTCAGAATTTGTATTACAATTGGTGGAATGAAGTGAAAGAGGATCTATGCAGGAAGTGTAATTTTGACAGTAACGTGTTTTGTGTCCCTTCTGTAACAAGTGATGTTAGTTGTGCAATGGAATCTATTTATTTTGTTCAATCTTTACCTGACAACATAAGGAACCAAAGTGTAGCGGCACCACCATTTAAGATAGGAAAGTTAGATTCAATGCAATATTTCTGAGCGCACAAGTTACAGCCAGGCGTGGGCCTGTTGACAGTAAGTTATGCTGACCAGTGGTTGCAAAGTAGAATGCAGAGCAAACGTAGCAGTTTGCATGGTGCAAGTTACAGGCAGAAGGGGCCCACTTGCCTAACCTAGGTGTTATGAGTACATAACTTGGAGCGGCATGTTAGCAAAATAGAGGTGCACAGCCACGTATAAATAGGTGCTGGTTTCTAACAAGGGAATTCAAGTGTGGCAGCTCTCCTGGATAGCGGCGCATGTTACACCACCAGCTACACGCAGCAGCAGATGGGACGCCAGTGTTCCAGTCCGCAGCGGGTCACTTGTTCGACCTTCTGAGGCCACTTTGGGGCCCGTAGCCAGCCAGTGGTGGGTCACTCAATGGCTTGCTACCGCGGGCAGTCTTGTTGACTCCCAACACACGCCGGAGGCATCCCGAGTGAGGACCACAGATTTGGCTGTCAGATCGCAGGCGCTTGTTGTTGCCACAGTCTTAACCATGATGTCAAAGAAGCACACAGCAGGCTGCCCTGTGGTTCCCAGTGGGTGGCGCTAAGGCAACAGAGATGGAGGCCACTGAGTCGGTTGCCAGCACTTTCTGACATTGTCAAAACTCCACGGCTGTACACGGCTGGCATGCTGCAGTACATTTCATGGGTCCCTGAGGTAGTCCTTCTACGCCAAGCTGTTTTGCAGACAGTAAAGTGGCGTCCTCAGCAACGCGAGACCCAGTGACGTAGACAGAGAGGAATGCGGAACCATAGCTGGGATTAATAAAACACTTGAAGATCATGGCCGAGTTTTAATACGGCACATCCTGACAGTTTCCATCCATGTCCTACATTCCTCCACTGCACACCAACATCTACATTTGGCAGTGACAGCTACATTTGGTGTCAGAATAGCGGGCGTCATCTGTACAGTACAACATTCAAGCCCACTGCCTGCATTGCAGTCACAAAATGTGGTGAGTAGTGTTGACCAGTTTTTCTTTTTGAGTGTTGGACGTTGTCTTTCTTTGTGCTGTCAGCATAAGTGTTATTGTGTTCATGGTAGTAAGATTTGTTTTCTTTCTTGGCATTTAATTACTTGTGTATTGGGTTGAGTGTGATGTTTTATTTATCTCCTCCTAAAACATAAGATGAGATACTGAGCTGTAGGAAGTAAGTTTATTTTTGTAGTTAAATGTTACTTCTGTGGGATTTTATAGGTTGATGTGGGACTAACTGGGAACAAAACTAACATAATGGCAGAGTCAAGGACGCAAGGTGTGTCAGAACCAGAAGAGGTACAGATTTTGTTGGAAAAGGTAGCACAATTAACAGCAGACAATACATATGTGAAATAACATCTAGGAGTGAGTGGGAAACCACATCTGATCAGTCATTGTTGCCTAGGGTGCCACAGAGGAGACCGATACAGCTGCCACAAGTTTGATTATTCCATTTTCTGGCAAGACATCTTAAGATGTGCATTCGTTTGTGGAGGACTTGGAAAATTCAGCTGTGATGAATAGGTGGTCTGATGAACAATTGTTACATGTAGCCAAGATTAGATTAACGGGTGAAGCAAAGACATATGTAAGGTGTTCTCAGGCCTTAAGGAAGGTTGGACAGTTTAAGCAGTTGAAGGAGGGACTTTTGCAGAGGTACAAGAAACAGACTAGCACTCGGTACTTTAGGGACAGGTTGAGTGCAATGACGAAGAGACAGGGGGAGACAGTAGAGAAATTTGCGGACAGAATAAGAGAGAGTATGCTTACAAGTTGGGTCAGAGCAATGAAGTGAATGGTGTTCTGTTGCAGGAGGTTGAGCAAGGGGCACTTGATGTATTTTTGAGTGGGTTACCGCCACATATGATGCGGAAAGTGCGTGAAGGGACTCCGAAGGATTTGTATTCGGCCATTCATCTGGCAATCCAATGTGAGGAACTAGATATGGCAATGGGGGTACATGGTAGACAAACAGTGTTATGAGTGTGGTCATATGGGACATGTGCACAGGCAATGTACCCAGTCACCGAGGAATAGAGGAAGCGATGGAAATCAGCAGCATGGAGGATGGAGAAGTGGAGTTAGTAGAGGTGGACGATCATTAAACAGCAGAGGGGGCCCAAGACCCACCTAAGGGAGCTCTTGTTTATTTCAATGCTACAAATACATATGCAGAGGTGGAATTTTCAGTGGGAGGATCCATAGGAACTAAAAAGGTTAAGATTTTGTTGGACAAATAGGCGCAAGTGTCAGTGGCTACTAAGAGTTGAATGGGATAAAGGAAGTTAGAACCACCACATTATGGGTTGTGTGAAGTGGGGGATAAGGAGGTCACACCTTTGGGGTCAGTGACAGCTCACTTTCGCATAGGGAAAGTCCGTTTTGATGCATGCATGGAGGTAGTACCATGGGTAAGTGAGGGCTATGATATGATCCTAGGAATAGATTTCCTGCATCAAAATCATGCCAAAATTGACCTTGGACAACAAATGTGGAACATTATGGAGTGTTATTTCAGCTAGCGGAAACAGTTGTCGATGCAGAGCTGTCACGAGGGGCATTCAACATAATGAACAAACCAATTGAGCCACGTACATTAGCATTAAGGCTTAATTCACATGAGTGTGTGTCTAGTGGCACTGGGAAGTCGCTTTGGGTAGGTGTAGAGTCAAATCTACATGTAGGTATGGTATGTGTTATTGAATCATTGGAGGATAATGAAGTTTTGGATCAATTATGTTGTTTTGTGAAACGTAGTATTGTACGCATACAAAAGGGAAATGGCGGGCAAGTGGTCCCTGTGAACATGGATAATTTTAGCGCTGTAGACGCGAATTTGGGAAAAGGAGCTTTAGTAGCAAATTTGGATGTACCAGATGACGAATACTGGTGTTCAAGAGGTAGGCATAGCAATAAACCACTAACTGCTGATAAAACTGCATTGTGTAAAAAAGTTAAGCATTTGAAAGGAGGAGAAAAAGAGCATATGGAAGAACTGTTGTGGGAATTTAAGGATTTGTTTTTTCTGCAAGGGCTGTTACCAGCAAATCCATTAGCTCAACGTAGGATACCAACAGGTAACAAAGCACCTGTTTACCGTAAACCATAAGGAATAGCAAGGTATTTGCAGCTGATTGTGGAGGATTTCATTAATCAGCAGCTTGTGGGCGGTATTATAGAGCATAGTAATAGTTGCTAGGGAGTGAGCATTGTCATTGTGCCTAAAAAATCTATGGATAAAACTAAGAAATACAGGTTCTGTTGTGACTACTGATACCTCAATAATAAGACAACAGTGGATGCATACCCCATTCCAAACATGTTGGAGGCTTTGGATCACTTAGGACAGTGCTAGTACTTTTCTACAATGGATTTGACAAGTGGTTATCATCAGTTAGAGGTGGCTCCAGAGGATCATCCAAAAACTGCTTTCTCTACTCCTGGAGGCCATTAACAGTACATCAGACTGCCATTTTGTTTGAAAAACTCTCCAGCAACGTTTCAGAGGTTGCTAGACATTGTGTTGAGGGATTTGAAACCACAGCAGTGTCTTGTCTATTTGGATGACACTAGAGTGTTTTCAAGTAGTATGTAGCAGCATAGACAGCAGCTAAGGGAAGTCTTTAAGAGGTTAAGAGCAGCTCGTTTGACGTTGAGCCTGGAGAAGTGTCGAAGTGTCATTTTGCATTGAGAGAAGTGAAATATTTAGGTCATGTCATCAGTAAGGACGGAGTGCGAACAGATCCGAGGTTGATACAGGCTGTAAGGGATTTTCAGGAGCTGAAAACAGTTAAGAAAGTGCAATCATTCACTGGAATTTGCAATTTATGTGGATTTGCATCACCATCAGTGGGACGAGTATTTGAGGCATATTGTATGTGCAAAAGTCCATACCAATACTGGTTTGTTTCCATATGAGGTAGTGTATGGGCAAAAAATGCCGTCACACTTTGATTTAATGAAGCTACAGAAAGGAAGGGCCAGTGAATATGTACGTCAATTCGCGAGGACAATTTGGGATGTTTGGAAACAGGTAGAAAAGGTGAATATGAAGGTTTTGGAAAGGCAGGATCCCCCATTAATGTTAAGCTTCAGCTGCCAACTAGAACAACGAAAGTACACATTGGGCGGTTGTGACCATTTAGGGGTTGTCTGGATGTGATTCCAGGCATATCACAGGAAGGGAAGAGGAAGAAAGAGAGAGTGGAGAGAGGTGTTAAGCGCAGGGAAAACCAGGAAGATAGAGTACAGCGTGATATACCATATGCTTTGCAAACCAGCAAGTAGTAGAGTATTAGTAGTTCATTTCAGAGCAAGAGGGGCACATATCAGCTGAGCAGCTTGTGCAGCGTGTTGCTCAATACAGGGAAAGGCAACGGCAAGTAATGATTGTTTTAAGCACGTCTGTGCCAAGTGCCATTGCAGCCTTAACTTTGTTGTGTGTTGTTGTCATTCTGATCAGGCGGAGAGCCAATTCCAAGAGGGAACCGACGGTAGTCCAAATCCCAGTGGATTGGATACCGAGGGCATAAGACGGGTAGGTAAGGAAGGAGTTGACCGAGCATTAAGTGGACTGGTCATCCAATAAGGAATTTTTATGTTTTGTCTCATGTCATGTGTTTTAAGAGGACTAGACCACATCTAAGTTTTTTAGTAGTAGTAGTAAATATGTCATAAGTTGACCTGGCGACTGGGTCTTTCCGAAGGGGTGAATAATGTTGCAGCACCACCATTTAAGATAGGAAAGTAAGATTCGGTGCAATATTTCTGAGCGCAGGTCTGTTGACAGTAAGTTACACTGACCAGCAGATACGACGTAGAATGGAGAGTAAATGCAGCAGTTTGCATGGCGCCAGTTACAGGCAGAAGGGGCTCACTTGCCCAACATAGGTTTTATGAGTACGTGACTCACAGCAGTACATTAGCGAAACAGAGGCACACAACCATGTATAAATAGGTGCTGGTTTCTAATGAGGGAATTCAAGTGTGGCAGCTCTCCTGGATGGTCGGGCGTGTCACACCATTGGCTACACACAGCAGCAGATGGGGTGCCAGCTTTCCAGTCCACGCGGGCAGTCTTGTTGGCTCCGAACACACGCCGGAGGCATCCCGAGGCGAGGGCCGCAGATTTGGGTGTTGGATTGCAGGTGCTTGTTGTCACTGTGATCTTAACCAAAACAGCAAAGAAGCATGCAGCAGGCTGCCCTGCGGCTCCCAGCAGGTGGCGCTGAGGCAACAGGGACAGAGGCCAATGTGGGGTCTGTAGCCAGCCAGCACCGGACCACGTGATGGCTCACTACCGCGGGCAGTCTTGTTGGCTCCGAACACACGCCGGAGGCATCCCGAGGCGAGGGCCGCAGATTTGGGTGTTGGATTGCAGGTGCTTGTTGTCACTGTGATCTTAACCAAAACAGCAAAGAAGCATGCAGCAGGCTGCCCTGCGGCTCCCAGCAGGTGGCGCTGAGGCAACAGGGACAGAGGCCACTGAGTTGCCTGCCAGCGTATCCTAACGTCATCAAAACTCCGCTGTACACAGCCGGCACGCCGCAGTACGTTGCACGGGTCGCTGAGGTAGCCCTTCCGCACCAAGCTGTTTTGCAGACAGTGAAGTGGTGTCCTCAGCATTGCAGGACCCAGTGACATAGACAGAGAGGAACGCGGCACTGTAGCTGGGAATAATAAAACACTTGAAGATCATGGCCGAGTTTTAATACGGTGCATCCTGACAGTTTCCATCCACATCCTACATTCCTCCACTGCATGCCGACATCTACATTTGGCAGTGATGGCTACAAAAGTAATGCTATGGTACCTGTAAAGCTGATAAAACCTTGTGAAGACAGTGTGGATGTAGCATTTGATGAAACTGAAAGTGATCTTTTGCATGAAGTGTCCGTCAACAGAGAGAATGATTCAGATTTTGGGTGTCATACATGTAGCCCAATTTTGGTATATCTGAACAGTTTTGGGACAAAATCAAGTATAGTAAGCATTTTGTGGAACTGCTCATTATAGGTGTAAAAATAAGAGGAGCTACTGGTAACCAAAGGAAATTGGTTAAATCGCAAGTACTGTTAACTTTCAGTATAGAAGATAAGATCTTTGAACATGGATGCATAATGATCCCTAGTCTGGAAGTAAATATACATTGTATTTGCATGTACACACAACTATGTAATCCTGGTTTGTAATGGATTTGTGCTTTAGAATTTTTTTACATATATGCCATGTGACTAAATAAGTAGATCCTTTTGCAATTTTGAAATGGCACAATGCCATTAAATATCTAGTAATAGATATCTTATCTTAGAATGCTGTTAGTGTTAAATATTATTATTATTCCTGTATACTTGCAGAAAATATTAAATTGAATTGTCAATGACCTCTTTACGGTAAAGTCATGGCTGTTGTGGTAAATTGAGCAAAGACTCATTTTATTCATGTGTACTGTAAATATTAGGAATAATATCTTACTTTTTAACTCATTCTCCCGTAAACCCGTATACTTATTTTTTCAATAGAAATAGGCAAAACATATGCCGTATGATTTGAGAGAGGTATTGAACAGCATACAATGTTTCAGGATTTGATGTGAAAGAAAGCTAGCTGGACAGGATGTTGGAGCCTGTGATGAGAAATTTAGGGAGTTATTTGTTTAGAAAAGAAGTCACCTCTATGAACAGTGTTATTCCACATAAGTGTATGTTTTTTTCAAATAGGGGAATTAACTTTCCAATACATTATGTAACTTTAAATAATGTTGTGGAAGGTTTATGTTCTATGACTGATGATTTATTATGTGAAAAGTTAAAAAGTTCAAGAGTGCATTCATCAATTTCCTTATCTCAGCACTCAGTATATATTTTTTTTAATTAGCTGTAAATGTATCTTCTAGGCTTCTATGTACGTACCTTAGTTTGTATGAACAGTTAGCAAATAGTGTGGAAGACATTTATGATAGTGATCATAAATCAAGTATAGACTGTATAACAAGATGTATACATTTCTGGTTTCACTCTCTGATTATGGTCCTGAAGCAACTCGATTATAGCATCATTCAAAGCTATTTATGATTCTGATTACGTGTGTTTATCCTGAGTAGTGTTTTATTGTATCTCATTGGAACTTTAGTTGTGTGCAAACTCATACTTAACTCTGTTTTGTGTACATCTGGTCAACACGACTGTGTGTCTGTACTCAAGGAGAGTGTGCAACTATTGACTGAAGAGGATAAATACTTCCTATAATTATTCTTTACATACAATTGAAATTATTGATTTGATTTGATTTGATTTATTTTGTGTTCCATAGGTCAACTGTGTTGAATACACAAGGACGTGGAACGAGTCAGTTTTTTACAAATACAGTCTGATAATCTTACAGCATATATAGAAATTTGAGTACATAATTATATAAAAACTTATACAGTAAATTCTTTGGGCAGCAATATAGAAAAAGAAAATACATATTTTCTAAGAATTATTAAAACACTACAGAAAACAGATACGGAGCACACACAGATACAGATCGCAGGTTAAATAAAATTCGTAGTGGCATTATGTCAACTTGTATTATATAATATTAAAATATTACAATTTATTTAGTTAAAAATTCATCTAAACTGTAAAAAGCTTTTTCTAGCAGAAATATTTTTAGTGCTTTCTTAAACTCGCTATTGTTATGAATCTTTGTCTTTATTTCGGGAGGAAGAGCATTGAAGAGTTTTGCTCCAGTGTAATGGACACCCTTTTGTGCCAAGCTCAAATTTCTGAGTTCACTGTGTATGTCATTCTTCCTCCGTGTGTTATGCTCATGATAATTACTATTTGGTTGAAATATATCTATATTTTTACAAACAAAACACATGAGAGAAAAAATATATTGGCATGTAGTTGTGTATATTTTAAGATTACGAAAACTATTTCTACAAGAGTCTCTTGGGCGCAATCTACATATAATTCTTAAAGCTCGCTTCTGTGCAATGAACACTTTCCTTGCTAATGGCTGGTTGCCCCAAAAAATAATTCCGTACTCAATGAGACAGTGAAAATAGCCATAATAGGCCACTTTTGCAGTGTTAGGTTCAACACATGTAGTGACAACCCGTAAAGCATAGGTAGCAGAGCTAAGCCTCTTACAGAGATCAATAATATGTGAAGACCAGTTCATTTTCTTGTCAATGTGCACTCCAAGAAATTTTGTTGTTTCCATTCTGACTATTGGTTGATTACCACATGTCACACTTATCTCTCTCTCTTTTTCTGTTTTTGTACAGAATTGAATAAAGCTGGTCTTACTGGAATTTAATGAGAGACCATTCACCTTGAACCAATTAACCATATCTGAGAGTATGTGATTACTGAGTTCCTCAAGATTGTTGACTGTTCTACTGCTCATAAAAATTGTGGTATCATCAGCAAATAATGTAAATTTACACGGCAGGCTTGTACATGATGGTAGATCATTTATAAAAATCAGGAATAATAGTGGCCCAAGAATTGAGCCCTGGGGCACTCCACATGTAATGGAACTCCATTCAGAATCTGAGGAAGTGTCACATACTCCACCCGAGCTATTCAACACAACTTTTTGTTTTCTGTCTTGGAGGTACGACTGTAGCCAATTGCCTGCAACACCATTTATTCCTACTAATTTTGCTTTTTGCAAGAGAATCTGGTGATCAACACAGTCAAACGCTTTGGATAAATCGCAGAAGACACCAAGTGCTAGCATTTTTTCATTAAGGGTTTCTAGAACTTCATTTGCAAGTGCGTAGACTGCGTCTTCTGTTGAACGGCCCTTTTGAAAGCCAAACTGGCTTTTGCTGAGAACTCCATTCTTCATGAGATGATCAGTAATTCTTACATGTATTAGCTTTTCTAGAATTTTGGAGAAAGCTGTCAGCAAAGAGATAGGTCGATAGTTAGTTAGTTCAGCTTTATCCTCCTTTTTGTACAGGGGCTTCACAATGGCATACTTAAGTCTACTGGGAACAACACCTTTCTGAAGGGAAGCATTGAAAATATGACAGAGAATGTCCCTTATCCACACACAAGAATATTTCAATAAATTACTAGATATATTATCAACCCCTGCAGAATTCGTACTTTTTAGAGACATGATGATTTTTTGAATTTCTTCTACAGTGACAGGATTAAGGTGCATTTCTGAAATTGTGTTAGAATATACAGCTTGACAAAGAGTTACAGCTTCATCAACATCGGGCTTGCAACCAATCTGTTGAGATACTGATAGGAAGTGTTTATTAAAAATCTCAGCCACCCTTTTGGGGTTATCTATTAGGATACCTTCATATCTGATATTATTTATATCTTCTTTACTTGTTGCATCTCTTCCTGTTTCTTTTTTTACAATGCTCCAAATTGCTTTTATTTTATTATTAGAATTATCTATTTTCTTCTCATAATAAAGGGCTTTTGATTTCTGTATTAGTTTCTTCAAAATTTTACAGTATATTCTATAGTGTTCCCATTTTTCTACATCTTTACAGAATCTTATTGCAGCATAAGTTTCCCTTTTGGTTTTACATGACTGTTTTATACCTTTTGTAATCCAAGGCTTGCTTACAGAATTGGAAGCACTGTTTCTGACCCATTTCTTGGGAAATATTTCTTCAAAAAGAGCACAGAATTCATTTATAAAACAGTTAAATTTAGTATCAACATCATCATGGCTATATACTAAAGACCAATCCATTTGCTGCAACCTGTGGTTGAAAGTTCCTTTCGCCTTTTCATTAATTACTCTTATGACTTTCCATCGAGGAAATTCTTTTTTGAACAGATTAACGTCATAAATAGTGAGAATTTGTCCATCATGATCTGAAAGCCCACTTATAACCTGCCTGACAATATAATTCTGATGTCTATTTACATCTAAAAAAACGTTGTCTATCATAGTTTGGCACTCGGATGTAATTCTTGTTGGGAAATTTATTACTGAAGTCAGATTGAGTAAGTTCATCACAATCTCAAAGTCTATTTTATTCTTATTTTCTGTCAAAAAGTTTATATTAAAATCACCTAATACTACAATATCCTTCGCTTTTGAAAGTAACCATGACAGAAGGAGTTCCATTGAATGCAGAAAAGTTTTTATGTCACCTGAAGGAGCCCTGTAGACAGCCAACACTATTATTGGATAAAATTTAGTTGTTATTTCTGTGGCACATGCCTCAAATTGTTGTTCCACACAATATTTCTTAATATCTATAGCTTTGTATGCTACACTATCCTTAACATAAATTGCTACTCCACCTTTATCTTTACTTTCCCTACAGTAGTATGTTACTAAAGTATAACTTGCTATAGATGGCAAGGCACATTTATCAGTAACATGGTGCTCAGTTAAGCACAAAATCTGGGCATTATTTATACTGTCCTTTTCACTAATGTTAATAAGGAGTTGATCTATTTTGTTTAAGAGGCCCCTTATATTTTGATGAAAGAAAGAGATGCCTTCCTCTTGCTTTTTCATTCTATTAGTGCTGTTACCTGACAGAGAATCCATTGGAGTCTGCCTTGAGACAGGAGAGAGGAGACACCTGACACTACCTACTGTTGTCCCTTCTTTTTCTTCGGGCCCACACATAAAAAATCGTTGATATGAGAAGGAGGCTCAGCATTTCTTCTGTCCAACAGCCTTCTATTTGTTGTTGTTGATGGTGGTGCTGTTTCTGACACTTCAAATGTTGGTTCTACCACTACTGCTGTGTTTCCTTGTGAACTTGGAGTCTTCTCGTTTTTGTTATTTTTGTCTAAAATAATACTTGGCTGATGAGGAACAGTAGTTCTTTTGTTGTTGAAATCGATGTCCACTGATCTTTCTGTTAAAATTTGGTCTTTTTTTACATGTTTTGCTGCTGCTGATGAAGTTTCTAATGAATTTTTTTGAAGTGTTTTCGTAATGGAGTCAGGCGATGGCAATGCAATTATCGTTTTGGTTTTGAATTTGTTTTGGTGGTTTTTTATTACCCTGGTTATCAGGCTTGTCAGATATTCTTTCCCCAAGCCATTCAGGTGAAGTCCGTGTTGCGTGTGGAATCTACGTCCAATACTGCTTATATCAACGCATTTCACGTTTTTAAAATGTTTGCAGATTTTTGCAAACTGACTGTTGGCACTTTCTATTTCCCTGTTAACACATGACCATCTTACAAGATCATAGCGATGCGGAATATTGACAAGTATTACGTTAGTGTGAGTGAGGTTCCTCAGACACTGTTTAAGATCGCGCGTTGCACTCAATGTTTCATTTTTGTAGACATCGTTTGCGCCTCCCATAAGTACAACGAAGTCTTTATCATGCAGATTTTTTGCCTCTGCGGATTCGGTCATTTTTTTAATTTCGCTAAGTGGGGCTCCCGGTTTCACTATACCACACGAAAATGTTTCAGTTGTTTCTTTTAGTTTACTAGGAAGTCCACGACCATGGCTGTCTGAAAACACAAACAGTTTCCTGTTATTGGAGTTCACAATTTGCGAATCGTTTTGTATTGTTTTACCACACACTTCGACACAATTTTTGGTCGGCACATTTATATTGACCTCCTTCACAGTTGTTTGCGTCAGTAAATTTTCTTCTCTTACCTTATTCCCCAAAGTGCCATTTTGCTTTTCCCAACGTTCATGCGGACTGTAAGTTGCATTTTCACTGTCGGCGATCGAAAGTACTTGAAATGTGTTTTCGTGCACAAAGCTTGCGTAACTTTCGCAGGTTTTCCGAATTTGCACTTTGGACTTGCTGTTTTTGCACTTTACATTTGACCACTTTTCCGTAACGGACGAACTATCTCGCACAAGTTTTAGCGTGTTCAGTTCACTATTTTCTTGTTGTATTTTCGAAATGTCCGTTTTCCAACTGCCGATTATGAACTGTAAACTCGTTATGCGTTCATTCAGTTTCTTGATTTCGTCTTTACAATTTTCACACGATTTCTTTTTTACGGCAAAATTTAAGTTTTTCTGGAAGGACACTTGCTTAACTTTTACTGTAGCCGCCATCTTGAATGTGCCACTATTGAATTTGATTATGAACTTTATTCATTTTGTTGTGTCAAAACATTTCTTCTGTTGTGTACCTGGAGTGGTTTGGACTCACAGGCTGGTCCCCACATCATAAGCATAGGCCCTAATATTTTTTCATTATTTTCTCCTTTCATGAGTCAACATATCCTTACTTACTATGGTTTATGTGGGTGATTGATTTTGTAGTATACTCCTACTCGTGACTGAATATATTCTTCTGGTCTGTACCTGCTGTTGTGTTTTTTCAAGTCAGCTCGCTCGTCATAGACTTAGGCTCTGTATTTTTTTCCTCTTTCATGATGATCTTGAAGATGTGACTTTACAGATGTAAACTTGCAATTTGTAATGCTAGTAATTTACATTGTCTCCACATTTATTTCTATAGTTTAATGTTGTAATGTTGTAGATTTGACTTTGTATCATTTGTCTTGTGACAGAATGTTCCACAGATCTGAAAATGTGAATGCCATGTCCTCATATATGTACAGATTATGACCTGTAAAAATAGTAGATATTTTTCTTACATTTTCTGTAATATGTTATGTATCAGATACTTCTATTCATCTGTATTCTGTCTTTTGGCATCAATTTGTACACGTTTAGCAAACCTTACAGTAGGTCACAAAAAATTGTAAACACATTGTTTCCATATTATGTGAGGGGGATACTGTAAAGGGACATCCTCCTCTAGCATTACTTTTCCTCAACGGTAGTAGTCGATATCATTAATTTTTTTGAATTTTGGACAGGTCAGTATTATCTCAGCTGTTTTACTGAAAAATTTCATGTAATTTTACACACAATATGTTACATTTCAAGCTAAAATTTATGAAAGGAAATTACTTTATTTTCATTGTTACAATTGATACGTACTAGTTCTGAATGCACAGTTAAAATTGCTTTCATTTTTAGAAACATTTGAAATTATGAAATATTTGGCACACTTAAAATTTCTATTATTAATTATGCAATCTAGTACTGTTTATTATGTTTATTTCTGGATTCATTTATAAATTAATTACCGAGGCTATAATAGAAATTCATTTGTCAATAAAAATTGTAAATGCTTTGGAATATTGTTGTTATCACAGAATGAAGTAGTAGTAAGCATGCCTCTCATATGATCAGATGTACTTTCGTATTTTGAATGAACACTGTAATTTTAGCTTTGTTAATGTGAAAAACCAAAAGACCATGTCATATACTAAAATGTGACAGAATAAATTAACGTAAAAACAAATCTTCAAAATTATTTAGATCAATTCAACCATGATGACCTAAAATGTGAAAATTTCAGCTTCAGGAATCAAACCTCTAGACAAGAAGAAATGGAGGCAACTCTACAAGAATAGATAAGTAAACTAAAAAGTTTATTGTAATCTTACTCCACTCTAATCTTCAGAAAAGACTTTGCTCATTGTGAACAATAGCAGCAACAAGGAAGAAAGGGGTAGATTACAAGATCACTGCAGCAAATTGTGACAGAAGATTTGGGAATGAAAATGGTGGCTGCCAAGTTCTTGCCATGACTGTTGAACAAAAACAAAGTTGTGAGGAAGCACCACGTGCTTCAAAAGAAGAGTCACAAATGATGGCACATTAAAAAAAAAAAATCACAGATGATGAAACTTTGTGCTATGCTATGCTTATGATCCTGAATCAAAGCAACAATCAAGACAGTAGAAGACTTCAGTTTTACCTGCCCCAAGAAAGCTCAACTGGTGAAATCAAAAATTAAGACAATACTGGTTTTTGTTTGTTCTGCAGGCTTTCTACTCTACAGTGTGTGCAGCAGAAGTGGCCTGATTTGTGGCAGTCGGGTGACAGATTTTTCCATCCTGACAATACCCCTGCTCATACAGCCTTATCTGTAAAACAGTTCTTGACCAAAAATGGTATGACCCCTGTTTCTCACCCCCCTTTTCCCATTCCTCACACAAACTGGGCCACAACCTCCTTTTTTTGTTTGCTAGAATGAAGAGAGACATAAAAGGAACATATTTAGCTGATGTTACTGAGGTGAAGAAAAGAATGACAGATGCACTGTTGTTGTTGTTGTTGTTGTTGTGGTCTTCAGTCCTGAGACTGGTTTGATGCAGCTCTCCATGCTACTCTATCCTGTGCAAGCTTCTTCATCTCCCAGTACCTACTGCAACCTACATCCTTCTGAATCTGCTTAGTGTATTCATCTCTTGGTCTCCCTCTACGATTTTTACCCTCCATGCTGCCCTCCAATGCTAAATTTGTGATCCCTTGATGCCTCAAAACATGTCCTACCAACCGATCCCTTCTTCTAGTCAAGTTGTGCCACAAACTTCTCTTCTCCCCAATCCTATTCAATAGCTCCTCATTAGTTACGTGATCTACCCCACTTTATCTTCAGCATTCTCCTGTAGCACCACATTTCAAAAGCTTCTATTCTCTTCTTGTCCAAACTAGTTATCGTCCATGTTTCACTTCCATACATGGCTACACTCCATACAAATACTTTCAGAAACGACATCCTGACACTTAAATCTATACTCGATGTTAACAAATTTCTCTTCTTGAGAAACGCTTTCCTTGCCATTGCCAGTCTACATTTTATATCCTCTCTACTTCGACCATCATTGGTTATTTTACTCCCTAAATAGCAAAACTCCTTTACTACTTTAAGTGTCTCATTTCCTAATCTAATTCCCTCAGCATCACCCGACTTAATTTGACTACATTCCATTATCCTCGTTTTGCTTTTGTTGATGTTCATCTTATATCCTCCTTTCAAGACACTGTCCATTCCGTTCAACTGCTCTTCCAAGTCCTTTGCTGTCTCCGACAGAATTACAATGTCATCGGCGAACCTCAAAGTTTTTACTTCTTCTCCATGAATTTTAATACCTACTCCGAATTTTTCTTTTGTTTCCTTTACTGCTTGCTCAATATACAGATTGAATAACATCGGGGAGAGGCTACAACCCTGTCTCACTCCTTTCCCAACCACTGCTTCCCTTTCATGCCCCTCGACTCTTATAACTGCCATCTGGTTTCTGTACAAATTGTAAATAGCCTTTCGCTCCCTGTATTTTACCCCTGCCACCTTCAGAGTTTGAAAGAGAGTATTCCAGTCAACATTGTCAAAAGCTTTCTCTAAGTCTACAAATGCTAGAAATGTAGGTTTGCCTTTTCTTAATCTTTCTTCTAAGATAAGTCGTAAGGTCAGTATTGCCTCACGTGTTCCAACATTTCTACGGAATCCAAACTGATCTTCCCCAAGGTAGGCTTCTCCCAGTTTTTCCATTCGTCTGTAAAGAATTCGTGTTAGTATTTTGCAGCTGTGACTTATTAAACTGATTGTTCGGTAATTTTCACATCTGTCAACACCTGCTTTCTTTGGGATTGGAATTATTATATTCTTCTTGAAGTCTGAGGGTATTTCGCCTGTCTCATACATCGTGCTTACCAGATGGTAGAGTTTTGTCATGACTGGCTCTCCCGAGGCCATCAGTAGTTCTAATGGAATGTTGTCTACTCCCGGGGCCTTGTTTCGACTCAGGTCTTTCAGTGCTCTGTCAAACTCTTCACGCAGTATCTTATCTCCCATTTCGTCTTCATCTACATCCTCTTCCATTTCCATAATATTGTCCTCAAGTACATTGCCCTTGTATAAACCCTCTATATACTCCTTCCACCTTTCTGCCTTCCCTTCTTTGTTTAGAACTGGGTTGCCATCTGAGCTCTTGATATTCATACAAGTGGTTCTCTTCTCTCCAAAGGTCTCTTTAATTTTCCTGTAGGCAGTATCTATCTTACCCCTAGTGAGATAAACCTCTACATCCTTACATTTGTCCTCTAGCCATCCCTGCTTAGCCATTTTGCACTTCCTGTCGATATCATTTTTGAGACGTTTGTACTCCTTTTTGCCTGCTTCATTTACTGCATTTTTATATTTTCTCCTTTCATCAATTAAATTCAATATTTCTTCTGTTACCCAAGGATTTCTATTAGCCCTTGTCTTTTTACATACTTGATCCTCTGCTGCCTTCACTACTTCATCCCTCAGAGCTACCCATTCTTCTTCTACTGTATTTCCTTCCCCCATTCCTGTCAATTGTTCCCTTATGCTCTCACTGAAACTCTCTACAACATCTGGTTCTTTCAGTTTATCCAGGTCCCATCTCCTTAAATTCCCCCCTTTTTGCAGTTTCTTCAGTTTCAATCTGCAGTTCATAACCAATAGATTGTGGTCAGAATCCACATCTGCCCCAGGAAATGTCTTACAATTTAAAACCTGGTTCCTAAATCTCTGTCTTACCATTATATAGTCTATCTGATACCTTTTAGTATCTCCAGGACTCTTCCAGGTATACAACCTTCTTTTATGATTCTTGAACCAAGTGTTAGCTATGATTAAGTTATGCTCTGTGCAAAATTCTACAAGGCGGCTTCCTCTTTCATTCCTTCCCCCCAATCCACATTCACCCACTATGTTTCCTTCTCTCCCTTTTCCTACTGACGAATTCCAGTCACCCATGACTATTAAATTTTCGTCTCCCTTCACTACCTGAATAATTTCTTTTATCTCGTCATACATTTCATCTATTTCTTCATCATCTGCAGAGCTAGTTGGCATATAAACTTGTACTAATGTAGTAGGCATGGGCTTTGTGTCTATCTTGGCCACAATAATGCGTTCACTATGCTGTTTGTAGTAGCTAACCCGCACTCCTATTTTTTTATTCATTATTAAACCTACTCCTGCGTTACCCCTATTTGATTTTGTATTTATAACCTTGTAATCACCTGACCAAAAGTCTTGTTCCTCCTGCCACCGAACTTCACTAATTCCCACTATATCTAACTTTAACCTATCCATTTCCCTTTTTAAATTTTCTAACCTACCTGCCCGATTAAGGGATCTGACATTCCATGCTCCGATCCGTAGAACGCCAGTTTTCTTTCTCCTGATAACAATGTCCTCCTGAGTAGTCCCGGTCCGGAGATCCGAATGGGGGACTATTTTACCTCCGGAATATTTTACCCAAGAGGACACCATCATCATTTAATCATACAGTAGAGCTGCATGTCCTCGGGAAAAATTACGGCTGTAGTTTCCCCTTGCTTTCAGCCGTTCGCAGTACCAGCACAGCAACGCCGTTTTGGTTAATGTTACAAGGCCAGATCAGTCAATCATCCAGACTATTGCCCCTGCAACTGCTGAAAAGGCTGCTGCCCCTCTTCAGGAACCACATGTTTGTCTGGCCGCCTCTCAACAGATACCCCTCCGTTGTGGTTGCACCTACGGTACGGCCATCTGTATCGCTGAGGCACGCAAGCGTCCCCACCAACGGCAAGGTCCATGGTTCATGGGGGGGATGCACTGTTAAGCATAACAAAAGGTGAACTTAAACATTGTTTTGAAAAATGGAATAAAAGATTAGACACATGTATTAGTGCAAGTGGAGAGTACTTCGAGTAAATAAGTTTTAAAAAATAAGTTCTGTTTCTTTTGGGTACCCCCTCGTATATCCCCCCCCTCTATTATAGTGGTCTATATTTTATGAGACTATAGTGTTGATGTATAAATGTGAGAAGTTTGAAGAATATTATAGGTTAAATCTGTCATAGCAAAATTAAGGAAAGAGTTTACTGTTGCAAAGATAATATGTTGTAGTAATCGGTGAGAGCAACAGTGTCCATGTGAAAATTAGCTAGTGACAAAAATGACAACTTTAATAAAAGAACGTAAGTCTGTGTTGCTCTTTTAACAAGACTGGATAAACATAGTAATTTTGTGAATATGAGGTCATAATTATTTATGGGGACAAATCTCATGTTGGTAGCCAAACAATAATCTGTTAATACACTTACTTCTGGAATTGTGACAACTGGTTTAAAAAAAAAAAATGGTATTGATGGTGTTTGTTACTAGGAAATGGGTCAGCATAAGTAAGAGTAAGAATAACAACAGTATTAGGCAAAGGACAGATTGCTTCCCACTGTACAGATGACCCACTGAGTTGAAGACAAGCACAATGAAAAGACTGTTACACATTATAGCACTCTTTCCAAAGCATGTGCTTTCATGCAACTTTTTGTTCAGCAGTCGTGGCAAGAATTTGGCAGCAACCATTTTCATTTCCAAATCTTCTGTCACAATTTGCTGCACTGAACTCCAATGCCTGGCATTCCAGTCAGAGCTGTGACTGGTAGTGGTTATGTGTGCATGATGTGTGGTTGCTTGTGCAAATATGTGTGTGTTTTCTTGGCTGAGGAAGACTTTGGCTGGATGCTATATTGTGTAACAGTTTCTTTGTTGTGCTTATCTGCAACTCACTGTATCACCTTTACAGTTAGCAGCAATCTATTTCTTTCTTAATAGAGGAGGCAAAGAAAGAATAACTATAATTTCAAGAAAAAATTTCAGGAAAGAAACATAATTTTCCGACAAACGTGTATATTATGAAACAGTTTCTAAAATACGTCTGCAATCATCTGCACAGACACTTTGCAAACTCAATTTTCTCCAGTATCATTCCTGAAAGTGCAACTAGCATCTTAATGTTTGGGGAACTACACATGATTTTTATAGTGTGACACACAGTGAAATATTTTCCAGATACTGAATAAACAACAAATAATGTACAGAGGAAAACAGAATGTAGGAACAGAGGTTTTTGATACTTTACCAGTATTTCAAAATATTACATAGGTATTACTGAATTCTACCCAAAGAGACTAACAATGATGAAAAGAGGCCCAGTTATTCAGAAAAAACTCTAACAATTATTTATTTTTAATAATGCCTGAAGTAACAGACATTGGTGATGATTTTGCAGCTGTACTAAAATTTTGAAATTTATTCACAATTGCAGAATCTTCTTGATGTTAGCTGCATTAGGTATGAACATATTACCTATTGATGATGCATGTAAATTTGTGCCTGACCAGGACTCGAACCCAGATTTCTCCCTTGTCACAAGCAGTCACCTTAACCATTTCAGCTATCCATGAGCACTTCCAGGACTGACCCAAACTGCCAATTATCATACTGCTTATCATCCCATTGTCTGCAACTTTACTTAGATTCTTGCCACATGGTTTCAAGGAGACAAACATATTCATTGTTAGTATTATGATCATCATTTTGCCCCTCAATGATTGTAATACTTATTTTTAACAATCTGAAGAAACATACATTGGTAACAATCTTGCAGATGTAATAAATTTATGAAATTTATTTGCAGTTGCTGGACCCTTTCTGACATTAGCTGCATTAGGCATGAAGATGTTAGCTATTGGTGACATGAAAATTGCTTGAACCACAGGATTTCAAAGAGCCGCTGCAAGATCATCACCAATGTATGTTTCTTCATACATTGTTAAAAATAAGTATTATAAGCCTTCATGGGCAAAATGACAATCGTAATACTAACATTGAATTCGCCTGTCTCCCTGAAATCCTGTGGTGGGGACCCAAATAAAGCAGTGGGGTGATTGACAGTATCACATATGGAAGTTTTGGTTAGTCCTGTAAATGTGCACAGATAGCTCAAGTGGTTAAGGTGACTGCTCAAGACAAGCATAAAATGTGAGTTGTAGTGCTGGTCTATCACAAATTTTCATGATATCTTCAATATCTTCATATATAAAGCAGTTAACATCAGAAAGATTATACAATTGCGAGTAAATTTCTATCAGGTACAATAACTGGACCCATTCAGAAGTATGCACGCTGCACAGAGATGAAAAAAAGGAGTGAGATCAGAAGTAAAGAACACTTTGCATGCGCTTAATTAACATAGACAAAGATAAATTAACAAAGACAAAGATAAATTGTGTACCTTTAGAGATATTGCTTGATACATCCTATAGTAGTGATTTAATATCAAAGGTTATTGATTTTTCTCTCTTAAGCATGCTGCAGTTTTAGGGTATTTTTAACTAGAGGCAGTTCGCCTTTGTTTATAAAATAGCTTCATTGGGTATTGTGGTTTATGCATTCTGAAGTGCACCCATCATTTTCCTTTGTTGTAAGCAGAGACTGAACTGGGAAAAAAATCCTGGTTGCAAAAAGTAAATGTGCAGCCAGGTTTTATTCAGCTTTGGCCTCTGCTAACAACAAAGAAAATGCAGTGACCTTCAAAAGGTGTAAACACGAAGAAAAAACACCAATGCCCACAGAAGCTATTTTATAAATGAAAGTGTACTGCATCTGATGAAAAATACTCTCAAAACTGCACTAAGTGTAAGACAAAAAGCTCAATAATTATTGATATATAACCGCTGTTGTGGAAATGGGTGAGGCAAACAAACATATATGATTAAATTCTTTTTCACACATAAAGGAAATGTGAATATTTCATGTGATCCTCTGAAGCTCACATGACACTGGACAGTTACCTGCAGACATTCTTCCAATTATGCAAATATATTGTTCTGTAAAGTGATGAAGAATCATATGTAAACTACAGAAGCCTGGAAAACATGACAACAATGTAGAAAGGTAAATACCAGTCATGCACCATTTCCTTTACACATACACAAATTGGAGTCAAGATGTGATATTATCTTTTTATTTATTTTCAATAAATGTTGATACACAGTTTCTATGAGGATAGTGTTCTTATTAAAATGAAATTGCATAGATATGAGTCACCACATGATTCCAATGGACACTGGAGAAATAATGCAGTAACCACAAACTGCCTTCAAACTCTGCAGCAGCTACTTTCTCAATGAAACACACTGATAGGCATGAATATTTTGTTACTTATGAAGTGAATATGATTGCTTCAGTAGTTCTTTTAAAATATTGCAACAGTGACATATTGAATCGACTGTGAAGTACAAAAAGAACATTTAGCTGTTGTAGGGCACAGAAGTTTTATTGCATTGGCTTAAAAAAAAGAAGGCTGCAGTAAGAGGTGAAGAAATTGATGAGTCTAATGAAATGTTGCCATGTATATTTTCTATCGGCAATCATTTCAATAATTCTGAAACAAAGTTTGCACCTTTACCAAAAATGTTCGAGTATGCAATAAAAATAAAATATCTGGTCACTACTGAATATTATGTTTGTAGTTAACCAGAATTCAAAGAAGAGTACATACATGGGAGAGGCATTTTCCAATTAAATTTGTTTCTGACTGCTGAAATATTTCTCAGCTGACAAAGTTTTATTTTTTATGGAATTATGGCTTCCTTAATTTATTTTAACAAAACTAAAGTGATGCTTTCACTTACATGAACTGAACTCTGAAACTCACTCCATCATCCTCATCATAAATCACTTCAACAGTTTCTCATACATATGAAAGTGTAAATACATTATTTCCTTCTTCATATTTGATATATCAGGAAACTTTGCAACTCCTTACAGAGCCTTCAAATGGACACAGACATATCATCAGCCACATAGATTAATTTAAATAACATATTTTTCTTATTAAGCAATGAAACAATTATATTACATAATTATTATAAATAACTTTCATTTGAGACTCTAAGAACAAGTACATAGGCATAACAACCAGATAAATTAGTGAAAAAGGGACATTTTGGTACATATCTGTGATCATCTGTATCTAAATACAATTATTAATATCTGACAAAATGAAAGGGCAACTGTACTAGCTGTATGCATTTGTCAATTGCTGTTCAAGAAAGTTCCAGTGTCCTGGGATGAAGGAACAATCAGTCAGTACTGTTTAATTTGTACATTGAAAACATCACATTATCCACACCCCCAGTGTGGTGAATTCTAAACAACTACAAAAAACTTCATTCAAAAGAATTCAATAGATGTAGCACATCAATGAAAAATGAATATGAAAAAAGTCATTCATTCCATAATGATCCTGTAAACCAATAATGCTTAAAAGGCACTCCGAAACACACTTATCTGAACTGTAGGAAGTAATTCCTGATCCTGATCAAAAACACGATTCAGAACAATATTAACCTTACACACACTGATTTGGATCATCAAGGACAAGCCATATATACAATAACCTCTTGCATTGTAATAAAAAAGAAAAAATCTTTTTATAGTTTATAATATGATGATAATGGTACTGTGCAATTTAATATGTTAGATGATATTAAAATGTCTTGAGAACAGCACTTCAGCATTATTGCTACAGCATATTTCATTTAACAGTGCCAACAAAGAATTCATGTAAAAGTACATGCCACATTCTGTAGTATGAAACTGGAAATAAATACAGGTAAAAGTGTAAGGAATACGTGGAATTATGAGGCACTTGGAGATTGGATGTCAGCTTCACTATACACAACACGGAGGTTAATTCTTTTAGTTCACTTTTTCACAGATAAAATAACACAATATAAAATGCAATACAACAATATTTCACATTCATTGATTAAAATCTTAATTAAACTTTGTTGGTTCAAAGAAAAATGTTCTTTAGATGGGAATGCTGCACAAGGCAACAAAGAGGTATTTTTCTAGTAATAGTCTCACATGGCCTTTACTCAGTCAGTATAATCTCTCAGAATGATCAATTTCTTCCGCTGATAATTAATGGCAAAACAATTTTATTTCTTGTACTGCACATACTCATTTGTATATACACATTTATATCTTTTAGTCTCAGTCTTTTCATGCATTTGTTGCTATATAAAAATATTTAAGTTTCATCTGCAACAATTCTTTGATTGATATGCAGAATCTCTCTTAAAACTAATTTCATGTACAGTAAAAGTAAACAACAACTGGAGAAATTAAGGCCATCAACAGATGTATCGAGACACTTGGGTACGATACACAAAATAACACTCTGTGTACAAGGAATGTTATATAACAGTGATGTCAATGTGAATAGTAACAAGATTAATATTGATGAGTAATGATTCTCATTAACAAATATAATACACAATACACAAAAATGTGAAAGTATAAAATGGTCTGTTATCAACAACAAGATTTAAAAATTTGTATGCTTTGATTTTAGAAGAAATTCTCCACAATGTCAATAAAATCTGTTCCACATACGTGCATGTAATGTCGACCTCTTCATACAGAAGTCAAAATGTTTCAAAATGTAAACATTCTGGATGGAAGAGGTTTGCTTCTAAACCACTATCTCATGACTCCAAGTCTTTTTACTTTTGAATTTCTGCTCAGAAGGAAATTAAATGATCAGTATAAAACTGCACTGACATTACACTTAGATACAAAAGAAAAATGCAATACAGCTAATGACTGTAGACTAGCTTCAGAAGCATATGATACTTAGGAGGAGAGAAAGTGGCGGCAGCACGTTACAAAATCAGCAGTAACGGGTGTGCAAGCTGCCGCCAGGACCTGATCACGCACTTGTTTGTTTTGTAGCAAATTCATGCAATATGTCCCATGCCATTTCTATATCATTGCGAGTGATTCCAAGAGCACGTATGACAGCATCCTGTGCATAGCCTTCTGATGTAAGCTGTGCAATATAGTCCATATTCAAATTCTCATATGCGACTGCTGCTTCACCCGCTGATGCTGATGCTATTGACTGGTGATAGCGAGCTTTTTGTGCTTCACTGGCCTGTCTCGGCCTCTGGGTTGGACCATGCTGCAGTTGCATGTGGGACTGCATTTGAACGTGTGTTGCAGCCTTTGCTGGAGTCATTGTATCCATATGCATGTCGTAGCTCACTTTACTGTTGGGGAAGAAAAAATGGTTAGAAAGAGAAAAAAGGAAGTATTAAAAGTTGTCTACAATTTACAAAACTAAATTTAATAACTGTAAATCTATTAGAAATCAAAACCATATGCATTTTGTATTGTCTTATAAACATATTTATAACCAGTGCTTTTTTTTTTTTTTTTTTTGGTATACAATATTGGCACCTTTTTTCTTCCATTTTAAAAATTGTTCAATTTATTTCGAGCAAAATGTATTTTAAATATTCCAGTTGCATGCGTTGTCTTTGGGAATAAAATTCCCAGTTTTGTTTCTTAAAAGTTGGCACTACACTGTTTTCCTGGTCCATATAACAGTATCTCTCTTCAAATTAAGGAGACCATGAAGTTCAAAAGAAGTGAATTCCACAAAAATGAAAGACATAGTGGTGCAATTAGATCAGGTTTTATAAAAGGCAAAAAGAAGCTGTTGGAAAGTGTCTGCTTTCAAAAGATGATGATTATCTACATGCATGTGCTAAGATTTCAAGTGTTGGCCATAAAATTCTGGGAAGCATCTGACATTTTGCAAGCTGGAATTAGAAAGTTAGCTCATAAATTTCACTTAAATGAAAGAATATCTGCAAGAAAATAAATTCCCAGATATATTACTTCTTCTGAAGCACAGTTTGGGCACAATTGCAATATCACCCAGTGAATGTGAAAGGGGTTTCTCTTAAATGAATCTTATTGTTATGTCAGATAGATGATTTATGCTTGTACAGACAACTTTTGCATTGCTGATCATCAGGATAGTACGGCCTAATCTCATTCAGTTCAGACCTAAGAAATATGTAAGTTGATGGCTGCTCCAAGGTTACTGTTCTGCAGTGGCAGCAAAAGCAAGAAGCTATCTAGAAACGATAAGTGTACATCAGAGGAATGTTAAAATTGTGGAATTTGCTATAGTAATATCTTCTTTGTGAGTACTGGCACATTTTTTTCCCTCAGAAACAAAGCACTGATCATAATACAATTTATTTTCCTCCTGTATTTTGTTTCAAAAAACACAACAAAGGATACATGGAAAATGATACCAATTATACACAGTTAATATGTATATATCACAACTATATTCTAAATTCTGTGTCATACTCATTGGGAATAATCTCTGCAATTATTCAGTTGTGTTTTAAAGATGTGGACACAATGACAAATAGCATACACGAATATAGGAAGAAGATGGTAAAGTAAGCAACAATAGTAAATAAAAGCATTAATCAACAGCACAAAATTATTAACAGAGAGAAGGAAAGACAGTTAGAAATGATATAAACAGCCAGTTTGTCTTCAGAGACAGTGCCTTTATTGTGTACTATACACCTATTGAAAAATGCCATTACACAAAAAAGAGCTCAGGCACGTTATTCCACAAACTTTTTGTCAGGGTCAAGATTACCTGCCAGTCCAGTCCACTACTGTACCCATCATTGCTTTCCTACCCTGCTAACTGCCCCTACTTTAGTTACATGCCAGCTGGGTTCCAAACTACACTCAGCTGCGATAAGCTTGCTTGCCTGGATGATGATAGAGGTACCACTGAATAAAATTTAATGGCAAATTTACAAGGTTTGTTTGCCATGATGGACTTAAACAGAGCACATTCAAACACCTATCATGCTCCTCCAAAAACTGTTGTATAAGGCATGCTGTTGGCTTAATACAATGATAACTGTACTTACATACACTGAGTGTTCAGCAAAGCTCACTTTTGTCTTTAAAAGAGCATAGGAGTTGCTGAACATCTGATTGAAGTGTGAAAACTAATTTCATATTGTCTCTCTTTAAGATCTGAGTTCCTTTACCCTTTGTTGACCTAAATGCACTTCTTAATGTTTTATAATGTATAGAGATTATTGAAGCCACTTCTTTTGTGAGAGCTAATTATGAATAAGGGAAGATTATACACAATAATAATAATACTGAATTTTATAAGAACTTCATTTAGATACATATTATTGTACTTTATTCAAAATTAGCAACACATCAAATTTTAGGACATTACATTACCAATGTGGATGTGCACTTGGTATGATAAGTAAGTTTTGACATTTAGACAAATGAAACAAAATGCTCTCATAATTTTTGATAAAAGAAAGTGAGTGTAGATCTCTCTCATTTTTCTTAAACTCCTGACTACTGGTTCCATGATACATTTGATGCTGGAGACACCCATCACTGTGTCACTTAAGCCGCCCCCCCCCCCTTTCCTCTGAAGAAATTCTGCACAATACAGTTTCAAATGTGAACAAAAATGCTAGTGTAACACCTTGATTATAACCTAGCTCTCATGAATTAACAATTTGATTGCTCAGCATATAGTTCCTCCACAAGTAAGCTATTTGGAAACTCTTTCTTAAAAATGAGTAATACTGTGAACTCTGAAAAAAGGAAATTCCTATGTGAATTCTATTGTCTTTCATGATGAGAAGAAATGCATTTTACACAATAATATATTGTTTATGATTTTTTTCTGTGACCAGTTCTGTCAAGAAGATTATCCTGCTACGTCCCTATGAGTGTTACAACTCATAAATTCAACAAAACGACAGTGCCTATTAGTTCAATGGTGATGGTCAACTTTTGTCTTCTTTCTCTGTATCAATATGGTAACCACATATTTAATGACCTAAAAAACAGTGAAATATGCAAGCATTTATGACCTAAAACTTACATAAATAGGATCTTAAAAAATAAAATATGACTTTACGTAAGTTTATTTAAAAACATTCCCATTGATTTTTTTTTATACAATATATGTAATCCAAGGGCTAATAAATTAACAAACGTTTTGATCTAATGCAGTGGTGGGCAGGGCTACAGCTGCCACTTGGTGCCATAACGCTCCTACACTCAGTATGTATCCAATGGTGGTAGTGTGTGGCCTGTGTCTCTGCTACTTTGCTTTCTGTGACATATTAAAATGTGTACTGCAATAGAAAATCTCATTACTTGTGAAGCGTGTTCTGTAATTAGGTTTCTATTGGCAAAAAACTGCAAACCAACTGGAATTTATTATGACTTTTGTGTGATGTGTATGGAAAAGGAATAATGAGTGAAAGCTGAAGGCGATAATGGTGCACTGATTTTAGAAATGGCCATACCAATGTTCACAATGAGGACTGCAACGGTAGGCTTAGCCTTGTGACTGATGAACTGGTGGTGAAAATCAATGAAAAACTTCATGAAAATCATCATTTCATGATTATGGAATTTATGCAACATTTTCTCCAAATTTCACAGAGTTTGGTGCATTAAAACATTAAAATTGTGCTGGAGAAGCTTGGTTGTTGTAAATTTTGTACTTGGTGGGTTCTCAAAATCCTGATGGAAGACCACAAAAGAAAAAAAGAGGCTGGCTGCAGCAATGATTGTCCTCTACAATTACGAGAAAAATGGTAACAAAAATATCAATCATGTTGTAACTGGGGACAAGACTTGAGTGAAGAATGTCAATTGTGAAAGAACTAAAATGGCAGTCAATGGAATGGGAACTCCAAGAAAACAAGGAAGTGTTTGCAAATGCTGTCAGCAAGAAAGATCGTGGCTAATGTGTTTTGGCCAACAGAGTGATTCTTATTGATTTCCTTGAATATGGCACAACAATTAACTCAGAGGGGTATTGTCTATCACTGACCAAATTAAGGCGGTGATATAAGTCAAGTGTTGGGAAAAACTTAGCATGCACGTTTTGTTTTTTCATGACAATGCATGTCCAAACTTGGCCAGTCACAGAGTTACTATGGAGTTTTGGATGGGTGGTTTCTATAATCTACTACACAGCCCGGATTCAATGTCGAACTACCACCTCTTCCCAGCAATAAAACCATGGCTTGTTACACAACGCTTTGATACTAAAGCCTAATGTCAGGGTAGTATAAACCAGTGATTGCAACTGCAGGTAGAAAATTTCTACTGAAATGATATTGTGTGATAAGTGCATCAATTTGAATGATAATTATGTAGGACAGTACTGAATGGATACTTTATTTACTTTAGCTGAATTTTCCCAGAAAATAAGACAATAGGAAGTGAAACTATGCCGAATATGCTTCTCAAGTCAACACAATGGCAAACAGTGTTAAGTGAAAAATTTGCTGTACTTAGCTTCTTGATTCGTTTATCTATTTTTTTTTTTTTTTTTCCCACTCAGTGGTGTCTTGTTAACCAGATGAATATCATGGAATTTTATACATTTTGTTTCACACACTTTCTGTAAGTACTCATAAGTTACAGGTAATGAGTGTTCCACACTGCTGTTCATCTCATCAGCAGGTATCTCCCATCAAGACACGGGGGTTATTTGCTTATATGCGTCCTATCCACAGCTATGGCAACAATTTAAGCTATCAGTATCAGTTCTGTCGTTCTGTCACAGCACCAAATGATAGTGTACAGAGTGTGGATGATCCAGTCACAATGACAAATCTGCATCCACTATTAACAATCTATCTAGTTGTGTGGATTCTTTCTACCTCTATTGTAATTAGTACAATATTCTATTCACATTCCCTGTGGGAATGATAATATAGGCACAGCAGTATATTCCTAAATTTTTCAATGCTTGAAACTTTGTAGTTGATGTCTATCTTCTGGCATCTGCCAAATCACGTTATGTAAATAATGTGTGATATGCATAAATTTTGCACTTCTCTGGTTTTATGACTACTTCTACACTATCATAGCAAGAATGAACAGTGTAGCATCAGTTTATCCCACTAAAATTGGTGAAAAGAGCGGAGCAAAACAAATCACATCTTACACACTGCAGGTTTTGAGATGTGGTATGATAGAAATTTTGGGGAAAATGATGTTAAGGCATTTGCAGTTCACTTTCAGTTGAACAAATGAGATAAAATTAAAGCATTTTCATATGTTTTTGACAACTGTGAGAACTTTGGTAGAAACTGCGAAAACAAAGCAAAGTATCTCACAAATTAGCTTCCACTGGTGATTACATCAAGACAGTTCCAGTGCCATCAAATGAATGTCAATCTGATCATTAATTCATTAATGATGCCATAGCCTCTCTGTTAACAAAAAGTGTTTCTTCACAACTTTTTCTGAAGTGGAATGGCCCGCCACTAACTTGCTTTGACCCTTCAAAGTACATGGAATCTTGGCTGCTTCATGAACGGCACACCATTATGGACACCAACAGCAAGGAAAGATTGAGAGGAGGGATGTACAACGAAACCCTTTCAAAACTTTGAATAGTTATATAAACTGTAAGTTAATTTTCTGTAATAAATCATAAATAGAGAAATAATGTTTAACTTAATTAATAAAATATGTCTTGAAAGTTTTAGTTTTCACCAGTACAAATATTGTATTCTCACTTTTAAAATGCTCAGAAAAGTGTTAAAATAATTTTTGAAGAAGTCTAAATTTCAGAAACACCCCCAGAAGGTCACAATACCAGAACCTCTTCTTTTTTTCTACAAAGCACTGCTGTAAAATCTCTGACCAATTTTACTGTTTATCTGAAAAATACCCCATCACATCCCCATCAAGCTTCTTTAACAGTAGACAATTATTTCCTGAAAATAATACTGTATATATATCTTCTTCTGACATCTGTTACCAATGAAACTCAGAAAGCTCCTGATACACAGAGATTAAACCTGCCAGTGTTATGTTTGTAACTCTTGTAGGTTTTGTGGGATTATCAACAGCTGGATTATTTTCTTTCTTCAACACTCAGTCCTTCCACTAAAACCAACAGAGCATAGATTAAGCCACTTTCTACTAGCTGAATGTAAATTAGAACTAAAAATTGAGAAAATAAAACAGTGAACTAAAAACATTAACCTCTTTAGTTCTTAATACAGAACTTTCCTCACTCTTCTTTGCCAACAATCTATTTAGATTTATGTGTTCTCTAGTTTTATTTTAAATTTGATAGCAGTACCCTGTTCATCACCAAGGAATGCAAGGCAGAAACCACAAGCAATACATCAATGAGTGCAATGAAAGCCTCTACAACTATGAATTGTTTCAAACTTCGGCAACATGACTGATACTTATAAATTATTGCTTTGATAATTTCCATAAGCTAACAAAATAACTGATTTCTTCAATGCATTGAGTATTTTAAATATATTGCAGGACATACTAGCCCCTTAAAGAAGTCCCTAAGTTTAAATACCTTGATTTCCTCGACAATGATGTTGCAGATGGAGAGTCCATTTCAGTAATGGCATTGGCAACAGGTTTCACATGAGTCACACCACCTGTAAATGAAAGCTGTTACCAATATGCTCTTCACATTTACTGATTAATTATTAAACTATAAATCAACAAAACATAAACACATCTGATATACATTCTTAACCATACAATGGATTAATTAATCTGTTGCAATGACTAGTAATAGAAGGAAAAAATGTTGTAAACTGTAAAAATCAGCATCAATAATTATGAAAACTGAAGGGCCTGAAAATGAAGAAATCTTTTATGAGAATAATGTATGAGTATGTTAAACAATGGAAGCTCCTTGATGGAATAATGTCAATATTACGACAAGGATAGATTACTACTCACCATACAGCAGAGATGCTGAGTCACAGATAGGCACAACAAAAAGACTATCAAACAAGTAAGCTTTCAGGCAAAAAGGCCTTTATCAGAATCAGACACCAAACACACAAACACATGTAAATGCAACTCACACACACATCGCCACAGTCTCCGGCTGCCGAGGCCAGACAGTCGGGTCTCGGCAGCCACAGACTGTAGTCGTGTGTGCATGTGAGTTGCATTTGCCATGAGTGTGTATGTTGTTTGATTCCAATTGAAGGCCTTTTTGTCCAAAAGCTTAAATGTTTGACAGTCTTTTTGTTGCAACTATCTGCAACTCAACATCTTTGCTATATGATGAGTAGTAATTTATCCTTTTAATAATAATGTCATATAAGTATATTACTTGAATAAAAACAGACAACTAACATTTAATGTTGGCGTAGGCTTTAATGTTTAACTTGTTCACTTTATGAATGCTTAAACTGAAAATTGTACACATATCAAGAAAAGTTTTGCATCAGCCCAGTTCCCAGAACTCCTGAAGATAGACATTGACTGTGGATATTGCATCACAGACACAGTCCCTTTCATTGTTCAGAGATATCACTAAACCCACCCAAAGATGTAAAAAACCATGCATGAGCAGTGCCTATTAGACGAAGGTGGTCCGACAGCCGATCAGTTCCAGTCATTCCAAAGGGGAGGAGGTACACGGCTCATGTTGTCTGTAGTTCAACCATGCCTAGATGGTAAATACCACAGTTCAAACATGTCTGCATAGTTACTTTGTGCCAGGAAGGGCTCTCAACAAGGGAAGTGTCCAGGCATCTCGGAGTGAACCAAAGCGATGTTGTTCGGACATGGAGGAGATACATAGAGACAGGAACTGTCAATGACATGCCTCGCTCAGGCCGCCCAAAGGCGGATGACCACTACCTACAGATTATGGCTCAGAGGAGCCTTGACAGCAACACCACCATGTTGAATAATGCTTTTCGTGCAGCCACAGGACGTCATGTTACTACTCAAACTGAGCACAATAGGCTGCATGATGTGCACCTTAACTCCCCATGTCCATGGCGTGGTCCATCTTTGCAACCATGACACCATGCAGTGTGGTACAGATGGGCCCAACAACATGCCAAATGGACTGCTCAGGATTGGCCTCATGTTCTCTTCACCGATGAGTGTCACCTATGCCTTCAATCAGACAATCGTCGGAGATGTGTTTGGAGGCAACACAGTCAAGCTGAACACCTTAGACACACTGTCCAGCGAGTGCACCAAGATGGAGGTTCCCTGCTGTTTTGGGTTGGCATTATAAGGAGCCAATGTATGCTGCTGGTGGTCATGGAAGGTGCCGTAATGGCTGAACGATACGTGAACGCCATCCTCCGAGTGATAGTGTAACCATATCAGCAGCATATTGACGATGCATTCCTCTTCACGGCCAACAATTCGCACCCCCATTTTGCACATCTTGTGAATGATGCTTGACTAGAGTAGCCAGCATGTTCTCGAGACATGAACCCTACGGAACATGCCTGGGATAGATTGAAAAGGGCTGTTTATGAATGACATGACCAACCACCCTATAAGAGGAATCTACACTGAATCGCTACTGAGGAGTGGAACAATCTGGACCAACAGAGCCTTGATGAACTTGTGGATGGTATGCCATGATGAATATAGGCATGCATCAATGCTACTTGGTATTAGGGGTATTGGTGTGTACAGCAATCTGGACCACCACCTCTGAAGGTCTCGCTGTATGGTGGTACAACATGCAATGTGTGGTTTTCATGAGCAATAAAATGGGCGGAAATTATGTTTATATTGATCTCTATTCCAATTTTCTGTGCAGGTTCCAGAACCGAGGTGATGCAAAACTTTTTTTGATGTGTGTATATCGAATATTCCAATGAGAAAACTGTAGAATTACAAGGTGGCAGAATGTCTGGCCAGTTCTTTGGTGAAGTTTGAGGTGCTGCTGATAGCCTCATTCCCACATCACAGGGGTCTAGTTCAACATGGTGTAATTGTTGAGGGATTCATTGATGTATTCAAGGCCAGGATAATATTGGGTGACAAGGGGGATGCTTCTGTGTGGTCAATTACACCAATAACCTGACCAGTGCTTTCCTCTCCCTCAACTATCCTGCAGACCTTGTCCACAAACAGATCTTCTGAGCAATACATTCCTCCTCATCCAACAATAATGTTCCTATCCCCAGACCATACAGAAGCATTCCCCTTGTCACCCAATATTATCCTGGCCTCGAATACATCAACAAACTACTACGCCAGGGATATGACTTTCTCAAGTCAAGCCCTGAAATGAGATCATCCCTTGACAATATTCTCCCCACACCACCCAGAGTTGCCTTTCGTCGACCACCTAACCTCCATAACATCCTTGCCAAACACTACAATATTCCCAGACCACCTTCTCTAACCAGCGGTTCCTACCCCTGTAACTGACCCCGCTGCAAAACCTGCCCCATTCATCCCCCCACAACCACCTACTCCAGTCCTGCTACTGGTAAAACATACACAATTCAAGGCAGGGCCACATGTGAAACAACACATGTCATTTATCAGCTGACATGCTATGCTTGCACTGCACACCCTTTTACATTGGTATGATGACAACTAAACTGGCTGAGCACATGAACGGGCACAGACGAACTCTCCGCCTAGGAGATGTCCAATACCCAGTAGCAGAGCATGCCCTCCAGCATAATTCTAGGGACCTAGGAGCCTGCTACACCGTATGTGCCATTTGGCTTCTCCCACCCAACACCAGTCCCTCGGAACTGCGGAGATGGGAACTTGCACTCCAACACATCCTTTCATCCCATCATCCCCCTGGACTGAACCTACATTAACCAACCTCACTCCCATTTACTCTTCTGTCTTCTCCTCTTTCCCTTTACTCTTTAGCCATTCACGCATATTTTCATCCTACGTAGTAGTGTTTATCTTTATACTATATACCTCTTCACTTCTGTATGCATCCTCTTTGGTCTGAAGCTGGCACAGTACTTACAGTAGAATATCTTTGGCTTCCCTCTGACACCCAGGCCTCCATCTTTGCTACCCTCCCTGTTTACCTTTTCCCTGTTGCTTCATAACCTGGGTTGTGAGTGACTGAATCCACTTCCCCTTTTTCCCCTTTTTTCCCCTCTCTCCTCCCTGATGAAGGAACAAAGTTCTGAAAGCTAGGATAAAAATTTTCTGTTCTGTTTTGTGTATCTATTGGCTGTACTGAGCCGAGGTAAGTACTGGCCAGCCCCTCTATCTCTTTGTTAGTATTTGTTTCACATCTTTATCTGAGATTTTCCATTAATCATTTAAATAAATATAAAAACATAATTGAACCTCTAGCTCTTAGAGCTTTCAAAGGAGAGAATGAATGATAAAAATAGGAAGGAAAAGCTATCTTTTCTTCCTTGTTTTTGTGACTTTTCTCATGATGTATGAACTACAATGACAATTTGAAAGAAAACATACCTTCACATCATCACAAACAACTTTCTGTTATGTTACTAGTGCATTATCTCACACAACATGCCTCACTGGAAAACTTGTTCTTGAGCACATCATAGGCATACAGTTGCTTCAGGTCATAGAAAGATGGTTTTTTAAACTTTTGAAGTAAGATGAAAATCACATGAGACCATTCCTATATTGTGAGATGGATATGGAAATACCTGGCTATGGGACTCCATACAAATGCTTGTATTTGGTCAATATGCTCAGAGCAGATGAATGTAATGATTGCACAAGATGCCATACAAACATGCACTTGCCCACTTCTAGGTTCTTCTAAAAATTAAGGAAATCATATTAAAATGTACAAATCTGAATTACGTATTCAATAGCTCCAATATGCTTGCTTTCAAGGAGGAATGTGCACAGTTGTCTTTGACCCAAACTCCTTGTGCACTTCCTTATTGTTGGAAGACTATGATTAACAGAGATGTAGTAGATGCATTATGCTACTTTGATTTTAATTTCTAGAGTCGCCTCTCACTGAAATGAATAAAATTAACAAATAACTGTTACAGACCTCCACACATTAGAATAACAGTTATCAAACATCTCTTTATAGAGCTGTAAATGCTGAGCCATCACTTCCTTTGGTGGTACTGACTGAAAACCTACCACATTTGAAGACTTCCAAGTAAGATGTAAAGGATGGTTACCAAACTACTCTCAAGAATATACTCTATATATTGGGAGGTACTGATGGTGTTTATTTTCCATATGCAAAATGCATGTCTGCACCAATAGCTTCGCTGTACATCTGAACATCTGTACATCTGAACCATCTTGCATCTTTGACAGTTTTTCTTTCCTGTTATTGAACTCATTAAAACAATTATAGACTGTGAAGCATCTCCATGGGACTGGCTGTTGAAAGTCTATGAAGTATCTTCAACAGACTTTTTTATGTTTACTGAACGTGTTCAAACTGTGACTCACCAAATTCAAATATACAGCTCTGCAAAACTTAAGGACAAGATAGCTAAAGTAACATAACATATTAACTGTTGTGGCTTGCCAATCTTTCTTTTTGCATTTGTGACACACGGCCCAACGTTGGGGACAATCATTTCGTGAATGTTTCGTAAAACACTGCGGACATGAAGGAAGTTGCCGTGGGGTTTGCTGCAGTTTCTTAGAGGTTTATTTACGGTTAGGCCGAGGCTGTGCTTGGGAGCGTACTGCAGCCACGTCGGCCGGCGGGGACACGCCACACACTTCATCAACAGTGCACAGAGGTTGTACGTCCCCGACATCACCCCCTGCCTCTATTTGCGCTCCAGCGGCATGAGAAATTTCTAAAGACTGAGCGATGGATAGGATGTCATCGAGAGTCGGATTTGCCAACAGAAGGGCACGTTGCCTAACTTCTTTGTCGGGCGCCGACTGGATAATAGCCTCCCGTACCAAGGAATTGGCATAGGACTCTTTGTGAACGTCAGTAACAGATTGACACTTTCGACTGAGGCCGTCAAGTTCAGCAGCCCAAGCACGATAGGATCAATTCGGTTGTTTTTGACCATGATAAAAGGCAACACAAGAGGCTACCACATGCGTATGCTTTTGAAAATATACGGACAGAAGGGAGCACATTTCAGCAAAGGACAAAGACGCAGGATCTTTCAAAGGAGCCAACAACAACCGATACATTTGAGGTGAAATCCATGAAAGGAACAGAGACTTACATGTTTGGTCATCTGCGACATGAAATGCCAAGAAGTGCTGTTGAAGACATTTTTCGTAATCAGACCAGTCTTCCACCGTCTCGTCGTAAGGAGGAAAAGGAGGGAGCGACAACGACAAGAGACGCCCCGCATTGGATGCCACGTCGAAATCACGAATCGCATTTTTGAGAAGCATTTGCTGTTCTATGAGACCTTGCAATAGTTGCTCTACAGTAGCCATGGAAGCCTGTAGGTCAACGATGAAAAAGAAAAATTCACTACCTCGTCGCCAATTGTTATAACGTCAAGTTGAACAAATACATTTCAAGGATGACAGATCAAGTAAACAAAGTAAGACGGGTGTACACTTTAACAGTCAAATCAGAACAGAGTCTAGTGGCCGCTGGCTGGCTGGCCACTTAGGTGGCGCTGCTGCTGCATGGCTGGCAGACAGCGCCGCATGTAGAGGACGCGCGTAACTGCGCGGCGGCACTTTGAAAGATCGGCGAGTCACAACATTAACTACTCTGTGGAAATAAATGAAAGTGTGGGATCATGTTGCCAGGGTTCATGCACAGAAAGATGGATGTCACATGGCATGAGGTCAGCAGGACTATAGTGCCAGATGGGGCTGGCCCACAACATGAGGCAGTTGAAGGGATGGGAAAAGACAGTCAGTGTCAATCAACGAGCAGTTATGATGCACTGTCGTGATGTTCTTAATTGCAACATGGCCTGTAGACAAAATTTTGATGACTTCACACAGGAAAGAATCACCAGGGAACTGGAAGGGTGCAGTGTGGCAAGTGCAGCCCAGGGGTTTGGTACTGCTCACAGCTTTGTTCACGGGCATGGAGAGTGTTCCAATCTCTGGTAGTCAGCTCCATGGAAGTTGAATGCCCAACAAAGGTAATGGACCTAGATGGCTGTTAGAGGGCACAGTCTTGTAGCAGCACTGTGATCACAGCATAAGTGCACCACTCTTATCACCATGTGAATGCGCTGGCCAATAGTGATCCTCAAAGTCGATATCAATACAACTACCCAGTGAATGTTCAAATGGTCCTGTACTTGTGTCTGATATTGTCAGTTACTATCATATCTGTCCTATGGAGTATTGTATAACCACCTCACTTGAGCCTTTGTCTTTCTCTCTTGTCGTGATGCAGATTGTCTCTCTCTCTGCTCTTGCTCTTGGTCTGTTGATATCATTGTGGCACAGGTTTCTGCTTTGCACTTTGTTTTTTACAAAGTTTGCTTTGATCTTGTTCTTGTCTGTGTCCTGTACACTGTCAGTGAGCTGTGTTTAGCTCGGCTACCGCTTGGTGTCATGTACCTCTACTTCAGGTTGCTCTTCTGCCTTGTGCCTTCAGGTTTTTCTCTCCTGGGTTCTGACACACATGCTGATATCCAGCTACTCACAGTTATAGCAAAAACCACAGAAAATGCTGTCCAAAGATGAGGAGGTTGTCAAACATGATCAACTACAGCAGCAGTTGACTGCTATATTATGCATCATGTAAGACAGGACCCCAGCAAACAGTGGGTGCAACTGCTACCACATTTAAGATGACTGCAACGATTGCAAATCTCATGTTCCACAGTGGCACAGCAACTGCTTGATGGTGGTCTCTTTACCCAATGACCAGAATTTTGTGTTCCATTGACACCCTCACATTGTCGTCAGCATTTGCGATGGTGCATAGGGATTTGCATAGGGATTGACCAACAAGGACGACGGTCACATGCTCTTCTGAGATGAGTGCAGATATAGCCTGGGTAGTGATACTGAAGATACACTTATATGGCCAGAGGTGGTAACAACTAATGCACCCAAGAACATTATCAAGCATGGTAGTTTTGGCTGTCCAAGCGTTGTAGTGTGGACAGGTATAATGTTGCATGGGCATACTGACCTTCAGATCTTTGAAGGTGGTACAATCACGACTCATTGTTACTCTGACTCTGTACTACTTCCTCATAAATGTTTTTCCAGGGATGCATTCAACCCTGTCTGCATTATTACAGATGACAATGCAGGACTGCATCGAACAGCACAGGTGAAATAGGACTTGGAACAAAAAGATATTCAGCAAATGGACTATCCCTTGCGTTACCCCCATCTAAATCCCATTGAGCACATGTTGCATGCTTTGAGGAGATATACATGCAGTACATTCACATGTACAGACGACATTCAGCAGTTGTCAACCGCACCAGTGGAGGAATAAAACACCCTCCCATCGGAACTCCTCACAAACCTTGCAGCCAGCATGGATGCATGTTGCAGAGTATGCATTGCTGTCCACAATGATCACACACTCTATTAAGAGCTATGTCCCACCTTTCATTATATCCGGGGGTCCATCATAAATCATCGTGACTTCACTGTAATTATTATCTTTCTATAAAAGTTTCACTTCTGTTCATATCATTGCGTATATCTTTCAGTTACCTTCTGTACTAGAATGTAGGTGTTCTTTCTATGTATGGTCCAATTTTCATCGAGCTATGTTACTTGGCAGCTGCACATCATGTGAAAGTTACTTTAATCCATAAGTTTTGCACACCAGTGTAGTTGCTCAGGATAGTAATCTACAATCAAACTTTGAAATCAGAGTGTGTTGGTATGTTCTGATGGTTCCTTCTTAGTTCATATCCACATCCATACTTATCGAACCTCTGTGAAATGCGCAACAGAAGGTATTTGTCACAGCACCACATACTATGGTATCTTGCCATTCCAGTTGTGAGTGTAGCACAGGAAGAATGACTGTTTAAATGTCCCTGTGCACACTTTAATCAATCAAATATTGTCTTGTAAGTCCCTATGATTAATGCATAAGGGGCTGTACTACACTACTGGCCATTAAAACTGCTACACCATGATGATGACGTGCTACAGATGTCAAATTTAACCGACAAGAAGAAGATGCTGTGATATGCAAATGATAAGCTTTTCAGAGCATTCACACAAGGTTGGCGCCGGTGGCAACACCTACAACGTGCTGACATGAAGGAAGTTTCCAACCGATTTCTCATACACAAACAGCAGTTGAACGCTGTTGTCTGGTGAAACGTCGTTGTGATGCCTCATGTAAGGAGGAGAAATGTGTACGATCACGTTTCCGACTTTGATAAAGGTTGGATTGTAGCCTATCACGATTGCGGTTTATCGTATCGCGATATTGCTGCTCGCGTTGGTCGAGATCCAATGACTGTTAGCAGAATATGGAATCAGTGGGTTCAGGAGGGTAATACGGAATGCCGGGCTGGATCCCAATGGCCTCGTATCACTAGCAGTCGAGATGACAAGCATCTTATCCACATGGCTGTAATGGATCGTGCAGCCACGTCTCGATCCCTGAGTCAACAGATGGGGACGTTTGCAAGACAACAAACATCTGCGCAAACAGTTTCACGACATTTGCAGCAGCATGGACTATTGGCCCAGAGACCATGTCTGCGGTTGCCCTCGATGTTGTATCACAGTAAGGAGTGCCTGCGATGGTGTACTCAACGACGAACATGGATGCACAAATGGCAAAATGTCATTTTTTCAGATGAATCCAGGTTCTGTTTACAGCATCATGATGGTCGCATCAGTGTTGGTTGACATCGCGGTGAATGCACATTGGAAGCGTGTATTCGTCATCGCCATACTGGCGTATCACCCGGAGTGGTGGTATGGGGTGCCATTGGTTATCTGTCTCTGTCATCTCTTGTTCACGTTGACGGCACTTTGAACAGTGGACTTTACATTTCAGATCTGTTAAGACCCATGGCTCTACCCTTCATTCGATCCCTGCGAAACACTACATTTCAGCAGGATAATGCACGACCGCATGTTGCAGGTCTTGTACGGGTCTTTCTGGATACAGAAAATGTTCGACTGCTGCCCTGGCCAGCACATTCTCCAGGTCTCCTACCAACTGAAAACGTCTGGTCAATGGTGGCTGTGCAACTGGCTCATCACAATAAGCCAGTCACTACTCTTGATGAACTGTGGTATCGTGTCGAAGCTGCATGGGCAGCTGTACCTGTACACTCCATTCAAGCTCTGTTTGACTCAATGCCGAGGCATATCAAGGCCGTTATTACGGCCAGAGGTGGTAGTTTTGGGTACTGATTTCTCAGGATCTATGCGGCCAAATTGCGTGAAAATGTAATCACATGTCAGTTCTAGTATAATACATTTGTCCAATGAATACCCGTTTATGATCTGCATTTCTTCTATGTGTAGCAATTTTAATGGCCAGTAGTGTATGTTGCAAGATTCCTGATATAATACTTGTCTTAGAGACTTTGCAAGTAGGCTTTCCTGGGATTCTTTTATTTTACATGTTTAGTCCTGTATGACCAAATTAAGAAGAAAAACTCCATGGTCCTAGATCACGTCAGTACATTAAAGTAAAATCAGAAAAATTAATAACAGATAAAATTTACAAGAAGCCTATACAGATGACAAGCTGTTGAGTATATTTTAGAATGATCAACAATATAAAACAATAATTAGCTTAATGTTTTTCGGGAACTGCCTGATGAAATAGAAGGCATGAGCCATGAGGAAACTCTTCAGTTTGGACTTGAAAGATCAAGGATTATTGCTATATTTTTTAAATCATGTGGTAGTTTACTGAAAATGGGTGTAGCAAAATACTGTGTGTCTTTCTGCACAGGCATCAAGGAGGTGTGATCCAAATGCAGGTTGGATTTCTGCCTCATATTAACCAAACAACAAATGACATTAACCCACTAATCATATGCTCATTCTGTGTATAAAAATGCTGGTTTTAATTTAATTGTATTTTACCAACTGTCAAAACTGAGTCTTACTGTGATTTATCATCAATTTATCTTTTACAAGCCACAAACTTATGTGCTGAACTGCACAATTTGATACGCTGCCTATGTTGCACTCAGCATGCTTCATTATCAAGCTAGTGTCATCAACAAACGGAAATAATTTAGAATCACCTGTCGTACTAGAAAGGCATTTATATACATAAGAAAGAACAGTGGCCCCAGTGCTGACCCCTGAGGCACCCTCCTCCCCCTCCCCCCCCCCCCCCCCTACTCAACCATGACCAAATTAGACACCATCTGGCAGCCATTCTCATTTCTGTGGGTAACGACCTTTTGCTGTCTGTTCATAAAGTATGGGAGGAGCCAATTGTGAGCTACTCCTCTTAGTCCATAGTTGTCCTCTCCTGTAGTAATATTTTTTGTTCAACACATTCAAACACCTTAGTTAAATCAAAGAAGACGCCTAGTGTTCACAACTTTTTGTTTAATCCATCCAGCATCTCACAGAGAAAAGAGAATACAGCATGAAGCATTGTCAGTTGTTAAACTACTTCCACACCCTAATTATATGGTTCACAGCCAATTTTGTGAACTGAAATGATCAATTACGCTTATATGAGGTGTGATAAAAAATGGAAATTTTTATTTTTCTTACACAAGCTTTATTTATTCATCAACATCAACTTTGTCCCCTTCACAGTAATCCCCCTCAGATATAATATATCTGTGCCAGCACTTTTTCCAATCTTGGAAGCACTTCTGGAACTCACTTTTTGTCATGGTGTTCAGCTCCTTAAGGAATACTGTTTTAGTCATCAAGGGTAGGAAATCAACATCCTTTTATGGTTCTCTTCAGCTTCAGGGATAGAAAGAATTCACAGAAGGCCATGTCCGGTGAAAACAGTGGCTGAGGAAACGTAATGGATTTGTTTTTTGCCAAATATTTCATGAACATGCATTGAGGTGTGAATGAGAATATTATTGTGATGCAATTTCCATGGGTAGATTTGTGGCAATTCTGGTCCTTTTCTTTGGTTTGCATCATGTCACAGATGCATAATTTCCAATTAGTACTCCTTATTGACGATAAAACCAGAAGATAGAAACTCATGATGCACTATCCCACTGTAATCAATTTTGCTGTTTGATGTTTCATTCCCAAACTATCCAAAAAAAAAAAAAAAAAAAAAAAATTGCTTGGTATGAGCCAAGGATATGCCGACGTCATCAGCAACCTCTCTGATGGTGATTCAGTATTCAGTGATTTTCCAAAACCATTTTCTTCACTTCTTTCAAACTTTGCTCCCAAGACCACAAATTTAATACAGATTCATATTCATCCAAAAAAGTTAGCAAATATGTAAAAACAGAGCCCATCACATTTCAAAAACAGCTAGCCCAAAAACAGCTATAAACAAAAAGATTTGTGTGCCTGGTGATAGTGATTGATGTAGAATTGATGCATTACTGAGAGATAAATGTAATTTAATGGTAACAGGTTTTGTAAAGCCAGGAACACAGTTTTGTGAGATAAATGGACTAAGAAATTCTACTGAAATATCCAACTTAAGTAAAGGTAATCTTGTTGTGCAGGGTGGTTCAAACGATGTCTATGGAATGAAATGAATATGTTCACAAAAGAAATGAAGAATTTTTAAACAACTTATTACATATAAATGCTCTCATCATTAACATCCCTCGTCATTACGATTTGGCAACCATGAAATTTACATTATTAACAAACTAGTCTCAGAAATACGTTCTATATTTCATAACATAGAGATGAGTGATACAAACAATTTAAGAAGAAGATTTCATACAGCACATGGGCCACCTTTAAATATGCTGGGAAAATACCAACTAGCAGAAAAATTATGAAATCATATTTTGAAGAAACCAACCCTAAGTTTCAAAACAGTCAGACAAACACAAATTACGAAATGGTTTAGACCAAAAACAATAGATGCATTGGCAGAAGCAGCACAGTGCCAACCACTCAAAATCATCTCACCTACTGAAAATTGCCTGCAAGAAGCCACATATGAAAATTTTTAGAGTAAGTGCTTTGTTGGAAATACCTTTAGAAAAATAACTAATTAAACCTTCGACTAAGAAGCCAAAAGCCCACCATTTGTTGTATTACATCATAATGTCCAATCAATCATAAATAAAATTCCAATGCTAAAGTGTTACTTCAGTCACAAATAAAGCTTAATGTAATATGTATCACTGAACTCTTGTTGTATAAAAAAGGAATTCAGTTAACCTCTGTTCCAAGGTACCCACTAACAAGCTAATATTGTAGGAACTTCTCCACACATGGTGGTACTGCCATCTCTGTGAAGCACCAAATAAAATTCTGTGAGCTAGGTTTAAATAAACTTCTTGCACCATCAGCAGTGATAGTGAGCATTCTATGATTAAACTACCTGAACTAAACTATATAATTATAAATGTATATAGAGCAAAAAGTAGTAATATTCCCATCTTTGTGACCAAATTAAAAGTTCTGTCAAATAATGTCACCACATTAAATATGAAAATAATTCTTTATGATGATTTTAACATTAATTTTTTGAAAAACAGTAATTCTATACATGCTTTGATAAACTAGAGCAAATCATTCAATATGATCTCCACAATACACTCTCCAAAAAGATCAACTGAGCACATACATTCAATAACTGACTAAATCTTCGTAACTGATACTACCTCCATATTCATTGGCGAAGTACTGAGCATGAAATACAGTGACCATGATGCTTAGCTATAGAGCACAGATAAACAAAAAAGTAAAATCAGCCCCAAAACAGTAATTCAAAGAAGAACCTTTTCTGAGGGCAATATTAGTATTTTTAATTTCCTATTAGCCAAGGAAAATTGGGGAAAGTATTGATATGCAAAGAACTGTTGACAGTATACTCTTAAGCTTTCATAATACCTTCCTTTATTATTTTAATAGAAAATTTCTGCTTGAACAAAAATGTCAAGCAATAAAAATAGAAAGTCATGGGTAACAAAAGGAATCAAGATCTCTAGTGAAAGGAACAGATTTCTACAACACTTCCACAAAAACACAAAGTCACTCAAGATTTTTCTGACTGATGTAAAGCCTACTACAAAAAACCTATTTTAGCATTATTAGACAGGCAAAACTTATATGGAATGACAGTTTCATAAGTAACTCTTCAAACAAAATGAAACCCATGTGTTGAGTTATTAAAAAAGAAACTTGCAGTTCAATACCTAAAAAAGCGAATATTCCTCTATCACTTAAAGAATCTAAGGTCACAGATCCACATACAGTCCCAAACAAATTCAATAGATATTTCACCTCACTAGCCAAAGATCTCATTCAGGCTACTTGCAAGGTACCATTCTCAAGTTCCACCAATATGTCAAACACCAATAATGTTTAAATATTTGTTTGTGAAACAAACCACAATGAACTTATGAACATAATAAAGTAATTGAGCAATAAAACCTCTAGTAGCTATGATGAAGTACCTGGCCTCATATTAAAAGTGTGTGATCCCCTCACAGTAAACCCATTATCAACCATTCATTAAAACTGGCATCTTTCCAGATGCTCACAAAATAGCTAAACTCTCACTATTATTAAAGTAAGGTTCCCCTCATTTAGTATCCAATTATCAACCTTTGTCCATTTTAAGCATTTTTTCAAAAATCCTGGAAAAACGTTTTTGTGACAGACTTATACATGTCATAAACACCTATCAGCATTCAACAACATGGCTTTAGAAAATCTATGCCCACCCAAACAGCAGGTTTTGAAATGTTGGACCACACTCGAAACTCAATTGGCCAACATAATATGCTGCAGGTATCTTCTTAGATCTCTCTAAAGCTTTTGACACTCTATATCATAAAATACTGCTTGATAAATTGGAAAAAAGAGAAATAATAGGTGTGGCACATAGCTGATTATGCTCTTAGTTACAGAAATGCAGACAGAAGGTGTCACTTCTATATGATATTAATGTACAGAACAAAATCAGTAATAGGATTTTCCTCTCAGTTGAAAGATCAATAAAATATGTTGTTTCACATGGCTCTGTTCTATGACTGTTCCTTTTCCTCATTTATGTAGATGACCTTGTTGACGACAAACAGGCGTGGAGACCTTCAGTCAGTGTCTGATAACTCTATGAAAAGACTTTCTGAGTGGTGCAACAAAAATTGTCTTCTTGTTAATAGTGGATAAACTTAATGTATCAACTTCCATTTAATTCCCTCACCCTACCAAAAAACTATACAAATAAATTTAAATAACGATACAATTGAAAATGTAAATCCAATAAAATTTTTTGATATATGAGTTCAATAGAATTTAAAATGGGATACACATATAAACAACTTATCAAAGAACTCTCAGCATTGAGCTAAGGAGTAAGAATATTGAAGTCTACTACAAGTAAATCGACAGTAATGCAGCATACCATACACAGTTCCACTCCTTGCTCCAATGTGGAAACATCTTCTGGGGAAATTCTACTCATGGCACAAACATGTGTATGTGTGGATGGATATGTGTGTGAGTGCGAGTGTATACCAGTATTTTTTTCCACCCTTAAGGTAAGTCTTTCTGCTCCCGGGATTGGAATGACTCCTTACCCTCTCCCTTAAAACCCACATCCTTTCGTCTTTCCCTCTCCTTCCCTCTTTCCTGATGAAGCAACTGTTTGTTGCGAAAGCTTGAATTTTGTGTGTATGTATGTGTCTGTTTGTGTTTCTATCGACCTGCCAGCGCTTTCGTATGGTAAGTCACATCATCTTTGTTTTTGAAGAATTTGTTCAGTTATAAAAACCTCGAAAACAGGATACCCATGTGGAATTGATGGAATATCAGATGCGATTATTAAAAAATGCTGTCTTGCCTTAGCTGAACCCTTGACACACTTGTGCAACAGCTCACTGGCATAAGGAACCTTCCTTAACGCTTAAAAATAGCAAAACTGAAACCACTGCTCAAAAAAGGAAATCCAGAAGGTGCTTCAAATTATAGACCACTAGCCCTGTATTTTCAAAAATTTTAGAATTTTTTTTTTTTAAGAGATTGTCTGATTTCCTAAATAAACATAAAAATCTCTCTTCCTCACAGCATGGTTTCAGGAAAGGTTATTCAACTGAGTGTGCGCTATTTGAATTTCTTAATGAAATGTATGCTAAACTGGATGCGAGTGAGTTTGTGGAGGGCATATGACTTGATTTATCCACAGCTTTCGGCGTCACTGAGCATAATGTCCTACTGCAGAAGCTTGACCAATTAGGAATTCGAGGTGTATCCAATGAGTGGCTCAGGACATACCTATGTGGTCGCAAACAGGTGGTTGTAGTGCAATATACTGACCATAACAAAATCAGCTAATACTATTCAGGATGTGAAAATGTGAAATATGGTGTCCCTCAAGGATCAGTATTAGGACCCATTCTGTTTCTCCTCTATGTCAATGATCTTATGTACGACAGGTATTGCCGAACTACCCTCCAATTTGCAGACGATACAAGCTTCCTTATTAGTGGTATAGCGTCCCCAGTGCCATATTACGAAAAGACAATATTTATAAAGAAGACATTCATAATTTGTAAGAGATTTTTTTTTTTCATGTAGCCGTAAAATAATAATTTCTCTGTGTAGGTTTAGATTGCAAAGAAATAATTTATGACAGAATGATCTAAAGAGACGCCCAGTTACACTCTTTTGTTAATTTTTTAATCGAACTTACTTCTTCTTTTGTCTTGAATGTGTCTAGAGGGACATCTTGCGTGTGCTGACAAATGTAAGCATATTTGTATGAGTTAAACATATAATATAACTATTCAATATTATTGTGCACTTTTAATTTGTAAGAGGTGATCCCGATTTCATGTCCGCCTTCCATGAATTAACCTGCATTCAAGTAATTTACAGCTCAACAATCGCAGCGGCCGATGCAGCCAACGACGCCATTACGTGGCGATATTAACTTATGAAAAATTAGCGGAAGCGGAAAACTCGCCCGCTATTAGCATAATATTAATTTTTCTCCACAGCCGCACGAAGTTGCAGAAATACTTAGCTTTAAGATTCTTATTTTCAGTAGCATAGCCGAGACCCAGAGCCAGGACTCTGACTACAATACAATGGTTAACGGAGGTAAGAAAATACTCTCGCGCGTGTGTGGGCCGCAATTGTAATTAATAATTAAAGATCTTTTGTTTTAACATCAACTGACTAGCCGAGGAAATTTATATGAAAAGTTTATTACATTGTTCAACTTAAATATCATTTTTATGAAGGCCCACCACGTAAGTCGGCAACAATCAAAAAATAATAATAATAATAATAATAATATATACATTAAATTACGACGGCCGACGGACGCGAGATTGGCGCCGCAACTTTGGGGCCCGATTAATATGATTCTATTGTAATGAATGTAATTATGTATGTGTCTAATTGTTGTAAAATATTAATGCTTGTATGAATTCTTTTACATGTACAACAACAAAACCACACCCTGAGGAGATCTGGAGAGGAAAAAGTGTAGAAAAGAAAAAGGATTGCGAGAAAGAAAAATAAGTAAGGTAAGGCCTATTGTGCAAGCATCCTGTGTAGCTCTGCGCGGAATATCGAACCCATGTGCACATGAGATACCTTCGGTGTTTTGTGTATTTATGTGTTTATTTTTGGAGGGATAATTATTCGTTTTGTGTATTTATGTGTTTATTTTTGGAGGGGATAATTAATCGTGTGTGTATCAGTGTTAAAGATTTGTCAGTGGCTTAAAGTGAATTTAGTATGGGTAAGATAGGACAACCTAAAGCATCCGTACCAGAAGAACAAAATTCTGTTAATATGGAAAGTGAGGATCATTTGCAATACGTAAACGAGTCCCAAGCCACCGCCTCGGATAACATAATTTCCAGAGCGGGGGGCGAGGATCTGTGGACGGTGAATGACGCTCCACAGCAGAATGGGAATAGAGTAACAACTCCAGTGCCTGGGCAGGGGGGCCAATCGAGTGCTAGATTAAGCGGGGCACCAGTATGCTCACCGATTGCAGACCCATTTGCAGAATTTCTGCGCAGGTTAGAAGAAAGAGATAGGGAGAGAGATCAGAAACTGGCTCAGATGCTCTATGAGCAAGAGCAACAAAGAGAGCAGAAAGAAAGGGAAAAAGAAAGAATGTTAGAACAGAGGGAAAAAGAGAGAGACGAAAAACTGGCTCAGATGCTACGTGAGCAAGAGCAGCGCAATGAAGCGAAACTAGATAGGATCCAAAGCAAACTAGCCGAGATGCGGGATGCGTGCAAAGAGATCCCCGATCTTGTGCAAAGCTTAGCCGGAGAGATGCAAAAATTACAGATATCGCAGGCTAGGCTTGAAGACAATGTCCAGACTTTAACCAACCGCGTGGATAATGTGGAGATAGATGCACGGAAAAGTATTGACGCATATTTGGAAGTGCGAGCTCAAAAAGTAGAAAAAGAATTAAATGAATGGCTAGAAGTAAAGGATCGCGAGATATCTGCAAAGATTGAAAGCGACGTAAAAACAGCTGTAGAACAAGCGACTGCGGCCGCGAGTGTAAATATTGACGCCAGCGCTGCCGCACTACATGCCAAATTAACACAGATTAAGTCCCGTGTGACTGCGGAGTTGCCAAATTGGCAACAGGAGGTCGCGCGGAGACTGTCTGCGTTGGAAAGCAATGTAAACAGTGGCGGACAGATCATGAATCAGACTCCGCGTACTGATTACTATAATAACGCTGACGGTAGCCAGGATGCGAGTGCGCAACCGCAACCTAATGCGAATTATGAGCACGAGCAACACGCGATACCGTGCAGCGCACATCACGAAGTGATGAATGTCCCAGAATGTAGCAATCAGATGTGCAAAAAAGAGGACAATGTAATAAAACACAGGACATTCCAACCCTTCAATAGCGAAAAACGAAATGTCCACCCTGTTGTATTTATTAAGAGCTTCAGGAATGTGTTTCCCAGGACATGGACGGAAAGACAAAGAATACAGTTCGTGGTCTCCTTTATTCAAGGTGACGCGGCACTGTGGGCCACCGACGTGTTCGAAAAATGTCTAACGATGCAACAGTTTGAAGGTGCATTCTTGCAAAAATTCTGGTCCGATAGCGTCCAAGAAAGACTACGAAAGGAGTTGTACAGTCCAGAAATGTACAATCCTAAGATGGGAACGTTACGCAAATATTTCGAAAAGTATATAAACAAAACCAGGTACTGGGACGAGCCAATGTCCGATCGTGATATAATCAGATTAATAAAAATGAAGTTGCCCAGTGAAATTAAAAGATATTTCATCAATGTGCCGGAATACGATATAGAACAATTCATGGAAATAGTGGATTCTGTTGACCTATTGATCGAAGATATGAAAACCGAAAACAAGTGGAACCATGCAGGCTATAATCAACACAAAGCCGATTACAATAGCAGCCACAGTAATGGTAGTAACTTAGTACCAAATGGTAACGGGAATAGGCAAGAGCACCGGCAACAGAATCAAGGCACAAACAATGGCAATGGTTATAACGGCAACGGTTATAATCGTGAAAATCGAAAGAGACATCATGATGGACGCATGAGTAATGGATATAATGAAAAAGGCAATCCGCAATGGTGGAACAACCGAAACCAGTGGCGTGGTCGTAACGAACCGACACCACAGTGGCAACAAAACACAGCGCCACAATGGAACGCCAACCCAGGTCCGTCACAGAACATGTCAGGGAGTCGACCACCACAAAACCAGAGCCATACACAATATCAAAATACACCATCGGGGAGGCAGGGTGGCCAACCCAACAGTAGCAACAACAACAACCAGAACCACAATGTGAGGTTAGTGGAAGTGAAAGACAACTGTCAACCCACTAATGCTCATCCGTTAAACTAAAGACAGCCACAATACGCTCTCCGTTGTTGGCTGCAGGATGGTGTAGTGAGGGCACATTCACGGATGACAGCCATGAACTTTGTATGCTGAGATACAATGAAGGAACAAAAATAGAAAAGGAACTTGTAGACATACCGCAGACATGTAACCGAACCGACAAAAGTGTTGTGCAGGCTATATTGCAAGCAGATATGTATGGAGCACAAATACACATAATAGTCGATACCGGTGCGTCAACCAATGTCATGAGCGCAAATTTTTACAAGTACTTGAGTCAAAATAATAGAATACCAGTATTGCCAGTGAAGAATTGTCGTGTTACAGGTGCAATAGGTGCACAATCTCATATCATAAAGCACCAGGTGCAAGTCGAGTTTACGGTAGGAAATGAAGCAATGAAAAGCTCGTTCCTAGTAGTTAAGTGATTAGGTGTTGCTTGCATCCTGGGGATGGAATTTTTACGCGAGAGGGACGCAAAAATCGACCTCTTGTGCGGGGAAGTAAGCCTTATGAATGAGGATAGACGTGTAGTTTTGCCGTTGTTGAGGACACGGGAAGTGCACGGTAAATATTGCCGGAGCTTTCAAACGAGATTCGAAGGAATACAGGTAATGAATTTATATTCTGACTTAAGTACAAGACAAGCATATTATAAAGAATTTATTACTGAAGATAAAGAGGAAAAAAGGAAACTGATAGCCATGAAAGTTAGGGAGTCAGAACATTTGACTGAAGCACAACAAAACGAATTGACTCAGCTACTTACAGATTATGAGAATGTGTTTTCGGAAAAACCTGGTGTTATCGAGGGCTACACCTATAACATCGAAGTGGTACCTCACGATACTTTCTGTCACGCAAACTACAACATCCCGTGGTCAAAGAAGGAGGCAGTTACGAAGGAAATAAGAGAAAATACTTACAAAGACTTAAAGAAGTTCGCTCAGTAGAGCAACGTTTACATATGTGTGGTAGGTTAAGTTTATAGTGTATTTTTTCTGTGTGTAAATGTCCAGATTTTAGTGTAACATTTAAAAACAATGATGCACACAAGATTAGTGCGATTCAATTTTGTAGATGTTAAGGAATAATAGTATTTTTAAACAATTGCATTTTGAAAAAAAAAAAATGAACGTAGGTTTAGGAATATGTTAAAAATTTCATGTTGAAAAACGCTAAAAAAAAAAAAAATTAAAAAAAGAGAAAATTCAATAGCATGTAACGATGAAAGAATTTTTCATTAGTGTGTCATGAATATTTTTGAACTGTAGTAGTAACGCAACTTATGAAATTTAATATTATAGTGTATATGTTGTTCTATGTATTTATGTCTATACCGATCTTGAAATATGCTCAAGCATAATTTACTTAACAATGTGAGTGCAGGGTGTACATCACCCAAGGTACCTCATGTGTTGTGGACAAGGTACAAAGCAAATCAATAAACGCGACTACCGCTAAGCACTGTTAAAATATATTGCCATCTGCTAAGGCAGAGATTTGCACGAATTTGTAGTGCAAACAAAAGTCACAAATCTAACATTAATCTAGGAACTTGCACGCTAGGCCTAGATTATAAAATGTGTACAATAATGCGAGAGGCAAAGTTTTGTAAAGTCGAGCCTGGCTCTGGAGGGCAAGTACGCAATGAGTGGGCAGACATGACATGGGGACTGACCTCAGATGAGACGGAAATACAATTGTATAGTCAAAAAATCTGAAGGCAAGTACGAGGCAAGTACGACTCTAAGTGGAAAAGGAAAAGAGACAAGTAGTGCGAGAGACTGGTAAAATCCAGCACAAGCCAAAATCCAGTTCAGACTGAATGAAATACATTAGTGTTTGTGAACTAATCGAAACAGTTACTTTAAACAGTGTGAAAAACTGTGAAGGTGAAACTGTGATATGGACAGTGAAGTGCTAGTATTGAACGTTCAACAGCGGTGAGGACGCCAAACGCCAATATTACGCACGAAAAACTGTGAATTTACTATAAATGTGAACTGTTAACGTGAAGTGAACCCACAGTCAATATTTTTGGGACAGACTGTAGTTTCAGTGAGCACAATAATGCGAGATTGGAATGCGATGCGTGGACTGTTGCAAAACAGCGACCGCAGAAACGGCGAATGTTTGTGCTAAGCTCGTATTGGGACACTCACCAGTGCCTGCGAGTGCGGCGAAAACATAAATAATTTTATCAAGACAAAAACTGACGTGTAATGGCAACAGTATTGCATCAAAACTGCATTCACGGGAGAAGGTCCATGTCATGTTTTCTGCAAGACAGTGCTAGCTTGACACTCGGAAACTGGCGAAAACTTAACAACAACTGCCGCACTAATAAATGCTCCTTTCCCACTAGCGTAACCATCTGCAGCGGGAAACAAATATTACGTTGGTTGTGTGTGTGTTTCATGTACTACGTCGGAGATGCGTAGCAGAGCTGACTCCTGCCAACAAGAGCGGGGGGCGGATATCATCCCACTCCGCCACGCCCGGCCGAGACAGAAGCGCATCGCCAACGGTGCAGCCGATCAGCTGATTCTGACGTTCCGCGACGGCGAGAGACACGCTGCCGTCGAGCGGGCGTTGACCTCTCCGCAGCCGCCGCGAACGCCGAGCACCGAACACACCAACCGACGCCGTCGCGAGCCAAACGTCGCGGCGTAGATCATCAACGACACCGCAATCAATTGTTTTAATGACCTCATTTTTTGCATAGTGCAACAAAAATATTTGTATGCACATCCTGTACTCCAATGACATTCCAGAAACAATTAAGTGAAAGTGACCAAAGCAGTTAGTCTGTCGCTCCGCCGAGGTTTTCCCCAGGTTTCCCTACGGCCGCGCCAAATGGGGAGCGAACAGTTGACACCCCTGGGACTTCAAGTTTACGGACTAACTCGTGATTTTATACCTTTGAACACTGCAAAAGTTGCAACCCTAAGAAGAAGCAACCAAAATAAAACTAGTTGTATTCTATGTACTTTTGTACATGACTGCATACGTAACCAATTGTATATTATATTGTTATGTAGATAACTTCATCTGTATTACACTTTGTGTGCAACACACCTCAGTAATTACAACATACGATGTGACATATATAGACTATGAAAGAAAACTCTGCGTGTGGACACTGTGGACATGAAAGTGGAAATATTTATGTCAAAAAACACGAACATTTTTTATGACATAAACATTTCGGGGGGCAATATAGCGTCCCCAGTGCCATATTACGAAAAGACAATATTTATAAAGAAGACATTCATAATTTGTAAGAGATTTTTTTTTTCATGTAGCCGTAAAATAATAATTTCTCTGTGTAGGTTTAGATTGCAAAGAAATAATTTATGACAGAATGATCTAAAGAGACGCCCAGTTACACTCTTTTGTTAATTTTTTAGTCGAACTTACTTCTTCTTTTGTCTTGAATGTGTCTAGAGGGACATCTTGCGTGTGCTGACAAATGTAAGCATATTTGTATGAGTTAAACATATAATATAACTATTCAATATTATTGTGCACTTTTAATTTGTAAGAGGTGATCCCGATTTCATGTCCGCCTTCCATGAATTAACCTGCATTCAAGTAATTTACAGCTCAACAATCGCAGCGGCCGATGCAGCCAACGACGCCATTACGTGACGATATTAACTTATGAAAAATTAGCGGAAGCGGAAAACTCGCCCGCTATTAGCATAATATTAATTTTTCTCCACAGCCGCACGAAGTTGCAGAAATACTTAGCTTTAAGATTCTTATTTTCAGTAGCATAGCCGAGACCCAGAGCCAGGACTCTGACTACAATACAATGGTTAACGGAGGTAAGAAAATACTCTCGCGCGTGTGTGGGCCGCAATTGTAATTAATAACTAAAGATCTTTTGCTTTAACGTCAACTGACTAGCCGAGGAAATTTATATGAAAAGTTTATTACATTGTTCAACTTAAATATCATTTTTATGAAGGCCCACCACGTAAGTCGGCAACAATCAAAAAATAATAATAATAATAATAATAATAATATATACATTAAATTACGACGGCCGACGGACGCGAGAGTGGGAAAACAGAAGATAAACTAAAAGACTCCACTATCCAAACAATGAACAGTGTAGAACAGTGGTTCAACTACAACAAGCTAATTTTAAACAAAGAAAAGACAGTAGCACTTTAGCTTCTATAATCTAAAAGGAAGGCACCACCCAAACATACAAATAGAACTAAGGGACAGAGTTCTTGAAAGTGTTGACAGCACAAAGTTTCTGGGACTCTGGCTCCAGAACAGCACAAAATGGGAGGTACACATTGAATATGTGCAAAGAAAACTAAGAAAAACCTGATACACAATAAAGATCTTAAAAACTTGTTGCAGCAAAACCAGCCTGTTACATGTATACTGCTCCTATGTGCATTCTGTAATTAAATATGGCATAATCTTCTGGAACAATGTAACAACAAATATCAAAGTTTTCAGGATGCAAAAGAGAATATTAAGAATTATTGTAGGGCTAAACAATAGGAAATGATGCACACCCATACTCAAAAAATTGTCAGTTCTTCCTCTTCCTTGTATTTTTGTCTACAAAACATCAGTTTTCATAAAACAATATATTGATAGACACCCAGATATCTTATTTAAAAAATGAAGATATACATGCATACAATACAAGACAAAAATCTGATCTTCATGTGAAAAAGGTGAGAACATCATTGTGCCAAAAAGGCACCCTTCCATATTGGGATAAAAATTAACAATAATCTGCCTAGCCATATTAAATCAGTAAGTAAACTCAGTAGTTTTAAGGCTGAACTAAAGGCATATTTAACTGATCATTACAGTACCTAAAAACCAAACAACAAAAATAAAGATGCATTATGAATATTCTACTTTGTATGTTGTCTCTAATGTTTCTTGTATGTATGATTCTTTGCTAAATTACTTAAATATCTAGTCTTTAAGTATGCAATACAAACTGTATTTTATCTTGCAAAGACTTAACCATGTCCAATATCCTTGTATATTTTCTATATATGTAGGATTGGGAGGACCGAAATAAATAAAAATAAAAAATTGTTACACACATGTCTTTGGATGACTGCACTGATTCCAGTTATGACTCATTGATATTGTAGTCAGGGCACTATGGTGTTTTATTTTGTGAAAAACACACATTTGTGAAATCAAGTTGCCAAATTTTGAAGCATTCTGAAATCTTGTCAAGATCTTACAGGATAATGATGCAGCTTTTTTCAGGTAAAATTTCATTATAGGTAACTGTATCATTTGCTAAATGTCCGAGGTTACAATTAATATTGTCTGACAAGTCATTAATATGCAACATTAACAGTAAGGGTCTGAATCTATATCTCTGCCACATGCCTGAAGCTACTTCTAAATCTGTCAATGACCTTCATCCATGTTAACATACTGCATCCTCCCTACCAATAAATCCTCAATCCAGTCACAAATTTCTCTGTATGCAACATGCATTCCTGTAGTAGTAACTTTCCCGATGCATCTGAACCAACAAATATTTATTTTCTGGTCTCTAAAACCACTGAAAAAATGAAAGACCAGGAACTCCCAAATCCCAATATAATGCTCCAGATGCTAATCTGCAATAACTTAACTTTAAAATCACCACACTTTTTGCATTTCTGACTTTTTGTTTTCAAATGTCCAGTTTGTTTCTACAGATGTTTCTCTTTTTTTTTTTTTTTTTTTTTTTTTTTTTTTTTTCAATATTATCTCCTGATGGCTAAATGAAATGCTCAAAATGTCTACCATCAGCCTTAACACAAGCTTCTAAATGCTACATCATGGATTGTCTTACTTGCTCCCACGTTCCAAGCGACTGCTGTACCTTCTAAAATCATTCTTGAAAATGCTGGCAAAGAATTTCGACATTTGCAATTAGCCTTGAATACACTATGTCCTTTAAATGACCTCAAAAATAAAAATCCAGTGGAATGAGATTGGGAGATCTGGTATGCCAAGATGCTGCTGCCACATGACTTATCATTTATTTTGTAAACACTGATTTAAAATTCTTGCTTCAAGAGCAAAATGAGGTAGTATCCCATCATGAATCAGACATATGTTCTGATGTAAGAGTTGTGGAACATCTTCCAGCAAATAATTTAACTATTCCATTAAAAATTCACTACATAAACAATCAATTATTGACAAAATTATTTAGTAGGATAGATAAAAAATCTATTCACCAAGTAGCGGCAGAACATACACATAAAAGATGGTTGTAACTGGCAAGCTTTCAGAGCGAGTGGCACCTTCTTAAAGTAGAACGGTTGAAGGGGAAGGAAGAGGAGTGAAGGAAAAGGACTGGAGAGGGGGTAGAATTGCGGGTAATGTGAGACTTACCATAAACCAGTCTTTCCTTCTCATCCCATACGGTAGGTATTGCCTCACCCGTGGCTCTGGGTGACTTTCCCACAATCTACCCCCTTTCCTAGACGTCTCCAGTCCATTTCCTTCACCCCTCTGCCTTCTCCTTCAGCCCTTCTGCCTGAAGAAGGAGCCACTTGTTCCGAAAGGTTGCCACTTACAACCGTCTTTTACATGTGTGTTATGCCAACGCTTGGTTTTTTTATCTATGCAATTAAATAATTGAAAATTCACTGTATGATGCTCCAGTCAGTGTTGCATGTAAAATGAAAGGTCCAATTAATCTGTGACCAATTATACCAGCCCTTACATTAATGCTACACTGTTGTTGATGTATTGTATCCAAAACAGTAAAACAATTCTCACCTGTCTATACATGCACAGTGGGAAAATTCTGCATTGTATTCCTGGTAAACTTTGCTTCATCAGTGAAAAGTATAGCAGACAGGAAGTCTTGATCCTGAGCATACATCCTCAGTAAGCAAGTGTAAAAAGCTTTTCTGGGTTGAAAATCTATTGCAATACAATCATGTACTGTCTGAAGATGGTGTGAATAAAGGAGTTGCTCTGGCAACACTTTCCACACCGTCACATGAATCACAACCTCAGGTTTCTGCCATTTCTCTGGTACTGCTGCCATTATTGTCGTTAATATGATGAAGTATTTGATCTTCTAAATCAGACATTCTAAGACTGTTTGGTCTTCCACAATAAACTGACATTTTCTCAGAAAAGCCTGTCTCTACAATATGTTCATGTATTTATTGAAAGCCCCTAATGTTCAGCAAATGTCTACTGGGAAATCTGTCAGTATACAAACATTTGGCTTGAGACACATTGCAATTTGAATATCCACACATTAAGCGCATGTACACTGTGTGCTGTTTAGAATACATTTTAGCCATAAATGTGCAGTACACACAAGTCCAATATGAATACGGTCAAACAGGTGTCATGCCCGTGACCATAAATCAAACATAACATGTTGCTAATGCATATTTGTTCCATGGTGGAAATAGCCTACTTGATTCCTGGTGGGGAAGAAGTTTCAGTGCAAACTAAACACTAAATCAAAAAGAACTGCAGAGTAAGCTTCCACTACTGATTGTGTTCTTAATACTAAAAGATTTTGTTTATTTACTAGTACCATGGCAACTGAGAAAACATAAGAAAGCTTTACTAATACTTCCCAAAACAAATATTTGAAAAAAAGACCTGTAGAACCAAGCTCGAAATTTGAGAACATAAAGACAGAAATTAAGCAAATATTTACCAAAAAAATAGTGTCTGTAACTAAGGGAAGAAGTGACCATATGCATATATGACCTTTTTAGCTTCTTTTTAAGTCCTCTATCCATTCCCCAAAGATTTCCCACACATTAAGTAACATCATGTATGTTTCTAAGAAAAACAGATGACAGCACTTGGGAACTAGCCCATGCACACCTGAATAAATGTGCAAAACCTCCATGAAGTTAAATTCATTCTATTTTATTTGTCTAGAGTTTTCACTATTGAAACAAGTCATGCTGTAAACTCACAGTCCACAAATATAGTGATTAAATCCAGAAGGTCACCTAGTGCTTTTGTTTTGTTGTTATCTCAGCAGATTCTGTTGGCCATGCTAAGGTAGTGTCTGTTCTTACACTAAAATATTCTAATTTTGTAAGTTTCTGATACTGACCTGGAGTAATAACAGTGTTCTCATAACTAGGTTCTTCTGTAGCTTCAGTAAGCTCTGCATAGTGCGCAGAATGTGTGCTGCCAGCACTCTGTTGTCGATGTAGCACAGTTGTTTCGTGTGGTGTTGTAGCAGATGGCTGACTTTGTGCCACACTGGCAGTGGGGGTAACTACAGAACATGACACAGGAGAAGTAGATGTGGTGGAGTCAGTGCTGGAAGTAGATGCAAGAACTGCTTTTGCTCCCTTGACCACACCACTGCATCCTGGAGTAGGAACTGGCTGCAGAATATCATATCGCCTGTCTGTAGCACCTGAAATGACAAAATACTATTTCTGATAACAAATTCATCTTTAAAGCAGTGGTGTATAAACAGATTTCTTGTCATTATCAAGAAGTTTACATTCTGTACATTTCATTATAGTAATCAGTCATTCAATGGCTTCACACTATCAAGTGAGGATATTGTATTTACTATGAAAGACGCCATAATATCATCTACAGAATTTTCATTAATGAAAATAGAATATGTAAGAAGAAAATAACAGCATCGTTTTCATTATATATTAACAAGATGACACATCATATGGGAACACACAATAAAGTATGGTAACTTTTTAATTTGCCTGCCACCAGTCAACAGATCCAGGGCAGATGAACTACACAGCAGAAATATTTTGGTGACAACACACAACCAGAGTAAATACAAGCATCATGCTACACTTATCCATTCTTCTTGAAACATTATATAAGGGGTGTTCAAAAGAAAAGGTACAAAAGAACACTGTGGGTAAAATTGAAGTCTTTATATTTTGAATCACCAGAGGCCTGAGCACAACTATCCCACTGTTTCATGTGCAGAAGGATATCCTGTTCCCACAATTCCCATGGCTGTGACAGGAGCCATTCCTCCACTGTGTCCAGTTCGTTGTCCGAGTTGAAGCTCCTCCCTTTGGTATGTCTTTTTTGCAGACCACCAGCAGACACATGAAAATCAGAGGCAGATATGTCCAGACTTTAGGACAGATGCTCAGGCTGTTCCTACTTGAACTTGCCCATCAGACTTTGCTTTACATTGGACATGTGTGGACTCACATTTTTGTGGAGTGGTATCACTTCCTCTGCGAGCAGCCCTGGTTGTGTGCTGTTTATGGACTTACATAGGCTACAGTGTGTCTCAAAGTTAATGTCAGTGGTAATGGATTTTCCATGCCTGAAGAATTCAGTGAGTATTGGACCTTGGATATTGAAACAGATGGTGAGCATCACCTTGCCTGCTGAGGACACAGATTTGAATTTCTTAAGGGGGAGTGACAACACTATATTTGTGTCCCTGGGTGTCTCACTATGCTATCCCAAACTGGCAAATGCAAATTTCAACCAGTTTGGATGTTACAATGTTAAGCAACTTTTCATTTGAACACTCCTTATAAAATGACTCCTCAATGCAAGCTTCATCTGTTTCCTTCCACTCCAACTGTTCTGTGCACTAAGTGCCATCATACACCAACAAACTTCTTGAAATCATCACTATATTTCTTTAGGGGTCATACAACACTTCTTTTGTGTCTCCGGGGTCTTCACTGTGCCAACTTATAACAGTGCCATTTATTGTGGGATTGCCTTGCTATGTGGCCACTCTGTTGATAATTCAGTCTGATTGATAACTGTTTAGAGGGAGCCTGTTCTGGTTTCCTTTTGATGACCTCGTTCTTCACCTTATGCCTGAATTTGATGCCCAACTTCCTCCTCTCCATTGCTCTGTTTACACACTGTGATTTATGAGGATTTGCTTTGTCAGAGCCAATGTTTCTGAATCAAGTTATTCCTGGTAAGACACAAGCATTGCACACTTTCATTTATAGTTTTGCTGAGACATCCTTGTCGATCAGGATGAAACAGAGCTTTCTGAATTCTGCCTAACTCAATCCTATTACTTGTGGAACGATTCCATTTATTACAAAATTAATACATTTTTTATTATCTAAAGCACAGTAGCTACACTTAGCTGATTTGTGTGATCTAAAATACTGCATTAGCTGTTATGTTTAATTGCTTTATTTTCGATGGAACACTGTCAGCATATGCATGGTGAATTATGGAAACATGTAAAATGAAGAAGATCACAAAGATTTAAACTAAATGTCAAACATAATATTGACTAAATCCTGCTCTTCAGTTACAAATCTGCATTGTAGTCAGTTTAGTGACTCTGAATCCTTTTGGTCTCCCAATTTGTAGTAACAATCAAATATTTTAATTACACCACTATATTTCAAAAAGTTTTTCTGAGCCATTTCACAGTGAATGGTGAACAAGAACAGTCCTAAACAAAAGAAATATTTAAAATAAACAAGTTGAAATTGCAGTACAGCTATATAAACACATGTACATAAAAACAGTGTTCTTAGTTGTGAAGACTAGTGTTCCCTGTTTCAGGGAAAAAAGAGAAGATAGTGGGGGAAGTATGAGAAGGAGCCTGTCCCAACTATTTTATCCTTCCCCGTGAAGCGAGTACTGTGTTTTATTCATTCGATTTATAAACTAAAATGAGAATTTGTATTTTTGCTGTGGAAAATGGCCATACCAACAAGCTTGTTATTGTGTGTTTCTATTTTCTGTATAGGGAGCTACAGCTCCTGAAGGTCAGTATTGAACAGTCAATGTGTTTGTGAATTTAACAAATGTTCTGAATGGAGTTATTTTAATTCTACATCTTTCAACCAACCAATAAAATCAGAATTTTTAAATGGTTTGTCTTTACCAATATGATGTTAGCTTCAAAATTATCCCTACTTAAAAATTCCAAATGTGTTCCCAGACTCCTGACACATCAGCTGAAAATCATTTCACTAAAATACAGTGCTTCAAACTCAGTGAGGAGGCTTAAGTATTTTGTAGAATAGTTTCCTAACTTTTTTGTGTTTGATCACAGCAATATAGGGGAAGGGTTAGGTTGTGAATATGTGATATTCCAGGCCCGATTTAATGCCATCCAAAGCAACTTCTTATTCCAAGGTAACTTTTATGCTATCTCGGCATAAAAGTCAAGCCTTTTAGGCCAACTTTTATGCCATCAACAGTAACTTATTATTCCAAGGTAACTTTTTATCCATAATAAAAATAAAATTCAGAGAATTTATCATTAGAGAAGGAATAATAACCGAGCATACAATAATAAACAAAAGACTATTATTTTTACATATAAATACTTTTATAAGTGTTGCTTAGCAACATTGTATTGATGTCATTTATTGGTCTGTACCATCAACCAAATACTACAGGTTACATTAACTTTCATAGTATGCATAGGAAGTCATGGATAAACCAATAGGTTCATGTGATATATGAAACATATCCATACACAGCTGATTTGAGATTTCACTTTTCAATTTCCAATACCTGTAGTTCAACCTAGTGGCTAAATGAAGGCAGTCTCAAGACAACGATTTTTTACCTGGAGATTGAGAATCATCTTCAAATATTGCAGGCAACTTTTGTGGTTACATTTTATTTTGGAAGTTACTTTCCCTATTCTGGAGAAGCATGAAAGCTGCCAGTTGTCTTTGAAAACAACTAATTTGTTGGTATGTGCTAATACATATTATTCTTATAAATATTCATTGCTCAAAGCCTCTTACCTAATAAGGAATCAACCACCTCATCATCCCTTGGTGGGAATGAAACCATATAGTGATTTGCGGGCTCAGGTGTTTCTTCAACTGGCATTGAAAGCATACAAGAGAAATTGTTAACAGGCTGACAGTTATGAAAAGGACCAAGAAGTAAACAATTAAAACACACACACACACACACACACACATATCTATCCTAAATGATAACACATTTTAATGTACTTTTAAGGATTCATTACTCACAAATTCATGACTACCATAAAATAATACAAAACCAGTAGTAGCTTTATTCTCTGATAAGATGAATTTGTGTTTCAAATCCTGCAAGAGATTTCCTTTATTAAACTATTGCCATGTCAAATATTTCTGCTTGTCAATCATATGATGTCCCTATGAGTGTTTTTCTTTAACAATTTTCTTTAAAAATTGTCTAGTTTAGTGTTGAACAAGGGAAACAATTTTAGTGCTGGAAATTCTTCAGGGGATTATTCATTGGAAAGAAATTTAAGTTTTGTCGTAATGTGGATGGAAAACTCTCATAAATGAGTTAAAATGTTAAACCTTGAGCTTTTGAATATTTGTATTTAATTTTTGTCTGGCTTGATCTCTCAGAAATTAAATACATAATGCCTTTAGTCATCTCAATTAATAATAAATACAAATCTATTTATTTTATTTTGAGAAACACTCACTCTGTAAATGTATGTGTATGTTTCACTATCTTTGAATAAGAAGGATGGCACTGAAAGTGGAACAGTTCCAAGAAAGTCTTCTGTAATAATGAGAAGTACACATAAAAGAGAAAGTATCGAATGATATTTCCATGTGCAATAAATAGAACCTGTAATAAACTATGCAGATTCACAATGAAATTGACAATGTTTTCAACAGTTCCCACATTGGGATAACATTTTTGTTAATGTTTATGAAGCTTGTTGTATAACCACTAAGGATAGCAATGTTTAATAACGCAAGTGCTGAAGAATGTGATGTGCCCTATGATGTGATTTTCTTTAACAACTGTTAAACTGGTAAGGCTGTAGTAGCTGTTACAACATTTGTGCTGTGCAAAATATCTCTACAAATCTAAGGTAACCTCTTGCCTTGATCATGGACTCTGGTATCTGCTTTGTTCCAAACCAGCAGCCATATACAATTATGAAACAAAAGCCATGTGAACAAAATGAGATTCGTGTTTCATGTCTTATTGATATCAGCACATTGTAGATACAGTGCTACGTCAGCTGGAGAAGAATAGGGGAAAGGAACTGGCATCAATGTTGAGGAATCCTCTTGCATTCATCTTAACTGACTTAGTGAAATTGCAACGGCCATATGACAGATTTGTACTACTATGTGGTGAGCTTCCTTATTTGGCAAAGTGTAGCAACTCATTGTGACATTTGCTAGACATTAGGACAGAAAATCCCTGGGGAAACAATCAATAATGCAATTTCAGTAGCTGACTATGACTGTTTACTATTTGAAGATGGAGGCACGGGCAAATATCCCCACTATAGTCAAATAATTCTCAATGAAGTTCCCATTTGCAGAATGTAACATTATAATTTTCCAGTGTGTTTCTTAAGGGGTGAAATACATTCCTCGTCTCATGACATGTGTCCTACATAACTAAAGTACCCCAAGTTCTTGAAAGTGTGCAAATTGAACAATAAGCTGAAAACAACCTGTCAGCAGAATGAAAATATTACTCTTCAGTGGCCAAAGTGAAGGCTCCTGATGGATTACAATTTACTGCATGAGTAACACAGATTGTTGCATGTTGGAGAGAGCTTCTGCAGTATTTGAGGAAGTAGGGGGCAGCTTCAGGAAGATAGAAGTTTTGTATCAGTCTGTGAGGCATTCTTGGGTGGCTCAGATGGTTGATGACACTGTGATGGACATAGTTGTAGATTAAAGTTTTAGACTCAGAAACAAAGTGTATGCAGCTGCTCTGCAGTTATTTCTGATGATACACATGAATCAGTCTTGAATAGCCACTGTAGTCTTTCCTTGCTGGATACCTGATATATTTCCAAATTACTGTATGGTACATATTTCATCAAATGTGAGTTATCTACAACTGTTTCATGAGTTTTGCCCTGTAAGTGTAAAAGGTTCCATTTTCTTCCATGGCCACATTGAGATGCTACCAACAACAGAGAAGAATTGATGAATTTTGATAGGAGCAGATGTTATATAATTGACAAACAAAGATTTGTAATAAAAAACACATCAGTTTACTTGAAGAAATGTGAAATAACACTTGATAAAGTCCAAACGTTTCACTGCATGTCTGTGTGCTGTTCTACCCCAAAAATGAATTTAACTCTGATTGATTTAACTGTTTTACTACTGCAACTCCAACTTCTACTACATTCATTTCATGGTAATGGTTCAGGAGGAAAAACTAGTCTGAACCATGTTGCAGTTGGCACCAGACTGAGGCTTTTAAAACTGACAGTCACTACTGCCAATGTGAGCACCTACACTTATTTGTTTATCATACTTCGTCATGATTGATATATATTCATGATTACTCTAGCCAAAATAGCTTCGTGAGTGTGGTGTATATGACCTGACTCCCATATTTAGCATATTGGGAACCTAACAATACCAGAGAAAGAAAGTTGCTATTCACTGCATAGTGGAGATGCTGAATCTAATTATATATGGTGCCCTATTTTATGTGCATTCTGGGCAAACCATTCACTACAGATAAATTTATAAGGTTTCCTTGAATGTTTGTTAGCATTATTATAAATAATGCTCTTAGTGTGGCAAATTACAATTAGATGGAGTAAGTAAAGTACTGCAAATAAGTGAGGCACTTGTAAACAATAACAAATAAAAGCATTAATTGTAGGAATATAATTAAAGATATTTAAAAATGCTTTTATCTGTACATGAATAAGTCACTTTGGATTACATTGAAATTGATGGGTAACCATATCTGTTACGAAATTACTTAATACTTTACTCTGAACTATTTTAGTCAAAACAACCAACATGTTTCCACCACAAGCTAAGATGCAAAATTAACACTCGCATTCTATTAATGATAATACTAGGGCTACTTTCCTTGCTGTTATTATTAATACTTTTGAGGCAAACATCACATTTACTGGGTGCTTTGTGCACATCACGACAAGGTAGCGGATGACAACTCTGTGGGCATCGGATGACTCATGGTTTCCACACTGTGCATGTGAGTCAGCAGACAATGGCTGTTATGTGCATGGTAGCTGCCATGCAGGACTGCACCAGGAATCTGCCAGCAGTGACCTTGCTCAACTGTCATCATTTACAATCATGACCAATGTCTAGAGTGACCTTCCAGAAGCTTTTGAAGAGTCTCACATCAGGTTTGGCAGCAAAGTTTCCACCCCAGTTGGAGAACATGGGAATGTTATATGGAGTTCTTCAAAATTCTGTCCTGCACATAACCTTACTTTTTATTATTTGTCCTGCCAAATGAATTATTTCCGAACAATGGAAACTTTAGGTTGTAATATCAACTATTCCAATTCTGTCACAAGCTTATCCAACTCCATCAGAGGCTGGACCAGCTGTGAAAGCAGCCATGGCATCTACCAGCTCAGCTGCAACCATTGTGGAGCTTGTTATACTGATATGACTATCAAGCAGCTGTCCATCAGGATGAATGGCCGCATCAAAATTGTGGCCAAGAGCAAAAGAGACCATCTGTGGCACAACATGTAGCTGAACATAACATGCTTGATTTCAGTGGCTGCTTCACTATCCAAACTACCTGGATCTTTTCCTCCATCACCAGCTTTCTGAACTACACAGATGGAAGTTATCCTTGCAACACATTCTCCACTCCCAAAATTATCCAGCCTCAACCTATGGTAACCTACTGTCCCAACACCCTCCAGCCAAAAGTTTCCAGCCTGTCTGTCCTATCACCTCCTTCCTATTCTCATCCTCACCCTCTGTGTGTGCCATTTGCTACCAATGCACCTACCCATCTTTCCCCTTCCCCACTCTTCTCGTTTTTTGTTCCTCATTCCCCTGCCCTCCCTCCCTCCCTGTCCTACAGCTTCCTGATACTGCGCCTGTTGGCAGCCTAGCCCCTGCAAGCTCCACCAGACAGCACTCATCTTTCCCCTTACCCATATGCTGCTATCCCTTCCCCTTCCCCACCCCCTCCAGACTGCTGCCTCCGTTCTACATGACAGTTGCACAAATGTCTGAGCTGCTGGAGATTGTGATCTTGTGTGCTTGAGCTTGCTTGTGTGTGTGTGTGTGTGTGTGTGTGTGTGTGTGTGTGTGTGTGTTTCCTTTTCTGAAGAAGGCTTTGGCCAAAGGCAAATGCGTAAGTTTCTTTGCCTTATGTCTGTCTGTAACTCAATGTGTCATCTTTATTGCAAAGGAATTATTTTGTTAGCTCCTGCTCTTGACTATTAATCTATGGAGGGTAGCATAAGTTTGGTGCATATGGCACTTTAACGTATGAGTAGATTTCTGACTGCATCATCATTTATGACAGACTTGGTAAAGTTCAGGAAAAATAATAATTTTGTAGTTTGACAATGTTTGAATAATGTAGAAAATTATGCCTCTTCCAAATAGCTGACACAGAGGAAAATTCAAGTATAACTAATTCACTAGAAACATCTAAATGAGTCTGCAATCACGCAGGAACTGTAGTGGACTATGATATTTCAGTACACAGTGAAGTTAGAGGAAGAGGCAGCCCTAAATTACACTCAAAATTGAATGGTTCCACAACAGATAACACATGTGACCCAGTAAGAAATATCTACCAGAAAACTTACTTCTTCAAATTTTACAGAATATAAGTCAGAAACCATAAATTTGAAGGAAATAATTGTGAAGCAAATCAAAACAATGAATAAAGTAATCAGAAAGTGCAAGAGAATCTCTTGAAAACAAAATAGAAACTTACAGAGATGTCAACAAAAAGCACAAACACTTAAGACAGTAACTCCAAGGTACATAGATTTGTATGAAATAAAAATGGAAAAGTCAAAAACGAGGAAGAGTATTAAAATCCATTTACCGACTTTTCAATAAAATAGGAGAAACTCATAAAGACAAGTTGATGATCTATTAGACACAATGCTGCAAGCTCAAATACATATCAGTGAAGTTTAATTGAAAATAAATACATCAATATAAGTGTACATAGTGCTAATGACACCTATGCTTCCAATGTCTGTCATCTTCTGTCACTCCTTCTAAGTTCCGTTGTCTGTACAGAAATTGAACCAATGTACGTGCCATGTTCATTGATATTTCTTTATTTTAATTTTCTTCTTTCACATTGTTATTAGTAGTTTATGATCATGTGTCAAAGCAAGAAATACAAGGTGTCCCTGGAGGAATTGTCAGTGTTCAGGGATAGGACGGGAATGATCATTTGAAGCAAAAAAAGTCTAGTCAACATGAGCTTCAAAATGCATACCTTAAGAACTTTGTGCACTTCTTCATCTTTGAGAGGTGGTAGCATGGACCAAAAAAGAAAAAAAAAAACCACACACACACACACACACAGAGAGAGAGAGAGAGAGAGATAGAGAACACACACACACAGAGAGAGAGAGAGAGAGAGAGAGAGACATAGACATAGACATACAGATGCAACTCTCACACACATGACCACATATATCTGTGTGTGTGTGTGTGTGTGTGTGTGTGTGTGTGTGTGTGTGCATGTATGTGGTCTAATTCAGAAGAAAGCTTTTTGCCCAATAGTTAACTTGTTTAACAGTCTTTTTGTTGTGCCTCGATGCAGCTCTACATCTCCACTATCTCCCATAACTTTTCCACTTAAAATTGTTGCTTTTATGTTATAACAATCTTTTTCCCTAAAGCTCCAGTATTGTTCCAAAACTGTGATGTATATATGACTGGGAGAAGTATGATAGGCATACCACATTTCAATGTTAAAATGTGCAGCAGTGTGATTGGAAAATGAAATGAATTCAAGAATTTAGTTGAATAACTGGCAATTTTGCCTTGATTAATTACAGTACCTATAGACTTATACATTGTTGTTTCACCTCGTGTTTCATTTCATTCTTCAGCCTCTCAATTTTATGACTGTTAGCATAATTAATCCTCATTTTGTGTTACAGAAGTCACAGGGGTGATAGAGGTCATGGTACAATACAGTTTTATTTTAAAATTTTACATGGAATTCCTCTTTGGATATGGTAATGAAATTATTTCAAGGTAGTCATAAATTTAACTTATAGTATTTGTGGTTTGTTTTAAAATGCTGCAGAAGACTTGATGCATGTGCAAGGAAATAACAACAAACAGTTTCCAACCAAAGTGGTACCATGGTAGCCGAGAGTTCTTCAAAGAATGCCAAACTTTTCCAAAGAGTAAAATGTGGCATTTTTACACTTAGGGTGTAATTATTTAGAGTTCTTTCTTCTTCTTTACTCCACAAGTAGTAGTTTCAGCTTTCTTTTCACTGTATAAGTAGTTTCAAATTTTTAATCCATTACTGAATATTTAGTTCGATAAAGATGCCATATGTATGAAAATAGCAGGGTACTCACAAGATGTGCTCCCATTTTTTTGGTTTACAAATTGTAATGTTTTTGATGGTTTAACAGATATTTGGTGCAGATAAGGCAGAAAACATGCACCATCTATCCGTCAAACCACAAAAAAACAGCAAAATTTTCAAACCAAAATGAATGGGAGCACACCATGTGAGTATGCTACTATTTTCATACGTATGGCACCTTTTTCTGACAAAACACTGAATAATGGCTTAAAAAGCCAAAACTAGTTGAGGAACAAAGAAGAAGTCTAAATAAACACAGCCTAAGTGGAAAATGTCACATTTATTTAATAAATCTATGCCTGTGGACCCACTATGAAGAAGATATACGACTTCTCTATAGAATTCACTTTCGTATATATAGCATAAATATTTCAGTTCACATGTTACTACATGGGAACATCAAAGAATCCCTGGATTCTTAGTATTTGATGCTTATGGACTAAAAAGGCCCAACTGCTGATGAAGGAATCAGCCATCAGACACTCAGTCAATCAAAGCCTGTCCTTAACTTGTACTGCATGTACAGAAATACCAAGTATATATAAATGTGTTTCTCACCTGACAGTATTTAAGAGCACAATATTTAGAAAATATTCTGTTAAGATGAGTAATTGGCTTTTATTCCTCACTCCATTTACAACAACCATATGTACATAAAATAAAAGGGTCATATATTACACAAAATTTGCTTAATAACTATTGTAAGGATCCAGAAGAGCAATGATCCATCACATGATTATAATTAAAGTACTGCCCCTTATCCTGTTCCAAGCATTTTCTAAAAGAAAATCCAGGATGGATAGTGGAGATGCTGAGTCACAGATAGGCACAACAAAAAGACTGTCACAAAATAATCTTTCGGCCAACAAGGCCTTTGTCAAAAATAGACCACACACACACACACACACACACACACACACACACACACAGGTGTGCCTATCTGCGACTTAGCATCTCCGCTATATGATGAGTAGCAACTATCCTTTTCATAATATAGTTACATTTTCTAAAAGATATTTACTGATATTAGGCAGCAAACTAAGACAGTATTAGTCTAAAATTATTTAAATGCACAGTTATTTCTTACTTAAAGGATCTCAGTTTCTGGATCCTAGAACTGCAAACATATATATTTTAACAATGCTGCATGCAAGTAATAAAACGAGCTTCCATAAGTATGTCACATCCTTCCATATAATGGGAAACCATATATATTGCAAAGATAAGTATAAGCTGAATAATTTAACAAGAAATGCAATTGCTCCTTTGAAAGTAAAGACTTCCGGTGTGTTTCTAAGGAAACATTCTTTCATCATTATACATAAACATATATACAGGAAAACATATGTTCTTGACTGATAAGGGACATGTAAAATTGCTGTTAGTAACAGTCACTGACAAATGCAATATGCAGAAGCAATTTACAACTACTTTTACCCACTGCTGTATGTTTTTAATTCTTTCCATACCAGTGAAGATCACCTAATGAGAATGGAAGGAAAATTGTCACACACAGACAAGGAAACAGTCTTCAGAAATATAGAGCCAAGAGGAAGTTATTTAGTTCAAGACTACCTGAATAAAAAGCAATTAGTAGAATGTACTACATTTCATGCTCATTTAATATGTTGACTGCCTTGAGGGTGTTGGCTGCCACAGCAGAGCTTCAGCCGTGACACAATGCCCACTGGCCTGGTGGGGAAACATCCATCACTATACATGCAGCAGTTAATGTGCTAAAACAAGTTGCAGGTATGCCACATTACCTATTACTTCAGTTATTCTGTATTCAGAAAAAGGAGGCTGTCAAAATGTGTTTTTAACTATAATGCATATAGAAAGCTACTAATTCGAGTACATATTCTATTCTGTCATACATGCCTACCTTATATAAGGTACGATCAAAAAGAGATGACTGCTGCTTATATGCAACTCTGACATGCTTACATAAGCACATATATGTAGGCAAGAGATTAGTGTGTCATTCGTGCCTTTCCAACGAGCATGCAGTAAATGCAGAAATATAAACAATGGCAACATTATTACCAAATGTGTCCACATAGGACCAACACTGTTAACATTTTCTTGGCTGCTGAAGTACAAACACTAGCAGAAATCCATCAGAAAAAGAAGAATGTGTATGGGGCAACATGTCTTTCATAAAACACTGTTGTGGAAAAATTGCAACAAGGATTGCTGCCACTTCATGATAATGCACGTCTCCATATTGCAAATGCCATAACACAGAAGTTACGCCAACTCAAGTGGGTGATACTTGAACACCCGCACTATAGTCCAGATCTCTTGCCATGTGATTATCATGCCTTTGGTCCCTTAAACAAGGCCTTAAATAATTCCTGCTGGATGCAGAAGTGCAGCAGGCAGTTACCAAGTACATATTTCTTCATCCAAATGAATATTTTCAACATGGTGCATCGATGGGATGATTGACTCAATGCTCATCATGAGTCTGTCTGATTGGTACACTGATCCTGGACTACATGGCTTTGAAACTGAAACTTTTTGATCACCTCTTTTATTTAAATACTGGAAAATGGCAACTCTTTTTGGAAATACTTGTATTTCCATTTTTTTTCTTTGTGTGTGTGTGTGTGTGTGTGTGTGTGTGTGTGTGTGTGTGGGCGGGGGGTGGGGGGCAGGTTAGAATAGGACTTTAACTTACAGTTACATATCAACATAAATGTGGATGGGGCAGAAGTTAATTGTTGTATTTTTTTTCACTATTAACAGAGGACAGGAAACTGTAGTGTGCATATGTCATGGGAACTTGTGGGTAGCAATGGTGGTATGAGGTATAGAGGTGTGGTAGGAAAGGGAGGGTTAAATTTCCCATTAATTTGTGAGTCTGTTACTGACAGAGCACTAGTGCAGATAAATATGGCGAATGGCTCATACGCGACCTAATGAATTACACTCTTACAGCATTCAAATTACCTTTCACATAGTTTTATCACTAAAATAATTTGAGAAAGTGTTCTTGCTTGTTGTTTGTTAATAACAGAAAATTTAATGGAAAATTCTGATGACTTAAACTCATGAATAAATTTGGAAAATTACAGTGATATTAACTCAAACATAAGACATCTAATAATTGAAGAACCACAACAGCTGTTAAATGATCCTTTATTGAAATGACCAGTTTTGCAGCGTAAAGCTGCATATCTATACCCAAGTTAAAGAATGTAGTACTTATTATACTCATTATTAGTTCTTATGAAATCCAGACCAGAGTTAAATGGATGACCCAACATTCTAAGTCAGATAAAAATAAATTGCCTGTTGAAGGAATGGTAGTCAGCTAATAAAAAAAGAAGAACTATGGAGTCGACCAACCCAGATAGCAAGGGATCCTACAACAAAAATGACAAGGGAATTGATAAAGTCTAAAATTCAGAATTTGAAAATGTGGAACTGAAATGAAAGTGATTAATAAGACAGGAATATAATTAGATAAACTCACCTTTGGGAGAGCAATTCAACGTAGAATAGGTAGACTCACTTGATATGGTGGTAGGCAGGCAGAAAAACAGATCATACAAAAACCACAATAAAACAGGAAACCTACAATAAAAATAGAGCATTCATGACCAACAAAGACAGGATGGGGGGAAATAGATATAGAGAAACAGACTATCTGTTTTTCATGGTTTTTATCTGATCCGTTTTTCTACCAGCAACCACTGTATGCTACTGCCACATGTGCCTATTCCACATTATGCTGCTCTCTCAATGGTGAGTTTATCTAACAATATTCCCATTTTATTAATCACCTTCATTCTAATTTCAAATTTTCAAACTTTGAATTTTAGACCCAATCAATCTTCTTGATGTTTTTTATTGTAGGATTCCTCATTATCTGGGGTGATCAACTCCATCATTCTACCAGTTTTATTAGCTGACTACCGCACCTTCAATGTATGTTTTATTTTGATTTTACTAAGAATGTTGACTCAATACATCTAGCCCTAGTCTGAATTTTATATGACATGATTGTAAGTAATGTTATCTGTAATTTACACATTGTACACACCAATGGCCTCTTTCTGATGGAGCATAAAATGTGGTTTATCTGAAAATGCCACCTGTCACCACTCAGTAGATGTCCAATTGAAGTCTTGACATGCAAATTCCAGTATTCATAGCTGATCAACAGCAGTCAGCATGGGCACATGGACTAGGTGTCTGCTGCAGAGACCCATACACAGCATTATTGACTGGAGGGTCATTGAGCAGACTCTGTTGGTAGCCCTTTGGTTCATCTGGGTGGTCATTTGCTCAACTGCTTCATATCTATTCACACGTACACATCTACACAGTAATCGTTCAAACCCTGTCATCTATGGCCCATGGTGCACTACAGCTGTCTCAGGGCCAGTGTAAGATAGCATCATTTTGCCATGCATGACACACTTCAACCATAGCAGCACACATACAGTTTACAAATTTAGCCATTTTGGAAATGCTTCCACCCTTGACCTGAAAACCACTGTCCATGCCCTTTTGAATGTCAGATAAATTGTTCCATTTCCTCATTACAACATTGACTGCACAGTTTTCTGCATCTCTCTGACATGCTCAATATACCCTCCACTACTACTAGTGCTGCCAACTGCCATCTGTGAGTGGTTATTGGACATCAACACTGAACATAGGTGGTGATCACATTAATGTGTCTGGATTGTGTGCTTTTTGACTTCCAAGACAAGGCCAAATAATTCAGTTTAGCATCCTACTATTTGCCTAGCACAATTTCTGTGGCATGGTGCTTAGCAAAGATGATTAGTTGAACACAAGTTCTTTATTTGATTCTCAGTTGCTGCTTCAGATCTACTGTTGTTGAAGGGGTCTGGAATGTTCTTCACACAGCCTTGTGAGGCTAAATGAGAAGCTACCTGAGTAAATTAGCAGCAACATTGGCATGCAAGTAGCTGAAGCAGTGTCAGGTCAAAAGGCTATGAGCCATATGAGAATTATTTTGTTCATTTAACTAATGAGGGAATTCAAGACTGTCTCTCTTATCTGAAACTGCCTTTCTACCTAGTTGGGTGATTTACATGATCACCAGTAACAGGAGATATACTTCATCAGGAGACAATGCATTATCAAATGCCAGATTATTTGTCAGTTGCATGTTAACATGCCAGCAGTTAGTGTATGGAGACATCACACTTATAGTATTGGTGCCTCCAAAGAAAAGAAATAAAGAATGTTTCATGAACCTGATCAGAAGATCTACTGGTAAACAGGCAGTGATGCACTGTTTGAAGCCTCCAACAGTTGATAACAGTTGGTGAAAAAAGAATTTACAGTAAATACACAAGATAATATTTAGGAAAGGCTCAGTTTTCATTACAAGTTCCCTTTCCTTGGCTGTAGCTAAGGTAGCAACTGTAGGAGTCTGGAAAGGGGGGATGATGATGTATCACTCATGTAGGATAAGAGAAACCTACGAAGTGTAGAGAGTAAGGTAAGAAATGGTAAAAAGAGTGACATTTGTAGGGGGTCAAATACTGCAGGTAAGAAGACAATTACACCAACGACAGATCAAAGGTGGCAGAAGGTAAAATAAAATGTTGGAATGAAACAGACAGAAGAAATAAAATAATACAGTAGATGGTATAATGACAGCCAATGGCCTTGCTACAGCAGTAGCACGGTTCCTGTCAGATCACCGAAGTTAAGCACTGTTGGGCTGGGCTAGCACTTGGATGGGTGACCAGCTGGGCTGCCAAGTGCTGTTGGCAAGCAGGGTGAACTCTGCCGTTATGAGGCAAACTGAGGAGCTACTTGATTGGGAAGTAGTGGCTCCTTTCTCCTAAACTGACATACGGCTGGGGGAGAGTTGTGCTGACCGCCTGCCCTCCATATCTACATCCAGTGACGCCTATAGGCTGAGGTTGACATGGTGGTTTGTTGGTTCCATTGGGCCTTCATGGCCTGTTCAGGTGGAGTAGTAGTAGTAGTAGTAGTAGTAGTAGTAGTATAATGAGAAAGGGGGCAGGCTGAGAAGAAAAATGCTAAAAAGGAATGGGATGAGGAATGGGATCTGATCAAGTTAGACTTTCCTTCTCTTTCCTTCTCATTCTGCCTGTTAAGTCTCCCCTGACCTGTGGCTCTGGGTGACTTTTCCAAAATCTACCTCTTTTCCTAGACCTCTCCAGTCCTTTTTCTTCACCTATCTTCCTTTCCCTTCAACCCTTCTGCCTGAAGAAGGAGCCACTGGATCCAAAAGCTTGTCTAATTATAATCTTTCATGTGTGTTTTCTGTCACCACTTGGTGAGTAGAGTTTTTTATCTATCCAATTACCTTATTTTGTGAAAAATTGATTGTTCTCATTGTTATAAACAATGCTATTAGTCACAATGACAAGAGTGCTGTCTCTACAACAGAGCAACCATCTGTAATTCAATTGCTCATTTGCGTACTAATCATTAAACTGAAAAAAATCAGTTGAATATTGACCTGATGAGTGATTAATGGCAATCATGAATAGGTGCTGTAGAGAGGCTACATATCATGACACTGAAAGTGAGAAAATAATCAGTGTTCTCAGCGTATTTTCTTACACTGCCCAAGAATCATCAGATATATATCACTTTCATAAAATGATGAGACTCATCTTGAACTTCAGCTTAATCACCAGTATTTTGTTGCAACAGTAATAAGCTTCAAGATTTTTAGTGTTACTAGTTCTTTTAAAAATTCCAACCAATTGAGTGAAGTGGGAATGAAGACTCAAGAGCTTTATATGGCATGATAAGCATATAATAGGATCTTTTTTGTTTCTTATGCCTGATAGGTGTGGTCCAGGGAATGAAAAAGCAGATAAATAAGATATTTTTCACTCTGGACACTATTATAAAACCTACATAGTTTTTAACTACCTACTGCATTCTGTATTCTCAGCTTCCAGAGGCACTGCAGATTTATATCCAATGGACATTGACATTTTGTAAAAATGTATGAATGTGATTACTACAGTTTATCAGATTATGAAAAATGGAAGAGAGTGCATAATCTTCAGAAAACACTCTTCCACAATGAGATGTAAAAGGGACACTTTTAAAAATACTACAAAAACTGGACATATTAAGCTTCAGAGAATATTTACAACATTGTATGAAAATTACTAAAGTATAATGGAAAGTTAATACTTTTCTTTTTTTATTATGTATCAGTTTAAAAGTTGTTTATTACAATATAATCAAGATTTTAACACTGTAGGAAACCTTAACAATTAGTGAATATGTTACACCATTAGCCATATGTTATATACACTAAAGCACTAAAGAGCCAAAGAAACTGGTACACTTGCCTAATATTGTGTGGGGCCCCCGCAAGCATGCAGAAGTGCCACAACACAATGGGGCATGGACTTGACTCATGTCCGAAGTAGCCCATAAATTTGTAGGAATACAAGGGGGTGGAGGTCTCTTCTGAACAGCATGTTACAAGGCATCTGAGGTATGCTCAATAATGTTAATGTAGGGGGAGTTTGGTGGCCAACAGATGTTTTTAAACTCAGAAAAGTGTTCCTGGAGCCACTCTGTAGCAAATCTGGATGCGTGGGGTGTCAAATTGTCTGCCAGAATTGCCCAAGTCCATTGGAATGCACAATGAACGTGAATGGATGCAGGTGATTGGACAGGATGCTTCCATATTTGTCACCTCTAAGAGTCATATCTAGATTTTTCAGGGTCCCATATCACTCCAACTGCACATGCCCTACACCATTACAAAGCCTCCACCAGCTTGAACAGTCCCCTGCTGACATACAGGGTCCATGGATTCATGAGGTTGTCTCCATACCCATACACGTCCATCCGCTCGATACAGTTTGAAAAAAGACTCGTCCGAACAGGCAACACGTTTCCAGTCATTAACAGTCCAATGTCGGTGTTGACGGGCCCAGGTAAGGCGTAAAGATTTGTGTTGTGCAGTCATCAAGGGTACACGAGTAGGCCTTTGGCTCCGAAACCCCATATTGATGATGTGTTGATGAATGGTTTGCATGCTGACACTTGTTGATGTTGAAATCTGCAACAATTTACAGAAGGGTTGCACTTCTGTCACACTTAACATTTGTCTTCAGTCGTCATTGGTCCCATTATTGGAGGATCTTTTTTCGGCTGCTGTGTTGTCAGAGATCTGATGTTTTACCAGATTCCTGATATTCACGGTACACTCATGAAATGGTCATATGGGAAAATCCCCACTTCATCATTACCTGGGAGATGCTATGACCCATTACTTGTACGCCAACTATCACACCACATTCAAACTCACTCAAATCTTGATAACCCACCATTGAAGCACCAGTAACTGATCTAACACTGTGCCAGACACTTGTTGTCTTATATAGGCCTTACTGACCGCAGTGCTGTATTCTGTCTATTTACATATCTCTGTATCTGAATACACATGCCTATACAAGTTTCTTTGGTGCTTCACTGTATGTTTCATTCAGAGGGTGCAGATTTGTCTCATCTTCATAACATTTGGCATCATTGTATTATTTGACGAAAGTAAAGTCATGCAGTGGTCAGAAGGATCAAAAGATTTACTGACAGGAAGTGAAAGCACTAGAAAAACAAAGAGGGCTGGCATTTTATCAGTTTGAGGGAGACCTACATAAATAGTAAATAATTAGTACCTAAAATAAAATACAGCTACCAAGAACTATCATCTGATTATTCTGAAATAAAATTCTGTAAAGATGACCACCAAGAATCCCATCGTCCTAACACATTTTTTGAAATGATGACATTTCATGTGTACTGGAGTTTGTAGAAGTGTGAGACAGTCCTCAATGTTTGAAAATATTAAGTTGCAGGCTGTCAGTTAACAATTCCATAGTGATACTATAGTGCAGTATCTTAGTTATGAATGTTGCTTAATAAAATATGTATCACAACTCTAACTTCGAAACATATGTATAAAATATTATCTCTGTAACACTGTAACGGGTGGTTGTCACATATTGTTACATTATTTGTATGAATTTTCATTTCAAGTTGCTCATATTTCTTACCTAACAAGGGATCAAGCATCTCATCATCCACTGGTGGGAGTGACACCATATAGTGATTTGAAGATTCAGGAGATCCTTCAACTGGTATTGAAAGCATACAAGAGAAACTGTTATATAATGGACAGTTATGCAAAGGAGCAAAAAGTAAAGGCTTAATAAACAGGTAACTTTTATAAATAACAGTGAATTAAGGCTCAATATGTTCTTGGAGACTATACTCATTTTCTTATACTCAGATCGTTTCCTACCATACTACAATAGCGGGTAACGGTTAAGGGTGCACTGAGGCCTCCAGCCAAAAAACTACAACTGACATATCAGTACAATTATATCATCAAAGTAATTTTAATTAAATCTTAAGACAATAAATATCTCAGACAGACACTGCTGCCTGTTGTCAAACAGTGCAGATGCAACACAAGATTTATTTCAACCAAACTTGAGGAGTTGGAACATTGTTAAAATGTTAAGTATTTCAGACACCTGACTTTTTCAATGATGTTAGTCATGGTAGCAGTTTGGTATGATGGTTTTGAATTGCGTTTGAGCTAGTAAAATATTTACCTGTACTCCATATAGTGGAAAGTACATGCGATAATTTACCATATTCCTACTCCACTTGTGCATGGAGCATAGAAAGAAAGACAGTATGTCTGCACATAAGCCCAAAATTCTCTAATTTTAGCATTATAATTAGTATGTATGAAACATAATGTAATCTAATTAGTGGAAGGAGTAAAGATAACCAGTCATCACTTAGTTGAAGCATTGAGGAGTCAACAAGCACATTACAAAAAAAGGATTGAAAACATGGCCAAGCTTTGGGACACAGACACACACACACACACACACACACACAAAGATTGTCCTAACTAACTACATTGCCCTGACACTGTAGCCTGCCTGAGTCAAGAGGTGGGAAGGAGCAGCAAGGAGGTAGGAAGGGAATGGGAGGAGTGGAATGGAAGGAAGGCTGATGATTGATGACTGAGAGTGAGAGGCAACAAGGAAATGGGATAACAATGTGGACCAATGAACCTGTGTGAGTATGGACTAACACAGTGAATTATCAGGCACAGAAACATGAGTGAAAGTTTGGGATAGTGGGTAGCAGAGATTAAGACAACAATGGTTTCAGGATCAAACGATATGTTGTACATATAATTCACATCCATGTAATTCAGTGTATGTGTGATTTGAGGAGGATCCAGATGGCATAGATTATAAAGTAGCGAATGAAGTCATACATGTTGTGTTCAACAGCATATTAGGCCACTGGGTAGTCGAATTTACTCTTGGCCATAGTTTTGCAATGGCTATTGATTCAGACGGAAAGCTGGAAAAGTGGTTGGGAGTCATTTCCACATAAAAAATCTGTGAAGAAGTTACAACAGAGTTGGTATATGACATGGCTGCTTTCGATAAAGTAAGATATGCCTGTGATTGGACTGGAATAAAATCTTCTGGGTTGGGACCATAGGTCAGGCCTTGTACTTGTGTCTTCCACAAGGCTATAACCAAAACTGGGTTTAGGTGTATCATAAGGATTGAGCATGATACTTCATTGATTTGTTGGGTGGCAGAATACTGATTTGGGAGAGATAGTACAGATTGTGGGAAGGTTGTTCCTTATCACTGCAGTGCATAATGAAAAGCAGTTGGTGGCCTGGTGAAGGATGTGGTTTAAATTTTTCTAGTCTGATGTAATACTGGGTAATGTGCCAGTTGCCTGCACATTTTAAATCTGCCACTGGTTCTTAAGTCAGAAGGGAAGTGCATAACATGCCATCTACTGTGAATTGACAATACATACTGCACGCATATAGAACTGGCGTGTTCAGATGGTCGTGGCATCTGTGTTAGTTTAGCTGGGCTCAAAAGTGTACAGTGAACATGGGTTTGCAAAATAGAAAGTTTTGTTGCAGATGATTATGCAACTTGGTTTTAAGATTAGCCAGAATGCTTCATGTGGCAGGAACCAATGTCTGTACTGGAGTTGATCAGAGTGGTCAGTTTATGAAAGAAAGAAGCTTTTGGTTAGATAGTGAATGATTTGTGGCATTCAGTGCTGGAGCCAGACACTATGGAGGCCAGTGTTATGGAGCTGGCACCTTGAAGAATACGGAGCACAGTGTGTTCTGTGGCTACAAATAACAAGGTACTGAACTGTGATTGCTCTCCGCTCTATTTAACTGAGATTGGTGTCTTGAATCTAGTCTGAGTAACAGATGTCGACGACTGTCGTTAGAAATCTGATATATCCTTACTGCCAGCTGTGAAACATTAGACATAGTGTGTGCTGCTACTGGTTATTCACAGCTTTTGGTTTCCTTCCTGAACACATATTAAGACACAAGAGTGCTTTCAGCATAGCTAATATGTGTAAAGCATGTTTTACTTGGATTGTTACAAGGGCTGGATTCAAACTGATGAGTCAGTGAGCTGCCATCTGTGTTGACACAATGAAGGTCTGTGAGACGCATTTGTACAGTGAACGGGTATAGTACTCTGTCAATCTACTCCAGTGTGTAGACTGTTGAACATCATGTTTACAAAGATAGAGCAATGTTCTTGAGGAAAAATTGAAATGGCACAAGGTCAGGGTATGTAAAAATGTTTCTAGGAATTGCTTGAAGGATGTGGTGATGCAGCGTTATCATATAGCACAGTTGCATGATGGGGTAAGGCATTCAGATTAGGTAGAGAAGCTGGAAAGGTCACCATGTACAGAATGACACCATGCAGAGGGCAATACAATTCGATTCCTTGGTTCCTTGTTGGATGTTGATCCCTGCTGGGCTGCATGTGAGTTAGCAGCAGAAGTCACAGAATGCCTTAAAACTGTGCTCCACATCCTGCACGACATTCTGGGGTTCCAGAAAATTTCAGCATACTGGATACCCCATGAAATGTCCAAGATGCAACAATGGCACCACTGTGCCACTGCACAGGATATGTTGGGCTGATACAAAAGGGAAGGTAATGACTTTTTTCGATGCGTTTCCACTATCGACATGCTCATACGAATCGAACTTGAAATGCCAATCCAATGAATGGAAGCATCCCAGTTCTCCTTGTCCACAGAAAGTGCACTCTACACCAAGTGCTGTGTAGGTGACATCCACTGTGGTGTATGACACTGATGGGGTAATACTCCATCATGCCTACCACCAAGGGTTATGGTAGATGCTGCCTACAACTGCACGTTACTGCAGCACCCTATTTACTGAATGAATGCATTTGCCTTTAACCATTTTGTCAGCTGTTTTAAATGGCATAAGTGTGCACTGGTTATCATAGTTGAAAGCTATCATGTTAAAGGGGTTTAACTGATAAGTTCTTAATGGTCTAAGTGTTAATGCATGGTGTTAATACCAATTCATATTCAGACTGTCATCTAAATATTAAATTCCTTGGTCTCCATTAAAGATGAATAAGAAAACTGAATGTTAGTGAACTGTACTGGCAGTGGCCAAAATTTGTTTATACTTATTTATGTGAAGGCCACAATGGAGATGTCAGAGCAAGTCTGCCAATTTTGGAATGTTTTCATGGCCTACAGTTTCTTATACGTTTTAAGGATTGTAATTAACTAGATATTTGCAGTTTCCTATGCTAAAGGTCCAAACTGTTAAATTTTAATTTATATTATGTTTAAATGAGCTTGTGTCTGAGAATTGTTTGGCAGTTGATTTTAATAATGGTTAACAGAGCAAAAAGAAATTATTAATAAAGCATGTCTTCAGGTTCATGTAATCTGTAAATTTCAAAACAAATGTGTAATGAAAGGTGCAACCTGTCTGTAATTTAGAACAGATCACCAGCTATTTCTCTCTAGTAAGTTTTTGATATATACTGATTTGCATTTTGTTGTCCACAACAAGGGCAGGGAACTTAGGTGGATCAGTAATGAGAAGGGTAGGTGCTTTTATGCAGCTGGTTCACAGGGGTTGTTAAAGAATTAGTGGCATACATGGCTGCGACAAGGGAATCCAATTGTGGACTACATTTGGAGGGTAGTGTCTGTCCATGAAGGCCTTACTTAGTCATACTTTCAACAAATGGATAAGGGAGTTCTTGTCACTAAAGACATGCCAGACTACATGGGAGAGACATTTTAGCATGTGGGAGAGAATTTAGCATGAGAGAGGTGGCAGCTGTCAATGTGGAGATATATTCTCCTCTTTATCATGTACTATGACTTGAAATTTGGTATGCTTATGCCAGAATGGGCTCACGGGTGCCACATTACTATCCCATTCCCTTGCTGCTTCTCTCTCCCAGCCATCAACCTCCTTATCCTCCAACCCTCCCTTTCTCATTCAGCCTCTTTGCTCCTCTCACCCACTCCACTAGATGGTGAGTGTTACGTTTACTCCTTCTATTATTTGTGTTCTACCATGGACTTTCCAGAATAATATCACCAACCTAATATAATCTTATTGTATTTCATGACTCATCTTAGAATTTTGCTCTCATATTTTAAAGAGTGCACTTATTAGATCATAGATAGTTGATCATTGCTGTGAAGCTTCTGCACTGATTAAACAAATCCATGACAAAAACCACATCTCTTGTTTAAACTTTCTCTAAGTAGAACCCATGAATGCTTTCAATAAAGTAAATTCAGAACAATTTTTCCCCTCCATCCAGAAATTGACTGGTACAAAACCTTCCCAGATGATACAATAAAAAGTACATTTTACCATACACTTTGTAGTTATTAGCAGAGTGCAGATATAGAAGTAGATGTAAAATCAAATTTAAGAGTGATCCATGAGGTAGAGTAAATAAAGTGACGCAGAGATAATGCAAGTAGCTGATGTAATAGAAATTAGGTGCAGAGTAAGGTAAATAAGGAAAGAAATTGTAACACAGAATGACTATAATAAGGGAATAACATAAACTGGGGGAGAGAGGATGTGCCATGGGAAAAAGGAATGGAAAAAGAAAAACCAGCACATGAGAAAGGAAGGAAGGTAGTAAGCTGACATAAATGGATTCCCAAGAGTCACCCTTGGATACTTCCATGAACACAGTGGTTGTCCAAATTGCAGATAAGAAGAAATTGCACTCCAACATATCCTTTCCTTCCACTACCCCCTTGGGCTCATTAATTATTAATAAATGTTTACATTGCAACTTAGAGTAGGCCTGTATGTTTGTTACAACACGTCATCACATGTTATACCTAAGCAGAACATTTCAAGAATGATCCATAATTCCATTTGTGGAATGCACAGATGAATACATCTTTTATGACACAAAGATGGCCCACATTTCACCAAAACTGAAAGTCAAAAGAAAAAATATAAATAAAGCTGTGTATTAAATGTTGTAGTCCCCAACATGAGGGAACCAAAGCTAGGAGTACTGTGTTTATTTTCCAAGATGGGTCTTTTAGCTGTAAAGGAAGATTCATCTCCTGAAATAAATGCTGGTAAGCCCTTCTGTCTTTCATAAATTTAACAAATCTCAGAATGCAAATTTTGTTTGTATATATCTTTTTATACATTTTATATGAAAAGTTTATTCTTATAATTTTCTAGTAGATGGCTGATATAATGTACACTATCCTACTCTTGAAAATTTTCATTTGGGTGATTAAATTTTATTATTCAACAATGGGACACCCATACAGTGATTTGAAGAGTCAGACACATTGTCTACTAGCATCTGACACATATTAAGAATAGGTAAGTATTCAAGAGAATGAAAAATGAAGATGTAGGATATCATACATTTATGGCATAAAATAAAATTATTCTTCCATATTTTGTCTGTGGGTGGTATTCATTTTGTTGTTCCCATATTTACACTATCATGATGAATGCAGCAATGGCGGCGGCAGCAGCAGCAGCAGCAGCTCTTCACCTTTTAGACAAATACTATTACAATTAAATGGGCCAGAGAGAAATTGGACTTGACCTGACAGCTGATAACATGTCTACACAGACCCTCCCGTGCAGGGTGGACCTTATGCATGAGCTCCTGTATTGATTAAGGACGACAGTATCCAAAAAATTAATTTTCAAAGATATGCCACCACAACGCACTTGTGTACTTCACACATAAAATGAGAACATTTCTTTAAATGTTATAACTCTTACATTTTCAAGTGAATAAGACATTTACAGAGCTTCAGTAAGCTCTGGCTACAGCAACCATATAATTTCCAGTTTTTATATTATCTCTGAGCTGCAAATAATTTACTCATTTATATTTAGCCCAAAATTCTTAGCATGACTATAGGTTATTATATTATAATGCAAACTGTTTTCTTTTTCTTTTTTTTTTTTTTCCTTTTTTTTTACAGTAAACAGATAAGTTTTGTCATCACCATAGAAAATATGAAGCTCCTCAATCTTTTCAATCTTTGCTGAGAGACTAAGAGAGTCCTTTACTAGCAAAGAGAGAAAGCATAAAAATAATTTAAGAAAATCTTGCACATAATATACGAAGACAGTAACTTGTTCTCGAAAGAACAGTTACTGTTGATGACCATGCAGCTTTTTCCCTGGAATAAATTATGACTAACTGACAACCTCAGCTGCCAACAGGTGTTGTTGAGCAGGAGATCCCGGGTTCGAGTCCCGGTTGGGGCACACATTTTGAGCTGTCCACATAGAGGTATATCAGCAACACCTGTCGGCAGCTGAGGTTGTCAGTTAGTCATCATTTATTCCTTGCGCATAATGTTGCTTAATGGACCAAGAGGCTCAAAGTTAAGAAGACTGAAGTGTCAGCATGTATCATGATAAATAAAATGTCTTATGCAAAACTGAATTTCCTATGAAAACTGCTGCTGAGGTTCAGCTACACACCACCACCAGCAAATGTTATGCACTTCCTATCTAAAAGCCATTGTAGCTGACAAACTATTCACTTCTTCTCTACAAAGCAGCAAGGAACATGATTAACTAATTTCTAGACCATAATAACTGAAAATATATTTGATGCACATTTAATTAAAGCAATCGGGTTTTTGAATGTTCACAGATGGGAGCGCAACTGACATGTACCATAAAGTACCCAATATCTCTGCTAAGAATGATGCTTCTGGTAACCCTTTCAAATGCTACTCTTATGCAGCTTAGACACGTTGGTATACCACAAGAACTCTGCTGACAGCAACTGACTGTAGTAGTACTCTGAGTAGCAGCTTCTATATTTAGTTTTGTAAGTTACTTACCAAGAGTAAGACTGGAACTTTCATCAAAAAATTCATGACGGTCTATTTCTATATACTCTAATAGATTACTTTCACTGATATTTATTCTGAATTGCTTTGGTTTCCTTACCTGAGAAGGAATCGAGCATCTCATCATCTCTTGGTGGAAGTGAAACTATATAATGATTTGGAGGCTCTGGGGCTTCTTCAGCCGGCAAGGACAAATGACTAGGAAGAGAGTGATCAGATTAGAAATATTCATTTATCAAGATAATCTCACAGCACTGGTAATTCTTAAAATAGATACATAAAATTTAGAAAAAAATTTGAAGGAGAAATGAAAGCAGGAAAATCTTAAGTTGTGACCAGTAGTATCAAAACTAAAGAAATCCCAAAGCAGTCCCAAAATAAAGAAGACAAATATGCGCAACTTCCTCACTTAAAGTCATCATTCACTCAAGATTTGCTATGAACTCACTATTAACAAATATGAATTATGTATCTATTAAGCAATGAAATTTGTTTTGATACTTTATTTCTATAAATAAGAAATTAGACAACATTGGAAAATTCAAGAGAGTATTGTGAATGTGTATGGAAAAGTTTAGAGGATGACAAAAATGGCAGCCGATGAAGATGAAGAACAAGAACTAAAACATTTCATGGGGGATGGGAAAGTAACTTATATTCACTGATACAAATATGTTGATGGAAGAAGGGCAGTCAAATCATAACTCACCAGTATACTTGCACTATGTTTTAACTGGACTAAAAATAAAACCATATTTCATATTATGCTGGCAGGATATAAATTATTCTTAATGTGCCCCTTGTATTGAGAGTTTGACTCATCATCTAATTACCTTTGATGTTATTGGTTTAATGTGTAGTCTTAGGTTGGAAAAACTAATAATTCACAGGGAAATAAATTTATATATTAAGGGGTGTAAGCCATGGTTCCAGACACATTATTATCAAGGGATATCTGAATTATTAAGAATAATGTGGCTGATAGATTTTACATTAATTTATGAAGGAACATAATACTCAAATAATGGTATAAATAAAGTGAAGCACAAAATGAAATCAAAAGGCATTGTTTTTCTCTCTATGTTTTGGGACTACTAAGAAAGAGTCTTCATGGTCTTGCCAGGGAAATATTTCAGTACACCCTAAAGCAACATCTTTTTCCATCAATCTTACATACTATTTCCAATCTACAAGAAGCCATGAGAATACACAGTTTGACACAATGTGAGGACACACATTATTGGGTACAACTATGGTTCTGTAAGACATTTAATAACTTCTGTAATGCACCAATAAAATATTTTGGCAACATACTCATTCTCCAATAAAAGAAATCATGCTAATCAATGCTAATACAGTATTTTATACTGGTCAATGATGTACTTCGCCATGCCTCTGCATTTCTGTTTTATTGATGCCTATGCACAGTCTGCTTTTAGCATATATACATGACACTTGATAATGACCATGAGATCAGAACTGGCCAATAGTGACAAATCCAACATTTTATTGTAATAAGACAGACTTAGTGGAACTGGTGTCTTTTAACCGATATTTGATGCATCTCAATCCAAGTATAAGGAAAACAATACATTTTTTCATCTGAATGCTCATAATATTTTTGACTAGGTGAGAAATCTGGTGTAGCTCAAGAATTTATTTGTAGCTGTGCTCAAGACTTCATACATATGGAATTTATTTTTGACTTATAAAGCTTTAAAAATTACACTGTTTGAAGTAGTATGATTGGGGACATGATTGAAGAGATTATCTGCTTCACTAAGCCACATAGATCTGGCTGTGCCAAAAGCAACTGACACTAAGGTCCACATTCGCAATACGCAGCATCTGGCTCTGTGTGTTGTATATGATGATGGCATAACATAAGCTCCCTAGAAATTGTGTATGTTTAATGTGAAATGATGAACTGTTAGGAATAAGCAGGATTTGGAGTATAAAAACTCAAACTCCTGTACCACTACTCCTCAAAATTTTTGCTTCTATGATGTTACATTAGAGAGAAACATTTGGTCTCTGTGAGTGGATGGTTCTGAGCGGCAAGATAATGCAAGATGCTCCCAATCAGAGCTATGCCTTGCCTCATTTTTGGAAGGAATTTCCATAGAGCAAATTAATGTCTGATGTTCTTGAGGTGCATCAAATCTTGTCTCATGATCTTCATTGCATTCTGGAGATGACATAGTCCTCAATCTTTTAAGCATTCTAGTGTATTCAGAAAGACTCAACTGTTTTCTAGGCATTTTTATTCATAAACAAAATAAATCAAAATATAATAAGCTGGCACCCAAATCACACAGCAAACATAATAAATTTATTGCCTAGCCAAGAAGTCAAATATAAATAAAACCTATCAAAAGAAGACAAGCGATTTTGTTAACTTTGTAATATACAAAGTGGAATCAGTAAATCCATGTATCCTAGTGAAGTAAATTCAGTGTTAGTTTGTATTTGTAAAGGTAAGACTGCTGCACTTAATTCTGTAACTGACATAGACTTGGGAAAATACATCTGTCACCGAGTTTTCTTTTCTTTTTTTTTAAAAAAAAAAAAAGAAAAAGAAAAGAAAAAGTTTCTTTGTTGAACTACACTATAATGATTAGACATTCCAACTACGAAGCTGAGCATACAAACTTAGACAAAACTTTAAATTATGATATCTTCTATACCAGTGTCCTGATTTTGACAAAACCGAAACTACACACTGCTTGAAACTGCACTCAGGTTATATGTCAAAACAACACGAAAATTCATCTAGTAGTTTTCAAGATTAGCATGTTCAAACAAACACACACAACTATTTCAGATAAAACTTTCAAACACAATATTTTTTTTCTGTCATCCGATACATTGCTGATACATTGCCCCAAGTTACAATCAAGTTACCTGTAAGAACATCATGAAAATTTATCCACTTCTTTTGGAGATCAGGAATTACTGGTAACTGTACTCTAAATGTAGCTTCTTTCCACACATGTGATAATCCAAACAATTTGTTATCTTTAATCAGTCTAACTTACCATTAACAAAATAAAAATTCTTCCACATTTATAAAAACCAAATTAATAACAAATGAATTTATGCCAGTATACCTCGGAGAAGAGCTAGGACTGCCTAGAGTGGGTGACGCCCTCCTTGGAGGCAACGGAGGAGGTGGAGCTGCAGTCACAACTGTAGCTGCTGTTGCTCTGCGTTGCAATTGTGGAGAAGGATGTGGGGATATCATAGGGCTTCGTCCACCCTGAAGACAAAAAAATACAATTTGTTTTGTTTATTAAGAATATGTTTGTGCAGCACAGACCAGTGTTGATTAGGTATTACAAGGTGTACAACTTTGCTTTCGCCATTTTTTCCCAACATTTGAGGCTTTAATGAAACAAATTGGTTACACATGTATCATTCAAAGTATTTTCCATCGCTGGCCACTACTTTCTCCCATCTTTTGGGCAGTGTACGAATCCCACATTGAAAAAATTATTCATCTTTAGAAGTGATCCACGGATCGATCCAACTTGTGACTTCTTCATGAGATCGGAAGTGTTGGTCAGCCACGCCATGCACCATTGATCTAAACAGGTGATAGTCAGAGGGAGCAATGTCTGGAGAATACGGTGGGTGGGGCAGGACTTCCTATTTTAATGTTTTCAAGTACTTTTTGACCCCTTTTGCAACATGGGGTCGAGTGTTGTCGTGCTGCGAAATCACTTTATCGTGCCTCTCGCTGTATTGCAGCTGTTTGTCTTTTAATGCTCTGCTCAAATGCATTAATTGCATTTGATAACAAGCACCTGTGATTGTTTCACTTGGTTTTAACACTTCATAGTACATGACACTGAGTTGGTCCCACCAAATGCAGAGCATGATTTTGGAGCCGTGAATATCTGGTTTGGGTGTTAAGGTGGAAGCATGGCCGGGATATCCCCATGATTTTTTGCATTCAGGGTTATCGTAATGAACCCATTTTTTGTCCCTGGTCACAATGCAATGCAGAAATACCTTCCGTTTTTGCCTCTGAAGCAACTGTTCACAAACACCGTTCAACGTCTCTCTGTTTCAGCTCACATGGTACCCAAGTTCCTTCTTTCTGAATCATTCTCATAGCCTTGAGATGTTTTGAAATGGCTTGCTGTGTCACTCCCACTAATTGTGCCAATTCTTCTTGAGTTTGATGTGAATCTTCATTCAGAAATGTCTTCAATTCTGCATCTTCGAAAACATTCTCTCTTCCACCACTATGCCGGTCTACTACGTTAAAATCACCATTCTTGAAGCATTGAAACCACTCACAACACATTCTTTCACTAATAGCATCCTTACCATATGTACTTGAGAGCATTCAATGAGACTCAGCTGCTGTTTTCTTCATATTGAAACAAAACAGTAACACCTCCCACAAATGCTGAGAATTAGGCTCGTAAACTGACATATTCAATCAAGAACAACTTTATGATGCAGACACAAATCGACTAATGTTTGAATGAGGTTATGTCGACCGAGGTACAAGCTAACTGCTTGATGTCTGCAATCTGTTTCTTTCAACCGCTACTTACTGTTGTCGCCACCTATCGGTAAATGGCGGAAGCAAAGTTGTACACCTTGTATGATTTTATCCAGTCCCTTAGCTCTGTAAATTAGCTTCAATTGTGATTAATTTCCTTTTCCACACTGTTGGAAAGTGTCATGTCTGGGTAAATAGCGCATCAACATAGCACAACCTACCTCAAGCTGCCATCTTTACACATCTATGCTACACTGTGACTTGGTCTCAAGATGCTCTGACACCAGGACTTAGGCATTCAATGACCTGTTACTGTGTTGTGTTCTTAGATAACTGTCCTTAACTATGGTCCTTCTGGACATAGACTTTTGCCTTTTTAGAGTCAGTGAACTTGGCTGCTACAGAAAACAGTTACACTCCTTTATCAGACTACTGATATTCACAAACAGAATTCATTGTGACTTTCTGTTTAAGTCAAACAGTAGTTTACTATAGAACTTTGAAGTGTGATTTGATGTTGTTATCAATAAATGTTTTGTTCCTTGTCTAACTGGGAGTGAGTTCTTGCTTACCAAGCCTTGGATGGGGCACTTCAGTTATTGACAACAAGAAATGGACTCCTGTCCTGTGCCCCAGGTAGAGAGAGCTTCCATGTTTTCTTTTCAAAGGCATGAGCACCCAAGTGTTCTTATGCAGCAGATGCAGCAAACCAAGCAGCAGGCACAAAACCTGAAATATCCAAATGACCGTCTTGCATCGAGTCCATGGTGAAAGGTCTCAGGATGTCACCACCACCGTTCCCACCATTTGGCATGAAAGCGAAACCATGGGTTACAATGCCACCTGTAACAGCACCATATTGCGCATGGAGTCTCAGGTGATATCCAGCAGCATGCCTTTTTAGTAGCGTACACTGGGGCTGATGTCTATTACATCCTTCAATAGTTAAATCCAGAATTAGAAGAAAATGACTTTCCTACGAACAGCTTAAAACAGTATGGATAGTATTGTGGCTCAAATCCATAAATCCATGAGTGGCAGTCCATCATTAATATTTGTAATTGTCTTAACAAGATGGACAATCCCAACATATATGGCTCACACAGTTGCAACGACTTTTCTGGAGTTACAGTTACAGTGCAAAAACTCCAATTGTAAGCAACCATATGCCCACTCATTGCTCAGAGACACGATTTCAATTCATTTGCCTGACAGGGGACACAGAAATGATCTTCAAAAATTGAATGACCACTCATTACCAACATGCTTCCAGCTCATTTGAGCATCTGAACACCCAGTACAGAACTCCTCGCAGGTGTTCTCTACCCACCTGCCCACCACTAAAGGCGCAGACCCAGACCCACTGTACTGGCTTCACAGCTCCACTGAATAAATCTTACCCTCTGCAAAAACTTTTGAGAGGCCAGCATACCCAGAAATTACAACCCTATAGCAATTGTTTCATCATGCACCATAGACAGCGATGCTAGTTATGACATGCAAAGTGTAAAACCTGTGGTAAATCAGCACATAACACAGAAACCTGCCAATCCACACTCAAAATTAATGTCAACAGCAAGCTCTTTGGAAACTAGGACTCAGATTTGGATGCTCATGTGTCCTCCAGGTGCAAGCAACCTCTCTCAGATGATCAAAATATCCATGGGTGTACTGCCGGTCTACAGTGTCCAACGGGCACAATATTTCGGCGATCATACATGTCGCCATCATCAGGTGACATGTATGATCGCCTAAATATTGTGCCCGTTAGACACTGTAGACCGGCAGTACACCTGTGGATATTTTGATTATCAAATACGCCGGGAGAAACTCAAGAATCTCTCTCAGATGAATTGTTAGCATTGGAAGTGTCGCTTAATGACGTTCCTGTCACATTCTAAATAGATGCAGGCTCTTCAACAACCACTATTATTCAGGACACATACAAAAGGCTTGTCTCACTACCCCTGTGATCTTTTCCAAAACAACTGAAAATTTATAGCAGTGATAACATTGAGGTGGTGAGTTAATTTTTTTTTTTTTTCCATGATCAAATATCAAAAATATCTTTTGAGGGCTCACATATTGGTCATCACCACATGGGGATCTACAAATATCTTAGGACTGTATCTTTTTAACATGCTCAGTTTGGAAGTGTATGATTCTATGAATCAAATCCAATCTTTTGCACCTATTACCCATCTTCACGAACTTTTGATGTCCTAAGCTTCAGTATTTTCCCACCAGGCTACCGGATTAATGGATTATGAGGCATATATTACTTTGAAGCTTTTGCCACTCCCACATTCTTTAAAGTATGTAATGTGCCTTTCACTTTGAGGGAAAACTTTGCATGGAACTATAGCAGTTGCAAGACAAACGAATCCTGACACAGGTCTCGAGCAGTCTATTGGTTACCCAAATTTTTTAATCTTTGATGATTTGAGGTAATTTTAAGTCAACAATGAATGCATCATCTATAAAGACACTTATCCCATTTTAAATGTCAAGAATATTACAGTAAAACTTGTCAGGGTATGCTGTCCACAAGTCATTGTCAGAGACCAAAACCTACAGCTGGCATTATGTGAAGATTTCGCTATCATCCTGATGATTAACACCCCTTTTGGTCTATTTCAACACAATCATCTTCCTTTCAGCATTGCTAGTGCACCAGCCATTTTTCAATGGTATCTGGAGCAACATACTCAAGGAGTTCCAGGAGTGGCTAATTATCTTGATGATATTCTTGTAATGGCCACAAATGCCAAGGACCTTGCCACAAATTTTGTAGCCCTTTTCAGTGTCTTACAAAAGGATAACCTGAAATGCAACAAATACAAATGCGTCTTTTTTGTGCCTCAAGTGGAATATCTGTGAAATATTTTCAATGCTTCTGTGATCCACCCCACTGCTAACCACATTGAAGCTATACAAAAATTCCCAGCACCATGGGACTTCAAACAGCGAAAGAAAGTATTAGAACAACTCTACTACTCACAAAAACATACAGAAATTCCTGACACTAAAGGACTCCAAACAGCTAAAGTCACGGTTAGGACATCTCTACTACTTCACAAAAAATCAAAGCAACTGTTATCCCAGTTGCGGCAAGCCCTTTCTGAATATGAAGTGAGTGCTCTCCCAATCATTGCGCTTAACAGTTTACGTGTATGCATCATATTATGGTCTCGGAGCAGTTCTCTCTCATAAAGTGAACGGTGTTGAGTGCCCAGCTGCTTTCACATTGAAATTTCTAATACCAGCTCAGCACAGTTACAGCCAAATTGAAAAGGAGGCTTTGGTCATTACACTTGAACTGGAAAATGTTCATGATTGCGTGTATGGTCAATGTTTCTGTTCTTTTAAAGATCACAAACCACTTCTACCTCTGTTAAACACTCACATGAACATACTTTCTAAGATGGCAAGGCACCTTCAACGTAGGGCTTTGTTCCTCTCTAGATACCCCTATGACATCTACTACTGCTTGAAGATGCAGCATGTGAACACTGATGCACTTTCCCATCTTCTAGTAGAACAAGATCCAGAATTTGATGCCACGCCATAGGTTTGTTTTCACACATATATGAAGTTGGAAAATGTGTCACACATTTTCCCATAAACACTACATCAACTGCCAGACTGTTGCCCAAGGATCCTGTCATCCACAAGATCATGCAACTTGTGAAATGCAGGTGGCCAATGGAGAAAAAACACATACAACACTCAGAAGTACAGGAGTACTGGAACCGTCTTCATAAACTATCAGTGGTCAGTGGAGCCCTCCTCCTATACAGCGAAAACAGTAAAATCATGGTTATCACTGCAAAAGCTTTACAACACTGCGCTGTCATGGTAAGTTTGGAACAATCATCTCAAAAAGACTGGCTTGCGAACATGATTTTTGGAAAGGTTTTGACAAAAGTATTGAACAAATGGCTTTTGACTTGCCAGCAACATCAGCTCAAGGTAGCAGCACAGGCACGCAAATACTTCCCATGGCCTCTGGCAATGTCACCTTGGTCCAGAATTCATCTTGATTTTTCTGGTGCTTTTCTAGATTAATCTTGGCTAATACTGGTGTATGCTGAGAGCAAAGTTCCTTATGTTTCATGAATGCAATCAACCACGACTGCTAGGATTACAAAAGAACTGTCGCACATAATTTATGTTGAAGGCTTGCCTGAAACCACTATGTTTGACAATGGACCTCAATTTACATCAGCAGAATTTTGTCAATTCTGTGAACAGAATGGTATCCAATTGGTCCAAACAGCACCATATCATCCAGCATCAAATGGCCAGGGGGAATGTTCCATCACAACTTTCAAAACCCAAATGGCAAAATTGCAACACAGATACTATATTGATGATTTTCTCACTTTCCTTCTCGCATCGTACTGTTCTACACCACAAGATGGGGTGATGGGGTGAGCCCAACAGAGATGTTGCATGGCCAATTACAGTTCTCTCAGCAACCCACTGTAAAACCTTTAACTTATGATCATTCTTCTCTGAGGTCTCACTGCCATTGCTATAAGATCCATGATGATGTGTTGGTGATGGTATTCTGTCAGAGTAGGCATCATTCAGTTCCAGCATGCATCACCTGCCTCCTTGGCAGAGTCATGGTTGAGGTCCAGTTGCCAGACCAGTCTCAGTGTTGAAAACTCTAAAAACAAATGTGTCCTCACAGAACTCAGGGTGCCTCGGCAGGAGACTTCTTCACCGTTTCTGTTCCATATCTAGTCCACCTGGAGCCTGACAGTGACAGAAAGCTGCTGCAATAACATCAGGACTAAGCAACCACTGGACTCCTTGACACCAGTTTCCCTGATGACACATCTTCCACATCCAATGCCCCTGTTTTCACAGAAATCAATTGCGAAAGCCCAGAATCATCACTCCCTCCAGACACCGGCGACGGCAATACTAACATCTGTGACATTAAGAAGGTTCACTATCACTCCTCTTGGGGGATATGGAGGGGGGAGGGGGGGGGGGGGGGGGGGGGAATTGCTGTGTCTGGGCATATAGCCCACCAAAATAGCAAGACAACACCAACAGTAGACAATTCAGGAGCTCTTAGGGGCCACATGAATGAAAGCCGAAACAATGCAAGTTCTGAATGACAACAACCATCATGGTGTGTTCTCGAGGGCAACTCAGGATACCACCACTGCATTCTATGGCACTTGTCTCACTGAAAGGTGGCAGCCACATTGCCCCTAGATCTATTTGCTTCTGCCATATAAAGTGACCGCAAATAGTGTGTGACAGATTCTTCCACTGACACTATACTTAAGATCCGATATAGCCAGTGTCCAGCAGTCTACATCTACTCACCAGCGTGGAGAATGTAGTATACAGGGCCTACCTCAAATTACCATCTGTCCACGTCTATGTTAGACTGTGAGTTGGCCTCAAGAAGCTCTGGCACCAGGACTCTGATATTCAATGAATTCTTACTGTATTGTGTTCTCAGACAACTGTCCTTAACTGCACTTCATCCCAACATAGATATTTGCCTATTTAGATTGAGCAAACTTGTCTGCTACAACAAACTGTTACAATCCTTTATCAGACTTCTAAAGTGCTCAAACAGAGACAGGTATAATCACATGAATAAAACATTCTCTGTTTTCCAGCCGTGTCAATTCAAATAAAATGCTCGAGCTTTCGATGGCCATCTCCGCCATCATCGTCAGGAGTTCACTGACTGCCAGGGCTGTTACGGTCTCTCGCTTATATAGGCATGATGACATCATCAGCAGCCAATCAGATCGATCCAATGTGGCGCGCACATGTAAGTCAACCTGGGCAGCTTGTGGCAGCACCGGTGACGCCAGGTGGCGCCAGGGGGAGGTGCCACGTTTGAAACTGCTGCTCCCCCTGCTGAGTGTGTATCCCTGGTCTCTGTTGAAATTGTTTCTGTTTAAGCGAATCTCGGCCGCTTCCTTTATAACGGAGTCCCAATATGTAGAAGCATGAGCCAGCACTTTTGTATTTTCGAATTGTATCTTATGTCCGTTTTCTAGGCAATGCTCCGCTATGACCACATTGGATCGATCTGATTGGCTGCTGATGATGTCATCATGCCTATATAAGCGAGAGACTGTAACAGCCCCGGCAGTCAGTGAACTCCTGACGATGATGGCGGAGATGGCCATCGAAAGTTCAAGCATTTTATTTGAATTGACGTGGCTGGAAAACCAAGAATGTTTTATTCATGTTTGCTGTTGCGAAAGACTCCGAGGGCACAGGTAGAATCACAGACAGAATTTGTTGTGACTTTGTTGTTTTTAACTCAAACAGCAGCTTACTACAGAACTGTGAACTCGTCAACCTTGCTTACTGAGCCATGGAAAACACTCTTCAGAATGTTTTATCTTTAAAAATGCAGTGCTTCAATAGAAACAGACAGACATAAGTTCTAACTAACCAGGTTCAAAGCCTTCTGCCAACAAAATAGCTTTACACACTGGACTTCGGCACTTTCCACCCTCAGAGTAACTGTGAAGCTAATTGACTGATGAGAACTTTTAAGACTGAAGTGCTGAAACAGAAACAACAAAAGAGACTTTCCCTCATTTTAAATTCTTACTGAATCATACAACTTTCCTTGTGCAAGAGTCCTGCAGAGTTCGTTCATGAACATCAATGCAGAATACTTCTCTCACACCTGTCTCTGTAATTTTGTCCAAGCAGAAGATCATATGATGACTCCTCCATTCAATCAGTGCATGAATACCTAAATGGCAGATATTGAGACAAGCAATGCTGGAACAGAAAATCAAGAAAACCTGCTCAAAAGGCAAGAACAAAAAAAATCAAGAAAACCTGCTCAAAAGTGCAAGAGGCATGTGGACCAGAGTAGACACCTGTAAGATTTCACGGAGATCATGTGACGGAACTTGCTCCCTTTCTAGCAGTAGTTTATTATATGTTGTGGAGCAACGAAGGATAGCAAGCAATTGGAAAAAGTGCAGAACATTCTCATTTTCAAGAAGGATCATCAGACAGATGCATATAATTATAGTCTAATATCACTAACATCTATTCAATGTATAATTATGCAAGATGTTTTATGCTCATGCAAATATGCCATGGATCTCACTAAGGCCTTCAGAGACTGTAGGCCCCACCTTGTTCAGAAACAGATCTCCCAAGCCTTATCTCTCTAGTTCCTACACACCACCATCCAGCCACAAAGGAGCACTACTCTCATGACTCAATAACACCCATGACTGGAATAACTGAATCACATTCTCCGACAAGGTTTCGACTACCTCTCGCTATGCCCTGAAATGAGGTGTGTTCTGCCCACTATCCTCCATAACCCTTCCACAATGGTATTCTGCCACCCACCCAACCTATACAATATCCTTGTTCATCCCTACAGCAACTCCCTATACCCCAACCCATTGCCGCATGGCACATATCCATTCAATAGACCTAGATGTAAGACCCGTCCCATGCATCATCATCCCACTAACACCTACTCCAGACCTGTCACAGACATCTCTTACCCCATCAAAGGCAGAGCTGCCTCTGACAGCAGACACATGATCTACATACTAAGCTGCAAAAATTGTGCTGCTTTCTACATTGGCATGGCAACTAACAAACTGTCTGTCCACATGAATGGCCATGGCTAAATTATGGCCAACAGAAAGCTAAACCACCTAACTGCCAAAAATGCTGCCCAGCACAATGTACTTCACTTCACTGACTGCTTCACAGCTGGGATCATCTGGTTCCTTCCTACCAACACCACCTTTACTGAATAGCACAGGTGGGAAATTTTCCTACAATGTATCCTTTATTACCATAAGCCCCTGGCCTCAACCATTGTCAGTCCCTGTCCTCTACCTACCTATTCCCTTCCCTGCTCCCACCCCAGCACTATAGACACCTTCTATTCTGCCAACGCACCTACAGTCTCCCCCCTCCTTTACCTCTATTCTTTTCTCTCCCTCTTTTCAGTCTCCGCCCCCCTCTCCCAAGCACAGCCCCCTGACTCTGTGCCTAGCACCCCTAAACTGTTCCCGCCATATCCCTGAATGCTCTCGCAGGCAGTGTAACATCTTTCCCCACACCTACCATGTTATCCCTCCTTATCACTACCCCATGCCTCCTCCTTACCTCTACCAGCCGCCCCAAATTACTGCTCACATTAGACCCAGTCACAGTTGGGCCACATTAGACAGAGACAGTGGCCATGCTTGTGTGAGTTGTGCTTGTGTGAATGTGTCTGTGTGTTTTTTATTTCTGAGGAAGAGCTTTTTTGCTCCAAACCTTAAATGTTTAGCAATCTTTTCACTGAGTCTGACATCAGAGCCTACTCTTTGTGCTGGGTAGCAATATATACTGTTGTTATTCCACCTGGGCTTTCCAGTATTAGAACTGTTATATTCATGGTTGTAATTAAGCTGATTATATTAACTTGTTTAAAAAACTTGAGCATTCATTTTAACAAAGAGGAAATATATAATTTTATTTTTAACTTTGTACGTGGTGCAGAATAATGTGATTGGGACAGTTTCTTTATAAACTTCTGATCAGTGTTTTTACTGAAGCTTAAAAATATTGCTATTTCATGTGCCATACCATGATCTCTTATTTATTTATTTATTTACACATAAAGTTTCATAGGACCAAATTGTGGAGCAAATCTCCAAAGTCATGGAATGTTTCACCACATGAAATTACAACATACAAGTAATAACAGATAAAAATAAACTGTTTATGAACCCAAAAAAAGCCAAGCCATAAGTTTAAGTAAACGCAATCAACAATACAACAGAATTAGTTTAATTTTTCAAAGAACTCCTCGACAGTATAAAAGAAGTGACCCATGAGGAAACTCTTCAGTTTCGGTTTGAAAGTATGTGGATTACTGCTAATATTTTTTAATTCTAGTGGTAGCTTATTGAAAATGGATGCAGCAGTATACTGCACACCTTTCTGCAGAAGAGTTAAGGAAGTCTGAAAGAAGTGACCCATGAGATAACTCTTCAGTTTCGGTTTGAAAGCATGTGGATTACTGTTAAGATTTTTGAATTTGAGTGGTAGCTTACTGAAAATGGATGCAGCAGTATACTGCACACCTTTCTGCAGAAGGATTAAGGAAGTCCAATCCAAATGCAGGTTTGATTTCTGCCAAGTATTAACTGAGTGAAAGCTGCTTATTCTTGGGAATAAGCTAATATTGTTAACAAGAAATGACAGTGAGGAATATATATATTGAGAGGCCAATGTCAAAATACCCAGACTCTTGAACAGGGATCGACAAGAGGTTCGTGAACTTTTTTTTTGGTCTACTGACTGGTTTGACGCGGCCCGCCACGAATTCCTTTCCTGTGCTAACCTCTTCATCTCAGAGTAGCACTTGCAACCTACGCCCTCAATTATTTGCTTTACGTATTCCAATCTCTGTCTTCCTCTACAGCTTTTGCCCTCTACAGCTCCCTCTAGTACCATGGAAGTCATTCCCTCATGTCTTAGCAGATGTCCTATCATCCTGTCCCTTCTCCTTATCAGTGTTTTCCACATATTCCTTTCCTCTCCGATTCTGCATAGAACCTCCTCATTCCTTACCTTATCAGTCCACCTAATTTTCAACATTCGTCTACAGCATCACATCTCAAATGCATTGATTCTCTTCTGTTCCGGTTTTCCCACAGTCCATGTTTCACTACCATACAATGCTGTACTCCAGACGTACATCCTCAGAAATTTCTTCCTCAAATTAAGGCCGGTATTTGATATTAGTAGACTTCTCTTGGCCAGAAATGCCTTTTTTTCCATAGCAAGTCTGCTTTTGATGTCCTCCTTGCTCCGTCCGTCATTGGTTATTTTACTGCCAAGGTAGCAGAATTCCTTAACTTCATTGACTTTGTGACCATCAATCCTGATGTTAAGTTTCTCACTGTTCTCATTTCTACTACTTTTCATTACCTTCGTCTTTCTCCGATTTACTCTCAAACCATACTGTGTACTCATTAGACTGTTCATTCTGTTCAGCAGATCATTTAATTCTTCTTCACTTTCACTCAGGACAGCAATGTCATCAGCGAATCGCATCATTGATATCCTTTCACCTTGTATTTTAATTCCATTCCTGAACCTTTCTTTTATTTCCATCATTGCTTCCTCGATGTACAGATTGAAGAGTAGGGGTGAAAGGCTACAGCCTTGTCTTACACCCTTCTTAATACGAGCACTTCGTTCTTGATCGTCCACTCTTATTATTCCCTATTGCTTGTTGTACATATTATATATGACCCGTCTCTCCCTATAGCTTACCCCTACCTTTTTCAGAATCTCGAACAGTTTGCACCATTTTATATTGTCAAACGCTTTTTCCAGGTCGACAAATCATATGAAAGTGTCTTGATTTTTCATTAGCCTTGCTTCCATTATTAGCTGTAACGTCAGATTGCCTCTCTCGTCCCTTTACTTTTCCTAAAGCCAAACTGATCGTCACCTAGCGCATTCTCAATTTTCTTTTCCATTCGTCTGTATATTATTCTTGTAAGCAGCTTCGATGCATTAGCTGTTAAGCTGATTGTGTGATAATTCTTGCACTTGTCAGCTCTTGCTGTCTTCGGAATTGTGTGGATGATGCTTTTCGGAAAGTCAGATGGTATATCGTCAGACTCATATATTCTACACACCAACGTGAATAGTCGTTTTGTTGCCACTTCCCCCAATGATTTTAGAAATTCTGATGGAATGTTATCTATCCCTTCTGCCTTGTTTGACCGTAAGTCCTCCAAAGCTCTTTTAAATTCCAATTTTAATACTGGATCCCCTATCTCTTCTAAATCGACTCCTGTTTCTTCTTCTATCACATCAGACAAATCTTCACCCTCATAGAGGCTTTCAATGTATTCTTTCCACCTATCTGCTCTCTCCTCTGCATTTAACAGTGGAATTCCTGTTGCACTCTTAATGTTACCACCATTGCTTTTAATGTCACCAAAGGTTGTTTTGACTTTCCTGTATGCTGAGTCTGTCCTTCCAACAATCATATCTTTTTCAATGTCTTCACATTTTTCCTGCAGCCATTTCGTCTTAGCTTCCCTGCACTTCCTATTTATTTCATTCCTCAGCGACTTGTATTTCTGATTTTCCCAGAACATGTGTGTACTTCCTCCTTTCATCAATCAACTGAAGTATTTCTTGTGTTACCCATGGTTTCTTCGCAGCTACCTTTTTTGTACCTATGTTTTCCTTCCCAACTTCTGTGATGGCCGTTTTTGGAGATGTCCTTTCCTCTTCAACTGTACTGCCTACTGCGCTATTCCTTATTGCTGTATCTATAGCGTTAGAGAACTTCAAATGTATCTCGTCATTCCTTAGTACTTCCGTATCCCACTTCTTTGCGAATTGATTCTACCTGACTAATGTCTTGAACTTCAGCCTACTCGTCATCACTACTATATTGTGATCTGAGTCTATATCTGCTCCTGGGTACGCCTTACAATCCAGTATCTGATTTCGGAATCTCTGTCTGACCATGATGTAATCTAATTGGAATCTTCCCGTATCTCCCGGCCTTTTCCAAGTATACCTCCTCCTCTTGTGATTCTTGAACAGGGTATTCGCTATTACTAGCTGAAACTTGTTACAGAACTCAATTAGTCTTCCTCCTCTTTCATTCCTTGTCCCAAGCCCATATTCTCCTGTAACCTTTTCTTCTACTCCTTCCCCTACAACTGCATTCCAGTCGCCCATGACTATTAGATTTTCGTCCCCCTTTACATACTGCATTACCCTTTCAATATCCTCATACACTTTCTCTATCTGTTCATCTTCAGCTTGCGACGTCGGCATGTATACCTGAACTATCGTTGTCGGTGTTGGTCTGCTGTAGATTCTGATTAGAACAACCCGGTCACTGAACTGTTCACAGTAACACACCCTCTGCCCCACCTTCCTATTCATAACGAATCCTACACCTGTTATACCATTTTCTGCTGCTGTTGATATTACCCAATACTCATCTGACCAGAAATCCTTGTCTTCCTTCCACTTCATTTCACTGACCCCTACTATATCTAGATTGAGCCTTTGAATTTCCCTTTTCAGATTTTCTAGTTTCCCTACCATGTTCAAGCTTCTGACATTCCACGCCCCAACTCATAGAACGTTATCCTTTCGTTGATTATTCAATCTTTTTCTCATGGTAACCTCCCCCTTGGCAGTCCCCTCCCAGAGATCCGAATGGGGGACTATTCTGGAATCTTTTGCCAATGGAGAGATCATCATGACACTTCATCAAATACAGGCCACATGTCCTGTGGATACACGTTACGTGTCTTTAATGCAGTGGTTTCCACTGCCTTCTGCATCCTGATGTCGTTGATCATTGCTGATTCTTCCGCCTTTAGGGGCAATTTCCCACCCCTAGGACAAAAGAGTGCCCTGAACCTCTATCCGCTCCTCCACCCTCTTTGGCAAGGCCGTTGGCAGAATGAGGCTGACTTCTTATGCCGGAAGTCTTCGTCCGCCAATGCTGATTATTTATCAAAATTTAGGGAGTGGCGGGGATCGAACCCAGGACCGAAGACATTTTGATTATGAATCAAAGACGCTACCCCTAGACCATGGGTTAATCATGAACTTACACCACTTATTGCTCGAAACCCCCCCCCCTCCGTTTCTGAGCTAAAAATGTCCTTTTAGAATGAGAAGAGTTGCCCCAAAATACAATACCATATGATATAAGTGAATGGAAATGAGCAAAGTAGACTAATTTTCATGTTGAACGATCACTCACTTCAGATACTGTTTGAATAGTAAAAATGGCAGTATTAAGTCTTTGAACAAGATCCTGAATATGGGCTTTCCACGACAGCTTACTATCTATCTGAACACCTAGAAATTTGAACTGTTCAGATTCACTAATCATATGCCCATTCTGTGAAATTAAAACGACAGGTTTAGTTGTATTGTGTGTTAGAAAGTGTAAAAACTGAGTCTTACTGTGATTTAGCATTAGTTTATTTTCTACAAGCCATGAGCTTAGGTCATGTCTGCACTATTTGAAACCGACCCAATGTTGCACACAACATCCTTTACTACCATGCTAGTGTCATCAGCAAAAAGAAATATTTTAGAGTTACCCGTAATACTAGAGGGCATATCATTTATATAAATAAGAAACAGGAGTGGCCCCAACACTGATCCCTGGGGCACCCCCCACCTGACAGTACCCCACTCAGACCCCACATCACATCTGTTATCAACATTGCGAATAATGACCTTTTGCTGCCTGTTGCTAAAGTAAGAGGTGAACCTATTGTGAGCTACTTCCTGTATTCTGTAATGGTCCAACTTCTGGAGCAATATTTCGTGGTCAACACAATCAAATGCCTTAGTTAAATCAAAAAATATCCAAAGCATTAGAAACCTTTTGTTTAACCCATCAAGTACCTGACAGAGAAAAGAGAATATAGCATTTTCAGTTGTTAAATGACTTCTAAAGCCGAACTGTGCATTTGGTAGCAAATCGTGTGATATAAAATCATCAATTATCCTTAAATACACGGCCTTTTTAATAACTTTTGCAAAAACTGATGGCATAGAAATAGGTCTAAAATTATCTACATTATCCTTTCCTCCCTTTTAATAAAGCGGCTTTACTACTGAATACTTTAATCGCTCAGGAAACTGACCATTCCTAAAGGAAAATTACAAATATGGCTAAATATAGAGCTAACATGTGCAGCACAGTACTTTAATATTCTGCTAGGCACTCCATCATAGCCATGAGAGTCCTTAGTCTTCAGTAATTTAATTACTGACTCAATCTCCCTCTTGTCTGTATCACAGAGGAGTATTTCAGACATCAATCTCGGAAAGGCATTTGCCAAGAGAGTTATATGATTCCCTGTAGAAACTAAATTTTTATTTAATTCACAAAGAATTTTCAGAAAATGGTTGTTAAAAACTGTACATACTTTTGATTTATAAGTAACAGAAATATTTTTACTATGAACTGACTTTATATCGTTGAGCTTGTGCTGCTGACCAGACACTTCCTTCACAACTGACCATATAGTTTTAATTTTATCCTGTGAATTAGCTATTTTCTATTTGCATACCACATACTCTTCGCCTTCCTAATAACATTTTTAAGCACCTTACAGTGCTGTCTGTAATGGGCTACTGTAGCTTGACTGTGACTACTTCTAATATTTTGATATAATTCCCGCTTTGTTCTACATGATATCCTTATACCACTATTCAGTCAACCAGGCTGCCTTTTACTGCTAGTACCCCATTCAGAAGTTCTAATGGAAAGCAACTCTCGAAGAGCATGAGAGATGTGTTAAGGAAAACATTATATTTATCACCTATGTTATTGGCACTATAAACATCCTGCCACTCTTGTTCCTTCATGAGATTTAAAAAAAAAACTCTATTGCTGTTGGATTAACTTTTCTACATAGTTTGTAATTATATGTGACATTTGTTTAAGTACAAAAGCCTTTTACTGTTAAAATTTGTGCATCATGGTCTGAAAGGCCATTAATCCTTTTACCAACAGAATTCTCATCTAGCAACGAAGAATGAATAAAAATATTGTATATGGCTGTGCTACTGTTCCCCTGCACCCTAGTTGGAACAAACACAGTCAGCATCAGAACATATGAATTTAGGAGATCTACCAACATCATTTTTCTTGCACCATCATATACAAAATGTGTATTGAAGTCACCACATGTAACTAATTTCTGGTACTTCCTATAAAGTGAACCAACAACCCTCTCTAGTTTGAGCAGAAATGCTCTGAAGTCAGAGTCAGGGGACCTATAAACAACAACAATTTAGTTTCACTAAATTCAACTGCCCCTGCACAACATTCAAATATCTGTTCAGTGCAGTGCAGTGATACGTCTATGGACTCATATAGAATACTGTTTTTTATGTACATGGCCTCTCCTTGAAAAACAGCCAGCTAATCTGTATCCTGGTACTAGAAGCCTGTGAATTGTCAAATTATTTAAGTGCTGCTCTGATACACCAATAATTTCAGAGTCAACATCTATAAGCAGTTCACTAACTTTATCTCTAATACTTCTTATTTTTTGATGAAATACACTAATTCTTTCTCTACTTGGAAATATGATGTCCTCTGAACGTGGCCCTTACTTAGAGCGACTTCCTTTCAGCAGGTATACCTTATCAGATGACTTCAATCTAAAAAAGGTGCATCTCTAATACCAACTACTACAAGAATTTTTCCATGAATGATGATCCCACCACCACCACCACCACCACCACCACCACCCACTACACTGTCACTTATAATCTTTGCCAGCCTCCCTTTCCCATACCTACTGAGGTGCAGGCCACGCCTAGTGAAACCCGATCTACTGATAGACTCAACAGACAACATATACTGAGAATTCTGCTAACCCAGATTTATATGCCACCTTACTGAACTTCAGGAAAGTTTAATACTCCAGCAGCATCTGTGGAATATCACTTTAAGACTGCAAGTAAACCCTGTCATATCATACTTTATTGTACACTGGAAAAACAAGTGTTACAGAGTTACAAATCTCTACCAAATGCCCAGTTCTGCTAGTGGTTACTCATTCTGTTCAATGTACACCATTTTTGCAACAGCAGTGTAACTTCATAAGTATCCTTACATGAAAATAAGGAAAAGGAAAACATACCCGACATTCTGCATTTTCTGTCCTAGGTGAGAGAGCAAGGGCTTGCAGACAGCTGTTATTACAGTTCCAGTTGTTTAGATCCTGTAAAAAAAGAAAATCAAATTTGTACACAGAATATCAACTAACATATAGATAAGATTGAAATATGACATGGACCAATTCAATATGATAAAAAGATTTATTTTTAAAAAAAGTCCTCTGTAAGACTGTAGAAATTTATTGAAGTCAGGGTTATATAAATTCAAATAACATGTTAATTCAACAAGCAGATATAGTTCATGGAATTATTTAGAGATAGAAAATCATTGTTAGAGATACAGGCTGTATATAAAAAGAAAGGAAATATGATGCAGCAGTGCTCATTGTATATTAAATAAAGAGATCACATCTTGGCTATCTTTAGACCAAATCAAACTTCTGCATGAATTATAGAACTCTGTCATGTTTTCCCTTGCTGTGCTACATGGATTCTGGTTAGGGCTATCAGAAAATCTTTTTTTCCATGTTCAATTTAATTCAAGCACTCATCAGTTTATATTATAGTCAACCTACCCACATTTCATTTTATGTTTGTTGCGGATCAGTAACTTGTTTGTAGCAGAGACTAAAGATATGATAGATTCAGTATTGTACACTATACACAGGAAGCAAGTTTAATATTCTCCACTGGTGATGACAGAAAAATGTTATGTTTGGAGCAGCCTGGAGTGTAACTGCTCAGTATTGTTACTAAAGTGTGAAGTGGGTGTTTCCACTAACTTAGAAGTGGCAAGAAGACACTCAATTAAAACGTGTAACATTGGTTAAATATTGGAGCTCCAAAAGACATTGGAGCTCAGTGCAAGTATTCATCTCAATACAAGTAAAACTCGGGCTTCTTACCAACGTGAGTAATCACAATTTGCTGTGTGATGCGTTACTGGTAGGGAAAACACTCACTAGGAGCTGAAATTTCATGACTACAGGCTCACTTCAATGAATGGCATGTATCTGAATATGAGCATTGCAAAGCTGTCCACAGATAATCACTATATCTTCCTCAAAGACTGTTGGATACATGACAGAATGCGTGGATACTATAAGAACTGTAATCAGCATGGAACTTAGTGCTCAACCTGACAACCAATGTACGTACATTCAAAGAGAAGACAAAATTTGAAACACCCACATATTTGTGTATGAAATATATCAGAATTGTGGTGCCGGGCTCATGCTGTGAGATGGAATTAGTTCTGGCAGACATTTTCATCATTTTTGAATCCAAAAAATATTCAGACAATATAACCTGCAGCTTTGCAGTCCTCCTTAAATTTTAATACATCTAGTAATTCAGCAAGTGGTATAGTATTTTAAATAGTAATGCAACTTACAACTGATAATATATTGAAACCCAAAACTACTGTTTACAAATTAGATAATGGGGCTCATTGAGAGTGCACGATGTTATTATGTCCTCTGTACCCTGCTTCTATCAGACTGCAGAATTTCACTCTTAACTGTATAACCAGTTATATTTTTGTCGGCAAACATATTGTTTACAAAAAGTCATTTTCAGTTTGTATTATTTTGAATTTTTATTTGTTCTTTTGCTTTTAGTTTACTTCCTTGTGCATGAGGGAACCAGTCACATTTTACCACTCACTGCTCATCACACGAGAGAGTTTCACTGCAATGGAATCAAACATGTACACTGGACTGCATTGCAGTTATTTGAAAACATATATGTTATGATTTGAAACAATGTTGCAAGCTATTTTCATCCAGCAAATATCTATGAAAAGGGGCCTTCAGGTTATACAATGTCTCTGTGTGGTCTTGGACATCATATCTTTGGTTGGTTGGTCGGTTGGTTTGGGGGAGGGGACTAGACAGTGAGACCATCAGTCCCACCAGATTAGGGAAGGATGGGGAAGGAAGACAGCTACATCCTTTCAAAGGAACCATCCCGGTATTTGTCTGAAGTGATATAGGGAAATTATGCAAAACCTAAATCAGGATGGTTGGACACATGTTTGAACCATCATCCTCCCAAGTGCGAGTCCAGTGTGCTAACCCTGCACCACCTCACTAAGTTTCATATCTTTGCATGTGGAACTGTGACTGCGCAGATATTTAGAAATAATATCTTCACAGTTTATTTATGTTAGAATAATGGGTCATTTAAATGTTCAAGGTGAAATTATTTGGCTGCAGAGAGTTTGTTTCACAGATGAATATCTTCTGTGGCAAACACGTCAGTGCACAGAATACACAGTTAATGACTTGGCCTCTCATGATGTGTGGTTCTGCCCACTATCCTCTTCTAAAAACACTTCTCAAACTAAGAGCTCTTATTAAGTAAGGCTAGAGCTAAGAGCTCTTATTAAATGGACTAATAGTCACTTCCTATAGATCATGTTAAACCATACATCATTGTGTGTGATGTATGCATATTTATGATAGTTCCATATTGTGCTGAAACTTCTTGAAACACTGAATTGTGTGTTCACAACTTTTCCTGCAAGACTAAGCGCACACAGCCATTGCCCAAAGAGGCAAGGAGGTGCATGCACCAGTGCAAAGTCACAAATGCCTCTGATTTGTGCACAGTGTTTGATATGCACGCAGTTTTCCGATCCCAGATGAGGAAACATATGCATCTGTTGTCTACCTGTCCACAGATATCTCCATTTGATGCTTTGTCATACTACAGCTCACTGTTCAAAGATTCAGTCTGCCACACAAATTCAAATCTGACTTTGGCTTAGCATTTTGGCCAAGTGGTCTAATTAGAAACAAATGGAATTTGAACAGTATTGCCATGTATTTACTATTTTCTGGCAGTTGAATCCCCTTTATTATAAAGATGGGGTGAAATTAAACAACTGTCTACAGTTCCTTACAACCTGGATACCACAAAGTGGCCTGACTAAAACAGAAAGCCTTCATAGACACCTTCTACGAACATATGTTGAAGAAGAGGAGGAATTCTGGGGCCCTGGCTGTGCCGAAGCTGGCGTGGTTCCTTTACGAGCCCTTCGATTCATAAATAGTTTGCATCAACAAGAGAAAATAAATGAACACTGGAATCTCTAGCATAAATGTGAATCCCTAAAGTAATTTTTTATTTGCAAATAGGTTTGGAAACCCAACATCTAATCTCTTGGTATTTTTTCATTAGCCACCCGACAGTCTTTGTGTGTTGCAGATCCATATACTGCAGAAACTGATCTCTTCTATTCTTTACAATTTAAACTCCTAATACATTTGGCTTTGCTAGTGAATCAGATCAATAATAAAATGTCCAGATGTTTCAGAGTCTTTCCAGTGCTTCAGTGTATGAGCTCTTCAAGTGAACAGAAAATACATATTTGTAATATAAACTAAAGGACTTTACAGCAAACACTGGAAGCTCCAGGTAGGAACATCAACAATGTAGGAAAAGATAGATTGCTACTTACCGTAAAGATGACATGCTAAGTTGCAAACAGGCAGAGTTAAAAGAAACTTACACTTATGCTTTCCGCCACAGTCCTCATCGGAAAAAGAGGCCAGTATGCCTGAGCTACTGGAGTTGGCAGTTATATGTGAGGTGTGCTTGCTTGTGTGAATGAATGGTGTGTGTTTCTCTTTTCCTGATGAAGGCTGGGGCCAAAAGCTTTTAATTGTGGCTGTCTGCGACTTAGCATGTTTTACTTACAGTAAGTAGCAATCTATCTTTCCCTGCATTGTTGGACTTTACTAGCATGACAATTTGATGACTGTTACTTTGTTTTTTCCTTGATATAAAGTTTTCTTGTATTTAGAACTCATCATTACGATTACACATTTTGTGAGATAAATAAAATACATGTACTTGCATATTTTTGACCTGTTCATAGTGGATTGTTAAGAACAAAGCATGTGTTTTGTTCCTCACAGTAAGCCTTACAAGTAATGTTGGATAGCCTTCAGCATGCCTTTAGAGGGCACATTCATGCTGCAGCCTTACTGGTGCACATCACAGCACACCTCAATGTATCTGACAAACAAATCCACTGCCCACTAGCCACCCACACATGTGTATTTAACCTGCAGCTGCAGCTCAATCACTGGAGTAGGATGTGTGATTCTCTCTAGGTGTGAATGGATTTATGTGTAGCTATTAAGATAGAGACATGGATCTCTATTTGCATGTGGGGCAAACACAGGCACGTGACAAGGAGGCGCAAGGTGCTCAGATGTAAACGCCCCTTAACAAAGACTTGAACCGAGGACCTTGTTGTTCACAGGCAGTCGTCTAACTGACTGAGCTATCCATGCACAACCCGCAACCCATCCTCACAGACACAATTCTACCAGAAACTCTCTGGAAACTTTGTACTGATGCTACTTGTGCTATAGCAAACCAAAACACCTTTTCTTTAAATATGATTCATGTTCAAACTGAAAATAATTGTTTGCACAGAAATTTGTTTTGATACTATATCACTAACAAGTCATGTGTGTCCACACTTTGGTCAAGACTTCATCTCTGACAACTGAACTGTTGAGATAACATTATTACAGTTTTTATTTGATTTTCTGAAAATCAGTGATTCACAGGCATGTTAACATCTGAAACAGTTTGGTGAATCAAAAGTCCTCTAATAATGTGTTTTGAAGAAATATGGCTGATAGGTGGTATCTAAAAGGAAAAGGAATGCTAGGGTTTAGCATCCCAGTAATATGAGGGTCATTTGAGATGAAGCACTGTTTCAGTTGTACTTGGATGGATGAGGAAACTGGCTGGGACCTTACTGAAGGAACCATCTTAGTATTCTGAAAACTACAGGAAACCCATATAGGGATGACCAGAATGTGTTTCAAACTCATAGGAGTCCATTGTCTCTGTCATTAACTTTTATATGTGATATCCTACAAAGGAATTCGGAGAAATGGCCTTTTTCCATGTTTCACACAAATTCTCCGTAATTAAGTAAGAAATTGTCCAAAAAGAAACAATGGAAACTCCAGGTAGGAATATCGACAATGCAGGAAAAGACAGATTGTTACTTACCATAAAGAAGACATGTTATGTTGTGGACAGGCACAACTGAAGGACACTCACATAAAGCTTTCAGCCACAGACTTCATATGTAAAAGAGAGACACACACACCATTCATACACACAAGCAAGCAACCCTCATGCACACATGACCACCAACTCCAGCATCTTGGGCTGGAATCCGACCCAAGATGCTGGATCTGGCAGTCATGTGTGCATGAGGTATGCTTGTTTGTGTGTATGAATAGTGTGTGTGTCTCTCTTTTGCCAATCATATGTGTGTGTGTGTGGGGGGGGGGGGGGGGGGAGGGGGGGGCGCAAAACTACTTTTTGACCCACACAATGAAAATATTATGCTACAAAAATTAATAAGGAAAGTGTAACTAACAAATCAAGTACACTGACAATATGACTATGCTAGCAGAAACTGAGGAACAGGTTCCAGGCAATGACAGAGAATTCTGTAAATGTGGGTAAAGAGCTTGGAAGGAAACTAAACGTTGGCAACACAAAAATGGTGAGAATTGTAAAAGAAAATTACATGATTAATATATCACTAGATGGAATAGTATTGGAACAGGTTTAGTCATTCGAGTATTCAGGAAGCTTGATAACTTCCATCAGAAGTTGTAGAGAGGAAGCGAGATGCAGAATCTCTACGGGAAGCAGAGCTTTTGAGAGAGTGAAAGGTTTGCTGACAGCCAGAAGCATCCCCATTACACTTAGGAAGAGGTTTACCAAATATTTTGTGTGGAATGTGGTGTATTATGGTTCTGAAATGTGGCACTTAGACAGAAAGAATAAAAATATTTAGAATGTTTTGAAATGTGGCTATGAAAAGAATAATGGAGGAATGGAATTGGATTGACAGAATGAGAAATTAGGGGGTGCCGAGCAGGGTAGGACAGGAGAGGGACTTCATGATGATGATACAGAAGAGGAAAACATATTGGATGAGACACATATTAAAAAAAAATTGTCTACTAAAGGGAATCACAGAAACAAAAGTAGAAGGAAAAAGATAGAGACGAGGAAGAAGGCTTGGAAGGTTAACAGATGTGTAGAGAAGGAGAAGTTACAAGCAAATAAAGGAAGATGCTCAAGCCAGAGAGATATGGACAACAACCAGCTGATACTTCTCTGAGGACAGATTTACTAAAAGAAGAAGAATTAACAAATCATGAGATTTTAAATTAGCATAAATGTTAACATATAAAATTTGAGATTGAAAATAACACAATATATGTGCAGCAAATATAAACTCCCAGCTGTAGTGCATATGTCTCAATATCATAGCCAAGATAGTCAGATTTTTAATTTTTAAAGGATAACATGTAAATTTGTAGAAAAAATGAAGGGAGAAAGAATTTTTATGCATTTTTTTAAAATAATTGTGTTTCAGACAAACAACTGTGCAATTTGTCTGAAAACTGTATTGTTTACTGCCGGCATTCATATAGAGAAGCAACTGAGTGTAGATAAAATTTCTATACAAAATTTAGCAGATTTAAAGAGCCGAGTGTGCCACAAAATACACTAGGACTGACCCATTAAACCTATTTTGTGCTATATGATGTTGCAATGATATTCAAATATCAAATGCAAGTTTCACAAGCATTCAGCTGAAGGCGAAGTATCTACAGTAACCAATTTGGTAGAAAAGTGTAAAGGATCATTTTTTAAGATGAGAAATCAGGTGAGAGAGTGTAGATGGCAGGTTGCTAGTCTTAAAGTATGGTTATTGGTACTACTACTACTACTACTACTACTACTACTGGATGAAATAAACTACTGATTTATATTTTGGGCAGTACCACAGTATCTCAATATTGCTGAATATTTATTACCTCGTGGTTCTGAGGGCTTCTTGTATAAACAGGCTCCTATATTCATTTCCAAATGAAGTTTATAGTGCACAATATGATAGAAAGCTTACACTACGAGTATTTCTTGATCTCTCAAAGGCTTCAAAATCACAGTCATGAAATACTCATGGATACACTGCTACAGCATGAAATTAGGGGAAAATACAACAATTGGTTTAGGTCATATCTCTCAGAAAGAGATCACAAAAAAACTGAAATCATCCTAAAAAAAATGTTGGAAGTGTACTTTAGGAATAAAGATAGTCTTCTCCCTGATCCTAAGGAACTATGGGAGATATTCAGTAAGCACTTCATAAACAAGAGTAATAGGCTTTCTTCTCTAATTTGTGCTCAGACCTAGAGGTGTCACACCAAACATTGTCTCTCGATCTAGTCACACCAAGTGAAATCTGCAGTATTATAATGCAGAAACCAAATTCACACTCATGTGGTCTAGATGGCACATCCAATTACCTTCTCGAACAAATCTGCAATCATGTGTCTTATCACTTGTCAGATATAGGAAACTGCTGCTTGCAATCGAACCAAATTGATAAAATTTGCAGCGCAGCGAAAGTGGTTCCCCTCTTTAAAAAAGATGGAGTGATGTTAGTAATTACAGATCCTCTCCATCCTCTGAGGAATATCAAAGGTTCTATAGAAAGTAGTAGCCTATATCACCATGTTATTAAATTACTAGACACATTTATTAAGTCATCAGTTTGGCTTTTGAGAAGGGAGATAAATAAATGAGACCCTTCATTTATAAATGAAGTTTATAGTGCATTCAGTGATTGAAATCATTCAGCAGGAGTATTCCTTGATCTCACAAAGGCCTTCAGTTTCCTCATCCATGTATTACTTATTGAGATAATGTTAAAGCATGGAATTAGGGGAAAATACAGTGACTGGTTTAGATCACATGTATCAGATGGGGGTACAAAGGGAAAAAAAGAAGAAAAGAAATGGTGGACATTTACAGTCAGAGGAGCAAGTCATAAGCCAAGGCACTCTTCAGTGTTCTATGACTGATTCATTTGTTTTAATTATATTTACCAATGATCTGCCCAAACACATTCAAAAAATATCTACCAGTAATGTTTGCTGATGACACCAATCTACTGTATTCAAATCACCATAATGATGTAATGATGAACTTCATAACTTGATTTCTGCTGATTTCTGATAGATTCCAAGCCGATGAATTGGTTAAACACAAACAGACTGTTACTGAATAAAGACTAAATTGTGTATGTAAATTTTTGCCCTTTTCATATGTTTTTATTATGGATAAATTATGTCAGATTCGAACATGTATTTACAAACCAACAAGTACAATTAAAATCCTTGGAGTGTGGGCAGACGACACTCTATAGAGGTATGTACACAACAAAAAGTTAGTAAATAGACTGAGCAATTTGTGCTACACATTTAGTGTCCTGAGTAAAGTCTCCGACACTGAAACACTAAAATGTGCATAGTTTAGTACTGACAACTACATTCCATTTTTGGGTGTCTCACAGAAAGAGATATTTATTATGAAGAAGAAAAAGGTCTAAATAATGAGACAAGTGCCTCTCTATGCCACCACTAAAGTTCAACTCGTACTTCTGAAGCTCAGTATCCTGCCAGAATATGTAACTGTTGTTTGTTTATTATGAGTGAATTACAAAATTTACACAAATTATAACTGTGTCTTGTTCCACATCCATTGTAACACACAACAGGATTTTTGGGGTCAATAAATATAAAATCAATTAATCTGTCTTACATAACTATTTTAACAATCCTTTTTCCACTAGATGTTCATAAGATGTTACTTACTTATCCCAGATGTCTTTAATCATGGGACATATTGTATGTGTTTTACGTGATAAAATTCATACTTCATGGAAGGAAAAAAAAAAAAAAAAAATCAGTATTGTGACTATTTTGTACATTAGGTGTAGGCAATACACATGTGATCACACACAATGAATTAATAATTTGCAGTATTAGCTATCAACCCATTTACTGGTTCACAATAAGAGTAAACCCTTTGCAATGTAAATTATATGAAGACGCTTTTATCACACTTTAAATTTCTCCAGTATTTTGTGAAATTTTTTCCTGGCTCATGTTAATTGCTTCTTCTTCAATTATTGGTCTAAATTATTAAAATGAATAAATAAATGAACACTTTGGTTTTACATAACTTCATTCCATGGAGTGATGTGGCACAGTGGTTAAGACAGTGATCTTGTACTTAGGAGGATGGCGGTTAAAATCCCCACCCTGCGAAATAGATTAGGTTTCTGTGGTTTCTCAAAACCGCTTAAGCTAAATATCAAGATATTTCCTTTAAAAACGGCATGACCGAATTCCTTCAACAATCTGGGCCTGTGCTTTGACTCTTACTCTTATCATCAGTAGAATCATAAGCTCTAATCGTTCTCTATTTTTCCTTTTAGTACATAGTTAGTGGAAGGCCTCATTCAAGACTTCTGTGTCTTCCACCTATTTGATGGACATCTACAGCCCACTTCGACTTTAAATTCATTACATTGACATAATTTCTTGTCAGTATCTTTTGATCTCCTCAGCAACTTCATTTTCCTGGATTTTACCATTGTCACTGGCTGGTGTTTCAGAGTTAAGCCTTACAGTTTTCAGTAAGTGGTAACAGTTAATTACACTGTTTAACTCCTATTTGTGTTCATGATTTACTTAATCAGTGTATTTTGTATTGTTCCACTTACTGTCTGAAATTCATGTGGTTCCTGTTTTGTTTAAATTCCAAAATTGATTTTTGACATCCTAAATAATTAAATTATAACACATGGCACAATAATTATGTTTTTATTTTTTGCTCAACTGGTGTTTTTTGCATACCTGATTTAACATGACTTTCTGTTTAACATTTTATGCTCATAATCCTTATAGAATCAATTACCTTGCTGCAGTGAACTTGTTGGTGTTTCTTGTGTAATCGCAAGTACTATATTGGCAACTGGGCAGGATTTATTCTGATTGTTAAGTTCTGCAATTAACTAATTATTCATTCCTTTTTGTTTTCCATCAAATTGTTAAGTAGCTGTTCTTTGAACTAGCAAAAACAGTGCCTATCATGGCGCAAAGTTTTTTTTAAAACTTATTTTAATGTCCCCCCCACGAACCATGGACCTTGCCGTTGGTGGGGAGGCTTGCGTGCCTCAACGATACAGATAGCCGTACCGTAGGTGCAACCACAACAGAGGGGTGTCTGTTGAGAGGCCAGACAAACATGTGGTTCCTGAAGAGGGGCAGCAGCCTTATCAGTAGTTGCAGGGACAACAGTCTGGATGATTGATTGACCTAGCCTTGTAACACTAACCAAAACGGCCTTGCTGAGCTGGTACTGCGAACAGCTGAAAGCAAGGGGAAACTACAGCTGTAATTTTTCCTGAGGGCATGCAGCTTTACTGTATGATTAAATGATGATGGCGTCTTCTTGGGTAAAATATTCCGGAGATAAAATAATCCACCATTCGGATATCCGGGCAGAGACTACTCAAGAGGACGTTGTTATCAGGAGAAAGAAAACTGGCGTTCTATGGATCGGAGCATGGAATGTCAGATCCCTTAATCAGGCAGGTAGATTAGAAAATTTAAAAGGGAAATGGATAGGTTAAAGTTAGATATAGTGGGAATTAGTGAAGTTCAGTGGCAGGAGGAACAAGACTTTTGGTCACGTGAATACAGGGTTATAAATACAAAATCAAATAGGGGTAATGCAAGAGTAGGTTTAATAATGAATAAAAAAATAGGAGTGTGGGTAAGCTACTCCAAACAGCATAGTGAACACATTATTGTGGCCAAGATAGACACGAAGCCCAGGCCTACTACAGTAGTACAAGTTTATATGCCAACTAGCTCTGCAGATGATGTAGAAATTGATGAAATGTATGAAGAGATAAAAGAAATCATTTAGGTAGTGAAGGGAGATGAAAATTTAATAGTCATGAGTGACTGGAATTCGACAGTAGGAAAAGGAAAAGAAGGAAATGTAGTAGGTGAATATGGATTGGGGGTAAGAAATGCAAGAGGAAGCCGCCTGGTAGAATTTTGCACAGAGCATAACTTAATCATAGCTAACACTTGGTTCAAGAATCATGAAAGAAGGTTGTATACATGGAAGAACCCTGGAGATACTAGAAGGTTTCAGATAGATTATATAATGGTAAGACAGAGATTTAGGAACCTGATTTTAAATTGTAAGACATTTCCAGGGGCAGATGTGGACTCTGACCACAATCTATTGGTTATGAACTGTAGATTAAAACTGAAGAAACTGCAAAAAGGTGGGAATTTAAGGGGATGGGACCTGGATAAACTGAAAGAACCAAAGGTTGTACAGTTTCAGGGAGAGCATAAGGGAACAATTGACAGGAATGGGAGAAAGAAATACAGTAGAAGAAGAATGGGTAGCTTTGAGGAATGAAATAGTGAAGGCAGCAGAGGATCAAGTAAGTAAAAAGATGAGGGCTAGTAGAAATCCTTGGGTAACAGAAGAAATACTGAATTTAATCGATGAAAGGAGAAAATACAAAAATGCAGTAAGTGAAGCAGACAAAAAGGAATACAAACGTCTCAAAAATGAGATCGACAGGAAGTGCAAAATGGCTAAGCAGGGATGGCTAGAGGACAAATGTAAGGATGTAGAGGCTTATCTCACAATGGGTAAGATAGATACTGCCTACAGAAAAAGTAAAGAGACCTTTGGAGAAAAGAGAACCACTTGCATGAATATCAAGAGCTCAGGTGGAAACCCAGTTCTAAGCAAAGAAGGGAAAGCAGAAAGGTGGAAGGAGTATATAGAGGGTCTATAAGGGGCGATGTTCTCGAGGACAATATTATGGAAATGAAAGAGGAGTTAGATGAAGATGAAATGGGAGATATGACACTGCGTGAAGAGTTTGACAGAGCACTGAAAGACCTAAGTCGAAACAAGGCCCCGTGAGTAGACAACATTCCATTAGAACTACTGATAGCCTTGGGAGAGCCAATCATGACAAAACTCTACCATCTGGTGAGCAAGATGTATGAGACAAGCAAAATTCCCTCAGACTTCAAGAAGAATATAATAATTCCAATCCCAAAGAAAGCAGGTGTTGACAGATGTGAAAGTTACCGAACTATCAGTTTGATAAGTCACAGCTGCAAAATACTAACGCGAATTCTTTACAGACAAATGGAAAAACTGGTAGAAGCCGACCTCGGGGAAGATCAGTTTGGATTCCGCAGAAATGTTGGAACATGTGAGGCAATACTCACCCTGTGAGTTATCTTAGAAGAAAGATCAAGGAAAGGCAAACCTACATTTCTAGCATTTGTAGACTTCGAGAAAGCTTTTGACAATGTTGACTGGAGTACTCTCTTTCAAATTCTGAAGGTGGCAGGGATAAAATACAGGGAGCAAAAGGCTATTTACAATTTGTACAGAAAGCAGATGGCAGTTATAGGAGTCACGGGGCATTAAAGGGAAGCAGTGGTTTGGAAGAGAGTGAGACAGGGTTGTAGCCTCTCCCCGATGCTATTCAATCTGTATATTGAGCAAGCAGTAAACGAAACGAAAGAAAAGTTCGGAGTAAGTATTAAAATCCATGGAGAAGAAATAAAAACTTTGAGGTTCGCCGATGACATTGTAATTCTGTCAGAGACAGCAAAGGACTTGGAAGAGCAGTTGAACGGAATGGACAGTGTCTTGAAAGGAGGGTATAAGATGAACATCAACAAAAGCAAAACAAGGGTAACGGAATGTAGTCGAATTAAGTCAGGTGATGCTGAAGGAATTAGATTAGGAAATGAGACACTTAAACTAGTAAAGGAGTTTTGCTATTTGGAGAGCAAAATAACTGATGATGATTGAAGTAGAGAGGATATAAAATGTAGACTGGCAATGGCAAGGAAAGTGTTTCTGAAGAAGAGAAATTTGTTAACATCGAGTATAGATTTAAGTGTCAGGAAGTCGTTTCTGAAAGTATTTGTATGGAGTGTAGCCATGTATGAAAGTGAAACATGGACAATAAATAGTTTAGACAAGAAGAGAATAGAAGTTTTCGAAATGTGGTGCTACATAAGAATGCTGAAGATTAGATGGGTAGATCACATAACTAATGAGGAGGTATTGAATAGAATTGGGGAGAAGAGGAGTTTGTGGCACAACTTGACCAGAACAAGGGATCGGTTGGTAGAACATGTTCTGAGGCATCAAGGGATCACCAATTTAGTGCTGGAGGGCAGTGTGGAGGGTAAAAATCGTAGAGGGAGACCAAGAGATGAATGCACTAAGCAGATTCAGAAGGATGTAGGCTGCAGTAGGTACTGGGAGATGAAGAAGCTTACATAGGATAGAGTAGCATGGAGAGCTGCATCAAACCAGTCTCAGGACTGAAGACCACGACAACAACAACAACAACAACAACAACATTTTAATGTCTTGTAAAACACTGTGCAGAAGGTAACTTCCACACTTTACCCTCTTCTGCACTTTTTGTATCCTGCACAAAGTTATAATTTTGCCATTAAAATATAATTATTAGGGTCAAAACTGCATATCTGAGAATCTTGCACCAGACACAGCACAATTTTCACTGGTCTGATGGTCAGCTGGCCTACAGGTTTGCTTTTCTGTTAAATGTATTATATTTGTATTATGACGCAACATGATACAGTTAATATTGTTTCTATCAACGTACCAACGCTTTCATTTGGTAAGTTACAGAATCTTGCTGTGACTTACCAAACAAGAAAGTGCTGGTAGATACACACAATAAAAAACACACAAACGCACACACAACCCACGGTTACTTCATCAGGAAAGGGGGAAGGAGAGGGAAAGAAGAAAGGGAGAGGGTAAGGAGTCATTCCAATCCCGGGAGCGGAAAGACTTACCTTAGGGGAAAAAGGGACAGGTATATACTCGCACACACACACACACATATCCATCCGCACATATACAGACACAGGCAAACATATCTCTCTTCACACTAGATATGTTGTCCACAAGTGGCGAGGTAACCCCTGACCAATGCACTGAGCCAGCAAATTCTACTCCAGTCCTGTCACCAGCTTATCATTCCCCGTCAAAGGCAGAGCCACTTGTGAAAGCAGCCATGCTGTTCACCATATCTGCTGCAATTAATGCACGGCATTTTATGTGACGTAACCACTAACCAGCTATCCATTAGAATGGCCCTACCAAAGTCTGGTCAAGGATAAAGCTCACCACCCACTGGCACATAATAGGATTGTGCATAATGATCGAGTTCAATGGCTGCTTCCATCCATCTGGATCCTTCCCTCCAGTACTAGGTTTTCTGGACAATGTAGATGGGAATTTTCCTAGAAACACACCGTTCACCCTTGTAAATCACCTGATCTCAGTCTCCACTATTACACTGTCTCCACACCCTCTACCCAACAGTTTTCTCTTCATCTGTCCTGTATCCCACTCCAAATCCACACCTCCATGCCATATTCACTGTGCACCATACACCTCACTGGCTCCAGTACCAGTGTGTCACATGCCTAGCTTGTGCACATGCTATCCATGCCTTGCGCATTCCTAGCCAGCACACACGCTGAATTCCTCTGAGCTGCTAGCTACCCTGGCCTAACTACTCCTTTAGCTTCTTTCTTCCTCAATCCATCCCACCTGACACAAACTCCATTCCAGCCCATCCATCGAATTGCAATCCCAGCTCTCTATCTGTGTGTGTGTGTGTGTGTGTGTGTGTGTGTGTGTGTGTGTGTGTGTGTTTGGAGAGGGGGAGGGGGGGGGGGGGGGGGGTGCTGGGAGCACATGCATCTAGTTCATCATAGGATTTCTCCCAAGTGTTAGCAAAATTTTCATTCTCTTTTGTGGGTTTTCGAGTACTCAATACATCTGTTACTCAGTGAGTAATTTCCTTCATTACTAGATTATTTACATTCTGCTAGAACTTCCCTTACATATAAATTTAAAGGTTGCCAATTCAACTAGTTACCTTGCAATTACAATTCTGAACAACTTAAATTGGAACCATCAAACAGAAAAAATTGTGGAAAAGGTGAACAAAGACTGTGCTTTACCAATGGCGAAGGTGCAACAAATCTACAAAAGAGATTGCTTGCACTGTGATTTTACATCATTTCCTGGAGTGTTACTAAGTGGTATATGATCGTTACCAGATGGGTTGATGAACATTAAGATTCAAAAGTTTGCAGCTCATTAGGTATTATCACAAAATAGGAGTGTCTCTCAAAAAAATCATTCAAACAAATGCATTTTTTGTTGCGAGAAGGTATTTTCATGAAATTTCAATCACCAACTTCCTCCTCTGACTACTAAAATATTTTGTTGATTTCCAGCTACAAGGAGAGAAATCACCAGTGCGATAAAATAAGAGAAATCAGAAGTCACATGGAAAGATGTAGGCGTTCTTTTTTCCCCTATGTTATCCGAGAAAGGAACGGTAAAGAAATTGCCTTCAAATTGTTCCATGCATCCTCTGCCAGTCACTTGAGTGTGAATTGCAGAGTAATCATGAAGATGTAGATTAATGTTAGATTTGATAATTCATTTTCAGGAAATATTTCTTTAGTCACTGACTGATTTCAGAGACAATTCATAAATAATTTTTTTTTGCTTACTTAATTACCTACACTGGTGTGCAAAACTTAAGGACAAAAATAACCTTTGCAAATGTCATTGCCATTTAACAGAGCTCAATGAAACTTGAACCATACATGGAAAGAACTTCTACAGTATAGCACAGAAGGAACCTGAAAGAATGAAAGAAACACGCAATGAGACAAACAGAAATGACACTTTTCTTCAAAGCCAAAAATTACACTTAAGTCACCATACTTTATGATGGTTCTCTGGGTATTACAAAAGGTGGGGCATGGTTCTTAATAAGGTGCATGGTCATCACAGGCATTCCATTCCTCCAACAGCATACTTAACAACCACTGGATGGTCATTGGCACATGTGGACATGTCCAATGCATCCAACACATGCTCAGTGGGATTTAAGTCGAGGTCATGGGTAGAACAGCCATTTACTGAATATCCTACCATTCCAAGAGATCCTCCAACTGTGTGTTCCATGTGGTCGCAAATTGTTACCAAAAAAATGAAGTCAGAGCCAAATGCATCCCTGAAGGGTGTACAGTGTCACAACTATGATGACTGGTGAGTCTACTGTGTTCAAAGGTCTGGAGGTCAGTTAGCCCAAGCAACATTGTGCCTCCCCACATCATATCACTTGGACTACTAAAACGATCATGTTCAACAATGTTCCCAGGTACATTATGCGTTATCACTTATCACCACATCAGGGTATGTCCAGCATCAAGCATGTATTGGGGAGATGAACTGCAGCATATCCATATGCGAAATGACCATAAGCAATTGTCAGCCATGCTGGTTGAGGACTGAAATGCCCTACCACAAGAATTATAGTGCACAGAAAGTTCTTGTTGAGAATAATGAATTATTTAGGAATAAAGAGATGATTCACCAGAAGGCAGAAGTGCTACATCATTGACAGACACACAAAAAAAAGGTACAGAGGTTTGCTTTGCTAGCTTTCACGTGAAATCCCTTTCTCAAGCTGTAAGAGAAACATGTGCACCCCCCCCCCCCACACACACACACACTCATACATGCGCGCAAGCATGCACACAGACGCGCACACACACAGATACTCAAATTGGCTCTGACCACTATGGGACTTAACTACTGAGGTCATCAGTCCTCTAGAACTTAGAACTACTTAAACCTAACTAACCTAAGGACATCACACACATCCATGCCCGAGGCAGGATTCGAACCTGCGACGGTAGTGGTCACGCGGTTCCAAACTGAAGCGCTTGGAACCGCACGGCCACACCGGCTGGCACAGATTCTCACACACCTGTCCACTACATTGTGCTCATTTGACTGCCAGTTCTTTCCTGGTCCATGGTGAGTGTACTGAGGTGAGGTGTGGTTGCAGGGTGTGGTGGGGTGATGAGGGAGGGAGAGGGGCAGGAGGCAGGGACTGGGTTGGGGAAGTGTCCAGCAGCTTGCGGGAGAGTGGGGAGCTGTCTGTGGGCTAGCTATAGGTGCAGGTAGAGAGGGCAGGTGGCATATGGCTGAGCATGCGATTTCACAGACTGGGGTGTGAGATGGCAGCACACACCTAGCTGACATGTGTGGAGAGGGGGTAAAGGGAAAGTGATGCTGAGCGCGCACTCTCTCTCTCTCTCTCTCTCTCTCTCTCTCTCTCACACACACACACACACACACACACACACACACACACACACAGTTGGGTGGGGGTGGGGGGACTGCGAGTTACCTTAGGTTTAGCCCATAGGGTACGAGTAACTTGCTGTCCTCCCACCCCCCACCCAATAATATGTGTCTGTGTGTGTGCATGTGGGCGCACTCCCATACACCATCCCTTTCCCATTACACCTGCCCAACACGTGTCAGCTAGCTGTGTGCTGCCATCTCACACCCTAGTCTGTGAAATCACACGCTCAACCATCTGCACCCCTACCTACCCATGGGCAGCTCCCCACTCTCCCACAAGCTGCTAGACACTTCCCCCAAACTCCTCCCTGCCTCCCCCCCTCTCCCTCCCTACCCTGCACCCCCACCTTCCACTCACTTTGGGCCAGGAAAGAGCTCGCAGTCAGGAGCACAATGTAGGAAGACAGGTAGGTAGGTAGGTGTGTGTGTGTGTGTGTGTGTGTGTGTGTGTCTGCCTTCTGGTGAGTCATCTCTTTATTCCTAAATAATTTGTTATTCTCTACCACAAGAATTCTTTACCAATTTTGTGGCCAGCATGGAAGCATATTGCAGAGAATGCATTCCCATCCATGGTGATCACATACCTTATTAACAACAATGTCCCTCCTTTCTTAATCTCCAGAGAACCATAACAAATGGTACGCACTTCAACACAATAATTCTCTTTGGGTAAAAATGTCATTTCTATTTGTTTCACTGTGCATGTCTTTCAGTTACCTTCTGTACTATACTGTGGCAGTTCTTTGTATGAATAATTCAGTTTTCATTGACCTTGGTTACTTGGCAGTGTCACATCATGCAAAAGTTACTTTCGTCCTTAAGTTTTGTGCATGTCCTTAAGTTTTGCCTGCCAATGTAGATCCAGCTCTGGCTCCGAAATTTTTGACTGTTCAATTACAGATCATTAACATATGTACCTATCTTTGATTTCTTTTATACACTGTTTTTAGTCTCAGTTATTACTAAAACATCTACTTTTTATTTCTGTTGCACATTGTATAATTTATATGCTTCATTGGACAAACAAGTCATCTTCTGTACTGCAGATTTTAGTTTTTCTGTGAAATTGTAGTCTAACACTTATCATCTTTTTCTCACTTACACCGTTTGTTTTATATAAGGGAGCATGTGTTTTGTTCCCAGTAATCACAGCAAAATAATTATATACTATTGAAATAGGCTTCATCTTCCACTTTTGGAATTGTCAGACCACTGGCAGGTATTGTAAATGTTAAATCTAACACACTATAAAATTTAATCCAATGCAATGAGAAACACATCTGTTAACTTTAACATTTTGGACAGTGAGTTTTTGAGAACAAGTGGCTGACTCTCCTTGGTATTCTACAGTAAAAGCACTCATTAACTACACAAATTAACATGTAACATCACAAACCACGGAAATAAATCTATGTTGGCTGTTCATATCATCATTATCCAATACAACATTCAGCATTTATCTTATACTAATTTTTTGTAATATGGGTCCACAGCTTCTTGTATGCCAATGTTTTCTTTTTTTATAAATATGGTATCATCCTGTTATCATTATATGTCACACAGGCAATATTCTGTAAGATGCATATTTACTGCTGCAACATTTCACATGCCTCCTTCATGCACATCAGATAACACAAGTATGTACCATGCTAAAGTTGGTTATGCCCATACTTCCTTGATAAATGTAAATGAAAAACATGAGCTGTACCATCAACATCAATAAATACAAGCTAATAAAGCTAAGGGAATGGAGGCTAATTATGGTAAGTCATTGGCTTAGCACCAGAACTATGTACTGGCACCCAAATTATAATTAAAACTGTAAGGTACTTAATACTCAGTCATAAATTCATAAGTCTTTCCCTTTCATTTTCTTTTTTTCATCTTTATCCCAATTATTTTCTATCTGAATCCAAATTGTCACCAGATGACTTATTCTCTTCAATAAGGAATCATTCTTCAGTTTTATTTTTACTTTCCAAATTCTTCATTTAAAAGTTACAACATCCAGAAGATTTCAGCAAAGAGTCATTACAGTTCCCATTACCAGATAGGAGTAAGGGCAGCATCAGTCATGAATTTTTTATCTGTTCATTGCAGATTGATTTTGGCTACTGTGAAACTTTCTTTGGTGCTACACAAATAAACATAATGAGAACCAAGCATCAAAATACACATTAAAACCAGATCACAAATACATCACCTGGTAAACCATAAATTTAACATACCAATTACATCTAAGTCATGACAAGTCATTGCAAATAATTAGTGCCCTCTTTATTATTGGCATCTGTGCAACACATTTTTTTTAAAATAAAATATAGTAGTTATAAAAAATTACAATGGCACCCTTAAGTATTAAAATACATTCAATAATTTTGTTAAAATCAGAAGGAATAATCCAGATGTAGGTCAAAATATTTTGGATAATTGGCAACATAGGTTGTAAATACTGAAATTCTTTATTTTACAGATCAATTTTGGTTGACTATAACAGCAAGCAATGCTGTCAATTATCCAAAATATATTGACAATAATAAAGTTGTGGAGCACATGGTCCCCAATGGACTTAGACATTAAAAAAAAAATTGGTAGCACAAACTGAAGGATAGTAACATTCATTTTTGTACAAAAATACTAAAGTCAGCACTAATATTAAAGAAAAAAAGTTATACATTTATACATTATGGATACAAATCACACACTGAGTGCATATTTATCTTTTCCAACTTGGTTCACATTATGAAAAGTAACTTATATCGTTGTCAAGTATGAACCAGTGTTAAGATCTCAAGGTAGTACGGTGTATAAAGTGACTTATAAGAACTTATCACTGTTTATTATAGAAACATATGTAACTTGGTTTGGTGCTAATAACAACAATAATAAATGGCTAAAATGGCTCTGAGCACTATGGGACTTAACATCTATGGTCATCAGTCCCCTAGAACTTAGAACTATTTAAACCTAACTAACCTAAGGACAGCACACAACACCCAGCCATCACGAGGCAGAGAAAATCCCTGACCCCGCCGGGAATCGAACCCGGAAACCCGGGCGTGGGAAGCGAGAATGCTACCGCACGACCACGAGATGCGGGCAACAACAACAATAATAATACAGATGCATACACTGTCAGTATCTATTGGAAAAATGGCTTGGTTTGTGAGCAATGAATTTTATTCTCACTTAATGAGCCATCGCACAGCACTACATAGTGCCATATTTACAATGTGTTACATGTCCTTCTTTGGTCCTCTGAAAGCCCCTTACTTTTGGTAAATATGTGGCTTTTGAAAAGTTCCCAAAATTGAATGATTCTCATTGCCACCTACTTATTGGGCAAGGTAGCATGGAGAGATCTCTGATAACAAAACATCTCCATTCTTTCAGGGGAAATATAGCAGAAAAATAAAATTTTTCTGCCCATCTTGTTGACACGGAAGCTTTTCTTAGAGGGAAAGGACGAATTTTTTGATCTAATTGAGGAAATGGAGATATTTTGTTATCAGGATCTCCCCATGCTACCTTGGTCAGTTCCTAGAAGCAGCCAATTTTGGGAGCTTTTCGAAAGCCATCTATCTAACCAAAGTAAGGGGCTTTCAGAGAACCAAAGAAGGCCATGCAACACCTCGTACATAATGCTTTATGTACTGCCATGCAATGGCTCATTAAGTGAGAACAAATTTCATTGATCACAAACCAAGCCATTTTCCCAGTAGCCATTGACAGTGAACACATCTGAATTTTTATTATTATTATTATTATTATTATTATTATTAGCACCAAATCAAGTTACATATGTTCTATAATAAACAGTGATAAGTTCTTATAAGTCAGTTTATACACTGTCCTACCCTGAGATCTTAAACACTGGTTCGTACTTGACAGTCATATAAATTACTTTTCACAAGCCAAGTTGGAAGAGAGAATTATGCATTCAGTGTGCAATATGTACCCATAATGTATAACTTCTTTTTAATATTAGGTTTGATTTTTATTTTTTTGTAAAGAAACAAATGTTACTAGTATTTCAATTTGCGACACCTACATGTTGATTATTCCTCTTGGTTTTAACATAATTACTGTCTGTGTTTTGGTATTTAAGGGTGTCATTGTAATTTTATTACAGCTACCCTATTTTTTTTTTAATGTAGTAGTACACAAATGACAGTAATAAAGAGAGCTCTAGTTACCATTAACATCAAACACTGAGGTTAGGTGCTTGGAAATGTAAGCAGCAAGCTCAGTTTAACTGTTTGTTATCTGTAATGCCAATGTAGTTTCACATGCAATTTTATTTATGATGAGTCATCATGATTTGGATGTAATTGGTATGCAGATTTATGGTTTACCAGAAAATGTATTTGTGATCTGGTTTTAATGTATATTTTAATGCTTGGTTCTCATTATGTTCTTTTATTTGCGTAGCATCAAAGACAGTTATACAGTAGCTGAAATCAATCTGTAATGACCAGATTAAAAATTAATGACTGATGCTACCCTTCCTCCTTTTTAGGATCTCATTAATATGGTCATGGAGCACATTGTTCCTGACAGAAACAAACCTGAAGGAAGTTTTAGTCAATATCCTCATAGTCATGATGAATATACTCATCCAGTCAAACATCAGCTATTAGTTAGGACTAGATGGTGAATGAGGAAGGTAAATTCATCTTTTTCTATTTAAAAAACTTACAGAGGATATGGATCTATTAGTAACACATCATGGATATTCCACTTATTCATTTATAATATGATACCTCAAGAGCTATCACAAGAAAATCAGTAATACAGCCATGTCAATTGCCACCAGACAAAACATTTACTGCTTATGCACAGTTGCCATAAGGTCAAACCAAGAGTTTAGCCAGAATATGAGCTGTTGGGGAATGGTGAATGAGGAAGGTAAATTCATCTTTTTCTATTTAAAAAACTTACAGAGGATATGGATCTATTAGTAACACATCATGGATATTCCACTTATTCATTTATAATATGATATCTCAAGAGCTATCACAAGAAAATCAGTAATACAGCCATGTCAATTGCCACCAGACAAAACATTTACTGCTTATGCACAGTTGCCATAAGGTCAAACCAAGAGTTTAGCCAGAATATGAGCTGTTGGGGAGGGAGGAGTTAACTCATATTAGTCTCATGGAAAGGGATGGAGGGAAGAAACGAATCACAATTTCTTGCCAAAAATTTATTTTACTGAAACACGTGTTTGCAATAAGAGACTATTGAACTCCCACAATAAAACTTCTGTAGTGAAATACAGGATGCATAGCAGATCTTGTGGCACTGTAGTTAACAAAAAGTATCAAATTAAAAACAATAGCACTAGAATTAAAAATGAAGAAGGCATGGATAAGAAGAAGAAAATCAAAGAGACTATTTGATACCGCATCAAATATGGTGGACTACTAAAATGTTACTTCTGAAAAGTAGTCTAAAGTAGGTTGTGAAACAAGATATGAAAAATAAGTAATAATATGAAAGGAAATGTTATGACAGAATACTAGCTTACAACGCAGATAAAAAAGATGCCCTACACTGACCCAGCAGAAGCAACAAGGTGGTACACAATATTACTTGGGCAAAAGTAGAAATAACTATGAGATGACCAACCCAAATGCTTGTTAAAATACCACAGACTTTTTGTAGGCACAGTCCTATTAGACGTAAGAAATGAGATTTCTTCTCCCTCTAAATTTCTGCAAAATCTTCAAAAAAAAAAATTAAAAAAAATAAAAAAAAAATTTTCTAGTGGTGTGCTCTTTGAACACATATGTGAAGAAATTTCACAAAAAAATTGCTTACAGTGACACAAACTGTATCTTTATAAATTTAGCTATAGAAGGATAATTTTTTACATGTAAATTCTTCTTTTCTATTTTATTTTCATTTTTTGTAACAATCTAAAGATTTTTATCCAAATACTGCAATGAAATTCTATTCCAATCTCTATGTAATATTGCCAACACAACAACTGGTGTTTTCATACAAAAATAATTACTTTTGATTAAAACAAAACAAATTGCTAGGACATATCATATCAGGGATTGATATAAGAAATTTGGACATGTATTTCGACAATGATTTAAAAAATTAAAAACTGAAAAGCACTAAAGACTGGGTGTGAGTGAATTATGACCAAGGGACCAGGAATGCTTACTTTTACAACACAAAAACAGGAAACAGAATTATTTAAAGAAAGAGCTAAAGTAATATTATTTGCAGATATTTTCATGTCACACAGAAGCAGAGAAAGAAATTCAAAGGTTGAAAGTACTGCAGGAACAAAGGACAAATGAAGATATAATTATAACAAAAGAAATATATTTCAGTTAATAAGGGCTAAATCAATTGCACAAATAATCTCAAGTGCATTGGAAAAGTAGCACAGAACACAACATACAACGAAAAAATGTACAGTGTATGCTGGAACACACAAGCTGATGTATGAGAAACCCAGTAGGCATGTAACTGGAATAAAGTTTTAGGAGAAAAAATATACTGCTCCGCAATTAGTAACTCAGTGAATGACTTAATATCACAGAAGGAATGTGCACAGCAAAGTACAAATAGAATGATGGGAATTAATTTAAGATACACAGAGAATGTATGAGTGGTGAAAGAAAAGGAAGACTACACAGCTGAAAGAAATGGCTAGAAGGGCAGGATGAAATCTGTATTAACGAGATATATGTTGAAATTTTCTTTATGATGCTAAACTATATATGATTATAATAGAGGGAAACATTCCACGTAGGAAATATATATCTAAAAACAAAGATGATGTGACTTACCAAATGAAAGTGCTGGCAGGTCGACAGACACACAAACAAACACAAACATACACACAAAATTCAAGCTTTCGCAACAAACTGTTGCCTCATCAGGAAAGAGGGAAGGAGAGGGAAAGACGAAAGGATGTGGGTTTTAAGGGAGAGGGTAAGGAGTCATTCCAATCCCGGGAGCGGAAAGACTTACCTTAGGGGGAAAAAAGGACGGGTATACACTCGCACAAACACACATATCCATCCACACATATACAGACACAAGCAGACATATTTAAAGACCTTGGTCTTTAAATATGTCTGCTTGTGTCTGTATATGTGTGGATGGATATGTGTGTTTGTGCGAGTGTATACCCGTCCTTTTTTCCCCCTAAGGTAAGTCTTTCCGCTCCCGGGATTGGAATGACTCCTTACCCTCTCCCTTAAAACCCACATCCTTTCGTCTTTCCCTCTCCTTCCCTCTTTCCTGATGAGGCAACAGTTTGTTGCGAAAGCTTGAATTTTGTGTGTATGTTTGTGTTTGTTTGTGTGTCTGTCGACCTGCCAGCACTTTCATTTGGTAAGTCACATCATCTTTGTTTTTAGATATATATAAACTATATATGAGCTACACCTTATCTTTCTTACTTGTTCAAAAATAATGCCAGAAATATTGAGAGGCAGTTTAAGGCTATTAAAAGGAAAATGACGAAAAGGACCTAGCAGGAGCCTCAAAAGAACTACTTTAGCTTCCAACAAGCTAAAATACGATAACCAGATGCAAATGTCTTTCTTAACGTAAACCCTATACTTCACTGTAGTGGAAGATCACTTAGGTTTATGACAAACTGATGACCACATTAGTGGAATATTGGCATCAGTCTTTAGCAGTTTGAGTGACTGAACTGAATACACTGATGAACAGACACAACGTGATTGATTTGTTTGTAGTGGGTTCAATATTTTACTTCCAAGAGTAAAACTTTCAGACTGTGCACAGGCAGTAAAATCAGTCAATGCATGAGAAAACCAGTTTGCAACCTGATTGATAGCTTTCATCAATACCCCACATTTAAGCGTAATTACATAACAATAGCCTCCTCTCTATCAAATTTAGAAGATTGCTATGCACATTACATGAACGCAAACAAAATAAAATCTAGCAACAGAAGACATGATGTATTGAGAAACCCAGTCTACATTTATACATTGAAATAATATACCATCCTTCCAACAAATGATTTCAGCTGGATGAACAGATCATTTTCAGATAAAAAACAGACAAAATTCATGATATTTAATTTTTTCCTCTTGGCGCTATTGGCAACAGAGGATGTCCAGGAAGAATGGTCAATCTTCACGGATGTGACAGGACAATTATTCAAAGCAGAAAGGTCTAGAAAACATGCTCTAAAATGCACACCTTAAGAGCTATGAGCACTTTTTCAGCAGAAGAGATATTTTTTACAGTAGGGAACATGAAAAATATACATAGATATGCACTTCATCTATGTTTTTACTACACTGTTTTGCTGCAAAAGGTCATTCCTGTCATGTCCCTGAATACTGACCATTCCTCCTGGGACACCCCATATGTTTCCAATGATAATCCTTCAGTAATTTTGCATTATCACAGAAATTTCTTTGTTTTCCCCCATTTGCAGATCCGAAGATGATTTCTTCATTACATCAAAACTGGCCCAAAAAAGTAATCCATAATGTCAAAGGATGAGTTTTTCAAAGGAAATTTCAGCAAAGAATGCAACTTACAAAACATACAAACAAGAAGCATCTGTACAAAAGTTTGGTAGCTAATATTATGGTACAATATTAATGCAGAAAAGCAAAACAACAAACTAGATAATAGAAAAGTGCTTAACATATATAAATTCTTGCACACAGTAAACCGAGAAAGTGATAATGTTAATATTCTGTTCTGAAATTGTCACTACCCTGCTAACAGACTGCTTTGTTTCTTGAAGATGTCACTGAAGATACCAGCTTTGTAAACAGATAACTTCCTCTAAAACTGATGATGATATAGGGTATGTGGTAACCTCAAATCATATGACACTAACATATTTCTTTATAATACGTTCATTCATTCATGATCAAGTAATAGTATCTTGCTGCAACTTCAAATCTTACATGGAACATCAGTCAGTTTACAATCTATACTACAAACCTTTTACACCATCCACCTATCCATCTCTATTGCATACCTAAACACCACCCATCTATCTCTCTGTAATAAAAACTCTACTTTGTAAATTACTGATTTTGGTGACTAAGGCATTATAATAATAGATTACTTTGCATACTTCCTTTCACTGATAATTCTGGTTCCGCCCACAAACATCATGCCCACATTGTTTAAAAAATTTGGCATACTAACAACACCCTCATATACATTTACTCTATTATGATGTTTGTAATGAAGAATCAGGCACAACTTGAAAGTAATAACAGCATTAATAAATGTAACACTAGAAGCAATAGTGGTCTCCATTACTCACAACTTAACATTAGTCTTGCACATGCAGGAAGAAATGCAACAGTTTGTGCTTGACAACACAGTCTATTCCATGGATGAACGTCTGCGTAGATAGTGTGTATGCAGTTGGGTTACATTTATCAGACTTTGTTGTAGATTAAGGTTAAAACAAAGAGTCTAGATAAATAAATGTTCAGCATATAGCCATGTTTGCACAATACAGAAACTGTCCTTTATTTACTTATTTATTCAAATTCCTGTCACCTTAGCATACATACTCCTTGATGATGACTAGATTCAATTGAGTTTGTTCATTTTCAAACCATTGCCTACTTCATGTAACCATAAAATAACACCAGTTTAATTTATAAAATTATCCATTCAAACTGTCTGTGCTTGATACAAGTGACTTACAAACACTAGGTCAGCTTGGCGAATATGGTTAGCCTATTTGTCAGGCACCCTCAGCGTTCAAGATATGTTCATGCACGCTGTCATCAGTACTGATGCATATGTGCTTATTTGTAAACCAGCATGTTCCTACATAGAACATGTAAAAACTAACCAAAGCAAGAGCACTTCTGACATTAACTGTCAGTTGTGACTTTACATCAATTGGTAAGGAGCATTCATTCTTCTTTCTATCAGCACACACTCATTGGTGTGTGTGTGTGTGTGTGTGTGTGTGTGTGTGTGTAAAAGAAAAGTGAGGTCGAGGTTTATTGTCCCATAAATGGTGAAGTCATTAGAGATGAAGCACATGCTCAAATTTGGGAGAAACAGGGAAGGAAACTGGAAGGGTTTTATATTTTATAATAGTTTTTAAAAAGTGAGCATTGCAGTGTTTGCCTTAAATGATTCAGGGAATCCAAGAGAAACCTAAATCCTGGAAGGCTTGGTGATAATTTGAAGCAATGCAACAAAATTACATTTACAAATAAAGTGATTTGCTAACACTCAAACCAAACCCACAAAAACGTCAAGCTACTGGAATACAATAATGTAAAGAGTACCCTACAGAACCCATCATTATAGAAAGTACGAGGTGCATTCAAGTTCTAAGGCCTCCGATTTGTTTTCTCCGGACTGGAAAGACATAGAAACATGCGCATTGTTTTAAAATGAGGCTGCGTTCATTGTCAATAAGTCCCAGAGATGGCAGCACCACACGGCAGATGGAATTTTACCGCCAGCGGCAAGAATGAGAACTGTTTTAAATACTTAAAATGGCGACGTTATCCTTACTTGAACAGCGTGCAATCATTCGTTTTCTGAATTTGCGCGGTGTGAAACCAATTGAAATTCATCGACAGTTGAAGGAGACATGTGGTGATGGAGTTATGGATGTGTCGAAAGTTCGTTCGTGGGTGCGACAGTTTAATGAAGGCAGAAAATCGTGTGACAACAAACCGAAACAACCTCGGGCTCGCACAAGCCGGTCTAATGACATGATCGAGAAAGTGGAGAGAATTGTTTTGGGGGATCGCCGAATGACTGTTGAACAGATCGCCTCCAGAGTTGGCATTTCTGTGGGTTCTGTGCACACAATCCTGCATGACGACCTGAAAATGCAAAAAGTGTCATCCAGGTGGGTGCCACGAATGCTGACGGACGACCACATGGCTGCCCATGGGGCATGTTGCCAAGCAATGTTGACGCGCAACGACAGCATGAATGGGACTTTCTTTTCGTCGGTTGTGACAATGGATGAGACGTGGATGCCATTTTTCAATCCAGATACAAAGCGCCAGTCAGCTCAATGGAAGCACACAGATTCACCGCCACCAAAAAAATTTCGGGGAACCGCCAGTGCTGAAAAAATGATGGTGCCCATGTTCTGGGACAGCGAGGGCGTAATCCTTACCCATTGCATTCCAAAGGGCACTACAGCAACAGGTGCATCCTATGAAAATGTTTTGAAGAACAAATTCCTTTCTGCACCGCAACAAAAACGTCCGAGAAGGGCTGCGTGTGTGCTGTTTCACCAAGACAATGCACCCGCACATCGAGCTAACGTTACGCAACAGTTTCTTCGTGATAACAACTTTGAAGTGATTCCTCATGCTCCCTACTCACCTGACCTGGCTCCTAGTGACTTTTGGCTTTTTCCAACAATGAAAGACACTCTCCGTGGCCGCACATTCACCAGCCGTGCTGCTATTGCCTCAGCGATTTTCCAGTGGTCAAAACAGACTCCTAAAGAAGCCTTCGCCGCTGCCATGGAATCATGGCGTCAGCGTTGTGAAAAATGTGTACGTTTGCAGGGCAATTACGTCGAGAAGTAACGCCAGTTTCATCGATTTCGGGTGAGAAGTTAATTAGAAAAAAAATCGGAGGCCGTAGAACTTGAATGCACCTCGTAAGGTAATAACCACAACAGATAAACCATTTTTAGACTTAATTTTCTTAGAATAATTACTACTTTAAACATGTTTGCATTTTACAGAACTGAATAAAAATATCTCCTCAGGGGACATCGCCTTAACATAGCACTGTCTGTGGGGCGAGGTGGTTTGTGTGCTCTGGATCCAGCTTTGCTACCAAGGGTCACCCAAGTTGGACAGGCCAAAGGGGAGAAGCCAGACAAAGTGTGTCCCACAATGGGCTATCGCTCCCCCTTTCCTATCCCAAACCTGTCCTCACCATGTCCTATTCCTACCATTTCCTATTATATGTATAAGACCTCAACGGCAACGACAACGGAGAAAGAGTCTTTCAGAATGGTGAAGCTGGAGGAAGAGGTACCTTTTCTCTTTGGGTACAAAATGAGTACAAGTAGTGACTCTACCCCAGAGGGGCGGCTACAGACAGCATCTGATTCATAGTGAGCAGCTGATTTTAGGTGGGCATCCTGCTGCCTACGTAGAAAGTAACGGGAAACTACCACATTACAGTCCCAAGCAGTACATGGTATGTCTCTCCATGTGAAAGATTCCAGAGTTAAAACATCCTCTCATTCGGATCTCCGAGAGGGGAACACATTGAGAGTATACATATTTGAAAAGAAGAAAGGGACAGTTAAGGAAGGAAAGATAAGGATTGGAACATGGAATGTGAGGACACTGCTGCAAGCAGGAAAGCCGGAGAATGCAAAACAAGAGATGAAAAGGAACAGATTAGATGCCCTTGGTTTGTGTGAAATGAGATGGGGAGAGAATGGGGAGATAGAAAGTGGAGATTATAAGCTCTTTTACTCAGGGGAAATCAAGAGCGGTGAAAATGGAACAGGAATACTGATAGGGCAAAAGCTGAAAAATAAGGTAATAAAGGTACAATATATTGATGGAAGACTGATGATGATATGACTGAAGGGTAGTTCAAAAGATTTGGTGTTAATACAGGTGCACATGCCAACCAGCCGGCATAAAGATGAGGGAGTGGAAAGAAAATAGAAATGCCTGCATTATCATCAAGGGGCACTGGAATGCAGTGGTAGGTGAAAGAAGAGATGAAGATACAGTAGGAAAATTTAGATTAGGAATAAGAAATGAGGTGAATAACTAATTAGCTTCTGTAAAGAAAATTCATTAGGAGTGAGTAAAATTATTTGTACACCACAAAAGGAGACATTACACATGGATATCAAATTTGGATAGGGAAAGATGTCAGTTGGACTACATTCTGATACAAAAAAGGTTTAGGAACTGTTTGAAGAATGCCAAAGCTCATCCAGGAATGGTTATAAATTCAGACCACAACCTAGTAGTGGGAGAAATACAAGTGAAGTTGAAAAAAGTCTGGAGAGGCAAAGCAAAAGAAAGACTAAACACAGAAAGACTCAAGGAGGTAGGAAAGGCATCAGATTTGGAAAACAGATTTGTGGAAAAATGGGAAAGAGGTAGTGTCGATGAAAGTGTTAGTGACAAATGGATAAAAATGAGGGAAGGACTCACGGACTCTATCAAAGAAGTAATAGGAATTGGAGTAACCCAAAGTACCAGGAAAGAATGGATAACAGAAAACATGTTGAAAAAGATGGAAGAGCAGAGAAAATGGAAAAAATGTATAAACTGAAAAAGGCAAAAAGAGGTTGAGGAGGCAAGGGAAAAATGGATGAAACAGAAATGCGACAAAATAGAGAAAATAGAAAAAGAGGGAGAGTATGAAACGATGTATAGACTGGCTAGTGAGATAGTTTTTGAATGTAAAAGAAAGAGGAATAACATGGAAATAGGAAGAGCGGATGGTACTCCAGCAGAAGAACCACAAGAGGTTTTGAGCAGATGGCAAGAACATATTGAATGCCTGTATACGGGGGATGAAATACAAAGTGAAATTAAGACCGAAGAGGAGCAATATATGCTGGAAGATGGAAAGGAATTCACCATCTTAGAAGCAGAAGTAGAAAAGGTGCTGAAGGAGATGAAGAATAGGAAGGCATGTGGAATTGATGATTTGCCAGCAGAACTGTTGAAGAGTCTGGGAAACAATGCAAGAAAATAAATGGTCTACCTCTGTACAAGATATATGACAAAGGGGAATGGCCTGAGGACTTCCTTGCAACAGTTATGATACCAATAGAGAACAAGGGAAACACTAAAAAATGTGAAGAGCATAGGACCATCAGTCTAATTACTCATGCAGCTAAAGTGTTGCTGAGAGTGTTGAATAGAAGGCTATATGGCAAGCTGAATAGAGGGATTGCAGAGAAACAGTTTGGATTTAGAAGAGGAAAAGGAAAAAGAGATGCTATTGGCCTGTTAAGAACTATAGGGGAAAGATATATGGAAAAAGGTAGAGAAATCTTTGCTATTTTTATAGATTTAGAAAAGGCTTTTGACAGAGTTCAGTGGAACAAGCTGATGGATATTTTGAAGAGGAAAGGAGTGTATTGGAAAGAGATGACTGATATAGAATCTATATTTACACCAGAATGCAAGGATAAGGACTGGAAATTAAGTGTCAGAAGGAAGCAGCATTGGACGAGGTGTTAGACAAGGTTGTTGCCTTTCCCCACTGTTGTTTAATGCATACCTTGAAGAGATTATTGTGAAAGGCTTAGATGGGAAAGAGGAATATGTATTGGAGGAAAGAGAGTAGACTGTATAAGATTTGTTGATGACATGGTATTTGTGGCAGAAAGTGAGCGGACAGTGAGTAACATGCTGAAAGATCTGAATGAAGCTTGTGTGGAATATGGGATGCAAATAAACACAGCAAAAACAAAGAGTATGGTCATCAGTACAAGACACAGACTGTCCAATATTAAAATAGGACAATCTAGCATTAGCCAAGTAAGTGCATTTAAATATCTTGGAAGCACAATAACTGAAGATTTGAGATGTCACCAGGAGGCGCCATAGTAAAGGAGGCATTCAACAGAAAGAGGAGACTCTTATGTGGCAAATTAGATAAAGGTCTAAGGAAAAGGCTTGGCAAATGTTTTGTCTGGAGAAGCATTTGAGATGTGGATGAGAATGGAGAGAAGAAGGTGGATGGAAGGAGTGAGTAATGAAAGAGTATTGGAAAGGGTTAGTGAGAGATGTCTGCTGAAGGTCGTAAGAGAAAGGAAAAAGAACTGGTTGGGATATTCATTGAGAAAGGAGTACTTGCTAGCGTATGCTTTGGAAGGATTGGTTTGTGAGAGAAGGCTGAGAGGAAGAAGGAGATACAAGATGACAGATGACATAAAGAGAAGAGAAAATTATGCAGAACTGAAGAGGATGGCAGAAGACCGGCCGACCTGGAAAACTACCATGTGGAAACCTGTCTTTTGGCAGAACACTGATGATGATGAATAAAAATACCCACTGATGCTGGCACAAAGGTGCTGAAACATATTTGGATATTTACAAATAATAGTTGTATGGGTAAAATTGTAATCTGAACTCCCATAATCCAGCATACTGCTGAATGCAAGTCCAGTATTTACTATTGCACCACATTGCTCAAACTGTGTGCATGTTCCTTTTTTCTTATTTTTTTTAAAAATTCTAGACACATCCTTCAAAAGCCTGAGGTTTATAATTTTATGTGGTATGGGACTTCTACAGAATGTGTGGCATGACTGTGACGTGTCCACATACACAGTATGTGTCCTTTCCTCCACATACTATTCCTTGATGATGTAGCAAACTTCTGGCATACACAGCCATTGTACAGTGCCACAAATACTGTGATTGTTGCTCTGTTTTCAAACATAATGAAGTTGTTTGTAATACTCATCCATTGCCACATTGGCCTAACAAATATACCACTTTGTTCTCTCTTAGTTCTAGATTTCCTTCATAATAACTGAACTGAATATAATTAATTAATTAATTAAGGCTTATCAACAAAATCCTAGACTTATATTCTCTCTCTCTCTCTCTCTCTCTCTCTCTCTCTCTCTCTCTCTCTCTCTCTCACACACACACACACACACACACACACACACACACACACACACACACGTACTTTCTACACATGCTTTCAAAATCCAGAATTTTTACGATGGTACAAAAAATTACAGTTATTATCCAAATTCTGTACTACATTCACTAATCTTACCTACTGATAACTCATTAAATGGAATAAACACAAGCTTTTCATTTTGTGCTTTAACAGTGTTGCTCCTGCAGGTCATTTCTAAGATGACCTGATGTTTGCAAAATCCTGTAGCCATTTCCTCTAAACATTTTATGCAGGTTGCTATGTAACTCACATCCATTATCATTATAGGTTCTACTTGCTGTACTTGGATCCTCGGGACAATGCAATTTCCATGAATGATAATGCAGAGCAGTCTTTACAGGTGATTTACCATGTGAGCTGAAGATGTAGCTTAAGTTATATTTCCAGCTCACAGGAGCATTGAAGAAAAACAAAGAAAATGGAGAATGTTAATGAAATCTACAAGGTAAATGGGTTACCAGGAGACCACGTAATACTGGATTACGTAGTCACTTTCATTGAGAGGAGAATGCTATAAAAACTTACTTCCTCAGTGTCAATAAATTTTGTGGACTCTGATCCATATTTCTCTGCCACACGAAGAACATAGCAGCCTCACAAAAATAAAAACCGCTAAGCATCTGGCAAATCTTTTTGTTCTCTTATTTCAACAAACAGTCACTTTTTATACAACATTATTTTTATCACAATTCATTTCACATTTCTATCCACCTTAAACTGGCATTTTATCTCTTCATCTTACATTTTTATCAACTGCATTTTTAACATCACAGCTACATTTTTATTCTGCTGTTGTCCTTGTTTTGCATTTGTGTGCATAACACACACAGTTCTACATTCAGTGGCATAAATGAAGTTTAGAAAAAAAAAATGGCTGGCTGCTGTTTTTCAGGTAATTTAATTCACAGCCATGGAGATGAGCCAACACAATCATGGATAAGTTAATGTGAATCAACTTTTAGTTTTCTACTGGCGGTCAATGTTTGGACATATCAAAAAAAGTTTTGCATCACCTCGGTTCCGTAACTTGTGCAGAAAATTGGAACAGAGATCAACATAAACATCGTTTCCGCCCTTTTTATTGCTTATGAAAACCACACATTGCATGTTGTACCACAATACAGCGAGACCTTCAGAGGTGGTGGTCCAGATTGCTGTACACACCAGTACCTCTAATACCCAGTAGCATGTCCTCTTGTATTGATGCATGCCTGTATTCGTCACAGCATACTATCCACAAGTTCATCAAGGCACTGTTGGTCCAGATTGTCCCACTCCTCAATGGCGATTCGGTGCAGATCCCTCACAGTGGTTGGTGGGTCATGTCATCCATAAACAGCCCTTTCCAATCTATCCCAGGCACGTTCGATAGGTTTCATGTCTGGAGATCATGCTGGCCACTCTAGTCGAGCGATGTCATTATCCTGAAAGAAGCCGTTCACAAGACGTGCATGATGGGGGCGCGAATTGTCGTCCATGAAGATGAATGCCTCACCAATATGCTGCCGATATGGTTGCACTATCGGTCGGAGGATGGCATTCACGCACTTTACAGCCGTTACAGCACCTTCAATGACCGCCAGCAGTGTACATCGGCCTCACATAATGCCACCCCAAAACAGCAGGGAACCTCCACCTTGCTGCACTCACTGGACAATGTATCAGGCGATCAGCCTGACCGGGTTGCCTGCAAACAAGTCTCCGACAACTGTCTGGTTGAAGGCATATGCGACATTCATCGGTGAAGAGAATGTCATGATCCTGAGTGGTCCATTCGGCATGTCGTTGGGACCATCTGTACCGCACTGCATGGTGTCACAGTTGGAAAGATGGACTTCGCCATGGACATTGGGAGTGAAGTTGCGCATAACGCAGCCTATTGTGCTCAGTTTGAGTCATCATAACATGACATCCTGTGGCTGCACGAAAAGTATTATTCAACATGGTAGCGTTGCTGTCAGGGTTCCTCCACGCCATAATCCGTAGGTTGCGATCATCCACTGCAGTAGTAACCCTTGGATGGCCAGAGCAAGGTATGTCATCAACAATTCCCGTCTCTCTCCATGTCCGAACAACATCGCTTTGGTTCGCTCCGAGATGCATGGATACTTTCCTTGTTTGAGAGCCTTTCCTGGCACAAAGTAACAATGTGGATGCGTTCGAACCATGGCATTCACCGTCTATGCATGGTTGAACTACAGACAAAATAGGCACTGCTCATGCATGGTTGTTTACATCTTTGGGTGGGGTTAGTGACATCTCTGAACAGTCAAAGGGACTGTGTCTGTGAAACAATATCCACAGTCAACATCTATCTTCAGGAGTTCTGGAAACCACAGTGACGCAAAACTTTTCTTGATGTGTGTACATAATACAATCTCAGACATCATCACTACTTAATCCGGTCATTCTAAATTGTTTCGCTTAAAGTAACTGGAAAGTGGGCAATTTAATTCATTTCAAAAGCTGAAGATTGGCTGAACATAATCCTAGTACTTTTTGTTTCAATTGATCTTATGAAGTATAGTTAATGACTTAATTAAGCTGACACTACAAGTCTAATAACAACATAAAATTTATCATATAATATTAATTTTTGTCCATTGTTATGAAATTACAAATGTAGATCAATTAAGTCAACACCACCAGTCTACTGTGACAGAAGCCAAATCTTCATAAGATTTGGGCAGTCACACTTTGAGAGCTGCAATAATGTCTGTTGAGGGAACCATGACTACAAAAGAAAACATTTGTACCCTTAGTGTGTCTGGAAAGTTATTTAATCTGAGATTTGGAGGCACCTTTGATTGTGACAACTGCGGTTGCAGTCAGTTACAAATCATGTACCATGTATGCATGAATGTCTTGTGGCCTAGATAGTGAGTTGTTATGGGCAGCTGGTGGGGCAATGAATGCTAGGCTTGCTCATGAGATTAAAGTCAGTCCACCACATTCAGCAGTATGCACAGAACTGATGAGGCTGTTCAGGTTAGGAGCCATATGTTGTGCCTCAATGAGAGGATATCATAGGAGGGTGAAATTCATAAACCACTGATTTTTCTGTGTTATCCATCATGTCTCATTCTTGACATTAACAATTTATTTAAAAATATCTCAGGCCGTTCTCCTTCACAGGAATTTTAATGTAGCTAATGAAAATTGTGCAGCGCAGCCAGGAATAAATACATTACGGAAAGAAACCAGAATAGCCTCAGATCTAGGATTGAATTAAATACTGACAGGCTGGAAAAGAAAAAGAACAAGCAATGGATTGCTGAAAATTAGTTTTTGGGACTTGGAATGTTGGCACAAGAACTAATAAAGAAAATGAATTGATGAGACTATTGAAAACTGCTAAAGCAAATGTAATCTGTATCTCTTAAACAAAAAACAAGCTTAAGAGTAGCAAGTACATGGAGGATTATATAACATTTTACAGTAGGATAGCCCAGCAGCAAAGAGCAAGCAAAGGTGTAGCAATTAAAATAAGTAGAAGTTTAGAAGAACGAATTAAGAGCTACCACTATATCTCAAACAATTATGCTGGCCCCTGCAATGTAAGATTGAAAGGCATGAGATGATGAAAAAATCCCGATTGGCAAAAGTGGTTTATAAAAAGTGTATGTTACAAGAATTGTGTGTTAAATTACATTTTCAATAGTGACTAAATCAAAAACTACTAATGATAGATAAGGAATGGAAGATCATTTAAAATGCTGTAAACAAAGTAGCCACAGAAGTCCATAAAAGAAATGAAAATTTAAGTGAAATAAAGGTGTGAAGATCTGAAGTGCAGAAATTAAAGAAGCTTTTGAGGAAAAGTATACAGCATACAGAGCACTTTTCGGCAGTTCCACAGTACAGAATTGGGAAGTTTATTGGGTAAAGAGGAATATGACAAACAGCCTAGTAAAGAGAGCCATCAAGTTTCATGGACTCGATTCATTTCAAACATTGAAAACACTGTACATGATCAACAGTCTTTCTAGTACAAAAGATTGAAAATGTTATGTGAAATTAATAGAAGCTTCAGTTTGGTGGACAGTACCTGTGAAATACAATCCAGGGTAATCAACAGCAGGCTTAAGGACAATATTATCAACCATCACCACGAAGGAACAGTCACAGCAACACGCAACAAGCGGCTACACGGGTAGCAGGGGTTATGTGGCGTGGGCTGGGCGGTTTTTTAGGTTAGATGGCCTTGGGCAAGTACAGAAAGGGCAACAGCCTCAACGGGCGCAGGGCAAAGTCAGGACATGCGGGGACCAAGCAGCAATCGGTATTGTAATTGTAAACTGTCGAAGCTGCGTTGGTAAAGTACCTGAACTTCAAGCGCTGATAGAAAGCACCGAAGCCGAAATTGTTATAGGTACAGAAAGCTGGTTGAAGCCAGAGATAAATTCTGCCGAAATTTTAACAAAGGTACAGACGGTGTTTAGAAAGGATAGATTGCATGCAACCGGTGGTGGAGTGTTCGTCGCTGTTAGTAGTAGTTTATCCTGTAGTGAAATAGAAGTGGATAGTTCCTGTGAATTATTATGGGTGGAGGTTACACTCAACAGCCGAGCTAGGTTAATAATTGGCTCCTTTTACCGACCTCCCGACTCAGCAGCATTAGTGGCAGAACAACTGAGAGAAAATTTGGAATACATTTCACATAAATTTTCTCAGCATGTTATAGTCTTAGGTGGAGATTTCAATTTACCAGATATAGACTGGGACACTCAGATGTTTAGGATGGGTGGTAGGGACAGAGCATCGAGTGACATTATACTGAGTGCACTATCTGAAAATTACCTCGAGCAATTAAACACAGAACCGACTCGTGGAGATAACATCTTGGACCTACTGATAACAAACAGACCCGAACTTTTCGACTCTGTATGTACAGAACAGGGAATCAGTGATCATAAGGCTGTTGCAGCATCCCTGAATATGGAAGTTAGTAGGAATATAAAAAAAGGGAGGAAGGTTTATCTGTTTAGCAAGAGTAATAGAAGGCAGATTTCAGGCTACCTAACAGATCAAAACGAAAATTTCTGTTCCGACACTGACAATGTTGAGTGTTTATGGAAAAAGTTCAAGGCAATCGTAAAATGCGTTTTAGACAGGTACGTGCCAACTAAAACTGTGAGGGACGGGAAAAACCCACCGTGGTACAACAACAAAGTTAGGAAACTACTGCGAAAGCAAAGAGAGCTTCACTCAAGTTTAAACGCAGCCAAAACCTCTCAGACAAACAGAAGCTACACGATGTCAAAGTTAGCGTAAGGAGGGCTATGCGTGAAGTGTTCAGTGAATTCGAAAGTAAAATTCTATGTACCAACTTGACAGAAAATCCTAGGAAGTTCTGGTCTTACGTTAAATCAGTAAGTGGCTCGAAACAGCATATCCAGACACTCCGGGATGATGATGGCATTGAAACAGAGGATGACACGCGTAAAGCTGAAATACTAAACACCTTTTTCCAAAGCTGTTTCACAGAGGAAGACCGCACTGCAGTTCCTTCTCTAAATCTTCGCACAAACGAAAAAATGGCTGACATCGAAATAAGTGTCCAAGGAATAGAAAAGCAACTGGAATCACTCAACAGAGGAAAGTCCACTGGACCTGATGGGATACCAATTCGATTCTACACAGAGTACGCGATGAACTTGCCCCCTTCTAACAGCCGTGTACCGTGAGTCTCTAGAGGAACGGAAGATTCCAAATGAGTGGAAAAGAGCACAGGTAGTCCCAGTCTTCAAGAAGGGTCGTCGAGCAGATGCGGAAAACTATAGACCTATATCTCTGACGTCGATCTGTTGTAGAATTTTAGAACATATTTTTTGCTCGAGTATCATGTCGTTTTTGGAAACCAAGGATCTACTCTGTAGGAATCAACATGGATTCCGGAAACAGCGATCGTGTGAGACCCAACTCGCTTTATTTGTTCATGAGACCCAGAAAATATTAGATACAGGCTCCCAGGTGGATGATATTTTTCTTGACTTCCGGAAGGCGTTCGATACAGTTCCGCACTGTCGCCTGATAAACAAAGTAAGAGCCTACAGAATATCAGACCAGCTGTGTGGCTGGATTGAAGAGTTTTTAGCAAACAGAACACAGCATGTTGTTATCAATGGAGAGACGTCTACAGATGTTAAAGTAACCTCTGGCGTGCCACAGGGGAGTGTTATGGGACCATTGCTTTTCACAATATATACAAATGACCTGGTAGATAGTGTCGGAAGTCCCATGCGGCTTTTCGCGGATGATGCTGTAGTATACAGAGAAGTTGCAGCATTAGAAAATTGTAGCGAAATGCAGGAAGATCTGCAGCGGATAGGCACTTGGTGCAGGGAGTGGCAACTGTCCCTTAACATAGACAAATGTAATGTATTGCGAATACATAGAAAGAAGGGTCCTTTATTGTATGATTATATGATAGCGGAACAAACACTGGTAGCAGTTACTTCTGTAAAATATCTGGGAGTATGCGTGCGGAACGATTGGAAGTGGAATGATCATATAAAATTAATTGTTGGTAAGGCGGGTACCAGGTTGAGATTCATTGGGAGAGTCCTTAGAAAATATAGTCCATCAACAAAGGAGGTGGCTTACAAAACACTCGTTCGACCTATACTTGAGTATTGCTCATCAGTGTGGGATCCGTACCAGATCGGGTTGACGGAGGAGATAGAGAAGATCCAAAGAAGAGCGGCGCGTTTCGTCATAGGGTTATTTGGTAACCGTGATAGCGTTACAGAGATGTTTAACAAACTCAAGTGGCAGACTCTGCAAGAGAGGCGCTCTGCATCGCAGTGTAGCTTGCTCGCCAGGTTTCGAGAGGGTGCGTTTCTGGATGAGGTATCGAATATATTGCTTCCCCCTACTTATACCTCCCGAGGAGATCACGAATGTAAAATTAGAGAGATTAGAGCGTGCACGGAGGCTTTCAGACAGTCGTTCTTCCCGCGAACCATACGCGACTGGAACAGGAAAGGGAGGTAATGACAGTGGCACATAAAGTGCCCTCCGCCACACACCGTTGGGTGGCTTGCGGAGTATAAATGTAGATGTAGATGTAAACCTAATATGCTTACAGACAGGGACTGTCGAACTTTACAGAGGTCATTTGTATAGAAATTGCTTGAAATCAACAGAAGGTATTACTCACAAGTTCCAAAATGTTACCAGCACTCCAGCTAGGACAATGACTGTGCACAGCGATTTAAACAGAATAGGGTGAATTGGTCGGGCAGCTCCTCATAAGCCACACATTTCTGTAGTCAATGTTAAGCAATACTTCTTGAGGTTGTGTGAGAGTGACGACACTGGACAGTGGATGACTGGAAATGAGACATTTTAAGTGATGAATAACACTATGTCCTGGGGCAATCCAGTGGAAGGGGTTTGGTTTGGCAAAGCCTGAAGAACATTACTTGCCATCATGTATAGTGCCAACAGTGAAGTATGCAGGAGGTGGTGTTATGGTATGGGAGTATTTTTCATGAAGAGGGTAAGGTACCCTTGCTGTGCTTACGAAAACGCTAAACGCAGAATCATATATCACATTTCACAGCACTGTATACTGCATACAGTATAGGGACAGTTCAAAGACAACTGCTTGCTGCTGCTTGACAATGAGGTGCATGACAATGCATCCTGTCATAAAGCAGCATCTGTGTTTTGTGGATGATAACACTCCTGAACTGAACTGGCCTGTCCAGAGTCCCAAGCTGAACCCAATGGAACACATATGGAGCTAGTTAGAAAGTAGACTGAACTACAGAAACCAGTCTCCAACATACATACCTTCTCTTGTTTCAGCTCTTGAGGAGGAATGGGCTGTCATTCCTGCACGGACACAGAGACACCTCACTGAAAATGTCCCCAGTACACTTCAAGCCATCATAAAGGAGAGGAGTGGACATATAACTCATTTAGGTCCACTAGTAGGTGACCAGATGCTTTTGATCATATGGTGTATATCGGATGAATAGTGGAAAGGAATTGCAACTAGTATAAATCTACTTTTGACGATTCTCACAATATTCTGTTCCATTGCAACACTTTAAATGGCTAGTCTCCAATGAATGTAGAGAAAGAAAAGATTATTGTGCAAGGACCCAAGGGAACGAAAGTATAATTCAAAACTTCTAGAGATTATTAAGAATACATCTTTGCAGAACATGAAATTGGCAACTAACATTTTGTAGAGTAACAATGAATAATATACTTGCTTAAATGGTTTTTGAGAGCAATGTCAGATGCCTTCATACAAACTGGAGCAATGTCATATGCCATAACACTAACTGTGCAATACTTGCATGTGGTTGCTGGTTCTAATATTGCAACCATCATCAGACTGTGAAAAGTGTCACTACGTTATGACAGGTGCACTTAAAGATGACAAAGAACTATCTCATGGAAATATGGTGCATTTGCTGTGACCACATCTCATATTATTCACAAGAACCATTTTAGCAGTCAAGTTGCGAAAACCTCAAACAACAATGTACTTGCCTCCATCAATAATATGAATATAATTCTTTCGCGAGTTATATCCAGATTACATTGTTAGACAATGCAATTACCAGGAATGTGACTAGTGATACATAGTAAAGATATAATTTTGAAAATATCTTAAAGCTCACAGAACATTACAGATTTTTGTGAAGTGTCATTTCCCCCACTCCATGAAACAGATAATTTCAGTCTTACTATTCAAATCGTGTTTCTTGGTAATTTAGAGATAATCTTTCTTGATTTAACTTCAGATTGAGACATTCACAGGGGAGAGAATACAGTAGCACAGTAGTAAATTGCTGCTTGTATCATCTGAATACACAAATGAAGAGACACATTTAGCATAAGGTACTGAGTACAAACTAGACTGTGACAGAAATTTTCTTGGAGAGTACATTACTGATAGTGACACTGGTATGGCTATATACCAAAATAAGTCGTGAACCACAGGAGAACGAAAATATCACACACACACACACACACACACACACACACACACACACACGTGCGCGCATTCCAACTTAAGGAGCAATCTATGTTCGTAGGTCACCTGGTAAACATGTTACCAATCCCTTCAACTGTTATTTCCAGTAGATTAATCATGATAATGCCGCTATTTTTTTACTGAAACAGTTCCTCGTTTGGCCTTTAATTCTTAAATTATGTTCATTCAACCAGGACTTCCCCTTACCAAAATTACATTCAGAGACAGAATTTCACGAATACCTTAACACAGGCTGCTGTGTCCCTCCTACAAGATAACAATCTACAACACACTCTCATCCTGTGGGGGGCAACACTTCAGGCACCATCTGCAACAACAGGCATATGCACCTGCAAGCCAAACAATGATCCATACTCATTTGCATGTTGGTAAATTTTCTGGGCAACATGCTGGTTTGTTGTCCAGTCACAAGAGCAATAAGTCCGCTGCCCGCAGAGCACACTTCAACTTTCACCGGAATTGTTTAAGCCAGCACTCAACCATGGATTGGCAGATTGGTCTCTGCTATCGAACCAGTTATTATTTTGAGCTCTCTGCACCAGGTGCTGCAGCCCATCAATCAGAATCTTGGTACTGAATCATTGGTGGATACTTGTGTTGCATTGTTTATCCCCTAATTTCAACAGATCATAGAACAATGGCTTTACTTTGCCAGACTTTAACCATATACTGAGTGCAACTGTGTTGTTAACTGCAGACCGTTCCAAGCGAATCTTATTACTCACTTGGGCCTTTGGCCCCATAGTCATCCATATGTAACTTAACACTCCACGAAGCAGACTTGTGTTCTTTAAATATTCAAATAAAACTATTCCACACTGTTTACTTGTGCAGTGTTTTCATTGCACCTCCAGTGGCACCCACCATAACAGACTGGCGATGAGTTGTGCTCCTGCACCTACCTATGCCTTCAGATCACAAGTGTGTTTCCTATCCATGTGCTGCCACACTTATCTATCACTGGGAACAATCGTTTCATATCCCTAATGTTCACACACCCTCCTATGCCCTCTTGGCACAACTATTTTTTGTCTGACATGTTTCTGCACTCACTTATAGCCTCCGCGCAAAACAAGTGTACTTCTCTTGTGCTGCCACACTCCTGTCTGCCCTACAGGCTGCTATTCTATTTTCTGAGTGCTTGCCCAGTTCCTTCCACTCTTTGGGCACGATTTTCCCGTATCCTTTCCACCATTCTCTCGCATCTGCATCAGCCTTCTGCATGCAGTGTATCTCTTACTGTGTTTGGTGTCCTTGAAGATTTGTTCCAGATGGCTTGCTCCTCAACTACTGCCAGCCTTGCCAGCCACACACTTCGCCAGACTCTGGCCTAGGTGCCTCCACCAGTGCACGAAACATCACAGGTGATCGCCAAACAGAAATGCTAATGTCTGTGGAAGCAGTGGTGGTTGTGGTGGTGGGCGGGCTCCACCAAGAAAAATATCCATTCATTTAGCTTAAGAAAGACACCCTACACACAAGAAGGCTCTAGAGTAGATAGGCTGCCATCTATGAACTTTCACACCTTGACTGAAGGAAATGAGGCCATGTCCTGGACGAATATTTGAAATTGCATTTCATAAGTAGTCCAGATTTTAAACAACAAAGTATGTACCTAACACATATGAGCTACTGTACATGTTCGGAGAAATTCTTAATGTGCAGAATAAATAAGTAAGTTCACTGCACTTCATCATAAAATTCACAGATTACAAAAGACAAAGACAAGAAACATGCCTGTGCAGACAGATGCAAATTTTTCAGTACGCTTTGCGATTTATGCAGTTTCTGAAAAATTAGCTTTTGGAAGAATTAAGTGCAAGTATTAGCAATTCATTTCTTTCCTCACTTAATTTTTTTTTTTTAGCGATACACAACTAAGGGCTCATAATTTGATCAAGCATAGTACACACACAATGGTTATTCACAGCGTAAGTCCGAATCACTGTAGCTAATCAAATGTTGGATGAACATTGAAACACACATGCTCACTGATTCCCAGCATGCCTTGCTCATAAAATGTCGTCATTTGCATTGGTGTTGTTACAGTATCTTTTTACAGCGTCAGTTCAGCTTGCCGACGTTGAAACACAGTCAGTGATTCTGTTTTTGACAGCAGGGAACATTGCAGCGGCAGAAATTCATCAGCAGATAAGTGAGATGTAAGGCCACAATGCGACAAATGGTAGCAAAGTGCGCACGTGGGTGAGAGTTTTCAAGGACGAACCGAGAAATGTCCATGATGAACCACGACCGTCCATAATCCCTGGAGTTTTGTTGCTGCATGGCAATGTCAGAACATATTCTGCCCTTCACACCCAAAATCTGATCAGATCTTTTCAATGGGAACAGACTGCCCACTTACCATACAGCAGGGACTCGGCACCGAGCAACTTTCACTTCTTTCACTACCTAAAGCAGTTTCTCAGCAGCAAGTGCTTTGCAACAGATGACAAGGTGAAAGAAGCAGACTAGTTTTCCTCATAGGTGGCAGACATCTACGACTTAGGAATACAAAATCTTGTAGACTGTTATGACACATGTTTAAACTAATATGAAAACTATGTAGAAAAATAGAGAAGCATGTAAGGAGCTAAAATAGTCCTTTGAAAAAATTCCTGATAGTTTATGTTTTATAAGAAGCCCAGTCTTACTTTTCAAATAATGCTCATAATGTTGTGTCATAAGTTGCACATGGCTCAAACACCTCATAGCAGAACTAAAATTGCAATATTTGTTTGCAGAAAATTAAAAGAACATATCACTGACAACGTCACTAGAAAAACAGCCCAAGCTAAAAGCGGGCAAGGATGAGAATGGAAATCGATCATATACTTTTCAACGGAATCATTGGGGTGTTCTTCTTCAAACATTTAGGGAAACAGAGAAAGCCTAAATTGTGGCACAATGATTCACTACAGATGCAATGAGCCTGACTATTATTTTCCCAATGACTCAAGTGACACATACAAAATTATCATATGTTGCCTAAATGATGATATTATTATTATTATTATTATTATTATTGATAACATCACATCCTTAATACAAAAATACAGTAACATAAAGGACCTCCACAGTCTTAGGTGAGTGAAGCACCACATAGCAGTTGCTGAGCCCAGTGAACTCACGAGGTGTCCAGCGAAGGAGTCCCCTATTTGAAAATTAAATATCTTGAAAACTAATATTTAGATGAGTGCCACAAAAGGTATGTTAATTGTGAAAGCTTTAAAAATTTTATACATAAGTTTCAAAGTAGTTCAAAAAGCTGCTAATAGATGGTGCTGCATGCTGTGCAGCACGCACAATTAAATTCTTCCACTGCAAAGCAGTATTTGGAGTTACATCATAATATTTTCACCACTTGCAGTACAGAACTCACATAAATGACTAACAAAATTTGCCATCACATCCTGCACTGTCCCAACAGAAATGGATTCAGATGCCACACAGACCGCCTACTCGAGCTCGTACAGCATGACGAGACAGATCTGGTAGATAGGTCTTTCAATATGCCCCAAAGAAAGTAGTCACAAGGAGTCAGATTGGGTGAATATGGAGGTCATTCCATCCCTGTGTCAGTAAATTTGCAATAATCCAATGCAATGACTATTATTGAAGTATTAATCAAGAAAGCAAAAGCTCAGTACAATGTGGTATGGTCCCGTCTTGTATGGGCCACTTAGTGCCTGGTCAGTCCTCCAACAGTGTGGCAACAAACTGTTCCAAAATTGCAATGTAACATTCACTAGTGATCATTTTCCGCATGAAAAATAGTGACAATAATGCCTCTGCTGCATACTGTAGCCAAATAGTAACTGAGTGAATACAATCAATGGTTTCGGTTCACACAATGGGAATTTTTCAGAACACCACAATTGTCAGTTTTGTTTACTCACAACTCCATCCTGATGGAAGGGTGCCTCATCTGTGAACCAGAAGCACATGACATATCACTGTGAGAATCACACACCTCATATAGGTACGGTGTGATGGCTTTGGATTTTCGCATGGAAGCAGGGGGTAGGCTCTGTCTCAGTATTTTCTATAGGCTGAAATGTTCAAATGAGTCTCTGCTGCAATTCTTCAGTAGGATTTTGCTGTAGAATTCTCGAAATTGTGGTAACATTTTTCCGGAGTAACTATGGTTTGCCAGCTAATCAGCCATGCTGCATTTCAGTTGGAATTTGGCAAAGAGATTGCACATGGTTTTCACATCAGGTCCTTTTAGAACATTAAATCTTGTTTCGAAACTGTACCTTGTTGGCATGGACTGTGTTCTAAACTGTGGTATTTCAGCACCATAAAAAAAGCATTTTTCAATGGAATCTATGTTTTTAACCTCTTTCTTTGGTACACTATTTGTTTCAACAATGAAACTGATTTCTCTGTATTGCAATGCACTATTGGCACTGCACACTAAAATTACAGCACCACCTGTTAGCTGTGTTTCAAACTATTTAAAAACTTCTGCATAAAATTCTTACAGGTTTCACAAAAAACATCTATTTGTTGCACCCATCTATCAGTCTTAGTTTTCAGGATATTTCATATCGAAATCAGGGACTCCTTTGCTGGACACACTGTATTTGATTAATAACACTATGGTCACTATCAAAATACGAGACATTTCTGAGATTAACTAGACTTATTAACTATAACAACATCTCACACCATCACAGCTCTTTATTTGTCTGGCATAATGCTTTATAATAGCACATTCGATCAACTTCACAGCATTTTGTACATTGTCAACCAACTATGAAGCAGTACGATCCAATTAATATGTATTTTTTGTCTGGTTTGTTGTATACCTAGTACTACTTAGCTATGATAAAATGTTATGCTACCATTTCCAGACTAATCACTTGTTTTAAAATATAATGGTGATCATGATGAAGGAGCAGGAAAAACTGAGAACAGAAACAGATCAGCATTTATCTGCTCTTAAATGTAAAATATTTAACGTTTCATGACATTTTTCAATGTTATTGTGCCTTAAAAGGTCCAGCACAGAAGAATGCCAACAAATTCTGTACACCTAAGGGCTTAACACTATAAAAATTTTGAAAAAAGATAGTATACCCAGAGTAAACTTCAGCAGTTAGACACAGGTCCTTTACAAAATTGGGTTAGAATGTGCTGATGTTACTGAATTTCTTTTGAGATTGAATACAATGGGATAAAAATATCAAAAAACATGGAGTGCTCTCATAAAACATGGCAGTAGCATGATTTCATAATAGTTATGGAGGATGAGTGGGAGCAATATTTCTGTGGCAGTTAGCTAGTGACCACTTGGTTTCTCCGGGTTTGGCCATCATCATAAAATACAGTCCATAGTAGTAGACAACAAAATAAGACATTCCTACAGTCATTACCATGAAACAGAAATTGCAGTGAAATAAACTCAATGATCTTTCAACTTATACAATAATATGCTATCATTAGAATGTGTGACATGCGTTACAAAACAAAAAAACAGTCCTCTGTTATAATGATTTATAAATAAATACCACAAAACAAAATACAGACTCCAGTAGTTCATGCTGTCAACTGCACAATAATACAAATTTTGATTTCAAAAAGCAATATGCACACCAATTATGCAATCTACACTCAAAAAATTTTAAATAGAAAAATCTGAATTAATTCACACTCTTTTTACAGCCCCATGTTGTAATATTCTACAACAGCTTGTAAGATACATAGAAAAGTAAGCCAACAAAACAAATCACTCTAAAACAACCACATGCTGAACGATAAATCTCTAAAGATGGTGAGGTATGAGCAATGGAACTTTACAGAAATTACTTTAAGTCTGAAATTGTAGGACTAAATAACACACAAACATGAACAGTCATGATTGTGTGTGTATTTTCTTATTTGGGTAATTAAAAATGGAATCATAACATGTTTTGGCTTCACAGCATGTACTGTAATGAAATGTTATTCTTGTATTTAACAGGTATTACAATTAACTTTTTTCCATATTAGTCATATGCATAAAACCAATACTGTATAAACAAAAATAATTCAGACTGTCCAAGAAGAAGTAACACAAACAAACATATGTTTGTACACCGAAGGACTGCTGTCACTGTTGCAAAATTATATCCAACATAACAAAGACACATACAAAGTAGAAAAAAAATTGTATAAAAGGACTAATTCAGTTGCAATAATTATCAATATCAAAGTAAAAGTTATAAGAATTGCCAGTGTAATAAAATCTACAAGCCGACATTTCATCTTACTATAAATTAAAAGCAAAATACACTGATTCCTAGGGGATTGTTTTGATATACATAAATTTCCACCCTACAGTCATAGGCATTAACCAGAAACTCTGATGTTACTACCAAAATTTCCTGCAAACTAACATCAATAATGTCTATATCTCATGAGTGCTTTTCATTCATTCATTCATTCATATTCTCTCTCTCTCTTTTTACAATACTCCCATGGACCCATCATCACAGTCTAACGTGCAGCATAATTATGCTGAAGAATGAGAATGCATCTCAATCAGTCAAAGATTAGCTGACCTTAGGGTATAATTTGCATACAGACCTGTGATGGCAGTAATACCAACTTAAATCTGAACTGAAATATACAATCTCTCTTCTGGCACGATAAAGCACTTAACACTCAAAAAATTATATGCAAGCTTATAGAAATATAATATTAAACATATCATCAGGGGCCAAATTTCTAGCAGGTAGCACATTGGGTTACACTACATGTCTTTCTTTCCATTACTACTGTTCAACTCCGTTCATCGTCATGCAACCTTAACGAAATGTCAAATGGAACATATGAAGATTACTATTACAGAATCCGAACATATGCTATGAGCACAAGTTATAATATGTCTTATTTCAAATTAATATAACATTACACTCCTCTGAAACTTGTGCTTTCTAAAATTTGGTGTCATAATCTACATAAATAAAATTAAAATTATCTGAAACCAAACAACACAGCAGCATGATATATAATTAATTTCACTGTACTCATTGTACCAAAGCATTTTAGAAATGGATCTCATTCAGAATGGTAATACACATTTCCACTTTGTTGTCAAAGTCTGTAATGGTATCTAACAGATTATTACATAAAACATGCCTTATCTTAGAACCTGGTGGTAATTAAATGTCCGTGTAGAAAATCTTTAAAGTGTATACACAGCTAGTGATTGGTAACACAGCAGACTCCCAAAATGTCCTCTAGATAATTGTATTGAAAATGTAATGTCTATGTTCACAGTGTTTCTATTTTTCTATCATTAGATAATCATTTCCCCTTACAACCGTTAATCCAAACACATACCAACTCTGAGTAAGGTCAACCTTCATTCACAGCATTTATTTACTAAGCAATAAATAGTAAACTGTTCTGGAAGTTGGCTCTACTCTGTAGCCTACATCATCAATTCAAATTGCTGCAGCAGTGCTCAACCTGGGGTAGCCACTTTCAGTCCTGATGTGGTAAGAAACAGCATGGGAAGACGTTAAAAGTTACTGACTATCTGACTGTGTGCTAAAGTCTTGAGATGGCCAAACAGTTCCACAGTCTCTTGTAGGGATGGTGTAGGACACCATAGATGGTGTCAATCAGATGGTTATGTAAATCTCAGCATGGTTCTTGACTTTATGAAAAGGGCAGACTGCCAAAACCAGATTCCACCTCCTGCCTGCCTTTCGTTAAGCACATTTCTATAACAACTGTATTATATTAGCCCTCGTCAGTAATTCAAATAATTTGGTTATACATTTGACCTGCATAACAAGTCAACAGAAGCTAACAGCAAATTATTTCTGTTAATAGCCTTTGTCCAGGACACAAATGGAAGACACCAAAATGTTGTCAACACATTAGCAATTATATGGGGCTAAGAATAGTTCACGAATTGTTGCTGCAGTTCAATTTGCCATTATTATACAATAATAATAAATATAATACCTATGGACTATAAGTGGAGTTTCAGTCTAGATGACAAATCAAATCATAAAGATGTATAGTAAATTGAATGGGAAAAGAGTGTATATGCATACACCCATACATACATGTACTACGGTAGAGACCCAGTCCAGGTGACAACTTTCCTATTTGTACTGACATAAACCCTAGAAATAAGTGCACACCTCAGACTACGAGTACAAAGATGATGATACATCCTTCTGAAATGATATATTATTAAATTTTAACGTATACTGCTCTTCAAATATTTATTGCACTACAATTACACTGGGCTGTCCAGTTTCTCCTTAATTACTTATCTAGTCATTATTTCACAGATCTCTGCTCTGATTATATTCAGGAAGTGATATCTGTTTTACATTTGTTAAAGAACAGAAAATTATTGGGGGGATATATACATCCCCCCAATTATATATATATAATAGAGGGAAACATTCCACGCGGGAAAAATATATTTAAAAACAAAGATGATGTGACTTACCATACGAAAGTGCTGGCAGGTCGATAGAAACACAAACAGACACAGACATACATACACACAAAATTCAAGCTTTCGCAACAAACTGTTGCCTCATCAGGAAAGAGGGAAGGAGAGGGAAAGACGAAAGGATGTAGGTTTTAAGGGAGAGGGTAAGGAGTCATTCCAATCCCGGGAGCGGAAAGACTTACCTTAGGGGGAAAAAAGGACGGGTATACACTCGCGCACACACACACATATCCATCCACACATATACAGACACAAGCAGACATATTTAAAGAGAGCGAGCGAGAGAATATGAAAATCTTGCATGTGGTATTTGAAGGTGTTGTGGACTGCATAAAACCATGTATACAGGATGATTTCTTGATGACGTTACAAACTTTCAGAGATAACAGAGGAAGATAAACGTATTAGTTTCAGGCAAGGGCCCCTGGTCTGGAAATGACCGAGACAAAAGGTACCAGTGAAAATCTATCAAGTTTTGCCTTGGTCTCGCGCAGAGTACAAAGTAAGTGCCCTAACTTCCGAAGCCCGAACATGCCGTACGAACTTCCTGCTGAATACCCCCCAACACCTTCAGATGGTTTCACCTGTAGACGGGTTAGTAACGGCGCACCTAGCTTGGTCTTTAAATATGTCTGCTTGTGTCTGTATATGTGTGGATGGATGTGTGTGTGTGTGCGCGAGTGTATACCCGTCCTTTTTTCCCCCTAAGGTAAGTCTTTCCGCTCCCGGGATTGGAATGACTCCTTACCCTCTCCCTTAAAACCCACATCCTTTCGTCTTTCCCTCTCCTTCCCTCTTTCCTGATGAGGCAACAGTTTGTAGCGAAAGCTTGAATTTTGTGTGTATGTTTGTGTTTGTTTGTGGGTCTATCGACCTGCCAGCGCTTTCGTTTTCCTTGGGAAACATTCCACGTAGGAAACATA